>NC_143263.1:76650639-78098139 GCF_984573655.1 Nuphar pumila | reverse complement strand
TATATATATATATATATATATAGAGAGAGAGAGAGAGAGAGAGAGAGAATCATCCTGCCTCTTTTTTTTGCTGAGTCATAGTTATGTTTATCACTTTTAATTAATAGTGAACATGCCTTGTATTGAAATTTGATGATAAAATATATATTCACATTTTTATTTCAAATCAATTTGAAACAAAGCTTGTTTCTTAATAAATAAACAATGATATATGGCCAAGTTTTAGAACACCTAGGGCACCGAGCACTGCACTGGATTGAGTTGTTGAGTAGTATGGAACATCCAGATTGAGAGTTCCATGGGAGGCAAGCTGTGGCTAAGTTTTAAGGTGATCGGCTGAGTTGTCTTGTTTGTTGGCGTCTCTTCAGGGAACAAGGAACGAGCATGTCGAATGCATCAAACTAGAACATCACTCGAAGGAACACTTGAGTTCCGATGCCCTTGCTAGAATGTGCAAACTTAGGCTACTGCAGGTCAATTATATATACCGTCCTTTCATTCCAAAAGCTTCTTTTGCTGAGATGCTTCCAAGTAATTGTACGCGGTGTGATGGTAGAATATTTCCAAACTTCCCCAAGTTGAAATGGTTGGAATAGAGATGGTGTCCCTTTGAGTCACTGCCATTTGATGGCTGTAACGAGCTTGCTATCCTCGACTTATCTCACAGTGGCAACATCCAACAAGTGATGAACGGGCAGGTTCATCAGCGTTTCAAGAAGTTGAATATCCTTGACCTATCATATTGTTATAATCTTAAAAAGACTCCTGTTTTCTCTCACATGCCATGCCTACTCAAATTAGCTCTTGATGAATGTGATTGCTTAACTTCAGTTCATAAATCAATTGGGGATCTGAAAAGCCTAGAATGGTTGAGCATGGGTGGTTGTAGCTCACTAGAGACACTACCTGACAATATTTGCCAATTGAGTTGTCTTCGAAGCCTCAACCTTGATGGCTGCTGGAAACTCTCTACTTTACCAGAAGATCTGGGCAATCTGAAGTCATTAACCGAGGTCAACCTTAGTAGAACACCAATAACAAAGATACCCAGATCAATAAGCGGCTTGAAGAGCCTTCATGTGCTGTTTTTGGAATGGTGTCAAGCTCTGAAAGAACTACCTGTTGGAAATAAAACAACAAACTAGAGAAGAAGATTGTTCTATAGAGTGAAAACACACAAAAATGGTGCTAGAAAAGGAGAAGACTACAAATGACTTCAAAATAATCCAATGACTTGTCAAAATGATGATACATGGCTGCTATATATATAACATTCATGCCCAACCAGAATTTAATTACATAGTAAATTCCTATCATAGAAAAACTAAAAGACTATTACATTTTCAAGGAAAAGAAATAAATGGGAGAGGAACCCAAAGAGTTTGCATAGAAAACTACAAATAGCCTTAATGTAAAACGGGTTCCCAAGATAAGTAAATGAGGGGAGAAAACGATGAGTCTTGCTTATACTTCCAACAGCCCCTCTTAAGCTAGACTATGACAACACCTAATTTTTCTCTCAATTTGTTGAAAGTTTCATTCTTTAATGCTTTTGTAAAGATATCAGCCACTTGGTCTTGAGTCTTGCAAAACTTGACATTGACATCTCCATCTTTGACCAAGTCTCTAATGAAATGATACTTGATTTGAATATGCTTGCTTTTGCCATGAAAAACTGGATTTTTGGTGAGTGCTATGGCTGAACTATTGTCACAAAACAGAATAGTGCTTTCATATTGAGGATGCTTCAACTCATGAAGAATTCACCTTAGCCAGAGAGCTTGACAACTAGAAAGAGCCAATGAAATATACTCAGCTTCGGCTGTGGAGAGAGCCACAACTGATTGCTTCTTCGATGCCCACAAGATTGCACCTGAGCCAATGTGAAAAATGAAACCTGAAGTGCTTTTACTATCATCTTTGTTTCCACCCCAATCACTATCACAAAAACCCACCAATTTTGAATCTTCGACACATTTATAATGAATTTCATAATTGATAGTGCCACACACATATCTCAAAATTCTTTTGCCTATGTCCCAATGAATATTAGAAGGAGATTCCATGAATCTGCTAATCATGCTAACAACAAACATAAGATCAGGTCTTGTAGCAGTCAAGTACATAAGGCTACCAACAAGGCTTCTATAAAGAGTTGCATCGATCTTTCTCTCACCATCATTTTTGCTAAGTTTCAAGCCAACTTCCATGGGAGTATTAAGAGGTGTGACACCCTCCATTCTAAATTTCTTCAATATATTTTCAGCATACCTTTTTTGAGATATAAATATTCCATCTTCAGCTTGCTTTACTTCAATGCCCAAAAAAAAATGGAGAAGCCCCATTTCAGTCATTTCGAATTCGTGCATCATATCCTTCTTAAAATTTTCACACATGGTTGCATTAGTGCCGGTAATTATTAAATCATCAACATATAAGCATATGACTAAGAACTCCCCTTGATTGCCTTCTTTGATGAACAGAGTATGCTCAAAAGGACACCGTTTGAAATCATTCCTCAAGAAGTATCTATCAATGCGACTATACCAAGCCCTTGGCACTTGTTTTAGCCCATATAAAGTCTTTTTCAATCGACACACTTTGTTTTCTTCACCCTTCTTTACATAACCCGGAGGTTGATCAATATACACTTCTTCTTCAAGGAGACCATTTAGGAATGCTGATTTTACGTCCATTTGAAAGACCTTCCATTTTTTTTGAGCAGCCAAAGCTAACACCATGCGAATTGTTTCAAGGCGAGCCACAGGAGCAAAGACTTCATTAAAATCAACGTCATACCTTTGCTTGTAACCTTTTACCACCAGCCAAGCTTTGCATTTTTCAACTTCTCCATTTGAGTTGAATTTTGTTTTATATACCCACTTGACACCAATAGATTTGTGTCCATTTGGGAGCTCAGTCAACTCCCAAGTATGATTTCTTTCAATAAAGTCCATTTCTTGATTCATAGCAATTCTCCACTTCTCTTCTTGAGATGCTTTTTCATAAGTAATTAGATCGGCGTCCGTAAATAAAGCAAAATTCATCAAGTCTTCCTCAAGATTTCTTCTTGCTGTTTCATAAATTTCTTGAAGACTTCTTGTCTTCATAGAAGGAGATTAAGAACTCCTTGAAGATGAGAAAGATGGTGATAAATGCATAGATGGAGAGGAGAGTGAAGTATCTCCATCACCACTTGGTTCATGACTCTCCTTATTAATGAAATGTGAATTTTTATTTTCATTCTCGCCATCCCAATTCCAAGATTCTTCTTCATTGAATTTTACATCTCTGCTTATGATAATTTTCTTGGTGATTGGATTGTAAAGCTTATAAGCCTTTGAGCATTCACTGTACCCAACGGGGATACATTTTTCAGATTTATCTTCAAGCTTGTTTCTTCATTCGTCGGGAATATGAGAATAACATATGCTGCCAAATACTTTCAAGTGAGCAACACATGGTTTTTGCCCACTCCAAGCTTCTTGAGGAGTTAGATCTTGAACACTTTTAGTGGGGGCACAATTAAGAAGATAGATAGCACATGCCACTGATTCAACCTAGAATATGTTAGGCATACCTTTAGATTTCAACATACTTCTTGCCATCTCCATGATCGTGCGATTCTTTCTTTCCTCAATGTCGTTTTGTTGAGGTGTGTATTGAGTAGTCTTCTAATGACGGATGTCTTTCTCTTTCAGGAATTCCTCGAACTCATTTGACATATATTCAGCCCCACGATCAATACGCAAGGCTTTAATAGAGAGATCACTTTGCTTTTCAACAAATGTCATAAATTGCTTAAAATAGTTGAACACCTCAGATTTTTCTTTTAGAAAATAAACCCATGTCTTCCGACTGAAGTCATCAATGAATGTTAAAAAGTAACGATTACCTCCAATAGATGTGGTGCGCATAGGGCCACATAGATCAGAATGAACCAACTCAAGTGGTTTTGATGCTCGCCAAGATTTGTCAACAGGAAAAGAGTCTCTATGATGTTTCCCAAGAACACAACCTTCACAAATTTTGCCTTGCTGATGAATGTTAGGCATGTCTCTGACCATATGTTTTTTGCACATAAGAGATAAAAAACTGAAGTTCAAATGTCCATATCGAAGATGCCACAACCATGATGAATCTTTACTAATAGCATTGAAGCAAGGAAGCGCAACATTTTGAAATATAAATGGAAACATTTTGTTTTGAGTCATTTTCACCTCGGCTATGAGAGCATTCTTCTTGTCCTTAATTTCACATATTTCTCCTTTGAAATGAAGATCATATCCTTTTAGAATAAGTTGCCCAACACTCAAAAGATTGTGTTTGAGGCCTAGAACATAGAAAACATCGATGACATGCTTGTTTTCAAGGTTAGTTTTAACAATAATATCACCACGTCCCTTGACTGCAAGCCTATTATCATCATCTGTTCTAACTTCAGTTTGAACCATTTCATTTAAGTCTATAAATAAATTTTTGTTTCCAGTCATGTGGTTACTACAACCACTATCAATATACCATACTTCATCATATGTTTCTTCTTTGGTATCACAAGCAAGAAAGAGAATATCATCATCAAGAATTTCATTTTTCTCATGCATGAAAGTTACCTCCTTTTGGTTTTCTTCTGCCAATCGCTTTCTACAAAACTTTATGGTGTGACCATACTTCTGACAATGAAAGCATTGAACTTGTGAGAGAGAGCAACCACGACCTCGACCTCTACCTTGACCTCTTCCTCACATAGAATAAGATGAATCACAATCATCTTCTTTCGTTTCTTGATTTCTACCACCTCCATATCCTCTTCCTCTTCCTCTTCGTCCTCGAGTACCAACACGAATAAAGAGATGTGTCAGAAAAGCTTGCTCGATTGGAGGAGAATCAAATTGCTTTATACAAAGTTCATGGGATTGAAGTGATCCAATTAAACTATCAATGAACAAGGTGGATAAGTCTTTAGACTCTTCTATAGCAACAACAATATATTCAAACTTGCGAGTTAAGCTCCTCAATATTTTTTCAACAACTCTTTGATCTTCAAGTTTTTCACCATTTACTCGCATTTGATTAACAATGGAGAAGACTCGATTGAAAAAAGCTTCAATCGTTTCAGATTCTTTTATTCTTAAAGAATCAAATTCACTTTTAAGAGTTTGAAGTCTCACCATTTTTGTAACGCCCCGGATTTCCAAAACAAAGCTAAGTTAAAATTTTCATGAATTTTTTTTTTCTTTGCAGCGGAACTTACAAAAGCTTTTAGCAGCGGAATCAGACGATAATGAGTCGTCAGTTTTAGAAAACTCCGAGCACGTTGCAGGTATGTGGCCAAGCAACTCATTGACAACCAAAGTGTTCCATTTTATCGAAAACCACATGTTTATTACAACACTACTGCTTTAGAAAAGCAGTGTAGGTTCAATAAAAGGAAGCAGTACAACTCTGTCTAGAGAAACCCTGAAATTCGATACCGCCTTGCTCCGCATATCGCCACGCAGGTCCAACACCTGAAATCCCCATTAAACGGGGTCAGAACCACTGATGGTCTGGTAAGCAAGCAATCACGCATCCATTCAACTCAAGTACAAATAATGACCACCTAGGGTCGCAGTTCGTAATAGCGATGCTCAAGCCTCCAAGACTTAACATATATCGCAAGAGCCTCCTCAGGGCTATGAGTTGAACATTTACACAAGTCTTCATGACTTCGCATAAGCCTCTTCAGGGCTGTGAGTTGGAATAATTTCTTAAGTTTTTACGACTTAGCAATGACCTCTTCAGGGTCTCGAATGGATGTCTAGTTCAAACCTTCATGCTTGGCACATCCGTATCCTACGAGTCTAAGGACAACTCTCCGAGTTTCACTTAGTCGTACGGATATCAATGGGGTTCTTTTCCAATCGGTCCAGTAGTATACCGACCATGACACCTTCATAAAGGTTATGCAAGACTGACTCAACAACGTCATCCACTCATACATTCAAAGTATCGTTGTACCTAAGCTAATGCTTTGTTTCGATAATTGCACCTCCCCCTGGGCTTATGGGACTCATATCTGGGCGACAACGCGACGATCTGGGGGTTGATTATTCTACGTATTTTAGATACCCCAGAGGCCTGTTGACCCCATCCCCCTAGTAGGACGGTACAGCATACCAGAAGAGATCCTTACTAGGTATCTGAATGCATTCTGCTACTGCAGTAGTTGGGTTCAATCCTTAGATATTTAAGGACAACCACGACCTCCATACCTCTGAGTGACGGAGGCCATCAATGAACTCTATCAGGTTCGGGTGAAATATATGTCACTCAAGGCTGCGCCATAAATGTCTTCCTCGATGAGAAATTCTGAAAGGGGCCTGCCGGTCTTACAATTACTTGATGAACATTGCATGCCTATAGGGCAGCCTTTGAGAAGTATGTACCCGACCCCAATCAACCACACGGTTTTCACCGTGGAACAAAGGTCTTATTCATATGCATGCTTAACTCTACTCTCGGCACTTCGGCCTTGACGAGCACTTCACCTCTTTCGGTGGAAACAACACACTCCGGCTCAGTGGCCCTTACGAGTCTGGTTGTCTGATAATTCTCAATGAGCATGCACATGACTCGATCTCTACGGATCGGCTACTCGGCGTATTTTTACGCAACGAGCTCAGGACCTTGTCAAGGCGCTACCACTACTTTGGCGCAACGACTCTTACAAGTATGGTGCCCTTGCAGGTGTCAGGGAGACAAGTCATTCTGACATCGTTCCAAAAAAGGGCATCGTTGTGCCACTTAACTGGTTCTGGCAGCTCTTTTGCCAACCATTCTGTCAGCACCTCCTCTGCTCTACTAGCAGTGATGTGACGAACCCTTCTACATTGTAGAAGGCGTTCCATAAACTGGGTAGCACTTCTGCTATGTTCTTTCTGAGCTACTCTTAGCTCCTTCAGGAATTTCAGCAGCACTTCCTCTCTTTAACGGAGAAAGTATGCGTTTCTTTTATCCATTTTAGCGGCATCTCCCCTCTTTGGTGGGAAATCGCTACGCTTAGCTTGGGAAATGGATGCGCACCGTTGTGCGTACTTTTCATCCATCCAGGTTGCAGGAACCCTGGGCCATAGCCAGGCCATACGTAATTTATTTAGTCTTTACGTAAAGAGCATTTTGCCAAAAACCGAAGCCTTTCCAATAGGGGCTTCATTCGTCAAGCAGAATCTTGAACGAGGAGCGGTAAGGGAATCGCATTGGCGATTTGGAGTTTGATCTCCATTTGAACCCTCATTTACGCGCCATATATGTAGTATAAGCAGAAGCCTGTGCTTTATACAGCGACGACATAAAGAAAATGCATATACTATTGTTCAGGGTGTGTAACTGAACGAAATATTCTATATATATAACAAAACAGGAGCCTTGGCATCGTTCGACGCGACGGCGTAAGTAAATACATTGCAGAGAGCAGGAGCCTTGGCATCGTTCGACGCGACGGCGTAAGTAAATGCATAATCGGAAGTGCGTTAATCGGAAGTACAGAAAGCAGGGAGCCTTGGCATCATACGACGCGACGGCAAAGGTAAATTACATAGCATGTGTGATATAAGACGCGTCGGCAGGATCAGCAGATATACACCTAAATCTGTATCCAACGATAGTTACGAGGCGAGCGAGTGAACACCGAAGTGTCCTAGAGGGATCAACCAAGAACTAGGGCGAGATACTATTTTTGAAGAACGCATATACTGCA
The DNA here is from genome assembly GCF_984573655.1 of Nuphar pumila. Lineage (NCBI taxonomy): Eukaryota > Viridiplantae > Streptophyta > Magnoliopsida > Nymphaeales > Nymphaeaceae > Nuphar > Nuphar pumila. The sequence goes on along the minus strand of NC_143263.1, from coordinate 78,090,401 downwards.
CATTCAAACATATATATCTAACAATAGTTACGAGGCGAGCGCGTGAACACCGAAGCGTCCTAGAGGGCTCAACCAAGAACTAAAGCAAGATACTACTTCAGAAAGTATATGCTATATACAAACAATCAAATACTTGAGTGAGATGGATTAATGAAGTGAACTTACTTCAAATTGCGGAAGAAACGGCTTCGGTTGCTTCAAACGCTTCGAACGAGGCTCGACTTCGAAAAAGGATCAACTTTGAACTTCGGACGAAAAAGGACTTGGACTTGGACTTTGACTTTGAACCAAACAAGGTTCAAGTCAAGTCAACTGGGTTCAGACTTAGGTCAGGTAGGTTCAGACCTAGGTCAGGTGGGTTAGGACCAGGTCAGGCAAGCTAAGACCAGTTCAGGCAGGCTCAGACCAGGTCAGGCAGGCTCAGGCTAAGTCAGGCAGGCTCAGACCAGGTCAGGTGGGCTCAGGTGGGCTAGGCTAGGTAGGGGAGGTTTGGGAAAAGGAGGAGAGATAGAGGGGTTGGCGATTTTTAAAGAGAGGGGGGCTTCTTTATTTATAGATTCTGAAACTTGGGCCCCAATTTTCAGAATCCCCTTTTTACCCTTGGCTATTCCGAAAATTCCAAGAGGTTCCTTGGAGTGGGGCCCACTTGGATATTTCCATGGGATATTTTTGTGGGTCCCACCAGATATTTTCTGAGGAATATTTCTGTGGGTTCCACAAATATTTTCGTGGGTCCCGCAAAAATTTTGGGTTTTCGGTGATTTTTTTCCGAAAAATTCTGAGTACGCCATTCCCTTTGTATTGACGTAACTAAGAAAGTTGGCTCGCAGGAATCCTTTGATTTCGTTCAGATAGGAAGTTATGGCTTCCAGAGTGTTTGAGCATATATTTGCGATTCGACGAATATCCTGAGTATAACTGGCTCGCAGGAATTGATTTGTTTCGCATTCTGAGAAAAATGCTATTTTTAGCGGTAAATGCCTCATAAATTTTATTCAGATATTTTCTGAAAAATTGCGGGTCTTACATCATTACCCCCTTAAAGAAATTTCGTCCGCAAAATTCAGCTAAGAGTACAAGGTGAAGAGTTCAGGATATTTATCCCGCATATCCGATTCGGGCTCCCAAGTGCAATCATCGACTCCGTGATGTTGCCATCTCACTTTGACAAGTGGAATGACCTTCGTTCTTAGCACTTGCTCCCGTCGGTCCATGATCTCTACTGGCCTTTCTTCCACCGTCATATCTTCTCGAATGTCAATATCTTTATGTTGAATGACGTGAGAAAGATCATGAACATACTTTCGAAGCATTGATACGTGAAATAGATCATGTATTTGCGTGTATTGTGGTGGCAATGCTATTCGGTAGGCCGTCTCTCCGATTCGGTTCAAAATTTCGAAGGGACCAACGAATCTGGGGCTGAGTTTCCCCTTCTTTCCAAAACGAAACACACTCTTGGTTGGAGAGACCTTGATAAAAACCTTATCTCCAACCGCAAAAGTGAGTTCCCTACGCCGCTGATCGGCGTAGCTCTTCTGTCGACTCTGAGCAGTCAGTAGCTTCTTTCTGATCATATGGACCTGCTTAGTGTAATGCTGCAACACAATGGGCGAGTCCAAGGTTCGCTCACCCACTTCACCCCAATGGATTGGTGATCGACAGGGTCGCCCGTACAAGGCTTCATACGGTGCCATCCTAATGCTAGCGTGGTGGCTATTATTATAAGCAAATTCAGGCAACGCTAGGTGGGAATCCCAATCACCCTTCCATTCCAGCATACAGGCTCTTAGCATATCTTCAAGAGTCTGTATGGTTCATTCTGATTGCCCATCTGTTTGAGGATGGAATGTTGTACTGAACTTGAGTTTCGTCCCCAGGGCTCTCTGAAGCTGCTCCCAAAAGTGAGAGGTGAACTTCGGGTCACGATCAGATATGATCGAAATCGGCACTCCATAAAGTCTAACGATTTCTCGAATGTAGATTTCCGCCAATCGTTCAGTTGAATATCGAGTGTTGATTGGCAGGAAGTGAGCAGACTTGGTGAGTCTGTCCACGATCACCCATATTGAATCGTGTTGTCTCTTGGATCGAGGCAATCCAACGATAAAATCCATCGTAATGCCCTCCCATTTCCATTCTGGAATCTCGATCCGTTGCATCTTTCCGCCAGGGCGCTGATGCTCGATTTTTACTTGCTGGCAGATCAAACATTTAGAGACAAACGTAGCCACATCACGCTTCATACCCCTCCACCAGTACTTTCGCTGCAAGTCCTGAAACATTTTTGTACCTCCAGGGTGGATAGTGTACTTGCTACTATGAGCCTCCTGAAGTACTTCCTGTCTTAGCTCAGGGTTATTTGGAACCCAAATCCTTTCTTCCATCCATATTCCTCCATCTTCTTTTAAATGGAAGAAGGTGTCATCTTTTTCAGCATGAGCTTTCAATTCCAAGTACTGGGGATCCTTGAATTGTTCGGCTATGATGCGATCGAGGATCTCGATATGGATCATCAGGCATGACAATCGAATCTTTTCTGGATCAGCCGGAAATGGTTTCCAACTGACGAAATCCTCCATCAGCTTCCATTGTCCGGTGAGGCTGGCCAGAGTGCCAACAGTCTTGTGACTAAGGGCATCTGCTACAATATTCGCCTTTCCAGGGTGATAGGAAAGCGTGAATTCATAGTCTTTGAGGAATTCCAGCCATCGCCGTTGCCGCATATTAAGTTCTTTTTAAGAAAAGAGGTATTTTAAGCTTTTATGGTCTGACATGACCTCAAATTTCTCTCCATAAAGGTAGTGTCGCCATATTTTAAGTGCGAACACTACCGCGGCAAGCTCAAGATCGTGGGTTGGATAGTTTTTCTCATGAATTCTTAACTGACGGGATGCATAGGCGATTACTTTGCCATGCTGCATCAACACGCAACCCAGACCTGTTCCTGAGGCATCGGTATAAGCAACGAAGCCTCCCTGACCAGCAGGTAAGGTAAGGACAGGGGCAATGGTAAGCCTCTGTTTGAGAACCTCAAAGCACTCCTTACACTGGTCAGTCCATTCGAACTTCACTCCCTTTTTCAGTAATTTTGTCATCGGTACGACGATTCGGGAGAAGTCTTGTATGAACTTTCGATAATATCCGGCAAGTCCAAGGAAGCTGCGGACCTAAGTGATATTTTCTTGCTGCTTCCAGTCTATCACAGCTTCGACCTTTGCAGGATCTACTGCGATTCCATCTTTTGAGATCACATGGCCAAGGAACATCACTTTGTCTAGCCAGAATTCACATTTTGAAAACTTGGCATATAACTGATTATCTTGAAGGGTTTTCAAGACGATTCTCAAGTGCTCCTTGTGTTGTTCCTCATTCTCTGAATACACGAGAATGTCATCAATGAAGACGATGACAAAAGTGTCTAAGTATGGCTTGAACACTCGGTTCATCAGGTCCATAAAGACAACAGACGCATTAGTAAGTCCGAAGGGCATTACTACGAACTCATAATGGCCATATCTCGTTCTGAAGGCAGTCTTAGGTATATCCTCTTCCTTAACTCTTAGCTGATGGTACCCAGACCTGAGGTTGATCTTGGAGAACACTCTTGCTGTTCTGAGCTGATCGAATAAGTCCTCAATTCGAGGCAACGGATACTTATTTTTAATGGTTGCCTGGTTAAGCATCCGATAATCGATGCATAACCGAAGGGATCCATCCTTCTTCTTTACAAACAGCACCGGAGCTCCCCATGGTGACATACTTGGTCGGATGAACCCTTGTTCCATCAGTTCCTCCAACTGACACTTCAACTCACTGAGTTCAGCTGGCGCCATTTGATACGAGACTTTGGATATCGGTGCTGTTCCAGGTAAGGATTGAATTCCAAATTCAACCTCACGAAGTGGTGGAAGTCCTGGCAATTCCTCAGGAAACACTTTGGGAAACTCCCGAACCACTTCCAAACTCTCAAGGGATCGGATATTTGAGCCTTCAGCTGAAAGGCTAAGTAGGAAAGCTACACAACCCTTCCTAAGGTACTTCTCAACCTTAAGAGCTGATATAAGCCGCTTTTGTGGAACTGACTTGGATATCCGGTATTCTATCTTAGGCATCCCCGGTCGTGATAGAATCACCCTGCCCTCTCGGCATAAGATCCGGGCATGGTTCTGGGCTAAACAATTCATTCCCAGAATGACATCGTACTGTACCATATCGATTAGGATGGCATCGGTAGACAAGTGTTGCCCAGCTATCTCTATATCCAAATTCTTGATGCAATGGATACATTTGGTGCGTGAACCCAACGGGTTGTATACTTCGATCATTTTATCCACCGGTTGTACCGAAGCGTGGAGTTGTTCAGTAAAATCATCGGAGATAAAGGTATGAGTAGCACCACAATCAAACAAGACGTAAGTTGCATGTCCATTAACAGGAACGGTGTCTTCAATGAGGTCACCGGTTTCGACTTGTTCAGTCGTTACAGCGTATACACGACCTGCAGTAGGCCTTTGTTCTACTCTAGGTGGGGGTCGTTGGACTTGTGTTCACTGTGGTATTTGTTGAGAGGGTTCGGCAGATCCGGCATTCCTCCTTTGCTCATCAGCAAGCTTCTTCCTGCACTGTCTTGCAATGTGGCCCACTTTGCCATAGTAGAAGCATCCCCCAGTGTCACGTGGACATGGTCCTCTTGCGTGATTTACATGGCATTTTGGGCAGTTTGGGTTGGACTGCAGATTGTTTGGAGCCATGTTCTGCCTTGGCCTCACGACCTGTTGAGTAACATTCCCACTTTGAAACCTTTTCTTTTGAAAGGGTTGTCGTGAACTCTGGCCACTTGGAAACATTCTTTTCTTGTTCCCACCATCAACTACGGGCCTTTTTGCTATAATCACTTTTGATCGCTCCCAATCCACTTGTATTTTCGAAGCTGCTGCCATAGCGGTTTGAAAAGTTTGGGGCATGCTGGTGATAACCCGTGACCTTAGCCCTTCTCGCAGTCCATTGATGTACTTGTCGGCCCTTTCTTGGTCGGTCTCAAATAACCAGGAGCAGTACCGTTCAAGATTTTGAAATTTGATGGTATAGTCTATCAGACTCATACCACCCTGCTCCAATTCCAAAAACTCCATCTTCTTCTTGTTTCTGGAGTGTAATGGGAAGTAATTATCCATGAAAGCTCTTCGGAAGTCAGTCCAAGGAATGACTTCAACTTCCGAGAACTGGATAATCTTAGTGGTATCCCACCACTTTCGTGCGTTGTCTTTCAGCCTGTATGTGCCAAAGTTGGTCTTCTTTTCTTCTGGTACTCCCAGTACCAAGAAGGCACGTTCTGTCTCTTCGATCCAACTCTCTGCGAGCTCCGGATCGGCTCTGCCAATGAAAACGGGCGGGTCAAGTTTGAGGAACTTCTCATAAGTCACTCCTCCTAGATGCTCGTTTCATGGTGCGACTGATTCTGGCCTTGTTTCGCGAATAGCAGTAACCAGGTTGTTGAGCGTTTCTAGCAGGAATTCTTGAGTATGGGACTCCTCGCTCGGCATGGTTCTCCTCATCGTAGGAGTCATTTATCTATCACATACAAGCAACATGTTTTAGTTTCTCAATGTATATATCGAAGCAAAGCTTTATTTACTTAATATACATCACATTTACACAAGCATCGCCTTAAACAAAATGTCATGCCACACTGTCGGACTTTTAGGCGTTGAGAAACTATGTATATGAGTCTATTGACTCCAAAACACTATCAGTCTCTTCTAGGAACTGAATTTCTTTCTTGACCCAAACAACCCGAAGTATCGTTTGCTTCCACATTGCCTTGGTGCAGGCACTACTAGTTTTGGCTTGGGCGGCACTTCCGCACTTTCAAGCGAATCTTGTGGGTAGATCAGTGATGCCGGTCCACTTGCCCATTCAGTGGCATCATGGCTCGGGGACTTCGAGACCATAATTGGATGATATAGGTTGTATCCCTCTTCCTGGCCATTCAGACTCAGCGTTCGTGAAGCCGCGTTCCCCCATATAATAGCACTATGATTCGAGGAATCTGAAATCATAATGGGATTATAGAAGGAGTTGTTGCATCCCTCATCCCGACTGTGCAAGCTAGGCGTACATGATGCCTGTTGATAGCCTTGCGATTGACCGAATCTCTCAAGGAAGTTCAAGTCAAATCCTACCAGAGACGGTAGTTCATCAGAAGTTGCTGGGGTACGGCTACTCCCTCTACTGGAGTAATGTGGCCCACTAACATGCGAGGTCTCATCCCTAAGACCAAGCGATCCCCGCCGACCCATATCGGCAGTATGTTTCATTTGGCATTCGTTGGCGGAATGCCCTTCTTCGCCACAATACTGGCAGTCTTGGACTTCATACGGGCATACCCACTCATCGTGCATGATGCCGCAACGATAGCAGTATCCTCGGGAGTCGTGAGTTGCCATCTATACAAAGATGCACCCAGATCAGAATAAGAAGTATAAAATATACTTACAGTGCGATATGGTGGACAAGACAGATCTCGAACCAGGTTTCTCAGACACAGGCTCTGATACCAATTCTGTAACGCCCCGGATTTCCAAAACAAAGATAAGTTAAAATTTTCATGAATTTCTTTTTTTTTTCTTTGCAGCGGAACTTACAAAAGCTTTTATCAGCGGAATCAGACGATAATGAGTCGTCAGTTTTAGAAAACTCCGAGCACGTTGCAGGTATGTGGCCAAGCAACTCATTGACCACCAAAGTGTTTCATTTTATCGAAAACCACATGTTTATTACAACACTACTGCTTTAGAAAAGCAGTGTAGGTTCAATAAAAGGAAGCAATACAACTCTGTCTAGAGAAACCCTGGAATTCAATGCCGCCTTGCTCCGCATATCGTCACACAGGTCCAACACCTGAAATCCCCATTAAACGGGGTCAGAACCACTGATGGTCTGGTAAGCAAGCAATCACGCATCCATTCAACTCAAGTACAAATAATGACATCCTAGGGTCGCAGTTCGTAATAGCAACGCTCAAGCCTCCAAGACTTAGCGTATATCGCAAGAGCCTCCTCAGGGCTATGAGTTGAACATTTACGCAAGTCTTCATGACTTCGCATAAGCCTTTTCAGGGCTGTGAGTTGGAATAATTTCTTAAGTCTTTACGACTTAGCATTGACCTCTTCAGGGTCTCAAATGGATGTCTAGCTCAAACCTTCATGCTTGGCACATCCGTATCCTACGAGTCTAAGGACAACTCTCCGAGTTTTACTTAGTCGTACGGATATCAACGGGGTTCTTTCCCAATCGGTCCAGTAGTATACCGACCATGACACCTTCATAAAGGTTATGCAGGACTGACTCAACAATGTCATCCACTCATACATTCAAAGTATCGCTGTACCTAAGCTAATGCTTTGTTTCGATAATTGCACCTCCCCCTGAGCTTAGGGGACTCATATCTGGGCGACAACGCGACGATTTGGGGGTTGATTATTCTATGTATTTTAGATACCCCAGAGGCCAGTTGACCCCATCCCCCTAGTAGGACGGTACAACATACCAGAAGAGATCCTTACTAGGTATCCGAATGCATTCTGCTACTGCAGTAGTTGGGTTCAATCCTTAGATATTTAAGGACAACCACGACCTCCATACCTCTGAGTGACGGAGGCCATCAATGAATTCTATCAGGTTCGGGTGAAATATATGTCACTCAAGGCTGCGCCATCACCGTCTTCCTCGGTGAGAAATTCTGAAAGGGGCCTGCCGGTCTTACAATTACTTGACGAACATTGCATGCCTATAGGGCAGCCTTTGAGAAGTATGTACACGACCCCAATCAACCACACGGTTTTCACCGTGGAACAAAGGTCTTATTCATATGCATGCTTAACTCTACTCTCGGCACTTCGGCCTTGACGAGCACTTCACCTCTTTCGGTGGAAACAACACACTCCGGCTCAGCGGCCCTTACGAGTCTGGTTGTCTGATAATTCTCAATGAGCATGCACATGACTCGATCTCTACGGATCGGCTACTCGGCATATTTTTACGCAACGAGCTCAGGACCTTGTCAAGGCGCTACCACTACTTTGGCGCAACGACTCTTACAAGTACGGTGCCCTTGCAGGTGTTAGGGAGACGAGTCATTCTGACATCGTTCCAAAAAAGGGCATCGTTGTGCCACTTAACTGGTTCTGGCAGCTCTTTTGCCAACTATTCTGTCAGCACCTCCTCTGCTCTACTGGCAGTGGTGTGACGAACCCTTCTACATTGTAGAAGGCGTTCCATAAACTGGGTAGCACTCCTGCTACGTTCTTTCTGAGCTATTCTTAGCTCCTTCAGGAATTTCAGCAGCACTTCCTCTCTTTAATGGAGAAAGCGTGCGTTTCTTTTATCCATTTCAGTGGCATCTCCCCTCTTTGGTGGGAAATCACTACGCTTAGCTCGAGAAATGGATGTGCACTGTTGTGCGTACTTTGCATCCATCCAGGTTGCAGGAACCCTGGGCCATAGCGAGGCCATACGTAATTTATGTAGTCTTTACGTAAAAAGCATTTTGCCAAAAACCGAAGCCTTTCCAATAGGGGCTTCATTCGTCAAGCAGAATCTTGAACGAGAAGCGGTAAGGGAATCACATTGGCGATTTGGAGTTTGATCTCCATTTGAACGCTCATTTACGCGCCATATATGTAGTATAAGCAGAAGTCTGTGCTTTATACAACGGCGGCATAAAGGAAATGCATATACTATTGTTCAGGGTGTGTAACTGAACGAAATATTCTATATATATAACAAAACAGGAGCCTTGGCATTGTTCGACGCGACGACGTAAGTAAATGCATATTCGGAAGTGCGTTAATCGGAAGTACAGAAAGCAGGGAGCCTTGGCATCATACGACGCGACGGCAAAGGTAAATTACATAGCATGTGCGATATAAGACGCGTCGGCAGGATCAGCAGATATACACCTAGATCTGTATCCAACGATAGTTACGAGGCGAGCGAGTGAACACCGAAGTGTCCTAGAGGGGTCAACCAAGAACTAGGGCGAGATACTATTTTTGAAGAACGCATATACTGCGCATTCGAACATATATATCTGACAATAGTTACGAGGCGAGTGCGTGAACACCGAAGCGTCCTAGAGGGCTCAACCAAGAACTAAAGCAAGATACTACTTCAAAAAGTATATGCTATATACAAACAATCAAATACTTGAGAGAGATGGATTAATGAAGCAAACTTACTTCAAATTGCGGAAGAAACGGCTCCGGTTGCTTCAAACGCTTCGAACGAGGCTCGACTTCGAAAAAGGATCAACTTCGAAATTCGAACGAAAAAGGACTTTGACTTTGAACCAAACCAGGTTCAAGTCAAGTCAACTGGGTTCAGACTTAGGTCAGATAGGTTCAGACCTAGGTCAGGTGGGTTAGGACCAGGTCAGACAGGCTAAGACCAGGTCAGGCAGGCTCAGGCTAAGTCAAGCAGGCTCAGACCAGGTCAGGTGGGCTCAGGTGGGCTAGGCTAAGTAGGGGAGGTTTGGGAAAAGGAGGAGAGAGAGAGGGGTTGGCGATTTTTAAAGAAAGGGGGGCTCCTTTATTTATAGATTCTGAAACTTGGGCCCCAAGTTTCAGAATCCCCTTTTTACCCTTGGCTATTCCGGAAATTCCAAGAGGTTCCTTGGAGTGGGGCCCACTTGGATATTTCCATGGGATATTTTTGTGGGTCCCACCAGATATTTTCTGAGGAATATTTTTGTGGGTCCCACCAATATTTTCGTGGGTCCAGCAAAAATTTCGGGTTTTCGGCGATTTTTTTCCGAAAAATTCTGAGTACGCCATTCCCTTCGTATTGACGTAACTAAGAAAGTTGGCTAGCAGGAATCCTTTGATTTCGTTCAGATAGGAAGTTATGGCTTCCAGAGTGTTTGAGCATATATTTGCGATTCGACGAATATCCTGAGTATAACTGGCTCGCAGGAATTGATTTGTTTCCCATTCTGAGAAAAATGTTATTTTTAGCGGTAAATGCCTCATGAATTTTATTCAGATATTTTCTGAAAATTTGCGGGTCTTACAATTTTTACCTTGTCTTCTCCTTTATATGTTGTATAGAGAGTATTTCATGCTACCTTTGCCGACTCCGCCGAGGATATCCTTTCGAAAATGGCTTCATCAACAGCTTGATAAATATAGAACAAAACCTTATTGTTCTTCTTCCGATTTTCCTTCAACTCAGTTTGTTGTCGTTGAGTGATGCCCTCTACATTGTCCATCTCATCGAAGCCACTTTCAACGATGTCCCATAGATCTTGAGAGCCAAAGAGCGCCTTCATTTGAGTACTCCACTTGTTATAATTTTTCTCAGCAAAGCAAGAAACTTGTGGTTGAACCATACTATTGGAAGCCATCCTAGCTTTGATACCACTATGTTGGAAATAAAACAACAAACTAGAGAATAAGATTGTTCTCTAGAGTGAAACACACACACAAATGGTGCTAGAAAAGGAGAAGACTACAAATGACTTCAAAACAATCCAATGACTTGTCAAAATGATGATACATGGCTGCTATATATATAGCATTCAAGCCCAACCAGAATTTAATTACATAGTAAATTCTTATCATAGAAAAACTAAAAGACTATTACATTTTCAAGGAAAAGTAATAAATGGGAGAGGAACCCAAAGAGTTTGCATAGAAAACTGCAAATAGCCTTAATGTAAAACGGGTTCCCAAGACAAGTAAATGAGGGGAGAAAACGATGAGTCTTGCTTATAATTCCAACACTACTAGATACCATTGGAAGTTTGGAATCTTTGGAAGAGATCATCCTTGACTTGAACATTTCATTCAGGGGAATACCTAAATCAATTTGAACAATGAAGTCTCTAAAAGTGCTCAGTCTTATTTCAGCTTCTGAACTAAGTAGCCTACCTAAATCCATAGGCGATCTGAATACCCTCCAAAAGCTATCACTTTGGGGGTGTGAATCTCTGAAAGAGGTGCCAGATTCCATTGGAAAGTTAGAGTCATTGGAAGCGCTCATTCTTGGCGGCACTTCATTAAGGGATATACCCCAATCCATAAAAACATTGACAAACCTTAGACGACTATCTTTATCATGCAAATCACTCGAAAGGATACCGGACTGGATTGACAGCCTGGAGTCCTTGGAAGAGCTGTTGCTTGGTGGCACGAGGTTTGACAGGTTAGAAAATTCAAACGAATTGTTTGTCGGTGGAGCTAACATGAGTACGTTACTTGAGACCATGGGACACCTCAAGAACCTCCGCAAGCTGTCACTGAAGGATTGTGAATCACTGGAAGAACTGCCATCAAGTATTTCTAATCTTTGTCAACTCAAGGAACTCTATTTGGAAGATTGCAAAGGGCTTCGTTCCATCCCTCATCTTCCCTCGTCTCTAGTCATGGTTGACGCCAGCAATTGCACTTCTTTGAAAACAATCTCAGATGTCTCAAACTTGAAAGATATGAAGAAGTTGTTCCTTGAGGGATGCCTGAAGCTGCTTGACGTTCAAGGGCTTGAGAATTTGAGCTCCTTGGAGATGTTATATATGAACGGATGTGAGAGCCTCAGCGATCAGGTGATGAGATTATCTGAGGTACCTTTTCTGCTTGGTTTCTATAGATTGCCCCCATATGTACATATACACAGTTGCAGGTGCTTTTCGTTTAATCTCAACCTCGGGTGTTTATCATAACTTGGTAGATAGAGAAAAAACAACTCTTGGTATAGAACTAAAATTTGATAATAAAAATATTCATTTTTTTCATTCAATCAATTCAACCTAAAGCATTTTTTATGTAAATAAGTAATGATAAACACATATATGGCTTACCAAGGGGTGCTCCGCTTGGCTGGCAGGAGCAGTTAGTGCACGTCACCTTGTGTTGAGATGTTTGGTACGGTTGTATAACTGGTAGGGGTCTGCCTAACCCCAGCTTTCTCTGTCGAAAAAAGAAAACACATATATGGCTCAGATTATGTAGAAAACACCTGCAACTGTTTTTTTCCTTTCTTTCTGAAGGGACCCAGTGGGGTCTGAACGAGGAGTCTTAATGCATGTGAGTATGTGTGAAATATTACTCCAATCATGTCAAAATTGTTACAAAATTTATTTTATCAACCTTCTCTCGATATTCCAGGAATTTCATGGCTTCTTTATCTTTTATAGTTTCATTAATTTTAGTATCTTAAATAGATTTTTTAATTGACAAAGTATAACTACTTTTGCCATATATTCTTTCCAAAAAATCAAGGCAATATTGTTCCTTGTAAAAGAAAGTATCTGTGAGAGATTTTTTACACTGTTATCCTTGTGTATGTGTGCACACGCGTGGGCGAGCGTCCTGTTCAGGGCACATTTCAGCATTTGAGGAGCTTCAGCATTTCCGGAAGACTCGGTCCGAAGGGCAAACTATCTTTTGCATTCCCAAGAGGGTCAATCAGGTGTCCCATTTTTCTAGGGCACTTGCACTTGGATGGCCTCCCCTCCACTGGAGCGCGCATTCTAGTTGAAGTCATGGATGGTGGCCAGGTAGTCTTCACGACAACAAGGGATGCTTTGCCCAATGGATTTTGCAGAAGGCCATGGATAGTCGATTGCCACTGGAGAATCCGCTTTAGTGTGGGTAATGATATACATCAGCTTATGAAGGATGCACAAAGAACGTTGGTAGTAGTATCAAGGGAGGATGGTCTTCCGCTGCCACAAAGGAGCTTCATACGCTGTTACAACAAAGATGTGGAACTTAACTAACCCCTGATGGCAATAGGTGGCCACACATCACTCCCTTCCTGTTCGTGCTTTATGAGTGCTTTAGTAAGTTTGGATGCTTGTCTACATGCGTGAGGGGTTTTCTTGGCATTGATCAGTTTCTCTAAGATTTCAAGTTTCTCTCGTAAGATAACTATTTAGAAGGTTTTCGTTTGGACATCTTCATTCTATCAAGCATGGGTGGTAGTATTCGGTGGCTGCAATTTTGTCAAACATCATTGATGGACATGATCACAAGAGCCTGGCAGAGGGCGATTGACCCGTGGCATATGAATTACACCATCCATGCATGAGATTGGTTTTCAGATAGTTTTTTGGGTCCAGGGAATGTAATTTCCGACTCATTAGTTTGCATATAAGTAGATGTTAGAATGGGATTTGTTTGAATACTAGTGTGTGCTTCCTTTCTTAGTCAAGTCTAATGTCAAACTTATCATATAGTTACGTATGTTTGATATTTGAGCAGAAGTATCAAATGTGGAGAACTTGAAGGCAAGTTCAGTATTTATGCAAATATGTATGAGTAGCATGGGTATCATAATTTATTTAACGTGTATGTAGTTTAAACCATAACTTTCTCAGCCTTGCGGCTAAGATAGAAACCAATCTAAATGTAATGGAGATGTGTAATAGTTGCATGCAATTAAGTAATAGCGATACACAAAATCCATATAGAGGCTGTTTGAGTTATGTGAACTTGTACGAGCCAAGATTGATTTGGCTATTAGTAAAAAAAAACTTTATCTATAGGGGCCATAGTGAGAATAGAAACCCAGATCTCTTGCTTATAAGAAAGCTCTTCCAACCAGTTGAGTTAACGTATTGTTTTGTCCATGAAATATAGATATTATATAAGTTCATTTAGGCTCTGTTTGGAATCCCGTATTTGGTGTTGAGATGCCAAAAGGTGGATTTGACAAATGCAGGATTTAAGAGAAGCGCAGAGGCCAACATAAGAAGCACAAGTATTTATTATGCATAAGAAGGCTATCCAAGCCGCTTCTTTTCATACAGAGAAGAGAAGAGCAACGCCTTCACCAAGTTCCCTTTTCCCATACTAGCTTCTTCACTTTCTCATCGTCTAATATTTCTTTGCAAAGAGAATGAATTGGGGCACTGTCATCATTCACTTGTTCCATTGGCTAGTTCAGGAACATCTCCTGACCCCAATGTTTTCTTGCTCCCAATTGAAAGCAAAGGACTCAACAAAGAAAAAGTAAGTCTACTAATAAAACTTGCATTTGCATATGGAGTGACATTATTCCTATAAGCTTTCTTCGCTGTAGAATCTTTCAACAAAGGTTCCACAATATGGGTTTCTTCATTTGCATCCTTCATTGCAGTAGACAAGTATAACAAAGGAAAAATCCAACATAAACAGATAGAAAATCCACCAGAACATAGTGATCAAGAACATAGGATCTCAAGGCTAGACCAACAACATAACCACATAAAGATACAAAGAACACCGTCCACCATACACTTAACAAAGTTGAGAATTTCTTCTTGGAAATTCTGAATTTCAAAACCCCCGATTGCAAACCAGGCCACCATTTCTACCAAGAAATCAACTTGGGTAATGATGATTTGGAGAGATCCTCCATTCCAATATATAAAATAATTGAAAACACCTGAAAATCCAGAGTTTCTGATGCACAGACGAAGTAGAAGAAGAGGGGTTGGTAGGAAATTAGGATGTTAAAAAGGAGTAAGTGGGTCAGGCCAGGAGGGAAGGGAAGGGAAGGGAAGGGGGAGTTGTGAAAAGATAGGTGCATTATGATTGCACAAATATTTGTGCTTTAAGCACCTTCAGTTGTGGGACCGAAGGCCTGATGGAGGGCTAATGAACAAATTTTGTGCCATGTGATTGATTGCACCCGGCCCAGACTGGGGGAATTGGGGAGGCTTTCGAGCTGGGTGTTAGATGCTAGAGTTGCCAACAACATCATCCTCTCTAGTAGGGATGCACACCCGCAGGGTTCAAGCCGAGATTAGGCTGGCTCGGCTAAATAAGAAATTTTGGCTGCATGTTCAAGCTCCTCTCAAGGACAACTTTTTTTTAGTGTAAAAAACATAAATTTGTAAGTTTATTGCATCTAATCTGGGTCTAGATTTTTTTTTTCTTAGAGGACTCCGGTATGGTTTTGCCTATGGTGGGTTCAGCTCGACCCGCTACCATCTCCTTGGGTGGGACCCGAGTATGGTTTTGCCTATGCTAGGTGTGGTCAGATCCAGAAGCCAACCTAAATTGGATTCAGCCGTCTTAAAATCTATCGTCTCTCAATGAGGATGTTCACCTACCATGCATAACCGAGTTATTTTAGATGAGATTAGCAAAACCATATTCATACCCAATTGGATCATGATATGAGATTGACCAACAAGTACCATGTATTGCTTGACTTATACCAATCGGACTGACTATGAGATGATGCCATGTATGAGCAGTATGTGTGTTGTGTGCATATCATAAAGTATGCGATTAAATTACCATTTTTTTATAATGAACCTGAATTGTTAAAAAAAATGCTTTTGAATAATCAATTCAATGGCCCCTCTTGGAAGGAAATGACCCGTAACTCAATGGGCATGATAATTCACTCTGTGTGTGTGTGTGAGAGAGAGAGAGACAGAGAGATCTTACCTAATTTATCCTCATGATGATCCTAATCACTTTAAAAATCATACTTTCAGGTTTTCCTTGCTTAATATGAACATATATATCTATTCAGTATAGCCTACTTATTAAATGCGTGCTAATTAGATTAATTTGACAAAAGCATGTGTTTTTTATGATAAAGTTTTAATGCAATGAGTTATAGATTTTTTTTAAAATCCTTTTAAAGACAAATAATTAAAATTATCTAATCAGTTATTTCATTATACCTATTTCAAACTCTCATAAATGAAGATTATAAATGAAATATCATGCATGAGGTCGACCATTAAAAATACATTATTTTTTAAGTTAAGAAGAGAATTCATTAAGAATCAATAAAAAATTAGATCTGATGATTTGGTTTCATTAGATGCTGAAAGCATATAAGACATATATTATCATTATACAATGAATTGAGTATCCATCCTTACTGAATATTTTAGGAAAAAAGGTCCAAGACGATGCCATCCAATCCAGGTTAAGTCTGAACCCGGCCAGCTCGTCTTCCCAGAGTAGAAAACATCAATTCCGAATCCAAGAAAGCGGCTTTATCTCTAAATAATCTGTTGTCTCTCCTCTCAAACTCTCCACCATGCCAAGAACTACCATTTTCATATTTTTGACCACTTTCGAGATTGTTTTGCAAAAGTCAGCCCAATTTTGAATTTAATCATTGGTAAGTAGATTAACATTCTTGAAGATCTAAGTAGATTAACATTCTTGAGGATTAATATGAACCTACTGCCATCAAAATCATGATGCTGATAGTTGTATATGGCCTTGGCAATAGTTGTCTATCTGATCCCTCCCTCTCCCCAACCATGCCATTGTCATTAGCTGCTTCCATGTCCAACTGCTTCACCACATCTACTACACGAGATCCAATTCCAATTGCATCTCTTACATTGCCAAAGATAATTTTATTAAGCAAACTAAGAACACTTTTAACAATAAGTATAGAACAAACATAAATGACAGAGTCACACCTGTTCAATTCTACAGAGCATGCTTCTATTTCGTTTTTGAAACTCAGAAACGATGATCCTAAAGGAGTTTTAGGTTCTGACTTAAAACAAGAAAGTTACATGCCTATGTCTCAACTTTCTAACGAGTATAAAAACATAATTTTTTGCCATCGGGTCATAGAGATACAAATCTAAAAATAGAAATTGTTTTGCAAAAAACAGTTACATTTGAGAAAAAAATCACATATATTTAAGAAATCTTGTGTGGGAAGGGTAAAAATATCTTTTTAAAACACTATGTTTGTGATTTTGGACATTAAAAGAATATAAAAAATTGTAAGACATTTCAAAAAATGCATCATATTTGCTGTACAAGATAATTTTTTGTTTGTTATACTCAAATCAAATGGTTCCACACAATCTATACTGGAATAGTCCCAAACCCAAACCTACTCGAACATGAACCAAATATATACTCAAACCTAGTATGTATTTGAACTCACCTGAACCCAAATCCCACATGTACTCGAGACTGAACCGAGTATGTACTTAAACCCAGTATGTATTGAACCCACCTGAATCCAAATCCGTTTTCACATAAAACTATACCTTATCCAAACTAAAATCTGTTCGCTTTTGAACCATTTTGATAATGACACAACATTGATATCTTCATATTTTAACTTTGACATAATTGACTGGTTTAAAAATAATATTCTTTTTATATTTAGAATTTTACTTGCTTTAGAATAGTGAATAACCTTCTCCACTTGAGTGTTTATATCAAAATTTGTCTAGCATATAATCCTCCTAAAGAGTAGCTGACTCGGTGTATTTAATTTTTTACTAAGGGTACTTGAGTCTACAACATCAATCATATTTAGGCTAAAACTGAAATCCAAACCTGTTAAGACTCAACCGGATCGTAACCTAATTGGATAACTTATATGGGTTGATATTTTTCAGTTACACCCATACCTGAATCTGGACCCAAATCAAAATGGGTCGACTCTGGGTCTAATTCTTAAACCCCATTAAAACTGGTCTATTGAAGATCTGACCCATTTATACCTAACCCTATGTATACTCGAATCTGTTGACTTGTATGGGTATAATTTTTAAGCATACTAGACCATACCCGGATCATATTGCGTTGGGTTTGGGTCTAACTTTTAGACCCAATTCTCAATTGAGCTTGAAAGAACCCAAACCAAACCTGACTCAGTTACACCCCCAATCCATATATAAGTTTGAACTAGATCTCAAGGTACAAACGTATGGTCATTTCCCAAAATTTATATGGTAATGTTGGATCTTCCAACCAATTCAGTTCGGATATACCCAATTCAATTACACTCCTAGTGAATCCTCGAGTCTTCGTGTTTGAGAGTCGCACAGTAAATTTATTGGTTTCGGTGGAAGGCATCCAAAAGCTACGCCCCACCACCGAAATGGACTTTCCACACGAACAACAAAAGGGACCCCACGTTTGGTGCAATCACATCACACACTTTGGTGTGCTGCCGCACCTGATCCGCCCTTTATCTTCTGTTGGGCCCCACAACTAACAGGTTTTTGTAGTTTATACCCATTAGTTAGGCAGGGCAGTCAGGTGCAGCTGCAACCTCAAAGTGTACAATATGATTGCACCTGTTCTAAGCCCTCTTGTTTGCCTCCCCTTGGCGGGATCCTAGGAAATGCCTTCCACGGGATAGAAGCAGAAAACCATAAATTTCCCATGAGAAAAACTGCCACTAACATGCACCGTTCCGATAAAAGGAAGCGCCGCGCTCTTATCCTTGCAATGGGTTTCCTCCCAACGCTTCCCCTCTGGCTTAGTTCGTCTCTTTCTGCCTTTTCATGTTGTGGGTTTTGCTTCTATAGCAAGCTTGGTATATCAGTAGACGTCTTTGCGGTCACCCTGATCTCTGAATAAAAAACATCATATTTCAGAGGAAATAAGGTAGATGATGCTTCTCATGCCTACAGAGAAATTCATGTTCATTTCTTTCTTTTCATCTTGTTCATAATTGATTATAACCAGTTATTGGCCTTTCTTCTTGTTACGATTCTTTCGTGTTTCATTATGATTAGCCTTGAACGTTGTTACGGTGTGACTCATAGGAGTAGCAGCTGGTTGAGCCAAAACGAAGGAGTTTGTGTCATAGTTCAATTCCGAAAGCCTATTTCTTGACGATGGTTCTTTTGAATCCCTAAAGTCTAAGTCTGTTTTGTAAAAACTTATGGGCTTCTTGATCTATTTGAGTGATTCCTCGTCAATAAATTAGTTCATCATCAGAAATAGCCCTAGCTAAACTTTGGCTGAACTGTAACCTTATGTAAAACCCGTACCTAGCCAAACTAGGTGGGCTGGGAAAGTGGGGAGAGGAAGGGACTTCCCCTCCTGCTTTGAGCCACCCAATTCCTCTTCTCATGTACGGAGTGGTGGGGAAGAGGGAGAGCTCCCTTGTTAATGTTCGTTTAATGGGGGATGAAACCCCCATTTCCACGAGCCTATAAAAGGCCAGAAGGAGAGATCGAGAGGGAGGGAGTGCTATCCAGCAAAAGGTAAGCCTCCTCTTTCGTTTGTTTTGTTTTTCTTATTAAGGATCAGAGAAGAAGGAGGCGAGACAGAGGGTGGCTCCTCTGTCTCGGCCACCTCGATCAGCTTCCGGCAACCACCATGGTTGCTGGCAGGTTAAAAAAAAAAAGAGGCAGGGGCAAGGGGTGACACCATCCCTGCCGCCCTCCTGGAAGGGGAGGAGAGGGAGACGCCTCCCTCAGACCTCGCAGCCTGCAACCACCATTGCTCGCAATACAATTATGTGAGAGAGGAGAGAGGGGCCACGGGCCCTGTCTCGGTTTTCTTAAAAGAGAGAGAGAGAGAGAGAGAGAGAGAGAGACTCAATCTGGGAACGTCAGACCGAGTTGAATCAGATGTCTCGGCCTGTTATCAAGACCGTCTCTGTCTGGGTTCACCAAGAAGGGCGAGACAGAGAAGGACGCTGTTCACAAACGACCCAGACCGAGTCGGATCAATAAAGGGAACTCGGTTTTTATAAAAAGCCCTAGACCAACTCGGTTCAGGTTCTAATCAGACCCAGTCAGCCAAAGTCTCTGGTCTGAGTTTGAACCAGAGCAAGTCAGGTGGGTCTGAGCCCAGACCAGCTTGTGGTCTGGGTGAGACTCCTATCAAGTGCGAGAATAAAAATAATAATTATATAAAAAACAAAATAATTGGATATATATATATAGAGAGAGAGAGGGAAAATCGAGACAAGGATTGTCTCAATTTTCCATCATGAACCGGATCTTGTTCAAATCGAGACAAGGATTGTCTCAATTTTCCATCATGAAACCACAACAGGTCTGGACCAAACCGTATCATAATTTGTTTTTGATCCAGTAGGACCAAACCTGAGTGGATCAAGTTTGAGCCCAGTCTGAAACTAAACCCAAACTAGATAGATTGTGGGTTTCACTTTGTACCAAACTCAGAATGAATTAGGTTCGAATATGTGGTACCAAATCTAGATCCAGTGTGAGAATCAGAAACCCAATCTCTGTTCATTCTGAGATCCATATTAGGTTGGCTTTGGATCTGGATCCAAAAGTGAACCAAGGAGGTCCAGTGTGGATTAAACCTAGACCAGGCTGAGTCTGGGTTAGGTTTAATGTGAGGATAAGATTGAAACCGACTCAGGATGGGTTTGGGTTAGGTTCGGTATTAGGTGGGTTCAGTTTAGAGGGTTTGGGCTAGGTTCAATAACTCCAGAATTTGTTAAAAAGTAGATTGGATCTAGTGTGAGAATCAGAGACTAGATCTCTGTTCAGTTTGAGATCCATATTAGGTTGGATTTGGATTTGGACCCAAAACTGAACCAAAGAGGTCCAGTTTGGATTATACTTAGACCAGATTGAGTCTGGGTTAAGTTTAATGTGATGATACCTTTTTCTTTGTCTCGACGAATCTCAATGCCAAGAACATAAGCAGCCTCACCCATATCTTTCATATCAAAATGTGATGCAAGAAACTGTTTTGTCTCTGATAGTAACTTTATATCGTTGGTTGCAAGTAAAATGTCATCCACATACAACATTAATATAATGAACTTACTCTCACTTTCCTTAAGGTATATACATTGATCAATAATGTTTTCTGTAAACCCGAAAGTCACAATGACTTGGGAAAATTTAATATACCACTGTCGGGAGGCCTGTTTAAGTCCATATATTGATTTATTAAGCTTGCAAACCAAACGATCATTTTCAGAGAAACCAAGAGGTTGTTCCATGTATACCTCTTCATTCAGATCCCCGTTGAGGAACGTTGTTTTCACATCCAACTGATGTAACTCTAAGTCATAATGAGCTACGAGGGCCAAAATTATCCTCATTGACTCCTTAGTTGAGACATGAGAAAATGTCTCATTATAGTCAATGCCCTCCATCTGGGTGAACTCTTTAGCAACCAATCTTGCTTTATGTCTCTCTATGTTATTTTTGGAGTCCTTCTTGGTCTTAAAGACCCATTTACATCCTACAGACTTTACTCCTTTAGGTAATATGACAAGATCCCACACTTGATTTTTAACCATAGAGTCTAACTCTTCTTTCATAATTTCTATCTACTGCAAAGATTGTTTGCTTTCAACAACTTCTATAAAAGTCAACGGGTCATCATCCATATCTATGAAATCACCAGGCTCCTGAAGGTACACCACATAATCAGGATGTATGACAGATCTCCTAATCCTTGTGGATCTCCAAACAGGTCGTTCCTCAGGCTCAAATAGAACTTGATCATTATGTTCGTGCTCTTCCGTATTGTCCACAATAGGTTCACTTTGGATTTGTGCATTAACAATCGAATGATCAACCACACCATCATTAGGAATAAAAATGTGGTATATTTCGATGTTTTCCTTAACAGGTGACGAAACTGGATCCTGTACTTCCTTAAAACCAAGTCTTTGAAGTGCACTCAATCCTATTGAACCATCTTCTAGAAATTTTGCCTTATCCGTTTCAACAATCTGTGGTGAGTGAGATGGGCAATAAAACATGTACCCTTTTGATCTTTCTAGATAACCAATGAAATATCCACTGGTTGTTCTTGAATCAAAGTCTTTAATATGGGGGTTATACAGTTTAGCCTCTGCAGGATATCCCCATATGTGCATATAAGACATTGATGATTTCCTACCTGTCCACAGCTCATAAGGAGTTTTAGGCACAGATTTTGTATGAACTTTATTTAAAATATGCACAACAGTCCTTAAAGCTTCACCCCACAACTTTATGTGAAGTGTTGAATAATTCAACATAGCTCTGACCATTTCTTTAAGCGTACGATTTCTCCTTTCAGCTACACTATTCTGATAGGCACTACCAGGCATGGTATATTGATGCACAATGCCTTCCTCTTTGAGAAATCACGCCAATGGTCCTTCCCTTTGCCCCATCTCAGAAAATCTACCATAATATTTGCCACCTCTATCAGACATGACTATCTTAATAACCTTATCAGTTTGTTTCTCTACTTCTTTCTTAAATTCCTTAAACATATGAAAAACATCAGATTTTTCAAAGATCAAGTAGAGATACATATACCAAGAATAGTCATCAATAAAGGTGACAAAATATTTTTCGCCTGTGTAACAAGGGGAAAACGGTCCACATACATCCGTATGGACTATCTCTAATATCTCACTACTGCGTTTGTCATCCTCTTTATATGTGTTTGTATGCTTAGCCTTTATGCAATCAACACATGGGTCATTGTCGGTAAAATCTAGAGATTTCAAGATCCCTTCATTTACGAGTCTCTTTATTCTCTTTTCAGAGATATGACCCAACCTTCGATGCCAAAGCATGTAAGATTTATCAATGATCATGCTATGTTTGGATCTTCACATTCAATCTTTATAAACCATCATAAACTGATGCAAAACCAATTTTAATTGAATTTCTGAATATGAACAATTTGGAATTTTCAAACTTAAAACAATATCCAAATTTATCCAACTTTGAAATTGAAATTAAGTTTTTACTATATGATGGAATATAAAAGATATCATGAAGATTTAAAACTACGTCTGTATCCAGAGTAATCTTGCAGGTTCCAACACTCTTCACATGTGAACACATCTTGTTTCCCGAATAGATGCTTTTCTCATGCATTGTTGGTTTCCTTCTGCTTAGGAACAACTGTAGACAGTTGAAAATATAAACAATAGCACCAGAAATCAATCCACCAACTTTTTTTCAAGAATTTGTAATAAATTACATTCATGAGAAACAAATGACAAATTACCTCTCTTTTCTAACCACTTCTTATACTTTATGCAATATGCCTTCATGTGTCCCTTCATTTTATGAGAGCAGAGTTGGATTGCTTGTCTTGGGATGACTTATCTCCAGTTGGCTTCTTCCTAGCATTTCTCTTAAATGCATTCTTCCTTGGTCCTACCTTGAACGTATGAGAAGCCATATGTGCACTCTACACCTTCTCACCTTTCATTCTCTTTTCTTTTTCAACACACTTGGACATGAGTTCATTAAATGTCCATTCATCATTATGTGTGTTGTACGGGATTTTGAAAGGTCCGTATTCCAAGGGTAATGATGTTAGGACTAAATGCACTAGGAAAGAATCAGAGATGGTGAGCTTCATGTCATTCAGCTGAGACGCTATATTTCTCATTTCCAAAATATGCTGACGAATGTTTCCCCCTCCAGTATATTTCATAGATATGAGTTTTGACATCAGGGTACTGGCTCTGGCCTTGTTTGAACTCACAAACTATGCCTCAATGACATTCAAAAATTCTCTCACTGTTCTGCATTGTGGGATAGCACTGTGAATATTCTTAGCCACTTTAGATTGCAAAAGCAACATGCTAAGCCTATTCGAGCGCGCCCACTTCTCAAAAGCAATCTTTTGATCAGAAGTGCTCTAATTAGTGAGGGTAGAGGGTTCATCTATCCTTAGGGTCAGATCTAAATCCATATACCCTAATGCAAAAAGAACAGTTTCTTTCCAATCACTAAAATTAGATCCATCAAGAAAATGTATAGAGCTTGAGCCATCTAAAATCACAGAACTAGAAACTGTATGAAAAAAAAGACATGTATCAAGAAGCATTCGTTCGAGACTAAAACTTTAGTGAAAAAAGCAAAAGAATAAAGGCCCTTAATATGCTTATTTCCAGGTGAGTGAAGGGGGTCATCAGAGTCCTACTTTGGTAAGAGCTCTGACACGCGAAACCACTTCGCCTACCAACCATATTCGGTAAAACTAAGGTTCTTATGAAGTTAGATCATCAACACAAGGTACCTTTGGATACACATGCGTGATGTATCTCGACACATTTACCTTATTCTACCCTACTTAAATTCTGAACATGATAAAACTACCTTTGGGTCGTTTATCGTTTCATGAATATAAGTACAACAGTAATATTGGCTAAAACCATATGATAGTACAACATTTTGACAACTTACGTGTATTCAGTCACTTTGGTGACATGAATACACTAAGTTATCTAGCTATCCTTAATGCCAATATTATAAAATAATATCTTGAAATGGTTCGTAAATCGAATGGACCAGTCATATGACCTTCAAAATGGTTCAAAAACTGAATGAACTACTCATATGTGTCACGAATCGGTCTTAAAGCACTCAGAACCGGTCTGAAACAACCCTGAATCGGTCATTCAAGGGTCCGAATCGGTTCTGAACCAGGTCAAGTATGAATAAAAGTTCATAAAGACCCTATAACCACATGCCAAAATCCCTGTATTTTCTTATATTTAAGAAAACATGGTCTTAGCATCTCGAAACCGATGAGAAACTGGAAGGAACCGGTCAAAAACGACTCTAAACCGGTCCCGAAAGGGGGCCAAATCAGTCTCTGATCCGATTCAGGCCAAATAGTGCATGGACCCTACTGGATCCGAGTCAGACCCGACTGTAAACGGATCTAGGTCGAACCCGACTGTAAACGGATCTGAGTCATACCTGGTAGTATCTATATCCGGGTCGGACCCGGTACTTACCGAATCCGGGTGAGACCCAGTTGGAACCGAATCCGGGTCAGACCCAATAATAGTCGGATCCGGGTCAGACCCGGTTTGAACTGGATCCGGGTCAGACCCGGTTTGAACCGGATCTGGGTCGGACCTGGTAAGTTTCGGATCCGGGTCAGACACGATAATTTTTGGATTCGGGTCAGACTCGATTATAATCGATTCCGAGTCTGCCCCGAAACTTACCAGATCCGGGTCAGACCCGGTTGTGGTCTGGATCTAGGCCAGACCCGGTACTAACCAGATCCGGGTCTGACACGAAGTTTACTGGATTCTGGTCAGACCCGGTAATAACCGGATCCGAGTTTGACCTAGGATTTACTGGATCCAGGCCAAACCCGGTACTAACTGGATCCGGGTCTGACCCGAGGTTTACTGGATCCGGGTCAGACCCGGTAATAACCGGATCTGGGTTTGACCCGGGATTTACTGGATCTGGGTCAGACCCGGTAATAACCGGATCCGGGTCTGACCCGAGGTTTTAATTGGATACGGTATTAACCGGATCTGGTCCAAACCGAATACCGAACCCGATCCGGTTCCACCCGTTAAAAAAAAAATGAAAAGGGGTAGAAAACCCCGATTTTCTGAAAAGAGGGGTTTTCCCCTTTTGCAGTCGGCGATCAATGTCGCCCGCCGGCGACCAACGTCGCCTGCCGGCGACTCACGCAGGAGCGCTGATGGCGTTCCTTCTCCGGCAAAAGCAACCATCCGCCAGCGAAAAACGGGAAACCGACAGAAGCCTGTCTGTCGCCCGATGGCGACAGTCGCCGGCTTTTGGTGACAAGCAGTTGCGTCACCCCACAGTGACCTGCTTTACTAGACAACCAAAAAGGCACACCTCGCAGCGGAAGCGTGGTGGGCCCATAACCCAATGTTGGGTTGGATTCCGGCAACGCCTGTATCGGCACCCCTGAGCAGTAGTCCGGCAACTCCTGTGAAGTAGAAAATATAAAGCGCAGTAGCATACCTGAGGCGACCATTGTCGGAGGGCGGAGGACGTTTACCGGAGAATGGCGATTTTCAACTCAGCCGGTCTGCTGCCACCACAAGCGCAGGATTCCGAATGCAGACGCTGAGTCGACCTTCTTCCCTCCCTTACTGTTTTTCTCACACATATTTGGGTTGCTTATGAAACCCTGTATATATAGGCATAGGATGGAAACGGTTTGCATAACCGTTCCCCCTTTATCTATGCCAGTTTATCGAGATGGATCATCCCTTGATGTGGGGTGTTTCCACATCGTGGATAACCACCACATTTGGTGGTTAATCCAACATATCCCACTCAACTGATTCTAAACTATTGGCGAGCTAACATCTTTACTTTATCTTATGTGGAAGTTTCTTTAAAAAAAAATTATCTTATGTCAAAGTAAACAATATATAGTAAGTTTTGAGAGTCAGATTTGCTCCAAAATGATTAACTACCTTGTTTTCATACTCTAAGACCTTATTTTGAATTGAAGTTCCTTAAAATCAATTCCAAATTGGTCAAAATTAGGAAATTTACAAAGTTCAGTACATTATAAAAAGACAGTTCTCTTCCAATTCTACTTTGCTACATCACCAACTCAAGTTTATTAGTGGGTATATTTTGGTTAACTGCCAACTAATTGTCAATAATCAATTTGACAATGCCTATTTAAATGTCAATAATGAATCTCTTAGTTGCTATATGATCGTCATGTTTCCAGTAGTCACGTGAGTATTTAGTATCTTTATCATGCACATTCCCATAAAGAGCCATGAGTCATGACAGTTTTAAAATACTGAGTTTAATTGCTTTTGTTTGTTTCATCTTCTTCGGGGAGTGAGGAATGAACATGTCAAAGGTATTGTTCTCAAGCAAGAACAACAGAACGAGACCCAAGTGAGTCCTGAGGCTATTGCTGAAATGCATGAACTGAGAATACTGCATGTCAATCCTGATGAGTCTGAGTCTGATTATTATCAAAAAAGAAAATCAAAAGTCCAGTGGTGATGTTAAATTTTCACACCTTCCTAAGTTGAAATGGTTGGAATAGAGACAAAGCCCCTTTTAGTGCCTCCCGTTTGATGGCTGCAACGAGCTTGTTATCCTCAACTTATCTGGCAGTGACAGTGATGAATGAGCAGGCTCTTCAGGGCTTCAAAATATTGAAGAACCTTGAACTATCTCAATGTTCTTATCTCAAAGAATCTCCCGTTTTCTCTGCCATGCCATGCCAACTGAAGTTGGTCCTTGATCATTGTTGAGGCATTGCTTCGTAGGCAGTCTGCATCTTTACAAACACGTATGAGCCTCTCTTCGCCTTTCTTGCAGGTTTAAACTTACCCAACAAATTTTGCTACCTTAGAACCGTTATAGTTACGGTTGTCGTACACTGGGCCTTCGATCACGGACTTCCCTGTCATCATTCCAATTTCCCACGGTTAGGTTTTCATGCCAATCTCACCCACCATAAATGCTTGGCCCCGGTGAAGTGTTAATCGTGCTCAACTATTGATTAATTTTGATCTAATCAATCTGTAGTTGTTCAGACGAGAAGGTGATGAGAGAAGTGTGTAAGAGCAAAGTCAAGCTCCATTCTAGGGTTTTAGGGCTGGTTTTTCTTTACGATACAAAGTAGATAATAATTGTCACTGACATGCACTTGGACAAAATTTAATGTATATATAAATAAAAAAGAAAATTTTTATTTATGTTACAACCTTTTGCCCCTAAATCCAAACAATGCTACACTTTTCTAAAATTTTAAATATGGGCTAAACTTTTCATGAAAAGGTCAAATAAGGATCGCAGGGCAACACCTAGCGTTGCTCAATGGGTTGGGCAGCTTGATAAGCCAAATTGACTGGACCTTCCATGGGTCGTGTTTGGGTCAAGGTTTTAGGCCTGGGTCTGTTAGCTACCGGGTTGAAACTTGGCTCGTTATATACGTGGGCTGGGTCTAGGTCGACCCACAAATTACGAGGTCGGTTCGACAAGTTTGAGCTATTTATTAATTTTTAATAATATAAAAGTTTTAAAAATTAATTAATTGCATAGTAACTTGGTAATTATTATTATTTAGCTAATTATATACATTAATTTTATGGAAAGCAGAAAATTAATTAGTTGGGTACATGAGAACTAATTAATTATTTACAATTTATTTGTTTTAGTTTGGTTATGAATTCACCAAAAGAGTTGGATGATGATACAGATTAAAACTTTTAGTGAGAGGACAAAATTGTTGTAGTTTGTAATTTTAATTAGAATAACTATAATTATTTTTAAATATTTTTGCTTTGCTTTTTTTTAGGTTATTCTACATAATGGGTTAAACCATATCAATGGATTGAAGAAACTATGTTGGGTTTCATAGGCGGACTGTAATTCAAGATCATACTTTATGTTATTTTAGAAAATTGATGTTGATTTAATAATTCAAATGATTTGCCATAAAAGAAATATTGTTATGAACTTTTGATTTTGGTACTTTAATTTTTAGTATGCTAAAAATTAATTTATTAATTTTATTAAAAAATAACCTACAAATAAGTTTGGACCGATTTGGGCCATGCTCGGCCTGCTTCATATTGTCCCATTACGCAGGGTCTTGGGTTGCTCTTCAAAATTCAAGCCCATTAAAAACCAAGCCATCTCCAAGTCGGGTTACCCTTAAAGCTTGGTGAGCCAAGTTCCAAATGGGCTTTGGCCACGATGCCCATCAACACTTATCATCTTGAAAAAAACATGATTCCTTCTTGGTATCATGTAATGTGCTTTGAAAATTGAAAACAAGCTTTAAAAAATGCCCTTTAATTTATTAAATTTGTCAAATGGATAATACTGCATGTTCTAAATTATTTCTGGATGCATTTACCTCTCGTAAATACAAATTTCTAATTTTCTCATGTCATAACATTAAAATAATACACCTACAAAACTCATCAACATAATTGTATTAGAGGTTGCGATATTTCAAAAAAAAATTATAAAACTCATGACGAGTTTCACACAATCAATTACGAAAATCATAAAATTTACGAATGTCTGATAATTGCAAAATAGAGAACGAGTATAGCAAGGTACATTGCAAAACTCCGTTTAAGTGTTGTGAAAGTTTGTACATTGCAAAATTTTGAATGGGCATCACATGAAGTATTGTGAAATTATGAAATATTTGCAAAAGTCCAGTATTATAAAATTGTGATGAGTATCAAACATCTTGTTGTGAAAATACCTTTAAGTGTTCTGAAAGTCCGTAATTTGCAAACTTTTGAAAGGGTATCACAAAACATATTGTGAAATTACATAAAAAATCTGAAAGTCTGAAATTACAAAATTTCTTATTCGCATCACACCAATATTGTAATTTTTTTTTCTTGTGAATTTTCATCCCACGTAAATGACATTTTCTTTCTCAACACCTTTTTTGCATCTAGATGCCTTATTTTTTCAACTTTAGGGTTCTTGTAGTCTCCAACCAATGGTTTTCAATCCTTTTGACGATCTTTCGGTGATATTCACGTGAATATTTTGCAGGGCATCGACTTTGCAAAAATCTCTCATTGACAGTGGTTCACTTGTGGTAGAAAATCCTGAATTTTAGCCTTCTTCGATGAGTTTTTTGGTGAATCTTCGGTGAATATTTCAATAAAACTATCAGCAACGATTTCATTGGTGTCTCTCACCTGAGTGATGTATTGACTAAATTTTATGTGGATGACTATTTAGATTTTTGACATATGAATGTAGACATGATATTATGTAGTGACTATGGATGTTAAAGTTTAAACATAAAATTTTAAATTTCAGTGGATGCCTAAGCTTGTTTTTTCTTATAAATGTGGATGACTATGCATATTTTTTATTACGCAGAATTAATAATTTTGCATGTACCTTCTTAAATTCTTTTATGATTTAAAAAGAATGAACAAAAATTTGCATGTACCTTGAAAAATCTTTCTTGGTGTTAAAAATCACCAATTACAAACGCATGCTCATTTTTTTAAATCAGAAAGGAATTTTGCAAGGTACATGTGAAATTATCAAATTTGCATAGTAAAAAATTAACAGTTTTGCAATATCAAACTTTCATAAATATTTTTGAATTTCACAATAATTCCTGCGTTACTCGTTCAAAATTTTGCAAGATAGAATTTTTTTCAATACTTAAAACGAATTTTGCAACGTGCCTTGCGTTACTCGTATGCAATTTCACAATTATCAAACTTTTGCAAATCTTAGGATTTTCGCAGGTGATTGCGTGAAACTCATCATGAAATTCACAATTTGTTTTTGGCAGAGGGCCCCGCTTACCACATGGGATACCACCTTAGTGGTCAATATGCATGATCTTATCCATAACAAAAGGTTCCAATCCAGTGAAGATTCCAAAGTTAGAAGCGGCAAATTCTCACAAGTTCAAAGGTTGGGCATGTGCTTGTGGTATTTCAACTAGTATAGTTTAATCCCAAATAAGTCAAGGTATAGGTCAACTTTTGAGTAGATATTGGAATACATTGTACAATGTGGGCATCAAGATGCTCAATCATGAGATTTGTGTATGTGTAACAATTTTTTGGTGTACTTATAAATGCCAATTTTTGCATCGCTGCAAAATCATGCTCTCACGTTAACCTACCACTAATGAGATCAGTTCATAGGTTTGTTAACGGCTTCTCATTTATCAAACCTGAGCCAGATATGTCAATTTTAATATAATGAATAAGACAATTGGATTCAACTTGGATTGGGTTTTTGTCTTGGCTAGGGGTGGACATCAGTACGGGTAGGGCCGGCCCAATTACGGCCAGATAAGGGCCCGACTCAGCTACAATCGGGCTTGGCTCGGACCAAGTCGATCCATGAAGAACTCGGTTTGTTTATCGGACTTAACCATGCATTGTTTAATCAGGCCTTGGGACCAGATTTAAACACAAAATCTGATCCAGATCCAATCACAGTGAGCCTGCGATGATCTATCTAAAGAAGAGAAGCAACTTGTCTAGATAGGGCAGTCCATTTATGCCAAGATAAGGTCAAGTAGTAGGACATTTACATCGAAAATGAGTCATTTCATTTCATCAGTCATCACATCTCATGAGGACCCAAACAAACTAGATAGCATCTATGTACCGAACTGAACTTTGAGAAACTCAATTATGAGCAACTGGAAGACATTGAA
Organism: Nuphar pumila; assembly: GCF_984573655.1. Taxonomy (NCBI): domain Eukaryota; kingdom Viridiplantae; phylum Streptophyta; class Magnoliopsida; order Nymphaeales; family Nymphaeaceae; genus Nuphar; species Nuphar pumila. Next base: position 78,059,730 of record NC_143263.1, on the reverse strand, counting down.
ATTATATGTGCCACTAAATCAACTAACAAATATTTTTATTGAGAAAAGGACGCAGATTTTAGGGCAGCTGGCTAGTTGGTGGCATTCAAGCATCCTCAGATCGGAATCTGAACATACCTCACACCTGGTCGATTGAGGTGGACCCTAAGCTGACAGGCTTATCAAAACTTGCATATCTGGTCCATCTTTAGCCGATAAGCTTGTTGAAACTTCTTGATAAGACTAAGCAATTGATGCAGGAGGAGAACCCACCTGTGAGGTCTGATTTGCACCACTTTAGGTTTTTCAAAAAAGATAAAAAATATCACTTTCCACAACATGGCTGTAACAATTCTTATATATATATATATCCCAACTACAGATTCTAAACCGGCCCCAGGCATGTAAGAGTTGAACTTTTCAAATCTCAGATATAAGTTATTTTCCTAAATAAAGCTCAAGATTTATTCCAAGTTTCCTACTGTATGATTTATATGATTCATTGATTCATTTTCATAAGATGTGACCAAGGTTTTGCTAGTTGTGACTAGGGCTGGTAAAAGAGCAGAAAAAAACCGAACAGGCCATATTCAGGCTCGTTTACCAGTGGATTGAGATTGTGACTCAACTCATGTTTGTTGTTTAGCCAAGCCGAACTCGTGCTCATATCGTTTCTAAATGAGATATGCCGAACACAAGATGACACATTTAAAAACATTTCATGTTATTTACATATGAAATATATATATTTATATTTATATATTATACTTAAAATATATCATTTTTATATATTATACCTAATAGTTCATATTTTATGTATATATTTTGTGCACCCTTCTGTCTGAATATATATTTTATGCAAGCTGATTTTTATATACTACACTTAAAATATATATTTTTTATCTATATGAGCTCTCTCCAGTTGAGCTGAACCGAACACCCTGTGTTCGGGCAAGACTCATTTAAGCTAAAAAATCTGCTCATGGCTCAGCTCACCAGCTATACGAACCAATCATGAACAAGATCATGACGAGCTAAACCGAGCTAAGTCACGCGTTCCTTAGTTCATTTACCAGCCCTAGTTGCGACTAAGTCCAATCCTTATTTTTCTAAGATTGGGATTGGATGATCATTACTTAACTGGTGGAGTTAAATATGGGCCACATAATTCAATAAATAATATATAATGTCCTATCAACCAGTTGGATAGAGGTGAAATGTGATTATTGAGAGTCGAGGTGAAAATGTCACTGACAGTGTAGTTGTTGAAAGATGAGTGCAATTTCTATAAAAAAGAGTTAAAGTACATATAGTTTTGTGCTTTCGAAGCAAGCTTGAAATGATTTTAAGAAGTTTCTCGTAACTATGACTCACATATTATAAATTTATTTATTTAAGCATAAGGTAATAGTGAAATAAAGGATTCATGGCTGGGAAAGGATGAAAAGAGAAGTTTTTGGCTGCCTAAAAAGGAGTAGAAGCAACTTGGGAGTGGATTCATTGGATCTTCTATCAGTGCTGCTCCTTTGGGGAGCCAGGACTTAAGCTGATCACCTATTTTCATCTCCACTCTTATCACCTCTCTCATCTCTAATATTCAACACCATCTCCCAAGTTGAGACCAATAGTTACTGTTGGTCTGATAAAAGAAAAAGAAGAATCTCCCTCTTCCATGGTCCAAATGTTAAAGTTTGCCGGAACTGATGAATAATGAGAACATGGATTTCGTGGGGCGATAAAATATTTTCAGTTTAACCAAATGATACAGTTGATTTCTCTCAAGCATTTCTAACCAATAAAGTAAAAACTCCTTCATGGCTAAGAGGACGGAAGAATGACCAAGTTGGTCCCAAATATTACCCTAATTGGGTACCCTCACCGGGTTGGTTGTTGTTTCTTGCAAGTAGGACTATTTTTAAGTCCAAGTCAAATCACTCACTATTCAAGTCCCCTTCACACGGTTAGGTTTTCATGCCAATCTCACCTACCATCAATGCCGGGACCGGGTGAAGCGTCAGTTAATTTTGGCCTAATCAAGCTCCATTCTAGGGTTTTAAGGCTGACTTTGATCATATTTAACTGTTTAATGATCATCACGACACACGACACAAAGTAGATATTAATTGTCCATGACATGCAATTGGATATAGTTCAATATATCTGTAAATTAAATATATATATATATATATATATATATATATATATATATATATATATATATATATATATATATATATATATTCTGCAACCTTTTGCCCCTAATTCTAAATACACAACTACACTTTCCTAAAATTTTAAATATGGGGTAAACTTTTCATGAAAAAGGTCAAATAAGAATCTCCAGTCAACACCTAGGGTTGGGCAACGGGTCGGGCAGCCTGATAGGCCAAACCGACCTGGCCTGCTATGGGTCGTGTTTGGGTCAAGATTTTAGGCTTGGGCCCGTTAAACCCGGCTCATTATATACATCGGCTGGGTTCAAGTCGGCCTGCGAGTTACCAGACCGGTCCGACGAGCCTGAACTATTTATTAATTTTTAATAATATAAAATTAAAAATGTTTTTTGCAATGTGCCTTGGGTTACTTCTATGCAAATAAGTCAAGGTATGGGTCCAACTTTTGAGTAGATATGAGAATGCATTGTACAATGTGGGCATCAAGTTAAGAAGCTCAATCCTGAAAAAATGGTTTCCTAATTAATGATCTAGTGCACGTTGGATTGCACCATTCTTCTTCAGACAGAACGATTCTCAGGACAACCATTTTCTCATGTGATTGTAAAGAATCAACCATGAGATTTCTGTGTGTGTGTGGAACGAGTTTTTGGTGTATATACTTATAAATGTCGATTTTTGCATCGCTGCAAAATCATGCTCTCACGTTAACCTACAACTAATGAGAGCAGTTCATAGATTTATTAACCACTTCTCATTTATCAAACCTGAGCCAGATATGTCAATTTTAATATAACGAATAAGACAATTGGGTTAAACTTGGATTGGATTTTCATGTTGGCTAGGGGTGGACATCGGTCGGGGCAGTGCTCGATTACGGCTAGATAAGGGCTCGACTCAGCTACAATCGGGCTTCTGTCGGACCAAGTCGAGCCATGAAAAACTTGGTTTGTTTATCACACTTAATCATGCATTGTTTAATCAGTCCATGGGATATCTGATCCATCCCTAGTAGATAAGCTTGTTGAAACTTCTTGATAAGACTAAGCGATTGATGCAGGAGCAGAACACATCTGTGAGGTCTGATTTGCAAAACATAACTTAGAATATTGAAATCCGGCACTTGGTGATCTTGTTTGGAATCCGGCGCTTGGATGGGCGTTTATGCATTTAGGATGGGAAGCAAGGCTCTTTCTCCTTTGTATTTACGCTATATCATGGATCTGGTATATCTATCAAATCTAGGAATTGGCAGCTGCGACTTCTTCAAATGCATAAATTCCATAAATGCCGATCCCAGCTACAGATTCCAAACAGGCCATACATTGTTAGGTGGCAGTAGGATCATCTCATTTCATTATTATAATGCCCAATTTGGACATTGACATCTTGGCCCCCGGCATGTAATTAAGAGTGAACTTTTCAAATCTTATTATTCTGGATTATATATATATATATATATATATATATATATATATATATATATATATATATATATATATATATGAGCTCTCTGGAGTCGAGATGATCCAAACACCCTGTGTTCGGGCTCGACTCATTTAAGCTAAATGATCTGCTCATGCCTCAACTTTCCAGCTATACAAACAGATCATGAATGAGAACCAGCCCTAGTTGCGACTAAGTCCAATCCTTCTTTTTCAAAGATTGGGATTGAATGATCATACTTAACTGGTGGAGTTAAATATGGGCCACAGAATTCAATAAATAATATATAATATCCTATCAACCAGTTGAATAGAGGGGAAATGTGAGTATTGAGAGTCGAGGTGGGACTCGAGCTGTATTCAATTAGGTTGGGGCTGGGATATATTGCAGGTACCGGAACAGGTCTACATCTGATCCGACCACAACTCACATAGGTGGGTCCCATGGATAAGGGCCATGGCCAGCGCTGGAAAATTAATGAGCAGAACATGGGTTGTTCTGGCTTGGTTCCTTTACATCCAGGTACTGCTTGCGCTCATGTGAACTGAGCAGAGCTCGAGCTTGTACGAGCCTGAGCCAAACGAGCCAAAGTTTCATTTGGCTCATTTAAATTATCAAAAAAAGAGAAAACTTTAGCTAAAGGGTTCACAGTGAGAATGGAAACCCAGATGATCTCATGCTTATAATAAAGCTCATCCGACTATACTGCTAGATGACTTTCTATTTAACCATATATATATATAATGGATTTTTTTTCCGATTTCATGCAACTAATGGATTTTTTTTCCAATCTGCTGATTTGGTTTGCTCTCTCTCTCTCTCTCTCTCTCTCTCTCTCTCTCTCTCTCTCTCTCTCTTACTTTCGGCTCTCTCTCTCGGGCCAGTAAACAAGCCAAATGAACCCAGCAGCACTGCTCGGACTAGGCTCGTCCAGCTGGTGCGAGCCCAACCTGAGGTGGCGTGTAAAAAGAAAAAAAAAGAGAACCTCTCTTTTTCATATGTTCTGTGTTCACACTAGAACCAAACTCATTGATATTTGCACTCTCTAAGTAAAGCCTAGATGAGCCACTTGCCACATTCAATATGATAGGTGAAGTGTCTTTATTAAGAGTCAAGTCAAGAGGATAGCAGATTTTATGGCAGTTGGTGAACCGGTGGTGTTCAAGCTGTATCCAGTAAGATTGACGCCTACCTTACAAGTCCACATCTGTCCATGACTTAAGTGATTGGGTCCATATCCCGTGACACTTTTTCTTTCAGCAACGACACCGATAGCCACACTTCTTTTTTAGCACTTTTCAATATCTTGGGTGTTCGTTATTACCGACTGCTACTGGTAATTGGCGATTCACAATCTCTTTAAGTCATCGTTACCGACTGCTACTGGTAACGGCATTTCTTTTAACTTTTGAATATCCTGGATACTCATCATCTATCGATAGTGACACTGCTCTTTCGATAATAAAATATTTTTTTAAGGACTTTTCAACGTTGATGGTACTTGTTATTTACAGTCATGAACACTGTTATTGGTAATTGACCCACACTACTCTTTAGTCATCATCGCTAAAGAGTGGTTGATTATTGCCTCTAGTAATTGTCTTTTCAGGCAAAGACACCCTCCGCGACATTGCTCATTATTTCAATAATGCCTCCGACAACACTCTTTTTAGAGGATTTTTCAATGTCTTGGATACAAAGTGTACATATCGATAGTCATTTCTACCGTTGGTAACAAGAAAAATGTTAATTGTCCACAAAAAATGGTGTCAAAAATAATTTATCATAAATTTATGATGAATTAACTAGAGAAAATGAGTCATTCTTAAAATTAAAATTAGTTGCAGAATTAGCGATAAAAAATTTTATCTCAACATCCATCACTAACTTGTGATGGACGAAATTTTTTTGTCTCAAACTCTATCGTAACTTCGTGATAGATGAGCGATTAATTTTTTTTGTCGCTACTTCATCGCTAATTGGTGATAGATTTTGAGACAGATTTTTTCCGTTACTAATCCATTGCTAATTTCTCCTATAAAACCCTAATGCGAGTCCCTTTCTTTCTCTTTCTGTTTCATCCGTCGCCCGTCGCCCAATTTCTCTCCATCATCTCTTTCTTCTTCCCTCACTCTATCTCTCTTATCGTCGTATGCCACCATCGACCACCGCCGTGTGTCATCGTTGCCTGTCGCCCATCACTTGATTTCTCTCCATCACCTCCTCCTTCCCTCACTCCATCTCTCTCACCGCCGTGTGCCACCGCGGACCACTACCGTGTGCCGACTTCCTCTTCTTCGTCTCCCTCACCGAGTCCTCTCTTTACCACATTCCTTTCTCATCTGCAGGCCGTCGAAGTGACGCCATCGCTGACTTCCTCTTCTTCCTCGCTCTCTCCAAATACTCTCCTCACCTCCTTCATTTTCCATCCATAGGCCATCGGAGTAGCACCATCATCGACCTCCTATTCTTCCTCCCCCTTCTCGAGTCATGCCCGATACATCGCAAGCCGACCATCGTTGTCGCTATTGTCGACCTAATCAAAGTATGATTATGAGAACATGCAAAATGGATCTCATTGGGCGATAAAATATTTTTAGTTTAACCAAAGGATATGGTTGATTCCTCTCAATCTTTTCTAACCAATAAAGTAAAAAATCCTTCATGGCTAAGAGAATGAAAGAATGACCAAGTTCGTCACAAAGATTACTCTAATTGGGTTCACCGGGTTGGCTGTTGTTTCTTGCAAGTAGGGCTATTCTTAATTCGAGTTTGAGTCTGGTTAAGTCGAAGTCAAATGACTCTCTATTCAAGTCAAGATTCATAGGGCCAATCTGTCCAAGTGTAAGTAGTATGATCTTTACAAACATGCATGTTCACTAAGCCTCTTCTCGTGACAATGCCCAAATCATTGCCTTTTCTACAAGTTTAAACTTACCAAACAAGAAATTTTGCTACCTTAAGACCATTATAATTACGGCCATCGTTCACCAGGCCTTTTCTGCAACTTTGAATGTTATGTTTTCATGCCAATCTCACTCACCATCAATGTTGGGCCCCAGTGAAGTGTCAATCATGCTCAACTATTGATTATTTTTGACCTAATCAATTCGTAGTTGTATCGACGAGAAGGCAATGAGAGAAGGGTACAAGAGTTGGACATCATTCAATGTATATGGAAATAAAAAAATTTATTTATGGTGCAACCTTTTGCTCTTAATTTAAAACACTGCCACACACTTCTTAAATTTTGAAAATGAGCTAAACTTTTCATGAAAAGGTCAAATAAGGATCTCAGAGCAACACCTAGGGTTGGGCATCGGGTCATGGGTTGTGTTTAGGTCAAGGTTTTAGGCCGGGGTCCGTTAGCTGACAAATAGCTTTCAGAAACTCAATTATTAGCAACTGGCTGCAATAAAAAACATTGAAATTATATGTGCCACTAAATCAACTGACAAATATCTTTATTAAGAAAAGGACGCAGATTTTAGGGCTGCTGGCTAGTTGGTGGCATTCAATTTAGTCAAGTTGGAGCTCGGATATCATAAGCTATCCGAGGATCCGAATCTCAACATACCTTGGTGATCTTGTTTGGAATCTGGCACTTGGATGAGCGTTTATACATCTGGGATGGGAAGCGAGGCTCTTTGTCCTTTGTATTTACGCTAATAACACATTTTTTTAAGGACTTTTCAATGTGGATGGTGCTTGTCATTTCCAGTCATGATCGCTAAATTTTCAATATTCCCGGAACTCGTCGTAACCAATGATGATAATTGCAATTTCAAAAAACATAGAGCGAAAGAAGTACATGTAGTTTTGTGCTTCAATCACCTTGAAAAGGTTTTAAGAAGTTTAGCATAACTATGATTCAAATATTATAAATTAATTCATTTAGGCATAAAGTAGAGTTAAATAAAGGTTTAATGTTTGGGAAAGGTTGAAAAGTAAAGTTTTTGGCTGCCTAAAAAAGAGTAGAAGCAATTTGGGGGTGGACTTGATGGCGAGATGGGGATTCATTGAATTTTCTATCAGTGATGCTCCTTGGGGAGCCATGACTTAAGCTGATCTCCCATTTTCATCTCCACTCTTATCACCTCTCTCATCTCTAATATCCAACACCATCTCCCAAGTTGAGACCAATAGTTACGGTTGGTCTGATAAAAGAAAAAGAAGACTCTCCCTCCTTCCATGGTCCAAATGTTAAAGTCTGTCAGAATTGATGATTATGAGAACATGCACAATGGATCTCGTTTAACCAAAGGACATGGTTGATTCTTATCATTCATATCTAACCAATAAAGTAAAAATTCCTTCATGGCAAAAAGGATGGAAGAATGACCAAGTTAGTCCCAAAGATTACCCTAATTGGGTTCATCGGGTTGGTTGTTGTTTCTTGCAAGTAGGACTATTCATAATACGAGTTATAGTCATGATTAAGTTAAAGTCAAATCACTCTCTATTCAAGTCAAGCTTCATAGGGTCTTTCTGTCCAGGTGCAGGTAGTCCGCATCTTCCATGTCTATTTCACTGAGCCTCTCTCCCAGACAGTGCCCAGATCATTACGTCTTTTGTGCGGGTGTAAACTAACCCAACAAGAAATTTTGCTAGCTTAGGACCATTATAGTTAAAGCTGCCTTTCACCAGGTCTTCGATGGCTGACTCCCCTATCATCATTCCCACCGTTAGGTTTTCATGTCAATCTCACTCACCATCAATGCCTGGCCCCGGTGAAGTGTCAATAGTGCTCAACTATTGATTAATTTTGACCAAATCAATTCAATGAGAAGGTGATGAGAGAAGTGTATAAGACCCAAGTCAAGCTTCATTCTACGATTTAAGGCTAACTTTGATTATATTTTACTGTTTAATGATATTCATGACACAAAGTATATATTAATTGTCCCTCACGTGCACTTAGGACATAATTCAATGTATCTGTAAATAAAAAAATGATTTTTTTATTTATGGTGCAACCTTTTGCCCCTAATTCCAAACACTGCCATACTTTTCTTAAATTTTAAATATAAGCTAAACATTTCATGAAAAGGTCAAATAAGGATCTCAAGGCAACACCTAGGGTTGGGCAACTGGTCGGGCAGCCCGCTAGAACAAGTCGACCCAACGCGACCCGTTATATACGTGGGCTGGGTCCTAGTTGGCTCACGAGTTACCAGGTCAGTTCGATGAGTTTGAGCTATTTATTAATTTTTATTAATGTAAATTTTTTAAATTTTAATTAATTGTATAGTGACTTGGTAATTATTATTATTTACCTAATTAGGTACATTAATTTATGGAAATCAGAAAAATAATTTGTTTGGTACATGGTAACTTATTAATTATTTATTTGTTTATTGTTTTAGTTTGGTTATGGATTCACTAAAAAAATTGGATGATGATAAAGATTGATACTTTTGGTGAAAGGATACATTTGTTGTGGTTTGTAATTTTAATTAGAATAACTATAATTATTTTTAAACATTTTTTGCTTGTCTTTTTCTGTAGGTTATTCTTCATAATGGGTTAAACCATATCAATGGATTGAAGAAACCTTGTTGGGTTGCATAAGAGGACTATAATTCAAGATTGTATGTTATGTTATTTTAGAAAATTGATGTTGATTTATTAATTTAAATGCTATGCCATGAACAAAATATTGTTATAAACTTTAAATTTTGGTATTTTAAATATTATCATATATAAAAATTTGAATTATATATTTTTATTTAATTTAATTTTTAGTATGCTAAAAATTAATTTATTAATTTTATTAAAAAATAACCTATAAATAAGTTTGGACCGATTTGGGCCAGGCTCGGCCTACTTCACATTGACTTATTAGGCCGGGTCATGGGCAGCTCTTCAAAATTTAAGCCCATTAAAAACCAAGCCGAGCTACAATTAAAGCTTGGTGGGCCAAGCTCTAAATGGGTTGTGCCACGATGCCCACCCCTATCAACACTTATCATCTTGAAAAAACATGATTTCTTTTTTGTATCCTATAATGTCCTTTGAAAATTACTCATCCATTTTCATAAAAAGAAAAAAGTAAATTGTTTGAACGCTTAACGAAAAATGATCGTATTATGTGGAAAAAGTCCGTTATTATAAAATTATGATGAGTATCGAACATCTTGTTGTGAAAATACCTTTAAGTGTTTCAAAAGTTCATAATTTGCAGAATTTTAAAAGAGTATCGCACAACGTATTGCGAAATTACAAAAAATTTGTGAAAGTCTGACATTACAAAAAATTTTATTCGCATCGCACCGATATTGTGAATTTTTTTTCCTGCTAATTTTTGTCCCACATAAATGATATTTTATTTCTCAACCCCTTTTTAGCATCTGAATGCCCTATTTTTGCAACCCTAAGGTTCTTGTGGCCCCATTTAGTGGTCTCCAATCCTTTAGAAGATCTTTCAGCAACATTTAGGTGAATATTTTGGCAAGCATTGACTTTGCAAAAATCTTTTATCGGTGGTGGTTCACCAGCGGTGGAAAACCCTGAATTTTAGCCATCCTCGTACGGTTTTTTTTGGTGAATCTCTAGTGAATATTTTGATAAAATCATAAGTTGGGATTTCATCAGCGTCCCTCATTTGAGTGATGTATTGACTAAATTTTATGTGTATGACTATGTAGATTTTTGGCACACGAATGTAGACATGATATTGTGTATTGACTACGGATGTTAAAGTTTGCACATAAAATTTTAAATTTATGTGGATGACTATACTAATTTTTTACTATGAATTTGGATGACTATGCTGTTTTATTACTATGCAAAGTTAAGAATTTTGCACGTACCTTACGAAATTCCTTTATGATTTTAAAAGAATGAACAAAAATTCTCATTTACCTTGAAAACAACTTCTTGGTGTGAAAAATCATGAGTTACAAACACATGTTTATTTTTTTTTTAAATCAGAAAGGAATTTTGCATTGTACGTTTGAAATTCTCAAATTTGCATAGTAAAAACTTAGCAATTTTGAAATATTGAATTTTCACAAATATTTTGGAATTTTGCAACGTATGTGTGAAATTCTTGAATTTGTATAGTAAAAAATTAGGAATTTTGAAATAATGAACTTTCGCAAATATTTTAGAATTTCACAATACTTTATACGATACTCATTCAAAATTTTGCAATTATCGAATACTTTGCAATTATCGAATACTTTGCAATTATCGAATACTTTGCAATATGAACTTTCGCAATACTTAAATAGATTTTTGCAGCGTGCCTTGTGTTACTTGTCTGCAATTTTGCAATTATCGAACATCTGCAAATTTTATGATTTTAGCAGGTGAATTTTAAAGTCTTTTTTGAAATATTGCAATTGTCGATGCAATTTTGTTGACGAGTTTCATAGGTGTATTATTTTAACGTCATAACATGCAAAAAGCAGAAATCCATATTTATAAAGGGTTAAACGTGTTTAAAAAAAATTGAAAATTTACAGTATTGTTCATTTGACAGATTTGATAAATGACGAGCATTTTTTAAAACATGTCAATTTTATAGTAATGTATATTTATTTTTTAAACTCTTAACCACAAAGGTTATGGATATAATTCTACTTGTGACCTGAGTAAAAGTACATATATGTACGTATGTATGAAGGTCATAATATATTCTACATAACCCGTGTATGAACAAGGATCAAATGTGGGCTGGTAATGTTACTTGAAGCTCTATTGTATCTAGGGATGGCAGTGGGGCGGGGGACAAGGTCTCCACCCCTGCCCGCCTCAAGATTTTATCCTCCACCCCTCGCCTCCATCCCCGGCGGGGATGGATTTTATCCTCCACCCCCGCCTTCATCCCCGTTTCATGTCCTCCATCCCCGGTTCAAACGGGGATGAGGCGGGGTGGGGCGGGGCGGGGATATTGCGTGGAAAAGTGGTCGGGGCGGAGATGAGGCGGGGATCGTGGCGGGCACGGGGCGGGGCGAGGAAAAGTGCACGTCCATCCCCGCCTCCACCCCCGGACGGGGATGGATTTTAACCTTCGTCCCTGCCTCCATCCCCATTTCATACGCTTCATCCCCGGTCCAAACGGGGCGAGGCGGGCCCCGCTTTCCCCCGGGTCCACTGCCATCCCTAATTATATCCTACATTTGGACCTACAAGATTTTAACAAACTTTCGCAATACTTATACAGATTTTTATAATGTGTTTTGTGTTACTTGTCTGTAATTTCACAATTATCAAACGTTTGCAAATTTTATGATTTTATCTGGTGATTACCCAACCCTTATCACGAGTTTCATAATTTTTTTTGAATTTTGAAGTCTTTTTTTGAAATATTGCAACCTCTAATGCAATAAGTGTATTATTTTAACGTCATAACACGCCAAAATCATAAATTTGCATTTACAAGGGGTAAACGTGTTTAAAAAAATTAAAAGTTTTTTGAAATATTGCAACCTCTAATGCAATTTCGTTGATGAAAGTGTATTATTTTAACGTCATAACACCCAAAAATCATAAATTTGCATTTACAAGGGGTAAACGTGTTTAAAAAAATTAAAAGTTTGGGGTATTATCCATTCTACTGATTTGATCAATTCTGAACATTTTTTTGAAACAAGATAATTTTATGATAAAGAACATTTATTTTTTAAACTCTTAAGAACAAAGGTTACTGCTGTAATTCTACTTGTCACCTGAGTAAAAGGACACTAATAAATGTTGGTCCTTGTCCAACAGTTTTGGGAAAAACAGAGGCCCATATTTGAAATTAAGTACAAAAGATATCACCTAAATGAAATTTTCCCTAAAATTTAATTTTAGCCAACGAATTCAACGAGCTTTTAATAGGCGGCTTGAGTTTGGTAGTTGTAGCTCTCATACGTGGGACCAGCAAGCATGAAACTCCGATATTCTCATCCAATAATTTGTCAAAATATAACAAAAGGGCGAGACGGGTAACAATAGGAGGAGCTTCTGTCTCGTTTAATTAAGGACATTCACTTAATTGGGTTAGCTTCTCTCTCTCTCTCTCTCTCTCTCTCTCTCTCTCTTATTTTTTACATTCATTTCTCAAATTTAAGGTACATTCTTAGAATTATGAACTTGCCTTGTCTTATAACATTTCTTTTTCATTTTTCCAAAAAAAAAAAAGTTACATTTGCTATATATTTTGCTATATATATGCGCCCATATAGCAGCTCCTTATCGGGCATACAAAGGCATTCCTGTTTAAGAAAAAAATTGAAGTACCGAGAGTGGGAAGCCTTTCCACCTTATCCTTTTGAGATGGACGCCCAAGAATGTAGCACAAAAGCAGAAAAGGAAAATAAGGAGGCCATGGGAGACGAGGCAGGGCCATCAACGGCACCACCAAAAAAGCATGGTGGCTTTGATTATGACGTTTTCTTAAGTTTTAGGGGAACTGACACACGCAACAACTTCACTAGTCATCTCCACAAGGAACTGGAGGGGCGTGGCATATACGCCTTCATCGACAGCGAGAACTTGGACAAGGGTGAGAGAATCACTGAGCTGCTCAACTACATTGAGAAATCCCAGATTTTTATACCCATTTTCTCGAAGAATTACGCCGATTCTAAATGGTGTCTCAAGGAGATTGCCAAGATGGTGGAGATTAACAATGTGGATCAGAAAAAGAGGCCCATAATTCCGGTATTTTATCATGTTGAGCCTTCTGACGTCAGAAACCAGAAGGGATCATTCGAAGTTGCTTTCCACAAACACAAACAAAGGAAGGAAGAGGAATTGGACAAGTGGAGGAAGGCGTTGAGAAGTGCAGGGGGTCTTTCTGGTTATACTGTCTCCAAGGCACATGGGTCAGTAACAAAATCTCTCTCTCTCTCTCTTCCGGCATGCAAGAATATGGTGTGAAGTAAGGGGCTCTAGTAGTCTAACCAACGGGTTATTTTATCTCCTGTTTTTATAGATAGATTACAGTCCTACGATGGGAGGATAACAAATGAATTGATTTTATCCTTCTATCTTTACAAAAACAAAAAACAATTAGACAGATACAGTCATAGACGACGACCCTGCCTCTTTGGTCAATAGTGATTACCTTATCCTGATCACAATAGCATATCAGGATTGCCTAACACTCCTCCTCAGACTGGACAGAAGACATGAGAAATGATCTTTGCCTACAGATTTGATAAATAAATCCACAATTTGATGTTTAGAACTCACATATAGGGGGCCAAGAAGGTCAGCTGCAATCTTTTCAGGAATCAAATGACTGACAGTCAATGCCAATATGATTTGTACCTTCATGATAAGGCATATCCTAACAGAGTATGAACCTGGTTCCGCCCTGTTTGCATGTAACGGATATGCGTGGGGCCATTCTAAAAAATCTACATAGATCCAATTGACTTAAATCCAAAAGATGAAAAAAAATTCATCGAAGAGAGTGAGGGTGATGATTTTATTTATTAGGAATTCAAACGGATCCAATTGACTTAAATCCAAAAGATGAAAAAATGGTTGGATCTCTAACCCGAATTTGAACTAGTGTCTGGTATGGTCAGATTCTGATCTGGACATTAACGATTAACGAACCCTGGCCGATCCAATCCAAAGGATGCCCGGCCCCTCCTATATAATATTTCTGGTTCCGCCCTGTTTGCATGTAACAGATATGCGTGGGGCCATTCCAGACCAAAAAATTCACAACTGTCACTTACTAAAATCAGTCTCGAATTAAGGGTGTAACTGGGTCGAGCAACCGATTATACCTGAGCCAACCAGATATTTGTCGACCAATGGTTACGTGGGTCTTGGTTATTACAAATGAAGACCTGAAGCTGTTTGGACTCAACCTACATTTTATACCCGACCCAAATGGTTATAAATAAAGATGAACTGACCCGAACTGGTACCTGTTTCGTACTCAAACCATCCCAAACCTGTTTGATACGATTTGAAACCTGACTCACAATTAGAACCTGGCCAACCCCGTTTTTTTTAATATAATACATCGTTAATCTTTTTTTATTTCAACTTGAAATGATTGTTTCGTAGCGAGATTCTTTTTATATTTAATTAGATTTTGGCGTTATTTTAGAATTGTTAATAAACTACTCATTCGTTAGTATATAGTTTTTTAATGAATAGTCGATTCTATTAATTTACGTATGTTTGATTGGTTCTAAAATAAATATCATATTAATAACCCATCTGAAACCCAAACCCATTAAAACCTGAATCAGTCGTACCAGAACCCTTTATAACCTATGTGGATTTACATTTTTCAGCTGTATCTAAACCCGAATCAAATGGGTTGGGTTTGGATCTAGACTCGATAAAAATAATTGGGTCTATTGAAAACCTGATCAGATTATACCCGACCTGGTATTTACCTGAACCTGTTAACCCATATGGGTCCACAATTTCCAGCCATACCCGGATCTGGACCCGAACTCTAATTAGATTGGGTGAGGTTTGGGTCTAATTAATTTTATACTCAATCCAGAATTATGTCAGATAAGATATGACCCGATAACACCCTTAGTGAGGATCCAGTTCTAACGAATTGAAACACGATCCAAATAGACCATACATATATATATATATAGCGAGCGAGAGAGAGAGAGAGAGAGACTGGCTGCCAACCCTTGCCAATACAGCAACATTATCCATCGCGGATGATGGACGACGCTAAAAGACCCTGTGTGCATCGCATGCAAAACAAAGGATTTAGCAGCAGGTGCTAACCTAAAAGACATTTTATTGACTTTGACGCGTGTCCATCGCTTTTGTGCATTGGAAGCTACTCCCCGCTCTATATCTATATATTTATTTATATAGTGTATTTTTTATTTGGTGCTATTGATGAAAAAAAACTATATTGACATGGAAATCATAGGTTCAAGTTTTATCGACTACCATGTGGATGGTGTTGATAATCGAGCACGAACTCGTCCAGGGCATGCCCTACTCAGGCTTAGCTCATGAACCGTCACCAGGCTGTGACAGTCTGGCTCATTTTCTAAAAAGGTTAATTTTTTAAGTGCCTTTAAAGCTTGATAATATATAAAATATATATTTAACAATATAATATATGTATAGTAAATGTATAGAACACCTACAGTATACATTTTATGGATATATATAATATATGTATAAAATATGTAATACATAAATTTATAATATATGAAACGAGCCTATAAGAGCTGAGCCGAGCCAAGCTTGTCATTTTCGTACTTGGCTCATTTACCTAAACCAGGTGCTCATAGCTCAGCCCACCGAGCTCAACTTAAGAGTCAAAACGAGCCCAATGGCTAGCTGCTCGTGTCGTTTTCCAGCCCTACTACACACAGATAAACCTTTGGATTGTGTTATTTTGATCTAAAAGTATGATTTTTTGAGTTGTGAAACTTTAGTGCATTATGGACTGTTGATTTTTGAAGCCTTAAAAAGCTTACCAATGCACATTATTCAAAACTCATTTTCTATTAAACAAACATTGTAGCTGGCATTCATAAGGTCTGATCTAAGAAAGGAAAAACATAAAAAAAGAGAGTTGATTTGGATTTTTGGTTGTCAACAAATTAAAGTACTCTTGGTATTGTCACATTGCAGAAACGAAGCAGAGCTAGTCACGAAGATAGTCCAACAGGTGTTTAACATGTTAAAGAAGGTCCCATTTGACATAGAGCATATCGGGATCGATTCTTGCATAGATGATGTGAAGAACAAGTTGGAGACAGAAGCAAATGGTGTCTGCATTGTTGGAATCTGCGGGCTTGGCGGGATTGGAAAGACGACAATTGCAAAGGCCATCTATAACAAGCTATCTCCTGAATTTGAAGGTACTGGCTTCATCTCGGATGTCAGGGAAAAAGCAAAGAAGCGTAATGGACTTCCTTCGTTACAAGCCAAGCTTCTTCATGACATTTTAAAGAAAGAGATATCCATATCTACAGTTGAAGAAGGAAAAAGTTTGATCAAGGAAAGACTTGGACACAAGAGGGTTCTCATAATCCTCGATGACGTAGATGATGTGGATCAACTTCAGGCGTTCACAGCTGAACAAAAATCTCAGGAGAAGGTGGAATGGTTTGGTGAAGGAAGTAGGATTCTTGTCACAACAAGAGACATGGCGGTACTTGATATGCACGGAGTGAAAAAAGAAAAAATTTATATCCACAAGGAGCTGGACCATACGCATTCGCTTCAGCTATTCTGTCGCCATGCTTTCTGGGGTGGCAGGTCGCCCCCTGAGTTCGACCATCTATCTGAAGAAGCCGTCCAAGTAACACGGGGGCTACCACTGGCGCTTATAGTATTTGGCCCACTCTTCTATGGCAAAAATGAACATCAATGGAAAGAATTGTTGCTACAGTTGAAAAAAGAACAGAATCAGAAGATCCATGAAAGGCTGAGTATAAGTTACCAAGGACTACAACCAAGAGAGCAGCGCATCTTTTTAGACATAGCATGTTTCTTTATTGGAGAGGATAAAGAATATCCGACCTACATTTGGGAGGAGGAGAATTATTCCCCAGAGCTCGCACTGAATGTTCTCGAAAAGAGGTCTCTTGTTAGTATCGACACAGAAAATAGGTTTACAATGCATGATCAAATTCGCGATATGGGGAGAATGATAGTTGTGCAACAAGGCATTTTTGACCATGAAAAACGGAGCAGGCTCTGGAACGCAGCTGACGTATTGAGGGCGTTGAGAAATGTAGAGGTAAGGCCTAAATTATCGATAGACCCCCAAAAAATTAAAAGTTTTTACACTTTGAAATCTCCCCCAAAAGGTTGGTCACGGTGATGCAAACAGCACAGGTCTCAAATATCTTTAGCTCTGCTATGAGTTTAACTTTAACTCGAAACGTGAAGTTACTATTTTTTTTCTTACAAAAAAAAGACATCTTGTTGTTCTTCATCTTCTTTTAAACTAAATTATTTGTTTTGGCTTCTAAGGAAGGTAAAGATTTCTTTCATAATTTTTGCTTATGGAATAAAGGTTTTCTTTTCCCCTAATGTCTTCATAATGACATTAT
Organism: Nuphar pumila; assembly: GCF_984573655.1. Classification (NCBI taxonomy): domain Eukaryota; kingdom Viridiplantae; phylum Streptophyta; class Magnoliopsida; order Nymphaeales; family Nymphaeaceae; genus Nuphar; species Nuphar pumila. Next base: position 78,042,119 of record NC_143263.1, on the reverse strand, counting down.
TCTTTTAGCTCATGATGAATTTGAATGATTGTCATCCATTGGTTGTAAGTAATCTCTCGTTTCCTTTCATTTTTTTGGCTGTTTTCATTAATGTGGCCTTTTCATCATTTCATATAGCATTCTGTCTAATGAAAAGTGGATCTCAACCATAGCTTTTGGAGGTGGGCAACGTAATGCAGGTGGTTGTGGGGCCCCACCCAGGGTTTTTCTGGCTTCAGTGAGGGTTCCTCATCATAAAAAAAAATGTGGAGGCGCATTATGCGTACCTGTTTAGCTTCCATACTTGAAAAAAAAAACACACAGACACACATGCACACAAACGCATATATATATATATATATATATATCATAAACTGTCCTAAAGGGATTAAGAAGACATTGAGTGTTTTTTTAGATTGAAATAATGGATGTATTTTTACATCATTGTAGAAAACATGTTTTATATGAAGTTCTTTGGATGATTGGATGTTGTTTTAGTAAGTCAAAAATCAACTATTCTTATAGAAATAAATTTCATGATGGAAAAAAAATTCAATCATTTGGTTCAATTGATTTGGTCTAAACGCATCAATAAAACATGTTTTTTTTTACTTAACAATGATAAACACATCTAGAGATTTAGATTAAGCAAAAAAATACTTGTTATACACACACATGCACACACTCGCACGCATAGGAGCTGATTATAGGAAGAGTAATCAACAACTGTCCGGTTGGCATCAAATTAAGAGTGCAAAAGTTTCAGTTATATGAAGGACTGTAGTTGAGCAGGCTAGAAGATGATTTGTGATCTCCAGTTCTTTACTCTGCTTAGCTATTGATTCTCAATAAGAAATGTTTCTCAAACCCAAGAAACCGACTTACTACACAAGCTTAACTAACGTAGCCTATTAGAAAAAAAGTATCACTTTTTACATGGGTAAGAAAGAAACTTTCCACCTATAAGAATAAGTTTGATGATGCTAGCTAGGATTATTTGTTTATCCCACTCAGAAGGTTTGATGCACATATTAAAAAGTGTAAAACCTTCATTATCTAAAATTATTTAAAGGAGAAATGTGGTGGGTCTTAAGATTTCCCCAAAATATTTGGCACAACCACCATTAGTGAAAAAATCAAACTATATATTTGAACCATGCTTTAGGCTTAAGGCTTACTTTCTCATTCTTAAACGTTTTCAAATAAATTTGTCTTTTCTCAGTTATGCGTCTCAAAAATTAAACAAAAAAGACTTTTTAGGTTTCAATATGGAATGAAACCCAAAATGAGTTTTTTTAAATTAATTGTTCAATTTTTGGCCATAAAGATTTCCTATTAATTGCCAAACGTGCACCCTCTCTCTCTCTCTCTAGAGAGAGAGAGAGAGAGAGAGAGAGAGTAATGAAAACCTCCCCCAATGAAAACTGTCCCAAACCTACCCAATGGAAAATTTTAGTAAAATTTTTATAGTTTTTTTAAATTCTGAAAGATGTGATCTATATGCATGTTTTTATAGGAATCAGTTCTTGGAGCATTTGATCCTGATGCATGAATAGGTTTTTATAAAGTTTCAAAAATCAATGGCCTACCATTTTCATAAAATTTTGAGCCTAAAAAATTTACAAAGATTTTGGAATGTTGATTTTTTGAACATTATAAAAACTCACCCATGTGTTAGAATTGAACACTTCAAGAGCTGATCCCTATAAAATCAAGTACATACATCTCATCTGTATGGTTAAAATTTTAAAATAAAGCAAAAGAAACCTAGAAACTCATTTAGCATATTTCATTTAATTAGCAGGTACCCATTACTCTCTCTCTCTCTCTCTCTCTCTCTCTATATATATATATATATATATATATATATATATATATATATATATATATATATATATATATATATATATATATATATTGATAGCTTTGTACCCTCCACTTCATTAATGAAGACAGTTGATTGAGATGTGGGCTTCCCTCCCTCTATCTTTTTTTTACTTGTTTTCTATTAATTGCAATAAGTACATAAATGGGTTTGGCTTTGTGTTTAAGTATAGGTTAGTGGATTAAGTTATCATTTTAAAGCTTGCAAATAACTTTTATTATAAAATACAAACATATTTTAAAAGATAATTTTAATTAGTTCTTAAGTTTTAATTATATTATAAGAATGTCATTTTTTATGTATCTCATAAAAACTCTCTTACACTGTACCAACATAACTTATGGTGATGCATAACTTAAATATGATAATTTTTACCTCGTTTAAACCACTCTTATCTTCATGAATTGTGAGCTATTCATTTTTTACTTTTTCAAAATTGGAATCTTGCAGTGTGTTATACATGATAACCTTGTAGCTAATAAATAGACTATGCTAAACATTTGATGAAGTATGGTATTATACCACAAGCTGGGCCTTTTGTCAAGAAAACATGATTGAAGGGATGGTTCCTAGCATTTGGACCATGATGAAATCTATCTATGAGGTCAACAAGGCATGTGTCTATGATTTCTAGCTCATTTAGATGGTCCGGATGGCATGACCATCTCTCTCTCTCTCTCTCTCTCTCTCTCTCTATATATATATATATATATATATATATATATATATATATATATATATAAGAGTTAATCTAACATTAAACTAGTGTTTAACATTAGAAAGATTCAACCTTATGAAAATAACAAAAATACCCTTAAAAGAATAATACTTTTAGAAATTCATTGCTATTTTTTGGGCATGACAAGTCTTTTGAACTCGAAGAAAATTGAAAAGAAAAAATACCTTTTTCAAAAATGTAACTTTATAAATTTATCAAATCTACCTTTTTGACTTAAAAAAGTAATCACATATTTTGACAAATACCTGTTTTAAAAAGTATTTTAATCATTTTAATATGGTTGAATTCATCTAATGTTAAACACAACTAGTTTAATATTATATATAGATATAGATATATAAGGTAAAATGTGCTACTACCTTCATGGGTAAAGAATCCGTAGTGAAAAATATAAATTTTTTTCTATTTATTTTCACATTTTACCATACGGATGTGATCTATATATTAAGCTTACACTTTGGAATTGAAAATTACTTTCCTTCCCATTGAAAAGAGGAGCGAGTATTTTAGTTAGTTGAGGGTATTATTTTTTATATTTAGTTTGAGTTAATGGCTAATGAATGGCCAAATTAGTTTTTTTTTGTTAATTTAAGAAAAGATAGAGGTCCAAGCCAACCAAATTTATAAACATAGGCCCTTTTGGGATTAGGGCCAAAAGGTTGGCCCCTAAATGCTATGCCACAAAAACACAGTTATACATTCATGAAAATCTTAAAATTAAGACAAAAGAAAAAGAAAAAAAATAAAAATAATATATATATATATATATATATATAGAGAGAGAGAGAGAGAGAGAGAGAGAGAGAGAATCATCCAGCCTCTTTTCTTTTGCTAAGAGTCATAGTTATGTTTATCACTTTTTACTGAATAGTGAACATGCCTTGTGTTGAAATTTGATGATAAAATATTCATATTTTTATTTCAAATCAATTTGAAACAAAGCTTTTTTTTTAATAAATAAACAATGATATTTGCCCAAGTTTTAAAACACCTAGGGCACCGAGCACTGCACTGGATTGAGCTGTTGAGCAGTATGTAACGTCCGGATTGCAAGTTCCATGCGAGGCAAGCTGTGGCTAAGTTTTAAGGTGATCTGCTGAGTTGTCTTGTTTGTTGGTGTCTCTTCAGGGAACAAGGAACGAGCATGTCGAATGCATCAGACTAGATGATCACTCGAAGGCACACTTGAGTTCCGATGCCCTTGATAGAATGCGCAAACTTCGTCTACTGCAAGTCAATTATGTGTACTGTGAATTATGGATCACTCGGATGCTTCCACGTAATTATGCGCAGTGTGATGGAAGAATATTTCCAGACTTTCCCAAGTTGAAATGGTTGGAATGGAGATGGTGTCCCTTTGAGTCACTGCCATTTCATGGCTGCGATGACCTTGCTATCCTCGACTTATCTCATAGCGGCGTCCAACAAGTGATGAACGGGCAGGTTCATCAGCGTTTCGAGAAGTTGAAGATCCTTGACCTATCATATTGTTATAATCTCAAAAAGACTCCTGTTTTCTCTCACATGCCATGCCTACTGAAATTAGCTCTTGATGAATGTGATTGCTTAACTTCAGTTGATGAATCAATTGGGGATCTGAAAAGCCTAAAATGGTTGAGCATGGGTGGTTGTAGCTCACTAGAGAAACTACCTGACACTATTTGCCAATTGAGTTGTCTTCGAAGCCTCAACCTTGATGGCTGCTGGAAACTCTCAACTTTACCAGAAGATCTGGGCAATCTGAAGTCATTAACCGAGGTCAACCTTAGTAGAACACCAATAACAAAGATACCCAGATCAATAAGCGGCTTGAAGAGCCTTCGTGTGCTGTCTTTGGAATGGTGTCGAGCTCTGAAAGAACTACCAGATACCATTGGAAGTTTGGAATCTTTGGAAGAGATCATCCTTGACTTGAACATTTCACTCAGGGGAATACCTGAATCAATTCGAACAATGAAGTCTCTAAAAGTGCTCAGTCTTATTTCAGCTTCTGAACTAAGTAGCCTACCTGAGTCCATAGGTGATCTGAATACCCTCCAAAAGCTATCACTTTGGGGGTGTGAATCTCTGAAAGGGGTGCCAGATTCCATTGGAAAGTTGGAGTCATTGGAAGAGCTCATTCTTGGCGGCACTTCATTAAAGGATGTACCCCAATCCATAAAAACATTGACAAACCTTAGACGACTTTCTTTATCATGCAAATCACTCAAAAGGATACCGGACTGGATTGGCAGCATTGAGTCTTTGGAAGAGCTGTTGCTTGGTGGCACGAGATTTGACAGGTTAGAAGATTCAAACGAATTGTTTGTCGGTGGAGCTAACATGAGTACGTTGCCTGAGACCATGGGACTCCTCACGAACCTTCGCAAGCTATCTCTGAAGAGTTGTGAATCACTGAAAGAACTGCCATCAAGTATTTGTAATCTTTGTCAACTCAAGGAACTCTATTTGGAAGGTTGCAAAGGGCTTAGTTCCATCCCTCAGCTTCCCTCGTCTCTAGTCATGGTTGACGCCAGCAATTGCACTTCTTTGAAAACAATCTCGGATGTCTCAAACTTGAAAGATATGGAGAAGTTGTTCCTTGAAGGATGCCTGAAGCTGGTTGACGTTCATGGCCTTGAGAAATTGAGCTCCTTGGAGATATTATATATGAACGGGTGTGAGAGCCTCAGTGATCAGGCGAGGACATCACTCTCTCAGGTACCTTTTCTGCTTGGTTTTTGTAGATTACCCCTATATGTACATATATACGGTTTCAGGTGCTTTTCGTTTAATCTCAACCTCTGGTGTTTATCATAACTTGGTAGGAAAAAATTGTTGCAATTTTTATGCCTAAGTTCATTTTTTTTTAGACACAGAAAAAAATCAAACTGTTGGTATAGAACTAAAATTTGACAATAAAATATTCAATTTTGTCATTCAATCAATTCAACCCAAAGCACTTTTTATGTAAATAAGTAATGATAAACACATATATGGCTTACCAAGGGGGGATCTGCTTGTGTGGCAGTAGCAGTTAGTTCACATTGTGTTGAGACTTTGCAAGTTAGAACCCTAAATAGTACGGTTGTATAACCGGTGGTAGGGGTCTGCCTAACCCCAGCTTTCTCTGTCGAAAAAAACACACATATATGGCTCAGATTATGTGGAAAACACCTGCAACTGTTTTTTTCCTTTCTTTCCGAAGGGACCCAGTGGGGGTCTGAGCGAGGAGTCTTAATGCATGTGAGTGTGTGTGTGTGAAATATTACTCCAATCATGTCAACATTGTCAAAAACTTTATTTTATCACCCTTCTCTCGATATTTCATGAATTTCATGGCTTCTTTATCTTTTATATATAGTTTCATTAATTTTAGTATCTTAAATAGAATTTTTAATTGTCAAAGTATAATTATTTTTGCCATATGTTCTTTCCAAAAAAATCATGGCAATATTGTTCCTTGTAAAAGAAAGTACCTGTGAGAGATTTTTTACACTGTTATCCTTGTGTATGTGTGCACACGCAAGGGTGAGCATCCTGTTCAGGACACATTTCTGCGTTTGAGGCGCTTCAGCATTTCCGGAAGACTCGGTCCGAAGGGCAAACTATCTTTTGCATTCCCAAGAGGGTCAATCAGGTGTCCCATTTTTCTGGGGCACTTGCACTTGAATGGACTCCCCTCCACTGGAGCGCGCATTCGAGTTGAAGTCATGGATGGTGACCAGGTAGTCTTCGAGACAACAAGGGATGCTTTTGCCACTACATTTTGCAGAAGTCCATGGATAGTCGATTGCCCATGGAGAATCCGCTTTAGGGTGGGTGATGATATACATCAGCATATGAAGGATGCACAAAGAACGTTGGCGGTATCAAGGGAGGATGGTCGCAGGCTGCCGCAAAGGAGCTTCATATGCTGTTACAACAAAGATGTGGAACGTAGAAGTTCGGATGGCCCCACATCACTTCCCTCCTCTTTGTGCTTTAGTAAGTTTGGATGCTTGACTATCGCATGCGTGAGCTTCATATGCTTGTCTATATTTATAAGGTTTTCGTTTGGACATCTTCATTCTATCAAGCATGGGTGGAAGTATTTGGTGGCTAAGATTTTTTCAAACATCATTGGACATGATCACAAGAGCCTGACACAGGACGATTGATCCGTGGCATATGAATTACACCATCCATGCATGAGATTGGTTTTCAGATAGCTTTTTGGGTCCAGGGAGTGTAATTCCCGACTCTCATTCGTTTGTATATAAGTGAATGTTTGAATGGGATTTGTTTGAATACTAGTGTGTCCTACCGTTCTTAGTCAAGTCTAATGTCAAACTTGTCATATAGTTATGTATGTTTGATATTTGAGCAAAAGTATCGAATGTGGAGAACTTGAAGGCAAGTTCAGAATTTATGCAAGTATGAGTAGCATGGGTATCATAATTTGTTTAATGTGTATTTAGTTGAAACCAGACCTCTCTCGGCCATCTAAATGTAGTGGAGATGTGTAAGAGTTGCATTCAGTTAAGTAATGGAGATACTTAAAATCCATATAGAGGCTGTTTGAGTTATGCGAACTTTTGTACGAGCCTGAGTTAGAAGAGCCAAGATTGATTTGCCTTTGGTGGGTATGGATTTTTTTTTTCTGGGCCTGGATTTTTTTTCCTTAGAGGACTCGGGTATGGTTTTGCCTTTGGTGGGTTCAGCTCAACCCGCTACCATCTCCTTGGGTCGGACCCGAGTAGGTGTGCTCAGATCCAAGCGTCAACCTAAATTGGATTCACCCGTTCTAAAATCTATCTTGTCTCTCATTGAGGATGTTCACCTACCATGCATAACCGAGTTATTTCAGATGAGATTAGCAAAACCATATTCATACCCAATTGTATCATGATATGAAATTGACCAACAAGTACCATGTATTGCTTGACTGATACCAATCGGATTGACTATGAGATAATTCCATGTATGAGCAGTATGTGTGCTGTGTGCATATCATGAAGTATGCGATTGAATTACCATTTTTTTTATAATGAACCTGAATTGTTAAAAAAACTGCTTTTGAATAATCAATTCAATGGCCCCTCTTGGAAGGAAATGACCCGTAACTCGATGGGCATGATAATTCACTGTGTGTGTGTGTGTGTGAGAGAGAGAGAGAGAGAGAGACAGAGATCTTACCTAATTTATTCTCATGATGATCCTAATCACTTTGAAAATCATACTTTCAGGTTTTCCTTGCTTAATATGAACCTATATATCTATTTAGTATGTACTTATTAAATGCGTGCTTCAGATTGGATTAATTTGACAAAAGCATGTGTTTTTATGATAAAGTTTTAATGCAATGAGTCATAGATTTTTTTAAAATCTTTTTAAAGACAAATAATTAAAATTATCTAATCAGTTAGTTTATTATATCTATTTCAAACTGTCATAAATGAAGATTATAAATGAATTATCATGCATGAGGCCGACCATTAATAATATATTCTTTTTTAAGTTAAGAAGAAAAATCATAAAGAATCAGTAAAAAAATCGATCTGATGATTTTGTTTCATTAGATGCTGAAAGCATATAAGACATACATTATCATTATCAAAACAGTGAATTGAGTATCCATCCTTACTGAATATTTCAGGAAAAAAGGTCCAAGACGCTGCCAGCCAATCCAGGTTAAGTCTGAACCCGACCAGCTCGTCTTCCCAGAGTAGAAAACATCAATTCCGAATCCAAGAAACGGCTTTATCTCTAAATAATCCGCTCTCCTCTCAAACTCTCCACCATGCCAAGAACTACCAATTTTCATATTTTCGACCACTTTCGAGATTGTTTTGCAAAAGTCAGCCCAAATTTAAATTTAATCATTGGTAAGTAGATTAACAATCATGAAGATCTAAATTTTAAAATGACTTTGAACCGTCAGATTAGATGAGGTCATACCTCATTAAATCTAATTCAAAAGTCTAGATGAGATCAACATCAAGGGTAAAAACGTTCTACTATCATAGATGATAGTGGATTTAATATGGTACGATTCATGTATTTCCAAGTCAGATTTATTTACCTGTAGACCACCTGCTAAAATAGTATAAAATACCCCATCTTTTGGATATCAAAATGCCCACCTAGTAGTTCTTTCTAAGGGGAAAAAAATGAATATAATGCAATAATTAATTCACCATGAACAATTCAAGTTGTATACGAATGTCTTCATCAAGAACTTATGAGAAACTTCATTATTGGACCTCTAGTAGGCCACCCAATCCGCTTATATAAGTTCAAAGTTTATGGCTGACCAATATTGTCCATCATCATTTAGTTAGGTGATGCAATATATCCCCAACATGTGCCTTATCAAGAGTGCCAAAATGTATCTCCTAAAAAGAAAACTTGGTCTAACTCTTTCCAAGGGCGGTGGAATTGAATTATAGAGGTGGCTCCCATTGAGTGTTGGGTTGCATTGAATTCTGCAGTTCAACCTTTTTTCAATACAACAACAACAACTATGCTTTCATCCCAAAACAATTGGGGTCAGCGATATGAACCAAAAAAGAAATTCATTTTGGGTCTTCCACATGAATCCTTTTCCTCCAATCATTTCTATCCAATGCCATGTCGTCGGTGAGGTTCAAAGCATTCATATGCTTTCCTATCATCTCCATCCAAGTCTTCCTAGGCCTACCCCGACCTCTTTTAACTAATATATTTTCCCATTTCTCCAACCTTCTAACTGGAGCATCATTAGGCCTTCGCCGAATATGTCCAAACCACCGTAAACGATTCTCTCGCATCTTATTTTCAATGGGTGCAACACCTACATTCTTACGTATCTCCTCGTTCCAAATCTTATCTTTTATTGTATTTCCATACATTCATCTAAGCATTCGCATCTCAGCTACACTCATTTTTTGAATATGATGTCTCTTGGCAGCCCAACATTCCGTACCATATAGTAAAGCGGGTCTAATAGTCGTCCTATATAGCTTTCCCTTCAACCGCAATGGCATTCTACGATCGCACAACACTCCAGTTGCACTTTTCCATTTCATCCACCCAACCTTTATCCTATGATTTACATCTCCATCAATTTCTCCATACTTTTGAATGATGGATCCCAAATATTTGAAATAATCATTCACCGGTATTTCTTGCTCACCAAGCTTCACTACACTCTCATCACTACTTCGTTGCTTACTAAACTGACATTCCATATATTCAGTCTTACTCTTACTCAACTTAAAACCTCTAGCTTCCAATGTCTGTCTCCATAATTCTAACTTAGCATTAACCCCAGCTCTAGACTCATCAATCAAAACAATATCATCAGCAAACAACATACACCACGGTACATTTTCTTGAATTGATCTCGTAAGCTCATCCATCACAATCGCAAATAGGAAAGGGCTTAAAGCAGATCCTTGATGTAACTCAACCGTTATCGGAAAATTGGTTGTCACCCCTCCACAAGTGCGGACATTGGTTACTACTTCTTCATACATATCTTTAATTATACTAATGTACTTGAGAGAAACACCTTTCTTCATCATTGTCCACCAGAGAACGTCCCTAGGTACTCTATCGTATGCCTTCTCTAAATCAATAAAAACCATATGCAAATCTTTGTTCCTCTCTCTATATCTTTCAATAAGTTGTCTAAGAAGATGTATAGCTTTCATAGTTGATCTTCCAGGCATAAAACCAAATTGATTCTCCGATATCATGACAACCTTCCTCAGCCTAGACTCAATCACCCTCTCCCAAAGTTTCAACCTTTTTTCAATGTTTGAAAAAAATCAACAGTGAAAACCAGCAGAGATGAACCTGATGAAACATAAATTGTGTCATGACGGCTCAGACTTGCATGGCAGAAAACACAAGCAAGGGCCTAGATCATATTGAAAAAGCATAAACATCCAAATCAGAGTGACAAAAGACAGCAGGAAACGATGTTCCTTTTGACAGACTATTTCCTATGATTGTTCTAAATAGTGGGAAATCGTCAGCTAGTGATTATTAGTGTTTTATATGGAAGACGGTGGCATTCATGCTTTCATGTGCAGCATGTCCAATAAAAGCAGTTAAATAAATCAATTTGAACAAGTAGAGAAATGGAGGAATGAAATGGAACCGAAGGAGGCACCCTGGTCCATATTGAGAACATGGCATTCTTTTCATCAGAAACAGAACCACTATCCCAACCAAAGACTGAAACTCAAGTACGACCCATACAACCTAAGTTTCACAATGCACAAGGGGAAACCAACACTCATCACAATCTGTCCATCATGAACCCTTGCTTTGATAGGCCTGAAGCCAGATCTCTCCCCTCCTCATCTGCAGATGACCATCATGGGTTGCCAAGGAGACCTGTATCATGAGCACTCTGCAACTACCTACACCCCTTAAGCGCCTATTTACCTCATCATCCTTTTCTATTTGGACAGGGTACCATCTTTCATCTTTTCCATTGCGAAGATGGTATGGGTTATAACAGGTTTCCTGTCTTGTCTCGAGGATTACTTCTCTATCTAGCACGATTTGGATATGGAAAGGCACAAAAACACTATTTCTGCTGACGTAGATGTTCAATCTATTTATAATCAGCGGCTTGCTTGTAGACCCTCTTGGAAGCATGAAGGACAATAGATTTCCCGTGACAGTTCCAGGAATGCTGAACTCCTCCAGATAAGTGAACATCCCATTCTACATTGGAAAATAGATAGGCCAGAATCTGTCAACAAGACAAAATTAAAATTCACAGCTACCAATGTGAATATAAAAAAGAAAGAAAGGAATACTGGTTGCACACTTATGATTCTTTCCAATCTAACCGAGTAAGATTATCTTGAATTGTCTCCTTATGAGGTCATGATTAAGGCTATCACAACCATCAATGCACATGATCATCAAGGATTACAAATTTTCCAAGCTGCAGATCTTGACAAGTTTCTTGCATTTATTTAGATTCAATTTTTTCAAGTACTTCAAAACTGAAGCATCTGAGATTGTTTCCAGTGCACTGCAACCTTGAGCATCAAGAACCATTAGAGAAGAAGGGAGATGTTGGAGGGACTGAAGCCTCTCATAGCCTTCTATGATAAGTTCCTCTAGTTGAACAAGGTTGCTAATAGAGTATGGTAGCTCTTCCAATGATTGGCACCCCTTCAGTGATAGCTGGCATAGGTTTGTTAGATGCTTAATAGAATCAGGTACCCTTTTCAAAGATCTGCAATAATCAAGGATGAGCACTTTTATAGACACCATCTCTCCAATAGAATTTGGTAACCCTTCCAACGATCCCCACTATTTTAGAGATAACAAAGGAATGTTCTTCAGGTTTCCTATGGAATCAGGCGGCATGGTAAAATGACCACAACTATCAAGGCTGAGTTGTCTTAGTAACTCCAAGTATCCAATCTGTTCGGGCAAATAAGTCAGCCCTGAGCAGGAGCTGAAATCGAAGGTTTGAAGAGAGGTTAACTGACAAATACTGTCAGGTTGTTGCTTTAGAGATCGGCAATGTCGCATACTAAAAAAAGCGAGCTTCCTAAGATGCCCAATCGATGCATCAACTTCAGCCAACTTCTCACAATTGTCAAGTACCAACTTGACTAAGCATGGGATACTGACGAAATTAGGAGCTGTGACCAGATTCCTACAATCAGAGAGATCAAGGACCTTCAGTTTGCCAAACACCTGCAGGCAATTCCTCTCATTATGAGAACATGCATCCAGAATACCAAAAGTTTATAGCATTCTTTTTACCTTAATTTGTGACCCTCGCTCACTCCATAATTGCTTAATGAACCAGCTGTCAGATAAGTCAAGGACGACAAGTTCCTTAAAGTTGCAGCCATCATATGTCACAGTTTCAATTGGACTATCTTTCCATAGCAGCCATTTTAGATTCCAAGGGAGATTCTCAAGTTCACCTCCAAACATCCAGTAACGATTTACGTGAATCAATCTAAGTTTGGACATTTGTGCAAATGCCTTCATGCTGAAATCTAGGTCTTCTGTGCTATAGTTATCATTTTTAAGGCTGAAGCCTTGAATATAATTATTTCTAATGCCCTGAAGATACAAACAAACAAAACAAAATCAATCTATGTGACATGAGGAAATCATAAAACTTGGCACTGACATGTTAAAACCTGTTCCTTTTTATGTATTATCTTGTATATACTTTATTTTATATATATATATATATATATATATATATATATATATATATATATATATATATATATATATATATATATATATATATGCATATGTACTTTTTTACATATTTATTCTTTGTATGGACATAAGCTAGGCTAGTATTTTTTTATTTCTTTTGTATTTTTTTTATTTCTCCTTTTTATAAAGAGTATTTTGTCATTTGGCTAGAGTAGCTAACCATTGGGATGACCTATCAACAACTAGTTTCTTTTGGCTCTATAAATAGATGTATATGTTCTCTTGTATGTATGCATATTGTTATGCAATTCAAGTGAAATAAGTAAAATATTTTTATTTAAATTGTGTTGTGTGAGACTCTTGAGTTTTGTGGATTGATATTTGTGCTCTTTGAGCCTTTGTGAGTTGTTAAGGCATTTCATGCTTACTTTGTAATCTTGTGCTTGGTCACCATTTCATTACAACTTGATGCTTGGGGTTGCCAGGTGACTGAATCTCACAGTGTTGCACTGTGGATTTTGTTATTCTCTCATTCCCTTTATTTTGCAAATAGTTGTACTGTAACATAAATCTTTTCTTATAAATATTTAAAATTCAAAATTCAAATATTTTTTTGAAAGCGAAAAACATAGAAGGATAGAAACAAATGGAAGTACCACTACAAGAAAATACATTGTTAGCGACGGACGTTAGCGACGGAATTTTTCCGTCGCTAGTTAGCGACGGATTAGCGAGCGACAAACATCCGTCGCTATAATTAATGGATCTTATGAAAATAGCGACAGAAGATAGTCCGTCTTTAATTAGCGACGGATGTTGCGACATATTGTTTTGTCGTTACGATCGCACCATTTACCGACGACGTTCGCGACGGAATCTAGTCCGTCGCTAAATAGCGACGGATGTGGCGACAGAATATTATCCGTCGCTATTTTCGTAAATTTGATTTTACGTTGACTTAGCGACGGAATTAATCCGTCACTAACTTTTGAATAACCCTAATCCTAGGCAGCTTTTCCTTTTCTTCTTTCGCTGCTCCCGCCGTTCGCCGTTCGCTGCTCCCGCTCCTGCCGTTCACCGGTCCCACCGTCCGCCGGTCCCACCATCCGTCGGTCCCACCGTTCGCCGCCCGGAGAAAGGTAAAGGACGCCCCCCTGCCGTTTCCGGCAGGGGGTTAACCCCCTCCCGGTTCACGCAGAGGGTTAACCCCCTCCCATTTCCGGCAGGGGGTTAACCCCCTGCTGGAAAACGCAGGGGGTTAACCCCCGTTTTTACGCAGGGGGTTAACCCTTTGCCGTTTCCGGCAGGGGGTTAACCCCCTCCCGGTTCACGCAGGGGGTTAACCCCCTGCCGGAAAACGCAAGGGATTAACCCCTTGCGTCCCCTGCCGTTTCCGGCAGGGGTTAACCCCCTTCCGGAAAACGAAGGGGGTTAACCCCCGCGTTTTCCGACAGGGGGTTAACCCTCGCGTTTTCCGGCAGGGGGTTAACCCCCGCGTTTTCCGGCAGGGGGTTAACCCCTGCGTTTTCCGGCAGGGGGTTAACCCCCGCATTTTCCGGCAGGGAGTTAACCCCCTGCGTTTCTTGCAGAGGGATAACCCCCTGCGTTTTCTGGCAGAGGACCCTTGCCCTCTGCCTTTCCGGCAAAGGGTCGACCCCGGCAGGGGGTTAACCACCTGCCGTAACAGGCTGGGGGTCGATCCGCTGCCCGAACAGAGGTTCAGTTAACTCCCTACGTTTCGTAAGGGGGTTAACCCCCTATATTCCATAAGGGGGTCGACCTCCTGCCGGAATAGCAGGGGAGTCGACCCCTTGCCAGAACAATTTTTTTTTCGTGGTGACTTCATTTTAAAACAGTATTTTTTTTTGCAGAATTTTCAACGGAACTCGCTTGTGCCCCGCCACCCGTGGTAAGTAAGTGACAAAAACAATGCAAATCGGGTAAATACCTGTGGTGAGTAAGTGATGCAAGCACATCACATGTTATTTAATTTATTGAATGTAACACTTTATTGTTCACACACTCACTTAGTTGTTGATATCTAGGATTGCTTTGTTGGAGTTCGGAGATCATGCTCAGCATGATTTTAATATATGAATATGGAAGTGTTCTTATTTTTGGAGTACGGAGTCCATGCTAGGCATGGTAGTAGTTAGTGGGATATTGAAGTGTGTTTGCTACAGGTTCATGTTTGACATTTGTTTGATATGAATTATTTCGATGTATTGCAATGTTTGATGTGATTGTATCCATGCTTGCATGTAGTTACTTTCAATTTGATTATGTCTTCCATGTGAAATTGTATACTGAAAGCATGCTTCAAATGAATGTATCATGTCATGAATAGTTTGAACATAAAAGTATTAAGTTATCAATGCATGCATCATAATTCTTATGATTGTATGACATCATATATTGCATGATAAATTTGATATTTTCTTCATCATAGCATTCTGATGGTTCTCTTTTAACTAGTTAGGATACTATTCGTAACATCATACGACAAAATGACTGCAAACCGTGAATCGATGTACCGTAGGATAGTGGACAATGAGTTATCGCATGAATATATGAATGGTGTTGACAGTTTTATTGAATTTGCAACGGCAAGTGTCAGTACAGTAGATCCCACAGGTCGGATTAGGTGTCTCTGCAAGATTTGTAAGAATAATCGATTTGTAGAACCTCATGGCATTAGACATCACCTATACAAGAAGGGTTTTGTGAGTGATTATCAGAACTAGATGTTTCATGGAGAAGAATTTAGAAACGATTTTGATACACGGGTGAATGTGGTGCACGACAATCCATATACGGATTTGATATTTGATGCCGCAGGAACAGAACTGGGTTCTGCTATAAGTTCTAGTGATGTAAGAACTGTCGTAGATGAAGAATCACCAAATGATGCAGCTAGTAGATTTTATGATTTACTTAGAGATGTTGATGAGCCACTTTGGAATGGTTGTGAGAGTCACACTATCTTGTCTGCAGTTCTTCAACTAATGAATTTGAAGTCCGAGTATAATTTGAGTCAATCATGTTTTGACCGTTTGTGCATGATTGTGAAGAGTATGTTGCCCAAAGATGAGAAATTGCCACAAAATTTCTATCGTGCGAAAGTTATGGTCAACGCTCTAGGTATGGGTTACAAAAATATTGATGCTTGTCCAAATCACTGCATGTTTTATTTCAAGGAGCAGGAAAACAACATATCATGCCCGTCATGCGGGCATCCTCGGTTCAAGCCAAAGACAAGAGGCAATGGTAGCACAAGATCAAATGAAGTTTCATACAAGTCGCTCCGCTACTTTCCTATCACTCCTAGATTGCAGCGATTGTATATGTCTTCAAGGACAGCTAAACACATGAGATGGCATGCAAATAAAGTTCGACACGATGAAAACAAGATCACGCATCCTGTTGACGCTGAAACTTGGAAGCACTTTGATCGTACTCATCAGAACTTCGCAATGGAAGTGCGAAATGTTAGACTCGGTCTATGTACAGATGAATTTAATCCATTTGGGGGTAGATCAACTCCATACTCATGCTGGCCAGTATTTGTAACTCCATACAACCTTCCACCAAGCTTGAGTATGAAACATCCAAATCTTTTCTTGTCTCTGTTGATCCCTGGTCCGACCTCACCTGGCCAAAGTCTTGATGTATATTTAAGGCCATTGATTGATGAACTAAAAGTATTGTGGGATGACGGTGTTACCACGAATGATGCCCACAAAAAACAAAATTTCAACATGAAGGTCGTTGTTTTATGGACAATCAGTGACTTCCCTGCATATGGTATGCTATCTGGTTAGAGCACACATGGGAGGTTGGCTTGTCCGTACTGCATGGGGGATTTCAAAGCTTTTATATTGAGGCATGGAAGGAAGCCTTGCTGGTTTGAGTGCCATCGTCGATTTCTACCCAGCGATCATCCGTTCCGACGACAAAAGAATGCGTTTAAAGCAGGCACAACTGAAACAGAAGGTCCATCCTCAAGATTGTCTGGCATAGAGATTCTAAGAAGATTGTGATACTTTCCAGATGTATTAACAGATGCCCGCAGTCCTACATCCTTCAGTGGATTTGGGAAGGATCACAATTGGACGAAAAAATCTATTTTTTTGAGAACTATCGTATTGGCCGACCCTATTGATACGACATAATTTGGATGTGATGCATGTAGAGAAAAATGTGTTTGATAATGTGTTCAATACAGTAATGAATATTAAAGGAAAAATGAAGGATAATCTGAAGGCCCGTATGGATTTAAAATTAATATGTAAAAGACCAGAATTGGAACTCAAAGAGTATAATGGCAAAGTACTAAAACCAAAGGCAAAGTACGTGCTCGGACCTGATCAAATAAAACATGTATGTCAATGGTTAAGACAACTGAGATTTACAGATGGATATGTCTCTAACATTGCTCGGGCTGTGAAGATTGACGATGGACAGTTATATGGGTTGAAGAGCCATGATTGTCATATCTTTATGCAACGATTGATACCCCTAGCATTCCATGATATGTTAGACAAACCTATATGGAGGGTATTGTCTGAGTTGAGTGGATTTTTCAGAACATTTTGCGCATCGGAGGTCGTAGTATCAGATGTAAAGAATCTCGAGGACTCTGTCATCACCACTGTTTGTCTGCTAGAAAAGATATTTCCGCCAGCATTTTTCGATGTTATGGAACATTTGATCATATATCTTCCATATGAACTAAGAGTTGGTGGCTCTGTGCAATATCGATGGATGTACCCATTTCAAAGGTATATGTTTTTTTATATTTGTCTCTTTAATGACAGATATTTAAAATTTGAAATGTATATTCTTGTCAAATGCATGTTCGACCTAATAAAAAAGGTTCGTAATAAAGCAAGAGTAGAAGGCTCTATTTATGAGGCGTACACTTTAGAAGAGATTTCAAATTTCTCATCTATGTACTTCGAACATCATATTCCAACACGTTACACATGCCCGCCCCGTAACGATGATGGAGAACAAGTAACTGTAGCTGACAAGCTGTCGATATTTCAACCACTTGGGCATGCATTTGGTAGTTTTCGATCAAGGCTACTGACAGATCGAGAGCAAGATGCAACACACATCTATATTCTTTTTAATTGCTCAGCGATCGACCCATACATCGAGTAAGTATATGTATATGCAACTCAATTATAAATCCTTTTATGTTCTATATGTGGATACATGACTCGGTAATATAAGTATTTGTGGTTTGCAGACGATTCGATCTGGAGTTGCAAAGCGAAGTTTCACATCTCACTGATGCAGAAGTACAAAAAGAACGTGAAACTAAGTTTGTGAAGTGGTTGAAACAGTTGGTAAAGAAGCTAACATAAATTTTGTACTTATAAACAACACTAAGTTACTTATATGATCGTGATCACAATCATTGTTTATGTTTGTGCGTAGGTTCGCCATGGTGATGTTAAATATCAAGGAATATGTGATTTAGAAAATGGTCCAACCAAAGTTGTGCAATGCTACAATGGGTATATCGTAAATGGTTATCGATTCCATACAAAAGATTACGGTATAAACAAATCAACGATAAATAGTGGTGTGTGTGGGTAGCAGCTACGGTGAAAATTAACATGATTACTACGGTGTTATAGAGGAAATAATGGAGTTGACTTACTTAGGCATGAATAACAGGGTAACTTTATTCAAGTGTCATTGGTTTGATCCAACTGCAACAAGACTCGACAAAGCTTCAGGCATTGTGGAGGTGAATCATAAATCCAAGTTTGGAACATATGAACCATTCTTATTAGCCTCGCAAGCTCAACAAGTTTATTATACTTCATATCCGAGTATAAAAAAGTCAGATAGAAATGAATGGTGGGCAGTTTGCAAGGTGAAGTCCAAACTATACCCCGAGTATGATCAGTTACAGGAAGATGAGTTAGCTGAAGACAGCGATTACTATCAATTAGATGATGTCTATGACTTCGCTTATGGTCACGATGTTGCGCATGATATGCATGTCATATCTCCATTGTCCGATGAAACATTCATAGAGGAATGTGATCCAAATGATGTACCAAGTGGATGGGCAAACAATGAAGAAGAAGAAGAAGAAAGTCAAACTAGTGACGAGGAAGAATTCTCAAGCTAGTGAGCAAAATCTTATACTACAAACCTCTATTTAAATGCATTGCAGTACTTGATGTGAGTTGTATTGCAATACTTGGTGTGAATGATTAAAAATTTTATTTGAATGTATTATAATACTTGATACGAATGATTCGAATGCATTGCAATACTTGATGCGAATGCATGATTTGAATTATTTGAATGTATTGTAATACTTGATGCGAATGCATGAGTTGTATTGCAGCACTTGATGTGAATGATTAAAAATTTTATTTGAATGTATTGTGATACTTGATACGAATTATTTGAATGCATTGTAATACTTAATGTGAATGATTTGAATTATTTGAATGTATTGTAATACTTGATACGAATGATTTGAATGCATTGCAATACTTGATGTGAATGATTTAAATTATTTGAATGTATTATAATTTATGCAACGAATGATTTGAATTATTGCAATACTTAATGTGAATGATTTGAATTATTTGAATGCATTGTAATACTTGATGCGAATGATTTGAATGCATTACAATGCTTGATGTGAATGATTTGAATGCATTGTAATACTTGATGTGAATGACTTGAATGCATTGTAATACTTGATGTGAATTATTTGAATGTATTGTATGACATATGTTATTTGTTAGAATATGGTTCGTGGAGGTTATAGTGGTCGCTCATCCAGTAGTAGTCAGGCTCAGCCTTCATCTTCACAGGCTCCTGTGATAGGTATATCATATAACTAATTGGATGCTTGATTAGTTCAAATGCGCATTCTGAGAATTTCTAATGTATTTTTTTACAGATGATGTTGCGCCTGTACACGATCCACTTATACCAGTTGATCACACAAGTCAACAGTCAACACAGGAAACAGGGTCTTCTCAGGCTGGCACAAGAAGACTCATTCGAATAGTGTATATCGATAATCGACCGTAAGTATTTTGTTTTCAATTATGGCATATCTTATAAATATTTTATATTGATATTTACTGTGTAACAATTTATGTGCAGCACGAGGTTTGAGCCACAAGAAGTAGTACGGAAGATTAGGAATTCACTTCTTCAACATCTACCAGGACCGGTTGCTCAATGGAAAGAGTACCCAAAGGAGGTGTTAGACAGATTGTGGTCCTCATTCATGGTATACAGTTGTTCCTCATAATTAATGTGTTTCATATTTAATTTATTTAAGTAATGTCTACTAACTTTCTGAAAATATTTGTAGGCTTCGAATCGCTTCGCAACTACGGTGGAAAAAAATGATGCAAGGAAGGTGTGGCAGAAGGTGGCTGCCAATCGATTTACAGACATGCTGCACACTATGAAGACTGCATCAAAAAAAGCATCTGGCGTAGTAGATGATCCATTACTGTGGAAGGGCCATGGCCCTATTACTATCAGGAGAGATTACTGGGATGAAATGTGCGATAAGTGGGCGGGAGATGCATTTAAAAATCGCTCTGCGAAGGCTGCACAAAATCGATCGAAGATGCCCGAAGCCCATCTACACACAGGTGGATCTAAGATATTTAGGAGTCACCTGAAGAAAATGGTAACTCATCAATATATAATATTAATTTTATAAGTATTGTTGCAAACTTGTGTACTAAATCTTTTGTCATTTAACTTCGCAGGAAGCAGAAAAAGGAGGCAGTGTACCATATAAGGATGTGTTTGTTGAAACACATAAACGGAAGACTACGAGAGTCTTCGTATCAGAGAAGGCGAGAACGACAACGGTATGTATTTATTCTATTAATAATCATTGCAATATATATGCAAGTTATCATAATGTTATCATTAATTATTAATGAATACTTTAAACATTATTTTGTAGGAGGCATATGAGCAACAAATGGTAGAGCGATATGACGATGACGCTACTCAACATCCATCATTTGATCCTACAGCATGGGTGACTGCAGCAGGTGAACCCAAAAAAGGTCGTGTGTTCGGGTTTGGGAGTAATATGAACACTTCACCAGTTATTGCTTCTTCCAGTTACGGCTCACCGACTTCTTGCGCCGACATAAGCTCCAAGCAGCAGACTATTCTTTTCGGTGATGATGTACGCCAGATCGTTACGGAATCACTGAATAACTACTTCCATGACACCGTCGCCCCCTTTCTCCGAAATGAGATCAAGGCCGGTGTTCTGGAAAGGGGATCTTCGATTCCAGGTCACTCTCAGGTATAATCACATATTCAGTTTTTTGTATGCCTTAGAACACATATGAGCATAATCGAATCATATATTCAGTTTTTTGCCTGCCATAGAGCACATATGAGCATGTTATAATCACATATTCAGTTTTTTGACTGCCTAAGAACACATATGAGCATGATAGAATTACATATAAAATTTTTTTATTGCCTTAGAGCACATATGAGCATGCTATAATCACATATAAAGTTTTTTGGCCTACCTTAGAACACATATGAGCATAATTGAATCACATATATAACTTTTTGCCTGCTTTAGAGCACATATGAGCATAATAGAATAATATATAGAGTTTTTTGCCTGCCTTAGAGCACATATGCGCATGCTATAATAATATATAGAGTTTTTTTATTGCCTTAGAGCACATATGAGCATGCTATAATCACATATAAAGTTTTTTTATTGCCTTAGAGCACATATGAGCATGCTATAATCACATATAAAGTTTTTTTATTGCCTTAGAGCACATATGAACATGATAGAATCACATATAAAGTTTTTTTATTGCCTTAGAGCACATATGAGCATGCTATAATCACATATAAAGTTTTTTTATTGCCTTAGAACACATATGAGCATGCTATAATAACATATAGAGTTTTTTTATTGCCTTAGAGCACATATGAGCATGCTATATGCACATATAAAGTTTTTTTGCCCGCCTTAGAACACGTATGAGCATAATCGAATCACATATATAACTTTTTGCCTGCCTTAGCACACATATGAGCATGATAGAATCACATATAGAGTTTTTTGCCTGCTTTAGAGCACATATGAGCATGCTATAATAACATATAGAGTTTTTTTATTGCCTTAAAGCACATATGAGCATGCTATAATCACATATAAAGTTTTTTTATTGCCTTAGAGGACATATGAGCATGTTATAATCACATATAAAGTTTTTTTATTGCCCTAGAGCACATATGAGCATGATAGAATCACATATAAAGTTTTTTTATTGCCTTAGAGCACATATGAACATGCTATAATCACATATAAAGTTTTTTTTTTGCCTTAGAACACATATGAGCATGCTATAATAACATATAGAGTTTTTTTATTGCCTTAGAGCACATATGAGCATGCTATATGCACATATAAAGTTTTTTTGCCTGCCTTAGAACACATATGAGCATAATCAAATCACATATATAACTTTTTGCCTGCCTTAGCACACATATGAGCATGATAGAATCACATATAGAGTTTTTTGCCTACCTTATAGCACATATGAGCATGCTATAATAACATATAGAGTTTTTTTATTGCCTTAGAGCACATATGAGCATGCTATAATCACATATAAATTTTTTTGCCTGCCGTAGAGCACATATGAGCATGCTATAATCACATATTCAGTTTTTTGACTGCCTAAGAACACATATAAGCATGATAGAATCACATATAAAGTTTTTTTGACTGCATTAGAACACATATAAGCATGCTATAATCACATATTCAGTTTTTTGACTGCCTTAGAGCACATATGAGCATGTTATAATCACATATTTAGTTTTTTGACTGCCTTAGCACACATATGAGCATGATAGAATCACATATAGAGTTTTTTTATTGCCTTAGAGCACATATGAGCATGCTATAATAACATATAGAGTTTTTTTATTGCCTTAGAGCATATATGAGCATGCTATAATCACATATAAAGTTTTTTTGCCTGCCTTAGAGCACATATGAGCATGCTATAATCACATATTCAGTTTTTTGACTGCCTAAGAACACATATGAGCATGTTATAATCACATATTCAGTTTTTTGACTACCTTAAAACACATATGAGCATGCACAAATCACATATAGAGTTTTTTTACTGCCTTAGAACATATATCATTTATGATAGAATCACATATAATTTTTTTTCCTTTGTCTGCCTTAGAGCACATATGAGCATGCTATAATCACATATTCAATTTTTTGACTGCCTTAGCACACATACGAGCATGATCGAATCACATATATAGTTTTTTGCTTGCCTTAAAGCACATCTGAGCATGGTAGAATCACATATAGAGTTTTTTTAGCTACTTTAGAACACATATGAACATGATATAATCACATATTCAATTTTTTGACTGCCTTAGCACACATATGAGCATGATAGAATAACATATATAACTTTTTGCCTGCCTTAGAGCACATATGAGCATGATAGAATCACATATAGAGTTTTTTATTGCCTTAGAACACACATGAGCACATGATAGAATCACATATAATGTGTAATTTATTTCATTATATTTTGTTTATCAATACTGACTATTATTTTCTTGTGTAGGCTGATAGCGATAATCAACGTAGCGGAGCTGAAGGGACAAATGAAGGCAATGAACAAGAAGACGCACAAAATCTTAGCGATGATTAGAGAACTGTGTTGAAGAAGTTCTATTTTTTTATGTTTCCTAATTGTAATTGTTGAATTGTAAATAATTAAACTTGTTAATTTTAAGTTGGAACGATTAATTGTTGTAGATTCTTTTTATATGGAATTTTTTGTGTGGTTTGTTTTTTATTTATAGGAAATATAAATTGTACAGAAAATATAAATTGTACCGTTCTCGGTATTTAATTTTCAAATAATTTTTTTTTTTAATTTTTTTTCGTGTTTGCGATGGATTAGCAACGGAACCATCCGTCGCTATTCATATAAATCTAGCGACGAACGTAAATCTGTCGCCAAGCCGTGGTCGTCGTTTAGTACCGACGGATTGGCGACGGAATATAGCGCTCGTTAGTCCATCGCAATTAGCGACGGACCTGGCGACAAAATAAATTCGTCGCCAGTTAGCGTCGAAAAATTCGCGACGTAAGCATACAGTCGCCTCGTCGTCGTTATGCCTCTTAGCGACGGATTACCGACGAAATGTGGTCGTCGCTAATCTACTGCTTTGTTGTAGTGTACTTCCTAGTTTAACCACATGAACACAAATGAGACAGAAAAAGGAAAAAAAAATAGCAAAAGCCTTTCTGGAAAAAGGAAGATAAAACAAAAAAAGAGTCTAGCCTCATGTAACTAGACATTTCTAAGCATGAAAGCTATTTTAGCTAGAGAAAATCTTGATGTAGTAGTCATTTTATCAGGTTAGTAAAATAAGACATGAAAGAACTATCGATCAAATCTTCTCCTAGGTCTAGCCAGCTTGAGTCATTAAAGGCCAAGGTGTGCCCTCATAAGTTAAGTTGTTCAGCAAAGTGCAAGTATACTATTTAATGAAGAACACTTTGAGAAGTTCTCAGCCTGGCACTAACCCAAGCCATTTGTATATCGTCATGCTTTTATGCATAAAATTTGGAAACTCTTTGCCTTGCACTACCATCTCTACACATTTAAAAGGCCCCATTTATGGATTTAAAAACTCATGAAGTCTTTTATTTGCCTTTTAAAACTTGAGAGCTTGTATAAGTTTCTATTGTTCAAGATGAAAAATGTGTCTTATAACATGACGAATAAGACTAAAAACCTCCTAGCTTTGAAGTGGATCCATCTGTCTCAAGTCATTGTCCGCACTAAATGGGCAACAGAATAAAAACAGAAACTAGTTTTGTTTTAATTTAACATTCGCACTGCATCTGATATTTCATCATAATTCCACAATCTGCTGTGCACGCTGGAGTCTAAGAGGTTTTCATGATGTATTGTTTGTCTGTTCATATCTCATATTTGATCACACTTCTGTAATTGACCATTTTTCATTACTAAAATTGATGAGAGACCTATGCAGTAAGGTATTGATTGCTGTAATTGGGAGAGATCTATGTAACATCGACACTTCTAAAAGGAAAACACACCCATATTATAGATACGCCAATGCGGGTGCGACATTTGGACCCGACTTCCACAATGTCAGGTGCAGTCAACGGAATTGGAGTCCATTGCTGTCGGAAACTGGACTCAGTTAACCCTTACCAAGTCCAATTTTATACAACAACAACAACAACAACTATGCCTTCATCCCAAAACAATTGGGGTCGGCGATATGAACCAAAAAAGAAAATCATTCTGGGTCTTCCACATGAATCCTTCTCCTCCAATCATTTCTATCCAATGCCATGTCCTCGGTGAGGTTCAAAGCATTCATATCCTTTCCTATCATCTCCATCCAAGTCTTCCTAGGCCTACCCCCACCACAAGAAAAATGTCAATTAGCAACGGATAGTAGCGACGACATTTTGTCGTCGCCAATTAGCGACGGCTTAGCGAGCGTCACTAATCCGTCACTAAGTTTCATGATATTCACAGATGTAGCGATGGAAAATATTTCGACGCTAAGTCGTCACTAAGTTGTGACGGCTTAGCGATGGACCATTTTTGTCGCAACAACACGCTGCGGTTAGCGACGGATTGGGCGACGGCATTTGTCCGTCGCTACTTAGCGACGTCGTTAGCGATGGACATATTCCGTTGCTAAGGAGTTGTATATATTTACGCCGGCTTAGCGACAGAATAATTCTGTCGCTAATTTTTGCGTAAATCTGATCAGAACCCTTTTCCCTCTTTTCATGTTTCCTCTCTCTCGCCCTCCCTACGCAGTCCGACGCCTTCCTCTGCCGCCCCACCGCCTGTCGCCCCGCGTTCCGACCGAGTTGTCGCCCCGCGTTCCGCCCGAGTCGCCGCCCCGCCGACCGACGCATTCCCCGCCGGAGACAGGTTCGCCCGCCCTCCCTACGCGTTTCCAGCTGGGGCCTTTCCAGCATGGGGGGTCGACCCCCTGCCGGAAAGGCAGGGGGTTAAACCCCCTGCCGTAAAGGCAGCGGGTCGACCCCCCCTGACCCCCTGCCTTTACAGCACGGCAGGGGGTTTAACCCCCTGCGTTTCTGGCAGGGGGGGTCGACCCCCTGCCGGAAACGCAGGTGGTTTAACCCCTGCGTTTCCAGCAGGGGTTAAACCCCCTGCCGTAAAGGTAGGGGGTTTAACCCCCTGCCGTGCCGGAAACGCAGGGGTTTAACCCCTGCGTTTCCGGCATGGGGGGTCGACCCCCTGCCTTTTCGACAGGGGGTTAACCCCATGTCGGAATAGGCAGGGGGTTAACCCCATGCGTTTTCGGCAGGGGGTCGACCCCCCTGCCTTTTCGGTAGGTCGACCCCGGCAGGGGGTCGACCCCCTGCCTTTCCGGCAGGTCCTTTCCAGTAGGGGGTTAACCCCATGTCGGAACATGCAGGGGGTCGACCCCCCCTGCCTTTCTGGCAGGGGGTTAACCCCATGTCGGAACAGGCAGGGGGTCGACCCGGCAAGGGGTCGACTCACTGGCAGAAAGGCTGGGGGTCAGTTAACCCCCTATGTTTCGTAAGGGGGTCGACCCTCTACCGGAACAGCAGGGGAGTCGACCCCTTACCGGAACAGCTTCCTTTTTTTTGGGGCGACTTTTTTTTAAAACTGTAATTTTTTGTGCTGATTTTTCAACGAAACCAGCTCGTGCTCAGCCACCTGTGGTAAGTGACAAAAACAATGCAAATCGGATAAATACCCGTGGTGAGTAAGTGATGCAAGCGTATCACATGTTATTTAATTTATTAGATGTAACACTTTATTGTTCACACACAAAGTTAATTGTTGATATTTAGGGTTGCTTTGTTGGAGTTCGGAGATCATGCTGAGCATGATTTTAATGTATGAATATGGAAGTGTTCTTATTTTTGAAGTACGGAGTCCATGCTAAGCATGGTAGTAGTTAATGAGATATTGAAGTGTGTTTGATGCAGGTACATGTTTGCCATTTGTTTGATATGAATGATTACGATGTATTGGAATGTTTGATGTAATTGTATCAATGCTTGCATGTAGTTACTTTCAATTTGATTTTGACTTCCATGTGAAATTTTATAATAAAAGCATGCTTCAAATGATTGTATCGTGTCATTAATAGTTTGCACATGAAAATATTAAGTTATCAATGCATGCATCAAAATTCTTGTTATTGTTTGACATAGTATATTGCATGATAAATTTGATATTTTCTTCATCGTAGCATTCTGATTATTTTCTTTTAATTCGTTAGGATACTATTCGCAACATCATACGACAAAATGACTGCAAACCGTGAATGGATATACCGTAGGATAGTGGACAATGATCGCATGAATATATGGATGGTGTTGACAGTTTTATTGAATTTGCAACGGCAAGTGTCAGTACAGTGGATCATACAGGTCAGATTAGGTGTCCCTGCAAGATTTGTAAGAATAATCGATTTGTAGAACCTCATAGTGTTAGACATCACCTATACAGGAAGGGTTTTGTGAGTGATTATCAGAACTGGATGTTTCATGGAGAAGAATTTAGAAACGATTTTGATGCACGGGTGAATGTGGTGCACGATAATCCATATACGGATTTGATATTTGATGCCGCAGGAACAGAACTGGGTTCTGCTATGAGTTCTAGTGATGTAAGAACTGCCGTATATGAAGAATCATCAAACGATGCAGCTAGTAAATTTTATGATTTACTTAGAGATGCTGATGAGCCACTTTGGAACGGTTGTGAGAGTCACACTATCTTGTCTGCAGTTCTTCAACTAATGAATTTGAAGTCCGATTATAATTTGAGTCAATCATGTTTTGACCGTTTGTGCATGATTGTAAAGAGTATGTTGCCCAAAGATGAGAAATTGCCACAAAATTTCTATCGTGCGAAAGTTATGGTCAACGCTCTAGGTATGGGTCATAAAAAGATTGAAGCTTGTCCAAATCACTACATGTTGTATTTCAAGGATCAGGAAAACAATATATCATGCCCGTCATGTGGGCATCCTCGGTTCAAGCCAAAGACAAGAGGCAATGGTAGCACGAGATCAAAAGAAGTTTCATACAAGTCGCTCCGTTACTTTCCTATCACTCCTAGATTGCAGCAATTGTATATGTCTTCAAGGACAGCTAAACACATGAGATGGCATGCAAATAAAGTTCGACACGATGAAAACAAGATCACACATCCTGTTGACGCTGAAGCTTGGAAGCACTTTGATCGTACTCATCAGAACTTCGCAATGGAAGTGCGAAATGTTAGACTCGGTCTATGTACAGATGAATTTAATCCATTTGGGGGTAGATCAACTCCATACTCATGTCGGCCAGTATTTGTAACTCCATACAACCTTCCACCAAGCTTGTGTATGAAACGTCCAAATCTTTTCTTGTCTCTGTTGATCCCTGGTCCGACCTCACATGACCAAAATCTTGATGTATATTTAAGGCCATTGATTGATGAACTAAAAGTATTGTGGGATGACGGTGTTACCACGTATGATGCCCACAAAAAACAAAATTTCAACATGAAGGCCGTTGTTTTATGGACAATCAGTGACTTCCCTGCATATGGTATATTATCTGGTTGGAGCACACATGGGAGGTTGGCTTGTTCGTACTGCATGGATGATTCCAAAGCTTTTAGATTGAGGCATGGAAGGAAGCCTTGCTGGTTTGAGTGCCATCGTCGATTTCTACCCAACAATCATCCGTTCTGACGTCAAAAGAATGCATTTAAAGTAGGCACAACTAAAACATAAGGTTCATCCTCAAGATTGTCCGACATAGAGATTCTAAGAAGATTGTGATACTTTCCAGATGTATTAACAGATGTCCGCAGTCCTACACCCTTCCGTGGATTTGGGAAGTGTTATCGTCGCAAAATTTTTCTCGTTTTCCCTTCCTTGCGGAAGAGAGAGGGAAATGCTTTCGCGATTCAAACTTGACCGGATTTTGGAAATTGTTTTTGAAATACTCGCCTCCGTTTTGGAAATTGCGGGAAAATCCATGGGATGGGGCTCGACCTGTCGGTACGAGGTTCGACCATTCCTGCCGCCTTTAATAGGGGTAATCGAACCAAGGACCAAAATTATGCTTGACTTAGCGAAATTATCGAAATTGTATTCTATCCTAAATGCACAGAGAATTCAGGCATGTGCTATGAGATTTTTGGAAAATGTAAAATTGGAAAATATGATGTATGCTTAGAAAACATCTGAAGTTGAAAAGTATTTCTCAGGAAAAGATGGAAATCAATCTCTCAGGAAAACTCAGACGAAGAAGGTTTGAAATCTCGAAAAAATTTATAAAGACTTAGAAAATCTTGAAGAGACGAGAATCTTACGAAAATCTTACGAAAATCTTGAGAAAGTTTAGATGAGAATCTCGGGAAAATCTTGAGAGAGTTTATAAAGACTTAGAAAATCTTGAAGAAGTGAGGATCTCGAGAAAATCTTGAGAAATTTTATAAAGATCTGAAAAATCATGAAGAAATGGGAATCTCTGGAAAATTTTGAGAAAGTTTAGAAAGACTGAGAAAAACATGAAAAAATGAGAATCTCGGGAAAATGGAAGGAATTCTTGAGAAAAGATGAACATTTAAAAAGGAAAGCACGTGTTGGGAAAACTCGGACTTTGAAAATTTTCTTAAGAAAAGAATAGAAAATTTATAGGAAAAATTCATTGGAGAAGGAAATTTAGAACTTAGGAAATTGAAATCCTGAGAATCTTGTCTTTGAAATATCTGAAAATCAACTTTGATTCTTGAGAAAGATGAAAATTCCTTTTGAAAATAGATCTTAAGAAAATAACTTTTTTGGGAAAGTCACGGGAAAACTTTGATTTGGAAAATCCAACTCCGAATATCATCATAGTTTCTTGAGAAAATCGATTCCATGAAGTGAAAATCTTTTGAGAAAATCATGAGAAAAACAAATGATGCTGATGATGTGAATGAATGAATGCACTTTTGAAAAGATTTCTGAAAATTTTATTGGAAAAATGTGGATTAAACCAAAGTAAATCCTTCACATATTCTGACTGTGGCCATGAATATATTCAGGGTTTATTTGAGTTAATTCACAATATTTTGAAAACATTGGAAATATGAGGTGCATTTTCAAGATAGCCTAAGAGTGTAGGCTCAATGTGACTGGTAGAGAGATGATGGATCTGGGTCTCATCCAAATTCCGACTAGGGCCGTAAATATGGATTCCACCGAGTTCATCAACTCTCTAAGAGTTGGTGCACGTGCCATTCGTGTTCATCCACAGTGAATTTTGAAAATTTGAGATTTATGCATCATAGAATCAGGATATTACTGAAATCAAACTATATGAGATGCGACCTAATCTAAGCAATAAAAGTAAATCTTATTCCAAAGGTTTACATCGGATTGTTACATTGCATAACATAAAGTAAAAGAAAATTGAAATGGATCCAAGGAATCTGCATCTTCTAAATTTTCCTGCAAAATGAGAGTTAGTACAAAATAAACAAGGAAATGGACATATATATATAATATATACAACGAGGAGACATATATATATATCAAAATGCTAGAATAGGTGCTAAATGTCATGTAACGATGGAGGTGTAACTATATGAGAAAATATATGGATGTTCATACATGGAAATAAGAGCACATGAAGATATATATATATGTATATATATATAAGTACATATCTATGTATATATATATATACACATATATATATACATATATACGTATACATGTAGATAAATATATATAGATATACATATATATAGATATATATATACATGTAATGAGAAAATATGTACATACTAATGGAAATTACGTATAATAGGTATAAAAAAAAAACCAGAAATTACAGGTATATACAGTTTCTGTAGGTGATTTCACACAATCATACTTCTCAAATTATAATGCAATTTCCAGTGAAAATGGGTATGGAACCTCCCTATATATCCATAATGAAACACGCCAAAGATGATTGGGAGATCACGATTGGATATAGAGATATCCGTTCATGAATATGGTCAAATATCAAGACTGCACACTTGCAGCAAAAAATGAATATGTGCAGAAAATGCGTTGTGGAAGCATCATGGACTATTTCAAGGATATAAAAAGCTTGGTGAAAAGGTGAAGATATTGTGGAAAATGATGAAATAATATGTATAATTGGTGCTGCAAATGGGGTGACATAGCAAACAAGAATTTAGCACTAAGCTAAGCAAAATTTCATAAAACCAAGGGTGATGTTCCAGCCATAGCTTCATAAAACAGGGATTGTAACATCAATCTCATGAATCGAATGATGAAGTTCCAGCCCATAGCTTCATAAAACAGAATTTTAGCTATCAAGCTAAGCAAAATTTCATAAATCAAATGATGAAGTTTCAACCCATAGCTTCATAAAACAGAAATTGTAACATCAATCTCATGAATCAAATGATGAAGTTCCAGCCCATAGCTTCATAAAACAGAATTTTAGCTATCAAGCTAAGCAAAATTTCATAAATCAAATGATGATGTATTTACAAGAGTAAGAGAAAAGAAAAATACATGTAATAGCAAATACTCATGAAGGGATATATATATATATAAGTATATATATACATATATATACATATATATATCCATATATACATATACACGTATACATAAAGGTAGACATACAATAGATATACATATATATAGATACATATATACATATAATGAGAAGACATATATGTTTAATGGACATTTCACAATGGGTAAAACCAGAAAATATATGTATATACATTTTCTGTAGGCAATTTTACACAGTCATATTTCCCAAATTACGACATATTTCGCAACAAAATCGGGTATAGAGCTTCTCTATATATCAATAAAGAAGCGTGCAAGAGATGGTTTATAAATCATGAATGGATATAAAAATATCCATCTGTGAACATGACCGATTATCAAGCCTGCACACCTGCAGAAAATGGATATGTGCAGGAAATGTACTGTGGGAGCATTATGGGCTAAATGAATTACCAGCTGTGAAATGAACCTTTGTAAACTATGTTGATATGATCAACAAACTAGAGGCATTTTATCCTACTGAAAGTTCCAGCACATATGTGTCTTGCTGTAAAAGAAATAACAAATTCATTTTATAAACATGACTTTCACTCTATACATTGTTTCTCAAAACAGCAAAATTGAACATGCAGTCTTGTTTGCATGATAGATGACAATTGCTATTCTACACAAAACTTGTAACAATCAAGTTGTATGAACCCTACTGATAACTGGTATTCATGCAACAGAGATGGTGAGCTTACATAATATTTTTTTTTTTTATCCTGTAATGATATTCTGATATCGGATCCACAGAAATGCAATAAAATTGTGCTGCTACCACAAGGCAGCATCCTGTATTGTCTCAGCCAACATATATGCCCAATACCAGTGCAGACATAACTTTTCCATGGTTCTGCAGAATCCCATCGACTGTTGGTCACAGTTAGGAAATGGAGTTTCGTGACATGTGACATCCACACACACACAGTTGGCTATGCAACAAGCAACATTTGATGAGAGAGATGGTAACACACCATAAACCCACCAAAGAGGCCATCAAGTAGAACCTGATTCCAAGAATCAAAGTAGTCATGAGTAGAAAACTTGCCTTTCCTGCCGGCTGGATCTTCTACTGTGGCTGAACGGTTGATAGTCTGAAGAGACAGCAACCGTGGGATGGCTGCTGTATCTCCTGCTGGTAGAATGAAGAAGGATGAAGGGTGATGCTGGTGGAAGTGCTGGAATGGTTGGAGCCTTTTGCTGATGGGATGAATGAAAGGGGCTGAAACGGCTGGGCTTCTTGCTGGTTGGGCTGAAATGGTAGATGATGGGCAGCTTGCTGCTGGATGACGTTTTCTTTTGCAGGTGGGCTGAAGCAAATGAAGACGTTGGCTGGGCTGTGGCTGAAGCAGAGGTCCACACCTTGGCTGGACCTCCGACTATTGAGCTGAAGGCAGATGGGGATAGGCTGGCGTTTTCTTCTGCAGGTGGGCTGAAGCAGGGTGACGGCTGGGCTGAAGAGGAGATCCACACGCTGTGCTGAAGGATGTGCTGCTGGCTTGAAGGAAAGAGGACTGAAGGAAAATGGATAGCCGGCTGGATGGAGTTTCCTGCAGCTTGGAGGTGGATGACCCCTGCGGCTGGGCTGTAGTGGCTGAAGATAAGTAGGAGGTTGAAGAAGGTGTAGAGGTTGAATCCCTGCGTCTTTTGCTGCTGGGAAGAAAGCTCCTGCAAAACCCAACAAAACCCAAAAAAAATCACAAATTTTTCCCCTCCCTTCTCATCGGCCAGGCCCCCCTCCTTTAAAGATGTTCAGCCTCTTCCTTTTTTCAAAAGATCGCAGCTTCCCTTTTTTGAAAATCAGTTACCTTCGTTGAAGATTTTGAAACTAAAACATTAAAGTAGCCGTTTTTCAAAAGGGCGCTGCTGTATTTTTTTTTTCAAAAATGTGTTTCATTTACCTAAGTTTTGGGTAAAATGAAATTTTTTTGAAAATATGGCTCTGGCGCCGTTTGGGCCGTTTCCTTTTAAGATTTTAGGTAAGCAAATTAATGAAAAGAAGTAAAAGAAATAAAAAAAATAAAAAAAATGAATAATGACATAAATGAGAGGCTTTTATGGAAATGCCATCTCATTCTACTTTTAAAATCCTTTTGAAAATAAAGTTTTTGTTTTGTTTTTGCAAGTTTTATTTTTTATTTTCAATTGGTGTGCCACATATGTGTGGGCCCACTAGCTAAAAATAAATAAATAAATATTGAGAAATGAAGAAAAATTTGCAAATTGGTATGAACTTCGGGTGGGTCCCACTTGAGAATAAGAAGCTTACCTGGGAGTCTGAGTATGATGCTAGTTCAAAGGCGGGTCCCACTCCATTTATTTGAAAATACAAGATAAAACATTATTTATTTTCAAGAATTTGGAAAAATTGGGTTTTCAGGGCAAAAAAAATATGGATAAATGTAAAAAAAAAAAAAAATTGTAAAGAGATTTAAAATCTTTTGCAAAAAGCTTTGAGATAAAATCTTTAAAATCAATATCCAAATATCCAGATTGTTTTCTTGAGAAAATTTTTGTAATTCAAAAAGTCATGGGGGTAAAATGGGAAAATTTGGTAATTTTGAATACCCAGGGTTTTAAAAATCAATTTGAAAAAGTTTAAAAATCAAATCTGGATTGACAATTTTGAAAATCAAGAGTTCTGGATCTCAAAATGACATGTTGTGCAGTGAAATGATGCAATGCTATGCAAAGACATGTTCTATGAAATATCACTCTGAGCTCGGACTTGGAAATTTTAGCTTTTTGTCTAGAGAAAGGATTTTGAAATTTTGCAATTTGAAGATGTCTCTGAACCTAAATATAGAAATTTTGAGGCTCAAGAATGAAATTTAGGACTTTCTGCAAGGTTTAAACTCAGAAAAAGACCATTTTGCCCTTTATTGCTTCCGGAGAACTGAAATGTGCCGATTGAGGGCGATGTCAAGAATTGAGTGAAAATTTGGAGTGTTTACAGATGCCCCTCTTTGCTACTAAGCCGGCTTATGGTCGAGCTTAGTGGCAAAGAAAACACACCAAATTTGGGCTATATAAAAATGCCCTAGTTAGAAGGATCTGACTGGGTATGAAGAAGTTAGCCCGAGGAAGATGGTAGATATGAAATGGAGAAATGAAGAGTAAAGACTCACTCTATGAGAGTGAAATTTAGGTTTATGCCCTTGACCTGGATGGGACAGAAATACCTCGTATGAAACGAAGCTCAGGTTTTAACCCTTGACCTGATTGGGAGAATGAAATTATCTCATTAAAATGAGATTCAGGTTTGTACCCTTAACCTGATCGGGCAGAAAATGGAATACCTCCTTGAATGAGGCTCAGGTTTATACCCTTATCCTGATCGGGTGGAAAATAGAATACCTCTTTGAATGAGGCTCAGGTTTGTACCCTTATCCTGATCGGGCGGAAAATAGAATACCTCTTTGAATGAGGCTCAGGTTTGTACCCTTATCCTGATCGGGCGGAAAATGGAATACCTCCTTGAATGAGGCTCAGGTTTGTACCCTTATCCTGATCGGGCGTAAAATGGGTGGAATCCTCGAAGGAAGAGACTATGATGGAACCTTCGGATTTTGCACAGTAAATCCGACAGGGGTTTTGCAAAAGGAAGGAAAATGGGGTCCCTAAAGCTTGAAAAGGGGGTTGATCTTGGACGTCTCATTGCTGAGACTAAAATCAACTTTTGAAATTGCCTCTTGCGGGAAATGATTGTTGGTTCGACCTCGAACCGAAATGGGACTATCTATGGTGGGACAGTGGGGACACATGGAAGTGTGCAAATCTGAGAGTTCATGCTCTCAAAGAAGGGAAGGAATCAAGTCCTTAGGAGGGATTTAAAATTGGTGTCAGAATGTATCAAAGACGGATATCAAGCTCTCACTTCACGTCAGGATGGCTAGAAAATATTGTTAAAATATTGAGAATTTTGTTGTTGATTCAAAGTTTTTTTTTTAAATGTTGTACATTGTTGCAAAGATATTCCTTATTTTCTACCCAAAGCATTACCTCCAAACAAGGTTCACATCGTAGAATCTAGACTTGAAATCCAAATTGCTTGCAATTGACCTTCTTCAAGAAAGCTATCAATTTCCTTGATATGAACAAGAAAGAGAATTTGATATTATAAAAGCAACTGATGAAAGAATATTGATAATAGAATTGCACAAATTTAAAAAAATTCTTGGCAAATTTTGGCAGTTTGATATCCTGGGAGCTTCTCTCATGATAATCTTTCTGCGCTCTGAATGCTCTCTTTTGGATTTTTGCTACATTCTCCTTCATTTTGGAGATGTTCTGACTTTTTCTCTCTTTCTTTTTCCTCTCTTGCTCTCTTTTGGGAAGGGTACGTCACAAACTCCTTCAACTTGGAGATGTTTCGATCCTTCTTTGACGATATTGGCTCTTGAGTTTAGAGATCTTTGGATGATAGCTGAAATTAAATATCTTTTAGGGATTGTCGGGAGGTTCATCGCATTTGCCTTCATCTCGACAGTGCTTTGGACTTTCCCTGGAAGGATCCGTCGCAAACTCCGTCATCTTGGAGATGTTTCAAATCTTCTTTGGCCCCGGGAGTCTACTTGCTTAATTCGCCTTCATCTTGACGACAATTGAGAGATCCCTTTGCGGATATTTAATTACAACTTAGGTGATTTTAAGGAAGCAGGGCTTGGATGAATTCTCTCTTTTTCTAGCGCTCAGGATATTTCCACTGCCTCATTTTCACAAGAATGGTCTTTAAAAATGTGCCATTGACTGCGATCAATATCAATCATCTATGGCTTTGCAAAAACATTGAATCTTCTTTTCTAGCCATGTCAAGGATTTATCCTTCATCCTTTTGGTTGGCCAATAGAAATAATTTGAATTTTGAATCTCTTTGCGCAAAAGCTTCACTCTTTTGGAAGTAATGCTGAAGATAGACTGAGGTAAAGGTTTGTATAATAAAGTTTTTGAAATCAACAAATAATTGATTGACAAATTGACAAAATTTTCTTGAAATCTTGGGTGAAAGTGAGCATTTGACATCCGGCTTAACACATTCGTGACGAAAATTGAGTCCTGAAAAGACCCAGTAAAAGATCAATTCGACAGTTGAGTTTTGTTTTGACTTACCAGCTCGAAAGCAGGATTTTATCGAAGTACCAGCTCGAAAGCAGGATTTTGATAGAAGTACCAGCTCGAAAGCGAGATTTTTTGGAATACCAACTCGAAAGCAGGATTTTGATTGTTCGACCAGCTCGAAAGCAGGATTTTGATTGAAGTACCAGCTCGAAAGCAGGATTTTTTGGGAATACCAGCTCGAAAGCAGGATTTGGATTAAAGGACTAGCTCAAAAGCAGGATTTGGGTTGACCGACCAGCTCGAAAGCAGGATTTGTTGACCGACCAGCTCGAAAGCAGGATTTGTTGACCGACCAGCTTGAAAGCAGGATTTGGGTTGACCGACTAGCTCGAAAGCAGGATTTGTTGACCGACCAGCTCGAAAGCAGGATTTGTTGACCGACCCGCTAGAAAGCAGGATTTGTTGACCGACCAGCTCGAAAGCAGGATTTGGGTTGACCGACCAGCTCGAAAGCAGGATTTGTTGACCGACCAGCTAGAAAGCAGGATTTGGGTTGACCAACCAGCTCGAAAGCAGGATTTGATGACCGACCAACTCGAAAGCAGGATTTGTTGACCGACCAGCTCAAAAGCACGATTTTGATTGTTCGACCAGCTCGAAAGCAGGATTTGTTGACCGACCAGCTAGAAAGCAGGATTTGGGTTGACCGACCAGCTCGAAAGTAGGATTTGTTGACCGACCAGCTCGAAAGCAGGATTTGGGTTGACTGACCAGCTCGAAAGCAGGATTTGTTGACCGACCAGCTAGAAAGCAGGATTTGGGTTGACCGACCAGCTCGAAAGCAGGATTTGATGACCGACCAGCTCGAAAGCAGGATTTGGGTTGACCGACCAGCTCGAAAGCAGAATTTGTTGACCGACCTGCTCGAAAGCAGGATTTTGATTGAAAATGATTGTCATTGATAGAGTTGTGACCCGAAGGTTTGAAAATGATAGCTATTTGATGAATTTGTAACCTGAAGGCCTGGAAAGTTGGAACCTGAAGGCGGGAAAATGACTGATGTTGGCAAGATTGTAACCCGAAGGCTTAAATTGACAATCTGATAAAGTGGGTGGTCCAGAGGTCTGATTGACTAAATTAGATGACCCGAAGGTCGAAATTGAGAATTAAATGACCCAAAGGTTAAAATTGGGAATCGAATGACACAAAGGGTCGAAATGGGAAATCAAAGATCAAAATTTGAGGAGTTGAATGACTCAAAGGTCGAAGTTGAGAATTTGAATGACCCAGAGGTTGAAATTGGAAATTGAGTGACCCGAAGGTCGAATAGAGAATTGGGTAACCCAAAGTTTGAAATTGGAAATTTAGAATTGGAAATTATAAATTATAAATTATAAATTATAAATTGAAAATTGAAAATTGAAAATTGGCTATTAGAAATTTGGAAATTGGGAATTTGGAAATTGAAAATTGGATGTGGAAATTGGGTGCAGAATAAATGCAAATGGAATGCAAATGCACATGACAATGCAAATGAAGTGCAAATGAGTGCAAATGGGTGCATATATATATGCAAAATGAGAGATTGGTTTATCCTGCCTGCATACAGGATGTTTTGAAGTAAAGATAAATTTTCACAAAAAATGCCCCAGTGTAACTAGGGAGGAAAATTTTGAATAAAAGAAGGATAATTGGTGAATAAGGCAACAAGCTCCTTGACTGATAGACGTCCTCAAGATCATTCCTCACAAGAGAGACATGGTGAAAATGAAGAATAAGCGAATAAGATGGTGCCCAGCTATTGAAAAAAATTCGATGACTTTATTGATGCTTAAAAATCAAGGAAAGAAAATGGGATTACATTATTCTTTTGAAAAGCAAGAGGAGAAATGGAAAAGTGTCGGCATGGTCATCTTCTGGAATGATTGTAAAAAAAATCTTAGTCGGGATGACTAGTCCTCCTTTTCGTCTTCAACGAGGAGCTTCTTGTCAAAGCAGTCTTGAATGATATTCTTAAGGACGAAACAATGCTCGGTATCATGACCCATTGTCCGATGAAACTTGCAAAACTGATCTTTAAACCTTCCCATGGTCACAGAAGGATCTGCTATCTTGGGGAGTCTAACCATCCCTTTGGCGATCATATATTCCAGAACTTGCTCGAGCGGTTGTTCTAAGGGAGTAAAATTGTGGTCGTATCCCCAACCATCATGCTTTTGCCTCCCCTGGGGCCTTAATTCTAGTGGGATGCTCGCAGGAGAGCTGTCATTCTGCTTGTTGATTCTGTTTTCTTGTCCTGTATGATCATCCTTGCTGGAATTTAGACTCCCTGACCCGCCGGTGTGGTTCTTTCTGCCACCCCTTTTGCTTTTGTCATTGTTGTTGCCAGGGGCATTCACGGAGAATGTGAAATTTGACTTCTTCTTGATATTTGAATTGCTCTTTGAGAGTGTGAGGCTCTCATATACTCCATTTTCTATTCCCATCTCGAGCCATTCATCTCGTTCTATCAATTCAATGAAAGATCGTGCTGGGGAGGTAGAGATCAGGCCTCTCAAAGGTTGGGAGAAATTATTCAGGATGACCGACAACGCGTGTCCTTCTGATATTGGGTCCTTCATTTTGTTGCAGGTCTCTCTCCATCTGCGAATGAAGTCTCTGGCTTTTTCACTATCTCCCTGCTTCAGATTACAGAGGTGATTTAACGTTGGTAGCGCTTCAGCATTGAACATAAATCGCTCGATAAATAGATTAACCACCTTATCGAATTCTCGCAGCTCGATTGGATTGATATGCTCGGAGTACCACTTGGCGGCAGTGCCTTCTAGGCTACGAGGAAAACAGAGAAATAGGGCCCTATTGTCTCTCTTGAATTTGGAGCATTCAGCGAAGAACATGGCGAGATGGGCTTTCGAGTCACCAGAACCATCGAACTTGATGAACTTGCTGGGTAGATTTTCCAGTTCTTCGTCTCCTTCTAATCCATCATAAAAATCCTCGCTAGTGAAGACTTTCTTGCCCTTGTCGCGAGCTTGCAGGTCTTTAACAACTTTGGCCATTTCTTTGAACTGTGACTGCAGGGGCTCTTCTGCAACTTGATTCTTTGATTTGCGACTCCTCCTTTGTTTTCGGCCCTGTTTCTGAAATGCCGGAGGCACCTCATATTCTTCATCGGTGTCTTCCTCTGATTCTGATTCATCTGAAATTTCCTCGGGCTGAACTTGCTTCTTGGAAGTCTTCTTATCCTTGTGCCCATGGAACTTCTCTCTGAATGGGTTCTTCTCTGCACTGGTCCCAGCCTGTTCACTCATCATTTTGGTCATCATTTTCTGGAACATGGCATACATCTGTGGGTCTATGCCATCCTCCCCTTGCTGCTGCTCTTGACTCCTCTCGGATCGCGGGGAGCCCATCTCTTCTTCTGAGGCTGAGGAGTACTGTGGTGATGTGGTTCTTTTTCCTGATCTTGTTCGAACCATCAAATGTTGTGGATGCTCTCTGCAGGATAAAGTCTTGATTAGACTCTGAGGGAATTTTGGATTGGGAGAAAAATGATTATCGACGATATGGTAAACAATTGGAAGAATATCCCATTACTAGGGATGGAGTCGCCATTGAAATCACGACAATTGTGTTGTCATTCTTTGTAAGAGAAATAACAACGGAAAATGTGCCTTGTTACCTAGGCGAGGTCGTCAACCACGAGGAAAAACATCATTTTGAAGGAAAGAGATATATCTTGGAAAACAATCCGCAAACGGATTTAGAATAAGGAGAAGGCAAGTGGGTAAACAATGTCCACCACAATAGTCAAGGTATGCACGAGGAAAATAAGATGAAGAATTTTGCAAATAGACAAAAGGATTGAAAATCCAATGAGAGAAAACATATGATTTTTGAAAATTGCAGGCAGGATAAAAATGCAGCTGGAAATTCGAGATCCAGTAGAAAGGGAGAATGAAAAATCACCTGGAGTTTTGAAAGAAATTGGATATTTGAGAAAATCATCCAGGGTTTGAGAAAAATATCTCGTGCAAAATAAGGATATTTGAAAAAGGCCTAATAAGTTGGAAAACATTGGGAAATATAAAGAATTGAGGAAATCACACACATCCTGCACAAACATTTATGCACATTCAGCATTCCCTAAAAGGCTGACTCTAGATGCATTATTTTGAAAACAGCTGTAGGACCCTAATCCTAACTCTAGGTTCAGATCATCTTTGTCCAATCCAGTTATGCCGATATACCCGAACTGAAATTCAAGGTACGTGACATATAATTTCAACTCCGGTTCTAAGGTAAGGTTTTCCAACATCCTTGAGCGCTTACCGATATACTTCGGACTGTGGCCCGCGGTACGTGGTAGGGGGGCGTTAACCCAAATAGGTGGCCCAGTTGTGAGGCTCTGTCCCGAACTAGGGTTCTGGAAGAGAGCCCAGCAACGTGAAGACCGGGTAATGATAGGTAATTGAGATTTTAAAAAATGATCACATGCAAGAAATAGATGGCTCTAAATCCTAGAGAGATAGACTTTTGAAAATCTTTGAAGAAGCATACATTGTTTATATTCAGATCCTAAATTTAGGAGAGTTGTATTTAGACCTAAGTCTATGTGAGCATGAAAATTTCTCCTCAATCTAGTCCTACCAAACCATGCCTAAGCTATATGCAGTCAATGTCAGCTAGGTCAGAATCTAGGCTGCTAGGTTTGCATGATATCAAAAGAGCTGACATTTTTAGAACATCATTTTGATAATTGAACTAAGTCAAGCACTTTTTTGGTCAGACAAGGACAGGTCCCATCACAATCGCCAAACCTGTTATTGTCGCAAAATTTTTCCCGTCTTCCCTTCCTTGCGGAAGAGAGAGGGAAATGCTTTCGCGATTCAAACTTGACCGGATTTTGGAAATTGTTTTTGACATACTCGCCTCCATTTTGAAAATTGCGGGAAAATCCATGGGATGGGGCTCGACCTGTCGGTACGAGGTTCGACCGTTCCTGCCGCCTTTAATAGGGGTAATCGAACCAAGGACCAAAATTATGCTTGACTTAGCGAAATTATCGAAATTGTATTCTATCCTAAATGCACAGAGAATTCAGGCATATGCTATGAGATTTTTGGAAAATGTAAAATTGGAAAATATGATGTATGCTTAGAAAACATCTGAAGTTGAAAAGTATTTCTCAGGAAAAGATGGAAATCAATCTCTCAGGAAAACTCAGACGAAGAAGGTTTGAAATCTCGAGAAAATTTATAAAGACTTAAAAAATCTTGAAGAGACGAGAATCTTACGAAAATCTTGAGAAAGTTTAGATGAGAATCTCGGGAAAATTTTGAGAGAGTTTATAAAGACTTAGAAAATCTTGAAGAAGTGAGGATCTCGAGAAAATCTTGAGAAATTTTATAAAGATCTGAAAAATCATGAAGAAATGGGAATCTCAAGAAAATTTTGAGAAAGTTTAGAAAGACTGAGAAAACCATGAAAAAATGAGAATCTCGGGAAAATGGAAGGAATTCTTGAGAAAAGATGAACATTTAAAAAGGAAAGCACTTGTTGGGAAAACTCGGACTTTGAAAATTTTCTTAAGAAAAGAATAGAAAATTTATAGGAAAAATTCATTGGAGAAGGAAATTTAGAACTTAGGAAATTGAAATCCTGAGAATCTTGTCTTTGAAATATCTGAAAATCAACTTTGATTCTTGAGAAAGATGAAAATTCCTTTTGAAAATAGATCTTAAGAAAATAACTTTTTAGGGAAAATCACGGGAAAACTTTGATTTGGAAAATCCAACTCCGAATATCATCATAGTTTCTTGAGAAAATCGATTCCATGAAGTGAAAATCTTTTGAGAAAATCATGAGAAAAACAAATGATGCTGATGATGTGAATGAATGAATGCACTTTTGAAAAGATTTCTGAAAATTTTATTGGAAAAATGTGGATTAAACCAAAGTAAATCCTTCACATATTCTGACTGTGGCCATGAATATATTCAGGGTTTATTTGAGTTAATTCACAATATTTTGAAAACATTGGAAATATGAGGTGCATTTTCAAGATAGCCTAAGAGTGTAGGCTCAATGTGACTGGTAGAGAGATGATGGATCTGGGTCTCGTCCATATTCCGACTAGGGCCGTAAATATGGATTCCACCGAGTTCATCAACTCTCTAAGAGTTGGTGCACGTGCCATTCGTGTTCATCCACAGTGAATTTTGAAAATTTGAGATTTATGCATCATAGAATCAGGATATTACTGAAATCAAACTATATGAGATGCGACCTAATCTAAGCAATAAAAGTAAATCTTATTCCAAAGGTTTACATCGGATTGTTACATTGCATAACATAAAGTAAAAGAAAATTGAAATGGATCCAAGGAATCTGCATCTTCTAGATTTTCCTGCAAAATGAGAGTTAGTACAAAATAAACAAGGAAATGGACATATATATATAATATATACAACGAGTAGACATATATATATATCAAAATGCTAGAATAGGTGCTAAATGTCATGTAACGATGGAGGTGTAACTATATGAGAAAATATATGGATGTTCATACATGGAAATAAGAGCACATGAAGATATATATATGTATATATATATATATAAGTACATATCTATGTATATATATATATATACACATATATATATACATATATACGTATACATGTAGATAAATATATATAGATATACATATATATAGATATATATATACATGTAATGAGAAAATATGTACATACTAATGGAAATTACATATAATAGGTAAAAAAAAAAACCAGAAATTACAGGTATATACAGTTTCTGTAGGTGATTTCACACAATCATACTTCTCAAATTATAATGCAATTTCCAGTGAAAATGGGTATGGAACCTCCCTATATATCCATAATGAAACACGCCAAAGATGGTTGAGAGATCACGATTGGATATAGAGATATCCGTTCATGAATATGGTCAAATATCAAGACTGCACACTTGCAGCAAAAAATGAATATGTGCAGGAAATGGGTTGTGGAAGCATCATGGACTATTTCAAGGATATCATGAAAAGGATATGAAAAGCTTGGTGAAAAGGTGAAGATATTGTGGAAAATGATGAAATAATATGTATAATTGGTGCTGCAAATGGGGTGACATAGCAAACAAGAATTTAGCACTAAGCTAAGCAAAATTTCATAAAACCAAGGGTGATGTTCCAGCCATAGCTTCATAAAACAGGGATTGTAACATCAATCTCATGAATCGAATGATGAAGTTCCAGCCCATAGCTTCATAAAACAGAATTTTAGCTATCAAGCTAAGCAAAATTTCATAAATCAAATGATGAAGTTTCAACCCATAGCTTCATAAAACAGAAATTGTAACATCAATCTCATAAATCAAATGATGA
This sequence comes from Nuphar pumila, assembly GCF_984573655.1. Lineage (NCBI taxonomy): Eukaryota > Viridiplantae > Streptophyta > Magnoliopsida > Nymphaeales > Nymphaeaceae > Nuphar > Nuphar pumila. The sequence goes on along the minus strand of NC_143263.1, from coordinate 77,998,169 downwards.
AGTTCCAGCCCATAGCTTCATAAAACAGAATTTTAGCTATCAAGCTAAGCAAAAATTTCATAAATCAAATGATGATGTATTTACAAGAGTAAGAGAAAAGAAAAATACATGTAATAGCAAATACTCATGAAGGGATATATATATATAAGTATATATATACATATATATACATATATATATCCATATATACATATACACGTATACATATAGGTAGATATACAATAGATATACATATATATAGATACATATATACATATAATGAGAAGACATATATGTTTAATGGACATTTCACAATGGGTAAAACCAGAAAATATATGTATATACATTTTCTGTAGGCAATTTTACACAGTCATGTTTCCCAAATTACGACATATTTCGCAACAAAATCGGGTATAGAGCTTCTCTATATATCAATAAAGAAGCGTGCAAGAGATGGTTTATAAATCATGAATGGATATAAAAATATCCATCTGTGAACATGACCGATTATCAAGCCTGCACACCTGCAGAAAATGGATATGTGCAGGAAATGTACTGTGGGAGCATTATGGGCTAAATGAATTACCAGCTGTGAAATGAACCTTTGTAAACTATGTTGATATGATCAACAAACTAGAGGCATTTTATCCTACTGAAAGTTCCAGCACATATGTGTCTTGCTGTAAAAGAAATAACAAATTCATTTTATAAACATGACTTTCACTCTATACATTGTTTCTCAAAACAGCAAAATTGAACATGCAGTCTTGTTTGCATGATAGATGACAATTGTTATTCTACACAAAACTTATAACAATCAAGCTGTATGAACCCTTTTTAAAAGAAAATGTGAACTTTATGTCACTACTGATAAGTGGTATTCATGCAACAGAGATGGTGAGCTTACATAATATTTTTTTTTTTTATCCTGTAATGATATTCTGAGATCGGATCCACAGAAATGCAATAAAATTGTGCTGCTACCACAAGGCAACATCCTATATTGTCTCAGCCAACATATATGCCCAATACCAGTGCAAACATAACTTTTCCATGGTTCTGCAGAATCCCATCGACTGTTGGTCACAGTTAGGAAATGGAGTTTCGTGACATGTGACATCCACACACACACACAATTGGCTATGCAACAAGCAACATTTGATGAGAGAGATGGTAACACACCATAAGCCCACCAAAGAGGCCATCAAGTAGAACCTGATTCCAAGAATCAAAGTAGTCATGAGTAGAAAACTTGCCTTTCCTGCCGGCTGGATCTTCTACTGTGGCTGAACGGTTGATAGTCTGAAGAGACAGCAACCGTGGGATGGCTGCTGTATCTCCTCCTGGTAGGATGAAGAAGGATGAAGGGTGATGCTGGTGGAAGTGCTGGAATGGTTGGAGCCTTTTGCTGATGGGATGAATGAAAGGGGCTGAAACGGCTGGGCTTCTTGCTGGCTGGGTTGAAATGGTAGATGATGGGCAGCTTGCTGCTGGATGACGTTTTCTTTTGCAGGTGGGCTGAAGCAAATGAAGACGTTGGTTGGGCTGCGGCTGAAGCAGAGGTCCACACCTTGGCTGGACCTCCGACTATTGAGCTGAAGGCAGATGGGGATAGGCTGGCGTTTTCTTCTGCAGGTGGGCTGAAGCAGGGTGACGGCTGGGCTGAAGAGGAGATCCACACGCTGTGCTGAAGGATGTGCTGCTGGCTTGAAGGAAAGAGGACTGAAGGAAAATGGGTAGCCGGCTGGATGGAATTTCCTGCAGCTTGGAGGTGGATGACCCCTGCGGCTGGGCTGTAGTGGCTGAAGATAAGTAGGAGGTTGAAGAAGGTGTAGAGGTTGAATCCCTGCGTCTTTTGCTGCTGGGAAGAAAGCTCCTGCAAAACCCAACAAAACCCAAAAAAAATCACAAAATTTTCCCCTCCCTTCTCATCGGCCAGGCCCCCCTCCTTTAAAGATGTTCAGCCTCTTCCTTTTTTCAAAAGATCGCAGCTTCCCTTTTTTGAAAATCAGTTACCTTCGTTGAAGATTTTGAAACTGAAACATTTAAGTAGCCATTTTTCAAAAGGGCGTTGCTGTATTTTTTTTTTCAAAAATGTGTTTCATTTACCTAAGTTTTGGGTAAAATGAAATTTTTTTGAAAATATGGCTGTGGCGCCGTTTGGGCCGTTTCCTTTTAAGATTTTAGGTAAGCAAATTAATGAAAAGAAGTAAAAGAAATAAAAAAAAATAAAAAAATAAAAAAAATGAATAATGACATAAATGAGAGGCTTTTATGGAAATGCCATCTCATTTTACTTTTAAAATCCTTTTGAAAATAAAGTTTTTGTTTTGTTTTTGCAAGTTTTTTGTTTTTATTTTCAATTGGTGTTCCACATGTGTGTGGGCCCACTAGCTAAAAATAAATAAATAAATATTGATAAATGAAGAAAAATTTGCAAATTGGTATGAACTTCGGGTGGGTCCCGCTTGAGAATAAGAAGCTTACCTGGGAGTTTGAGTATGATGCTAGTTCAAAGGCGGGTCCCACTCCATTTATTTGAAAATACGAGATAAAACATTATTTATTTTCAAGAATTTGGAAAAATTGGGTTTTCAGGGCAAAAAAAATATGAATAAATGAAAAAAAAAATTGTAAAGAGATTTAAAATCTTTTGCAAAAAGCTTTGAGATAAAATCTTTAAAATCAATATCCAAATATCCAGATTGTTTTCTTGAGAAAATTTTTGTAATTCAAAAAGTCGTGGGGGTAAAATGGGAAAATTTGGTAATTTTGAATACCCAGGGTTTTAAAAATTAATTTGAAAAAGTTTAAAAATTAAATCTGGATTGACAATTTTGAAAATCAAGAGTTCTAGATCTCAAAATGACATGCTGTGCAGTGAAATGATGCAATGCTATGCAAAGACATGTTCTATGAAATATCACTCTGAGCTCAGACTTGGAAATTTTAGCTTTTTGTCTAGAGAAAGGATTTTGAAATTTTGCAATTTGAAGATGTCTCTGAACCTAAATATAGAAATTTTGAGGCTCAAGAATGAAATTTAGGACTTTTTGCAAGGTTTAAACTCAGAAAAAGACCACTTTGTCCTTTATTGCTTCCGGAGAACTGAAATATGCCGATTGAGGGCGATGTCAAGAATTGAATGAAAATTTGGGGTGTTTACAGGAAGGATCACAATTGGACGAAAAAATCTATTTTTTGGGAACTACCGTATTGGCTGACCTTATTGATACGACATAATTTGGATGTGATGCATGTAGAGAAAAATGTGTTTGATAATGTGTTCAATACAGTAATGAATATTAAAGGAAAAACGAAGGATAATCCGAAGGCCCATATGAATTTAAAATTAATATGTAAAAGACCAGAATTGGAACTCAAAGAGTATAATGGCAAAGTACTGAAACCAAAGGCGAAGTACGTGCTCGGACCTGATCAAATAAAACATGTATGTCAATGGTTGAGACAACTGAGATTTCCAGATGGATATGTCTCTAACATTGCTCGGGTTGTGAAGATTGACGATGGACAATTATATGGGTTGAAGAGCCATGATTGTCATATCTTTATGCAACGATTGATACCCCTAGCATTCCATGATATGTTAGACAAACATATATGGGGGGTATTGTATGAGTTGAGCGGATTTTTCAGAACATTGTGCGCATCGGAGGTCGTTGTATCAGATGTAAAGAATCTCGAGGACTCTGTCATCACCACTGTTTGTCTGCTAGAAAAGATATTTCCGCCAGCATTTTTCGATGTTATGGAACATTTGATCATATATCTGCCATATAAACTAAGGGTTGGTGGCCCTGTGCAATATCGATGGATGTACCCATTTGAAAGGTATATGTTTTTTTATATTTGTCTCTTTAATGATAGATATTTAAAATTTGAAATGTATATTATTGTCAGATGCATGTTCGACCTAAAAATAAAGGTTCGTAATAAAGCCAGAGTAGAAGGCTCTATTTGTGAGGCGTACACTTTAGAAGAGATTTCAAATTTCTCATCTATGTACTTCGAACCTCATATTCCAACACGTTACACATGCCCGCCCCGTAATGATGATGGAGAACAAGTAACTGTACCTGACAAGCTGTTGATATTTCAACCACTTGGGCATGCATTTTGTAGTTGCCGATCAAGGCTAATGACAGATCGAGAGCAAGATGCAGCACACATCTATATTTTTTTTAATTGCTCAGCGATCGACCCATACATCGAGTAAGTATATGTATATGCAACTCAATTATAAATCCTTTTATGTTCTATATGTGGATACATGACTCGGTAATATAAGTATTTGTGGTTTGCAGACAATTTGATCTGGAGTTGCAAAGCGAAGTTTCACATCTCACTGATGCAGAAGTACAAAAAGAACGTGAAACTAAGTTTGTGGAGTGGTTGAAACAGTTGGTAAAGAAGCTAACATAAATTTTGTACTTATAAACAACACTAAGTTACTTAATTGATCGTGATCACAATCATTGTTTATGTCTGTGCGTAGGTTCGCCATGGTGATGTTAAAGATCAAGGACTATGTGATTTAGAAAATGGTCCGACCAAAGTTGTGCAATGCTACAACGGGTATATCGTAAATGGTTATCGATTCCATACAAAAGACTACGATATAAACAAATCAACGATAAATAGTGGCGTGTGTGTCATGGATAGCAGCTACGGTGAAAATGAACATGATTACTACGGTGTTATAGAGGAAATAATGGAGTTGACTTACTTAGGCATGAATAACAGGGTTACGATATTCAAGTGTCATTGGTTTGATCCAACTGCAACAAGACTCGACAAAGCTTCAGGCATTGTGGAGGTGAATCATAAATCCAAGTTTGGAACATATGAACCATTCATATTAGCCTCGCAAGCTCAACAAGTTTATTATACTTCATATCCGAGTATAAAAAAGTCAGATAGAAATGAATGGTGGGCAGTTTGCAAGGTAAAATCCAAACTATACCCCGAGTATGATCAGTTACAGGAAGATGAGTTAGCTAAAGACAGCGATTACTATCAATCAGATGATGTCTATGACTTCGCTTATGGTCACGATGTTGCGCATGATATGCATGTCCTATCTCCATTGGCCGATGAAACATTCATAGAGGAATATGATCCAAATGATGTACCAAGTGGATGGGAAAATAATGAAGAAGAAGAAGAAGAAATTCAAACTAGTGACGAGGAAGAATTCTCAAGCTAGTGAGCAAAATCTTATACTACAAACCTCTATTTAAATGCATTGCAGTACTTGATGTAAGTTGTATTGGAATACTTGGTGTGAATGATTAAAAATTTTATTTGAATGTATTGTAATACTTGATACGAATGATTCGAATGCATTGTAATACTTGATGTGAATGATTTCAATTATTTGAATGTATTATAATTTATGCAACGAATGATTTGAATTAGTGCAATACTTGATGTGAATGATTTGAATGATTTGAATGCATTGTAATACTTGATGCGAATGATTTGAATGCATTGCAATGCTTGATGTGAATGACTTGAATGCATTGTAATACTTGATGTGAATTATTTGAATGTATTGTATGACATATGTTATTTGTTAGAATATGGTTTGTGGAGGTTATAGTGGTCGCTCATCCAGTAGTAGTCAGGCTCAGCCTTCATCTTCACAGGCTCCTGTGATAGGTATATCATATAACTAATTGGATGCTTGATTAGTTCAAATGAGCATTCTGAGAATTTCTAATGTATTTTTTTACAGATGATGTTGCGCCTGTACACGATCCACCTATACCAGTTGATCACACAAGTCAACAGTCAACACAGGAAACAGGGTCTTCTCAGGCTGGCACAAGAAGACTCATTCGAATAGTGTATATCGATAATCGACCGTAAGTATTTTGTTTTCAATTATTGCATATCTTTTAAATATTTTATATTGATATTTACTGTGTAACAATTCATGTGCAGCACGAGGTTTGAGCCACAAGAAGTAGTACGGGAGATTAGGAATTCACTTCTTCAACATCTACCAGGACCGGTTGCTCAATGGAAAGAGTACCCAAAGGAGGTGTTAGACAGATTGTGGTCCTCATTCATGGTATACAGTTGTTCCTCATAATTAATGTGTTTCATATTTAATTTATTTAAGTAATGTCTACTAACTTTCTGAAAATATTTGTAGGCTTCGAATCGCTTCGCAACTATGGTGGAAAAAAATGATGCAAGGAAGGTGTGGCAGAAGGTGGCTGCCAATCGATTTACAGACATGCTGCACACTATGAAGACTGCATCAAAAAAAGCATCTGACGTAGTAGATGATCCATTACTGTGGAAGGGCCATGGTCCTATTACTATCAGGAGAGTTTACTGGGATGAAATGTGCGATAAGTGGGCGGGAGATGCATTTAGAAATCGCTCTGTGAAGGCTGCACAAAATCGATCGAAGATACCCGAAGCCCATCTACACACAAGTGGATCTAGAACATTTGGGAGCCACCTGAAGATGCTACTCAGCATCCATCATTTGATCCTACAGCATGGGTGACTGCAGCAGGTGAACCCAAAAAAGGTCGCGTGTTCGGGTTTGGGAGTAATATGAACACTTCACCAGTTATTGGTTCTTCCAGTTACGGCTCACCGACTTCTTGCGCCGACATAAGCTCCAAGCAGCCGACTATTCTTTCCGGTGATGATGTACGCCAGATCGTTAATGAATCACTGAATAACTACTTCCAATACACCGTCGCCCCCTTTCTTCGAAATGAGATCAAGGCCGCTGTTCTGGAAAGGGGATCTTCGATTCAAGGTCCCTCTCAGGTATAATCACATATTCAGTTTTTTGTCTGCCTTAGAACACATATGAGCATAATCGAATTACATATATAACTTTTTGCCTACCTAAGAACACATATGAGCATGTTATAATCACATATTCAGTTTTTTGACTGCCTTAGAGCACATATGAGCATGCTATAATAACATATAGAGTTTTTTTATTGCCTTAGAGCACATATGAGCATGCTATTATCATATATAAAGTTTTTTTGCCTGCCTAAGAACACATATGAGCATGATAGAATCACATATAAAGTTTTTTTGACTGCATTAGAACACATATGAGCATGCTATAATCACATATTCAGTTTTTTTACTGCCTAAGAACACATATTAGCATATTATAATCACATATTCAGTTTTTTGACTGCCTTAGCACACATATGAGCATGCTATAATAACATATAGAGTTTTTTTATTGCCTTAGAGCATATATGAGCATGCTATAATAACATATAGAGTTTTTTTATTGCCTTAGAGCACATATGATCATGCTATAATCACATATAAAGTTTTTTTTCCTGCCTTAGAACACATATGAGCATAATCGAATCACATATATAACTTTTTGCCTGCCTTACAGCACTTATGAGCATGATAGAATCACATATAAAGTTTTTTGCCTGCCTTAGAGCACATATGAGCATACTATAATAACATATAGAGTTTTTTTATTGCCTTAGAGCACATATGAGCATGCTATAATCACATATAAAGTTTTTTTGTCTGCCTTAGAGCACATATGAGCATGATAGAATCACATATAGAGTTTTTTGCCTGCCTTAGAGCACATATGAGCATGCTATAATAACATATAGAGTTTTTTTATTGCCTTAGAACACATATGAGCATGCTATAATCACATATAAATTTTTTTGACTGCCTTAGAGCACATATGAGCATGTTATAATCACATATTCAGTTTTTTGACTGCCTAAGAACACATATGAGCATGATAGAATCACATATAAAGTTTTTTTGACTGCATTAGAACACATATGAGCATGCTATAATCACATATTCAGTTTTTTAACTGCCTTATCCCACATATGAGCATGCACAAATCACATATAGAGTTTTTTTACTGCCTTAGAACATATATCATTTATGATAGAATCACATATAAATTTTTTTGCTTTTCCTGCCTTAGAGCACATATGAGCATGCTATAATCACATATTCAATTTTTTGACTGCCTTAGCACACATACGAGCATGATCGAATCACATATATAGTTTTTTGCTTGCCTTAAAGCACATCTGAGCATGGTAGAATCACATATAGAGTTTTTCTAGATGCCTTAGAACACATATGAACATGCTATAATCACATATTCAATTTTTTGACTGCCTTAGCACACATATGAGCATGATAGAATCACATATATATATATATATATATATATATATATATATATATAACTTTTTGTCTGCCTTAGAGCACATATGAGCATGATAGAATCACATATAGAGTTTTTTTATTGCCTTAGATCACACATGAGCATATGATAGAATCACATATAGTGTGTAATTTATTTCATTATATTTTGTTTATCAATACTGACTGTTCTTTTCTTGTGTAGGCTGCTAGCGATAATCAACGTAGTGGAGCTGAAGGGACAGATAAAGACAATGAACAAGAAGACGCACAAAATCTTGGCGATGATTAGAGAAATGTGTTGAAGAAGTTCTATTTTTTTATGTTTCTTAATTGTAATTGTTGAATTGTAAATAATTAAACTTGTTAATTTTAAGGTGGAACAATTAATTGTTGTAGATTCTTGTTATATGAAATTTTTTGTGTGGTTTGTTTTTTATTTACAGGAAATATAAATTGTACAGTTCTCGGTATTTAATTTTCAAATAAATTTTTTTTTAATTTTTTTTCGTGTTTGCGACGGATTAGCGACGGAACCATCCGTCGCTATTCATATTAATCTAGCAACGGCATAGCGACGAAAGTAAATCCGTCGCCAAGCCGTGGTCGCCGTTTAGTACCGGTGGATTGGCGACGCAATATAGCGCTCGTTAGTCCGTCGCAATTAGCGACTGACCTGGCGACAGAATAATTTCGTCGCCAGTTAGCGTCGAAATATTCGCGACGTAAGCATACTGTCGCCTCATTGTCGCTAATCCGTCACTAACATGGGTAGCGACGGATTAGCGACGGAATGTGGTCGTCGCTAATCTACTGCTTTGTTGTAGTGCCCGACCTCTTTTAACTAATATATTTTCCCATTTCTCCATCCTTCTAACTGGAGCATCATTAGGCCTTCACCGAATATGTCCAAACCACCGTAAACGATTCTCTCTCATCTTATTTTCAATAGGTGCAACGCCTACCTTCTTAGGTATCTCCTCGTTCCGAATCTTATCTTTTATTGTATTTCCACACATCCATCTAAGCTTACGCATCTTAGCTAGACTCATGTTTTTAATATGATTTCTCTTGGCAGCCCAACATTTCGTACCATATAGTAAAGCGGGCCTAATAGTCATCCTATAAAACTTTCCCTTCAACCGCAATGGCATTCTACGATCACACAAAACTCTAGTTGCACTTTTCATTTCATCCACCCAACCTTTATCCTATGATTTACATCTCCATCAATTTCTCCATTCTTTTGAATGATAGATCTCAAATATTTAAAACAATCATCCACCGATATTTCTTGCTCACCGAGCTTCACTACACTCCCACCATCACTTTGTTGCTTACTAAATCGACATTTCATATATTCTGTCTTACTCTTACTTAAAACCTCTTGCTTCCAATATCTGTCTCCATAATTCTAACTTAGCATTAACCCCAGCTCTAGACTCATCAATCAAAACAATATCATCAGCAAACAACATATACCACGGCACATTTTCTTGAATTGATCTCGTAAGCTCATCCATCACTATAGCAAATAAGAAAGGGCTAAAAGCAGATCCTTGATGTAACCCAACTGTTATAGGAAAATTGGTTGTCACCCCTCCACAAGTGCGAACATTGGTTACTACTCCTTCATACATATCTTTAATTATACTAATGTACTTAAGATAAACACCTTTCTTCATCATTGTCCACCAGAGAACGTCCCTAGGTACTCTATCGTATGCCTTCTCCAAATCAATAAAAACCATATGCAAATCTTTGTTCATCTCTCTATATCTCTCAATAAGTTGTCTAAGAAGATGTATAGCTTCCATAGTTGATCTTCCAGGCATAAAACCAAATTGATTCTCTGATATCATGACAACCTTCCTCAACCTAGACTCAATCACCCTCTCCCAAAGTTTCATAGTATGACTCATAAGTTTTATACCACGATAGTTTGTGCAATCTTGTATATCACCCTTATTCTTATACAGAAGCACCAAAGTACTCTTCCTCCACTCATTAGGCATCTTATTTGTCCATCAAATCATGTTAAAAAGATTTTTCAACCATTCTAAACCTTTCTCTCCCAAGCATTTCCAAGCCTCGATAGGTATATCATCTGGGACAACTGCCCTTCTTGATTTCATTTTCTTCAAAGCCTCTGCAATTTCTTTCTTTTGAATCTTGCGCATGAAGTCACGATTCGTCTCATGAAAAGGAATGGAGAAGTCTCTAAGATCCTGAGCATGACTTCCATTAAAATAACTTATCAAAATAATCTCTCCATCTCTCCTTAATCTCCTCATCTTTGACTAAAACCCTTTGCGTTTCATCTTTGATACATCTAACCATACCTAGATCGCTCGATTTCCTATCTCTCATCTTTGCAAGCCTATAAAAATCCATATCGCCCTCTTTGGTATCCAACTTGTCATAAACCTCCTTATATACCTTATCCCTCGCGTTTCGAACTACTTTTTTTGCTTCCTTCTTTGCTATCATATACTTCTCCAAATTCTCATTATCACGACTCTTACTTAGATTTCTATAACACTCTCTTTTAACCTTAATAGTTAATTTGACATCCTCGTTCCACCATAATGTATCCTTACCTAGCGATGCACCGCCTTTAGACTCACCCAATACCTCATTACCACCTTTCTCATGCCATCCGCTATCTTATTCCACATTGACTCTGAATCCTCCTCGAGACACCAATCAACTTCCTTAACTACCTGTTCTACAAACATTCCTTGTTTAGCTCCTTTCAGTGCCCACCACTTAATTCTAGGATCTATCCTATGTTTATCCCTTTTGCGGCATTGTCTAATTCTAAGATCTAAAATTAAGACTCTATGTTGTGTAGCTACACTTTCTCCCGGTATAACCTTACAATCGATGCAACAACCCCTATCTCTCTTTCTAAGTAGGAAAAAATTTATCTGACTTGTATTAACCCCACTTTTAAATGTTACTAGGTGAGACTCCCTCTTCATAAACCAAGTGTTAGCTAAGATCATATCATAGGACAAACCAAAATCTAAAATCCTTTCTCCACTTTCGTTTCTTTCTCCTATACCATAACCTCCATGGATACTCTCAAATCCATCCCTACTAATGCCTACATGTCCATTAAGGTCACCGCCGATGAAAAATTTTTCTCCATAAGATATCCCTTGTACTACTCCATCTAAATCTTCTCAAAATTGATGCTTAATGGAATCATCTAAACCTACTTGAGGTGCATAAACATTAATAATATTCATACCTAATACTAATTTAATAAGTAAAATCCTATCACCTTTCCTACTGACCTCAACTTCATTATCTATAAACTCACGACTCATAACAATCCCTACTCCATTCCTATTCCTATTTATTCCTGTATACCAAATCTTATATCCCCAAGGTTCTATCACTTTTGCTTTCTCCCCTACCCATTTGGTCTCTTGTAGACATAAAATATCAATCTTTCTCCTACACATAACATCTACTAACTCTACCAACTTACCAGTTAAAGACCCTATGTTCCAAGTGGCTAACCTAATTTTATGGTCTTGGACTAACTTCTTTACCCCCACCCGTCCAACAAAGTGAGGGAACCCTTGCCTATTTGACACCACACCCAGGCGCCGGTGTGATGCGTCGCTTCTGGGCGATGACCTAGCAACCCTTGCCCATTTATCACTGCCTCCAGGCCTATAGAGTACAACGTGTCGCTCAGTAGGGAACGCCCCAACGAAATTCCCATATTGGTTCATATTCATAGGGTATGACTAAGTTTTTATGCTGGCTGTCACTGGCCTACCGCAAGTCCAATTTTATATATATATATATATATATATATATATATATATATATATATATATATATGTGTGTGTGTGTGTGTGTGTGTGTGTGTGTGTGTGTGTGTGTGTGTGTGTGTGTGTGTGTCCCCGCACCCAGGTTCTTTTAAACTACTGTGTCTCACTCTTCACACCCACAGGTGCAATCAACAGAATCAGAGTCCATTGCTGTTGGAAACTGGATTCATTTAACCCTTACCAAGTCCAATTATATATATATATGTGTGTGTGTGTGTGTGTGTGTGTGTGTGTGTGTGTGTGTGTGTGTGTGTGTTCCCTCACACCCAGGTTTTTTTAAACTGTTGTGTCTCACCCTTCACACCCGCATCTGGACCCGCACTTATGTGACATTGGGAAAGACAAGAATCTCCCCATATATGAACTGCACCTTTATAGTATCCAATAAGAAAGCATGAAATATCCAAAAATATTTGTTTCACATTTTCATCTAGTACATCATAACATACTTCCAATCTCATGTAAATACTTATGTTTATGTTGTCCAAGTTCTTCTAATCTATGTCACAGGGACTCTTCAACTAGGTGTCACACCCGCATCGCACTCGCACCCGATGCGGTCAACCTGACCCTGGGTGTAGTCAACTCACCCAGGGTCATTTATGTTCAACTTTTGGACTTTATATATCTATATATATAATTTTTTATGTTTTTGTCGCACCCCCTCACCCAAGTTTTTTTAAAGTGTCGCACCCCCGCCCCCGCAACCGCACCCATGTGACATAGCTTCTAATGTATCTTCCCACTCTTTTGGAGTTTCTAGATAAGAAAAAAATGGATCATATACCTCAAATATGTCCATTAGTTTTTACCAAAGGCATGATAAGTGAATAGTTGAAATGCTTCATTTAGATCCAATCCTACAAGATGGTACATTTCATGGTCATTCAAGCCTTTCAGTCTTTGATAAATTGGATACCTTGACTTGCTTCATGTACACTTGGATCATATTTTAAAGTGCCATGGAGGTCTGAAATAAAACTGCTAGCTTCCAAGCTTGAAGTGATTCTATTATGGATGGCCCTATCAAGGGTGATCTTCCCCATCCCACTGGTTTGCATTTCATGGGTTTGGACATCTAACAACTTCATCAACTTGGCATTATGTAACTCAAGCCCAAATGGGTACTCTGCCACATCAAGGTGAGTTTATTTAATTCATTTAAACCCCTTTTAGCAATAAATTGGATAAGCTTAGCCTAATTCGTGGCAAAAGGATATAATAAAAATTATTGGAGGGATATCACTCATAAGATTCAAAGAAGGAAAGCAGAAAAGCAAATGATTACATGTCATAAGGTCTGAATAGTAGCTTAATCACTTAAAGTGCTTAGTTACAAAGCATTCACAATTGATGTGTTAGTTACGTTGCATTCATAATTGATTGATTGTTTGCTTCCTTGTTTATTAAGCATTTACAGTACAAAAAGGAAGAAAAACAAAACATCTTATTATCCATCATTCACTAGCTTCTCTTTTTATTTTTTTGTTTCTCTTCCAGAAATTATGACCAATATACTAGATGGAACAGTGAAATTATGTGATTAACCATGGCATAAATATTGTTAAAATAGAGCATGCATATGGATCTGGATCCAAATCCATACGCACGATGCTGTTAACAAGCTTTTCATATTAATACGCACGATGTTGTTAATGTGCATGTGTTTTTCAACTTCATTAATGGCATTTATGTAATATAAACCCATTGTAAATTTCTTTATATGTGTGACGATTAGGGCTCGATCGGTGTGTTCTGCCGCTTCAGCCTTTATGCATCTTTCTCTATGTGTCTCTCCCTCTTCTTCTTTTTCTGTTGCTGTGCAACTTGCAGCTCGGTAAAGACCCTTCATCAAATCTCATATGGTATCAAAGCTACGGTTCAAGTAAGTTCCGTTCTTGTTTTCTCTACTTCTTCTTCTTCTCCCTCTCATCTTCGACTGATCCTTTCTCGTTTCTGCCGAGTCTGGTTGTTAGATCTGCCATAGTTTTGGTTTAGATCCACTATTTTTCTAACTAGCTTCTGTCAGGCTCAGACCTGATATTTTGAAACAAATACTTTCCTGTCTGCCGAGTCTTTGGATTTGATCCACGTCGAGTGTTACCAACATTAGATATGACCTTTTTCATCAAGATACTTTCTTGATCCTGATTCTCATACCCAATCCAAATCTGTGTGCTTATTTTTTCACCAAATTGTCTTTTTAGTTCTGCTTTATTCACGTTTTGCAGACTTTATCTGTCCAGAAAAAGAAATAACGTGTTTCACTATTTCATATTATATTTGTCTACAAAATTTTAGTTGATTGATTGATGTCCGTATGAATTGATATCGATATTCCTTTTATTCTGGTTATATCTGTTACGACAATGAAGCTGTACATGATACTTCAAGAACAAGGTTTTGATGATGAACAAGTGAATCAACTGCATTTCAGCTAAGGCAATGAAGAAAGATGACAAGCATTGAAGAATTCGATGAAGAATCTTTGAAGACTAGTGTGCGAATGTAAAATTCGTTAAAAGTCTTAGATTCTTGTAAGAGCCTTACTTAGAGTGCATATTTAGGTTGCATTTCACCTAAAAAGTCTTTAGAAAAACTTTTCTAAAAGAACACTTCATGAAAATCTTTTTAGAAAACTCTTTATTTAATTTTTCGTGTTTATTAGTCGACCAATAGACTCACCAGTCGACTAATCTTTTCGCGCCAAATTTTCTAAGTAAAATGTCATTTTTGTCAAATTAGTCGACCGAAGGTTTTATCAGTCGACCGGACAGAATGTCTGTTTTCAGAAAATTTAGCAACAGTCGACTAATGATTTTATCAGTCGACCGGACAAAACATGTATTTTCAGAAAAGTTTAGCAGCAGTCGACTGAAAGGTTTTTTAGTCTACTGATGATATTGTCAGTCGACTAACTTTTTCTCTAGTTGACTAAGTTTCAAATCTTCAGATTTTCAAACGGCTCGATAAACAGATTACTCGACTGACGATAACTGTCAGTCTACTAATATTTGATTATCAGTCGACTAACTACTGTTCCAGTCGACTAATTTTGGCATTTTTCCTGAAATTTTTAAAGGCGTGTCTTTTCATTTTTCAAGCGTTTTGATCGTTCAAAATGGATTATTTTGACACCCTTTCATACCCTTAACGTATGGAATCTTTCAACTATAAATATGAGTGCATTCTACATGCAAAAAAAAATCAATTTGAATGCAATCCAATTGAATTACTCTTTGCTTTTCACTCATATTCATTTTCTCACTCACTTGATATTTTTCACTTCAATTTTTCACTCAAATTCCTTTGAGAGATAGTGAATTCGTGAGTTGAGTATTTCAACAACCTCAAAAGCCAATTGCATCTCATTTGCATTCATAAGAAGGGCTCGTAGGTTGTTTTGTAAGTTGTTACTTATTTCAATTTTCTGTAAAAGGAAGGTCTCCTTGGTTTAAAGGAGTTGTTTGCTTTCAGTAGGTGTGTTACTGAAAGTGGGACCGGATTTGGTCTGTATGATCTTGTAGTTACATAAAGTTGATAGTGGAAATCTCAAACTGGTTTTGCTTGGGGACTGGATGTAGGTCGGGAAAGACCGAACTAGGATAAATTATTGTGTTCTTTGTGTGATTGCTTTGCGAATTGCAATATCCGTCAAAATTCTGCAGACGATATTTAAAAAGCACTATTCACCCCCCCCCCCCTCTAGTGCTCGTTGCCTCGATCCTACAACACTTTCATTTGGTATCAGAGTAGGTTAGCTATTATTTTGATTTGACCATCATCTAGCATGACAACAATATCATCTCAGCACAAAGAAGGATGCTTCTTTGTTCGTCTTCCTCTCTTCGATGGAACAAACTATGGATACTGGAAAGTGAGAATGACAATATTTTTACAATCCATGGATCTAGAAATTTGGAGAGTTGTTTCAGAAAAGTACCAAATGCCATCAACTGATTTCAGTCAATGGACCGATTAAGAAAAGAAGACTGCTTCACTGAATGCCAAAGCTATGAATGCGTTGTATTGTGCCGTTGACAAGGTAGAGTTCAATCGCATCTCTCAATGCTCTACAGCAAATGAAATCTGACATACTTTTCTCATGACTCACGAAGGTACGTCAAAGGTAAAGGAATCTAAAATTGCTTCTTTAGTTCATAAATTTGAATTGTTTAAAATGAAGCAAAATGAATCTATATCGGACATGGTAACAAGAATGACCGATATAACTAACACTCTAAAATCCCTTGGAAAAAAATATTCACAAGTGGATTTAGTTAGAAAATTCTAAGGTGTTTAACTCCTGAATGGGAGAGAAAAACCACAGTTATTGAGGAAGCAAATGATTTAAACACTCTCACTCTTGAAGATTTGGTTGGTAACCTAATGGTATATGAAGTCCAACTTCAAGACAGACAAGAAGAAGAACCCAAGAAGAAATCTCTTGCTTTTAAGGCAACCTCTGACTCTAAAAATTCAGAAGAAGATGAAGATATTGCCCTCATTACAAGGCTATTCAAAAGATTCATCAAAAAGGGAAGATTTTAAAGAAAGGTAAAGAAAGCGGATTCTTCCAATCCTAATGAAGTCAAGTGCTTTAACTACAAAAAGGCGGGACACATCAAGAAATATTGTCCTCTTCTCAAAATCAAGCCCAATGACCAATTCAAGAAGAAAAAGGCATTTCAAGCATGTTGGGATGATAGTGACTCCTCTTCCGATGAAGAATCAAATGAAGAAGTCCCCAACATGTGTTTTGTAGCACAAGAGGACTCAGTAAGTCAATTTGAGTATGATGATTTATTAGACACATTGAATGATTTATATGCTAAATTTAAGAGTCTAAGTTCTAAAAACAAAGAGTTAAAATCTGAAAATTCAACTCTTGACTCTCAAAACAAGGTGTTACTTCAAGAGATAGAAGATCTCAAGAAGGAAAACTCTTGTCAAGCATTTGAGATAAAAAAAATTGGAATTAGAACCAATATATTACAAGAAGAAATATCTAGTCTAAAAGAAAAATCAAATGATTTTCTCTCTATAGTGACCAAATTCACAAATAGACAAGAGAATCTAGAAAGACTTCTTGGTTCTCAAAGATGCTCTGTTAATAAAACCGGATTGGGATATAGCTTCTTTGATACTCAAAATAGACCAAACTATGTGGTGAAGAATCAAAGACAATATTCTCAACCACTTGTTTATAGAACTAAATTTTCTAGTAAAAATACATCTAATCATGGAACTTATAATACTTATAAGCCTAGACATGATTACTCTAGAAATGCTAAATCTTTTTATAGAAAGAATATTTATTATCAAAGAAAACCAAAATCCAAATGGATATGGGTTCCTAAGACTAACTCTCATGGACCCAAAAATAGAAAGGGGTCAAATGTTTTGTCTTCTAATTTTGTTGTAGGTACACAAAATAAGGAGCAAATGAATATTGGACAGCGGTTGTTCCAAACATATGACTGGAAGGCCAGAGTTATTTTCCACCCTCCAAAGTAAGGATGGAAGAACCGTCACCTTTGGTGACAATAACAAGGGAAAAGTAATTGGTAATCCAAAATTTCCCTTGATAGAAAATGTTCTTTTAGTAGATGGTTTAATGCATAATTTATTATCTATTAGTCAATTATGTGATAAAGGCTTTCTTGTTTCTTTTGAACATGATTTATGCTTAATTTCTGATTTTCAATCTAAAAAAATCATTTTTAAAGGTAAAAGAAGGAACAATGTGTATGAACTTTATCTAGATGAGTTACCCACTTTTAATGAAAAATGTCTTATTGTTTCAAATGAAATTCAATGGTTATGACACAAGAGACTTGGACATGTTAACTTTAAAATTATTTCCAAGTTATCCAAGAATGATCTTGTTAGAGGCCTATCTAGAATACCATATAAGAAAGATCACTTATGTGATGCTTGCCAAATGAGTAAACAAATCAAGAGTTCTTTTAAGGCAAAAGATATAGTTTCAACAAAACGTTTTGAACTTTCACATTTAGATTTATTTGGACCATCTAGAATTCAAAGTTTGAATGGTAGCAAGTATGCTTTTATTATAGTAGATGGTTATTCTCGATTTACATGGGTGATTTTCCTAAAAAGCAAAAATGATGTTTTTTCTGAATTTTCCAAACTTTGTAGAAGAATTACAAATAAAAAATCTACATCTATTATTAAAATTCGTAGTGATCATGGTGGTGAATTTGAAAATGAATCTTTTTTAAAGTTTTGTGATCTACATGGTATATCTCACAACTTTGCTTTTCCTAGAGCGGCTCCATAAAATGGAGTTGTTGAAAGAAAGAATAGAACTTTGCAAGAATGTGCTAGAACCATGCTTCAAGATAAAAATTTACCAAAATACTTTTGGGCTGAAGCAATAAATATAGCATGTTATGTTTTAAACTGTGTTCTTATTCGACCAATCTTACATAAAACATGTTTTGAATTGTATTATAATCATATTCCAAAGATCTCATATTTCAAAATTTTTGGTAGTAAATGTTTCTTGTTAAATACCAAAGATAATCTTGATAAGTTTGATTCAAAATCAGATGAATCAATATTTTTTGGATATTCTTCTAGAAGTAAAGCTTATCGTGTTTTAATAAAAGAACATCTTGCATTAAAGAATCTTTACATGTTGCATTTGATGAGAATTGTGAGCAGGTTATACCTCTAAGCGAAGGAGAAGAAGTCATACTTCAAGAAGAACCTTTGATAGAGAGTACTTCTCAAGAAAATGTTCCCCTTCAACAGGTTTGGAAAGAAGTTCCCAATCATCCACATGAGCAAGTTATTGCAGAAATAAAGAGTGGTGTCCAAACTAGAAGGCAATTGCAATATATTGCAAATATTGCTTTCATATCTAAAATAAAACCAAAGAATATCAATGAGGCCAGTGATGATGCATTTTGGCTTTTGGACATGTCTGAAGAACTTAACCAATTTACTAGGAATGATGTATGGGATCTAGTTGATAGACCAAAGGATCATCCAGTAATTGGAACAAGATGGGTCTTCCGAAATAAGCTGGACGAAAATGGCGAAGTCATTCGAAACAAAGCAAGACTAGTAGCACAAGGCTATAATCAAGAAGAAGGCATAGATTTTGATGAAACCTATGCACTAGTGGCTCGATTGCAGTCAATTCGAATGATGCTTGCTTTTGCTAGTTACATGAATTTTAAGTTATATCAAATTGATGTTAAGAGTGCATTCTTAAATGGACACATCAATGAAGAAGTTTATGTCGAGCAACCTCCAGGCTTTGAAAATGAGAAATATCCAGAAAAAGTCTACAAATTAAAAAGAGCTTTGTACGGACTTAAACAAGCACCAAGAGCGTGGTATGAAAGACTATGAAATTTTCTAGAACAATCTGGTTTTTCCATTGGTCGGGTAGACTCCACTTTATTTATTAAAAATCTTAATTCAGATATTCTTATTGTGCAAATTTATGTTAATGATATAATATTTGGTTCTACTAATGATTCTCTTTGTAAAGAATTTGCTAAAGCTATGCAGGAAGAGTTTGAAATGAGTTCGATGGGTGAATTAAATTACTTCCTTAGACTTCAAATAAAGCAAACTGAAGAAGGAATCTTCATCAACCAGGCTAAGTATACAAAAGAACTTCTCAAAAGATTTGGGATGGACTCATCGAAATCAAAAAGAAATCCCATGAGTATAACTACTCTTGATAAAGATAAAAATGGTAAAAATGTAGATACTAAGCTCTACAGAGATATGATCGGATCTTCATTATACTTAACTGCTAGTCGACCTGATATAATGCTTAGTGTTTGTATGTGTGCTAGATTTTAAGCTAATCCAAAGGAATCTCATTTAACTGCAGTAAAACAAATTCTTCGTTACTTGAAAGATACTACAGATTTTGGTTTGTTTTACCCAAAATCATCTTCCTTTGATTTAGTTTCATATAGTGATGCAAATTTTGCAGGAAGTAAATCTGATCGCAAGAGTACTAGCGGAACTTGTCATTTCTTAGGAAACTCTATAGCCTCTTGGTTTAGTAAAAAACAAAATTCAGTGTCACTCTCAACAATTGAAGCAGAATATATAGCAGCTAGTTTAGCGTGTTCACAAGTACTATGGATGAAACAAACCTTAAAAGATTTTGGTTTGAATTACTCTACAGCAGCTATTTATTGTGATAACACTAGTGCTAAAAATCTTCCAAAAAATCCTATTCAACACTCAAGAACTAAGCATATTGAAGCGAGACATCATTTCTTAAGAGATCATGTGTTAAAAGGAGATATTTCGTTAAATTTTATATCCACTAATGAACAACAAGTCAATATCTTCACTAAACCACTTAAAAATGAAGATTTTATGAGAATTAGGAGAGAACTAGGCATTTGCTCATTTTTAGATTTATAAAATGCTAATTTTTTGAACAAAATCTCAAAATCGCACCTTATTAGTCGACTGATAAACTTCTAGTCGACTGATGTTTTTAAAATTTTTTACTGAAGGAATCACACTTTATTAGTTGACCGATAAAATTCTAGTCGACTGATTTTTTTTAAAATTTTAACTAAAGGGACCCGATACCCCTTGGATTTTTTTTTATCGTTTTTTAACACCCATTTAAAAAAAAAAAACGTTTCATTTCTTTTGCCCGTATGTTTTTCCCTTTTCATAAACAAAACCCTCTCTCTCTCTCCTCTGTCTCTTCCATAAAGAAAACCCTCTAGGAGTGCCGGACACACCCCTCCTCGCCGGAATCCTCTTGCCGTGACAGGGTGCCTCTTCAGCCAATGCCGCTTGTGGCCGCCTCTTCTCACCTGGCGTCATCCACCGCGTCACCTATTTCTGTAGCAGACGAACTCCTCCTCACTGAAATCCTCATGTCACAACTAAGGAGTTTCTACTGCAACGCCTAACGACATCCATTGCAGCGTTGAAAAGCCAGACGACATCTACTGTGTCTCAGCCTGCTCCTTTATGAGAACTCGTTGTTTTCTGTAGCAACCAAATCCTCTACAACGTCTCTCTTAAAACCCTTGTCATCAGAAGCTGATATCAACAACGTCTCCACTTGTTCCTCTCAAAGACTGTGTTGATCAATCACTCTCTGTAATTACATTTTTTTTACAAGTGAATCTGTTTTGTTCTTAACAACCATGCCTCGTCAAAAAGCTGCATCCGCACAAGGTACCCCTCCAACTACACCACAAGCACGTCATGGATTTTCTCTCAGACTCCTCAGAAATCCTCTTTTATATGATACTTTTGGATCAATTTCTGCACTTCCTATTTTACCAGGTCGAAATGTCCTATTTCACTTATTTTCTCATTACAAAATCAGAGAATTATTCTCAGGCATTTCACATCTATTTTCTTGGTTCAGATCGATTTCATTATCCTTTATTGATTCAATTGTTTTACACCAATTTACAAATTGATCATGAAACTGGATTTCTTTTCTCTCTTGTTTGTGATGTTGAAATTGAGTTTGATTCTAAACTACTTGGACAAATCCTAGATATTCCACCTTCAAAAACGCTTTTCAATACTATTGAACTTAATGACGAAAGAATTTTTGAACACATTCTTCTTCTCGGTGCACCTCATTGTCCTCCTTTCAAAAATACCAATCTTCAAACTCGTGCATGTATTGCTGGACGAATTCTTGCCCATAATGTTCTACCTAAAACTGGATATTTTGATTACTATTCCACAGATCTTTCTACGGCTCTTTATGTCTTATTTGGAAATATTTCTGTAAATTGGGCCAATGTGTATTTTTCTAATTTGTGGAAACAAAAATCATTTCTTCCGTATGGATGTCTTCTTACTCGTATTTTCAGATATTTCAAAGTACCCTTAACCAATGAAAAATATATTGAACAAAAGGAGTTCTTTGATCAAACTATTTTTAAACGTATGAAAATCAAATATCTGC
Organism: Nuphar pumila; assembly: GCF_984573655.1. Lineage (NCBI taxonomy): Eukaryota > Viridiplantae > Streptophyta > Magnoliopsida > Nymphaeales > Nymphaeaceae > Nuphar > Nuphar pumila. The sequence continues at coordinate 77,976,173 of NC_143263.1, read as the reverse complement.
CTCCTTTAAACTTTGATCAAACTGAACCATCACCCTCTGAACCCTCACCATCTTTTGTGACACCTTCATCTCAAGCAAAACGAAAGAAATTTTCTACTAGTCAAGACAATGATGAAGTTTTGCAGCGAATGGAAGCTTTGGAGCTGCATCAACATACTTTTCGTGAAGATGTGACTCAACAACTTTTTTCAATTCAGAAGGATATTGCTGAACTCAAGGAGATGATTAAGCAACACTTCACTTGATCTTTGTTTACCGTCCTTACTGAACTTTGATACTTTATGGGTTATAATATTTGACTTTGCATTATGCTATGTCTGACCTTACTCTTTTTTATTATGACAAAGGGGGAGAAATGGAGAAATAGATAGAACTTGCATGAGAAACATGAGAAATGGAGAAATAGATAGAACTTGCATGAAAAACGTGAGAAATTAAGAGAAAAAGATAGAACTTGTATGAGAAATTAGAAGAAATAGATAGAACATGCATGAGAAACATGAGAAATTAAGAGAAAAAGATAGAAATTGCATATTGCATTATGCCATGGAAATTACATCATGTGAGAGCATTGAAAATTGCATTTATGAAAATGCATGAAGTAATGATGGAAATGCATACCAATCAATATATGATATATGTGCTTGGAATGTACTAACTTTTAATGTTTTGCAGCATATTGATAGGGGGAGTAAAATCTCCATCTATGCATCTAAGTGATCCATCTTTGAATAGTTTGTCATCATAAAATAGGGGGAGATTGTTATGACAATGAAGTCGTACATGATACTTCAAGAACAAGGTTTTGATGATGAACAAGTGAATCAACTGCATTTCAGCTAAAGCAATGAAGAAAGATGACAAGCATTGAAGAATTCGATGAAGAATCTTTGAAGACTAGTGTGCAAATGTAAAATTCATTAAAAGTCTTAGATTTTTGTAAGAGCCTTACTTAGAGTGCATATTTAGGTTGCATTTCACCTAAAAAGTCTTTAGAAAAACTTTTCTAAAAGAACCCTTCATGAATTTTTTTTTAGAAAACTCTTTATTTAATTTTTTGTGTTTATTAGTCGACCAATAGACTCATCAGTTGACTAATCCTTTCACACCAATATTTCTAAGCAAAATGTCATTTTTGTCAAATTAGTCGACCGAAGGTTTTATCAGTCGACTAGACAGAATGTCTGTTTTCAGAAAAATTAGCAGCACTCGACTAATGATTTTATCAGTCGACCGGACTGAACATGTATTTTCAGAAAAGTTTAGCAGCAGTCGACTGAAAGGTTTTCAGTCTACTGATGATATTATCAGTCGACTAACTTTTTCTCTAGTCGACTAAGTTTCAAATCTTCAGATTTTCAAACGGCTCGATAAACAGATTAGTCGACTGGCGATAACTGCCAGTCTACTAATATTTGATTATCAGTCGACTAACTACTGTTCCAGTCGACTTATTTTGCCATTTTTTCTGAAATTTTTAAAGGCATGTCTTTTCATTTTTCAAGCGTTTTGATCATTCAAAATAGACTGTTTTGACACCCTTTCATACCCTCAACGTATGGAATCTTTCAACTATAAATATGAGTGCATTCTACATGAAAAAAAAAATCGATTTGAATGCAATCCAATTGGATTACTCTTTGCTTTTCACTCATATTCATTTTCTCACTCACTTGATATTTTCACTCCAGTTTTTCACTCAAATTCCTTTGAGAGATAGTGAATTCGTGAGTTGAGTATTTCAACAACCTTAAAAGCCAATTGCATCTCATTTGCATTTATAAGAAGGACTCGTAGATTGTTTTGTAAGTTGTTACTTATTTCAATTTTCTGTAAAAGGAAGGACTTTTGGTTTAAAGGAGTTGTTTGCTTTCAGTAGGTGTGTTACTGAAAGTGAGACCGGATTTGGTCTGTATGATCTTGTAGTTACACAAGGTTGATAGTGGAAATCTCAAACTGGTTTTGCTTGGGGACTGGATGTGGGCCGGAAAAGACCGAACCAGGATAAATTATTGTGTTCTTTGTGTGATTGTTTTGCGAATTGCAATATCCGTCAAAATTCTGCAGACGATATTTAAAAAGCACTAATCACCCCCCCCCCCCCTCTAGTGCTCGTTGCCTCGATTCTACTGCACTTTCAATATCAGATCTGGGTTTTCTCCAAACCCTAATCTCAATCCCTTTTTCTTGTCTATTCTTTTCGTTTTCTTTGATTTCTGCCTATTCCCTTCACTGGTTTGTTTCGTTGATAGTTCATATCAAATTCCTTTATACATTGTTGTCTCTTATGTAATAGTGATTATCATATCTGTAGAAGTTTAGATGAGATGCACAGAAACCTAGGAGAGAGACAGAGAGAGACGACTGCAAAATAAGAGAACTCGTTAAGTTTAATTAGGGCTAATCTCTATGTTAAATAGAGAGAGGCCAAAAAGAGAAATTACACATAAGTCCCTCATTAAACTAAAATATCAAATAACCTCTATTCTAGAAAAACTTAAACTTAAAACCTCTTATACTCAACACTCCCCCTCAAGCTGGAGCGTAGATATCAATCATGCTCAGTTTGTCACAACATTTTGAGAAATTTGGTCTAGCAAGAGGCTTTATAAACATATCTACAACTTGGTCCTCCGACTTTAGATATTTGGTAGTGATATGACCAGCTTGAACCATATCTCTTACATAGTGGCAATCAACCTCAATGTGCTTTATTCTCTCATGAAAGACAGGATTGTTTGCTATATATGTGCCAGCCTTGTTATCACATGTCATGGTCATAGGAGAGGAAACCTTCACCTGAAGATCATGAAAAACAGTACGAACCCACATCAATTCAGCAGTTGTTTGGGTCATAGCCCTATATTTTGATTCTGCACTCGATCTAGAAACCACATTTTGCTTCTTACTTCTCCATGAAATCAGGTTGTCTCCTAGAAACACACAGAATCCTGTGGTAGATTTTCTATCTACTACAGATCCTGCATAGTCAGCATCAGAATAGGCTACTATCTCCAGAGTTCCACCTTTCCTGAACAATAACCCTTTTCTAGGAGAAGATTTTAAATACCTGAGAATCATTCTAGATACATTCTAGTGTACCTCAATTGGTTTGTCCATAAACTGTCTAACTTTGCTTACTGCTAAAGAAATATCCGGCCTGGTCACAGTTACATACAGTAGCTTCCCTACTAGTGAGCGATAGCTTTTGCTATCAACCGGTTTTGACCCTTCTTCAAACAACTGAACTTTATGGTCCATGGGAATATTTGTTGGTTTAGCTCCCAACATTCCCGTTTCCTTTAATAAGTCAAGAACATACTTCCGTTGAGACAAAACCATCCCTTCACGGCTCCTGACAACTTCTATACCCAGAAAATATCTAAGTGAACCAAGGTCTTTTGTAACAAAGTGCTTTTGAAGATGAGCCTTTGTGGCTTCAATATCTTTCACATCATCTCCGGTAAGAATGATGTCATCCACATATACCACCACAACAACTATGCCTAAGTTAGTTTTCTTGATAAATAGTATATGATCTGTCGCTGACCTGTTGAAGCCAAAGTGTGACATCACTTCAAACAACTTTTGAAACCATGCACGCAGACTTTATTTCAAGCCATAAATCACCTTTCTCAATCTACACACCTTCTGACACTCCCCCTCAACATCGAATCCTGGAGGTTGTTGCATATAAACTGTCTCAGATAGATCCCCATATAGAAATGCATTTTTCACATCTAATTGACATAAGCTCTAACCATGATGAACAACTACTGAGAGAACAAGACGAATAGTGCCCATCTATGCAACAGGAGAAAAGGTTTCAAAGAAATCAATACCATATGTTTGAGTATATCCTTTTGCTACTAATCTGGCCTTGTACCTTTCAATAGAACCATCCGATTTGTACTTTATTGTATATACCCATTTGCATCCAACAATGTCAGCATCTACTGGGGAATCAACTAGATCCCATGTATGCTGAGACACTAAAGCATCCATTTCTTCTTGCATAGCCAGCTTCCAACGGTTATCTAGCTCTGCTTGTTGATAGTTCAGAGGAATCTTTTCAACAGATAAGGCTGAAATAAAGGTTTTCATCTTATTTCCAATTCTGACATCAAAGACAAAATGAGATATGAGATATAAGGTACATTGTCGTGTCTCTTTGCGTAGAGCGATAGGCCTGTTATCATCATCATGAAGATCACTATTGTCAGTAGTACTTACCTCAGGAGAAGAAGAGGATGGAGGCACTAGCGGAGGTGGAGCTCTATGCACATATACCAATGGAGGAACATTGAATCGTGTAGAGGATGAAGTTTGGTTCGGTAATGAGGGCACAGATTCCGAAGGAAAAGGAGGTATAGGTAATGGAAAAGAGTCAGCTGGATCAACCTGCAGCGGGGAACCAGTACTAGAGAAATATGGAGTGGATTCCAAGAAAGATACATCCACACTGACATACTTGTAGAAGAGTAGATGAGATGCACAGAAACCTAGGTAGAGAGAGAGAGAGAGAGAGACGGCTGCAAAATAAGAGAACTCGTTAATTATTATTAGGGCTAATCTCTATGTTAAATAGAGAGAGGCCAAAAGGAGAAATTACATATAAGTCCCTCATTAAACTAAAATATCAAATAACCTCTAATCTAGGAAAACTTAAAACTTAAAACCTCTTAATCTCAACACTCCCCCTCAAGCTGGAGCATAGATATCAATCATGCTCAGCTTGTCACAACATTTTGAGAAATTTGGTCTAGCAAGAGGCTTTGTAAACATATCTGCAACTTGGTCCTCCGACTTTAGATATTTGGTAGAGATATGACCAGCTTGAACCATATCTCTTATATAGTGGCAATCAACCTCAATGTGCTTTGTTCTCTCATGAAAGACAGGATTGTTCGCTATATATGTGGCAGCCTTGTCATCACACATCATGGTCATAGGAGAGGAAACCTTCACCTGAAGATCATGAAGAACAGTACAAACCCACATCAATTCAGCAGCTGTTTGGGCCATAGCCCTATATTCTAATTCTGCACTCGATCTAGAAACCACATTTTGCTTCTTACTTCTCCATGAAATCAGGTTGTCTCCTAGAAACACACAAAATCCTGTGGTAGATTTTCTATCCACTATAGATCCTGCATAGTCAGCATCAGAATAGGCCACTATCTCCAGAGTTCCACCTTTCCTGAACAATAACCCTTTTTCAGGAGAAGATTTTAAATACCTGAGAATCATTATAGCTGCATTCCAGTGTACCTTAGTTGGTTTGTCCATAAACTGGCTAACTTTGCTTACTGCTAAAGCAATATCCGGCCTGGTCACAGTTACATACAGTAGCTTCCCTACTAGTGAGCGATAGCTTTTGCTATCAACCGGTTTTGACCCTTCTTCAAACAACTGAACTTTATGGTCCATGGGAATATTTGCTGGTTTAGCTTCCAACATTCCTGTTTCCTTTAATAAGTTAAGAACATACTTTCGTTGAGACAAAACCATCCCTTCACGGCTCCTGGCAACTTCTATACCCAGAAAATATCTAAGTGAACCAAGGTCTTTTGTAACAAAGTATTTTTTAAAGTGGGCCTTTGTGGCTTCAATATCTTTCACATCGTCTCCTGTAAGAATGATGTCATCCACATATACCACCATAACAACTATGCCTGAGTTAGTTTTCTTGATAAATAGTGTATGATCTGCTGCTGACCTGTTGAAGCCAAAGCGTGACATCACTTCAAACAACTTTTGAAACCATGCACGCAGACTTTGTTTCAAGCCATAAATCGCCTTTCTCAATCTACACACCTTCTGACACTCCCCCTCAACCTCGAAACCTGCAGGTTGTTGCATGTAAACTGTCTCAGATAGATCCCCATATAGAAATGCATTTTTCACATCTAATTGACATAAGCTCCAACCATGATGAACAACTACTGAGAGAACAAGACGAATGGTGCCCATCCGTGCAATAGGAAAAAAGGTTTCAAAGAAATCAATACCATGTGTCTGAGTATATCCTTTTGCTACTAATCTGGCCTTGTACCTTTCAATAGAACCATTTGATTTTGTACTTTATTGTATATACCCATTTGCATTCAACAATGTCAGCATCTACTGGGGAATCAACTAAATCACATGTATGCTGAGACACTAAAGCATCCATTTCTTCTTGCATAGCCAGCTTTCAGCGGTTATCGAGCTCTGCTTGTTGATAGTTCAGAGGAATCGTTTCAGCAGATAAGGCTAAAATAAAAGTTTTCATCTGATTTCCAATTCTGACATCGGAGACAAAATGAGATATGGGATATAAGGTATATTGTCGTGTCCCCTTGCGTAGAGCAATAGGCATGTTATCATCATCATGAAGACCACTGTTGTCAGTAGAACTTACCTCAGGAGAATAAGAGGATGGAGGCATGGGAAAAGGTGGAGCTCTACGCACATATACCAATGGAGGATTATTAAATCGTGAAGTGGATGGAGTTTTGTTCAGTACCAAGGGCATAGATTCCAAAGGAAAAGGAGGTATAGGTAAGGGAAAAGGATCAGTTGGACCAACCTGCAATAGGGAACAGGTACTAGAGAAATATAGAGTGGATTCCAAGAAAGATACATCCGCACTAACATACTCTCGGCAAGAAATAGGATCATAACATCGATATGTAATGGAATTTGATCACCCACAGAAGATGAAGGCATGTGGTTGATCAGATAACAATCAATGGTAATCGCATCGCCCCAATATAACGCAGGAACATTGGATTGAATCATAATGGTCCGGGCAACATCATGCAGGTGCCGATGTTTCCGCTCAGCCACCCCATTTTGTTGAGATGAATAGGCACAGGAAGTTTGGGGTTGAATGCCATGATCTTGGTAAAATTGTAACAGAACTTTTGATTTAAACTCAAGAGCATTATCAGTGCGAACAATCTTGACAATAGATTCAAACTGAGTTTTTATTTCAAGAATTAAGGATTTGATAATACTTGGAACTTCAGATCGTTCTTTTATTAAAAACACCCATGACAACTTAGACAACAATAACAAGATAATATTGGCACTGAGTCCTAGTAGGAATCTTACTAGGACCCCATACATCTGCATGAAGAAGTTCAAAAACTTTATGACTAGACTGACTCTAACTCGAAGGGAACGAACTTCGATGATGCTTGCCCAACTGACATGCTTCACACTGAAATGATGTAGTGGAAGGAATTTGAGGAAAGACAGAACGAAGCTTTGACAATGAAGGATGACCAAGACGCCGATGCCACTGAACAGGACTGGATGAGTGTTCCACTGCAGCATGAACAATACCCACTCGATGATGTAGGTAGTAGACTCCATTTTCTTCATAGCCTCCACTAATCTTCTTCCCTGTCAGCAAATCCTGAAAATGACAACCCATCGAATCAAATATCACTCTACAGTTTAATTCCTTTGTAAGGCAACTAACAGAGAGTAAACTTTGAGGAAAGTTGGGAGCATGAAGAACATTTTTCAACTGTAAGGAGGAAGATATAGAAATGTTTCCCTGACCAACAACCGGTGAGGAACTCCCATCGGCTAATGCGACTCCTCGATGAATAGTAATATCCTTTTGATCTGAAAAAACAAGCGAATTTCCACACAAGTGTCTGGATGCACCAGAGTCAATAATCCACTTACTGTCATTTGGATAAAGATGATTCCCTGTTGAGTAGGCAACACCGGCTACAAGAGGGGTAGAACATTTGTTTCCTCTAGTGTAGTAACATTTGCTTTAGGAGCATATGGCTTTGATGAAGAAGAGGTTGGCCGACCATGCTTATCCCAGCAACGATCTTCTAAATGTCTAGATTTTCCACAGAATATACATTGAAGCTTTCCTTCGCCTCCCATACCTCGTCCACGACCTCGTCCTCTGATATTCTGAATATTTTCACGCCCATAACCAGATGAGACCACTAGAGCAGATGACTGGGTCACAGGCTAAGATTGTGGAAGAGAGATCGCAAGTCTACTCAGACGATTGTATGCATCAGCAAGAGTAGGTACATCTGATCCAGTCAACATTTGAACTTTTGCAACAGAGAATTCTGAAGATAGATCTATAAGAAACCGAGCAACCATAGTCTGTTCTTGATGATCCTTTTGCTTCAAACAACAAAGAGGCCTCTGAGCATTGAGTCTTTCAAACGCAACTTTGACGGAGGCATAGTACTGGTCAAGGTCTGATCTCCCTGCTGTAAATTATATATTTTCTGTTCGACTTGCAAGATACAACTCACATTAGTCTCTTGTGAGTACGTATCTCGGAGATTGTCCCACATCTGTTTGGTTGTATTATAGTAAATTAAACCATCTGCAATATGGGTTTCGACACTATTCATGATCCATGACATAACTATCTCATTATCTTCATCCTAAGTAACATATTTTCCCACTTTTTCAGTGGGTTCATCTTCCAAAAAAATATGTTTTCTACGATGTCCAGATACCGACATCATAAAAGTTCTGGACCACCTGGCATAGTTAGTTTTATTCAACCTTACAGAAGAGTCGTACGGGAAGGGATTGGCAAAAGCCTTATACTCCCCAATATGTTCAATTTTGGAATCACATTTCGAAGTTTCAGCCATACTGAAGATGTAATTCTATTTCAGCTGCAAAAAAAAATTCACTCACTTGAACAACAAGTTTTATACTCACGCGTCAGGCAAGTCCACGACTACACAGTTTTCCACACCAGAGAGAAAATCTGGACAGGCTTCAAGCGACACAGACAATAGCGTGTGTTACCATCACGCATCAGCCAATACGACAACCAGCTTCAAAAAAATGACAAAAATATCCTCCATCCAGAAAGTCGAGGATGTTGTTAACTCTTCAAAGTCCAAACAACGAAAAAAACCGGAAACACTCTCTCTTTCTTTTTCGTTTGAACTTTCTGTCGTCTTCTTCTTCATTCTCCATGAAACATTGTATTAAGGGAGGCAAAGAGCTGGCGATTCGATGGTAATCATCATCCTCTTTCTACTAGCAGTAGCCGGAATGATGCCCTTGTCCAACGGTCCCTCCGCCGCCTTTGAGGGACACCTACAACAGAATCTTCCTCCAGTATACCTACAACAGAGTCTTTCAAAGTACAATCCGTCTACCCCTACATCGGCAATACTTCTGATCAGGGCTCACCCTAACACTGACACTGCTCAACATGGGCGTTCTCACCCTCAAGTCTTGGTGGGCATTCATCGGGTTCTGGCACCGTGAGGTCCTCATCTCGACCTTCGGCACCATGCGCTCCGACAGGACCCACCTCCCCGCCAAATCAATGGCAAATTGCTATGCAATTTTCGTAAATCGCTATATCGAGTAGCGATTTACGAAAATCGTGTAGCGAAAATAAATGGCAAATCACTATGCAATTTTCGTAAATCGCTAAATCGAGTAGCGATTTACGAAAATCGCATAGCAAAAAAAAATGGAAAATCGCTAAATCGAGTAGCGATTTACAAAAGTAGAGAAGCAAAAAAAAATATAAAATCATGGGAAAGGGTGTTACGAAAACCTCAAGCAAGAAACAACCGAAGAAAACATATGAGTGTTACGATCAAACAAAATACTTTATTGCTCTTTTTCGACAGTTACAAGAGGAAAAGAAAAGAAAGAATTTATACAAGGACCCACGCCGAAGGAGCCCCCGGACCCCCTCCTGTAAGGGCAAAAACTCTGAATCAGGCTTCACAATTCATCAAGTTGAACTATGCTACAGTCAGTGTGCAAGTCAGTCGGTGCTTGATGGAGCAGTGTAGGATTGTCTGCTGGATGTGCACAGAGGCAGAAAGAGAAGGGAGAGAGAGAGATGGTTGATGTTCATGGCCTTCTTCAGGGGGGATTCCTTTCTCGGATAATCCTGCAGTGCAGGGACTGAGTCTTAAATAACCATCTTCGGGGTACTTAAGTCTTTGCAACCATTCCTTTTTTAGAATCATCGTTTTATGGCACCAATAGAGGAAAAGGTATTTAAGTCTATGCAACCGCACCGGACTTCAACGCTAACTGATGCTGACAAACATGAGGATACGAGCCACATGTGCTTACATTCGTGGCGCTCATTGGGACCCCCGAACACGAGATGTAGCTAACGGCCATCTTTGGGGGGGGGGGGGGCATATAACCTGCTCCGAATAAACACATATATGTCTTACCAATGGGGGCTCCACTTGGCTGGTAGGACCAGTTAGTGCACGCCACCTATGTTTGGTACGGTCGTATAACTGGTAGGGGTCTGCCTAACCCCAGCTTTCTCTGTAAAAAAACACACACACATATATGGCTCAGATTATGTAAAAAACACCTGCAGCTGTTTTTTTTCCTTTTTTTCTAAAGGGACCCAGTGGGGTCTGAACGAGGAGTCTTAATGCATGTGAGTGTGTATGTGAAATATTACTCCAATCATGTCAACAATGTCACAAACTTTATTTTATCATCCTTCTCTCGATATTCCATGAATTTGATGGCTTCTTTATCTTTTATAATTTCATTAATTTTAGTATCTTAAATAGATTTTTTAATTGTCAAAGTATAACTACTTTGGACATGGCAATATTGTTCCTTGTAAAAGTAAGCACCTGTGAGAATTTTTTTACACTGTTATGCTTGTGTATGTATGCACACGCGTGCGCGAGCATCCTGTTCAGGGCACATTTCCGTGTTTGGAGCGCTTCAGCATTTTCGGAAGACTCGGTCCGAAGGGCAAACTGTCTTTTGCATTCCCAAGAGGGTCAATCAGGTGTCCCATTTTTCTGGGGCACTTGCACTTGGATGGCCTCGCCTCCACTGGAGCGCACATTCGAGTTGAAGTCATGGATGGTGGTCAGATAGTCTTCCAGACAACAAGGGATGCTTTGCCCAATGGATTTTGCAGAAGTCCATGGATAGTCGATTGCCGCTGAAGAATCCGCTTTAGGGTGGGTGATGATATACATCAGCCTATGAAGGATGCACAAAGAACGTTGGTAGTATCAAGGGAGGATGGTCGCCCGCTACCGCAAAGGAGCTTCATATGTTGTTACAACAAAGATGTGGAACTTAACTAACCCTTGATGGCAATGGGTGGCCACACATCACTCCCTTTTTGTTCGTGCTTTATGAGTGCTTTAGTAAGTTTGGATGCTTGTTTGAATACTAGTGTGTGCTTCGGTTCTTAGTCAAGTCTAATGTCAAACTTGTCATATAGTTATGTATGTTTGATATTTGAGCAAAAGTATCGAATATGGAGAACTTGAAGGCAAGTTCAGTATTTATGCAAATATGTATGAGTAGCATGGGTGTCATAATTTGTTTAATGTGTATGTAGTTGAAACCAGACCTTTCTCGGCCTTTTGGCTAAGATCAAGTATGTACTAGAAACCAATAGATGTGTAAGAGTTGCATGAAATTAAGTAATGGAGATACATAAAATCCATATAGAGGCTGTTTGAGTTATGCCAACTTGTACGAGCCAAGATTGATTTGGCTATTATTAAGAAAAAACAGACAGCAGGAAATGATGATCCTTTTGACAGACTATTTCCTATGATAGTTCCAAATTGTCGAAAATCGTCAGCTAGTGCTTATTCATGTTTTATATGGAAGACGGTGGCATTCATGCTCTCAAGTATGTGCAGCATGTCCAAAAAAAGTAGTTAAATAAATCAATTTGACCAAGTAGAGAAATGAAGGAGGAATGAAATGGAACCGAAGGAGGCACCCTGGTCCATATTGAGAACATGGCATTCTTTTCACCAGAAACAGAACCATTATCCCAACCAAAGACTGAAACTCAAGTACGACCCATACAGCCTAAGTTTCACAATGCACAAGGGGAAACCAACACTCGTCACAATCTATCCATCATGAACCCTTGCTTTGATAGGCCCGGACCCAGCGCACTCCTCTCATCTGCAGATGACCATCATGGGTTGCCAAGGAGACCTGTACCATCAGCACTCCGCAACTACCTACACCCCTTAAGTGCCTATTTATCTCATCATCCTTTTCTATTTGGACAGGGTACCAGCTTTTATCTTTTCCATTGCGAAGATGGTATGGCTTGTAACAGGTTTCCAGTCTTGTCTCGCGGATTACCTCTCTATCTAGCACGATTTGGATATGGAAGGGCACAAAAACACTATTTTCGCTGACGTAGATGTTCAATCTATTTATAATCAGCGGCTTGCTTGTAGACCCTCTTGGAAGCACGAAGGACAATAGCTTTCCCGTGACAGTTCCAGGAATGCTGAACTCCTCCAGATAAGTGAACATCCCATAATACATTGAAAAATAGATAGGCCAGAATCAGTCAACAAGCCAGAATTAAAATTCACAGCTACCAATGTGAATATAAAAAAAAAGAAAGGAATACTGGTTGCACACTTATGATCCTTTCCAATCTAATCGAGTAAGACTACCTTGAATTGTCTCCTTATGAGGTCATGATTAAGGCTTTCACAACCATCAATGCACAGGATCATCAAGGATTTCAAATTTTCCAAGCTGCAGATCTTGACAAGTTTCTTGCATTTATTTAGATCCAATTTTTTCAAGTACTTCAAAACTGAAGCAACTGAGATTGTTTCCAGTGCACTGCAACCTTGAGCATCAAGAACCATTAGAGAAGAAGGAAGATGTTGGAGGGACTGAAGCCTCTCACAGCCTTCTAGGATAGGTTCCTCTAGTTGAACAAGGTTGCTAATAAAGTATGGTAGCTCTTCCAATGATTGGCACTCCTTCAGTGATAGTTGGCATAGGTTTGTTAGGTGCTTAATAGAATCAGGTACCCTATTCAAAGATCTGCAATAATCAAAGATGAGCACTTTTATAGACACCATCTCTCCAATAGAATATGGTAACCCTTCCGCATACTCAAAAAAACGAGCTTCCTAAGATGCCCAATCGATGCATCAACTTCAGCCAACTTTTCACAATTGTCAAGTACCAACTTGGCTAAGCATGGGATACCGACCAAATTAGAAGTTGTGACCAGATTCCCACAATCAGAGAGATCAAGGACCTTCAGTTTGCCAAACATCGGCAGACAATTCCTCTCATTATGAGAACATGCATCCAGAATACCAAAAGTTCATAGCATTCTTTTTACCTTAATTTGTGACCCTCCCTCACTCCACAATTGCTCAATGAACCAGCTGTCAGATAAGTCAAGGACGACAAGTTCCTTAAGGGTATGTTTGATGGCTTGTCCAAGGTTGGATGAAATGAACAAAAAGAATGGAACAAAACATTGGTTCTGTTCGTTCTGTAACAAATGTTCCAAGTCCAACGTTTGTTTGGACCGTACTCAAATGCTATGTTCCAAATGTCCGTTGTTTGATGTGCAGACAACTTGGACAGTAATGGATAATAGGTTGGATTACTTTATTTTGGATCGTATGACCCGATCCGTACACCATTTTACATGTTTTAACAAGTTTATTATGGATTTTTAACCCGGATATAGATCCAATTATGAAACTATGTCTAAAATCAGGATTTTTTACCTTGAATATGGATTTTTTTTATCCAAATATGGATCTCGAATTGGATTCAAATACCAAAACATGTGAAAATGTATGTCTAAAATCATGGATGCTGGGTCGGATTACTTCGTTTTGGATCATATGACCCAATCTATCTACCTGTTTACATATTTTAACAAGTTTATTGTAGATTTTAGCCCGGATATGAATCCAATTAGAAAACTATGTCTAAAATCATGGATTTTTACCTTGAATATGAATTTTTGACCCGAATATGGATCTTGAATTGGATTTAAATACCAAAACATACAAAAACTTACGGGTGGGATTTGGTATGCAATGGATTGGGTTTTCAACCTAGGGGATGTCAATGGATTGGGTTTGGGATAGATATATATATCTGATTGAATCCAAATTTGATTACTCGAGATTCACTAAAGCAAGCATGATCTGCTTAACAATCAGATTGGGATTTGATAAGCAAAATAGGCGATCCATAGGTTGGGCAAAATCGAGCCACTTCATGCCTTGTGCTAAACACGCTAGACTTGGTATTGACAGGTATTAGGCACAAAGTAAAAGTTAAGGCTCAATCAATATTAAAAAAGATGTGACCCATTTGCATCTCTATTATGGGCAATGCACGATTATTTAAGTCAATATTCAAGGGGACAACAAATTTTTGTTCCCAGAAACTCCAAGAAAATGACATCATACTCAAAGATAATGGCATAGTCACTTGCTTTATTTTATTGTTGGGGCAGCCAACCCTATCAGAATATGCAAAAAAGATGAGAGCAGAAGATTTTCCCAAGCAGTAGCATTTCATGTTAAAGCCCATTGATGGTTGGTGATCCAAACTCAGAGTCTCATCATCTATCTCAAAGCCTTAAACTTCATAAACTATTTTGCCATATACTATAGTAGCATAGAAGGATCAGATCCATTTTGCTATAAACCAATGTTGTTTAAATTGGTTTCTGAACAAAATGAATAGACAAAAAAGTGTAAAAAACATAAAGAAGGTCGATTCAGCTTGAATCAGGCCGATTGAAGATTAAATTGGGCTAATCAGGCCAATAGACAAAAAAAAAGCTTACAACCTTTTCAAATTTAAACTTTCTACTACTTAAAAAGAATCGTGATTTCCCCAAGAAAATCAAAACTTTCCTCACTAGTAGATGAACTGTGATCCTGTAATAGCAGTCTTTCAAAGATTACTTCTTCCCAACACCAATATTTTCTCAAGCTAGTTTGGCCTTAAAAATGGTCAAAGCACTTCATGAATAGCAGGATAAGGATGATCCTGATGAACATCATAATAGTGATTGTGATTCAAGCACCATGTTTGTCATCAAATTTGGGCTAATTTAATTTATTCTTAACTGCTTAAGTTTTCACAACAGAAAAGCACCATGAATCTCAAACAGAACTCTTGCATACTCTTCATGTACATATCAACTATCTGCTGCTGCATAATTGATTGTTCTGGCTCAAGGTTTGTATTGATCACAAATTGAACCAAGGTGTTCTTGGGCAACCCAACTGCAGAATTTTTCCTCATGTCGCTAACTTCACTGTTTTTTTCTGCATCTCATGGCTGCCAATACCAGAGTCAACATGATTCTCATTGCTCAAAATGGCAAAGCTCTCAAAGCTCAGAGCTCTCTGAATCCAAATTATTGTGGGCCATAACAAAATACTCAGAAACCATGTCATTTCATCCTACTGTAATCACTTGAAACAGAATTGTTGGTTTCTGAATCAAGCAACCTCTCATCTGTTATAACAGAAACTAGAGTCGTGCTAGATGTGGTAGTCACCATGACATCAGGTGAATGCCCATTGTAAGCAAGCGATAACTGGACAAAACCTGCTGGAGAATGGAAGAGGTCTATTGAAGAGGGTGAGAACTCCTGACTTAGTCCGCCATTTGCAGCAACCACCGTAGAAATTGGAACCAATACAAACCCAAGCTATTGATCTTCCAAGAAAATTTTCTCTTTGCTTAACATCCAAATTTCACATTTCAGTGACACATCGATATTCTGGACATTAAGTTGAAGTTTATCGTTGAAGATCAAATTTCTTCCACCTCCATTGATAACTCGATTGGAGACCATCAAATCAAGGTTGGAGGTGAGACAAAACTTTGCATAGACGTCTTGGAGGAGAGTTGGGCAACAAAATTAAGAGCTTAAGACCAAAAATAAACCCTAGATCAAACCAGACCAAAATGAAATATTTAGAACAAGAACTACCTCAATACAGGAAATACTTAATTCATATGAGAAATCGAACAACAAATGTCTCAAAATGACAAAACACACTAGCAACCACGAAACCCCAAATCCCCAATTCACCAACTTTTTGTTTAAAAACCAGTCACCCAACTCAAAACCCCAAAATCCAAGAAACCCTAATTTCACTTGCGATCAAAAGAAGGAATCTCGCCCCAAAAGCAGTAGCCAAAACCCTAGTTTGGCTTCGACCGGATCGATTTTCAGGAGAGGGTCGCCGACAGCCGCTCGCAGGCACAGAGAATTAAGGAAAAGGTAAAGTTGTTCGGCAGAACGCCTTCATCTCTCATGGCTCTGTACATCTGAATGGCTTCATGGGGACGACCACACCTTACAGCTCCTCTGATCATTGTCTGGTAAATGAAGAGATTGTGGTACGGGATTTGGTTGGAGATTCTGCAAGCGTAGTCGAATAAGCCTCCCGATGGGGCAAGAGCAAAGAACGCCACTAGCTCGACAAGCGTAGTCGAAGAAGCCTCGCCAGCGAGTCAGAAGGGGAGAGACTCAGAGAGCGTCGGGCAAGAGAGGCGCGCCCATCAAGAGAAATTCGTTCCTCGTTCCTGTTCGTTTTGTAACAGGGGGGGAGGTGGAACCAAAATTACATATAATTATGGATGCAGCGGACGCGCGGTACGTCGTCCGCCGCTTCCAACGTTTGTTGAAAATCACTGTTCCCAGTGGGATTTTCGTCTGAATCCTGCTGGGAACGGCGTATCAAACATACCCTTAGATTCCAAATGGAGTATCTTTCCATATCAGCCATTTTAGATTCCAAGGGAGATTCTCAAGTTCACCTCCAAACTTCCAGTAACGATTTACGTGAAGCAGTCAAAGTTTGAACATTCGTGCAAAAGCCTTCATGCTGAAATGCAGGTCTTCTGTGCTATAATCATTTTTATGGCTGAAGCCTTGGATATAATTATTTCTCATGCCCTGAAAATGCAAACAAACAAAACAAAATCAATCTATGTGACACGAGGAAATCATAGACTTGGCACTGATGTGTTAAAATCTATGTCACAGAGATTCGGCCAACCAAGTGTCTCACCCGCATGACGGGACACGACGCGGGTGTGGCACCCAGTGCGGTCAACACACCCAGGGTCATAAATGTCCAAATTTTAGAGTTAAAAAAAACGCCCAATGGAATGGGCTAAGAGAAGGATTAAGGCAAAAAAATTTTGCCCTAATCCTCTCGACCCCGACGTTGCGACCCGTCTCCCAACCCCAATGCCGGCGACGAACTCAAGCTACCATCGATGAAGTCCGATACACATTCTCTCTCTTTCTCTCTCTCTCCCCTCGTCTCTCAATCTCCATCTCCCCATAACACGCTGATTCTCAGCTCAAAATCATAGTTTTTTGGTGTTTTTTCTTACATTCAACACCATAGATGTGATATATAGGTTTTGTTTAATGGGAGCCAACTTTTGGATCACCGGAATCTTACCTTTATATAGGTTTTTCCGGTGATCCAAGAATAAAAAACAATGGCTATGAAGTATGACAGTCTTTTTTCTCATAAAAACATATTAAAAATCATGATTTAAGAGTCGATTCTCACTAAATCGAGCATTTTAAACACATCTAATGGCTCAGATCTATCATAAGACACTTCCAAACTATGGGGCAGAATGGGCAAAATGAGAAATGAGGTCTAATATGTTCAGTTCTTATATATATATATATATATATATATATATATATATATATATATATATATATATATATATATATATATATATATATATATATATATATATTAGATTCCCTTAAAACTCTTATTTACATGTGTTTAATGCTTAATCCAAACCTGTAGATATGTTTATAATTGCTTACTCACTGAGCAACATGCTTTGGACTCAATTAATTTAACAAGAAATAGATAATATTTTAAAAACAATAAATAGTATTTTTTGTTATAATATTGTCATTTGAAAATATCACTAATTTATTGCAATATTTTCAAAATGTGGGTGATATTTATAACACGCACACACATCAATTAAAAAAGAAAACATAGTTGGTGTTTTTCTTAAATCCGAACATGCATGTATTGCAGATGTGTTTATCATGGCTTGTTACTAGAAAATATGCTTTGATATTGAATTAATTTAACCAAAACATTTAATTTTTTACCACAAAATTTTGATGCAATATAGATTGTGAATTTTAATTGGATCTCTTTAAAAACCCATTTAAACATAAAAGATACCTAATTTAATGCATGTTTTCCACTAAATAGACTATGAAGAATATATTTGAAGTTCAAGTTAAGTGAAAAAATATGAGTGCAGACTCTGCACTTATATATATTTTTTATAATCCCATGCTTAGGAGTATCCACTTTGCATTAATGTTATTGTTATATATTTTTTGCGTACCTTTTGATGTTTATTTCTATGTATTGCTACTCTATTTTTTATAACTTATTGTATCTGTTATTGACCTTGCACTCAATATTATCAATCTTGATTGTGTGCATAATTGATTTTAATATAATAATTTTTTTGTTTTCAGGACAAAAATGACGAATAAAGTGAAAGGACTTACAACATCCTCATCCCCAGATGTGAGTTCTGCTGGTAGTTGTAGTGGAAGTGTAGATTCAAGTTCTTTAGCAACATGTGATGATGAAGGGTCACTATGGGCACATATAGATAAGCTTGCAAAAACTAGAGGAGGTGGTAGAAAGAAGAGATTTCACTACAAACTTTTTGAAAGAGATTTTGTTTGGTCTTACACAAGAGTTAAGACTCATTTGTTGAAGATACTAGGATATGATATTTCAAAATATAGAAGAATTGATGAGGCAATACGAAGACAATACAAGATGAATATAAGAAGAGGAAGACAATGAGTGATTCTTGCGCAATTAGTATACCATTTTTAAGACACCAATAAGATGTTCAAAAAAAAGAAAAGCGGATGTAGGAGGTAAAGAAAGAAGAACGATACAAACATCATTGAATGCATATGAAAGGGAGGAGATGGTAGAAAAGTAGAGAGATATTTTTATTCTAATTCACTACTATTTAATACAATTAGAAATCCTTATTGGAAGGATTTAGTTACTTCTTTGGCAAATTTTAATTTGAGTGGCTATATACCTCTAAGCTTAGAAAAACAATGAACCACATTTCTTACGGAAAAAAGAGCAAATGTTCAGAGATTGCTAGAAATTAAAAAAAAAATCATGAGAACAAAACAAAGTTTTCATTGTTTCTAATGAGTAGACAGATATTTAAAGGCATCCACTAATTAATTTCATTGTTTCTTTGCTTAGTGGCCCAATATTCTTGAAAGCAGTTGATGCATCTGGGAAATATAAAAATGCAAAGTATTTAAAGAGGTTGTTTATAGAAGTAATAAAAGAAATGGGTGATCAAAAAGTAGTATAAATCATCACAGACAACGCTCCAGTTTGTAAAAGTACAATATTGAGTTTAAAGAGTAAGTATCCTCATATTTTTTGGACTCCCTGTGTAGCACTCAACTTGAATATGGCTCTCAAGAGCATTTGCAACTCCAAAGAAGAATAAAATTCTCCAACATATACTCTATGTTCATAGAACGAGGAATTAAAGAAAAATGTCAAAAGCATTAGGAATTTTGTTGTCAATCACCATCATGCTAATGCTATATTTAATAGGCATTCTGACCTGAAATTGTTGAAGGTTGTTGAAACACGTTTTGTGTTCATCATTGTGATGGTGAAGAGGATTAAGAAAGTGAAGAATGCTTTGGTTAACATGGTGACTAATGAGAAATAAACATTCTATCATGCTGATGATGTTGTCAAGTCTCAAGAAATTAAGAAATTCATTGTTGATGATGAGTTTTGGGACAGAGTCGTATACTTTCTTTAATTTACGCAACCTATTTAGAAAATGTTGAGAGAAGTTGATAAGGATGATCTCATACTTCACAAAGTTTATGAAATGTGGGATAATATGATTGAAAAATACAAGTTATAGTTTTCAAGCATGAAGGAAAAAAATCTGCATTGGATGATTCAGAATTTTTTAACCATATTCATTCAATTTTAGTCAGAGGATGGGATAAAAACAACACTCTTTTGCATTGCATGACATATTCTCTTAATCCAAAATATTATGCAAAAAAGTGATAGAAAGGTGGTATTGGATGTGTCCCTCCAAATTTAGACCCAGAGCTATCAAGGCATAGAAATATGTATATTAAAAGACTTTATCCAGAATCACATATTTTGAATCAAGTCACATAAGAGTTTGAAAATTTTGCATCTTCGAGATTATATGGACATGCATTACTAGCGGGAGATGAGGAGAATATAGATCCTATCACATGATGGTCAACATTTGGATCAGAAACACCTCTTCTTCAATGTCTTGCATTGAGGCTATCTTAGCCTGCTAGTTCATCATGTTATGAAAGAAATTTTAGCATATATTCTCAAATCCACAACATGAAGAACAACAAACTCACTAGCAAGCGTGTAGAGGATTTAGTATATGTTCATTCTAATCTTCAACTACTTTCACGAACCAATGATAAATATAGGTACTAATTGCTCTCTTAGTTATTTGACTATTTCTTAATTTTTTCATTTAAATATACTTGTGTTTAACATTTTCAAATTGGGTTTGTAATGCAGACAATGATCATCCAAATTTTGGGATGTAAACCCAGAAGAGTGTGATTTAGAGGGAAAGCATAATTTCAACATTATAAACATGGATTTATTTGAGTCTAATCTTCCTTCTTATGATGCATTTGATGATGAAACAAAAAATTATTAGGATCCATTACTTTATTGTTATATACATTGTGAAGGATATACTTTTGGTATGTCATTGTTTTTTTTTTTTTTAGTATACTGTATAATTTACTTTTTTTCTGCTTTACTGATTTGATTGTTTCTATAATATATTTAGGTTGATTTAATTATGGTGTTAGTTTTTATGATATAGAATAGAATTGTAGATTGTTAATTTGATTTATCGCATGCATGATGATGAATTGATTTAATGATATTATGATAATTATTTTTTATTTCATTAGTGTTACATTGCATGCATGATGATGAATTGATTTGTTGATATTATGATAATTATTATTTATTTCATTAGTGTTACTGTTATTAACTATTAAAACTTAAAAATTATATATATATACATAATTTTTTATATTTTTGCCCTCCCGCACCCAAGTTTTTTTAAAGTGCAGCATCATTGCACCCGCATCCATGTGCCATAGGTTAAAATATGTTCTTCTTTATATATTATCTTTTATATATATATAAAAGAACATAATATATATATATGTATATATATGCATATGTACTTTTTTACATATTTATTCTTTGTATGGACATAAGCAAGGCTAGTATTTTTTATTTCTTTTGTATTTTTTTTATTTCTCCCTTTTTATAAAGAGTATTTTGTCATTTGGCTAGAGTAGCTAACCATTGGGATGGTTAGATTAACTAGCCATTAGACCTATCAACATTTAGTTTCTTTTGGCTCTATAAATAGATGTATATGTCCTCTTGTATGTATGCATATTGTTAAGCATTTCAAGTGAAAAAAGTAAACTATTTTTATTTAAATTGCGTTGTGTGAGACTCTTGAGTTTTGTGAATTGATATTTGTGCTCTTTGAGCCTTTGTGAGTTGTTAAGGCATTTCATGCTTACTTTGTAATCTTGTGCTTGGTCACCATTTCATTACAACTTGATGCTTGGGGTTGTCCGGGTGACTAAATCTTGCAGTGTTGCACTGTGGATTTTGTTACTCTTATCCCCTTTATTTTGCAAATAGTTGTACTGTAACATAAATCTTTTCTTGTAAATATTTAAAATTCAAAATTTAAAATTCAAATATATTTTTGAAAGCAAAAAACATAGAAGGATAGAAACAAACGGAAGAAGTTCCTAGTTTAACCACATGAACACAAATGAGACAAAAAAAGGAAAAAAAGAATAGCAAAAGCCTTTATGGAAAAAGGAAGATAAAACAAAAAAAGAGTCTAGCCTCATGTAACTAGACATTTCTAAGCACTAAAGCTATTTTAGCTAGAGAAAATCTTGATGTAGTAGTCATTTTATCAGGTTAGTAAAATATGACATGGAAGAACTATCGATCAAATCTTCTCCTAGGTCTAGCTAGCTTGAGTCATTAAAGGCCAAGGTGTGCCCTCATAAGTTAAGTTGTTCAGCAAAGTTCAAGTGTACTGTTTAATGAAGAACACTTTCAGCAGTTCTCAGCCTGGCACTAACCCAAGCCATTTGTATATCGTCATGCTTTTATGCATAAAATTTGGAAACTCCCGGACTTGCACTACCATCTCTACACATTTAAAAGGCCCCATTTATGGCTTTAAAAACTCATGAAGTCTTTAATTTGCCTTTTAAAACTTGAGAGGTTGTATAAGTTTCTATTGTTCAAGATGAAAAATGTGTCTTATAACATGACAGATTAGACTAGAAACCTCCTAGCTTTGAAGGGGATCCATCTATCTCAAGCTTTGAAGTGGATCCATCTGTCTCAAGTCACTCTCCGCACTCTGTAAATGGGCAAAAAAATAAAAACAGAAACTAGTTTTGTTTTAATTTAACATTCGCAGTGCATCTGATATTTCATCATAATTCCACAATCTGCTGTGCACGCTGGAGTCTAAGAGGTTTTTTTGATGTTTTGTTCGTCTGCTCATGTCTCATATTTGATCACGCACCTGTAATTGACCATTTTTCATTACTAATTTTGATGAGAGACCTATGCAGTAAGGTATTGATTGTTGTAATAGAGAACGATCTATGTAACATGGACACTTCTAAAAGGTAAATGCACCCATATTGCAGATACGTCGATGCGGGTGCGACATTTGGACCCGGCTTCCGCAATGTCAGGTGCAGTCAACGGAATCACAGAATCGGAGTCCATTGCTGTCGGAAACTGGGCGTTAACCCTTACCAAGTCCAATTATATATATATATATATATATATATATATATATATATATATATATATATATATATATATGTGTGTGTGTGTGTGTGTGTGCCCCTGCACCCAGGTATTTTTAAACTGCCATGTCTCACTCTTCACACCCACATCTGGACCCGCACTTATGTGACATTGGGAAAGACAAGAATCTCCCCATGTATGAACTGCATCTTTATAGTGTCCAATAAGAAAGCATGAAATATCCAAAAAATATTTGTTTCACATTTTCATCTAGTACATAACATACTTCCGATCTCATGTAAATACTTATGTTTATGTTGTCTAAGCTCTTCGAATACATCTTCCCACTCTTCTGGAGTTTCTAGATCAGAAAAAAATGGATCATATACCTCAAAATTGTCCATTAGTTTTTACCAAAGGCATGATAAGTGAATAGTTGAAGTGCTTTATTTAGATCCAATCCTACAAGATGGTACATTTCATTGTCATTCAAGCCTTTCAGTCTTTGATAAATTGGATACCTTGACTTGCGTCATGTACACTTGGATCATATTTTAAAGTGTCATGGAGGTCTGATATAAAACAGCTAGCTTCCAAGCTTGAAGTGATTCTGTTATGGATGGCCCTAGCAAGGGTGACCTTCCCCATCCCACTGGTTTGCATTTCATGGGCTTGGACATCTAACAACTTCATCAACTTGGCATTATGTAACTCAAGCCCAAATGGGTACTCTGCCACATCAAGGTGAGTTTATTTAATTCATTTAAACCCTTTTTATCAATAAATTTGATAAGCTTAGCCTAATTCATGGCAAAAGGATATAATAAAAATTATTGGAGGGATATCACTCATAAGATTCAAGGAAAGCAGAAAAGCAAATGCTTACATCTCAGAAGGTCTGAATAGTAGCTTAATCACTTGAAGTGCTTAGTTACATTGTATTCACAATTGATTTGTTAGTTACGTTGCATTCATAATTGATTGATTGTTTGATTCCTTTTTTATTAAGCATTTACAGTACAAACAGGGAAGAAAAACAAAACCTCTTGTTCTCCATCATTCACTAGCTTCTCTTTTTATTTTTTTGTTTCTCTTCCAGAAATTATGACAAATATACTAGATGGAACAGTGAAATTATATGATTAACCATGGCATAAATATATCTTATATATGAGTTTAGTTGTTTTAAGTGCCATATACATCAATTCATGGTTGGTGCTAGCTAAGATTATAAGTTTTGAATTGGAGCTGTCAATTAGGAACAGAACCAAGCCTTATCTACTTAAAGCCTAGTGATGGGTGCACGCAAGTTGCCAAATAAGATTATCAAACAAGCCAGCGACTTGCTTGGTTTCTTCAACAATTTCTAGATCACTTCTTGATCCAACCTGACACTCTACATAGTCTGCCACTTTTATGTGTAAAATTGGTAACAAAGAGGGGCATTTCACTTATTTTTTTAACGGAAAAAGGGGCTTTTCAGTTGATAAGACTATAGTTGGGTCATAAACATTTAGAGCCTCACCTGATCAGATGGAACAATGTTGAACTCACTGACTGAACCTGGCCTGAGTGAAGCCCATTTACAGCCATGCTATGCCAACCTACCCAACTAGGTGTAAAAGAGTTATTGTAGACAAGGGTAAAAATGGTTGGCTTGGTTTGGTGGTATACTGATGCAAAAAGCAATTTTGGGCCTGCCTGAACATGAACTATGAAATTGATGATCAACAAGAAAATGGATAAAATTAATAATTACAGATATCAAATAGGATATCCAACAATCCATAAATCACAAACTTCCAACTAAACTTAAATCCAGTGATCAAGGGAAGAGATGGATGGATCCTTAGAGGAAGAAAAAGTGAATGGTCTCCTTGTAGTTACTAAATGAAGGATTCATTTTCTTATTCTCTTTCTCCTAAATCATAATTTGTGTTCCACACTTTCCTCTCTTTCTATATGCATAGTTCTTATCATTACTAAATTACTGTGCTTTAAGCATTAAACAAACTAAAATTCAGATTTTAATCTAGGATCAACCTAATAGCATATTGAACTATTCACCGTGGGTTACCAGTTTGCTTTAAGCAAAGCCAAACATGTAAATCCACAGAAAAGAAAACAACAAATTCCGTTAATAGTGGCCAGTGATGTAAGTGGTGAACTCCCAGATAGCAACAGAACTGATTAGGCTCCATCACTACTACTGGAGCATTCGAGGCTCAACCTCAAGGGGGCCTTTTAACATCTTGCGTTTTAGATATGAGAATTTGATTTGGTGACGTGCAAACTAGATCCCCAGTTTTTGCAAATAGGAGATCACAAATCCTTGAATCTGAGATACTCAACTATCATGCATTCATGCATCTCTGGTCCAAGCAGAATTTTGTACAACACAGTCTGTTCTTAATTATGCAGACTCCTTGTTTAAGATTACCTATATGAATGTCTAGTGTTAGCACATCTAGAACAAGCTGAGCGTGTAGCTTCGCTAGTTGCTTTGAGTTTTCTGTAAAATCTAAAATGAACCTACTGCCATCAAAATCATGATGCAGATAGTTGTCTTTCTGATCCCTCCCTCTCCATAGGTCCCAACCATGTCAATGTCATTAGCTGCTTCCATGTCCAACTGCTTCACCACATCTACTACACGAGATCCAAATCCAATTGCATCTCTTACATTGCCAAAGATAATTTTATCAAGCAAACTAAGAACACTTTTAATAATAAGTCTGATCAATTTTTCTGCATGACTGTTAGATCACAACATTTTCATATTCACCAATGATTGTGACAAACTATATCACAACGATACTCCAATTTACTCCTGTGTCATGTCCTCATATATACTACAACTAATGAAAAGCTGTACCAGAATGTCATGTCCCATATCCTTTTAGTCAGTTTAATGTGACATAGGTGTCAATCGTAGTCAAAGTATAAGCAATCAAATAATTTTTCCATATGTCATCTTACAGATGATAAGGCATAATATCATTTCATTAATAAATCAGGCTTCTTCCCAGATGCTCAGGTTCAGCTTGCTAAAAGGTAGGCTCAATTTGCTTGACTAAAACATGACCTAACATGAAGCTCAACGAGTACGGGTTTAGTTAAATAAATTAAGCAGCGTCTTGTTTTGTTTGACAAGAAATCTTTGGAATTGATTAAGGCTCTGTTTTGATGTAATAAAGTTTATCATTTTCCAAATACATGTATTGGAATGTATATGGATTGTGTTTTGGTTTAATATGGTTGGGTTAAATGAGTTGATCTCAAACAGACCCCGTAATCTAATACAGGCTTAAATTATAAAGATTCAAGTTAAAACTAAGGAGGCTGACATCACTTCTAATTTGGCTATGCATGAACTCAATTCAAATCTATATGTGGCTTTGGTATATCATATTTAAGTTGATGAAAGTGTCAAATTCGTAAAAATTTGGATAAAGGCTAACCAGATCTATATATGGTCAATGAATTTTCGTGTTTTTTTTTTTTGAAAAAACAACATATAAACCATGTGTTGAATCTAGTTCAACCTATAGATCATAATGGCTTGGTGTTGACCATTAATAGGTTTGTGTTAATCCATGTCAGTCACCTATTATACCAACTGAGTCAATTTTCAACATAATCGCATATGTAAACAACTTTAGTATATATATATATATATATATATATATATATATATATATATATATATATATAGAGAGAGAGAGAGAGAGAGAGATTATATGTTCAAGATAACAGAGATAGTCATCATTCTGCCAACTTATCCAGCTATATGGTGGAGACAAGGAGAAAAGACCCCTCTCATAAAAATAGTGCAAGGACAGAGAAATCTTATCCTCTTCATTGTGCTAATAAACAGAAAGGAGAAAAGAAAAAGTTGATTTTGGCCAACCCAAAATTAGGCTCAGAATCTCTGAGGTCAAACAGACTTAGTCAAGATAAGGTGAGGCTGGGGACATGTTCAGTTCCACTGAACCAATCTTCAGCAGCATCATACTTGCTATGTTTATCTGAGGTTCGAAGACTCAAGTTGTGAATTGGACCCTAACATGATCGTACAAGTGAGTAAAGATGATACCATACTAGAGTTATCAGAATATAACTTACTTTAAGAGTTTTCAATGCTTCCAATGCATCAACTTCATTCTACACTCTGCTACGCATATCAGGGTTTGAAGGGCTCTCTTCCAGAACAATGTCTTCCCTGTCCCGATTTTGATCATGCATTTCAAAGATATTTTTGTAATTGATTTTTATAAGAGATTTGTGTAGTAAGACTTTAACTGATATGGCTGAAAAAAAAAACACAATCTCTCCACATGTGAACTGCATTTTCTTTACCCTTTCTGATTAGAAAACATGAAACATCCAAAAATATTTGGTTTTCTGTTTCATCCAGTCCATCATAACTTATTTTCAACTTCACAAGGATATCTTTATGCTGAACTTGCACTAGTTTCTCTGAATCATTCCATTCCTCTAGAGTTTTCAGATCAAAGAAAAGTGAGCCAAATACTTCAAGAGTTAAGGGAAGTCCGTCTGTTGTCGGAATGACCTTCTTAGATGAATGAGCATGTAACACCCTGGGACTTTGAGAGTCCAAGTTTGGTTGGTATTACTTCATAGAGGAAAAGAGTACAAAGTTCACACAGAGAAATAAGGCTAAACATGTTTTTTATTATCATTCAATAAGTCACTTTCTTTCATAATGTTCATCATTCATAATAAAAAAAATAACAAATACATTATTTTTCAATGACATGAAAGTAAAAACTATCAAATACTTTGTCGAAAAAGAAGTTGATCAAGTTTTGTCTGTACTAGTGTGCCTAGAACCTACAATTATAATTAAACAAGAAAGTGAGTCTAAAACCCAGTAAAAAATAATTATAAGCAAATAAACACTTAAACTTACAACTGTAGTGAGCTCTAAGCCCTTAGTTTGAGTTTAATTTTTGACACACCACACAAGTTTGTATGTTTTAATTACCCCTCATTCACTCTCTTAAACACTTTATTCACATCAAACTAATCCTATGTCGGTTAAACCAATCATAGTCTTATATGTGTTGGCCAGACAATGAACCATACACTCCCAATGGTTCCCGGACCACCAGGCACTACAAAGAAACAAAAAGAAAACCCCGTCAGTAGCTAGCCATGAGGTCAGGATCAATCTCAATCTCGATATGGTTCATGCTATATCCTAACCATGATGGTTTTCAACCATCCATGGTCGTCTGGAGTCCCAAAACACTGTGTGAAGTGTAACCCTAAGTCATAGGCTAAGTTAACCACATGAACTCACATTCTCAAACTTGTATTTCACTCATTCTCTCACAAGTGATATCGTGAAATGATCACGAGAGATCTCATTCTTTAATCTCAATATCACATTAGGGCTCACATTGATCTCATAATAAGCATGCAACGATGTAGGGTCTCCACATCATTAAATCATCGATGACCCACTCTCCATGGTGGATGCACTCTAGCTACAAACCAGGTTGCTGCTTTTAGAAATTTAAGGGGTTATGCATGCTAATCTCAAAATATCCATTCATACAACATAAATAGAATAAAAATGAGACTCAAGTCTAAACACAATCTCATTAAATGCATGTTATTAGCAATTTATCATATAGATATGCTATCACAAAATAATCTTTCTAACATGCATGACATACAATAACTAACATGTATTCTATAATTAACATGTGTATACAATCATCTCATAATATCATGCATTGTCAATTTATGCATATCATATTCACACTTAAACTGTCATACTAATCATGTTAATTCACAACAATAACATGCAATATAAAAATGTTTATTCACATCTAAAATTACTTATAATATCCCTTACCTTGAGTGTGAATACCGTGCTCTAGTCACAATCGAGTCTCAAGATGCTCTGACAGTAGAATCTGGTCATTATATAAGTATTTTTGTATTAATTCACATAATCTCTTATGTTTTAACAAACTTACCAAAATACTCCTCTTAAATTGACTCGTGAGACCTTAATTTTTGTATCATTAATTTTACCAAAACTAATGATCAAGTAGAGTCCTCAATACGATACGAGTCCAACGCAGTAAACCTCACTCAATTCTAAGTTCGAGGTGCAAAGTTATATTTATTTTACAAAAAAGAATCTCGAGTACACCTAAGGGTATTTTGGTCATTTGGGTTTTATTCTTAAAATTCAAAATTAATCCCAACCTGATTCAGGTCCAATATTGATCTGGATCTAAAGTTGTCTTACTAGATCAAGATCCAAAACTCATCTAGATCCAGAACTGTCTGACTGGATCAGGAACAACCTGATTGGGTCTAGACCCAGTTTTGGTCTGGATCTAGAATTGATCCAATCAAATCCAATTTTGATTTGAATTCATAACTGATCCAAACCAGATCCAGTTCTGTTCTAAATCCAGAATAGTCGATTTAGACTCAGATCTCTTTGGATCTGATTCTATTGTGATATATCCAGATTGACTGGATCTAGATTTGGTCTAGTCCATATCCAATCAAAATGGATCTAAGATTTTGTTAGACTGAACCGGTTTAGTCTGACCCGGTTTGGTTCGGTCTGAACCGATTTAACCTGGACCAGTTCGGCCAGAACCTGTATGACCAATTTTTTTTTTTATAGAACTCTGTGGTTCGGACAAAACCAGCCTCTTTTTTTTCTTAAAGCCAGCTCGGTTTGGGTCGTGCCCAGACCGACCCGGTTTGGTTCGGGTCACACCCAAACCGAGCTGGTCCCCCTGTAAAAACCTAAAAGCGGAAGGGGCTCTGCCCTTTTCATTTTTACAAATGCAAAGGATCGGCCGCTGCCAACCCTCTCCCTCCTTCCTCCCTTTGGCAAAGGGGTCGGCCACCGGTGTCGGCTTACCATTCCTCTCTCTCTCTCATAAACCTCTATTTTTTTTTGTTTAACAGAAGCTCACCGGTAGCCATGGATGTCAGCCCCCCTTTGTCGAGAACAAAAAGGAGAAAACGAAGAAGTAGAAGAAATGGAGGCTTACCTTGTCGCCAACACTGAAATCTGGTAAGTGCCCTATAAATTTTTTATTTTTTTTCTTCTCTGTCGCTTCCCTTCTCCCTCTACCTTTCGCTTGGTGCGAGGTGGGGGGGGGGGGGGTGCATGAGGGCCTCACCCCTCCCTCGGATTGTGGGGGGTGAGGTTTACCGAAGAGTCGGTTCCCCCAAATGGGGAACCATATCTCTTTTTTTTTAAAGCTCATCCCCTCCAATGAAATCGTTGGAGGGGGTTTACAGAGCATACACATCTGACGGCTTCTCTCTGCCAAAGGCATGGTAACTGAACACTTCAATTGATTGGTCAAGATACTTCAAGATGATATATCTCATGTTTATGGAGTTTATGCACATTGAGTACATGTTTGTTTCTTGTCATGATTATGATTATGCTTTTTCTAGAAAACCAATTTCTGCTACCAACCAGTGCATTAAGTTGCTTGTCATCATCAACATCATCCAGAATGACAAGAACTCTCTTGTTGTGAATCCTTTTTCGAATGATGGTGATCCCTTGATTGATGTCATTGATCGTTGTACACCTACAATGTCACGGATCAACTGATTTAGCAGGAAAACAATCCCTTTGAATTATTTTGCTACTTCCCTAACATCTGAAATGAAGTTGCAAGCTTCAAAACTTGAAGATATCTTGTTAAAGACAACCTTATCAAGTGTTGTTTTGCCTGCACAACCCATGCCTTGAATTCCTACCATTCGAACATCATCTGGTTCGATCTACAAAATCTCTATCACATCTTTTATACGAGAATCAAGCCCAACTGGGTATTTGGCCGTATATAAGAGTCTTATTTATTTCATTTACAACCTTCTTAACAATGAACTGGATAAGCTTCTTCTCGTTTATGTGGAAAGAAAGCAAACATTGGTGAATATTTCAGCCATGAACAAACAATCACATAATCAATATAATACATTTTTAGAACAAAGAAAAAATTATGCTTCTCCAATAATTTTCACATAATTACAAGAGTTGATGCATTTTCTCTTACTAATAATAATGAATCTCATCATGGATGTTTGTGTGCCAAACCTTACCATGCCCTCTGATGACCAGCATGCATCTTAGAAGAGGATATTGCTCACTCTATCAAGCTACCATGGAAATTTAAGAAAGAAAGAGTGGATTATGAGACATAACCATCAGCCTCATTTTTGACATCGTATCCCAGTTGGAATATGTATAGGATCCAACATGATGTGACTCAATTAGACATGAGTACATCATGGGAAGGCATATAGGGAGTTACCGAGTAGTTATTTCAACTGCAAAACATTGATATCCACCTGTTAATGAAATTTTAAGTGTCTTCATCCTTTATCTACCTAAGATATAGAGTTGGCCGATCATTGGCAGAACATCTAGCTTATACCGAAATCACTCAATGAATAGGTACATGAGGGTCTAGAACTATATGATCTGATGGACATCAAAAATTGCAAACCAGTACAAGGCCTCTCCTTTAAAACTTCTCAAGAACCATAAGATCATGGCCTAGTCATTATTGAGATAGTCAGAACAGGTATCTAGGAACAGGGTGACATGAGTCTGGGGATTTTCTTCTCTATTGAATTTCATGAACTTCAAAGAGATGAGACCCAAAGGTTCAGTATCCTGGCCAGAGTTACTGATCATGCATATAATTCATGGTTTATTAACATTAAAATATGCATGATTTTATAAAATAATGTTTCAAAAACCCAATTTTATGATAGTTTTTGAGTAAATGTGATAAAATGATTTAAAAATAGAAAATGCATGAAAAATAGTTTTATTTTACATTTTTATACATATTTTAGTTTTTGTTATATTCATAGTAGTTTTGTTTTAGTTTTCAGTTAAAAATAAAATAAAAAATAGAGAAAATAGTTTTTAAAATCATTTTAAATGTTTGTTTTTTTTTAGAAAAGAAAAAAATTATATATAAATATAAATAGTTAGAATAGTTTTTTTTAGTTTCTTTTTAAATAAGTTTTAATTTTTAATTTTTGAACACTTTCTAATAAACTAGTTTTCATAGTTTTTTTTTGTTTTTTTTTAAATTGAAAAAAATAATAAACAAAACCGGCTTGAACCGGTTTGCAGTTTTAAAAATGAAAAAAAAATCTGTTTCAAACCGGTTCCAGCCGGTTTGAACTCTTTTAAAACCCCAAAAAAACGCAAAAATCGGGGTCTTCTTCTGTACGCATTTCCCTCTTTCCTAACCCCTCCCCTCCACCTCATTCTTCTCTTCTTCTTCTCCTTCTCCCTATTTCTCTTTCTCGTTTCAGGTGGAGGTGCCTTCAATCCGGAGATGGTGTACAGGAGGGGGCCAACTCTTTCCTAACCCTTCTAAGGTTCACGGTGAGTTTTCAGAACTTCTTCTTCTTCTTCTTTAGAACTTCTTCTTCTTCTTCTTTAGAACTTCTTCTTCTTCTTTTTCTTCTTCTTCTTCTTCATCTTCTTCAGATCTTTTTCTTGTTGCTGCTAACTTTAAAACCAAAATAAAAAGAGAAAAATTGAAAAACAGAAAAAAATATATCTGCAAAAGAGTTCCGGTGATCAACAGAGATCTGTCGGGAAATCGGCTGAATTTCTGCCAGAATCCCCTGCGTTAGCTCAGCCTGCTGGAGTTTGATTGACCGATTGCTGGAGTTTGATTGACCGGATGCCTGAATCAATTCACGGATTGGCAGAAATGTTTTAATATCTGTTTTAATTGCAGATTAATGAAATATGTGTCGATTAAATGTGAGAATAACTAGATCATCTACTATTTGATATTTTTCGGTGACTGAATATGAGAATTCGATCTACTGACCGATCGAATGCTTAATGTTGATCGACTGAATGACTAGATCGACTCCAGTTGGTTAAAATGTTGTTGAAGCAATGATCTAACTGAAGATCATTGGAATGCCAATCGATTGAATGTCAATGATCGGAGTATCTGAATTTGGATCGGCTGCTTATAGATCTCCGGCAAGTGTGGTTTCATTAATTTCTTGTGAATATTGTGGTTTCATTAATTTCTTGTGAATTTTGTTTGACAGTTGATTAGTTGATCTGTGGCATCAATTGGATGCTTTGTTCTTGAATATTTGATGTTAGTTTCTGAAGATGTTAGTTTCTAAGAAATCAATCGGATGGTTTGTGAAGGCCTAATTTCTAAAGATGATTAGTTTCTTTGTAAGAATATTTGATCAAATGAATACGTTTCTTTCTGAGCATTGATTTTTGAACTCTTTCTAAAATACTAATCTCTTGACTGACCGACTGATCGGAATATTGATTGACCATCTGATTACTGAGAAATATTTGAATGCTGATTTCGGTCTGATTTCCAGCATATTATCTGTTTGCTCCATGAATATTATTGTTGATCATATGTTAATAGCTAATTAGTAACTGCATTTACTTAGTATTTGAAGTTAGGTTCAATTAGTGGATTTGAAATAATTAGCAGTGGTAATTGTTTCATAATTAGATTAGTTCGCTAATTAGCAGTTAGTATTACTTAGTTAAGAAAATATTGTTAGTTTTTTATATTACAATTAGTCTTAAAATTTCTTAATGAATTGTCATTTCAGTATTAACATTTAGTTAGTTAATTTTTGTTTTTCTTTCGTGAAATGCTCGTGTTCATTGAATTTGTGCAGGATAGCACAGGAGTGGAGCGGAAGTGATTACATGACACGAAGTACGAATAGTAGAGCTTTTTTTTTTACTTTTTAGTTTAGAATTAGGAATTTAATTGGGTTTGTAAATATTGCTTTTTACGCCCTCTGTGAAGGGTATTCATTTGTTGTAATAGATAGTTGTTTTTACTTTACTCGTACATTTTACATTTCATAATACGGCCTCTGTGAAAGGTATTCATTTCCGTTGTAGTCTAGTTGGTTAGGATACTCGGCTCTCACCCGAGAGACCCGGGTTCAAGTCCCGGCAACGGAACCAAAAAATTTGATGTCTTCTTTTAAATCGTTGTAATTTCAAAAATATTTTTATATGAAAATCATGTGAAAACCAGACATCAAATAATAAAAACCGGTTCTCACTAGTGGATGAGACCGGGTCGAACTCAGGGAACGGGAATATTTCGTATTCAAGCAAACAAATCTAAACTATTCTTTATTGCCGTATTATGAAATGTAAAATGTACGAGTAAAGTAAAAACAACTATCTATTACAACAAATGAATACCCTTCACATAGGGCGTAAAAAGCAATATTTACAAACCCAATTAAATTCCTAATTCTAAACTAAAAAGTAAAAAAAAAGCTCTACTCTTCGTACTTCGTGTCATGTAATCACTTCCGCTCCACTCCTGTGCTATCCTGCATAAATTCAATGAACACGAGCAGTACACGAAAGAAAAACAAAAATTAACTAACTAAATGTTAATACTGAAATGACAATTCATTAAGAAATTTTAAGACTAATTGTAATATAAAAAACTAACAATATTTTCTTAACTAAGTAATACTAACTGCTAATTAGCGAACTAATCTAATTATGAAACAATTACCACTGCTAATTATTTCAAATCCACTAATTGAACCTAACTTCAAATACTAAGTAAATGCAGTTACTAGCTATTAACATATGATCAACAATAATATTCATGGAGCAAACAGATAATATGCTGGAAATCAGACCGAAATCAGCATTCAAATATTTCTCAGTAATCAGATGGTCAATCAATATTCCGATCAGTCGGTCAGTCAAGAGATTAGTATTTTAGAATGAGTTCAAAAATCAATGCTAAAAAAGAAACGTATTCATTTGATCAAATATTCTTACAAAGAAACTAATCATCTTTAGAAATTAGGCCTTCAAAAACCATCTGATTGATTTCTCAGAAACTAACATCTTCAGAAACTAACATCAAATATTCAAGAACAAAGCATCCGATTGATGCCACAGATCAACTAATCAACTTTCAAACAAAATTCACAAGAAATTAATGAAACCACAATATTCACAAGAAATTAATGAAACCACACTTGCCGGAGATCTATAAGCAGCCGATCCAAATTCAGATACTCCGATCATTGACATTCAAGCGATTGGCATTCCAATGATCTTCAGTTAGATCATTGCTTCAACAACATTTTAACCAACTGGAGTCGATCTAGTCATTCAGTCGATCAACATTAAGCATTCGATCGGTCAGTAGATCGGATTCTCATATTCAGTCACCGGAAAATATCAAATAGTAGATGATCTAGTTATTCTCACATTTAATCGACACATATTCCATTAATCTGCAATTAAAACAGATATTAAAACATTTCTGCCAATCTGTGAATTGATTCAGGCATCCGGTCAATCAAACAACAGCAATCGGTCAATCAAACTCCAGCAATCAGTCAATCAAACTCCAGCAGGCTGAGCTAACGCAAGGGATTCCGGCAGAGATTCAGCCGATTGCCCGGCAGATCTCTGTTGATCACCGAAACTCTTTTGCATATATATTTTTTTTTCTGTTTTTCAATTTTTCTCTTTTTATTTTGGTTTTAAAGTTATAGCAGCAACAAGAAAAAGAGAAGAAGAAGAAGAAGAAGAAGAAGAAGAAGAAGAAGAAGTTCTAAAGAAGAAGAAGAAGAAGAAGTTCTGAAAACTCACCGTGAACCTTAGAAGGGTAAGGAAAGAGTTGGCCCCCTCCTGTACACCATCTCCGGATTGAAGGCACCTCCACTTGAAACGAGAAAGAGAAATAGGGAGAAGGAGAAGAAGAAGAGAAGAATGAGGTGGAGGGGAGGGGTTAGGAAAGAGGGAAATGCGTACAGAAGAAGACCCCGATTTTTGCGTTTTTTGGGGGTTTTAAAAGAGTTCAAACCGGCTGGAACCGGTTTGAAACAGATTTTTTTTTTCATTTTTAAAACTGCAAACCGGTTCAAGCCGGTTTTGTTTATTATTTTTTTCAATTTAAAAAAAAACAAAAAAAAACTATGAAAAGTAGTTTATTAGAAAGTGTTCAAAAATTAAAAATCAAAACTTATTTAAAAAGAAACTAAAAAAAACTATTCTAACTATTTATATTTATATATAATTTTTTTTCTTTTCTAAAAAAACAAACATTTAAAATGATTTTAAAAACTATTTTCTCTATTTTTTATTTTATTTTTAACTAAAAACTAAAACTAAACTACTATGAATATAACAAAAACTAAAATATGTATAAAAATGTAAAATAAAACTATTTTTCATGCATTTTCTATTTTTAAATCATTTTATCACATTTACTCGAAAACTATCATAAAATTAGGTTTTTAAAACATTATTTTATAAAATCATGCATATTTTAATGTTAATAAACCCTGAATTATATGCATGATCAAATACCCCCATGCTTATGTTTTGCTAGTCCTCGAGCAAACTAGAAAAATGCAAGAAATCAAACTATCACCTAACTCACTTTCGTAGGAATCACGGTTGCATTTAGCTTATGCAACAAGCTCTTTCAACCCCTGGGTTACCCCAGTGGACGAGTAAGGTCTCGTGAGGGTTTGCAGTGATGCTACCCACAAACATCTCTGTCATGTATGCATAATATTACACATCCTCATAATCAATAGGTAATTAAAGACTTTGTTTTCACAAATATTTCCTGTTATTTCAAAATCAAAACATAATTAGAGTCTTTTATATACCACCACAAAAAAAGAATTTCTTTCACTTTTCTAAATATCACAATTATTTATGTTTTATTCTTAGAAAATCCAATAAAAACATATTATTATTTACTTATCCTCAGTCATATGTTTTTTGCACAGGTTTTCTCAATCACACTTCTAAGCACTGAACTTTTCTCTCTTTTTCAGCTCTTTTCTCAATTTTTTCATTTTTTTCACGCTTTTTCTGTTTGCGTATTCATTTTTCTCTTATAGCTTGCGTGTGGTCTGCTTTTATGCCTTGTGCAATGTTAATATCTTCTATACTTTTTCAATACATACCAAAAGATATCAACTAAGACATAAAAGTGACTTCCTTCATTCACCTTTATAACGTGAGAGTCAAACATTTCAACTTGTATCTGTTCTCAGTTACTTAGGATCACGAAGTTTTCCACTCTCCTTTTCGAAATGGAATTAAAAGTTTCAACTTACATCTAAGTTCCATCTACTAAGGATTGCGGAATTATCCAAACAACCTAACACATGCTATTTTTTTTCTTTTGAGCTCATTTTTACGCTTTTGTTCATTTGCTTAGTTTTTCAAAAATAGAACTGTGCATATTCATATTTATGATTCAAAATAAATTCTAACATGTATCTATCATCATTTCTTCGAAATCCGCATAAACAACCATAATTTTTAGATCTATGTCAGAAAAAATTTTCGTGGGGCTTAAAAATCCTCTAAAAACATTAGATTTGAAATAACATTCATATAAGTTCAAACTCTTTCTTTAAAAATCTACTTTTCATGAAAGATGTGTAAACATGTGCAAGAACGTAAACAGAAATATCCATGTGTGCAAACTACACCCTCCCCCATGCTTGAATGACACTGTCCCAGTGGCACTCCCCCATGCTTATATGAAACTAAGTGAATGCACATGAGAGGAAATAAATGAGGGAAAAGAGTAGAATGACCTGACATGAATTAAAAATACACGTTCTATGAATGTAATGAATGCAATGTATACATGACAAAACATAAAACTCATGAATGAAACAAAAACAACATGAAAAACTCATGAAGAAGTAAAAACAAAATAAAATCTATAAATTCTAAGCAAATCTAATAATATACAAGATATGGGTTGCCTCCCATAAAGCGCTAAGTTTCACGTCCCCAGCCAGACGGATCCCTGAAAAAATCCTTCATCGTCCATGAGATCAATGGACATGAAGTCAGACTCAATCGGGCTCTCTATGAAAAATAGTGTCATTTGTGACACTGCGCACTATGTTCCTGTCCTGTCTACCTCTAAATGGCTCGAAGTGCCCGATCCAACTCAACTCACCTATCTGATTTTCACGTAATTCTAGGTGATCCTCATCTAATGATTCCTTATCCTCCTTATGAGGTGGATTACTCAATAACCAAGCATATTCTGCTTCTACGAGGTCTTGAATGACATCAACCTCGAAAGAAGCCTCCTCAACAGCAGGCCCCATAGCAGCACGAAAAATTTTTAGCCGTATCTTCCTATTTCCGAATGACACATCCATCGCACCAGTGCGGCAATTGATGCACGCATTGGCGGTAGCTAGGAAGGGGTGACCGAGAATAATAGAAGTCTGCTGTGGGCTATCAACTCCTTCCATATCTAATATCACAAAGTCGACAGGGAAATAACAATCCTCCACCTTGACTAAAACATCTTCAAGTATCCCTCTTGGGACCTTGATAGATCTATCTGCGAGCTGAAGAGTCATAGGTGTAGGTTTCATCTCTTTCAATCCAAATTGGTCATAAAAGAAACCCGGCAAGATGTTAACACTTGCCCCAAGGTCGAGCAATGCACGCCCCACAGTGATGTTTCCTATGACACATGAGATGATAGGAGTCCCTGGGTCCTTGAGCTTAGGTGGGGTTTGATGTTGCAATACTGCGCTCACCTGCCCGGTTAAATAAATCTTTTTCTGCACATGGGACATCGACTTCCTTTTCTGCGTACAAAGTTCTTTGAGGAACTTTGCATATGCAGGGACCTGTTGAATAGCATCTAGTAAGGGGAGGTTTATCTGAACATGCTTGAATATCTCAAGCATCTCTTGCATGTTCACTCCGGACTTACCTAATGCTCTTGGCCTCTCTAACGCCTCAGGAAAGGGGGCTTTGGGAATGTAGGATGGTGAAGGCTCAGAAGGAAGAACCTTCTCGCTTTCCTGAGGTAAAATATTAGGGACAGACTGCTTCTCGCTTATCTTCTCTCTTTCTTCTGCAGCCTCCCTTGCTTGGTACTGCTTCCCACTCCTAAGGGTTACTACTTGAGCTTGCTCTTTATGTGCATCAGTCATATGCAAGCTACGCATGGGTTCCTTTCCCTTAGGGTTGACAATAGGCTGGCTAGGCAATGTCCCCTCACTTCGCCTGCTAAGTGCTTTGGCAAGCTGCCCCATTTGAGTCTCTAATTTTGCAATAGACTGGGTATGCGAGCTTAAAGCTTGCAAAATCTTATCCTCAAAAGATTGACTATGTAAAGGCTCATGAGACTGGGGTTGAGTATAAACAGGTTGGACTGGGAGATAACTGGATCTTTGAAATCCAGGCGCATAACCACCTTGACTTGGTTGACTCTGGGAAGGGTTGGGTGGGTGGATCTGTGAGTTGCGCCATGAGAAATTGGAATGATTTCGCTAGCCCGGGTTATAAGTGTTGGAAAATGGATTAGGTACGGGCCTAGCGAAGTTTTGTGCCATCTGAGCTTGCTCGTGGACAAACTCGGGATATTGTGGCGCAACTGGTCACTCGAAGACATGATGTGCAGGACTTGCACACAACGCGCACACCTGCATGGCAGGGGAGGGACCCAACAAAAACTGATCTAATTTCTAGGACAGTTGGTCTACCTTGTTGCTCAACTCAAGGTTCATCCCTAACTCGAAAATACTTGCCTTCTTAATGCTATCCTGTACAGGTGCAACCTTATCGAACCGTGAGGCTGTCGCATGGTGCATCGAATTCTCGCTCAATGTCTCAAAAAGCGACCATGCTTCATCCTCACTTTTGAGCATAAATGTGCCCCCACACGCGGCATCCACCATTTGACAGTTCTTTTCAGTAAGACCGTCATAGAAATATTGCACCAGTTGCCAGCGAGGCACCTGGTGGTGGGGACACTTGCGGAGAAGATCTTTCAATCTCTCCCATGACTCATGAAACTGTTCTCCCTCAATTTGGGAAAAACTGGTTATCGCTTTACGAAACTGGTTCGTTTTACCAATTGGGAAATATTTCTTTAAAAATTCTCTTTGCATATGTTCCCAAGTGGTAATTCGAACAGTATCTAATGATTTTAACCAACTCTTCGCTTTGTCCTTCAGAGAGAAGGGGAACATGGTCAACCTCATCACATCATCTCCAAAGTTGTTGATTCGCACTATCGAGCAAATCTCTAAAAATTCATCGAGATGACGATATGGGTCTTCATTGCTAAGGCCATAAAACGAGGGTAACATTTGGATCACACTGGCCTTTATCTCGAAATGGTTTGCTCCTACATCAGGTCTTGCGATGCAGGAGGCGGGAGTGTAAGTGTTGGCCATGAAATACTCCCTCTGAGGACGAGTAATCTGCTAATTCTCAGCCATGGTTGCAGATCTCTGGGCTCTCCTAATAAGGGACTCGGGGTCCTCAATCGGCTCTACCAGCTCGGGGTCAAGTGAGCGTCGCCCTTGCATACACCTCGTAATAGACCGGTGTAGCTCACGTCCTAACTTTGGGTTTTCTACCTAACTAACGCACTAAGCGGCCAAACCATGCAAACCACAAAGCGAGTAAACTAAAAACAACAAAAACTAAACAAGCACCACGCAATTACATATAACAGAGATTATGCATAAGAAATATGAAATCTATGTGTACGGTACCAATCGTACACAGTCACCTCTAAGGGGTTCCTAGTAGGTGGGTTGTGCAGAAAAGTAAGCTCGTCTCTAAGATATGCACATACGTGGTTCTAAACCTAAATGCAAACAAACACTAGGCAATAAAGTGAATACTAATATTACGCCGTTCCCCAGCAACGGCGCCAAAAATTTGATGTCTTCTTTTAAATCGTTGTCATTTCAAAAAGTTTTTTATATGAAAATCATGTGAAAACCAGACATCAAATAATAAAAATCGGTTCTCACTAGTGGATGAGACCGGGTCGAACTCAGGGAACGGGAATATTTCGTATTCAAGCAAACAAATCTAAACTATACTTTATTGTCATATTATGAAATGTAAAATGTACAAGTAAAGTAAAAACAACTATCTATTACAACAAATGAATACCCTTCACAGAGGGCGTAAAAAGCAATATTTACAAACCCAATTAAATTCCTAATTCTAAACTAAAAAGTAAAAAAAAAAACTCTACTCTTCGTACTTCGTGTCATGTAATCACTTCCGCTCCACTCCTGTGCTATCCTGCACAAATTCAATGAACACGAGCAGTACACGAAAGAAAAACAAAAATTAACTAACTAAATGTTAATACTGAAATGACAATTCATTAAGAAATTTTAAGACTAATTGTAATATCAAAAACTAACAATATTTTCTTAACTAAGTAATACTAACTGCTAATTAGCGAACTAATCTAATTATGAAACAATTACCACTGCTAATTATTTCAAATCAACTAATTGAACCTAACTTCAAATACTAAGTAAATGTAGTTACTAATTAGCTATTAACATATGATCAACAATAATATTCATGGAGCAAACATATAATATGCTGGAAATCAGACCAAAATCAGCATTCAAATATTTCTCAGTAATCAGATGGTCAATCAATATTCCGATCAGTCGGTCAGTCAAGAGATTAGTATTTTAGAAAGAGTTCAAAAATCAATGCTCAGAAAGAAACGTATTCATTTGATCAAATATTCTTACAAAGAAACTAATCATCTTTAGAAATTAGGCCTTCAGAAACCATCCGATTGATTTCTCAGAAACTAACATCTTCAGATACTAACATCAAATATTCAAGAACAAAGCATCCGATTGATGCCACAGATCAACTAATCAGCTGTCAAACAAAATTCACAAGAAATTAATGAAACCACAATATTCACAAGAAATTAATGAAACCAGTTACTGGAAGTGCCTAGGTAAGTGGGGAAGCGCACTTCCATGAAGTGCGCTTAAGAAGTGTGAAATGTCATGCTTCTGAAATGCACGGGGAAGCATGCTTTCCTTTAATGGGAAGCACGCTTCCCACCATGCTTCCTCCATTTTTTTTATTTTTTTTATTTTTTATTTTTATTTTTTTTGCTTCTCCATCGCTTCCTAGGTCGCTTCCTAGACGATTCCCGATTCGCTTCTAAGTGATCCCATGCTTCCTGCTTCCTAAAATTTTGAAAGTGCCTCACTTCCCACTCTCGCTTTTCATATCGCTTCCCGCTCCCGCTTCCTCAACTGACAACCATGGTCCTGGCTCAGGATAAAATCTTGGATTTCGTTGAGCCTTCTCACTCCTCTGGCTCTCTTCATTTGTTGGGTCACATTCCTTAATTCTTCATTTTGATTTCGGACTCGCTTTTCATACTCATTAGAGCGGAATGACGTAATTCTGCTTGTTGGGATTACTATTTCTATCACACTGACGGACTGAACTTTTTTTGTTGGGATACTATGACTCCTTTGTCTATGCACTTGTTTATAATCCAACCTTGCTACATTCACTAGAAACTTTTATTGTATTTTGATGTGCACCAAGTTCTAGGCAAGCTCAATCCAACTCCAAAGGTCTGAATTATACAAACAGGTCTAAACCAAGCTTATCCGAATATGCCACCCATACTCTAAATGATATCAGTCACTTCAACCATATGAGACATCATCTAAGATGACACTACCTCAGCCATGTCATCACATTAGCAGCCACCCTATCTCAGTGAGACTCCCTTAGGAACCCCTTCTCATCAATGCCAAGTGGGACCTATATGGGGCATCCCCTCTAGAAGCCTCTTATGCCAAAGTGGGTCCCACTTGGTTGGCACCTCTCAAGAGGCCTTCAAGGCTTCCAAAAATGTGTGACCCTTGGCTTCCCTCCTTTATTTCCATAGAGCTGAAGAGTCTTATGGGTTAGTGGGTCTCATTAGTATTTTAGGTAGTGCTTATCGTAGTGGGTTGTTTGCTTTTATTTGTTTTTATTTTTGTAATTAAGTGAGAGCTCCCTTGAACTATAAAAGAGATTCAATTTATGAAAGAATGAAATAATATAGAAATTGAAAGTTTTTTCTCTCAAGTTCCTCTCACACTCTCTCTTGTTAATGTCCCCCTCTCTCTTTGTGGACAGTTTTTTCTCTTCTTTTCTTACCCCAATAAATCCTAACCTCCTTGACTCATTTACCCTCTCTATAAGGGCTTTTCTCTTGGTTATGTAAGGCGATAACTGTAATACCTGCAATTTTTTGAGATTTTAACGAGAATTATTCGGGTATTTTCTGGATAATTAATTGGTGATTAATTATCAATAATATCTTGATATTTTATTAAAATTATTTAATAATTTATTTTATGAAAATTGATGAATTTATAGTACTTAGCAAGTATGTTTATTTAAATATTTAATGAGAGAATTATTTGTCAATTAAATTTGAAATTTAGGAGGTTTTGAATGAGGTAGTTGGATCTGGATCTAAGTGAAGATAAAAAAAGAATCAAAATGCACAAACATAACTCCGAATGAATACATAGGATCCACTAGATCTTGAGTTTTCCATTTTTGGATCTCTAAATGATTTAGGTCAAACCAATTGAGTTCATGTAAAGTTTAGACCCATATTAGGAGTTGAAGCAGATCTGGGAGAGTTTTAGATCCATCTGAGACCCAAAGTGGGTCTCACTAAGGATTTGGATCTATAGGAGACCCCAAACGGATCTCTTAAAGGTAAATAAGATTTTAGGTCTATTTGAAAACCCAAATAAATCTCATTGAGGTGAA
Organism: Nuphar pumila; assembly: GCF_984573655.1. Classification (NCBI taxonomy): domain Eukaryota; kingdom Viridiplantae; phylum Streptophyta; class Magnoliopsida; order Nymphaeales; family Nymphaeaceae; genus Nuphar; species Nuphar pumila. The sequence goes on along the minus strand of NC_143263.1, from coordinate 77,932,727 downwards.
AATAGTTTAGATCAGTTTGAAACCCAAATAGATCTCATTGAGGTGAAAATGGTTTGGATCCATTTAAGATCCAAATAGATCTCATTCAAGGTAAATAGGATTAGGTTCTATTTGGAGACCCAAATAGATCCCACTAAGTAAAATGAGATTTGGATTGATTTGGAGACTCAAATGGATCTCACTAAGTAACATGGGAATGTTGGATCCACTTGCAGACCCAATTGGATCATGTGGGTACCTTCTTCATGGGTTTTCAGAAAAATGAAAGAAAGCATGGTTTTCTCACTTAAAATATGTTTTTAAAATAGATCTGAAATAGATCCAGATTTCGAGATGGTGTGGGGATCATTCTTTAAAATAAAGAGTATTTCCTTCTCTGACGATCAGGGCTCTGCCGAACCAAGAATCCACGATCTTTGATTTGGAGTAGCGGCATTGGAGAGAGTTGTGTACCTTTGTATTTTAGACCTAAAAGAAAATTGAGTTTGGAGGCAGTAGCCACCGAAACTCAAAAAAAATCACAAAAGATAACAAATATGAAAATGCTAGATAAATCTAATCTTAAGAGATACATAAAATAAATAAAACACAAAAAAAATGAGAATAAAGTCTCACCTCATACTTAGGTAACCATTTCTACAACATTCATGAGTGTAGAGGAGCACGGACAACACTTTCGCTAGGTGCGGGTTCTAAAAGATGGGTAAGGCTAGGGATCTCGATCATAGACTATGCTAAGTTTTGACTTGACTGGCTAGGCTAGGCCGACTGGGCTAGGTTTTGTAGAGAATTTGACAAAGTGACATTACAAATTCCATATACTAAAATAAGGGGTGAGAGTCCCTATTTATAGTTTTCTAGGCGGATCCGGATATGTTTCTTGTGTATCCGGGATCTATCTAGATGGATAGGTTTGAATGAAAGGTTGAGATTCAATACAAGGTTTACTGCTTTGATGAGTATTTTTCAAAAGGAAAGGAGTTTGGCAGAGGAAAAGGTTTCAATTTCAGTTTTGTAAGGTTGAAAGGGCAAATCATGCTCAAGAGAAACACTGAAAAATGGCAGTAGAGAGTTAACAACTCAGGTTGTCATTAACAAGTGTTAACTACAACTTGTGTTAACGACAACTAGTGTTAACAACAATTGAGCTAACGACAACTGAGTTGACACTAAATATTGACTATTGATAACCATTCTTGGTCAAATAGGCTACTAATGACAACCCAGGTTGTTGTCAATGGTTTTGGGCAAAAGAGCTAACGACAATTCAAAAAATATGAATTATCGTCAGCGAAATCAGGTAAAACAAGCCCGACAGGCTAACTTGTTTTGGTCATAACTTTTGACTTCGATATCCATTTGAGGTGATTTTTATTTAGTTTGAAAGCTAACATCCTCAACTTTAATTCATCATTTTAGTATAAAATTTTGATAGTCTTACTAGTTTAAAATGTGCTGAAAGTGAGACCTACCTGAAAAATAGATTTATATACTAAACAAGTCACCTTGTTTTGGACATAACTTTCTACTCTAATGTCGTATTGACTTAATTTTTGGCTCATTAAAAAATTGAATCTCTTTTGGACAAAAACTTTGAAGAAGCAATTTTATGGGCCGAAAATAAAGTTGAAGTCAACAAAGCTTTATAATATGTCAAAAATACTAGATTTTGATATGTGTCTCAAGACATAAAATGACTTGGTCTTAAATTTATGTCTAAAGATGCCCTTCTTTGTTGTTGGGCATGCAAAGCTCGATCGATAACAAAGAAGTAGATACACTGGCTTTTGAAAAAAGTGAAAGATTAGCTCTACTAAGTATTTTTGAAAAGAGATATTTGTCAAAAGATATGTAGACAACTTGTTAGTTGATGTAAGCCAAAGACACCTACATAGCTTAACACAAGGGACTCCCTGTTGTGTCTATCTATATAGGCAGAGAGGTCTTACCAAGATGCTAGATTGCAAACTAAGCTAGTACCATATTTCACACAAAGGCTCTCCCTTGAAATCGATGTTGTGAGCAGGAAGTCTTGTTGAACAAGGTTAGACAAAGACTAAAGAAGTATTTTGTCGCTAGAAATCGCATGAAAAATGATTGAAGATTTTGACAAAGACAAAGACTTCTTTTTGAAAACATGAAGACAAAGACAAGCTTTTTGGGAAAAAACATTGAAAAGACATACATTTTTTACTTTTGACAGGATAGAATGAAATAATGCCTTTTCTAGAAATGAGCCTTTAAAAATAAGATTGGGTTTAAGACAGTTTATGTGCTTGCCAGAAAGGTTATCAGATTGCTCCATCAATCCTTGGGACAACCTAATGACCTAATGTCCATCTATCTACAAGATGATTCTAAGACAGAATTAGGTAGTTTTTTCCTAATAGGACATAGGACAATTGGGTTTCTTAGAACTATGTGAGGTGCAAGACAAAAATTATTAGTAACATGCAGAAAGGAATGCATACGACATGACATCATGATGAAATGCTTTGATTTGACCCAATTTGATAAAGGTGATCTCAAAGTAAGTTTTTCCAAAACAATTTTTTCCTAACTCATGAAAGATAAATTTTTTGAGAAAACAATGCAGAAGACACTTGGCATTAGCTTGATTGAAGTCGATATTGTCATCTTTGACGAAAAATGATTATTTTGACAAACTGTATTTTCAGATGTTCCTCACTCCCCAACTTAATGAGTAGTCGTTCAAGGTGTTAGATTCTTGTTGATGACTAACCATCGGTCTCAAGAAAAAGTAGGAACCTTGTTCCACACAAAGGCCTCTCCAGCATAATGAGTAGCCATGAAAAGTGGGAGGTCTTACCGACAACCAACCATCATTCTCAAGGTGAAACAAGCAAGACAGAATATATCCAGACAAAGACATATTTTTAAAAATTTGAATCAAAATGATACTTCTTGCAAAAGCTATGTCACTGATCGGTGCATTGAAATAAAACCAATTTAGATAGAATTTATAAAGATTGCAAAACAATTTTGTCAAAACAATCTTATTATAAGATCAACTTATAGAACACTGTGGGTCAAATAAGATGACATGAATGAATGATTGCAAAATAAATGCTATGGATGAGACAGTATAATAATAATGTTAAAAAACTTCATGAGAAATAAATGACAAGACAAAGATGATATTTATGAATGACAATGGTGCATGACATAATGTTAAGTACTATGATGAGATTTATGAAATGCGATGTGCATGATGACCTAAGTCTAAAAATGATGCTCCAATTTTTTTTCAAAAGAAATGACAACTGTCTTTTGTTAAAATTTTGGAAATAAATTTTGAAAAAAAAATCATCTGACTGGATGATTGCCATGGAAAGTGTTGCAAACATGAGAAGAGTGAGTGCAAAACTGAGTCTGTGTAACTTGCATTACTTAGTAGAAATTTGATTCTTTGCCAATATTGATTTGAATTTACTTTCCAACTTTTTTCTCCTAATTGAAGTCATCATAAAATAAACAAACTCTCTCTTCTTCACTAGAACAAATCTTTTATTTGACCTTTTAATTTCAAAGTGACTAGTTATATCAGCACATGTATAAGTTCATGTTTTGATAGGTGTGAGTCTAATTTCATAAAGATTGAGACTCTAGAAACTTTCAAATGAGCAAGACTCCTTGGACATGTAGGCCCAAAAATGAGCGCTCTTTTAATTAGCCAATCATTTTTCAAAGTCTTTAAAGAAAACAAATTGGACACGGATTATTGAACTTTGAGAAACAAAGTACATGGTAATGATGACGGCAAAGGATGAAATGATAATGACTTTATTTTTTACTTTTAACTTTGGGTATCACAAGGCTCAAAAGGGGTACCAATAAAGGTTGGACATGATATTTTTGAATGTGAGGCTCAAAGAAAAGAAAATGGGTTAAGGAATTCTTAGCATTTCTTACTTGAAATTTTTGATCGCAGAGGACGCACTTAATTTTTTTTTGGATCTTTCTCAAACATTTTTTCAATAATGCCTCTCCTTTTTTTTTGGCATTTTTTTTACAACTCTTTTCTTTGTGCTCCTCTTCATAAAATAAAAAAAATGCCCTAGGATAAGGCTTGAATGGGTAGGTTTTGCTTTGTACAATGAGATGATCAACTTAGTCCTCTTCAAAGATGTTAAAAATAAGACTTAAGAGCACAAGGTACCAGATCATAAGATGGATAAGTCTACAACATTGACTAAAGGAGGGGATAAAAAATAAAGACAAAACAGAAGGTAGTCTTGACATGTTTAAGCTTGAAGAGTTTTTTCTATAAGTGAATCATCATTGTCTTAAACTATAAGACTCAACATGATTTATCCATTGTTATTTTTAAGATTCATAAAGATATTTATCATTTTATTTCACTGGAAGCTTCTTCATTTTATGTTGTAATATAATAAAGGGCTTCACCTTCAAGTTTCCTCTTCACAATAATGAAAAAAAAAATGACTACTGCTAATGATGCAAGGAGTGTGGTGCGTGTGAATTTCTTAAAATTCAATGATTTTGTTGGCAAAATTCATTCAAATGACAAAAATTTTGCAATGAAAAGAGCAATCCTTTTGAAAATTTTGAATTTTTCCTTTTTTGGATTTTTAAGAATTTTTAGTTTTTTTGGATTTTTATTTTTTCATTTTTTTGAATTTTTTATTTTTAAGTTCTTCTGAATTTTTGAAATAACTATTTACAAAGATAATCAGACAACTTATTCATATTCTCAAAAGACGTGGGAACAATGGACACATGACTTCAGACTATGAGATTTTGAAAGTGAACATCATCCAAATGGTGCAGTCTTGCATTATGTGATTCTCTAACTCGATGTAGGGGATGGGGGCATGCTTTGGATCTGACCAAGCGACAGACTTCAGCTGCTATGAGGATAGGTCCATGACATTTTTCTCTTGAAGTTAACTCATATTTTGATTTTGTCTTCCTTTCCAACCTCGATCTTTTAAAAGATTGGCATTTGGACTTTTTATCCAATGTTGCTCAGATATAGCTCTTTCAAATGACAGATGATGTTGATCTTCCACATTATAGAAAATATTTTTTGACCTTTTAGCTCTCTTGACCCAGCATGTACTTGTTGTCTATAGTGCAAATTGCAAGTTATCCCTTCACCATTTTCAACATTACACTACACGAAAAATGCTAATTAGCGACGGGTTTTTTTTGTCACAAATTTGCAACAGAATAGGGAGAGAAAACTATCCGTCGATAACATTCAAAATATTTACAAGCTTAGTGACGGAAAGTTTTCCCTTGCTAATGAGCGATGAATTAGCAACGGTATTTTTTCATCGCCAAACACTACAAGAAAAATGCTAATTAGCGACAGAATTAGTGAGGAAATATTTTTGTTGTGAATCTGTCGCTAATTAGCGAGGAAAATATTCCCTCGCTAATTCGTCACTAATTAGCGATGGCAAAATTCCATCGCTACTTTTCGATTTAAACCGACCCATCTTAGGCGCAAAATTTTTCCTCTCTCCCCGTGCAAAATTTAAACCGACGTCGACGGAGACCAGCTCCCTTTTCAACCTCAGTGTAAGCCTCTCTGACAACGACGATTGGAGCTTTTACATCCCTCGCCTGCCGGTGACGTCCCCTAGCGAATACCCCCTAGCCAATGAAGGGGCTCCACCCTTCGGCCACTGGCTCCAGAGGCTAGCCTGAACACCGCTAACGATGGTGGTTCTCCAGCGATCGTGCATCTCACCAGCACCTCCCTGACATACAACAACTGGATTGCCAGTAGAGCCGAAAAGCACCCAACTATGCTGACCTTCCCCATTTCTGTAATTGACTGCTGCCGTCCATTCCTCGATGATGCCTATGGCGATGGTGTTCAGTCCCCCCCCCCCCCCCCCCTATGAATCATCATACCTCTGCCGGTGAGGGTAAGGGAAAAATAGGACCACCGACGAGACTAAATGGGTGGTTTTTTTTATATACCTGTTTGCAGGCAGCCACCATCCTCTGTCAGTTGTCATTGTCGTCGGTGGTCGGGTACTACAGTTGATGGCGGGCCGGGCCGGACAAGCGGAGAACCAGGTCGAGAGGGCGCCAGAGAGCGCGCATGAGAGTGCACCGGTTCGGAGGTGCACTCACCTGCGTTGTGCAGAAGACCCTACAATGGTGGGTCGGGCCAGAAAAGCAAGGAACCAAGTCGGGAGGGTGCTAGATAGCGTGCCAAAGAGCGCACCGGAGAGTGCACCGGAGAGTGTGTCGGTTCTTTGAAAAAGACCCCGCAGTGGCGGACCGGGCCGCTCGGGTGCAACGCATGTATGGTGCGGTACAAGTCTGGCCTATTGCTGCCAGAATATCGCCCGGCAAGGCGCATTTTTTTATTTTTTTTTTAAAATTTAGCGACAGATATTATCCGTCGCTAATTTAAAATAGTGACGGACTCGCGATGGATATTATCTAACGCTAATTTAAAATACTGACAAACTCACGATGGATCATGGTCGTCGCTAATCCATCGTAAATTAGCGACGAAAGTAGCGACAGATACGTTCTATCGCTAATTGGCGACCAGAATTATGTGATGGATGCTATCCATCGTTAATCTGTTGCTAAACAATTTAGCGACAGATTAGCGACGGATAGCGTCTGTCGCTAAGCCACATTTTTCTTGTAGTGTTATAAGCAAAGGTTTGAGCTGAATGCGTGAGGATCTTGGTTGCATTTAACTAAAACTAAAATTTGGTAGGTAACACTCATTTTATATGACTAGAATTAGTCAAGCCAGTTCTAGCTTCTTCTTTTCTTTCTTAACTCCCTTGTCATGTACACTCAAGCTCTTAAAATAGGGGTGGTTGACTCCTATGTGCACCCCACGTGGGCCACTTGGTCCTCATTGGCCTCCTTGGATCCAAGTTCTTCCAAATGATATTTGGTTCTTTCATGCTCCGCTCCATCCAATGCCAACTTGGATCTCGGTGTCACAGGATCTATATCATGTTTTTGCACTACTGAACTTGGATTTGGGTCCTCCACAATGTGTACATGGTCTTCAACATTTGAATATGTAGCATTAAGTGTATCCAACCAAGTTTCTTATTGTAATGTATATGGATCTAGGTCTGAGTAGGTTAATCTTAGATCTATTTAGGCCAATGAATATGGGTTGAGGTCTTACACACTGGGATCCGTTTTGACTGACTAGGCAATTGGCCCTCCAGAATTTGGACCATATCAACAAGCCTGAGGCCATGTGGGCAACCCCTTGAAGTTTGTCTTCATAATTGCTTACTTACTAAAAACCATGCACTTAGTTGAATGAATTCACTGAGAAAATTTTGTTTTTGTTCATTAAATTTTAATGCAAATATGAGCGGTTGAGATTTTATAACTCTAAAAACACATCCAAAGATGAAAAAATGTTGTAGAGAATACTTTTGTAAATCTGAATTAAGCAATACCCAAATCTTTTTCCTAAATAATTTAGGATGTTTTAGGAGATAAAATTGTTTTGAATCTACATAACTACTCATAGATATCTTTTAAGAAAAACTTGGTTTACATTTTTTGAGAAAAGCTATGTTTAAATTTTTGAAAGTGTTCCCTCCAAATGTCAACCACCCTTTTTTCATTTAAAAAAAATGAAAAAGATTATTGACCTAGAGCATGAAAATGTAGTAAAGTGATACGCAACTAGCAAATTTTAAGAATTTTCTGGTATAAAGGCCCTTATTTTTTAAGTACACACAAAATATGCCGCTAAGTTCAATTAGCTGCGTTCATAAACTTGACTTTTTTTATTAGATTCTACACATATCATCACCACACAATGGAAAACAGTAGTGATATGGAGACCCACATAAATGTCAGCTTCGAACGTTCAGCATTTCATGCTGTTAATTATGTAAAATCTAAAGTAACTTTAGAAATAATAGTAAATGAGAAAATATATGATGGTCATGAACCACGATACCATGTGGTGACACGTATTATCATTTGCATGAATTGGCTACCAAATGTCGGATCATACCATAAAAAGATGTTTAGCATGTTATAAAAATTAGTTTAAGAACTCTTTATTTACATGATAAAAGAAAGTCATTTTTATGAAAGTCTTTGTTTATATGATTTTTTAAAGAAAGTAATTTTTAAGAAATACTTTGAAAACGACAAGTTTTAAAAGAGAAAGACATCTTTTGAGAGTTTTGAATTTTTAAGAAAGTTGTTTTTGAATAAGATGATTTTTCGTATGTTCATGTGATATTTTTTAAGAGAGTCATTCTTTTAAAAATGATTGACTTTAAAACATCTAAGTCTTTTGAAAAATTGATTTTTTAATTCATATGGTACTCTCATGAAAAAGTCTACTAAGAGAAATGTGTTTGAGAGTGTGACGTTATAAGAGTTTGAAATAGTTTCGAAACAATTTTTGACTGTTGAAAATTTTAGGGTTTTGAAAAAGTAGTGTTTTGAGAAGACAACTCTACCTAACGTCTATTTTATGAAACACAACATAAAAATTAATTTTATATCTTAGCAAAAGAAATGTTTGATATGTTTTGAAGAGACACATAAAACATTGTTTGGAACCTGATATATACTTTTTTTTTTTTTGCTTTTAAAAAATTTGTTACCTATTGTTGCACAAGGAGAAAGAAAAAAAATTGTGAGATTCTAAGAGAGAAAAATTCTGATTTTGGGAAGCACTATATGCCCTCATTCTCTGATATGATTCAAGTGGCTTATAGAATCCCTATACATGTTCTGAAATTATTTTTCTGAACTTTTGTAAGTTTTTCTCAGGCCGTAAGAGGGGTGATCTTTGAGTGGCAGAGGCTCTTTTGTCAAGGTTGCTGCAAAGATTGATTTGTACATGATTTGATCTTGGTTTTGCAAGATCAAGGTATAGTGGAATCTCAAGCATGGTTGTACTTGGGGACTGGACGTAGGTCTGGACGACTGAACCAATATAAAATTCGTTGTCGCTTGTGGTTTGTTCGCTGTACATTTTTAATTTTGTATTTTTTGTTTTAAAATACTATTCACCCCTTCTAGTGTTGTATTGTCGTAGATTCTACGCATTTTACAGATCTTTTAGACTTGAAACATTATAGCAAACCTTTTCAAGAATTTCCTCTAGATTCTAGTAAATCAAACCAACCCTCATCTTAATTAGCCCAAACCATGCTTGCATCCTTTTTACCCCCAACTGATTCCAAGATACCCAACATATTTTGGTTATCGTGAACTTCAGAATCTGACTCAGCTTCCTTGAGTCATATCTCTCTAACCCAACCTGATCTAAGCTTGAGATTTCAATCATAGTTGTTTTCATGTGTCCCCAACTAACCCTCCAAAAATCAATCTTAGATCCCAACTCAATAGAGAGAACCAAACTTTCCATTAAACCCTACCGAACCCAAAACATAATCCAAACCCAGTTTTCGAGCTTAAAAATCCAAAACCATGTGGAGTTTGATCCTGATATTTTAACAAGACCTACTTCCACGTGTCTTAAACCTCTTCCTAAACTAGTAGCATTTTATCTATTGTAATTTGAGTGTACCAAACTTTTTCTCAAAACCTATCAGAATCTAAATTGAACATAACCTTATTTCTAACTTATAAAAGTGCTCTATGCAATACAATATAGTTAGTGGTAAAAAAACTTAAACCGACATTGCATTTCTCTTAAATTATATCTTTTTTTTTACATTTTCATAGCTTTATGAGAAGCTCACTTTCAGAAAATTATAAAAAGCTCACATCTTTATATATGAAAATGAACTTTTTCGTTCTTTGATTGCATTTTTGTGAGTCTTAAAATTCCTCTTTTCATTATAGATTCTCTGTACACAATGATTTTTTTATAAAAAGCTTCAAATTAATTTCGAATGAAAAGCCATATGTTTAAACAATGCTTTAATTTTATGTTATTTCCTACTTTCCTTCTATTAAGTTTCCTGCATGCTTCCTAAACCCTACATGCTTCATAAATACAGGTGTTTCTTGAGCATTGTTTTATTGCTTCACGCTTCACACCTGTTTCTTGCTATCGTAACTAAGCAACATACTTCCAAAAAGGTGCTTGAAAATAAAATAAAAGAAAAAAGATGGGTAGGAAAACTGAGAAAATTGCATTGAACACCAACATTGAAGATTCCAACTTATTATATTTTCCTATAGAACTGATGCTTCCAAACACCACCATGTATTTATTTCAATGGAAGGGAAGAGACTTTTATATTTCTAAAAAATCCCTTTAGTTCTACCTTCATATGGGAGTTTTTTCATATAGGGAGAGGTACCAAAGGAGTTGCCCATGAGAAGATGAAAGTGGTGGAAAAAACTGGTGTTGCATGACACCTTTCCACCATAATGCTTGGATGTTTGTTTTACACATGGCAGGAAAGGGATATCAGCTCAAAATTTTTTCATGAAAATTGCATTACCACATGAAAAAGTTATTTCCAAATAATAGTTCAAAGTTTGAGAATCGATGCAACACATAAAAGTATGATCCTCGACCACCTTCCCTTTGGGGCCCTTTCAACGAACAAGAAAGTCCTCTTTAAGCCTTAACAACCTTCTTTTGGTGTCATTCTCTGTCTCTCTCTCATTGTAGGATTAAATTTTAGGGATTTAAGGAAGGGATATTTGGGTATGCTTAGATTTTAGGGGTTTTGAACCCTATTTTTTAAAATCTTAAGTGAATGCATACTAAATCAATTTTTTACGCTTCAAATATGCTTAGATTTTAATGATATTTGGGTATGTTTAGATTTTAGGAATACACAAGTATGCTTAGATTTTAAGGATTTTAAGCCATGTTTTTGCAAATCTTTTGTGAATCAATATTTTTTTATTAGTGAGGTCTCTTTGCATGGTGAGGCAATCATGACGATTTTTTGTTCATGACATGAACATGGGATTTGTATGGATGGATGCACAAGTTCATTTCAAATGAATGCACAAGTTCATTTCAAATGAATGCACAAAATGAATGATGGTATAAGTAGGTTTATTTTTATTGAATGAAATGAAAGATTGTATGAGCAAATTCATTTTTGAACGAAGAAATTGAATGATTGTATGAGCAAGTTTATTTTTTAATGGATGAAAACCGAGATTATCTAAGCAGGTTTATTTTTTAATAAATGAAATGAATGTATAGATATGCATGTTCATTTTAAATGAATGAAAAAAATGAATGAAAAAAATGAATGAGGATGAGCAGGTTTATTTTTTAATGGATGAAATAAATGTATGTATAAGCAGGTTCATTTTTAAAGTATTTGCGACAAAAATCTAATTCGAGATCTATATTTAAGACAAAAAGTTATGATTTTCGACAAACAGTCATAATTGGATCTAACATGATACCAATTATAACATTAGGATAGCAAAAAATTTGTTGCATATTTGTTTTTATATGAGTTTTATTTTGTTTGGGTTTTTGGATCCAATTCGAGATCCATATTTCAAGACAAAAATTCATGATTTTCCACAAACATTCATAATTGAACCCAATATGAAACCAATATAACACTGAGATAGGAAAAACTGGTTTTGTATTTGTTTTTACATAAGTTTTATATTGTTTTGGTATTTGGATCCAATTTGAGATCCATATTCAGGGCAAAAAATTATGATTTTCGACAAACATTCATAGTTTGATCCAATATGATATAATTATGACAATGAAATATCAAAAAAAAATGATATTCACACAAGTTTTATATTATTATGATATTTGGATCCAATACAAGATCTTTATCCTACTCTAAAATACATAATAAATATATTAAAACATGAATATTGGTGTATGGATCAGGTTGTATGATCCAAAATAAAGTTATCCAACCCATTATCAATGTGTGTTCAATCACAACATAAATCAAACAACAAATATAAGTAACACAACCTCGGTAGACACTCTAAACAAACATTGAACTTGGTACAGTTGTTACATAACATAAAGAACATGTATTTCGTCCTTTTTATTCCCTTCCAATCTTGGACAAGGCATCAAACAAGCCATAAAGGTACAACATTCATCACCATAGAATCTCAATGATAAAGATGGGGCGAGAGACGAGGGTGCAACAGAACTTGAAGAGGAGTTACCTTGGGCATGGTCATGCCAAAGCCCTCGGTCATGTCTATCGAACAATCCTTGGGCGTGGACCACTCAAAGCTGTGAATTAAACGTGCCAATGTCAAGTGAGCTACTTGGGTAGCTAGTGATGAACCTGGGCACGACCGCCGGCCGGAACCAAATGGAATGAATTCGAAGCTCTGGCCACCAAAACTGGTGTCCTTGTGGCTCGTCAAGAACCTCTCTGGTTTGAACTCTTCTGGTTCTGACCATATCACTGGGTCCCTGTGTATCTTCCATGCATTAATAAACAATCTCGTGCCGACTGGTATGTCATATCCACCTATGTTGACTGGTTCAATTGACTCATGTGCGATTAGCAGTGGGGCCGCTGGGTATAGGCGCATGGCCTCCTTGAATATGGCTTGCAAGTATATCAGCTTCTTGATATCTGAGTCGTCCACTTGTCTTTCTCTGCCTACGTGGAAGTCCAACTCATCTTGGGCCTTGTTCAACACATGGCGGTTGTTCAATAGAAGAGAAAGGGCCCACACTAAGGTATCTGACGTGGTATCTGACCCAGCCGAAATCAAGTTCTGCAGTAAATGAAAATCAAAATATCACATAAATATATCGATGTAAATGTGGTCAATAATGGCTAAACTGTAGCTTAGTAGCTCTTTTTCTGTAATATAGTTAATGACAAAGAAGAGCGACAAATTTCAGAATAAAAGTTTGTAGGGTGATCTACTGTTAGTTCTTTCATGGAATGAATAAGATTCCTTTTCCTCCTGTGTCAAGCTGAAGGCTTCGGATCAGATCTCACTAATACATGGATGCTGCCGTTCATTTATTATGGTTGGAGCACGTAAGGCCCATCAGGTGACCCACCCGATTCTTGGTGAGTTCTTTATTTGATCATGAGAAAGAAAAAAATTCTTTGATTAACATTAAATTATAAACTCACCCAAGCCGTAGCCTTGATTAAGGTGTCGGTAGGTCTCACGTCAGACAGATGACCATCGTCCAGTTGACTGATAAGCACGTCAATGAAGTCACCGCCACTCCTATCGACGACGGAATCCTTTCTCTGCCGGTGCTCCGCCACCCAAGCGGTGGCGATCTCGTCCATCTTCCGTTGGACCCTCTTCATGGCCTTCAGACGGCCATCCACATCGAGGCGCTCCAGCCAAGGGAGCGCATCCGACACGGTAAAAACCCCAAGTAGATAGAATAACTCCTCTATCAACTTGAGGAACTCGCTTGCACCCTCATCTTTTCCAGCATCGTCTCCGTCGAAGTACCGTTTTCCCACGACCATCCTCAGGATGATATTCATTGTCATGACGCCCAACCAGCGCTTCATCTCCACTGGCTCGTTGTCCTTGCATCGTTCGTATAGGCCTCTCAGAAGGAAGTCAACTTCCTCGAGCCGGATGTGCTTGAGCAACTCAAGCCGTCGGTTCGATAGCAGCTCGACGGTGACAATCTTGCGGACTTCCCTCCAGTAAGGGCCGTAGGGAGCAAGGCCGAACTTGGAGCTTTCGTAGCCGAGGAGCTTGCTACTGAGAAGTGGCGGCCGACTGGCAAGGGCTCTATCGTTGGTGGCCAAGCACTCCTTGGCTAACTCCATGCTACTTACGACCATAGTGCGCTTTTGGCCAAGCCGAAGAGCAAAAATGGGTCCGTATTGATCTGAGAGGGCAGCGAGGGTTCTGTGGAGAGGTGTGGTTTCCGCTAGTAGACGGAGGTGGCCAATAATGGGCCAAGCACCAGCTGGTTCTGGTGGCTCAAGAACTGCTTTTAATTCCTTCTTTGAACGTATATGGAAGAAGAAGAGAAGGGCAAGAGCTGCTATGCCCACTATGACTTGGATGGTATCCATAGTGATGAAGCAGCCCGATTATGTGTGTGTGCGGAGGACAGATGCTACTCCATCATTTATAACCATCGGGATGCACAACGAGCCCACCTAGCTCGGGCTCGGCTAGGTTAAGCTTTGCTTATGCTATAAAGGAGCCGAGCTTGTACTAGCTACTAGTTCAAAGGATTGAACCGAGCAAAAGAGCCGAGCCTGATAGGACAAACGAGCTCGATAAGGCTCAGCCCACACCGCTTTCTCTTTTCATCTTTCAAAATTAGAAAAAGTAAAGTGGTTGGTTAAAGCTGCCCCCACCTATCATTTTGATGTGACAAGAGAAAAGGAGATAAACAGTAAGTGTCTTTGTTTTAATTTAACATTCGCACTGCATCTGATATTTCATCATAATTCCACAATCTGCTGTGCACGCTGGAGTCTAAGAGGCTTTCTTGATGTATTGTTCGTCTGCTCATATCTCAAATTTGATCACGCACCTGCATTACTAATTTTGATGAGAGACCTATGCAGTAAGGTATTGATTGCTGTAGTAGGAAAAGACGTATGTAACATGAACACTTCTAAAAGGAAAACACACCCATAATGCAGATACGTTGATGTCGATGTGGGTAGTCTCCAGAATCGGGGTTCATTTCTGTCAAAAACTAGACTCAGTTAACCCTTACCAAGTTCATATATATATATATATATATATATATATATATATATATATATATATATATATATATATATATATATATATATATATATATGTCTGCACCCTTCACACTCTATCTGGACCCGCACTTATGTGACATTGGGAAAGACAAGAATCTCCCCATACATGAACTGCATCTTTATAGTGGCCAATAAGAAAGCATGAAATATCCGAAAATATTTGTTTCACATTTTCATCTAGTACATCACAACATACTTTCAATCTCATGTGAATCATATACTACTGCATCTTCTACTGCATCTTCCCACTCTTCGGGAGTTTCTAGATTAGAAAAAAATGGATCATATACCTGAAGAATTGTTCATTAGTTTCCCAATTTCATGAAGGATTCATTTTCTTATTCTCTTTCACCTAAATCATAATTTGTGTTCCACACTTTCCTCTCTTTCTATATGCATAGTTCTTATCATTACTAAATTACGGTGCTTTAAGCATTAAACAAACTAAAATTCCGATTTTAATCTAGGATCAACCTAATCTCATATTGAACCATTCACCGTGGGTTACCAGTCTGCTTTAAGCAAAGTAAAACATGTGAATCCACAGAAAAGAAAGCAGCAAATTCCGTTAATAGTGGCCAGTGATGTCAGTGGTGAACTCTCAGATAGCGACAGAACTGATTGGGTGTAAAAAAAAAAAGAGGGATTGAGAGAGAGAGAGGGAGGGCCAGCCCGCTGGCCCGGGTGGCCGGTCCCTCTTCTTATGTGAAAACGAAGGGTTCGGCCTGCAACTTTAATGGATTTTTTTTTCTGTCTGCTGATTTGGTTCTCTCTCTCTCTCTCTCTCTCTCTCTCTATCTCTCTGGCAAGTAAACAAGCCCACTGAACCCAGCAGCACTGCTTGGGCTAGGCTCGTCCAGCTGGTGCGAGCCCAACCTTTCAACAATGATAAGAGTGGTAGGTAACACTCCTCTTTCAACAATGATAAGAGTGGTAGCAGCACTCTTTTAACTTTTCAATATTCTGGGTGCTCAATGAAGGTTATTGCCTCCAGTAATTGGCAGCCGACACTTTTCTTTTGGCAACAACACCTTTGGCGACACTATTCTTTGAATAACGCCACCGACAACAAAATGTCTTCCATACTCATCGTTGCCAACGGTGGTTATATAAAAAGTGTTGCTGACTGTGTCGTTGCCTAAATAGGATTGTCTGTTACAAAAAAAAAAAAAGTGTTACTGACAGTGTAGTCGTTAAAAGATGAGCCGCAATCAAGTTCTGCAGTAAATGAAAATCAAAATATCACACATATATATCGATGTAAATGTGATCAATAATGGATAAACTGTAGCTTAGTAGCTCTCATAATGCCATCGCCAACTGATGTTAAGCAATGTCTGCAAGTGCAACTTTCTCTTTTTCTGTAATATAGTTAATGGCAAAGAAGAGCGACAGAATTCAGAATAAAAGTTTGTTCAGGATGTTATGCGATCTGATGTTTTTGTCTGATCGTGTAGGGTGATCTACTGTTAGTTCTTTCATGGAATGAATAAGATTCTTTTTCCTCCTGTGTCAAGCTGAAGGCTTCAGATCAAATCCCACAAATACATGGATGCTGCCGTTCATTTATTATGGTTGGAGCACGTAAGGCTGGGTGGTTGTGTCTTCAACCTGGAGTTTTAGCGCGGGGATTCAGGTGACCCACCCGATTCTGAGAGGGCAGCGAGGGTTCTGTGGAGAGGTGTGGTTTCCGCTAGTAGACGGAGGTGGCCAATAATGGGCCAAGCACCAGCTGGTTCTGGTGGCTCAGGAACTGCTTTTAATTCCTTCTTTGAACGTATATGAGAAGAAGAGAAGGGCAAGAGCTGCTACGCCCCCTATGACTTGGATGGTATCCATAGTGATGAAGCAGCCCGATTATGTGTGTGTGTGCACGCGCGAAGGACAGATGCTACTCCATCATTTATAACCATCGGGATGCACAACGAGCCCACCTAGCTCGGGCTCGGCTAGGTTAAGCTTTGCTTATGCTATAAAGGAGCCGAGCTTGTACTAGCTACTAGTTCAAAGGATTGAACCGAGCAAAAGAGCCGAGCCTGATAGGACAAACGAGCTCGATAAGGCTCAGCCCACACCGCTTTCTCTTTTCATCTTTCAAAATTAGAAAAAGTAAAGTGGTTGGTTAAAGCTGCCCCCACCTATCATTTTGATGTGACAAGAGAAAAGGAGATAAACAGTAAGTGTCTTTGTTTTAATTTAACATTCTCACTGCATCTGATATTTCATCATAATTCCACAATCTGCTGTGCACGCTGGAGTCTAAGAGGTTTTCTTGATGTATTGTTCGTCTGCTTATATCTCAAATTTGATCACGCACCTGTAATTGACCACTTTTCATTACTAATTTTGACGAGAGTGTTGTTTAATGTTCAAGGTCATGGGTAAGAGAATACAAAAACCACTTATGACTTGGTACTCAAGGTAGAAGGAAGTGGGTAGGGCATCCAATGCCCACGTTTGACTTGAAGAGCACTCAAAGTCCACGTATTTCAGTTTCCTAGTTTATAGGGATTTACTTTTTTTGGTAGTCTTAAAAGTGGTGTACGTGAGTTGTTTCTTTCCTAACTTTTAGCTTAGGTTTTCTATTTTTATGTAAAGGCTTTGCCTTCTTTAAATAGTTGTACTTTTTCATGTTAAGTGTGTAGAGAGAGAGAGAAAAAGAAATACGTGAATAGCAATATTTTTGAAGTTTTACTTTTCAGCTGTTGTGTTATTTGTTATTTCATGTGATGCACCTTTTGACTTTTACCCTCTATTTTTTCTCAATTCTTGGTATCAGAGCCAGGTTGGAATTGGAGCTGGGCATTCGAGAAAAATGCAATAGGAGCATTGCCGAAGCAAGGAGTTCCTATAGATTTAAAATTTCTTTTGAAGGATAATTGTTGAGTAAGTTTGGTATGACAAATAATTCTAACTCTATCAATTTGTCACAATCATTAGTGTCAATTTTTAATGGTGAAAATTATGAAATCTGGAATATTAAGATGAAGACTTTCTTTATCTCACAAGACCTCTGAGAGTTGGTTGAAAATGGTTATGCAGATGTTGAAGGAACAAAGGTAGCAGAAAAAATCGATGTAAAAAAAGATCAAAAGAGAGATGCAAAGGCATTGTTAGTACTACAGCAGGCTGTGTCTGAAACCATTTTTCCAACTATTGCCCGTGCTACTAAGTCAAAAGAAGCCTGTCAACTTCTGAAGCAAAAATTTCATGGTGATAAGAAGATCACAATGATTAAACTTCAAACCTTAGGAAAAGAGTTTGAAACGTTTTCTATGAAAACCAGTGAGTCAATTCAAACCTTCTTTTCTAGGCTCTCTACTATTGTAAATCAAATGAAAATCTTTGGTGAAATTTTAGATGATCAAAAAATAGTAGAAAAAGTTTTAAGGTTTCTACCTTCTAAATTTGATCATGTTGTTATTGCAATTGAAGAGTCCATGGATTTATGTGTGTATTCTATTGATGAACTAATAGGGTCTCTTTTAGCCCATGAGCATCGCATAAACAGGTCTTCAGAAAAAACATTGGAACAAGCCTTTCAATCGAAAGTTGAAATTTCAAAAGAAAAGAATAGTCAGTTTGATCAAAAGGGTGAAGGTAGAAGTCAAGGATGAAGAGGTTTTAGGGGATCCTTTCATGGACGTGGAAGAGGTCGAGGAAGGTTTTATGATACCTCTCAAAGGAATGATGGAACAAAAAAAGGTAATCAAAATTTGTTCTTTAGAGGGAAACAATGTCAGTTTTGTAAGAAATTTAGTCATATTGAAGCCCGATGTTTTGAAAAGGCAAAGCAACAAGCAAATTTTGCAGATGAAAATGAAAATTTGTTTCTTGCAAGCATGAATACTAACAGTTGCAAAAGTGAAATGTGGTTTGTAGACAGTGGTTGCAGTAATCATATGACCGGTGATAGAAGTCTTTTTAAGTTGATGAGATGGTGAAGTTGAATGTGTGGCTTGGGGACAACAATATAGTAGATGTCAATGACAAAGGAATATTTGCAATTAAGACAAAATCAGGTAATGAACGATACATTCAAGATGTGTAGTATGTTCCTGGTTTGGCTCAGAACTTACTGAGTGTAGGGCAATTGGTTAAAAAGGGTTACACTCTTTTATTTGAAAATGACGTCTGTGAGATTAAAAACAAGAATGGTACAGTTCTTGTAAAAATAGATATGGTTCAAAATAAAATGTTTCCACTTGAAATGATCAAGATAGATGATTGTGCCTTTATGGAAAATGGTTTTGATCAATCTAAACTGTGGCATTTGAGGTTTGGGCATCTTTATTTTAATGGTTTGAAACTCTTGCATCAAAAAAATATGGTGGTTGGTTTGCCAGCCATTAATTGTACAAATGAGATATGTGAAGGGTGTGTTTATGGTAAACAACATCAATTATCATTCCTAGTTGGAAAAGCATGAAGTGCTAAAGAACCTCTTGAATTATTTCATGTCGATATATGCGGGCCGATAAGAACTCCTTCATTAAACAATAGCAAATACTTTTTTCTTTTAACTGGCGATTTTACTAGAATGAGTTGAGTGTACTTTTTTACTCATAAATCCCATGTATTTGATAGATTTAAGGAATTTAAGTTCCTTGTGGAAAATGAGAGAAGAAAAACTATAAAAATATTGCACACAGATAGAGGAGGAGAATTTTTATCTGATGAGTTTGGTTTGTTTTGCAAAGATCTTGGTATTCGCAGGCAACTGACAGTAAGAAAGACACCACAACAGAACGGAGTGGCAGAAAGGAAAAATTGTACAGTGGTAGAAATGGCACGCAGCATGCTAAGTGAAAAGAAGGTGCCAAACGAGTTTTGGGCAGAAGTCGTCAACACTGCAGTATATATTCTAAATATTTCGCCAACAAAGGCAGTTCAAAACAAAACACCTTATGAGGCCTGGTGGAATCGAAAACCAAATGTAAGTATGTTAAAGGTATTTGACAGTATAGCATATGCTTTGATTGACTCTTCAGAAAGAACCAAGTTAGATAAGAAAAGTGAAAAGTGCATCTTTGTTGGTTATAGTAATGAAACTAAGGGATATAGTCTCTATAATCCTTCTTCTAAAAAATTGATTACAAGATGGGATGTTATTTTTGATGAAAAAACATGTTGGGAATGGACCAACAATGAAAGCGTGAAGTTGCAAATTGATGAAGTGGCATCGCAATCAAATCATATTACTGAAGCATTATCTCCAGAAATGTCAAGTATGAGAGATGAATACACAAAAAATATTGAGTCCACACTTGATGAGGACACTCCTCCGAAAAAGGTACGGTCTCTTGAGGATATTTATAAATGTGATTTTGCTTTTGTTGTACTAGAACCATCATCATATGATGAAGCATGCACAAACAAGAAATAGATAGATACAATGAAAGAAGAAATGGAGGTCATCAAGAGGAATGACACATGGGAGCTTTCCAACTTGCCACCTGGAAAGGAATCAATTGGAGTAAAGTGGGTTTATAAGGTCAAGTATGATGCTGGTGGAAATGTAAAATAATATAAGGCAAGGTTAGTTGCTAAAGGGTTTGTGAAAAAATATGGAATTGATTTTACTGAAACGTTTTCACCTATTGCAAGATTTGAAACAGTGAGAATGATCCTTGCAATTGCAGCTCAATTCAAATAGAAAGTTTATCAATTTGACGTTAAGGCTGCATTTTTAAATGGTTTTCTAAATGAAGTCATGTATGTTGACCAACCACCTGGATTTGTTGTTAAAGGAAAGGAAGAAAAAGTTTATAAGTTAAAAAAGGCCTTATACGGGCTAAAACAAGCCCCGCGTGCATGGTATAGTTGCCTTGATAAATTCTTATACCAAAATGGTTTTCAAAGAAGTGACAGTGAACCTACACTCTATGTCAAAGTAAATGGGAATGAATTGCTCATTGTAAGTGTCTATGTAGATGATATTATCTACACTGGTTCTTCATCTAAACTTATCGCAGAATTTAAACATAGTATGATGAAGAAATTTGAAATGTCAGATTTGGGGATGCTATGTTTTTTTCTTGGACTTCACGTCATGCAATCTGAAAAAGAGATTTTTGTGTTTCAAGAAAAGTATGCTTTGGAACTGCTCAAAAAATCAAAAATATTGAATTGCAAAGTTTGTGAAACTCTGATGAATGCGAATGAAAAATTGAGTTTGGAAGATGGAATGGAACAAGCAAATGAAAAATAATTTAGAAGCTTGGTCGGTGGATTAATGTATTTAACTCACACTCGGCCAGACATTGTATTCTCAGTCAGTATGATTTCAAAGTTTATGCACAATCCATCTGTGCAACATTTAGGCGCAGCAAAAAGGATTCTTCGCTATATACGAGCAACAATCAATTATGAAATTTTTTATAATCATGTTACTGACTTTAATTTGATTGGATTTACTGACAGTGATTGAGTAGGTTCAATGGATGATCGAAAAAGCACAAGCGGTTTTGCTTTCGGTTTTGGTTCAGGCATTGTGTCGTGGTGTTCAAAGAAACAAAATTCAATAGCACTATCATCTTCAGAAGCAGAATATATTGCGGCTACATCTGCTACCTGTCAAGCAATCTGGATGAGGCGTGTTATGAAGGACCTGCATGTAGAACAAAATCTCCCAACTAAGCTCTATTGTGATAATCAGTCTACAATTTCTATTGCTAAAAATCCTACTTTTCATAGTAGGACAAAACATATTGAGCTTAGATATCATTTTATAAGAGATGCAGTGGAAAAAGGTGAAGTAGTGCTGAAGCATTGCTCTAGAAATAATCAAGTTGCTGATGGTTTCACAAAATCCTTGTCATCTAAAAAAATTTTGATGTTCAGAGAATCCATAGGTGTGCAAGGCCTTTCACATTAAGGGGGGAAAATGTCGGTTAATGTTCAAGGTCATGGGAAAGAGAATCCAAAGCTCACGTATGACTTGGTGCTCAAGGTAGAAGGAAGTGGGTAGGGCATCCAATGCCCACGTTTGACTTGAAGAGCACTCAAATCCCACATATTTCAGTTTCCTAGTTTATAGGGATTTACTTTTGTTGGTAGAGTCTCAAAAGTGGTATACGTGAGTTGTTTCTTTCCTAACTTTTAGCTTAGGTTTCCTATTTTTATGTAAAGGCTTTGCCTTCTTTAAATAGTTGTACTTTTTCATGTTAAGTGTGTGTAGAGAGAGAGAGAAAAAGAAACACGTGAATAGCAATACTTTTGAAGTTTTACTTTTCAACTATTGTGTTATTTGTTATTTCATGTGCTGCACATTTTGGCTTTTACCCTCTATTTTTTCTCAGAGAGACCTATGCAGTAAGGTATTAATTGCTGTAGTAGGAAAAGATCTATGTAACATGAACACTTCTAAAAGGAAAACACACCCATAATGCAGATACATTGACGGCATTTGGACTTTGCTTCCGCAATGTCAGGTGCAGTCTCTGGAATCAGAGTTCATTTCTGTCAAAAACTCGACTCAGGTAACCCTTATCAAGTCAATTATATATATGTATATATATATGTCTGCGGCTCTGCACCCTTCACACTCATATCTGGACCTGCACTTATGTGACATTGGGAAAGACAAGAATCTCCCCATACATGAACTATATCTTTATAGTGGCGAATAAGAAAGCATGAAATATCCAAAAATATTTGTTTCACATTTTCATCTAGTACATCACAACATACTTTCAATCTCATGTAAATACTTATGTTTATGTGGTCTAAGCTCTTCTACTGGATCTTCCCACTCTTGGAAGTTTCTAGATCAGAAAAAAATGGATCATATACCTCAAGAATTGTCGATTAGTTTCCCAAATCTCATGAAGGATTCATTTTCTTATTCTCTTTCACCTAAATAAATGATGTGTTCCACACTTTCCTCTCTTTCTATATGCATAGTTCTTATCATTACTAAATTACGACGCTTTAAGCATTAAACAAACTAAAATTCAGATTTTAATCTAGGATCAACCTAATCGCATATTGAACCATTCAATGTGGGTTACCAGTCTGTTTTAAGCAAAGTAAAACATGTGAATCCACAGAAAAGAAAGCAGCAAATTCTGTTAATGGTGGCCAGTGATGTGAGAGGTGAACTTCGATATAGCGACATAACTGATTGGGTGTAAAAAAAATTTAGGGAGAACTGCACAGAGCAAGGAAAAAAAATCGCTCTGAATTCTAGCGTCCGTGATGAGATAGGCCCTCCATCTCCAACATCATCTTCTTCATCGTTTTCTTCTTTCTGTTCCGGGCAAAGGGGGCCGGCAGCCATGGCTGCCGGCAAAGCTGCAGAAAAAAAAGAGGGATTGAGAGAAAGAGAGAGAGAGAAAGGGTCAGCCGGCTGGCGCCGGTGGCCGGCCCCTCTTCTTATGTGAAAACGGAAGGGTTCGGCCTGCAACTTTAATGGATTTTTTTTCCTGTCTGCGGATTTGGTTCTCTCTCTCTCTCTCTCTCTCTCTCTCTCTCTCTCTCTCTCTCTCTCTCTCTCTCTCTCTCTCTCTCTCGTAAACAAGCCTAATGAACCCAATAGCACTGCTTGGGCTAGGCTCGTCTAGCTGGTGCGAGCCCAACCTTTCAACAATGATAAGAGTGGTAGGTAACACTCCTCTTTCAACAATGATAAGAGTGGTAGCAGCACTCTCTTTTTAACTTTTCTGGGTGCTCATCATAACCAATGAAGGTTATTGCCTCCAGTAATTGGCAGCCGA
Organism: Nuphar pumila; assembly: GCF_984573655.1. Taxonomy (NCBI): domain Eukaryota; kingdom Viridiplantae; phylum Streptophyta; class Magnoliopsida; order Nymphaeales; family Nymphaeaceae; genus Nuphar; species Nuphar pumila. The sequence continues at coordinate 77,909,329 of NC_143263.1, read as the reverse complement.
CACTTTTCTTTTGGCAACAACACCTTTGGTGACACTATTATTTCAATAACGCCACTGACAACAAATAAGGATCTCAGGGCAACACCTAGGGTTGGGCAACAGGTCGGGCGACCTGATAAGCCAAGCTAACCCAGCCTGCAATGGGTCTTGTTTGGGTCAAAGTTTTAGGCCTGGGTCCGTTAGCTACTGGGCCGAAACCTCACTTGTTATGTATATGGGCCTAGTACAGTTCGACCCGCAAATTACCAAGTCGATTTGACAAGTCTGGGTTATTTATTAATTTTTAATAATATAAAATTTAAAAAAAGTAATTAATTGCATAGTGACTTGTGTTATCATCGCAAAATTTTTACTTTTGCAAGTTAAACTGACCTTTGAAAAAGTTTTTGAAAATAAATTGACTCCGTTTTAAAATGTGGGATAATTCCGAAGAATGGGACTCGCCTGTCGGTACGAGGTTCAACCATTCCCGGTGCCTTTACCAGGGGTAATTGAACCAAGGATCAATTGTGTGCTTAGCTTTGCTCAACTTGTCTAAATCGTGTTCTATTTCCTAAATGCACGAAGAATCAGGCATGTACTATGAATTTTCTGAAAATGCAGATTTGAAAACATGATGTTTGCTTTGAATACTTGAAATACTTGGAAATTCTTAGAAAATATGTCACTTGGAAAATCGTGAATCATGGTTGAGATACTGTATCTGGGAAAGTGAAAATTGATTCTGAGAAATTTTAAATATCTTTAGAAAAATTTGGTTTCTTTGAATTCAAACTTTGAAATTAAAAATATAACTTTAGAAAATCAAATTTTGAACTTGAGAAATAGTTGAATTATCCTTTGAAAGTTCAGAGTTTTTGACAACATCGATTTCTAAGTAAGACTTAGAAAGTTTTGAGAAAATCGATTTCTCTGAATTGGAATTTGAATTTTGCAAATGAATGAATATGATTTTGAGGAATTGAGAAAATCTTTTTGTATTTTTGAGAAATGCAGTGCATTTTGAAGTTAGCCTAAGAGTGTAGGCTGGACGTGGCTAATACGAAGATCACAAATCTGGGTCTCATTCGTATTCTGACTATGGCCATAAATACGAATTCCACCAAGTTTGTCAACTACCTAAGAGCTTGTGAACGTGCCATTCGTGTAGACCATGGTGAATTTGCAATATGTGCATGAATAATGCATTCATCAGATATTAAAATTTGCAGAATTAAACTATATGCAATGCAAATCCTAATCTAAGCTGAAATTTAAATTCTTATTCCAAATTTGATTACAAATTACATCACTAATTGAATTTAAATACAGGAAAATAAAGTCTTTAATGTCCCTGCAAAACTAGAAAACTTGTTAGTGAAGAAATGTCGGCTTTTCTAGATTTATCCGTTAATATCTGGAAATTACTGGATTTTGCTAGATATAAGTCTTTTTCCATGATTCCCTGATATAAACATAATGAAATATGAAATAGAATAAATATGAAAATGGGATTTGAAAATTTCGAAATTGGGGTCAAAATGACCAAAATACCCCTGATAGCAAGACTATGGCCTTGAAATCAAGATTTTCCGAAAGATATTTTGTAAAATGCAAGCTTTGGAATTCAAATGAAAATAAATTAAACTAAATATGACATGACATGACATGATTAAAAATATGAAAATTAGGATTTAGAATTTCGAAATTTAGGTAAAATGACCAAAATGCCCCTGATAGCAAGACTATGGCCTTGAAATCAGGGTTTTCTGAAATAGATTTTGGTAAAAACTTGGGATTTATGATTGAAATAAGTATAAAATCAAACATGAAATATCCTATAATGATTATAAACATGAACAAACCTAAAAACATGCACTTATACATGAAAATCAAGAAATATCACAAATATCACGATTTTGGCAGTGTTTTGGGATCCTGCGGGTACCCTATTTTGCAATTTGATTAATTCAAGCATCAAACGGATTCCAAAATTCATAAAAATTGGTACCTACATTTTTTATAATTCTAAAATTAGATTAGAATCATAAAAACCTAGTTTTGATATTATTTTAATTCGAAAAGTGTATCAAAACCCTAAAATAAGTTATTTTTAACCTAGGTCACAGACCAGTTTTGGTGTTAGACCCGATCAGGGATCAATCCATCATGAAAATTTTTAAAATTTCTCAGAGGCAAACTAGACAGATAAACAAAAGTTTTCCTTTTTACATATTGAAAAAATCATCTTTGGTTATGGAGAAACCTTTCCGATAATCCAGACTAAAATATAACGAATCTAACATTGGTTAAAACAGATACTTCCGGTTGAAAATACAGAAATAAATAGCAAACTTAATTAAAAATTTATGAAATTTCAGCAGTGAATAGTAGACAGAAAAATAATGAAACTCCTTTTTTACAGATTATGAATTGGATCTGTGGTTTGGGATCTATGGGCAACACAAGTCTGATTAGGGTTTTGGTAAACCCTAACGAGTTTTAAACTTTAAATCTGATTCTCTGACAGAGGAAAAATATCAAACAGAAGCAAAAAACTATCCAAAATTTTACAGTAAATAGTTAACATTAACATGAAGCCACTGCACTTTACAGATCTTGAATCAGATATCGGATGAGAGAAATAACACATCTACAAGTTAAGCTTGAAATTAAACAACGATTTTAATCAACAGAAATCCTGATTTGATTTTGTATTTTATTAATAGGGTTCTTGTTATCATCGCAAAATTTTTCCTCTTGTAATATTCTCCCTCTTTCTTCTTTTTTCCTTTCTAACCTCTTATTTTCCTCCTTTTTGAAGGGAGAAAAGGTCAAAAAGAAAGAGAGAAGAGAAAAGAAGAGAAAAGAAGGGAGAAGAGGAACTCTTTTGCAGGTCTCACTTGACCTTAATTTTGAAAAATATTTGAAATAACTTGCCTCCGTTTTTGAAATATTTGCGGGAAAACTGGGAGACGGGATCCGCTCGTCGGTACGAGGTTTGACCGTTCCTGGCGCCTTTATCAGGGGTAATCGAACCAAGGGTCGAATTTATGCCTTTTGTTTTGCTAAGAAATTATCTAAGAATTTATCCTAAGTCTAGATGCACAAAGAATCATGCTTGTGCAAATGCAAAGATGTATGCTCTTTTTAAAAATGTTTTGAAGAATTTCCAAGTGAATCTGATAAAGTGAAGAAATGATTTCTAACTTAGAACTTAAGATTAAAGTTCTAAGTTTTTAGAATAATCAAGAGCTTGGGAAAATAAATCTAGATTTTGGAAAATGATTTTGAAGTTTTGAGATAAAAAGAGAAGAAAAGAAATTTTCAAAGTCATAAATGGACTTTGAATTTAGAAGTTTGAACTTGGATGAATATTTGGAATGGAATTGAATTCTAATTTTGAAGTTTTGAAATTAGAAGGAAATGTGGGAAATCTAAAGGAATTGAGAAATGGGATTGATTTGGAATTCAAGATGGAATTTGAACCCAAAGTTTGAATCCTAAATAAAATTCAAAATCGAATTCTAGATTTAGAACCTAAAAATAGAAATTGGATTTGAAATCTGAAATGAAAATAGAATTGGATTTTAAGATTTGGAATCAAGATGAAATTTGGATCTGAAATTTTGAATGGAATTGGATTCAAGATTTGGAATCCAAGATGAAATTTGGATCTGAATTTTTGAATGGAATTGGATTCAAGATTTGGAATCCAAGATGAAATTTGGATATGAAGTCTAAGATCCAAAGTAAAGTTGAATTCTGAATCCTAAAATAGATTTGGATCTGAAGTCTGAGATCCAAAGTAGAATTGAATCTTGAATCCTAAGTGGAATTTGGATCTGTAATCTGAGATCCAAAGTGGAACTGGGTTCTGGATCCTAAAATGGGATTTGGATCTGAAGTCTGAGATCCAAAGTAGAATTGGATTCTGGATCCTAAATGGGATTTGGATTTGTAATCTGAGATCTAAAGTAGAATTGGGTTTTGGATCCTAGAATTGGAATTTGGATTTGTAATCTGAGATCCAATGTAGAATGGGGATCTGGATCCTAGAATGGATTTTGGATCTGAAGCCTGAGATCCGATATGAATGTTGAATCCTGGATCCTAAAATGGGTTTTGGATCTGAATTTGAGATCCAAAAAGTGGTGATTTATAGTTTGGAAATCTGGATCCAAGTTGATCTAATTTTGGATTGGAGTTTTTGAAAGTCCAAATGGGACTTTTGAGTATAGATCTGGGTTTTGAAAACCCAGATTGAATTTAAAATTTAGAGAAGGCCAAGCTTTTGAGATTCAGGATTACTCTCAATTTTGGATTTTGGGTTTTAAAGATGAATCAGAATTTCCAATTGAATTTGGATGATGAAATCTAGAAATTGAATCTTGAATATACAAATGAATTTCGAAGTCAAATTAGACATTGAATTTTGGACGTTTGAATTTGGAATTTAAAAGATGAATCAAGAATCTCAAAGTTTAATTTGAACTTTGGATTCGATCAGAATTTTTGAATATAAAATGAATTTGAAATCTCAAAGTTAAATTGAACTTTGAGACTTGGAAGTGAAATAAAATTGAAAATGAAAAGATGAATTGAATTTTACAAGAGTTGAAGATTGATTGAAGAAGATATTTACATCACTTGGAGTTTTGAAAAAGGAATTTTTGAAAAACATGATGCAGTTCTATCCTAAGTGATGAATGAATTTAAAGAGTTTGAAATTGGATTTAAAAATCATATTTCATTCTTCAAATGAATTTAAATAAGATTAATGATATAATACACTCCTGACTATGGTCATTGAATGTATTATATAATAGTCATATCTAAATTCAAATGAAGGATAAAATACATTTTTGGTGCTTTTATAGAATTTAAAATGAAATTAACCCTCAATATATCCTGACTATGGCCATTGGTATATATTTTGAGTTAATTTTTAAGTTAAATTCTGATAAAAGAAGAAAATATTTTAGGAAAATATGATGAATTTTGAAAAATGGATCCAGTGTTATTTTGTAAAAGATAAAAATGCTAAGTTTTGTCCACACCTTGATTATGGCCATTGATGTGGATCATCAACTTAGTATCAATTACCTCTTACAAAATGGTGCACGTGTCATTCGTGTTTCACCATTGTGAGAATTTGAGAAATAAAGAAACAATGCATGAAAACAAGCAAATCATGATTTTACAATGCTCATTCATTCTAATCTAAGACTGGAAATGTAGAGTTTTCATCATCTTATTTATTTACAACAATTGGATTTGAGAACATCAAAAATATTTTAATCTCATCCTTCCTTATATTCCTGCCAGATAGAATTTGCACAAAAGGAGATGAAAAATATGAGTGTAAGTGACTATTCAAAATCTTATACAGATGCTTGATTTATATATGGTCTACCCTGTGTTTATGAGAAAACACACATATATGTAGGAATATATGTATGCACAAAGAGAGAAGGAATTTACAGTGGTTCTTGTGAACCACTTGTAAAAGAATGAATGAAAAAAGAAAAAAAATGATGATTACGATAATTCAAGAGTGAACTATCATAAAAAAAAAGAAGAAGAAGAAGAGGGGAATTTACAGTGGTTCCTGTGAACCACTTGTAAAAGAATGGTAAAAATATGGTGATTAAGATAGTTCAAGAGTGAACTATCATAAAAAAGAAGAGAAGAATTTACAGTGATTCTTGTGAACCACTTGTAAAAGAATGATAAAAATATGGTGATTATGATAGTTCAAGAGTGAACTATCATAAAAAGAAGAGAAGAATTTACAGTGGTTCTTGTGAACCATTTGTAAAAATATGGTAAAAACATGATGATTATGATAGTTCAAGAGTGACCTATCATAAAAAGAAAAGAAGAATTTACAGTGGTTCTTGTGAACCACTTGTAAAAATATGGTAAAAATATGATGATTATGATAGTTCAAGAGTGAACTATCATAAAAAGAAAAGAAGAATTTACAGTGGTTCTTGTGAACCACTTGTAAAAGAATGATAAAAATATATTGATTATGATAGTTCAAGAGTGAACTATCATAAAAAGAAAAGAAGAATTTACAGCTTGTAAAAATATGGTGATTATGATAGTTCAAGAGTGAACTATCATAAAAAGAAGAGAAGAATTTACAGTGGTTCTTGTGAACCACTTGTAAAAGAATGATAAAAATATGGTGATTATGATAGTTCAAGAGTGAACTATCATAAAAAGAAAAGAAGAAGTGGTTACAGTGGGGATTAGTAATGTATACACAACAGTGAGATATATAATGAATGTATGAATACAGAGGTGTAAAGATTCGACCGGTTGAATCTTGTCAATGGTGTGGCTTACAGCAAATCTAGACTCATTAAAAATTCTCCTCTATACCAAGCAGCGATAGATTGGGTTAAGCTTAGTGGGGCTTTGACAGTGAGTCAATGAGTTAATTTTACAGGTTTTAAAGAGATGCCAGACCCACATACCACTGAACTTTCACAAATCTAATAAAATGTAGCAGCCACATGCTTTCAGCAAGTGTAAGAACATGGAAATATGAATGCTAAATACAGTGGCTGAAGGTGGATAATATGTGATATACAAGTGGATGTGCACATTTATAGAGAATGAATGAGTATGAAAAATGGCAATTACAACATTTAAGAGATATGGGAATTTCGATCATCTGTTTAAGCAATAAAGCAAATACACTCATGTGAAAACTAAAAAAAATGAAAGATGAAAACCAAATGATATTGACCAATTTTGTGCAGCGGTTACATACCTTATGTTTCAGCTCAGTTATCAAAACAACTCTGGCAAATCCAGTTGGGGATATCACTCTTTTGCTATTCCATTCCTGGATGCCCCATAGCTCTCATAGCTGCAGAAGAGTACAAAACTAGTTTCGCTCATGGAGTCATAAAAGAGTACGAAGATGGACCAAAGTGAATAGGACCTGCAAAACCAGGCAAAATAGATGAATAAGGGAGAAGAAACATTAATGACATCGTAGCCATGGTTAAATAGTCGATATGGTATTGCAGATGGCAGGATGTTCAGTTTCATCCCTAGGATTTTCATGTTTAGCTACATCCAAAACATTATCATCAGAGGCTGTATGAGCTTCTGTTGAAATATATATATTGCATCTCCAAGAGAAGGGGTATTGTTATCACGTGCTGAAGAAAATTCCCTTTGTCACCTGCTTCATCCACTGTGGCATCCATAGCTACTCCAAATTTGAGGTACTGCAGTATGCATCGCATGATTGGCAAATTCCTGAGATTCACCCTCAAATTTAGCTCCCTCTAATATTGTAAGGTCTTTACAGAGATCTTCAATGCTAGCATCATCAAACTTTCCAGCAACATAGAGTGTTACAGCATGAGGTTTCAAGCCTGGGAAAACCTTTTCGTTTTACTCTCCTCCTTTTCTCTGAGGCACACCATTTCTACCATCAGACAGATTTTGCAGAACTGACACTAATATGAGAACTGTCATCTCCATCACTTTCACAGCCCAGCCAAGTCGACCAGCGAAAGAGGTAGCAGCTTGCACCTGAGAAGGATCAGCTTATAATATTGTAGCCAATTCAACAACAATTGCATCTTCATTTGCAACAACAACATAAAGTAACTCTTCGATTGAATCTTCATATGACTGCTCCCGATTAGAGACGAAAACCTACCATCCTGCACACTTGGAACCAATCATTTCCTCTTTGCAGATTATGTCAACAGTTGACATTTCTTCTTCACCGAGTTTCTCAAACTCTTTCAAAGTGGAGTTAACAAGGCATGCACCCTACCATGGTCCGATGCTGAAGTTCACAGGTTATATTAGCAGCAACTTCTTTAACGATGGACTTGTTAATCTTCCACATAAATTTTTAGCAGGCTTGGTTCTGTTTTAGCAGAAGACGAACTAAGTGAAGAGGACAGGATGATTACTTTGTTTAATCATTTGGTTATATGCCAAGCATCTAAGATGTTCTGCCATCTGAATACTACAGATCGGTCCCCATCCCCCTGCAAATCCCAACTTGAAAAAGTTGGTTGACCCACCTTGGTGTGGGCAGATTAAGGTAACCTGTAGATGCATCCATAATCCCTTACCATCTTCATGAGGTACAATCTTCTGATACCCATACATTCATCTATTCCCAAGGTAACAAGAACAGTAACTTAAGCATTTTCCTCCACAGGTTCTATACCTCACCGCCTGAGCTATTCTCCGTCGGATGACAGAGTAAGCACATAATCTTGCCTATGACTCCTCGGACCTTGTGAGCCATGACAAAATGCTGGGTACTGAAGGATGGTAACCTCAAGGATTTTAAATTTGCAGGAAAAAGAGGAGTATAATGAACCGATACCTTTGAGCAATGCATCAATAAAATGAAGAAAACACCATGTAATACAACAGATTGGATGAGTGTAGAAGTTAACATCAGAGGATATGGACAAAAGAAATCAAAGGGAAACAACCATAGGGGATTCGGATGTAAACTATCGATATATAAAAATGGAGACAAAATCAAATAAACCATTGAAATTAACATTATATAACAGTAACGGGAAGGATTCACAAAATAAGAAAACCTATTGCCGAATAATGAGAGGCTGCAATGAAAGGAAATGCTAAAGATTAAGTAAATTAAAAGGAAAGAAAGATGAAATTTGCAGCAAAAGAAAAAAAGGATGTTGGGACCTGTGGGTTCCATTGATGTCACATAGGGCGGATCGTTCCTACTACAGGTAGGTCGATCCTGCCCTTATGCCTTGTAAAAAAAAAAACGAAGAAAGTGGCAGAGAGAAACGTGAAAACCTAAAGAAACAAGGTGGTCCTATGAAAGAAGAGGGCGATTTCTGAAGGGATCGTAGAGAGAAGGGTTACTTACCTGTAATTTTTGGGAATCGGTCGACTTCCTTCAGTCGATTGGGGAAGAGTCAGAAAAACACGTGAAGGAGAGGAAAACTGAGACTCTGCTGTGGTGCGTGCTTCTGCTGAGGACTTGAAACTTGTAGACAACCTTCTTCTTCAGCCGACAGAAAGAGGAAGAGGGGGGTCAGAAAAAAAACGAAGAAGATCTGCGCAGAAAAAGGGGGGGATGGTGAAGAAGCGATCCGAAAGAAGCTGAAGAAGAAGTAAAGAAAGATGAATCGAGAAGAATGCTATGGAGGGGTGGAACGCGGTGGTGAGGAAGAAACAGGAGCGTGATGTTGGATTGTCAAGGAGAAGGATGATGCAGGGGTTAATGGATGGAAGAGAGGGTCTCCTGAGTCCCTTCTTAAGGAGGAAGAAGAAGCTTCAGGAGGGGGTTTGTTAGAGATGTGCGGTTCGGGAAGGTGTGCGATCGAGGGTGGAGAGAGAAAGAGAAGGGCGATGAAGAAGGGCACGGCCATCCTTTTTTCCGAGGTCTCCCCCAAGAGAAACCCTAAGAAGGGTTCTTTTGTAAAAAATTTTGGTTTTTCCAAAAAGAGGCTCCGTGTAAAAAGATTTTTCATAAAACGGTTTTAAATTGATTTTTTTAGCAAAATTGATTTTAAAAAGCTTAAACCCATTTGTTTTTCTCATAAATTTTCCAATTTTTTGAATTTTATGTTATTTCTCAATTTCTTTTGTTTTTTTAAATAAAAATCCTAAGATTTATGAGTAAACAAAGATTAAAACCATTTTTTTTTGTGTTTTTGCAAAAATATTTACAAAAGAGAAATTTTTTGAGAATTAAAAGCTATTTTGAGAAAATTTCTTCAGAAATGGGTTTTGATCCGGATTTTTGGAGGAAATATGGTTTTAAAGTGCTGGATTCGGATCCGAAATTAATTTTGAATATAGCTTTATGGAATTTAATTCAGAGAATCTGAAGAAATGACTTGATTTTCTCAGAAAACGGGGTTAGGGGCAAAAGGGTCATTTTTAAAAAAAACTTTGAAAAATTTGGGGTGTTCACAGATGCCCCTCTTTGCTACTAAGCCGGTTGAGAGCCGAGCTTAGTGGCAAAGACAACACTCCAAATTTTGAAAATGCCCCAGTCAGCAGGTCTGAACTGAGTGTGGAAGAATTATTTTGAAAATATGGCTTTTCAGGCTTAGAACCTTATCCTGAATGGTTTTGGGGAGACGAAATTCTTGAAGATGATATGATTGAGTAGAAAATGAGGAAATCGTGATGGGACTTTAGATGGAAATTCTGAAATGGTGGGAAATGAGAATTTTGATCAGGTCTCATGGGTGAGACCAGATACTCTTATCGGAATGATTCAGGTTTAGCCCTTAACTTGAATGGGACAAAAAATATATCAAGATGAATTTGAAATGAGGAAAGGAATACACGAGGGTCTTGATGGGACATTTTCGGAAAATGTCTTGTGAAATGAAGCTCAAGTGGAATCCTATCCTAGATGGATATACAAAGCATGGGTTCCTTGATGGGAAGAACCATGATGGGACTGGAAGAAAACATCTCGTCAAAACGAAGAATCTCATTGGAATGTGACTCAGGTTTTAACCCAAACCTACAAGGAAGATACCTCACGAAGCTAGGTTCCGGGTTAACTCTTAATCTGTATAGGAAATCTACCATACGTGTTTCTAAAAAATGGAGAAAGCACGATGGGACCTTCGGAATTTGGACGAACAAATCCGAGAGGGGTTTTTGCGAAAGGAGGAAATATAGGGTTCCCTAAAGCTTCGAAAAGGGGAAGAAATTGGGTGTCTCGTTGCTGAGACTGAAATAGCTTTTGAAATCAAAGAATCTTTCGCAGAAGGTTCAGGTTTGACCCTTATCCTGAGTGAGGAAAATCTACCAAACATGTTTCGCAAAAATGGAGAAAACCATAATGGGACCTTTGGAATTTGAACGAACAAATCCAAAAGGGTTTTTTGCGAAAGAAGGAAATATAGGGTTCCCTAAAGCTTCGAAAAGGGAAAGAAATTGGGCGTCTCATTGCTGAGACTGAAATAGCTTTTGAAATATATGATCTTTCGCAAATGGTTTAGGTTTGACCCTTATCCTGAGTGGGTCGTCCATACGGAATTCTTTAATGAGAAAACCGTGATGGGACAGGAAGAGATACTTCCTCTTAAAGGAGGCAACTCTTCTGAGAAATATAAACAATGTTAGGTTGCATCAAAATGAATATTGAACATTTATTTCATTTTTGGAATAGCTAGAAAATTTTGCCAATAAGACAAATTTGTAGTTGATTCAAATGCTTGGAAATGTGCACGTAAGTGCAAAAAATATTCTCTCTTTTACCTAGAGTATTTTCCCTCAAATGAGGTTAACCCTTCAGTTCTAAGAGTCAAATTCAAAATTTTAGCGCTGATGATTTTCTTCAAGGAAGCTATCCATTTCCCTGATATGAGAAGTGGAAGAAATGTTCTTAATTTCATAAAAGCAGGAGATGAAAAGATATTGATAAAAGAATTTTGCATGAGAAAAGATGACTTTTGGCAACTTTGGCAGTTTGATATCTGGGTGTCCTCCCATGATGATCTTTTGCACTCTTTTTGAGTCATTGGGCTTTCTCGGTTTTTCACATCATCCTTCATTTGGATGTCCTGACTTTTTCTCTCTTTTTCAGGGAAGGGTACGTCACAAACTCCTTCATCTTGGAGATGTTCCGATCCTTCTTTTATCTCAGGGATTCTATATGATATTGGCTCAAAAAGGTCTTTTAGATGTAGCTGAAATCAAATATCTTTTAGGGTTTGTCGGTAGGTTCATCGCATCTGCCTTCATCTCGATAGTGATCCGAACTTTCTCTGGAAGGATCCGTCACAAACTCCGTCATCTTGGAGATATTTCAAATCTTCTTTGGCCCCGGGGATCTACTCGCTTAATTCGCCTTCATCTTGACAACAATTGAGAGATCCCTTTTGTGGATATTTGATTGCAACTTTAGAATGAAAAGATATGGATTAAGTGGATTCTTTTTATGGCTCAAGATATTTCTACTGCCTGATTGCCAGAAAGTCATTTTAAAACACGCGCCATAGCCAAGATCAATATTAGTTCATTTCTGGCTTTTCAACATCATTGAAGATTTCTTTTATTGATCATATCGAGGACATTTCTTACATCCTTTTGGTTGATCAACAGGAAAAGATTTGAATTTTACCTCTTTTCGCAGAAAGTTTTACCTTTTTGGAAAGAAATACTAGAGGTAGTCTGAGGAAATTCTTTTTGTACAGTAAGAATATTTAGAATCAACAAATGCTTTTTAGCAAATTGGCAAAGTTTTCACGATTTCTTTGTGAAATAATCACTCAATATAGATTTTGATGAGAACTTTAGTTGTATCTTCGATTTTGGAAATACATGACCAGCAAAAAGCTGGGACTTTTGAAATACATGACCAGCGAAAGCTGGAACCTTTGAAATACGTGACCAGCAGAAGCTGGAACCTTTTCGAGATACATGACCAGCGAAAGCTGGAACCTTTTGGAATACGTGACAAATAAATGTTGAGATCTTTTTGAAATACCTGTCTAGCGAAAGCTGGAACCTTTGGAATACGTGACCAGCGAGGAGCTGGAACCTTTTGAAATACTTGACCAGTAAAATTGGAACGTTTAAAATACATGACCAACAATAATGCTGGAACATTTTGGAAATACATGACCAACAAGTGTTGGGTCTTTTGGGAAATACACGAATGGTTATGAAAAACTGGGTTTTAATAAAAAGGTTGAGAATGATCGAAATTGGGAGATTATAACCCGTGGGTTGAGAAAATGGTGATTTTTTTTTAAAACGTTGTACCCAGAGGTTGGAGAATTGATAATCTTGAGAGATTTGGAGATATGAAGGTTTGGAAATGATAGATTTTGAGAGATTGAAACCCGTAGGTTTGGTAATGAGAGAATGGAGAAATCGCAACCTGAAAGTTTGATTTATGGAATAGGTTGATTTTGGGAGCTCGACAATTGTGAGTTGGGACCTTTCTAAAATATATGACCAGCGAGAGCTGGGTCTTTTGAAAATACACGACCAAAAGCTGAGTCCCTTTTGGGAATACATGACCAGTAAAGCTGGAACGTTTTGAAATGCATGACCAGCGAAAAGCTGGAACGTTTGAAATACATGACCAGCAAAAAGCTGGAATGTTTGAAATACATGACCAGCAAAAAGCTGGAATGTTTGAAATACATGACCAACGAGTGTTGGATCTTTTTTTTTTTGGAAATACCTGACCAGCAAAAAGCTGGAATGTTTAAAATACCTGACCAGCAAAGGCTGGAACGTTTGAAATACATGCCCAATGAGTGTTGGATCTTTTGAAATACCCGACCAGCAAAAGCTGAGACATTTGAAATACCTGACCAGCGAGAAGCTGGAACGTTTGAAATACATAACCAACGAGTGTTGGATCTGACCAGCAAAAAGCTGGAACGTTCGAAATACCTGACCAGTAAGAAGCTGGAACGTTTGAAATACTTGCCCAACGAGTGTTGGATCTTTCAAAATACCCGACCAGCAAAAGCTAGGACATTTGAAATACCTGACCAGCGAGAAGCTGGAACGTTTGAAATACATAACCAACGAGTATTGGATCTGACTAGCAAAAAGCTGGAATGTTCGAAATACCTGACCAGCAAGAAGCTGGAACGTTTGAAATACATGCCCAACGAGTGTTGGATCTTTTGAAATACCTGACCAGCAAAAGCTGGGACGTTTGAAATACCTGACCAGCGAGAAGCTGGAACGTTTGAAATATATGACCAACGAGTGTTGGATCTTTTCCGAAATACCTGACCAGTAAAAAGCTGGAACGTTTGAAGTACCTGATCAGTAAAAACTGGGACGTTTGAAATACCTGACCAGTAAAACTGGGACGTTTGAAATACATCAACTTTTGGGAGATTTTAAATCAGAACTTGAATTTTGTAGAAGAGAGGATTTTGATCAAAAGATTGAATATAGAAAGTTATTGGTGCGAGGATCGGATCCTCCAAATGAGCTCAATATATGATTGAAGATTTTGAGAAATACCCTAGTGCGAGGACTGGGTTTGTAAAGATGACCTAAACAAAGTGAATTTTTCAGAGAATAAAGATTCTTTGGTAAAAATTAACGGACCATCATAGTTCAATTGCATGTGGTCGACTTTCAGGATTTTGTCCCCTTGTCCTGAACTGGGAAGGAAGGAAAGGAATACCTCGTTAGCAGGAGGCATCAGGTTTATCCGTTAACCTGAAGGGGGAAGGGAGAAATACCTCGTTAGCAGGAGGCATCAGGTTTATCCCTTAACCTGAAAGGGAACAAAAGGGTTTTTAAAGAGAGTAAGCCTGGATTTTTTGAAATTTTGAAATGGATTAGCCGGAAGGCTGGATTTTGAAAGAATGTCCCGCCTGGCAGTTGGAATTTTTCAAAAAAGGAGAGAGTCCGAGTTGGGACTCGAATCCTCAGAAAATAAAAGATAAAGAGAAACCCGAGTTTTGAAAACTTAAATTTCTAAAGAAACAATTATTTTCCAATGCGAGGATTGGATTAAGAAGGAAGTTCGAGTCGGGACTCAGAACTTCAAACGAAAAATAATAGAAGAAAAACCTGATCTGGGACTCGGATTTCAAAAGAAATGATGGATTTCCAATGCGAGGATTGGATTCAGAAGGAAGTCCTGGTCAGAACTCAGAACTCAGAACTTCGAACGAAAATAATAGAAGAAAAACCCGAGCTGGAACTCGGATTTCTAAAGAAATGATGGATTTCCATTGCGAGGATTGGATTCAGAAGGAAGTCCTGGTCGGAACTCAGAACTTCGAACGAAAATACTAGAAGAAAAACCCGAGCTGGAGCTTGGATTTCTAAAGAAATGATGGATTTCCAATGCGAGGATTGGATTCAGAAGGAAGTCCTGGTCGGAACTCAGAACTTCGAACGAAAATAATAGAAGAAAAACCCGAGTTGGAACTCGGATTTCTAAAGAAATAATGGATTTTCAATGCGAGGATTGGATTCAGAAGGAAGTCCTGGTCGGAACTCAGAACTTCGAATGAGAGAATAAAGGGAGAAGCCCAAGTGAGAACTCAGGTTTTTGACAGAAAGTTTTTAATCAAAAGATTAAATTTTAAAAATTTGCCAGTGCGAGGACCAGACCTGGGTTTGAGAATGATCATTTAGAGGACTGAATTCATTTGCATGTAATCTGATTGCCCCCTTTATCTCGACTGGGGAGAAAATAAAATTTGAAGAGAACAAAATGAGAAGATATAGAAATTGATGGAAGATTTAACAAAAGAGAAGAATCAAGGAAATTTTTATGGAAAGAATCTTTCTAAAAGAATTCTCATAGGTAGCATTGTTGCTCCTATGAGAGGTTTCAGGATTATCCCTTATCCTGAATGGGAAAAGAATAAATTTTGGCCAAAAATTAATAAAAGGCTTGATAAAGAAAAGACAAAATTTGATAAAGAAATAAAATTGATAAAAATTGGATAAAGAAAAAGATTTAGCAGAGATTAATGAAGCTTTAAAAGAGAAAGGCATTCAGGACTATCCCTTATCCTGAAGAAAGAAGGACCTCGTAGGATGAGGTGTCAGGTTTATCCCTTAACCTGAAGGGGGGGAAAGGAAGAAAGAAAAAGAAGGAAAAAAAATACCTCATGGGAAAGAGGCATCAGGTTTATCCCTTAACCTGAAAGGGTAGTTTTGAAATAAGAATCAAGAAGAATTAAAAAAATGGATGAATAAAAAATGAATAAAAAAAATTGATAAAACTGATAAAGATGGATAAACAAAAGGTTAATAAAAGTTGAGAAAAAAGAGTTTGATCCTGCCTGCATGTGGGATCTTTAAAATGAGAGAAGAAGATGAGAAAATCATTTTTGGAAAGAAAGATTTAATCGTGAGAGCTAATCTTTGAAAGGGGATCATTCATGAGAGATCATCATGAGGGTTAAAAAAAATTTGAAGCAATGTTTTGAAAATCAATTTATAGAAAATATGATCAACACGAGGGTTGATATCTGAATGCAATGATTCAAAATCAATTTTTAGAAAATATGATCAACACAAGGGTTGATCTTTGAATGCAATGATTTGAAATCAATTTTTAGAAAACATAATCAACATCAGGGTTGATCTTTGAATGCAATGATTTGAAATTAATTTTTTAGAAAACATAATCAACATCAGGGTTGATCTTTGAATGCAATGATTTGAAATTAATTTTTTAAAAAACATAATCAACACCAGGGTTGATCTTTGAATGCAATGATTTGAAATCAACCTTTTAGAAAATACGATCAACACAAGGGTTGATGTTTGAATGTAATGAAATCAATTTTTGGAAAATGGGATCAACACAAGGGTTGATCTTTGAATGAAATGATTCGAAGTCAATTTTTTGGACAATATGATCAACACAAGGGTTGATCTTTGAATGCGATGGTTTGAAAACCAAGTTTTTAGAAAATATGATCAACACAAGGGTTGATCTTTGAAAAAGGTTGTAATAAAATATTTGAACTAAAATTTTCATGATGTTTGAAAGACCCTCATAGGTAATATCATTTCTCTCATGAATGATGTCAGGATTGTCCCGAATTTTAAAAAGGGAATTTAATGCCCCAATATAGCAAAAAGGAAGAAAGTGTTGAATATCACAGATGTAAAGAAAATCGACATTTCATTGATAAGCAAAAAGTTGATAACAGAACTGAATATTTACAAGCATTTTAACTAAAAAGAGTCACAAAGACTGGGCTGACTTGCCCCTACAAAGCGACTGACAGAAAGGGATGAAAGCGAAAAAACTCTTGGTATTTTCAACTTTATGGAAATGGTTCGGCTGAAACTGCAGGCTGCTCTTCTCCTTCTTCTGGTACCAGAAGTTCTTTATCAATGTAGACCTGCACAATGTTTTTGAGGACGAAGCAGCGCTCCGTGTCATGTCCCCTCGCTAGATGAAATTTGCAAAAGCGATTCTTCCATTTCCCTTTGGTGACAGAGGGATCATCCTGCTTTGGGAGCTTGATCATTTCTTTCTCGAGCAGATATTGGAGAACTTCTTCAATCGACTGACCTAGAGGAGTAAGCTGACGATCATAACCCCAACCTTCATGCTTTGGTTTTTTTGTCTTGTTTGGCTTCTGCTGAGCACTGACCCTTGTTTGGTAACTGGACTGAGCTTGCATGGTTGGGAGATTTGGATGCTTTTCTCCTTCATTTTGGACAAAGAGATTTTTATCAAGGCAATCCTGAACGATATTCTTGAAGATGAAGCAATGCTCAGTGTCATGCCCTGTTACTTGATGGTATCTGCAGAACTGGTCTATATATTTTCCCATGACTGTGGAAGGGCTGGCGGCTTTTGGGAGTCTGAGTGATCCGCTAGACAACATGTATTCGAGGATTTTGTCGAGCGGTTCATTTAAAGGAGTAAAATCTTGACCCTTGCTCCAATCCTTGCGCTCTAATTCTTCTTGCTTCTTGCCTTTTTGCTGAGGACTGTATTGAAGAGGTCTATCATGGTTTTCACAACGTTTCCCAATCTGGCCTTTATATTCTCCCAAGTTATTGCCCTGGTTGCTGCCCCTGCTGGCTTTAGCATTTCCTGCACTGATATGGCTGCGTTTATTTATGGGGAAAGTGACAGGTGTCTTTCCTTCTGTGGGAGCTTTTCTGCAATTGGCTTCAGCTTGTTCAGACAATATTTCAACCATCATCCTTTTGAATAATTGATATATCACGGGATCGATCTCACTTTTGTTGTCCTGAACTCCCTTTCTAACAAATTTTTGAGAATCCATTCCTTACTCTTTCTTCTTATAACTGGGATGTTAGAGTAGTGTAATCTCTGAGCTTTGCCTGACTCAACTAATAACGCCGATGCTCTCTGTAGAGTATAAATGGGATTTTTAGAAAAAAAAAAGATCTAGGAAGAAATTTTAATAAAGGAGAAAATCATAATCTGAAAAATGAAAACATCCCATTACGAGGGATCGGGTTGTCACCAAAATTTGCGACAACCGCACTGTTTTTCTGAAAAAGGATAGACAAGTAAAATGTGAATAAAGATAAATTTTGAAAAGGACATATCCTGACAAAAGATGTTTTATTGTAAATGAGGGTAAGGAATAGAATATAGAAAAGAAAATTTTTCAAGAATTGCAGGCAGGATCAAAGGGATTTAGAAGAAATTAATAGAAGAAAAAAGGAAAATACACTTGGGTTTTAAAACAAGGAGGAAATTTTGAATAATATATACCCAGGGTTTTGGAAAATATAGGGAATATAACATATCATATAATCATAGATATGCAAACAAGGACGCACAAACAACAATCTCTAGAGGCTGACCCTAAATGCAATATTTTGAAATGGCTTGTAGGACCTTAATCCTAACTCTAGGGTTCAAATCGTCTGATTCCAATCAAGATATGCCGATATACCCGAGCCAAAGCTCGAAGTATGTGGCATAGAAATATTCCTCCGGTTCTAAGGTAATGGTTTCCCAACATCCTTGAGCACCTACCGATATACCTCAGACTATGGCCCTTAGGTACGTGGTAGGGGGGCGCGAACCCAAATAAGTGGTCCAGTTGTGAGGCTCTCTCCCGAACTATGGTTCAGTGAGACAGCCCAACAACGTGAAGACCGGGACAATATAGGTAAGGAG
The DNA here is from genome assembly GCF_984573655.1 of Nuphar pumila. Lineage (NCBI taxonomy): Eukaryota > Viridiplantae > Streptophyta > Magnoliopsida > Nymphaeales > Nymphaeaceae > Nuphar > Nuphar pumila. The sequence goes on along the minus strand of NC_143263.1, from coordinate 77,890,716 downwards.
GTTTTCCAGATATGCTCAACATGCAAGAAATCAGATGGCTCTAATGCAAGTCCTAAAGAGATAGAATTAAAATAAAAAGAAGCATACACTTGCATACATTGTTTTGCATTCAATCCCTAGAATTGAGGAGAGTTGTATTTCAGACCTAAGTCTAATGTGAGCATGGAATAATCTCCTCAATATGGTCCTATCAAACCATACTTAAATCCTATATGCAATGATGTCAGCTTAGGACAAAATCTAGGCTTCCTAAGGTTTGCATGGAAATGAAGCTGACATATGTTTAGAATAAAGACTTAGATAATATCAAAGCAAAAGAAAAGGCATTAAATTCGACCAGACAGAGACGAGTCCCCATCACGGTCGCCAAACCTGTGATCATCGCAAAATTTTTCCTCTTGTAATATTACCCCTCTTCCTTCTTTTTTCCTTTCTAACCTCTTATTTTCCTCCTTTTTGAAGGGAGAAAAGGTAAAAAAGAAAGAGAGAAGAGAAAAAAAGAGAAAAGAAGGGAGAAGGGGAACTCTTTTGTGGGTCTCACTTGACCTTAATTTTGAAAAATATTTGAAATAACTCGCCTCTGTTTTTGAAATATTTGCGGGAAAACTGGGAGACGGGATCCGCTCGTCGGTACGAGGTTTGACCGTTCCTGGCGCCTTTACCAGGGGTAATCGAACCAAGGGTCGAATTTATGCCTTTTGCTTTACTAAGAAATTATCTAAGAATTTATCCTAAGTCTAGATGCACAAAGAATCATGCTTGTGCAAATGCAAAGATGTATGCTCTTTTTAAAAATGTTTTGAAGAATTTCCAAGTGAATCTGATAAAGTGAAGAAATGATTTCTAACTTAGAACTTGAGATTAAAGTTCTAAGTTTTTAGAATAATCAAGAGCTTGGGAAAATAAATCTAGATTTTGGAAAATGATTTTGAAGTTTTGAGATAAAAAGAGAAGAAAAGAAATTTTCAAAGTCATAAATGGACTTTGAATTTAGAAGTTTGAACTTGGATGAATATTTGGAATGGAATTGAATTCTAATTTTGAAGTTTTGAAATTAGAAGGAAATGTGGGAAATCTAAAGGAATTGAGAAATGGGATTGATTTGGAATTCAAGATGGAATTTGAACCCAAAGTTTGAATCCTAAATAAAATTCAAAATCGAATTCTAGATTTAGAACCTAAAAATAGAAATTGGATTTGAAATCTGAAATGAAAATAGAATTGGATTTTAAGATTTGGAATCAAGATGAAATTTGGATCTGAAATTTTGAATGGAATTGGATTCAAGATTTGGAATTCAAGATGAAATTTGGATCTGAATTTTTGAATGGAATTGGATTCAAGATTTGGAATCCAAGATGAAATTTGGATATGAAGTCTAAGATCCAAAGTAAAGTTGGATTCTGAATCCTAAAATAGATTTGGATCTGAAGTCTGAGATCCAAAGTAGAATTGAATCTTGAATCCTAAGTGGAATTTGGATCTGTAATCTGAGATCCAAAGTGGAACTGGGTTCTGGATCCTAAAATGGGATTTGGATCTGAAGTCTGAGATCCAAAGTAGAATTGGATTCTGGATCCTAAATGGGATTTGGATTTGTAATCTGAGATCTAAAGTAGAATTGGGTTTTGGATCCTAGAATTGGAATTTGGATTTGTAATCTGAGATCCAATGTAGAATGGGGATCTGGATCCTAGAATGGATTTTGGATCTGAAGCCTGAGATCCGATATGAATGTTGAATCCTGGATCCTAAAATGGTTTTTGGATCTGAATTTGAGATCCAAAAAGTGGGGATTTATAGTTTGGAAATCTGGATCCAAGTTGATCTAATTTTGGATTGGAGTTTTTGAAAGTCCAAATGGGACTTTTGAGTATAGATCTGGGTTTTGAAAACCCAGATTGAATTTAAAATTTAGAGAAGGCCAAGCTTTTGAGATTCAGGATTACTCTCAATTTTGGATTTTGGGTTTTGAAGATGAATCAGAATTTCCAATTGAATTTGGAAGATGAAATCTAGAAATTGAATCTTGAATATACAAATGAATTTCGAAGTCAAATTAGACCTTGAATTTTGGAAGTTTGAATTTGGAATTTAAAAGATGAATCAAGAATCTCAAAGTTTAATTTGAACTTTGGATTCGATCAGAATTTTTGAATATAAAATGAATTTGAAATCTCAAAGTTAAATTGAACTTTGAGACTTTGAAGTGAAATAAAATTGAAAATGAAAAGATGAATTGAATTTTACAAGAGTTGAAGATTGATTGAAGAAGATATTTACATCACTTGGAGTTTTGAAAAAGGAATTTTTGAAAAACATGATGCAGTTCTATCCTAAGTGATGAATGAATTTAAAGAGTTTGAAATTGGATTTAAAAATCATATTTCATTCTTCAAATGAATTTAAATAATATTAATGATATAATACACTCCTGACTATGGTCATTGAATGTATTATATAATAGTCATATCTAAATTCAAATGAAGGATAAAATACCTTTTTGGTGCTTTTATAGAAATTAAAATGAAATTAACCCTCAATATACCCTAACTATGACCATTGGTATATATTTTGAGTTAATTTTTAAGTTAAATTCTTATAAAAGAAGAAAATATTTTAGGAAAATATGATGAATTTTGAAAAATGGATCCAGTGTTATTTTGTAAAAGATAAAAATGCTAAGTTTTGTCCACACCTTGACTATGGCCATTGATGTAGATCATCAACTTAGTATCAATTACCTCTTACAAAATGGTGCACGTGCCATTCGTGTTTCACCATTGTGAGAATTTGAGAAATAAAGAAACAATGCATGAAAACAAGCAAATCATGATTTTACAATGCTCATTCATTCTAATCTAAGACTGGAAATGTAGAGTTTTCATCATCTTATTTATTTACAATAATTGGATTTGAGAACATCAAAAATATTTTAATCTCATCCTTCCTTATATTCCTACCAGATAGAATTTGCACAAAAGGAGATGAAAAATATGAGTGTAAGTGACTATCCAAAATCTTATACAGATGCTTGATTTATATATGGTCTACCTTGTGTTTATGAGAAAACACACATATATGTAGGAATATATGTATGTACAAAGAGAGAAGGAATTTACAGTGGTTCTTGTGAACCACTTGTAAAAGAATGAATGAAAAAAGAAAAAAAATGATGATCATGGTAGTTCAAGAGTGAACTATCATAAAAAAAAAAAAAGAAGAGGGGAATTTACAGTGGTTCCTATGAACCACTTGTAAAAGAATGGTAAAAATATGGTGATTAAGATAGTTCAAGAGTGAACTATCATAAAAAAGAAGAGAAGAATTTACAGTGATTCTTGTGAACCACTTGTAAAAGAATGATAAAAATATGGTGATTATGATAGTTCAAGAGTGAACTATCATAAAAAGAAGAGAAGAATTTACAGTGGTTCTTGTGAACCATTTGTAAAAATATGGTAAAAACATGATGATTATGATAGTTCAAGAGTGACCTATCATAAAAAGAAAAGAAGAATTTACAGTGGTTCTTGTGAACCACTTGTAAAAATATGGTAAAAATATGATGATTATGATAGTTCAAGAGTAAACTATCATAAAAAGAAAAGAAGAATTTACAGTGGTTCTTGTGAACCACTTGTAAAAGAATGATAAAAATATATTGATTATAATAGTTCAAGAGTGAACTATCATAAAAAGAAAAGAAGAATTTACAGTGGTTCCTGTGAACCACTTGTAAAAATATGGTGATTATGATAGTTCAAGAGTGAACTATCATAAAAAGAAGAGAAGAATTTACAGTGGTTCTTGTGAACCACTTGTAAAAGAATGATAAAAATATGGTGATTATGATAGTTCAAGAGTGAACTATCATAAAAAGAAAAGAAGAAGTGGTTACAGTGGGGATTAGTAATGTATACACAACACTGAGATAAATAATGAATGTATGAATACAGAGGTGTAAAGATTCGACCGGTTGAATCTTGTCAATGGTGTGGCTTACAGCAAATCCAGACTCATTAAAAATTCTCCTCTATACCAAGCAGCGATAGATTGGGTTAAGCTTAGTGGGGCTTTGACAGTGAGTCAATGAGTTAATTTTACAGGTTTTAAAGAGATGCCAGACCCACATACCACTGAACTTTCACAAATCTAATAAAATGTAGCAGCCACATGCTTTCAGCAAGTGTAAGAACATGGAAATATGAATGCTAAATACAGTGGCTGAAGGTGGATAATATGTGATATACAAGTGGATGTGCACATTTATAGAGAATGAATGAGTATGAAAAATGGCAATTATAACATTTAAGAGATATGGGAATTTCGATCATCTGTTTAAGCAATAAAGCAAATACACTCATGTGAAAACTAAAAAAAATGAAAGATGAAAACCAAATGATATTGACCAATTTTGTGTAGCGGTTACATACCTTATGTTTCAGCTCAGTTATCAAAACAACTCTGGCAAATCTAGTTGGGGATATCACTCTTTTGCTATTCCATTCCTGGATGCCCCATAGCTCTCATAGCTGCAGAAGAGTACAAAACTAGTTTCGCTCATGGAGTCATAAATGAGTACGAAGATGGACCAAAGTGAATAGGACCTGCAAAACCAGGCAAAACGGATGAATAAGGGAGAAGAAACATTAATGACATCGTAGCCATGGTTAAATAGTCGATATGGTATTGCAGATGGCAGGATGTTCAGTTTCATCCCTAGGATTTTCATGTTTAGCTACATCCAAAACATTATCATCAGAGGTTGTATGAGCTTCTGTTGAAATATATATATTGCTTCTCCAAGAGAAGGGGTATTGTTATCACGTGCTGAAGAAATCTCCCCTTTGTCACCTGCTTCATCCACTGTGGCATCCATAGCTACTCCAAATTTGAGGTACTGCAGTATGCATCGCATGATTGGCAAATTCCTGAGATTCACCCTCAAATTTAGCTCCCTCTAATATTGTAAGGTCTTTACAGAGATCTTCAATGCTAGCATCATCAAACTTTCCAGCAACATAGAGTGTTACAACATGAGGTTTCAAGCCTGGGGAAACCTTTTCGTTTTACTCTCCTCCTTTTCCCTGAGGCATACCATTTCTACCATCAGACAGATTTTGCAGAACTGACACTAATATGAGAACTGTCATCTCCATCACTTTTACAGCCCAGCCAAGTCGGCCAGCGAAAGAGGTAGCTGCTTGCAGCTGAGAAGGATCAGCTTATAATATTGTAGCCAATTCAACAACAATTGCATCTTCATTTGCAACAACAACATAAAGTAACTCTTTGATTGAATCTTCATATGACTTCTACCGATTAGAGACGAAAACCTACCATCCTGCACACTTGGAACCGATCATTTTCTCTTTGCAGATTATGTCAACAGTTGACATTTCTTCTTCACCGAGTTTCTCAAACTCTTTCAAAGTGGAGTTAACAAGGCATGCACCCTACCATGGTCCGATGCTGAAGTTCACAAGTTATATTAGCAGCAACTTCTTTAGCAATGGACTTGTTAATCTTCCACATAAATTTTTAGCAGGCTTGGTTCTGTTTTAGCAGAAGACGAACTAAGTGAAGAGGACATGATGATTACTTTGTTTAATCAGTTGGTTTTATGCCAAGCATCTGAGACGTTCTGCCATCTGAATACTACAGATCGGTCCCCATCCCCCTGCAAATCCCAACTTGAAAAAGCTGGTTGACCCACCTTGGTGTGGGCAGATTAAGGTAACCTGTAGATGCATCCATAATCCCTTACCATCTTCATGAGGTACGATCTCCTGATATCCATACATTCATCTATTCCCAAGGTAACAAGAACAGTAACTTAAGCATTTTCCTCCACAGGTTCTATACCTCACCGCCTGAGCTATTCTCCGTCGGATGACAGAGTAAGCACATAATCTTGCCTATGACTCCTCGGACCTTGTGAGCCATGACAAAATGCTGGGTACTGAAGGATGGTAACCTCAAGGATTTTAAATTTGCAGGAAAAAGAGGAGTATAATGAACCGATACCTTTGAGCAATGCATCAATAAAATGAAGAAAACACCATGTAATACAACAGATTGGATGAGTGTAGAAGTTAACATCAGAGGATATGGACAAAAGAAATCAAAGGGAAACAACCGTAGGTGATTCGGATGCAAACTATCGATATATAAAAATGGAGACAAAATCAAATAAACCATTGAAATTAACATTATATAACAGTAAAGGGAAGGCTTCACAAAATAAGAAAACCTATTGCCGAATAATGAGAGGCTGCAATGAAAGGAAATGCTAAAGATTAAGTAAATTAAAAGGAAAGAAGGATGAAATTTGCAGCAAAAGAAAAAAAGGATGTTGGGACCTGTGGGTTCCATTGATGTCGCATAAAGCGGATCGTTCCTACTACAGGTAGGTCGATCCTGCCCTTATGCCTTGTAAAAAAAAAAAACGAAGAAAGTGGCAGAGAGAAACGTGAAAACCTAAAGAAACAAGGTGGTCCTATGAAAGAAGAGGGCGATTTCTGAAGGGATCGTAGAGAGAAGGGTTACTTACCTGTAATTTTGGGGAATCAGTCGACTGCCTTCAGTCGATTGGGGAAGAGTCAGAAAAACACGTGAAGGAGAGGAAAACCGAGACTCTGTTGTGGTGCGTGCTTCTGCTGAGGTCTTGAAACTTGTAGACAGCCTTCTTCTTCAGCCGACAGAAAGCGGAAGAGGTGGGTCAGAAAAAAAAATGAAGAAGATCTGCGCAGAAAAAGGGGGAATGGTGAAGAAGCGATCCGAAAGAAGCTGAAGAAGAAGTAAAGAAAGATGAATCGAGAAGAATGCTATGGAGGGTTGGAACGCGGTGGTGAGGAAGAAACGGGAGCATGATGTTGGATTGTCATGGAGAAGGATGATGCGGAGGTTAATGGATGGAAGAGAGGGTCTCCTGAGTCCCTTCTTAAGGAGGAAGAAGAAGCTTCAGGAGGGGGTTTGTTAGAGATGAGCGGTTCGGGAAGGTGTGTGATCGAGGGTGGAGAGAGAAAGAGAAGGACGATGAAGAAGGGCGCGACCATCCTTTTTTCCGAGGTCTCCCCCAAGAGAAACCCTAAGAAGGGTTCTTTTGTAAAAAAAATTGGTTTTTCCAAAAAGAGGCTCCGTGTAAAAAGATTTTTCATAAAACGGTTTTAAATTGATTTTTTTACCAAAATTGATTTTAAAAAGCTTAAACCCATTTCTTTTTCTCATAAATTTTCCAATTTTTCCAATTTTATGTTATTTCTCAAATTTTTTTTTTAAATAGAAATCCTAAGATTTGTGAGAAAACAAAGATTAAAACCAATTTTTTTTTATGTTTTTGCAAAAATATTTACAAAAGAGAAATTTTCTGAGAATTAAAAGCTATTTTGAGAAAATTTCTTCAGAAATGGGTTTTGATCCGGATTTTTGGAGGAAATATGGTTTAAAAGTGCTGGATTCGGATCCGGAATTAATTTTGAATATAGCTTTATGGAATTTAATTCAGAGAATCTGAAGAAATGACTTGATTTTCTCAGAAAACGGGGTTAGGAGCAAAAGGGTCATTTTTACAAAAACTTTGAAAAATTTGGGGTGTTCACAGTTCTCGAATCCCAAAACATCTGATTTTTTTTACAGTAGTTCATTGACATGTTTGTGTATCACATATAAAAAAATCAGAAATTTACAGTGAGTACTTCAATACGAAATAACATGCTCTTTACTGATCTAAGCTTAAAACACACAGAAATTTAATAAAACTTAATAAAACATGCATTAATCAATGAAAACAATAAAAAAATACTTAAACAATAAAACAAAATTAATTTCTATGCTAGAACACATGTAATAAACATGAATAAGTAAAAAAATAAATAAAACACAGGGATTCCATGGCTGGAATTTATTTTCACCATTGAAATAATGGATTTAATCCATTTAACGGATAAATCTCATGTTTTCTTGGTTAAAAACATAAAAAATAATGTAATAAACGATTCTAATGGATTAGAATCCCTGGAAAAACAATAAAATAAGGTTAGATCATATTCTTAGATGGAGCTTGAGGTTCTTGAAGTTGAATCCATGGTTCAATCCATGAAAGGGAAAAATCCAATGGTTAAATCCATATTAAAAACATGGAAAAATATTAAATAAAGTAAAAAATATATAAAAAACCTTACCTTGAGGTTGCAGCTGCAATGGAGGAAGGTGGAGGTGCTGGAGAGGAGAGAGAGGCCATGAAAATTTGAGAGAGAAAAGAGCCCTCCTTTGACCCCCTTTAGGTCTCCTATTTATAGATTTTTTTTTACTTGTTTAGAAAGAGTTTTGATTTTTTTGGACTCTTTTTAATAAATCCACTAAGGACCACGATTTTCCTAGAGGATCATAACCTAAATGGACTCTAATTAATCCCTAATTAACATCTAATTAAACCCTAAAAAGTCCAAATGTTTTAAAACTTGAATTTAAAACCTTTAAAAACCAATGGTTTAAAACTTAAATAAAATGGATTTTTAAAATTGATTTTAACTCCTCTAAACTCCTAACCTAACTAGAACAATGACTAACCCTAGTCTAACCTTGACTTCTTCAAATGTGGCGCCACCTCGAGTGGGCCCCACTTGAATTTTCAAAAACGATTTTAAAACTTGAAAATGAGAGGTTTTTCAAAAGATTTTCAAAAGTAAACTTGAAATTGAAAGTTTTGAAATGTCATAGAGTTCCAATTGGGTTAGAACTCCTTTGGATATGGCACCAACTGAGTGGGCCTACATCGGATTTTGAAGACTTTGAAATAAACATTGAAAATAACTTCGAAAAGGGGTTAAAATCAACAACTGAAATTCAGAATTTTTGAAAACAGAGTCTCAAGCGAACTGGAACTCCGGGTTAGAGTCCTGGATTTTTAGGACTCTGAGATTTTGGATTTTAAAAGACAAATGAAGGAGTTTTTGAAAGATTTTATCAAAAAATGGTAAAACAAGTCAGAAAATACAGTCAGGGTTAGACTCCTAACTCAATCAGAACTCCGAAATAGAGTCCTGAATTAACTGGACTCTACAAAATGACCTAATTTTTGGAAAAACAGATGAAAAGAAATAAAAATGGAAGTAAAAACAAACTTTAAACCAGACTCCTGACAAGATTAGGGCTCTGGGACAGAGTCCTGATCGGACTAAAACTCTAGATTTTTTTGGTATTTTCTGAAAAACAGATGAAAGATTTTATGAAAATAGTGAAAACAATAACAAATATTGAAATAAAACAGAGTTCTGATTCAACTGGAACTCTGAGGACAAAGTCCTAATTGAACTAGGACTCTCACTACAAGAAAATCGTGGATTAGCGATGGACTATATCCATCGCTAAGTCGTCGCTAAACAGTTTAGCGACAGCTTAGCGACGGATTAGCGATGGATAGAGACCATCGCGAATTTTTGCTCGCTAATTAGCGAAAAAACTTATCTGTCGTTAATTTCGTCGCTAATTTGCGATAGATTAGCGACGGATAATGTTCGTCGCTAAGCTGTCGCTAAATTTAAAAAAAAAAATAAAAAAAAATTGATCCCCGTCGAGCGGTATTTCGGCAGCAATAAGCCGAACTTATACCGCACCCGACAGGCATTGCACAGAACCAGTGCTCTCCAGCATCGCCGTCCTCCGTGAACTGGCGTCATCGTCCTCCGTGAACCGTCCTCCGTGAACCGATGCTCTCCGGCGTCGCCATCCTCCGTGAACCGGTGTTGTCATCCTCCGTGAACCGGCGTCGCCGTCCTCCGTGAACCGGCCTCCCGCACCGATGCCTCGAGGTTAAAGTGGTTCGAGTCTCCCTCCGACTTCACCCCGGACGGAAGGACGATCGCAGAGGAGAAAGACAACATTCCGTCTTCAATATTGTCGTTCCTTGATAGTCCAGAGGCCGGCCACTTCTTCTCATCCACTGCAGCTGTTGGCACTGCCATCTTTGACTCCAACGAGCTGCCAAAAGCTGAGGTTCCGGCCACCGCTTTTGCGTCTGCCTCGTCGCCGTCCTCCGTGAAATGGCATCCTCCGTGAGACGGCGTCCTCTGGCGTCGCCGTCCTCCGGCATTGCCGTCCTCCAGCGTCCTCCGACGTCGCCGTCCTCCAAAGAAATCGGTTTAAATCGAGCGCGACCGATTTAAATTTCGAACGGGGAGAGAGGGAAAATTTCACGCTCTGTTAAATCGAAAATTAGCGAGGGATTTAGCGAGGGAATTTTTCCGTCGCTAATTAGCGACGAAAAAATTCTCTCGCTAAATCCCTCGCTAAAATGTTTTTCTTGTATTGAGAATTAGCTATGAAAAAATCATTTTCGTTAATCCGTCGCTAATTAGCGACGGATTAGCGATGAAACAACTTTCAGCGCCAATCCGTCGCTACTTAGCGACGGATTCATGAAGAAAGTTTTCTCTAGCTAATCTGTCGCAAAGTTGCGACGGAAGAAATCCGTCGCTAATTAACATTTTTCTTGTAGTGTCTCAGATTTTTGGATTTTCTGAGAAAGCTAATGAGAGAATTTTGAAAAACAGTTAAAACAGGATAAAATTGAAGTTTTGGTTCAGAGTCCTGATCTGATTAGGACTCTGAGAAAAAGCCCTAATTCAATCAGAACTCTAAGAATTTTTTGTTTTCTGATAAGCAAGTGATGAAATTTAAACAGAAATTTTGAAAATCAGTGAAAATGGAGTGAGAAAACTGACTTTGGATAGAGTCCTGATTCGATCAGGACTCTGGGATAGAGTCCTGATTCTATTAGAACTCTAGGATAAAATCCCAGAATTTTGAATTTTTTTGATAAAAGTGTAATAGTTTTGATAGATGGAAAGATTTTTGAAAGATTCTCTCAAAATTGAAATCAGGATCAAAGTCCTGATCCAACTAGGACTCTCTGAACAGAGCCCTGTTTTGACTAAAACTCTGAGTTTTTGACTCATTTTGAAAGATTTGGTTGAAAATAGGTAAAAATAGTAACAAAAGACAGAGTCCTAATCTGACTGAAACTCTGAAGAAGAGTCCTAATCCAGCTAGGATTGTTAAAGAAGAGTCCTAATCCAATTAGGACTCTAGGATTTTGGCCAAAACAGAAGGTTCTAAAAGGTTTTCTCCCAAAACAAGTAGAAAAGGTAGTAAAAAGTAGAGTTCTGATCCGACTGGGACTCTGAAAAAAGAGTCTTGATCCAACTAGGATTCTGGTAAAAGAGTCCTGATTAGACTGAGATTCTAAAATTTTGGCCAAAAATGATAAGAATGAGCAAGGACATGACCACAACTGGTTTAAAATCATAATGGAGTTTTAAAATGGTTCAAAAAGATGAAAATACAGAATCATGATCCAACTAGGACTCTAAAATTTTTGAGATTTTTTATAAATAAAGGAATCCAGAAGTGACACCACCTAAATGGGCCTCATCTGAGAATTGAAATCAATTGAAATTGAGTTTGAAATGAATCCAGATTATTTTCTGAGGAAAACATTTCAAAATATAAGATCCTGGGGGTTGGCAACTGACAGAATGCTCATTAAAAACCCAGGTTTTTAAAATTGATTTTGAAAGAAAAGTTTTAAAACTCGAATCTGGATTAAATATTTTGAAAACAGGAGTTCTGGATCTCGATAATGAGATGCAATGACATGCAATGCTATGCAATGCAATGAAATGATATGTCAAATGCATGTAATGATATGCAGCGACACATGAAATGTAAACACTGGATAAAGGTGAAAATTTGGGGTGCTTACAACTTGGTAATTATTATTATTTACAAAATTATGTACATTAATTTTATGGAAAGCACAGAATTAATTTGTTGTCTACATGAGAACTTATTAATTATTTACTATTTATTTGTTTATTGTTTTAGTTTGATTATGAATTCACCAAAAGAGTTGGACAATGATACAGATTGAAACTTTTAGTGAAATGATAAATTTGTTGTGGTTTGTAATTTTAATTAGAATAACTACAATTAGTTTTAAATAATTTTTGCTTTTTTATAGGTTATTCTTCTGTATAATGGTTTAAACCATATCAATGGATTGAAGAAACCATGTTGGGTTGCATAGGAGGACTATAATTCAAGATGGTACTTTATGTTATTGTAGAAAATTGATGTCAATTTATTAATTCAAATGTTATGCCATGAACAAAATATTGTTATGAACTTTTGATTTTGGTATTTTAAACATTATCATATATGAAATTTTCAATTATATATTCTATATTTAATTTAATTTTTACAAAACAACAACAACAACTACGCCTTCATCCTAAAACAATTGGGGTCAGCGATATGAACCAAAAAAAAAATTCATTTTGGGTCTTCCACATGAATCCTTTTCCTCCAATCATTTCTATCCAATGCCATGTCATCGGTGAGGTTCAAAGCATTCATATCCTTTCCTATCATCTCCATCCAAGTCTTCCTAGGCCTACCTCGACCTCTTTTAACTAATATATTTTCCCATATTTCCAACCTTCTAACTGGAGCATCATTAGGCCCTCGCCGAATATGTCCAAACCACCGTAAACGATTCTCTCGCATCTTTGCAACACCTACCTTCTTACGTATCTCCTCGTTCTGAATCTTATCTTTTATTGTATTTCCACACATCCATCTAAGCATCCGCATCTCAGCTACACTCATTTTTTGAATATGATGTCTCTTGGCAGCCCAACATTCCGTACCATATAGTAAAGCGGGTCTAATAGTCATCCTATAAAACTTTCCCTTCAACCGCAATGGCATTCTACGATCGCACAGCACTCCAGTTGCACTTTTCCATTTAATCCACCCAACCTTTATCCTATGATTTACATCTCCATCAATTTCTCCATACTTTTGAATAATGGATCCCAAATATTTGAAATAATCATTCACCGGTATTTCTTGCTCACCAAGCTTCACTACACTCCCATCACTACTTCGTTGCTTACTAAACCAACATTCCATATATTCAGTCTTACTCTTACTCAACTTAAAACCTCTAGCTTCCAATGTCTGTCTCCATAATTCTAACTTAGCATTAACCCCAGCTCTAGACTCATCAATCAAAACAATATCATCAGCAAACAACATACACCACGATACATTTTCTTGAATTGATCTCGTAAGCTCATCCATCACTATCGCAAATAGGAAAGGGCTTAAAGCAGATCCTTGATGTAACCCAACCGTTATCGGAAAATTGGTTGTCACCCCTCCACAAGTGCGGACATTGGTTACTACTCCTTCATACATATCTTTAATTATACTAATGTACTTGAGAGAAACACCTTTCTTCATCATTGTCCACCAGAGAACGTCCCTAGGTACTCTATCGTATGCCTTCTCTAAATCAATAAAAACCATATGCAAATCTTTGTTCCTCTCTCTATATCTTTCAATAAGTTGTCTAAGAAGATGTATAGCTTCCATAGTTGATCTTCCAGGCATAAAACCAAATTGATTCTCCGATATCGTGACAACCTTCCTCAAACTAGACTCAATCACCCTCTCCCAAAGTTTCATAGTATGACTCATGAGTTTTATACCCCGATAGTTTGTGCAATCTTGTATATCACCTTTATTCTTATATAAAGGCACCAAAGTACTCTTCCTCCACTCATTAGGCATCTTATTTGTTCGCCAAATCAAATTAAAAAGATTTGTCAACCATTCTAAACCTTTTTCTCCCAAGCATTTCCAAGCCTCGAAAGATATACCATCTGGGCCAACTGCCCTTCTTGATTTCATTTTCTTCAAAGCCTCTGCAATTTCTTTCTTTTGAATCTTGCGCATGAAGTCACGATTTATCTCATGAAAAGGAATGGAGAAGTCTCCAAGATCTTGAGCATGACTATCATTAAATAGCTTATCAAAATAATCTTTCCATCTCTCCTTCATCTCCACATCTTTGACTAAAACCCTTTGTGTTTCATCTTTGATACATCTAACCATACCCAAATCCTTTGATTTCCTATCTCTCATCTTTGCAAGCCTATAAATATCCTTCTCGCCTTCTTTGGTATCCAACTTGTCATAAACCTCCTTATATATCTTAGCCCTCGCGTTTCGGACAACTTTTTTAGCTTCCTTCTTTGCTATCATATACTTCTCCAAATTTTCATTATCACGACTCTTACTTAGATTTCTATAACACTCTCTTTTAACCTTAATAGCTAATTTGACATCCTCGTTCCACCATGATGTATCCTTACCTAGTGGTGCACCGCCTTTAGACTCACCCAATACCTCCTTAGCCACTTTTCTCATGCCACCCGCTATCTTATTCCACATTGATTCTGAATCCTCCTCGAGACACCTATCAACTTCCTTAACTACCTGCTCTACAAACATTCCTTGTTTAGCTCCTTTCAGTGCCCACCACTTAATTCTAGGATCTATCCTATGTCTATCCCTTTTGCGACATTGTCTAATTCTAAGATTTAAAATTAAGACTCTATGTTGTGTAGCTACACTCTCTCCTGGTATAACCTTACAATCGATGCAACAACCCCTATCTCTCTTTCTAAGTAGGAAAAAATCTATCTGACTCGTATTAACCCCACTTTTAAATGTTACTAGGTGAGACTCCCTCTTCCTAAACCAAGTGTTTGCTAAGATCATATCATAGGACAAACAAAAATCTAAAATCCTTTCTCCACTTTCATTTATTTCTCCTATACCATAGCCTCCATGGATACTCTCAAATCCATCCCTACTAATGCCTACATGTCCATTAAGGTCACCGCCGATGAAAAGCTTTTCTCCATAAGATATCCCTTGTACTACTCCTTCTAAATCTTCCCAAAATCGATGCTTAATAGAATCATCTAAACCTACTTGAGGTGCATAAACACTAATAATATTAATAATATCCGCACCTAATACTAATGTAATAAGTAAAATTCTATCACCCTTCCTACAGACCTCAACTACATTATCTATAAACTGATGACTCATAACAATCCCTACTCCATTCCTATTCCTATTTATTCCTGTATACCAAATCTTATATCCCCAAGGTTCTATCACTTTTGCTTTCTCACCTACCCATTTGGTCTCTTGAAGACATAAAATATCAATCTTTCTCCTACACATAACATCTACTAACTCTACCAACTTACCAGTTAAAGACCCTATGTTCCAAGTGGCTAACCTAATTTTATGGTCTTGGACTAACTTCTTTACCCCCACCCGTCCAACAAAGTGAGGGAACCCTTGCCTATTTGACACCACACCCGGGCGCAGGTGTGACGCGTCGCTTCTGGGCGACGACCTAGCAACCCTTGCCCATTTATCACTGCCTCCGGGCCTAGAGAGTACAACGCGTCGCTCAGTAGGGAACACCCCAACGAAATTCTCATATTGGTTCATTTTCATAGGGTATGACAAAGTTTTTATGCTGGCTGTCACAGACCTACCGCAACCCTCCTCCTTTATCCGGGCTTGGGACCGGCGGTGTATAACTAAACAGTTATACACAGGCGGAGTTATTTAATTTAATTTTTAGTATGCTAAAAATTAATTTATTAATTTTATTAAAAAATAACCTACAAATAAGTTTGCACCGATTTGGGCCAAGCTTGGCCTGCTTCATATTGGCCCAATCATCTACATGGAACCTCCAGGATGCTGGTGCTCGATCTTGATTTGCTGATAAGTCAAACACCTCGATATGTAAGCTGCTACTTCTCACTTTATAATGTTCTACCAATACTTTTGTTGAAGATCCTTGAACATCTTAGTGCCACCAGGATGAACGGTATACTTAGACAGATATGTCTCATCAAGAATCTCTTTCTTCAACTCAGGGTTAGCTGGCACCCAGAGTCGATGCTCCATACGAATACTACTGTCATCATCAATGTGAAAAGTTGAGGCATCTTCACGCGCTCAAGCTACGAACTACTCATAACGTGCATCTTGCTTTTGTGCCTCGATGATCCTAGGCAAAATCTCTAATTGAATTGTCAAACCAGACAATCTAATGGTTTTACTTCCAAGCAAAACTGGCTTCCAAGCTACGAAATCTTTGATAAACTTCTGACTTCACACAAGACTAGCCAAAACACTGCTCGATTTACGACTAAGTGCATCTGCCACTACATTCGCCTTAACAGGGTAGTAAGATGATGTGAACTCGTAATCCTTGATGAACTCGAGCTAACGATGTTGTCTCATATTCAATTCCTTTTGAGAAAATAAATACTTGAGACTCTTGTGGTCAGAAAAGACCTCAAACGTATCTCTGTACAAGTAGTGTCGCCAAGACTTCAAGGTGAACACCACAGCTGCTAACTCTAAGTCGTGTGTTGGATAGTTCTTCTCATAAACTTTCAATTGCCTCAATGCATACACGATAATTTTGTTGTACTGCATTAGCACGCAACCCAAATTTGTTCATGAGGCATCTGTATACACCACAAAATCACCTCTACCAGAAGGCAATGCTAAGATAAGAGATGTCGTTAGCTTCATCTTCAGGATCTAAAAGCTCTCTTTGCATGAGTCAGCCCACTCAAACTTGACTCCTTTATGCAAAAGCTTTGTCATTGGTAGCGCAATTCTAGAGAAATCCTGAATAAAATGCCGGTAATACCCAGTTATTCCAATAAAACTTTGGATGTCTGAGACATTCTGGGGCTGCTTCCAATCTAACACGACTTCGACTTTCACTGGATCAACTGACACTCCATCACTGGATATCTCGTGACCCAAAAACATGACTCGCTTAAGCCAAAACTCACATTTGGAGAACTTGGCGAACAATTTGTGCTTCCAAAGTACTCCCAAGATAATACAAAATGCTCTCGATGCTGCTCAAGACTCTTTGAGTAGATCAAGATATTGTCAATGAATATGATCACAAAGGTGTCCACAAATGGACGAAAGATCTGATTCATCAAATCCATAAACATTGTTGGTTTATTAGTGAGCCTAAATGGGATCACTATGAACTCATATAACCCGTATATAGTTCAAAATGTTGTCTTCGAGACATCTTCCTCCTTGATTCGGAGTTGATGATAACCCGATCTAAGGTCAATCTTTGAGAATATCTTTGCTCTCTGCAACTAATCAAAGAGATCTTCTATTCTCGATAACAGATATTTATTCTTGATTATTGCTTGGTTGAGCACTCTATAATCAATGCACAACCTCATAGATCGGTCTTTCTTCTTCACGAACAACACTGGTGCACCCCATAGAGATGCATTGGGTCTGATGAAGCCTTGCTTTATCAACTCTTGTAATTGTTGCTTCAGTTCTTTGAGTTCCACTGGAGACATACGATATGGCACCTTGGAAATCGAAGCAGTTCCAGGAAATAACTTGATACAAAACTCGATCTCACACTTTAGAGGTAATCCACGCAATTCCTCAGAAAATACATCGGTAAACTCCTGAACTACATCTAAGTTCTCAATTGGGACTATATGTGGTTCAACTAAGGCGATACTGACCAAGAATGCAGTACTCTTATTACGCAAATACTTTTGAGACTTGAAAGATAAAATAAAAAAATTATTTTGCATCGGTCGAGAGAGTTTGATCTCCACTATCGGATGATTGGGTTGAGATAAGACAACTTTGCCTTCTCTACACAAGACTTGAGCGTGATACTCAAACAACCAATCCATGCCTAGAATGACATCGAACTCAGTCATGTCTAAAAGGATTATGTCAACTAGCAAGTTCTGACCTACCACTGACACTGCGATGCTCAGAATATAAGAAACACATAAAGATTGATCACTGGTCGGAGTATGAACCTCCAACAAGTAATTCAATGGTTCAATAGAAATAGGCAAGGTTCTAGAAAATCTATTAGAAATAAAAGAATGAAAAGCTCCACAATCAAACAAAGTAAATATCGTTTGTCCAACGACTAATACGGTACCTTAGACCGATTCTCCCTTGATCACTTGCGCTACAGTGACTGCATACACACGCCTTGCCACTATTTTTTGACCGCCTGCCTTCTATTGTTGAGATTGTTGTTGTTGTTGTGGTGGTCGCTGGTATGATGGTTGTGATGTTTCAGAGGTATTCCTCTTTATGTCATCTGATTGCTTCTTTTGACAGTCCTTGATGTAGTGGCCCATCTTGCCATAATATAAAAACCCTACAGTGTCGCGAGGACACGGCCAACCAGGATGTTCTACTAAATATTTTGGGCAACCTGGTGTTGTTGCTGGCTTCTATTGCTGATGATACTTGTTGTTGCCTTGAAGTCAGTGTTTCTTCATTGGTGGAGTGCAATTCTTTCCATTGGGTTCTTCTGAAAATGTCTCTTTCTAGGCCAACTCTTTTTGTCTGAATGCTGGTTTCCTCAAAACGATTGTGTCTTCTAAGATTTTAACCAAACTTGGTCCAAGAGAGTGGCCGCCTCCAAGGCCTCGTCCAGAGTCTTGGGGCCACGAGTATATACCTTCGTACGCAAAACTAGCTTTAATCCATGAGCAAACTTCATCGCTCGATCTTTCTTTGTAGTATAGACATTAGGACAGTAGCGTTCTAGACTTCTAAACTTTGTAACATATTCTAATAATATAGAGCTCCCTTGCTGAAGGTCAAGAAACTCTTGTATCTTTCGGCTCTGCTCATGCATTAGAAAGTACATTGCGTAGAACACTTCCATGAACTGCTCCCACATAATTGGTCTATTCGCGAATTTCACTTCCAAAGTAGTTTCCCACCACCTTTTGGCATCCTTTCGAAGTCGGTTTGTTCCAAAATCTACTTTTCGCTCATCACTGACTTGTAGCACACGAAAGATTCACTCTATTTCTCAGACCTAGTCTTCAGCTGTCTCAGGAGTAGGCTTCTCATCGAATGATGGCGGGTTCATGCTCATGTACTGCTTATACGGAACTGTCGTGGCTAGAGTCAGAGTAGGAGTCTCGTGCCACTGATTGACCTACTGAAGATTGTCACCCATAGTGCGCATCATTTTTGCTTGACGACCAACAACCTTTGCAAGGTTGTTGAGGGTATCCATGATGTCATTTCATTGCTCTCGCCAAGCCATCTTAAACAAAAAAGGACTCGTATAAGCGAAGGTATGACTCCCAAAACACAAATTTTATTCATAAAGCAAAATATTCATGCATTTCTATTACATATGAAGCCAAAATACCCTTTTTCTATGTCAGGGTTACAAAAAGATATCCAACTACGTTGAAAAACAAAAACAAAACACTGACTTAGTGTCTCAACAAAATGCTCATAACAAAGCAATCATCTTTATTTCCTACTGGTATAAAGGTATCGATAGTCGTTCTGGTTCATACACCGTCTCCACTTCGGACAAGGAGGAGATGCAGGTGTGTACAGAGGAGAATTCAGCACTAGAGAAGTTGGCACATACTGAGGGGAATGGGAATAATAAGCTGGCGAGTACTGGAGAGAGTTTGGCGATGCGCACAAATCTCCTATAAGGTCGTTGACTTCAAGCGGTACTGGACTGGTCTCGGATGCTACATCTTCTACAGTTTCGGCATTACCCTTCCAGATTTCGTCTCTCAGCTTAAGCTGACATTCAACCTCAATATGCTCTCTAAGGCCACACTAAGGGTAATCACTTAGCTCACAGGGACAAACTTGTCTCATGTGATCCAACTTGCATCCTACACACGGAGGTGTTTGATTCGCAATCACTCAAGCGCTTCACACTATCGTCTGAACTGCCTGGTCCAGGGCCTCTACGCCTCAGTCCAAATAGTGCAAGGCTCCAAGTATCCTCTCATGTATCATTTCTGATGACATCTAATAAACCATATATCTAATTATGCATGGAGAACTAAATGAAGCAACAATCAACAGTGAACAACAAAATTTACTAAGTCTAGTATACTTACAGTGCGATGTACGATACACGCAGAGTCTTGAACCACACTTTAAACTTGCTTTGATACCAAGATCTGTAATGCCCCAAAATCTCAACTTGAAAATTCCTTAGATTTTTTGAGTATTTTTTTTTAAACATTACGCAAGCAGAAAATCATAAGGGAAAAAAAATTGGAAATTTTGAGCAAGTTAAAGGATGAACAACAAGTAGAAACATTCCATTACTATTGTTTTACAAAATAAGACAAAAAAAAGATATGCATCATTCCCTTTACAAAAATGTCTCTCAAAATAGAAAATTTCTCAAACCAACTGCCAAGATCGCAAAATTCTAAGGTATGGGTTCAATTCTCTGCCGCACATCGATCACCATCGCACCACTAGCAATCATCACTTGCATCCTCATAAAATGGGGTCGGTACTCTTGCAAGTTTGTGAGATACAATCTATACTTTCCATTTATGAAAGTCATAAGTAGTAATAACATGATATGCAACTATCAACATAGCTAATCACAAGTAAATCTAACATGATGAAACAGTTAGAAACATTTGCAATAATTGAACAAGTGCAACTATAAGCAAGTAAAGAAATAGTAAGCAGGATGAGTATTGAGAAATAAGCGACAATATTAAGTAACTAGTGTGCTTACACGCTAAACAAGTAAGCAATTAAACAACTAAGACATAAACTACTACATAAACAATAATTCATAAGTCAGCAATTAGCAAATTAGTTTAATTATTCTATCTTGATTACTCCTTCGGGTACGCAAAGGAACCTTGCATTATGTGAAAAATACTACCAACGTTTGTTATTTATGTTATGTGATAATCGGGGTACCTACAGACTGAGTAAACCTCATGCGAGCGGCATATGGCCGAGAGAGAACCTCGCATAGGTAATTGATTGTAACCCATACAACTGCAGTAGCTGAGGTACCTCAATAGGTAACCTCGACCTCCCTAACTCTGAGTAATTGGAGGTCAAAGGATGTCTTTTCTCCTTAAAACATGTCGTACAATTGACCAGTCACTCAGGGTTGTACCATCCACCCTCTCCAAGGTGAACCATTTTGTGAATGGGCAACCAGGCAATTTATCATATTTAGGCTTAATTAGCAGCATTCCCTCCTTTCGAGGTAGTTAAGCTCATCTGTCTTTGTGTTCCCCACAAGACAATACGAGCAACACACAATGGTCTAGCCCTCCTATTCACGTGCTCAAGCCTCACACAGCTACAAAGAGAACTTTGCTTATGAAGGCAACCATCACACATTTATTATTTAGTGGTTTATGACAGAACGAAGACAAGTGAGCTCTACTCATGAAATAGGCTCAACGCCCTACACAACTCGCCATAGAGTTTCAACGTGCACCCATATTTGCAAACATGTGTCATAACCCTACTATGATGCTCATGTCCCTTTGTCATTCGGGATGAGTCAAGTGTCAAATGTGCAGATACATCCATGTGATGTGAAACATACAAGAGCTCATTCGAGACATTTATATAGGCATGTAACATTGCACATTCATAGCTGAACTATAAGTATAAGGCACTTGACTATAAGCATGATTCAATCAACCCATTTGAGTTCAGAGACATGATGTGCAAGTGGCAAGTTTTCATCCGTGTTATAGCATTATTGTTTTTATGTCATATCCTGCTCATAACGTACACTTGAAATCGTGTCAAGATGTGTGACAAGTGCACGTGACATAAGTTATTTCATCACGCATACTATGGAAAACTATAATACTTGAATATCATGTTCATGAATAGAAAATTCACAGTCGTGCCTAGAAGTGAGCATGAAACATCACATTCAAGCATGTTGCAATAACCTTCATTTGGGTTTGAATTACGCTATTTAAATGAGAATATAAATGCAGCCAAATTGATGTCATAGGTGCGGTGAATTAGCAACATCTATATATTGTCCATGTTATGATATAACCACCGCAACAATGACAACCAAGGTGCTGCCCAAAGGCGCCAAATATGCAGAAATCTGCAGCAGCTATGTGTTGCCAAACTTGTGTTTGTTTGCAACAAATTGGATGTATTCTATAACCACCGCAAAAGGAAGCTTTCAAAAATTTTATTCATTGCACAAGGGTTCACCTCAAACTACCTTCTGTATTCTTTTAAAAATGGTGAAACTTCTATGAGATAAGGAGAGAATTCAAGTTTTTTTCTCTTGGTAAACTAAAAGGGATGAAGGGAAGATCCTCGGTATGGCCAGCAGCGGAAAAATTCAATAACATTGAAGCTAGAAATGAAATGATATCCATTATTGCAATAAAATATTTTAAAGGCAGTTCTTCTGGCAATAAGGTAGTTGAAATATACGGTGGTATAGGACCAACTCCATTTCTCCAAACATTCAAGCATAAGGAATTGTCTGCAAAAGGGATCTCTTAAGTGTCACCAAGTTAAAGGATGATATGATAGTTTAGATCTCTAAAGACAAAGAAGACTCGGATAATCTCCAAGTTGAAGAAAGATGTGACATGCACTTTCAAAGAAAGTTCAGATTGTCACCAAGTTGAAGGATGACATGACAGTTTAATCCCTGGAGACAAGGAAGGCTTTGATCATCTTCGAGTTGAAGAAAGATGTGATGTGCACTTTTAGGAAAGATCTGAAATATCTCCAAGTTGAAGGCTGATAAGCCAAACTTTTTGCCAAACCCCTAAAGGGTTTAAATCTCAATTTTATGTGTCAAAGAATGCAAAGAGATATGATGGGTAAACCCCAGATATAAAACTGCCAAATTGCCAAGAATCACTTTTACTTATGTAAAATTCTTTGTGAATATCTTTTCATTCACTCGCTTTTATGAAACCAAAAACAATTCTTCTGTTTTCATATCAAAGAAATTGATAGATTTCTTGGAGAAATCTGATAGTAACAACTTGAATTTGATTCTTAACTTTATGGGGTTAACCTAATTAGAGATAATACTCCAGGTAGAAGAGGGAATATCTTTCGCACGCGCGTGCACATTTTTAAACATTTTGATCAACAATAATTTCTATGATATTGATAATTTTTTCTGACAATCCTGGCATGAAGCAAGAGCTTGATGTCATTTTTATGCATCCTTGTGCCTTTCTCCTTTGCGTTGTCAGAGAAGTTATTGTTATCCCTCTTTAGGATTTGAAATCCTGGGTTTTCAAGATCCTTCCCTTTTGATTTAAGTACTCGGGCTCTCAAATCTTTAACACATTTCCCAATTTTTTCCCATTGTCCCACCATAGACAGTTCACGTTCAGGTTAAGGGTTAAACATGAATCTTGGCAAAAGGTTATTTGTTTTTAAAAGCTTCATTTCTGTCTCAGTCATGAGACCTCCTTTTATAAACTTCCCTTTTTAAAGCTTTTAGGGATTTTGTTTTCTCACCTTTTGCAATCTCTTTCGGATTTAGTGCAAAACCCGAAAGTCCATTGCGGTTTCCTCACCCTTTTTTATCAAAGTTCATTGTTTTCAAGGATTCCATTCTTTTCAACCCCTTCCAGGTTAAGGGTTAAACCTGAATCTTTGCAAAAGGTCATTTGTTTTTAAAAGCTTCCTTTTTGTCTTGATCATGAGAGCCCCTTTCATAAACTTCCCTTTTTAAAGCTTTTAGGGATTTTGTTTTCTTATCTTTTGCAAATTCTTTAGAATTTAGTGCAAAACCCAGAAGTTTCATTACGGTTTCCTCACCCCTTTTTATCAAATTCCTTTGTTTTTGAGGATTTCATTCTTTCAACCCTATTCAGGTCAGGGGATAAACCTAAGTCTATGTAACTTTTTGTTTTGGTCGTAAGACCCCCCTCTTGTTTTAAAATTCTCATTTTCAAAGGCTTTCAGGGATTTTGTTTTACCTCTTTTTAGGATTCCTCATAACTTTTTATCCAACTCATTTGTTTTTGGGGATTCTTTCCTTTTAAAAGTCACTCATGATAAGGGATTAAACCTGAACCTCAATTCATGAGGAATTTTTTTTCACACTCAATTCAGACATTCTAACTAGGGCATCTTCATTTTCAAAATTTGGTGTGTTTTCTTTGCTACTAAGTCCGGCTTTCAACCGGCTTAGTAGCAAAGAGGGGCATCTGTAAACACTCCAAATTTTCCAAGTTTATCTCTGGACACCCACTTTCATAGATGTCAACTCCTTTAGCGCAATGTAGGAGTCTAACCTCTAGGACTATTCCAATTTAGATGTCATTTTACCCCATTTTACCAAAAAAGCTATCATTTCGCCCCTAGATAACCCTAGATCTCTGTCAGTTAGGCCCAACCAAGCTTATTTTAAGCTTAGAAGAGCTAGAATATCAATCATTTCTAGCTCCTCTGAACTCACAATGAGTAGACTTTATTCATTTCAGCTAAATTTGGTTCATTTTATGTGAAATGAGCTTATTTCTAGCTCAAATTCAATCCAATTGTCTCAGAGTTGATCAGTTTCAGTAGATCCTATTCCTTGTGTTTAACTTGAGCTCATCAGGAGTCCAAGTGGTCTAGCTTTAGTTCAAACTTGTTTTCTCACATTGTTGGAGTTCTTTTTTAGCTCAATTCAGCTAGAATTGACTAACCCTAATTAATCTAGCTAAGATTTAGTTTGTTTAAGCTCTGATTTAGTTCATCTTAGTTTAGTTGATCATGGTTCTAGTTCAAATCCAGTGTTTTGTTCACTATACCTAGTACATTATTGTTGCTTACTTCACTCTATAGTGAATTTCTCACCATTTCACTTAGAATTGTGTCTATTTTCGATCATCTGGTCTAGGAGTCTAGTTGAGATAGTGTTCTTCTTAGTTCACTTGAGTTCAGAAACCTTAGAACCCTCTTTAAACCAATTCAAACCTTGTTTTCCAAGTGTTACTCTTCACCCTACTTCACGCCCTTGCCCAAGATGGCAAATCGTCTATACTTGTGCTCATTTCTATTCAGAGGGCAGTTTAGTCAATTTCTAAGCCAGGATAATTTTCAGTCTGGAATCAGATCAATTCTTTTTCTGATATTATGTCTATATCTGAGATCCAACTCATGTTTCAATTTGGATATTGGATATCTGATCTGATCCAATGTTGGATCTGATAATCAGTATCCATTTTCTATTCTGGACCTGGATTTTTTATCTAATTCACTATGTTATCTGTTATCTAGGATCAATCTTGTTCTCAAACCTGGATCTCTGCATTAGATATCCAGGGTCCGCTTATCAATCCTTTACTATTCAGGATATGTTCTTCAATTCTTATTTAATATCCAAGATCCATTTCCACCATATTATCTTGATTCGGGATCCACTTCTATAAGCTCATCATTGATCCAGGATCCAGCTTACCCTTTTACTATCCAGGATCCATTTTAAATGTCTTATCTTTGATCTAGGATTCGTCCACCATTTGTAAGCATAGGCTAGACTCATTGTTTGAGATCCAAATCCATTTATCATTTGAAACTTCAAATCCAAATCTGAATTCAAAAGTTTCGTTTTATCCAATTTCAAACCTGGGTTCAACAATTGATCTTTATAAATTTTAATTTTAAGTTTAGTATTTTTCATCTCAGGATTTGGTATTTTAAAACATCTTTTTTAAAAACAATGTGTGCCAGATTTAAATCCAGATTGGATTTTTTAATTGGATTTTTAAATGGACCTTAGATTCAATTCACATTAGAAAAGACCCACCTAAGTGGCGTCACCTATAGATTTTTCTTTTTATTTTGTTTTCTTATTTTTGTTATTTTAAACAACTAGTTGATTTAGGAGTTTGCCTTACTTTTTTTTATTTTTTAAGTTTACTCTTTTGTTTTGAACATTTTAGTTGTTTTAAAATCAAATGTGGACCCCACTCAAATGGTGCCACATCCAAAGACTCCTAATTCATAATTCCTTCTTTTATTAAGTATTTTACTTAGATTGAAAAAGAAAAAGTAAAAAAAATAATCAAATGTGGACCCCACTAAGGGGGGTCGACTTCTTTAGTTATTTTTTTTCCTAAATTTTTATTAATAATTAAACAAATATGGGACCCACTAGGGAGTCCCTATCTTGTTCCAACTCCTTCTATAAATAGTCCCAAGGGGGACATCCAAGCCAAGCAAGCAAGGGCTCTCCTCTTGGTCTCTCTCTCTCCCTTCTTGATTCTTTTTCTTTTCTTTCTCTCCTCCTTCTTCCCTAAGTGTTGCTCCTCCCCTCTAGCTCTTCTTTTTGTTTTTCTTTTATTTTTGTTGCATCAAGGGTAAAGAAAGGAAGGTCATCCAGATCCAGGTAATTTCTCTTTTCTTTCTCTTTATTTTCTCCTTTTTATTTCATTATTATTTAGTTGCTGTATTTTTTTTTAAACAGCCATAAGAGGATAGAGATTGGACCTCTCATAGGTCGAATCCCTTCTTTCAAACGGCTATAACAAGATGAATACCATGCTTCATTGTTTTTCTTTTAATTTGTGTGCATTATAGATCTAGATTTACATCCTTGTTTGCATCCATATAGAATCAAGAACATTTAATATTTTCTTTTTCCTTTTTATTTATGTTTAGATTAGGTTCGATTTTTTTTAATAGCCTATGCTCTAAAAGATTGATTCTGGCCTTCATGTTAACATCATTATTTCATGGATTAATTTTTATATTTTTAAGCTTAATTTTTTATGAGATATACATCCATATGTTTACGTGAATCTAGCCAAGTTTCATTATTTTTTGACGTCTTTTGATCTATTTTCAAAAATAAAAACCAAAACCTATTCCCTGCACCATCTAGCCGCTATTCGCAGTCTGGATAAACTTGTCGGAGTCATATCTCCCTAACCAGAAATGATTTTTCAGATCCATAAAAAGTGACTTCTTTGTCTATATATTTAGTCTATTTTTGGAGAGTTCGGTAATTTTTTATGTCCATTTGATATTTTATTTTAGCCCAAAACTAGAACCTATTTTGTTGCATTGTCAGACCATTGTTCATAATTAGGGTCATCTTGTTGGAGTCATATCTCCCTAACCAAAGATGAATTTTCAGATCCGTAAAATAGGATTTTTTTGTTATTGTGTCTAGTTTATTTTTGGAAAGTTTTATAATTTTTTATGTATGATTGCTATTTTATTTTATCCTAAAACAGTGATAGGTACAAAATATCCCATTTTGTACTCTGCTTCCACTTGTTAATTTAATATCTTTTCTCTGAGTATTTATTAAATTTATTTTTTGATTGCATGATGTCTTTAGGGTTGTTAAGAGTGTTCATGTCAATTTTCAGAATTTTAGAAGGTTATTTAATATTTTATTTTATTGTTTTTCAAGAACCAATTTTCTACAGAATCTTGTTTTATAAAAATAAGGGCAGATTCGACCCTTTTTTTTATAATATCATTTTCATAAATAATTTTTATAGTTTAAAAATCTGATTATTTTCTTGACTATGTCAGGCTGCTTTTCACCCAATTGGGTGTAAATTTAAGTTTGTTTAGCCTTTGTTTATCCTGGTTTTTAATGTTGTTTTTGCAATTAGTCTAAATTTCTAGGGGTATTTTAGTCTTTTTGCCTTTAATTCTGAAATTCTAAAATGAGTTTATTTTAATAATCTATTAAATTATGCATTGTCATTTAGATTATTTGGGAAATTTTGTTTTATGAATGCATGAAAAAGGCTTATTTCAGGATAATATCCTTTAATTTCTAGATATTATTGGATAAATCCTAAAAAGCCTACATATTTCTACTAACATGTTTGCTGATTTTGCAAAAAAGTTTAAGGTTATATTTTTCTCTTTTCTTTCTTTATTTTATTATTCAATTTCTCAATATAAGTTGTAATCAAAGACCAAAAATAGTAGAAATTTTCTTTATTCATGCATAGTTTAGGATTGCATAAGCATATAACTTATTTTTTTATTATCAATTGCTATTGTCTGTCATGCATATGCACTTTTCAAATTCCATAATGGTGAAACACGAATGGCACGTGCACCATCTTTTAAGAAATTAACAAACTTAGTAGAATTTGTATTTGTGACTATAATCAAAATACTAATGAAATTCTAGTTTTATTAATCTCTTTTAAGTTACAAAAGCCTAAACACTTAGGTTATTTTCAAAATCATTGCATACTTTAAAAAAAAATTAAAACCTTCCTCTTAGGATTTAAATGAAGTATATTTAAAACATATTTATGGTCATAGTCATAAATATGTAGCAAATTTATCTCATCTGAATTCTATAAGACACAAAAACCCTCTTTTATCAAAGGAGTTTTTATAAAATGAGGGGATTTATCAATGGTTTTTCTCAAATTTTCTTCTTAAAAGGAATTCTAGCCATACATCATTTAGATTAGGTTGCATCCTACATGGGCTCACAATGACACATGCTCCATTATTTGATTCATTTTTAAAATAGTTTTTCAAAAAGTATTTTTGAATAATTTCAAGCATGCATCATATTTGCAATAAACCTTTTCAAAATTATATCATATGTGTGTTTGATTCTTTCAGCATTCTAGGATCTAGAATAATCTCTAGGCATTTGAATAAAACAAGGCATATCGTTCAATCCTTGATTCGATTACCCCTGATTAAAGTGTCAAGAATGATTGAAATTCGTACCGTTAGGCGGGTCCCCTCTCTCAAGTTTTTCCATATTTTTCAAAACGAAGGAGAGCTTTCTAAAAACTTTTTCAAAAGGTCAGTTGAATCGTAAAAGTAAAATTTTGCATGATAACAGAGACCGGGTTTGAACATCTAGAAGAGTTTAGCATTTCGAGTGCCACTCAACGGCCTTTGTCTTTTGTGTTTTCAAGAGCGTCCAAGAGCAATCCCTTGCACATCAAGGAGTTTTCTTCATATGGGGGGTACTTTGAAGATGATCCCCTACTCTTTTGTATTCAAGTCATGGTAGGTAGCCAAGTGGTTGTCGAGACAAAACGGCAAGTGAATGTGGGCCAAACAATTGAAGGAGGTGACCTTGTAGCACACTTTTGGCTCCTTTTTGAAAAGGATGATGAGGTCAATATGCATCTGTGGGATGGAAATTGCAGCAGTGGGAAGGCAGTGATACAAGTCTTTCCAGAGATCATGTATGGTGGAGCACTACTATGGGATGCTAGTATGCGGCTTCAGGCTTTTCAAAGATAGGATTCATTTTTCTTTTTCTTTTTTGTTTTCTTTTCCTCTTCTTTTCATTTGGTATTTAGTTTCAGTTTTACATCCCAATTACCATTGTTGGTCTTGCTTCATCTTTTTTGTTCTTTGGTTTGCAAAAACAGTTACTTTGGAGAAGAAACTATACTGCTGGATGGCTTTCTATTTAACCATATATATGTTTCCTTGTAGTCTAATTTCATGCCACTTAAATGGACTTTTTTTTCCTATCTGCTGATTTGGCTCTCTCTCTCTCTCTCTCTCTCTCTCTCTCATAAGGGTGTCAATGGGTTTGGTTTACCCAAACTAAACCCTATAGAGTCCGGGTATGGTGACAAATAAGAAGACCCTATGCGTCCGGACCTGAATGTCAGATTAATAATTTTTCTTCTCTTTGTACTCCCTGCAATGCATATGTTAATGTAAAGAGCATCAATTAGTTTCCCATCTTCTCGCTCAAAGTAACAATTGTGAACTCCTTGGTGAAGCAAGGGCTTACTCTACATTTGGTTGATTCAGCTTTCTGCATATGGGAACCATACCATTGTTTTGTATCCAGCATGCCTTCAGATTTGTTTCAAGTAATATGCTGATTCAACTATTGATTCCTCTGCTCTTTCATGAATAGTCAGGTCCCTCTTGATATTCTAACACCCCAACCCCGCCTATCAAACTGAAAAAACAAAGAAAAAAACATGTATCTGATGCCAATTAAGTATTAAAACTGAGGCACATGGCATCATGTTTCTTTAGTGACTGAAAGCAAGTCACTGATGGTAAAAACCCAAACCAATTGAGTTTCCAACTCCCAAATTTGTATATGCCCATGACCAAGTTTCAGCCTATGGCAAATTCTGAGAGTTGATACAGCCTCTTGACCAGCACCCAGGTCTTATCCTCTAAAGAGCACTCGACCATGACCTTGATCACATGAAATGTCAAAGACTCCAGGAGTCTGTCAAAATTCACTAGCCTAAGTCCAGTGACATGAAGTTGGAACATGTTAGAGAAGTGTGGAGCCTGATTTCCACCTGGATATAAATCCCTAATTTTGGCAGATGGTCGCTCCCCCTGCCTGTAAGGTGGTGGTTCAAGGGTGTGAGGTCCCAATACGCAAATTTTGGAGGATAGTTCTGTGATTTTACCTTAAAGATTATCCTAAAGAGTTCTACTCTAAATAAGTTTCTTTACACTCCTATTTAAAGAGGCAATCCGCCTTTTATAAAGTGTGGTTTTTTCAATCGAAATAAAGAGATCTCAGTGTGCTGTGGACGTAGGCAACTCTTGTCAAACCATGGAAAATCTCTGTTTCTTGTGTGGTTATTTTTTTTCTTCTCGTCTGTTTCTTGGATCTATCAATAGTGTGATCTAGGGATAGTGTGTTCGGTTGTCCCCCAACAGAACATAGTTTGGTAACTAACCAAGTATTTCAGATATATTCTAGTATTTTATAGAGATCAGCAATATTGAGTTATTCACAAGACTGCCACTAATCAACCGAGCTGCTGTGATTCCTGAAATATCGAAGACCGGTGGGATTCGGATTTTAAAGATTGTTAAACTCAGGGAAGAAAGCAGACCATAGATATTGGAAATTCAAACAAAAACCATTCAGCAAATATGATAAGTACAGCAGTCTCTTATGACAAAGAAATAGGGCGGATATTATCAAAAGCCACAGCACTGTACGTTGCTTATTTACGTCAACAGAGTGCCACTAACAAACTTCACC
The DNA here is from genome assembly GCF_984573655.1 of Nuphar pumila. Taxonomy (NCBI): domain Eukaryota; kingdom Viridiplantae; phylum Streptophyta; class Magnoliopsida; order Nymphaeales; family Nymphaeaceae; genus Nuphar; species Nuphar pumila. Next base: position 77,859,986 of record NC_143263.1, on the reverse strand, counting down.
ACAACTACGTCACAAAAAAATTGCTTAGAATACTAATCAAGCTCTTATTCCTGCACACAGAGAGAGAAAATAAGATCGTCAAATACGTGAATGGAACTAGAAGTCATCTTAGCCAGGATGAAATAATACATAAAGATAAAATAAATCTAACATATAACGGCCATAGAGCATCCTGATTACTCTATGGAACTAGAAGTCATCTTAATCAGGGGTGTTAGTACAAAAGCCCATTGGGAGCTGCCTATCCAGATAGTAAATTTACAACATCAGCTGACCAGTACTCATCGCTAGTCTATTTCTATAGGAAATTTTCATATTATTTAATTATTTAACATGCTAAAACCAGATTCAGTGAAAGCCACAAATGATATGATAGTAACTTCTAAATTTACTGATTATCCCAGTGAAAGGCTATCTTGTGCAAGGTTTCCAGAATACCAACACACAAGAAGCAATATCAGAGAACTCATTAGCTGGCAAGATAAAAACATAGTAACACCACAATGAATGAACATATATATCTTTCATTCCTCAACCTCTTCTTTAAGCTTAACTGTTGCGTCACACCAACAAATTCCTTTCCATGGATCACATTCAGGAACAAAAAGGGCCAAAAGGAAAATTGAGTTCCCTTAAAGTGAACCAAAATAGTTTGAAGCAGTTCTAGTTTGTCAATGAGTGACACTAAAGTTCAATCAAACTTTCAGCAATGACAGACCATACTACCAAATACTAGCAATAACAATGCAGAGTTTAGCATAGTCAAACCCCAAAAATCGACAGAAAAAATCAGCCCATCTGCAAAGTATCAGTTCACCAACCACAGGAGATTCAAAGTGCAAAATATCTATAGATCGAGCGCAAAGAGTGCATAAGACATACAACAACAACAACAACAACAACTACGCCTTCATCCCAAAACAATTGGGGTCGGCGATATGAACCAAAAAAGAAAATCATTCTGGGTCTTCCACATGAATCCTTCTCCTCCAATCATTTCTATCCAATGCCATGTCCTCGGTGAGGTTCAAAGCATTCATATCCTTTCCTATCATCTCCATCCATGTCTTCTTAGGCCTACCCTGACCTCTTTTAACTAATATATTTTCTCATTTCTCCATCCTTCTAATTGGCGCATCATTAGGCCTTCACCGAATATGTCCAAATCACCGTAAACGATTCTCTCTCATCTTATTTTCAATGGGTGCAATGCCTACCTTCTTACGTATCTCCTCGTTCCGAATCTTATCTTTTATTGTATTTTCACACATCCATCTCACCATACGCATCTCAGCTACACTCATTTTTTGAATATGATGTCTCTTGACAGCCCAACATTCCGTACCATATAGTAAAGAGTGCATAAGACATAATGTAACATAAAAGGCAACTCTGCCAGAATTGAGTTTAGGTTTTCTATAAATGATAAATCAGCTAAAAACTGCACTGTGAGCATGGACAAAACCAGGAACTTTGGACTTAACCAACATGCAAATAGGATCTCTTCATCCTCTCACAAAACGGTATGGATCTAAATTCTGTTAGCACCCAATAACAAGCTTCCTTTTTTACATGTAAGTCATAAAACCTAAAGGCAGGACAGTGAATTATTTTGTATTTTTAACTTTGGACACTATCTGGATTAGAACAAAATCAGACTGATAACAAGCCATTGGAAATATACCACTAAATATTTTAAGAAATTTCCAGACCACAAGTGACGAAAAGGAAAATGACTGGATTAATATAACCAATACAAGATTTCAATGTTGCAAGAACTGCTAATCTATTTAAAGCTGTCCCAACTCCCAAACAAATCAAGAGGTATAAAAATCAATATTGAGTGTATTATTTCATAGGGTTAATTTTTGGCCAAAAGGTACAGTTTCCATAAAAATCTTATTTCTTTTTATCCACAATGAACAAAAAAAACAGTGATTAAACTAAAATCTTAATGGACTGTTACTATGCTACTGCTTATTCAGAAAATTTGGCTAAACTGAGATGTTAGACTGTGCCCTATAAATGCAATTTCCAAATTATCTATGGAACTGGATAAGTGGGTGTACTCAAATCCCCTGAAAAAATGCCTTACCTCATCACTCTCTTCTTCGCCATCTTTTTTGGTTTGCTTGAGCCGAGTGGTGCAACCCTCATTAAGCGGCAACTTCATTGGTCCAAAGGGTGTGTCCACATTGAGATTCCCCTTCATGGAGTATCCAGTTCCCCTACCCCTGATCATATCCCAGAGCGCAGATCCAAAGTCCTTTGGCCGGAATGTGATTGGAATCTCCAAAAGTGTGTTACCATTCTTGTCTATCTTTGTAGACTCCTCGAGCTCCGCACCTCCAATGCTCACATCAGCAAGCCACATCTCGTAGTCAAGCTTGTTGAGCCCCAGATCAAAAGTCATTCTTGTTCTCCACTTTCAAATGCAGAGTTGCAACAGTTTCTTCAAATGAAAACCTGTTGAATTTAATCTTCTCCAGATCAACATCAGGCTTGTCGGTCAACAAATCATGCTTTCGAGCTGGTCGGTCAAATCAAATCCTGCTTTCGAGTTGGTCGGTCATCAAATCCTGCTTTTGAGTTGGTCGATCAACAAATCCTGCTTTCAAGCTGATCGGCTGGGCGGAGCCGGACACGGCTGAGGTCTTCACACAGATCACTCTAGTTCCAGAAGCAACGGTATGCTGCCTCTGGTTCTTGAAGTTGGGGGCAGGGTTTTCCTTTTCTCCTTTGCTCGTTTAACGCATAAGATGTGTTCCTTGATGATGCATTAAATACGCGTAAGCATAACACATTTTTACTGCATAAATGCATCATTTATAGGTTTAGAACCCACACTTAGGTGCATATTGATGTCATTGAGCTACGGTTTGAATTTCGTTCGAATCAGACTTAAAACAAGAGAGATATCGCATTTTTAGTGAAGCAGGTCAGACCTCGGGGAAAACCGGGTTCGCCCATTTGGGCCTTGGATCTGGGCCAAAATGCACCATATCCAACCCAACTCCACCCCAAAGTCGATTTTAAACGTAATTGCTAAAAGCCTCTCTAGAATAGGCGCCCAACAATTAAATATTTTTTAATCTCTTTTCTGGAAATTTCAGAAAAGAGGGCTTAAAGCATAAAAGCAATGCCCTAAATCGAATTAGGGTCTTTGCCTTGGTGTTGTGCCCTAAAACCCGACTCCTCTTCTCCCATCTTCTTCCCAGCCACCCCTTTCATCCACCGTCTCCTTCTTCCTTGGTGTTGCCATGGATTCCACGCACCTCCATGGAAGTCGTCGCCCCTTCTTCCTCCCATGTCCCTTCTCATACCTTTCCTTCTTCGCCCCTTGATGAAACTAATGGCCCATGTCTTCTTGTTTGCAGGTAGCAGCAGCAAAGGAGTGCTCCAGCTGATGAGGGGTGCCGTCTACCCCTCACCAGCTAGCTGGCCCTTCCACCGCCGGCCCTCTACATCTCCATTTCCGCCATTTCACCACTTCGGAGCACCACCTCCTGTAGCTCCCGGCAACCTGCAGCAAAGTGGCGGTAGACAGCACCACCGAGGGCCCCTTTTGGCGCAAATCCATGGCAAATTCTGCTCTACCTCGTCCTCCCATTCGTCGGACAATCCAAATGTGAGGTTTGTCTTTATTTCCCCTTTCTTTTAGCGTAAATCCCAAATTTCGTGTGATTTTATTTTGTTTTGTTTTCATTAATTTATGTGTGAATGTTGTTCCAGCCTTAGAATACTCTGTTTGTGCTTAGAACAGCACTTAGATCGAGTCTAAGTAGTAGAATTTGTTGTTTGTGTGTTGATTTCGCTGTTTTAGATTTATATAAATCGAACCCCCTCTCTAGCATAGACCCCCATTTGTGCGTTTGATTCATTTCCCTTTTTTTCTGTTTGCGTTTTTCATTGTGTTTGCTGTGTGAATCTGAACCATAGGTAGGTGCAGGTGTGCTTAAATCAGCACAATAATTTGCTGTTGAAGTATTTTGTTTAATTCTATTTTTGTGTTTTATGTAATAGAAAATCTGTATTTTCTCTTTTAGCCAGTTGGTCTGTTTTGTTTTAGGAAGTTAGCTGGGTTAATTGGTATAATTATCTTGTGTTTTGATTATGTAAATAGCAAAATAAGGTTGTAACTGCGTAACCCCATTTGTTGGATCTGTATTCCTGTTTTAGGTACACTCGATTTTAGTATTTTGTAATTAGAAAATGTTTAGAATGTGCATGTATTTTCCTGTGTTAGTAATATTTCTGTAGTAGTTTTAGTGTGGTCAGTCTGCAAATTATTATTTTCGGTGTCTTAAAATCAAGTAAAGATGTTAATTTAGATGTCAAATAGTTTATATGTTGGGTGTAGGTTCAATAGTGAAAATCGGCTAAGACTAGCTTAGCCGATTTTTGGGATTTAGATAATTTTGTGTTGTTTGTTCTTTCTTTGCAATTAACAGTAGATTAGTTGATGTTAGCAAGTTAACTTAGGTTAATTCATAATTGTAGGTTAGTTCAACTTAGCCTAACCTAGCATTTTAAATTAGCACTAGTTATATTTCTCGCAACTAATGTAGGTAGTTAATGTAGATTTTGTTGTTTTAGTGTAATTCGATTATTTTCTGTTAAGTAGTTAATTTTAGAAATGTAAATGACTATAAGCATACGTGTTGTGAGCAATAGTGCAAGCTCTGCATTCATTTAAGTGAATAGTGTACTAAAGTAGAACCCTGATTTTTGCTTTGATTTACACTCGTTATACCCTGTGACAATTTTCTGAGTTTTCTCAAAATTATTGTTCTATGCTATTCATTAGAGTGTTAACTGCGTGTAAACCAAAAATCAACTCGTTCAGAGTTGATTTGGTTTGCCTTTTAAGCATTCTGAAAGATTAGGTTTTACGCGATTTTAGATTTCGGGTCAAACGGTTCTATAATTTTTATCGAACTTGAAACGCTTATATCCGGAGTTCCGAAATGAGTTTTTCAATTTCGTAAAGTCCGTCAGACTCTTGAGTCTGTCAGAAAGAGAACAGAAGAGAAATACTTAGAATCGGACTTAGTTTGACCCTTCGCACTTCCTGTTTGCGAAAACCTATTAAAAGTTGATTTTGCACTGTTTAGGGATAAAACAGTCATTTGCTTACTTAGTTGATTTTAGGTAGTTTTTCATGTTTTCTAGCAGATAGTTAGTGAATTAACAATAGTTAGACTAGTTAGAGTGTGTTTACTTTGTTAGTTTAGTTAGAAATTATAATTTTAGTTTTCTTTATTTGTAATAGTAGTTTAATTCAATAATTAGTTCAGAAATAGTTATAGATATAACTTAGAATTAATTCTTGATTCCATACTGACTTTTTATTTTCGTGTTTTAGGTTGATAAGTTAGAAACATATCTACAGGTGTAGTTACAATGCGAAGTGCAGATGCACGTGTGACGAAAAGACAGAATTACCCCTGGCGATTTGGAGAAGACTTAACAACTTGTTTTAGTTCATTTTCATTTTTAGATTGTTATTTAATTAGAATTGTAATATTAACATAGTTGTAAACGATTGTGATATTAATAAATTGATATTTTAGATTTAATTCAGAATGTATCCCGTTCCCTGTGGATTCGACCCGTACTCGCCACATCTGTGGAAAGTCGGTTTTTATTATCTTTGGTTGACGATTTTCCAAATGCTTTTATTGAAAATAATGTGTTAAAAATAACCATTGCAAAAAGTCAAACCATTCCTCTTCTCATTTAAAGTTTTATTTTTTTAGTATTTCATTTTTGGAATTGCTTGTATAGAAAAATGAGAACGGGGTGGAAATGGAGACTCCGAGAGCTCCCCCTGCACGTCATCATGTCCACTTGTTCTGCAAGATCTTGACAGCCTCGGATACAAGCACCCATGGTGGTTTCTCAGTGCTCGGGAGGCACTCTGACGAATGTCTCCCTCCTTTGGTGGGCAGTCTAATTTGCTCTCTGTTGACGTATGTTGATTGCCTTCATTTACCCAATCTTTGCTTCTTCCTTCGGTTTGGTAAACTCCTGATTCCTGTTGTTGGTTGTCGGATATGTCTAAGCAACCACCGAGTTAGGAACTGGTTGCAAAGGACTTGCATGGGAAAGAATGGAGCTTTTGGCATATCTTTCGAGGTGAAAGTTTGATTTACTTTTGGCGTTTGTATTTTGGACAGTTGGAGACTTAGGGCATGATGGTTCAATGTGGTCTGACCTTTGTTCATCTGTTGCTGGGACTTATCTATGCTTTGATTGCTTTGAATTGCTTGTATTTTGAATTTGTGTTCTCTTTGGAAAATCTTGTTTTAATTTCTGTTTTTAGATGTAAGCCAATTAATTCTCTATCTTTTATTTCATTCTTGGAAGTAGAAAAGTGCGCAAAACACCTATGAACTGGTCTGCTTTTCAAGTTGCTAGAAAAAAAGAGCTTCATTGTTGGTGATTTACTTCTGCAAAATTCCGTCAGATCTGATATTAATTTTATTTTGCTTAAGTGGCTTCTTGTGCGAGTTTTTGCAGCAGCCTACAGATTTGATGTTTTTGCATTCTTCTACATGAATATTCAACGTTTTGTTGCATTAAATCATTCATTGTCAATTGAGCCGCGACTTTGCTTATGTAGTGATCTGCATCTTTTCTTGATATTCCAGGCCAGCCCAGAAGGCATCTGCTTCAAAGTGGTTGGAGTGTCTTTGTTAGCCCTAAGAGGCTTGTTGCTGGGGATGCTTTTATTTTTCTAAGGCTTCCTATGTTTCTTGTATGCTTCAAAGCGAAAATGGTGAACTTTGTGTCGGAGTTAGGTGTGCTATGAGACAACAGAGCAATGTTACATCTTCAGTCATATCTAGTCACAATATGCATCTCAGTGTTCTTCAACAGCATTGCATGCTATACAAACAGGGACCATGTTTACTGTGTACTACAAACCAAGGTATGGGGATGATATTGTAATCTATCAATTATTTCAAAAGCTGTTTAGTTTTTGCGGGGTCCCAGCCTGTGTATTTGGTCAGTTCCAAGTCTTTAGATTTTTGAAGTTTGCGGTCTAGGTCAGGCATGTCCTCATATATTGATGTATCTGGTTTATTGCCCTTATAATTCTCTATTTAGTCTGAGAGAACAATAGATTGGCTGCAGTATGAATTTTCTCAAGCTAATCAACTTCATTAATTCCGAATCTGAGTCCAGGGTTTACTACCGAAACAACTTGGTTGAAGCTGGAAGGTAGTTGTGATGATCTTATGGACTTTTTGTGCCTACTGGCCCTTTTGGTTCTGCCTCATCTTTCCCTAATGCAATGTTCGCAGGCATAGGGACTAACATAATATGATGTTTGGCAGGACCACAAGTGCGCTAAGCAGGGTTACACTGTTCAGTTATTTTAAAGCATAGCAGTGTTAAATGGAGCCCATGTGCTTGTGCTTTTGTTTTCAGATGTGTGCAAATCATGCAATTTTGCATTGCTTCAATCTGTTTGTATGCATGTTTCCATGTGGCAACCCTTGGTTGCTTCAACTCACAAATTGCCTAATCATACATAATTTTGAAGTTTGAAAAATTGTGGTCGTTAGACAGCTTGGCCATTGGGGTCTGCCACTTTGCTATATTTGCTGTATAATTTTCATACATCTATTTTTTTTCTGAAATTTCATTTATACCACTTTTTTTTCTTTTCTAGGACAAGTCCTTCTGAGTTTCCCTATGCAATGTACTTCTGATGCAATGACTTTTGAACTTTTTTCTAGGTATTTCCAACTTTTTTCTGGATGCATCAGTTGTGTGTTTCATAACTCGCCAGTGTACGTTTGAAAAGTAGAGTTCGTGTGCAGACAACTTTAATGATATGTAAGTTTTTGTATGAAACAGAAAACTTAAAGATTACAAGCAAAGTTAAACTGATATATATATATATATGACATTTTGCAAGTATTTTAATTATTCTGGAGCAAGACTTACGAAAGACTAAAGTATCACAAGAGCATTGAGAATAGCATCTAAAAGAGGGAAAAACAACAGAAAAGCAAAATGTTCCAAAGGATTGAAGGAAAGAAAAACCAGTATCTCTAAATTTGTTGGATAAGATATACCAATAGTAGGGCACTTAACTTATCTGTTGTGTTGTCATAGATGAACATAAAGGAAATGATAGATCATAAAAATTTAGAATTTTATTGTCTAAAATTTGTTAGAGTTTTCAAATATTATTAACAATATGAAGTTTGTAATAGCATAAATCATGAAAATATGGTAAAAGGTATAATCCAACTGGGGAAAAAACACATTGTTTACTGTATATAATTGACTGCGGTTTTTCTATGGTGAAACTTACAACTCTTTAGAGAAGAACTAAGCCTTCATAGAAAAGTAGTGATGTTCTCAGAGAAAGAGAGCTGAATGAGGTCAGTTAGGAAATTGAGGGAGTTTTTTTTTCTATTTTTTTCGAGTCCATGCATCTGTTGGATTGAGTGGTGGGGGTAGGAAGAGGTATTTTAACCTCCTTTTCCTTTTAGAGCCCCAACTTCCTCTTCTTGTTGGATGGTTTTAGATGAAGGTTGTAAGTTTCAAATGAAAATACATGTTTTCATTTTATCGGATCTGGGTATAGTTTTTCTTATAAAAATCCAGTTAAACCCGAATCTTGATCTGATACCTACATTACTTAGTAGGATTCAGGTTTGGACCTACTCATTTTAACATAGGTCCAACTGATGAGTTGTAGAGCCTGATTCATTTAATGTCATTGGTGCATGTAATGTTGCTTTGTGGCCCTACAAATTTGTAGTAAATTCATTTGGGTTAGGTGCTTTTGTCCAAAATTGCAACATATGAATCACAATATTTTCAGTTTGTTGTAATGTGTTTACTTTGTTCTTATGCTGCATGTTTATACCTGTATCTAGTGTATTAGCGATGTAAGTTTGTGCAAACTTTCAATGCTGAATTCTTTTACTTGCTTTTCTGACTGCAAGTCACCACTGCTTTGACAATCAGTTTCCCACCAAGTGCATTGCAAACAAATTGCCTTGAGGAAGTTCCATCAACATGATGCTTGTGATTGTTGAATATCATTTGTTTAAGTGCTTTATCTGCATTGAGCTACAGGCTTAAGACAAACACTTGACACATGAAATGGTGATGCAAGTGCTTGATTTATCATATCATCCAAAATACAGATATATGCAACTAGTTTGTTGTTGAATGTCAGAAAGGGTTATTGAAGCCTAATTGGAGTATGCTAGACTCTTAACTGTGCCTGATAATTACTTTACTGCTTAGTAAAGAAAAGAAGAGGACATCTACTTCTAGTTCTAACCAGAAAGCAAATCTCTTACCTGATTAATAATTGTCTGTTCTTTGGTGGTGATAAGGATAATGGTGAAAGTGGGGAAACATGAAAGACTTAGGATGAAAGGAAAATCTCTTACCACCAAATAATTGTCATTTGCTCATATTTGATATCTCATTTTCTAATGTCAACTTGCTTTATTCATCATCATTTTGGATGTGTCCTATTTGAGTCTTTTTGGCATCATAAACTACAACCTAGTTGACTTCTGAATCAAAATGATTGGTAGAACTTGAATTGTGGAGCCTGCTTTAGAGTTTTTTTCCTTACAGGAGGGGGGTTCGAGGGTTCCCCCCGGCGTGGTTTTTTTATGGATCATACCCAATTTTTTACTAGCAGCTTAGTTAAAATTGCATTAAAAAAACCCTAATTCTTGTTCAAATGAGGACTTTGACCCTCATTTGATTAAAAAATTCAAAGCGTGTATGCCTCGGCTTGAGGTGCGCCTCGCCTCGAGGTGTGCGCTTCAAGGTGTATAAGGCACACACCTCGGGGCTCTTTTTTTTTGTGACGGATTAGCGACGGATAATATCCGTCACTAATATTTAAATATGTTTGATGGTTTGCGATGGATTATATTCCATCGCTAATTCCGTCCTAACCTTCTAAATCATTCTTCTGAACAATTTGATGAATCCCCTACTGAGTTGTCCTATGATTATTCACCTGAGACATCACATTGAGCCTGAAAATGGTGTAGATGCTCCAACACCTAGCTAATCCAATCAGCCACGTGAGCTCAATGAACATGCATGACTCTAGATCCTCATCCTCGGGTTTAAACCTCTTTTATTGATTTGTTCAATCAAATTCCTACCAAAACCCATCATATGGTTACCAAATCCCAAGATGGAATATTAAAACCAAGACCATTCTTTGGGTCCAAATATCCCATCGCTGGAGATGTAACCGTAGCAAGATATAAAGTCTGTCTTGTTGCTAAAGATTATAGCCAGCAAGAAGGAATTGACTATTTTGAAACTTTCAATCCTGTCATCAAACTCATGTCTATTAGAATGGTGTTGTCTATTATTGTGAGTTTTAGTTGGCTAGTTGGATGTAAATAATAAGTTTATGTGAGTCAACTGCCAAACTTTCAAGACATGAGTCATCCTAATTTTGTGTGTAAATATAATTGTGCACTCTACGATTTAAAACAAGCTTCTCAAACATGGTTTAATAGACTTCGTATTCATCTAGAAAAGTTGGGTTTTACTGTGCCCAAGGCCAGTCTATCTTTGTTTATCTATCATAGGAAATGATTGCATATGTTTGTTCTGGTATATGTTGATGACATTATTGCTACCGACAATTCAAATGATGACATTAAGAATATTATTCAAGACTTTGATTATGAATTTTTCATCAAAGATCGAGGTTCTCTACATTATTTTCTTGGAGTTGAAGTAATCCATGACTCCTTAGGAATCATGTTGTGTTAGACGAAGTATATTTTGAACCTCTTGCTTAAGCCAGGTATGGCAAATTGTAAACCGGTGGTTACCCTTGTTGCACCAAATGTTACTCTATAGCCGAGTTCAAACATCCTATGCTCAATTCATGCTCGTCTTCACGCTCAACTTGGTAAATTTTATTTTTTTCTAGAAAGTGCACCTTCATGTAGGAAGCTTTTGAAGTATATGTTAGCATAAAATGGATCGTGAAAGAGCCACTTATCGGATGAAGGCTTTGACGATCCGAACAATGCTTCAGTGGGTACGGGTGGTCGGCGTTCTCTTCAGCCAATCGACGCCCTCAATGAGCTCGGGCCATAATGTTGAGAGGCGAGCACGACCCTTGAACCTAGAGAGAGATCATACACGAATGTGGCACTCAACAACCATGTATGCCCTCTTGGTAGTCCTCATCAAGCTACCATGGATCTCTCCTATTTATAGGGAGATCTAGGGGAGGCCCATAATGGGCACTAGTGGAGGTCCCTAACGGGCATGAATGAACAACTTTAAGACCTCATAACTGTTATGTAACCTCCCAAAAACTGAATGCCTCTTCCATGTATGTCCCTTGATGTGCCCATGTCAATATGAGTTACATTCAGGTTGGATCTGATTTGATCCAAAATCCAACATTCTTCTGCTTGACCTATTGACATGGAAAAGCACATAATCGAAGTTTTTACCATTATCTCGATTTAATTTTTATGTGGATTCACATGCTATCATGTATCATAAAAATGAATCATAAGAGTCATGGAGATGAACACCTCTATATGAGATGTCATATTTCTATGCACTACAATATTATTCTTTTTTAGTGTTTTAGCATATTAAGATTACCTTAGGTTGGTCTCTAACTCATTCTATTGGTTATTTAAAATATTGTTATTATGTTATTCTCTCTACTAAAATGAGAGAAACTTTATACATAATCAACAGTGCACAAAACTATAGATAATCAATTTAGTTTTATAAATGTGATCACATATAACCATAATATATTGTCATACATCATAAGGAATCAAATAGAGTCATCCTCATAAATATTGAGAATATAATCTCGGTGCTAGCCTTTTAATAAGAGGATCCACAATCATTTCCTTTGTACTGATTGTATCAATACACACTGAATGATTACTGGTCATTTCTTTAATAATAAAGTATTTTAACTCCATGTGTCGACATTAGGTAGAGCTCTTGTTGTTATTCGAGAAGAACATGACTACTTTATTATCACATAAGATCTTTAGTAGCCTCTCAATAGAGTCAACTATATCAAGACCCATAATGAAGCTTCCAATCCGTATGGCCTGAGATGAAATCTTGTTTAAATCAATAATTTTCGCCTCAATGGCTTTTAAAAATTTCTTCACTATTCTGCAGTGAGAGATGACACCTCAAATATTCTTAGTCACTCGCGATTGAAAAAGTAACATGCTAAGATTATTTGAGAACTTTCACTTTTCATTGACATATTTTTAAGCACTCTCACTTCTCATATGCAACCTTATGTTCGGTTGTGTTATTCTCTGTATGAGTGAGAGATTAACCACTCTATACGAGATTCATATCGAAAAGGTAAATGTGAGGCCCTTTATTATTCACCTTTTCTAGGACACGCATAATAGAATCCTTATCATTTTACTTTGTTAAAAACAATAATACTCTGAGCTGCTTTGCACTGATTGTATCAATACACACTGAATGATTACTGGTCATTTCTTTAATAATAAAGTATTTTAACTCCATGTGTCGACATTAGGTAGAGCTCTTGTTGTTATTCGAGAAGAACATGACTACTTTATTATCACATAAGATCTTTAGTAGCCTCTCAATAGAGTCCACTATATCAAGACCCATAATGAAGCTTCCAATCCGTATGGCCTGAGATGAAATCTTGTTTAAATCAATAATTTTCGCCTCAATGGCTTTTAAAAATTTCTTCACTATTCTACAGTGAGAGATGACACCTCAAATATTCTTAGTCACTCGCGATTGAAAAAGTAACATGCTAAGATTATTTGAGAACTTTCACTTTTCATTGACATATTTTTAAGCACTCTCACTTCTCATATGCAACCTTATGTTCGGTTGTGTTATTCTCTGTATGAGTGAGAGATTAACCACTCTATACGAGATTCATATCGAAAAGGTAAATGTGAGGCCCTTTATTATTCACCTTTTCTAGGACACGCATAATAGAATCCTTATCATTTTACTTTGTTAAAAACAATAATACTCTGAGCTGCTTTGCATCCTCAATTATCAAGGAATTGACTTCAATTGGTGAAACTAGTAGATAATGTAATTAGAAACAATTTGACATTGTACCTTTGGGTACGAACATGTTTCATGGGTTGGTGTATACATCTACTTTTACACCCTATGTGAATTTGGAACACAATGACCAACCTTTGGGTAGAATCATTGTTTCATAAAGTCACACAATCTCAATACTAAATTTCAATATCAACACAGTCCAAGAAACCCTCAATCAACAAAACTCGGATCACTTTTGTGATAACCAAAGTGAGTTGATCAAAAATTTTATCGTAAGTTGATGTACAGCATGTCATAACACAAATAAAGTGCATACATTTATAATTTCATGCTTAAATAATTATGGATAATTCAAAAAATATGAAATACACCTTATTTCATGTTAAAGTTACCAAAAAGTATGAGATCAAAGACAAAGACATGCATTTACGAGTCATATTTGGGATTGAAGTCTTAAAACGGCCTAAATGGATCCTTTAAGACCCTAAATCGGTCATAAAAAGCCTTGAATCGATCAGAAAAACTCCTAAGTTAGTCACAAGAGGCCTGAACTGGTCTTATAAACCACTGAATCGGTCAAGAAAACCCCCAAACCAGTCACAGAAGGCCCGAACCAGTTTTATAAACCATTGAATTGGTTCCAAATGGACCAAATCGATCCTAAAAAGCCAAAGCTGATCCCAAAATGCATGAACGGGTCTTAGAAATCACTGAACTGGTTTTCTGAATTAATGAACCTGTTTTAGAAATCCCTAAACTGGTCCCAGAAGGATCGTATCGGTTTCTAGACCGGTTCTATCCTTAATGGGTCAAATGGTCCAATTTTGGACCTAATCTGACCCATGGTTACTGACCCAATCCACCCAGAAATAATAATAGGTTCTAGACCGGGTCTCAATGGGTTGGGACCAGACTCTGTCCACTCGATAGCCCAATGGGTCTAGGTCTAGGACCCAAACTAGGACAGGGTTGAACTCCGACCTGATCTACACGAATCCCCAACGGGTCTAGGTATGATCGGCTTAGACTTAGATTCGAAACCCCGAATGGGTCCAAGAATGCTCTTCCCAAAATATAGCCCGTTGGAGATATCAAATGCTGACAAGGTTTTGTAATCATCGCAAAAAATTTCCTCTCGTAATGTTCTCTCTCTTCCTTCTCTTTTCCTTTCCAACCTCTTATTTTCCTCCTTTTTGAAGGGAGAAAGATAAAAGACGGAAAGAAAGAGAGAAGAGAAAAGAAAGAAGAAAAGGGAAGAGGAACTCTTTTGCGGGTTTCACTTGACCTTAATTTTTGAAAATATTTTGAAATAACTCGCCTCCGTTTTTGAAATATTTGCTGGAAAAACTGGGAGACGGGATCCGCTCGTCGGTACGAGGTTCGACCATTCCTGGCGCCTTTACCAGGGGTAATCGAACCAAGGGTCGAATTGATGCCTTTTGTTTTTCTAAGAAATTATCTGAGTCTAGATGCACAAAGGATCATGCTTGTGCAAATGCAAAGATGTATGCTCTTTTCAAAAATGTTTTGAAGAATTTTCAAGTGAATCTGGTAAAGTGAAGAGATGATTACTAACTTAGAACTCAAAACTAAAGTTCTAAGTTTTCAGAATAATCAAGAGCTTGGGAAAATTGATTTTGAGGTTTTGAGATAAAAAGAGAAGGAAATTTTCAAAGTCGCAAATGGACTTTGAATTTAGAAGTTTGAACTGGGATGAATATTTGGAATGGAATTGGCTTTGAGAATTGGAATTAAAGTGGAAATTTTGGTTTTGGAATTTTGAAGGGAATTGGATTCAAGACTTGGAATCCCAGATGGTATTTGAATCTGAAATCCGAGATCCAAGATAGGGTTGGACTCTGGATCCTAAGATGGAATTGGATCTGAAGTCTGAGATTCAAAGTAAAATTGGATTCTGGATCTTAGAATGGACTTGGGTCTGAAATCCAAGATCCGAAGTGAATTGGGTTCTGGATCCTAAAGAATGGATTTTGGATCTGAAGTCTGAGATCCAAAGTAAAATTGGATTCTGGATCCTAGAATGGACTTGGGTCTGAAATCCGAGATCTGAAGTGAATTGGGTTCTGGATCCTAAAGAATGGATTTTGGATCTGAAGTCTGAGATCCAAAGTAGGATTAGATTCTGGATCCTAGAATGGAACTGGATCTGAAGTCTGAGATCCAAAGTAGAATGAGGATGTAGATCCTAAGTGGAATTTGGATCTGTAATCTTAGATCCAAAGTAGAGTGGAATTCTGGATCCTAGAATGGATTGGATCCAAGACTTGGAATCCAAGATGAAAGATGGATCTGAAGTCTAAGATCCGCAGTGGAATTTAATTTATACTTGGAAATCTGGATCCAAGTTGAGATTTAACTTTGGAGTTGGGCTTTTGAAAGTCCAACTGGGACTTTTGAATTATGGATCTGGGTTTTGAAAAACCCAGATTGAATTTAGGAATGTTTGGATTTTGAAATTCAGAGTCAATCTCAACTTTGATTTAAAACTTGAAGAAAACTTGATTTTAAATCAGAAGATGGATCAGAAACTTCAAAGTTAAATTGAACTTTGAAATTGGATGTTGAATTGAGTTGGAATTTTGGAATTTCAAAATTGATTTGAGAATTTGAATTTATAAATGAACTTCAAAGTCAATTTGGACTTTGAATTTGAAGCTTGAATTTGGAATGAATCAAGAATATAAAGATTGAATTTTGAAATTTCAAAGTCAAATTGGACTTTGAATTTGGAATTTAAATCTTTGAAATAAGATAGAAGAATGAATTAAACTATAGACTGAAGATATTTAAGATCACTTGAGGTTTTGAAAGAGAATTTTGAAAATATGATGCAATTCTACCCTAAATGATGAATGAATTTGAATAAGTTTGAAATTGGATTTTGAAAATCATATTTCATTTTTCAAACGAATTGAAATAAGATTGAAAATATAATACATCCTTGACTATGGTCATTGAATGTATTATATAATAATCTATGTTTAAATTCAGGTGAAGAATAAAACATATTTTGTGCTTTTATAGAATTTAAAATGAAATTAACTCTCAATATACCCTGACTATGGCCATTGGTATATATTTTGAGTTAATCCTAAGTTAAATCCTGATAAAAGAAAGAAAATATTTTGAGAAAATATGATGAATTTTGAAAGTGGATCCAGTGTTATTTTGTAAAAGATAAAAATTCTAAGTTGTATTTACACCCCGACTATGGCCGTTGATGTAAATCGTCAACTTAGAATTAACTTACCTCTTACGAAATTGTGCACGTGCCATTCGTGTTGCCATTTGTGAGAATTTGAGAAATAAATGCATGAAAACAAGTAATTCATAATATTTACAATGCTCATTCATTCTATCTAGAACTAGAAATGTAAAGAATTCTCATTAATAGCTAGTTTTTTTACAACGAGAATTGACATGACAGAATCCTAATCTAAGAGAGAGATCAACATTCTCCAGAGATTCCTACAAAAACACTTGGTTAGTATGAAAGTAGAAGAGAATGTCACCTTGATTTCAAAGATGTAAAATAAGATGTTCATATGCCATGATTTTTATGATTTGAAATGTGAGAAATGATATATACATACTTATACACATATATATACATGCATACCTGTATATATATATATATATATATATATATATATGCATTACATATGATATACAAGCAACATAGGTGGATGAGAGTGATGTTTGATGAAATGAAATATGTTGGATATGGATGGAGCAAATCAACATATAAGCAATGTTTTCACACTGCTTGTTTATGACCAAAATTCACAATGCAGCAGATCAAACCTTGGTGTTCAGTAGATCATGAGAAAATCAGTGTTTCAGCTAATGCTTCAAAGTGATTCTAATGGATATGGGTAAACTTCTAATGATGCACAACAGTCCCAAAGGACTGAAACTTTCAGCGGCATCCACCAAGTGAAAACTTACATTAATCAAAGTGTTGTTGAGGCAAGTGGGATGGCTAACATCGGAGACTCTGTTGTAAAACAGAAAACCTACATGAAATATTTCAATATGTATATTGTTTCACCTATGAAATTCTGTTGTTACAAATGCACAACAGTGAATATGTGTGCAATGATGTGTTCAGGCTGAAAGGGAAGTGCAGTGGGTGTGTGCGCAGGAGTCCACTTGACTTTTGGTTGGCAACCAAGTCAACATGATTAATAACTGAGGATGTTTGTATAGAAGATGACAAAGGAGGCTTGATACGACTAACTAGAGCAGTAGAAATCTTATGATGATCATCCAGATAATATGGGTGCCTTTGCTGCAGCTGTTGTGCAGGGAAGAACAGTGGCAACGACTGGACATTGCTCAAAAGGCAAAGAAGGAAGCCATAGCAGTGGTTGTTACCACTATGAAAATAAAAGCCACAGCCAACACTGTTGCAGCCTGTAGAGCTTTAGGTGGTGATTGTATGGGTGGAGTAACGTTAAGTAGGTAAAGTGAAGATGAGAATTAGTGGTGTATACAGGTGTGGTTGTCCTTGTTATGAGTGCTAACGTGAAAACCATAGCTAATACAGTTACAGCCTGTGGAGGGGTGGGTAGTATTGGAGTATGTGAATGTGAAGGCTACTTATGGAAAAATGAAGGTGAAGTGCTAATGGAGGCACGCAGCAGGAGTATATATATATGTTGTGAGTATTTGTGTCATAGTGGCTGGAGTATTATCAGGAAGATGCTGGTGCATCAAATGGGAATGAAGGTATGGACGCAAGTGGAGATTGTGCCAGTGCTGCTGTGAAGATTATAGCAGGTGATGTACATAGTGTGGCTGGGGTTATGTGTGAACATAATATACTGATAATGCAGGTGGATTGGACTGATTTGGTGAAATATCCTTCCATCCCCAGCCGATGATAGCTGGAAGTCAGATGTAACATGGCAGGCGAAATGCTGGAGGTGATGCACAAGAACTTATATACACATGCCATGAAAATATATACAGAGAATTATACACACACAAAAAAAAAAAAACTATATACAGGAATTGCAAGTAACATGACACAGGATGAGGTAATGTTGTATAAAACGATGCTATGATATTTTGCAAAAAAAAATGGCAACAGGTGGAAACTTTATCAACATGAATGGAAGCACATATTGTATATATGGAGGTTGCCATGCATATGAACTTTAACAAACTTTTCCATTACTTTATCAGCAGCTGTTTCAGCAACATCGATTATTTCTGAGATATAAAGAAGACATCAGGGATAAATAATGAAGGTGTTTCACCAACAAGATTGATATGATATGCTTAATGTTCCTGTCGATGAAGGATCATGGGAGCTCCATCTCTTTCCTGTGTAGGCATTTCCAATGTTTTTTTTTTTTTTTTAAAAAAAACTCTGCAACAAATCTTTTGTCCTTTAGATATTCCACCACACAGATCGTTACATCTGAAACTGAGAAGCCATACCCAAACTGACCCCTCCTGCCACGTTCTTATGTGAACATTTCTCTGATTGCAGTGTACCTGTTTGCCACCATCATCATGATTGCTCGGTTTTTGAGAGAGCTAAGCACGATGGACTGTTGAGAAAACTTCCTGCAATGAGCCAAACTGCATTCGTGACAGAATATGATACCCACTCAATGCATTCACAGCTTGGTCTTCTCATATGTTTTAAACTGTCAACCAAGTCTGCTATGAACCATTTGATTCTTAGTGATTCAACAAACGATTCTTAGGAAAGGAAAACGTAGATCTCCAATAGATGCTACCTTAGTTTTGCCGAATTTCTGGGCAAAATAAAAATGGGAGAAAACCTCTTCAGATCTTATTACAAGTTGGATTCAATCCATGGCAGGATTGAAACAGATCATGCCAAGGAAAATGATGCACATATGTCGTACATGATATTGAGGATCATTAACACGAGGAATTTAAATCCACGGATAATCAAAATAAGCATGGCACTTGACAATTAACGGATGATCAAGACATAAAAAAATGTATAACGTCTGTAAATCACCCATTACATAGGCATACCTCTAGAAAGTCGTATGAATATCTCTCCAGACCACCCGTTGTAAAAGGAATTACGACTTCAAGAAAGATAAATCGCTGGAGATAAACTAGCAACTTTGAATCGCAGTTTTCAGCAATCAACCTCAGGAAACATAAATTATTAGAATGAATTGAATTGTAAATTGCAAAGATGTAAGGAGCATAACAGGGAGTGATGGATGGAGATACACCGATAGAAAATAACAGAATACAGACATGAGAAACTACAAACGGAGTATTTCTCTCGAAATAACATAAGCAAACATCCATCCTTATGTGAACTGAAGAGATTTAACAAAGTAAATCATGAAGTAATAAAATAAATGTGGGAATCAGGAAACTCCGTTGCTGTAGCACTTGATAGATCGATCCTGCTATATGCAGGACGATTCTACCATAGGTGCATTAAAATAAAAAGAGGCGAAGAAGAAACGAACCGAAACAAAATAAAAATGCAAAGGGGATATATACAGAAAATCAGAGATGGAAGAGGAACTCTTACCTGGTTTAATGTGAAGAGGCGATGCTTCAGTGTAAGGCTATAGAGGTGTAACAAGTGCTTTGAGATTTAAAATTCGTGACTCTTCCCCTTTAATTGTGAACCAATCTCGATTGAGGAGAGAAAAGTAGTACTCCTAAAACGTTGCAGAACTCGATTCTCTCCTACAGACGAAGTCTTTGCCAAAAGGGATTGATGGATGCTTAAAAAGGAGAGCGGGTGGTGTCGATGATGGGTTAGCAGGAAGGAAGAGTCGACCTCCAGGAAGATCCTCTCCCTGAAGACAGGAGCTCGCCTCTTCTTAAAGGGGGAATGGAAGCTTCCAGAGGGGAAAACCCGTTGAGGATCGAAGGTGGAGATGAGGGTATGCGGTTGCGGATCGAACGGTGGAGAGAGAAGGAAAGAGAGGCGGGAAGGGGTTCGTTGGAAATTTTCCCTATTTCAAAAAGGTGGTTCCCCTTTTAAGAATTTTCTAAAAAAAAAAATGGTTAAGAAAATGAGGTCTTTGGTAAAAATGGTTTAAAAAAAACTTGAAGATCATCCGCTTCCCTTGTAGCTTTTTTTTTTTTCAATTTTTTGGTTTTTTATATTATTTTCCATTTTTTGTATTTTTAGAATAAAATCCTAAAGTTTGTGAGAAAACAAAGGTTAAAACTAATTTTTTTGTGTTTTTGCAAAAATATTTACAAAAGAGAATTTTTTCTGAGAATTTAAGAGCTATTTTGAGAAAATTTCTTCAGAAATGGGTTTGGATCCGGATTTTGAGGAAATATGGATTTAAAATACTGGATTCGGATCCGGAATTGAATTTGAATATACCAATATGGAATTTAATTCAGAAAATCTGAAGAATGACTAAAATTTTCTCAGAAAACGGGGTTAGGGGCAAAAGGTCATTTTACAAATCTTTGAAAAATTTGGGGTGTTCACAGGTTTGAACAGAAGTTGCTCAAAATTTAATTGCGAATAACTTTCATTTTGATGTTGTTGTCGAATTCCATGTTGGTTCACCGAAAAATGCAAATGAAGGCGTCGAACTTTGCATGGATAGATTTTTGTCGAAATTATGTAGAGTCATCGTAAAACAAGCCAGAATCCCTCCACACAAGTCTGATAATGATCAAATCACCCAGACAAGATCCTCACACATCAGTAAACTTAGATCCACTGGCAGATTGTCGATCCTTTGCTGGATATGACCAAAATTTAAAGATGTGTAGTAACAATTGCCTCAGCAGTCATCGATGGACAATCAACTGAATGTCTGGTTTAAACGACTGTGACAAGCGATGGGTCACTTGCCAATGCTTCTTTAATAGTTGTTAGACATCCTAAAACCAAGCAGGAGTCTAGCAGTGGAGAATAACACCGACAAATTTTTTTGGCAAGCATCGCCTTGACGCTGGCACACCCACACCCCAAATATGCGCAGCAGATGCGCGGTGTGGGTCCATAACCTAATGTTAGCATAAAAGGGATCGTGGAAGCGCCAGTTACCGGATGCGTCCTTGGACGATCTAGACGGCGCTTCGGTGGAAGTGGGTGGTCGACATTCTCCTCAGCCAATCGACGCCCTCAATAAGTTCAAGCCAGAATGTCGAGAGGTGAGCAGGACCTTTGACCCCAGAGAGAGATCACACACGAATGTGGCACTCAACAACCACGTATGCTTTCATGGTAGTCCTCATCAAGCTACCATGGATCTCTCCTATTTATAGGGAGATGTGGGGGAGGTCCATAATGTGTTCATAATAGGCACTAGTGGAGGTCTCTAATGAGCATGAATGGAGAGTTATGAAACCTCATAACTATCCTATGACCTCTCAAAACTCAAAAGCATCTCCCATGTATGTCCCTTAATGTGCCCATATCAATACGGGTCACATTCAGGTTGCATCCGATCCGATCTAAAATCTAACAGGCTACACAAGTGGTGCTCCCAGCAAATACAGGTTGGAATAAACATCACCAAGGATTCATAATAAAAGTCATGAAGAACAGAAATAAGAAGATGACTTCCATCCATGTATGTCAAGGTTGGTGTGTGAAGCATTTGGAGCACATACTAGAAGCTTGGTCGAGGAAAAATATGATTTACTTAGAAACCAAAAAATAAATTATTTGATGCCATCCACATCAGTCGAGGGAAATTCTTGATCCCCTAATGTTCACCATTTTGACAATCCACAGATAAATTGATTCCAAGTTAAGAAATTTTGTACAATCGATTATAGTAAATATATATGAATCGATATTTTGTTCCCCAAGATTTGTTTTGTTTGAAAAGTTCAATGGTAGTATCCATTCTCAAAAGAAAATGTTCAATGACAATATCAATGCCTCCTGTGATTGTTTAACACCTTGTGGTCCCTATTCTGGGTTTGTAGTTGATTCAACGATTAAGGAATGATCACCAACGATGTGAAACGTTGAGGGCAGAGATTGTAATGTTTGAACCAACTTTACTTTGTAGGTGAATGGATTTGATGAACATTGTCACAATTCATATGGTACCAAAACAGCTCGTGATGGATTATTTAAGGAGCTATTGTTCAAAATTGGAGGCAGGAACAAATGGATCATTTCATCTTTCATGTTGTCTCTAAACAATGAAGTATTAATTATGAGATTACATGTTTGAGGTTGACCACACGAAGATAAGAACTGCCACAGTGCTCTGAAAAATGGTGGCCCTCCAAAATCTTGCGTAATAAAAGCACGTATGAACCATAAGAGGCCACCACCATGGTGTTTCAAGTTTGTTGAAGACCAAAAGGAATTTAGTGAACTTTTATATCTAGAAATATACTAATGTTATTCAATAGAACTTTTTTTGCTTTTCTAATTTGGCTAGGCCAATGAAAGAAAATTTCCCTAAGAGACTAAGATAGCTTGCCTCTTAATAACTGTGTTCAGAAATATTAGATGTATTGGCTACCAAACTACCATCCTTCAACTGTCAATTACACAGTCAAAATCAGAATACCTAATGATCTCCAATTGATCTGACTTTCTGTATCTGAGCATGTAACATTTTGTTCTTTGCAAATACCGCATAACCCGTTTGGCTGCTTTCCAATGATCCATACTTAGGTTACTAAGATATCTGCCTAACATCCCAACAATGTACGCTAAATCCGAACACGTACATATCTGAGCATATATAAGACTCTCCACAACAAATACATAGAGAATCTGTTTCATAACCTTAATTTTAGACTGGTGTTTGGAGTACTGAGCGAGACTAAACTTGTCTCCTTTAGCAACAAGAGTATCCCTTGGTTTGCAATCCTTCATGCCATACATTTTCAGAATCCTTTCGATACAACTCGTTTGTAATAATCCAAGAATACTCTGAGAATGGTCTCGATGTATCTGGATCCCTAATACAAAAGTGACATTCCCAAGATCTTTCATTTCAAATTTCTTTGTCAGAAATCTCTTGGTTTCGTGCAATATGCCTGTATCATGACTGACAAGCAATATGTTATCCACATAGAAAACCAGGAAAATAAATTTACTCACACTAAACTTATGATATATGCATTCATTAACCACATTCATCTCAAAATCAAACGAGAGGACAACTTGATGAAATTTATGATATCACTAACGGAAAGCTTGCTTAAGTCCATAGATGGATTTCTCTAGTTTGCAAATCATCTTCTTGGCTTCGCTTTAAGCAAAATATTCTGGTTGGACCATGTATATTGTCTCATTGATATTCATATTAAGGAATGTGGTCTTAACATCCATCTGATGTAGCTCTAAGTCATAATAAGCTACAAGGGACATCATAATCCTAAAAGAGTCTTTCGTAAAAATTGGAGAGAAAGTCTCCGTATAGTCAATGCCTTCCCTTTGAGTAAACCCCTTTGCAACAAGACGAGCCTTATATCTTTCCACATTACCCTTTGAATCTCTTTTGGTTTTAAATATCTATTTGCAACCAATGAGTTTCACGCCTTTAGGTAATGGGATAAGATCACACATGTCATTGTCTCTCATGGATTTAATCTCTTCATGTATTGCTTCAATCCACTTTTGAGAGTTATAACTTTTTGTGGCTTGATGGAGGTTGATTGAATCATCTTCCATCAAGCCAGTATCACCCTCATGTTTTTGTAGAAAGATAATATAGTCATATGAAATTGCCCTTCTTCTCTTTCTAGTGGATTTCCTTAGTAGCACTGGTTCTTGAGGTATTACTTGAGGTTGTTGAGTTTGAACTCTAGGAGTAAAAGCTTGGTTTTGGATAGAGCGATCTAAAGCATTACCTTGATCCAAATTTGCGGGAACAATGTCAGGAATGAAAATCTGATCATTGTCATCTACAACTATAAGAAGAGAAAGAGACTCTTCTTCAAAAGCATTGTCTTTTACTTTATCACTCCCTCCAAGCTTAGCACACTCAAAGAAACATGAGTTTCTCACTTTGAAAAAGGACTTATTCATAGGGTTATAAAACTTATAGCCCCTAGACCTTTCAGAATACACAACAAAATGACAACTAACCATTCTAGAATCTAGTTTATTTTTATATGGCTTGTATGGCCTAGCCTCAGCTGGACATCCCTAAATATGAAAATGTTTCAAACTAGGCTTTCGGTCTGTCTACAATTCATATGGGGTCTTGGTTACTGCTTTATAGGGTACCCTGTTTAAAACATAGGTTGCAGTCTTTAATGCTTCTCCTCAGAGAGACTCTGGTAAGGTAGAATGAGAAACCATACTCGTTATCATATCCTTAAGTGTCTTCTTTCGTCTTTTAGCAATACTATTCATGCTAGGGGTGCCTGACATAATATACTGAGGGATGATCTCACATTCTTTTAAGAATTTGGCAAAAGACCCTGAACGTTGTTCACCTGATCCATCATATCTGCCATAGTACTCACCACCACGATCAGATATGACGGTCTTAATTCGTTTGCCAAGTTGGTTTTCAACTTCGGCCTTAAACGATTTGAACACATCTAGAGACTGAGACTTTTCATGAATTAAATATAGGTACTCATAATGAGAATAATCATCTATGAATGTAATATAATATTGTTGACCATTATAAGTAGCCATAGGGAAGGGTCTACAAATATTTGTATGAATTAGTTCTAAGATGTATGTTCTCCTTTCGGCACCTAATTTCTTTATGTTTGTTCGTTTCCCTTTTATACACTCAACACAAACTTGAAAGTCAGTAAAATCAAGAAAATCAATAATCTCATTTGACACAAGCCTTTTAATTCTTTGTTTAGAAATATGATCTAAGCACTTATGCCATAACAGAGTAGAATTTTATTGTCAATTTTTGTTTTGTACCACAAAAACTTAATTGCAAGGTTTCATTAAATGAGGCAATAGTATCAAGTAAATAATGGTTATTAACCACAAATAAAGAACAGGTCCCAATAAAATTTGAATCAAGAAACAATTTAAATTTATTATTTTCAAATAAATAATAATAACCGTATTTGTCCAAAATGTAAATAGAAACCAAATTCTTCTTAAAAGACGACACAATAAATGTTTCTTTCAAATCTAAATAATTTTCAGTATTTAATAACAAACTAAATATCCCTATTGCCTTGATCGTAATTTTCAAATCTAAACATTATTTTTATTTGGTCCATCATAATTTGCATTTTACCTTTTGAGCTTATAGGCAAGAAAACTTTGATGAACTATAAGAAACATGTGTTCCTTATGAACCAAGACCTTTGGAGGTTGTAGATTGTTTCATAAGAAGACAAATGGAAAAAAGAAAAGGGCTCCACCTTTTTTTTTTTACGATAAGGAACCCTAGCCAAGAACCGGGTTACTTCTTGGGCGCACCCCCTGCAAGGTAAACCCTAGGTGGAGTCACCGACACCCAAGTCCTTACGGAGCCTACCAGTTAAAGGCATTCGCACACTCGGTGAGAGAAAAGGGCTCCACCTTTTCCAAGCATAGATACAAAAAGAGGGTTGGTGGTCGTCCGGTATAAACACGTTCCTGGAAATGAACAAAGTAGATCCACTTTCATGCTAGCCCTCATGCCTAGATCAAGCACTTTTAAATCTATTTGGCATCAGTTAAAAATCTTTTAGGCCCCGTTTGAATAGCAAAACACAGTTGTTACAACATTTTTCAGCAATTGCTTTGGCATGACACTTTTGTCGCACCTCTAAGATGCAATAATCCAGGACATGTCTTGGACTGTTTCATTAAAATGTCAAACGCCCTTTTGGAATGTGTTAGCTAGATGGCTTCGGATCTCATATATGTGGTGATCCGAGAGACTATAATCTCATATTCTACGATCTCTAATACATGGATCTCTGGCCTGACCTCCCTCCCCTGATGCCATAGATCCTTGCATTTAAGGAGTTTTTGAGGATCTCAAATCCGAAGATCTAAGGGCCTGTTTGGAATCTGGTAGCTGGGATGGGTGTTTATACATTTGTGATGGGAAATGAGGCCCTTTCAATCATGGATTTGGCAGCTGCCGCTTCTTCAAATTCATAAACACACATGATTCCATCCCAGTTAACCAAATTTCAAACAGGGCCTAAGATTCTCTGTTTGCAAAGCCAAGAATCTGATGTACTTCCCGTGCCAGATCAGAGCCTTGGTTCTGGGATCCTCGGCATTCAAACATTTTCTCGATATTTTTCCTAGCATATCAAGTTCAAATATGCTATTTAGAGTAAAAAGGTTTACTTTAAAAAAAAGTGAGGAGAAAGAAAGAGCAAGGCAGTTAAAACAGGCAAACATTATGAGACAACTAGGCTTTAGAGAAGATAATGGTAAAGAAATCCACCATGCTTAACTTAGGATTTCGTTTTGTAGTGGAAGGTGGCCATTGAAAGGTTACAAAGGTTAGTGATGTCTTTGTTTTGTTTTAAACAATTTTAAAAATATTTTTAAATGAAAATTCGTGAAATCCAGACACCAAAATAAAAAATCGACTCACAAGAGTGGTGGAGTCCGGGTCGATCTTAGGGAACGGGGGATACTTTGTATTCAAACTATGCTATGCTTTATTGCCAAAAAAGAAAAATACAAAAAAGAAACTATTTAACTATTATATCAATGTGACCCTACGCAAAGGGTTTAAAATGGTTTTATTACAAACCTAAAAATTAAATGCAAATTAAATTCCTAATCTAAAAGAAAAACTAAAATGTCTTATGCGCTCGCATCTCGTGTTGCATGTTGGATGCACGCCACCACATGTCTCACTCACTTGCCTTCACTCTGTGCTTTCCTACAAGACACGAACACACAAGCGGCAAAAAAAGACAACTAGCACTATGCTAAAAATAATATGTAAAGTATGCGAAAAGAAATTGCGTAAGAAATGAATGCTAAATGCACTAATGAATTTTAATCACAAAATTAAAAGCTAAACGCTACAATATGCAAATGCGATGAAAATGTGATGTAATGTAAATGAGAAATGTGAAATGCATAAAATGAAAGACAAATGCAAAATAAAATACCGTAAAATGCAAATGTCATGAAAATGGAATGAAATGCCTAAAATGAAATACCGTAAAAAGGATGCAATGAATATGTCATGAAATGGAATGCCATGAACCGTAAAGGAAGTGTCGTGAAAAAGTAAATTTAACGCAGAGAATAATGTTGTCGTGAAATGGAGTTCACGGCAAAAACAGAGAATGTCGTGAACAACACTGAAGCACTGTGAACAGGGATTGTGTCGTGAAGATGGATTTTCACAGATGAAATTTTGGCCAGGAGAGGGTTTTACAATGAGCTTCTGGCTAGAAGATTAACTCCCAGCAGAGGCAGAGGATTCCTTCACGGTGAATTTGATCTGCCTTCACGGCAATTGCAAGGAATATGGCAGATCTGCGTGCAGAGCAGTTCACGGTAGCAACAAGGGGATTCCGGTAGGCCTGCTTTACGGTGGATGAGATTTGCTTTTCATAGCAGATCTGATTATGGATCTGATCGGATTTTGTTGCAATACTAATTTCATGGTGAAATCAGATCTGATTTCACCATGAATTCAAAGCAGGGGCTATGGAAATCCGATCAGATGCATGGATGTTGTATGCAATGGCTGCAAAAATTGTAATATGATGCTTATGCGATGGAGAAGAAACAACTAAAATGATGCAGATTGATATGCGATGGTATGAGAAATGCAATGATCATATGCACGTTATTACAAATGCACAAATCATAAATCACCACAAAGATGAAAGAGACAATTGCTGAAAAATGAAGAGAAGAGAGAAGAAGAAGAGAAAGAAGAACTTACCATAATTCAGATTTGGTTGTCGACCCCGTTGAGAGAGTCCACCAGTGAAAGAGAGGTTGGGAGAAAGAGGAGGGGGAAAGAAAGGGCAAAAAGAACTGGTGGAGAGAGAGGTTGAGAAAAAGAGGGGAAGAGTTTGGCAATGGAGGGCCCCTCTCTCAATCCTATACGTGAGATATTTAAAGAGAAGGGGTTTTATAATTTTCAAAAAAGAGCTTAAAACAAAACTTTTTCCTGAAAACCTCAAAATCTAAACTATTTGCCTAAACTACTAAACTTCCTAAAAACTATTGCGCCAATTTATTTTTTTTGAACCTAATTAGATTAAAAATCTAAATCCTAAAGAAAAATATGAAAAACTAATTTCTAAAAAACACTACTTCGCAAAATTAACTTGCAATTTATGTTTTTCCTAAATTGTATCTTTTTCATGCATTTTCTCGAAACTAATGATAAAGTTGGGATTTTAATGTGATTTCCTATTAGATCATACATAATTTAATATGAATTAAATGCTAAAATGTATGCATGATCAGTTAGCAATTATGCAAATTTCCAATATATGTGTGAGAGAGAACTCAACATATTAGGCCTTATTTCTCATTTTTCCCCATTCTACCCTTTAGGTTTTAAGTGCTTTATGATAGATCTGAACCATTAGATGCATTTAGCATGCTCAATTTAGTGGAAATCGACTCTTATATCATGTTTTTTTCATGAAAAATAAGTTTTTTGAGTTGGGAAAAACTGATACCTTCATATCCATTTATTTTACATCACCAAAAAATCATGTATACAGGTCAGATTCTAGCGATCCAAAAGTCAGTTCTCACTAAACAAAACCTATATATCACATCTACGGTGTTAGATGTGAGAAAAAATACTTGAAATTATGATTTTTGAAAGCGCCTAACCAAACCTAACAAAAAAAAGGCCTAAAGAACGCATTACTATATATATATATTTTTTTTTTCGGGCTGGCGGTGCTTCTTTGACTACCATAAAATAACGGTTCACAGTTCTTTCACGGTTGTCTTCCACATTCGCTAGCATTCTGCTCCTAGTAAATTGATCAAATGGCTTGGCTGGGACTTTCAATAATATTCAATTCAAACATATATGAAATACACTGTAAAGCTGAAGCAATTTCCTAAAAAGAATAGCAACCATCAACGTAAAATATCTTGACACCGACACATTTTGTATCTACAATACTCTACAGTGGATGCACATCCCATCATTTTACTTGTTATTTAAAAGATTTACATGGGATTTGCTCTGTATTTTTGTCCCCATCTTCATGTATCGATTAACTAAGCCAAATAGAGATAAATGCAAAAATTAGCTTTTATATCTTATTATCTTTTGGCGATTCAACTCATTATACTACGGGCTCTTCTCTTGGCGGTTTGAAACAAAAAATTATGCTACTTGTTTCTCATAATTTCTTAAAAGTAGGTAGCATTCCAATTTAGAAGTCAAAGCATACTTGCATCAATCCAGTTTAAAACTTTATATGCATTTATTCATTTACAACAAGGTGGAAAAAAGAAATGACAGCACCCAAAAGAGGCTAAAAGTTCTAGAAAATGGGACAAGTGAGAGTGTGTGGTCCCAATGACAACCTACAACTAGTTGGATCCTCACACCTTCTCAGATGCATCTTCTTAGCAAGATGGGACACTTGCTCAGATTAGGGTTTTGAGAAAATCGATTTTGAGGAAAAACTAGAATAACTTGGAGAAAATCGATTTCTCTGAGACAAATTTATGAAATACCTCAACAAGGATGGGCGTGTGGCCCTATGAAATCTTTTCATGTTGCAATATAAGCCTATATGATGCATGAATGCAATTTGAGAAAATATTTTCTGAAGAATTTATGAAAAATCATTGATAAAAGAATTTTTGTGCCTTATAGAATTTAGATGAAATATATTTGCCACATATCTCTTACTATGACCACGAATATGTATTGAATATAGTTCATTTGATTCTAAAGGAGGAAATACTTAGAAAAGTTTTGAAAAATGTGCCATAATTTTTTTAAATGCCTAAAAGTGTAGGTTATTTGTGGCTTAAAAGAATATGATAAATATAAATATTGTTCATATTCTAACTATGACCACAAATACGAACTCAATCGAGTTTATTAACTCCATCAAAGCGAGTGCACATATCATTTGTGTAGACCATTGTGAATTTGAATATACATGAATCATCATTCATCACATGAATCGTATTATTAAAAATAAACTATATGCAATGCAACCCTAATCTAAGCAGAAAATAAAAAAAAAATGTTTTGCCGAAATAGGACTATTGCTTAAAAAAAACAGTGTAATTGTTGAAAGAAATAGAGTTAAAGAAGTACATGTAGTTTTGTGCTTCTAGCAAGCTTGAAAAGGTTATAAGAAGTTTCTCATAACTATGACTCACATATTATAAATTAATTCATTTAAGCATAAAGTAGAGTTAAATAAAGGTTTAAGAGAAGTTTTTTGGTTGCCTAAAAAGGAGTAGAAGCAATTTGAGGGTGGATTTGATGGTGAGATGTGGATTCATTAGATCTTCTATCAGTGTTGCTCCTTGGGGGAGCCAGGACTTAAGTTGATCGCCCATCTTCATCTCCACTCTTATCACCTTTCTTATCTCTAATATCCAACACCAGCTCCCAAGTTGAGACCAATAGTTACCGTTGATCTGATATAAGGAAAGGAAGAGTCTCCCCTTCCATGGTCCAAATGTTAAAGTCTATCAAAACTGATGATTATGAGAACATGCACAATGGATCTCGTTGGGCGGTAAAATATTTTCAGTTTAACCAAAGGATATGGTTTATTCCTCTCAATCTTTTCTAACCAATAAAGTAAAAATTCCTTCATGGCTAAGAGGACGGAAGAATGACCAAGTTGGTTCCAAAGATCACCCTAATTGGGTTCATCAGGTTGGTTGTTGTTTCTTGCAAGTAGGACTATTCTTAATTCGAGTTTGAGTCTGGTTAATTCGAAGTCAAATCACTCCCTATTCAAGTCAAGCTTCATAGGATTTTTCTATCCATGTGGTAGTCTAAATCTTCAAAGACATGTCTATTTCACTAAGCCTCTTTCCACAGCCCTGCCTAGATCATTATGCCTTTCGTGCGGATATAAACTTATCAGACAAGGAATTTCGCTACCTTAAGACCATTATAGTTATAGCTGCCATTCATCGGGGCTTCGGTTGCCAACTCCCCTATTGTCATTCCCACGGTTAGGTTTTCATGTCAATCTCACCCACCATCAATACCGGGCCCTGGTGAAGCATCAGTCATGCTCAATTATTGGTTAATTTTGACCTAATCAATTAGTAGTTGTCTGGACAAGAAGGTATTGAGAGAAGTGTATAAGAGCCAAGTCAAGCTCCATTATAGAGTTTTAAGGCTAACTTTGATCATATTTAACTGTTTAATCATATTCATGACACAAAAAGTAGATATTAATTGTCCTGACATACACTTGGACATAATTCATAAATAAGAAAAAGGGAAATTTTTATTTATGGTGCAACCTTTTGCCCCTAATTCCAAACACTGCCACACTTTTCTTAAATTTTAAATATAGGCTAAACTTTTCATGAAAAGGTCAAATAAGGATCTCAGGGCAACACCTACGGTTGGGCAACAGGTCGGGCAACCTGATAGGCCAAGCCGACCGGGCCTGCCATGGGTCGTGTTTGGGTCAAGGTTTTAGGCATGGGCTCGTTAGCTATGAGACTGAAACCTGGCCCGTTATATATGTGAGTTGGGTCCTGGTTGGCCTGCCAGTTACTAGGTCTGTTCAATGAGTATGAGCTATTTATTAATTTTTAATAATATAAAATTTAAAAAATTTAATTAATTGCATAGTGACATGGTAATTATTATTATTTACCTAATTAGGTATATTAATTTTATGAAAAGCAAAAAAATAATTATAAGTTTGGTACAAGAGAACTTATTAATTATTTATTATTTGTTTGTTTATTGTTTTAGTTTGGTTATGAATTCACTAAAAGAGTTGGATGATGGTATATATTGAAACTTTAAGTGAAAGGATAAATTTGTTGTGGTTTTGTAATTTTAATTAGAATAACTATAATTATTTTTAAATATTTTTGCTTTGCTTTTTCTGTAGGTTATTCTGCATAATGGGTTAAACCATATCAATGGATTGAAGAAACCATGTTGAGTGGCATAGGACTATAATTTAAGATCGTACTTTAAGTTATTTTAGAAAATTGATGTTGATTTATTAATTCAAATGTTATGTCATGAACGAAATATTGTTATGAACTTTTGATTTTGGTATTTTAAACATTATCATATATGAATTTTTGAATTTTATATTTTTTTTGTTTAATTTATTTTTTATTATGCTAAAAATTAATTTATTAATTTTATTAAAAAATAACCTACAAATAAGTTTGGGCCAAGCTCGGCCTGCTTCACATTGGCCCATTGGGCTGGGTCATGGGCAACTCTTTCAAAATTCAAGCCCATTAAAAACCATGCCATCTCCAAGCCGAGCTGCACTTAAAGCTTCATGAGCTAAGCTCTAAATGGGCACGGGCCACGATGCCCACCCACACTTATCATCTTGAAAAAAACATGATTCCTTAATGTCTTTTGAAAATTACTCATCCATTTTTATAAAAAGAAAAAAGTAAATAGTTTGAACGCTTAACGAAAATGACCGCACTCTATGGCAAGAATGACATACTTTAAAAAATGTCCTTTAATTTACTAAATTCATAAAATGGACAATACCACTGGTTCTAATTTTTTTGGATGCTTTTGCCTCTCGTAAATGCAAATTAAAAAATGCTTTTTCCTATAAATGTGGATGACTGTAGATTTTTTATTACGCAAAATTAATAATTTTGCATGTACCTTCCAAAATTCCTTTATGATTTAAAAAGAATGAACAAAAAATTATATGTACCTTGAAAAAATCTTTCTTGGTGTGAAAAGTCACAAATTACAAACGCATGTTCATTTTTTTAAATCAGAAAAGAATTTTGCAAGGTACGTGTGAAATTATCGAATTTGGATAGTAAAAAATTAACAATTTTGCAATATCGAACTTTCGTAAATATTTTTGAATTTTACAATACTTCATGTGATACTCGTTCGGAATTTTGCAAGAGACAAATTTTCTCAATACTTAAAACGAATTTTGCAATGTGCCTTGCGTTACTTGTATGCAATTTCGCAATTATCAAACTTTTGCAAATCTTACGATTTTTGCACGTGATTGCGTGAAACTCGTCGCAACGTTTTTTGGCACAGGACCCCGCTTACCACATGGGATACCACCTTGGTGGTCAATCTGCATGACAAAAGCTTCAAATCCAGTGAAGATTCCAAAGTTAGAAGCGGCAAATGCATACAAGTTCAAAGGTTGGGCATGTGCTTGTGGTATTTCAACTAGTATAGTTTAATGCCAAATAAGTCAAGGTATGGGTCCAACTTTTGAGTAGATATTGGAATGCATTGTACAATGTCAGCATTAAGATGCTCAATCCAGAAAACTAGTGCACGTTTGCATGCACCATTCTTCTTCAGACAGAACGATTCTCAGGACAACCATTTTCTCATGTGATTGTAAAGAATCAACCATGAGATTTGTGTGTGTGTGTGTGTGTGGAACAAGTTTTTGGTGTACTTATAAATGTCGATTTTTGCATCGCTGCAAAATCATGCTCTCACGTTATAACCTACAACTAATGAGAGCAGTTCATAGATTTCTTAACCACTTCTAATTTATCAAACCTGAGCCAGATATGTCAATTTTAATATAATGAATAAGACAATTGGATTCAACTTGGATTGTATTTTCATCTTGGCTAGGGGTGGACATCGGTCGGGGCAGGGCCCGATTATGGCTAGATAAGGGCTCGACTCAGCTACAATCGGGCTTTGGTCGGACCAAGTTGAGCCATGAAAAACTTGGTTTGTTTATCAGACTTAATCATGCATTGTTTAATCAGGCCATGGGACCAGATTTAAAAACAAAATCTGATCCAGATCTGATCACAGTGAGCCTGAGTGCGATGATCTATCTAAAGAAGAAAAACAACTTGTCTAGATAGGGCAGTCCATAAGGTCAAGTGGCAGTTGGACATTTACATCCAAAATGGGCCATTTCATTTCATCAGTCATCACATCTCATGAGGACCCAAACAAACTGGATAGCAGTGATGTACCGATCTGAACTTTCAAAAACTTAATTATGAGCAACTGACTGCAATAAAAACATTGAAATTATATGTGCCACTAAATCAAGTAACAAATATCATAAGCTCCTCAGATCTGAATCTGAACATACCTTGTGCATCTGGTCGATTAAGCTGACAGGCTTATCAAAACTTGGATATCTGGTCCATCCCTAGTTGATAAGCTTGTGGAAACTTCTTGATAAGACTAAGCAATTGATGCAGGAGGATAACACATCTGTGAGGTCTGATTTGCAAAACATAACTTAGAATATTGAAATCATCTGGCCCTTGGTGATCTTGTTTGGAATCTGGCACTTGGATGGGCGTTTATGCATTTGGGATGGGAAGTGAGGCTCTTTCTCCTTTGTATTTACGCTATATCATGGATCTGGTATATCTACCAAATCCAGGATTTGGCAGCTGCGACTTCTTCAAATGCATAAACATGCCCACCCCAGCTACAGATTCCAAACAGGCCCTACATTGTTAGGTGGCATTTGGATCATCTCATTTCATTATTATCATACCCAATTTAGACATTGACTTCTTGGCCCCAGTTGAACTTTTCAAATCTCAGATACAAGTTATTTTCCTGGATTTTATATATATATATATATATATATATATATATATATATATATATATATATATATATATATATATTACACCTAATAGTTCATATTTTATGTATAGATTTTGTGCATCTTTCTATTTGAATATATAATTTATGCAAGCTTCTTTTTATATATTACACTTAAAATATACATATTTTATCTATGTTAGCTCTCTCGAGTCTAGATGATCCGAACACCCTGTTTTCGGGAACCGATCATGAATGAGATCGTGATGAGCCAAACCGAGCTAAGTCACTCGTTCCTTAGTTCATTTACCAGTTTTGGTTGCAACTAAGTCCAATCCTTATTTTTCTATGATTGGGATTGGATGATCATACTTAACTGGTGGAGTTAAATATGGGCCACAGAATTCAATAAATAATATATAATATCCCATCAACCAATTGAATAGAGGGGAAATGTGATTATTGAGAGTCGAGGTGGGACTCGAGCTGTATTCAATTAGGTTGGGGCCAGGATATATTGCAGGTACCGGGACAGGTCTACATCTGATCCGACCACAACTCGCATAGGTGGGTCACATGGATAAGGGCCATGGCGAGCTTTGGAAAATGAACTGTGAACAAACTTAACATGGGTTGTTCAGCTCTGGAAAATGAACTGTGAACTGAGCAGAGCTCGAGCTTGTACGAGCCAAAGCTTTATTTGGCTCATTTAAATTATAAAAAAAAAAGAGAAAACTTTATCTAAAGGGTCCATAGTGAAAATGGAAACCCAGATGATCGCTTGCTTATAATAAAGCTCATCCGACTATACTGCTAGATGGCTTTCTAATCAGCCATATATACGTTTCCTTGTAGTCCGATTTCATGCAACTTAAATGGAATTTTTTTCCTATCAGCTGATTTGGGTTGCTCTCTCTCTCTCTCTCTCTCTCTCTCTCTCATTGGCTGGGCAAAGATTTCACAAGCTCGGAGGGCCGATTGGTGATGCTCAGAATGCTTATCGTTGAATTTTCGCAGCCTCAACGGTTGTTTCCATTGTGGGTGCGAGCGTCGGGGATGCATACACCCTGTTTGTTGCGCCCGACGAAGCTTTCAGCGTTCTGCTCATTTGCCTTCGGATCCGATAAATGCGCAATGTGAATCACGAAAGAAGGTTACCTTCAACAATATGCAGGAGTTATGTTTGTTCGAATCTTTCGAGCCCCCGTTCCAAGCCTTTCGGGTGGGATCCATCTGGGTTCCTGTCCATCGGACAAACCAAATTTCCACTGGAAAGTCTCCATTGTCGATGGAACTTGCGTCTTCAGTTGATGACGGTTGCGAACTCATGATGGAGCGATCGTCACAGTTCTCCATATTATCGGAGGCCCCTTTTCGCTTCTTGGAGAAAAAATCTCCTCGTGAAGATGTTAACATCATTACTCGCTTTGCGCTAGAGGATCAGGTTTATGGCTACTTAGATGTCATGATCCCTGACGCTTCGTATTCTGCCCGCCCTGCTTTGAAAACTTGCGAGAAAGCAGCCCCTGAAGGATGTATCGTTCTCGACCAGTGCATAGATATTTCATTTTTATGCCATGTCATTTTCTCGACGGTTGGCAACATAAAATATATCATCATGGGACCATTTCAGATCATCTTGGAAACTCCTACGACCTGCATCTTTTCTCACACTTCTTGTTTTGGAACAAGAGCTTTTCCTTATCGGGTGGATATGGCTCTAGCCTTAGTTTGTGACGGGGGGTGGGTCGGGACCACAACTTCTTCGAGGCTCCTCAAGCGGTGCAAATAGACATTGTGCACAGAGTCAATGAAGGAGAATCTTTAGGAGAAAAGGGGGATGATGACTGATTGCTTTCTCAAGTGATGGGCTTTGATGTCACGGCGGTAGCACAACTACTGGGTATCGAGTTATCTGAATTGCAACTACATGAAATCTTGAAGGATCTTACGATCTGTGCTACAACTATGGTTTCATCAGTTAACCAACCTTCCCCGGATGATATGTCTTTAACGTCCTCTCGTTTGGAGTATACAGGAAATGGAAGGGATGTCAGCACAACTATATCTCGTGTGCAAAGGAGAGATGTTGTCTCACCATGTCGTTCACCCCTAACATGCAGACCTCAGATTTTTCCATATTATGTCCAATGAAGATGGCTTGCTCGAATATTCAGGGCCTAAACTTTCTGACAAAACGCTTATTCTTGTCTAATTGGATGTGATTGCTATTTGTAAAACAATGATGTAAGAAGTTTCTATTGCTTCGGTTTCAGAGTTGTGGAGGGGTGAGAGTTTCTGTTTTAAAGCGGTTGCTAATCATGCTGGGGGTATTTTAAATTTGTGGAAGTCTTCATTGGGGGCGGCTCAAGTGGACTTCAGTCAATTTTCGATTTCCATCACTTTCACTGTACAAGCTCTGAACCGTATGGTTGTGCTTACTGCGGTGTATGGCCCAAATTGCGCTTCTAGGAGATTATTGTTATGAGAGGATCTAAATCGAGTGCTCACTCTGGCTGGTGATTGCCATATTCTATTGGGAGATTTTAACTGTTTATTGTCCATTCAAGATTCGAACAATTTAGTGATGCCCAATCCGTCGATCAGAGGATTTCAAGATTTCGTTGCCGCTAATCAATTAAACCCCATGTCATTGTCTGGAGAAAGGTTTACTTGGTCTAACCGACGAACACGACCATGTTGTAGGGTGCTAGATAGAGTCTTAATTTCAACTGGATTTCTCAAAATCATCCCAGGTATAAAGGGATGGATTATTCCCCCAATCGTGTCCGACCATAGTCAGGTGATTGTGCAATGAGAATGAGGCATTAGATCAGTTCGTCGATTTTCTTTCGAGCAGTGGTGGTTAACTGAACCAGAGTTTCATTCAATGGTTGAGGGGCCGTGGAGTTTGAGGGTTCATGAAGACAGGGCTGCTATTTGATATCAAAAGAAGCTTTTGCACCTAGCTAGGGATATTAAACTTTGGTTGCAAAGACGGTCTGTGAGTAAGTTTCATGAGATGGTTGAATGAAAGGCAGAGATTGCATCATTGTTCACCGTATTATCTTCCACCGAAGGATGTCGGACACACAGTTGAAGGGGTTGCAAAGCAGACTTGCTGATTGGATGACGTTATTGAAATGTTGGAGGATAAAAGAGGAGTTGAAATAGAAGCAACATGCTCGGTTGAAATGATTGGCGACAGGGGATGAAAATACTCTTTTTTCCATTCATTTGCTTCTGATCGGTTTAGACGAAGTATCCTTTAATCGATCACAATTGACGGGGTGTTGTGTGAAGGGCAGAATTTTGTGCCAGCGGTCTCTAACTATTTTGAGAAGCTTTATTCTATTCCTCCAAATACGAAGGGTAAGATTGGGCATGAGTTATTTTCTTCTCTTCAATCGGATTAGGTCTTAACCTTGCAACGTAGGTTTTCAGAAGCAGAAATCATAAACACAATTAAAGATTTGTCGGGTTGAAAGGCACCGGGAGTAGATGGTTTCCCTAAGATTTTTTCAAAGTTTTTTAGAGAATAGTGAAGATTGATTTATGTACAATGTTTGATGAGTTTCATCATAACTCTAGACTGCCTAGGCAGTGTCATGTTGGATTAATCTCCCTTATTCCAAAATAAAGCGTCACCACAGATATTATGTGCTTCCGTCCCATTTCCATAATGGGAGCCTTATATCGTATAGTCGCAAAGGTCTTAGCATCAAGACTAAAATTGGTGGCATCTAATCTATTTTTTGATTTTCAGTTTGCTTTTATTCCAAATAGAAGAGTTCAACAAGCATATATCTCGGCTTCAGAGGTCATTCATTCCATGCATGCGAGTCGTAATCCTTACTTTGTGTTGAAGCTTAATTTTAATAAAGCATATGATTTTGTGTACTGGCCTTTTCTTTTGCAAGTGGTGAATCACATGGGATTCGACAACCATTTTTCTATATGGGTGTCAGAGCTCCTTACCAATGCACAAGACATGGTGTCCATTAACGGGGTAAAGGGTGAGTAATTTTTATTGTGGTGCGGTCTACGATAGGGATGTCTGTTATATCCGCTTTTGTTTAATACAGTGGCAGAATGACTTGTGGTGGTTCTTAGACGCGCGCAAACAAGGGGTTTCGTACAGTCGTTGGATATCTAAGGTTTTTCTCGGCATATTATACAATATACAGACGATATCCTAGTCTTTGGAAGGGCTTCACTGCAGCAGATGCTTCGCGTTAGGCTTATTGTCATATTTTTTGCAGCT
The DNA here is from genome assembly GCF_984573655.1 of Nuphar pumila. Classification (NCBI taxonomy): domain Eukaryota; kingdom Viridiplantae; phylum Streptophyta; class Magnoliopsida; order Nymphaeales; family Nymphaeaceae; genus Nuphar; species Nuphar pumila. The sequence continues at coordinate 77,820,995 of NC_143263.1, read as the reverse complement.
TTGTCTGGCTTAAGCTCAATGAAAATAAGTGTTCAATCACGCTTCTGAATGGCAATCCGACCAGTCAAAACGCGGTGAAAAAAAATTTCAACTGTGCTTTAGGGCTGTTGTCGATCAAGTACTTGGGGCTCCCCCTACAAGTCAAGCCAACCTCTAAAACATCATGGGCACCGGTTGTTGACAAGGTGTGTCTTAAGCTCCAGTCTTGGCTTGTTAGATATTTGTCTCTTGCAGGCAGGATTACTTTGATCAGGCATCTTTTGTCAGCAATTTCAAAATTCTTTATGTCGGTTTGTGTCATGCCAGTCAACGTTGAGCAACAACTTAAGCACGTCCTGTCAAGTTTTTTGTGGTGTGGTGTAAATGGACCTTATAAGAGGCACTTGGTGGGATGGGACTCCATCGTTATGCCAAGGGCTATGGCTGGCTTAGGAATTTTTGTTTTGCATAAAAGGAGTGTGGCATTGGCTGTGAAACAGGTGTTGGTTGGCTCATACTTTACAGGATGCATGTGCAAACTTCCTCCGGCTGAAATATCGTCTAATCGATTCGCTTGTTGTTCGTCGGGGGGATCGTGGACCATACACATCACATTTGAGGAAAATATGGTTTAGGCCATTGCGTTTGTTTCTTGACAGGGATTTGGACATGGGGGTAGACAGATCTTGGCTTCAATGGGTAGTCTCAAATGTGGGAGTTCTCTAAGTCCACAAAGTCTACCGTTCTCTTTTACCTCCAAGTTCGGGTTGGATCCCCAAAAATGCTTTATGGGCGAAGGGACCATCTTCGAGGACCAAGGTATTATCTTGGTTGATTCTTCATGACCGGATACAAACCCATAACAATATCAAGATGATGGGGTTTCAGTTTCCCAGTTGGTGTGTGCTTTGTCGACAGGATGAAGAAACCACACATCTTTTTTGGTCATGTGAAGTGTTTTGAGAACTGTTTTCTAAAACTTGGAGGGCTCCATCAGTTGTTGTGCGGGAGGGTTGCTTTGTGTTTAGATCTTATCCTCGGCCTTGCTATAATTAGACACGAAAAGAAGTGGAGGACTATTTGGAGAGTTTGGTTATTTACAATGTGATGGTTCATATGGATGGCCATAAATGATGCTACTTTTCGGGATGTCCCGTTCAACCTTAACCGTTTGACTCATAGGGTCTTGACTGATGTGTATGCTATCTTACATATATATCTCAAAGACCTGTCTCTGCCTCCAACCAATCCTCATCTTGATGTCTGTGATCCTTGATGAATTTTTTGTTTTGTGTTCAGGTTTTTCTGTTTTTGTGTAAATGGTGTTTTCATGTTTTGCTTTTGTGTTTGTGCTTGTGGGACTCAAGGCTTTGTTGAGCTTCACTTGTAAGTAACGTTGACTCTCTCTCTCTCTCTCTCTCTCGGGCCAGTAAACAAGCCGAATGAACCCAGCAGCACTGCTCAAGCTAGGCTCGTCCAGCTGGTGCGAGCCCAACCTGAGCTATCCCATGCTTTTTACATAGGGGATACATAAAACTTTTATAAACTATCGACGCAAAGCCTTTTCAACGTTGATGCTGCTTGTCATTTTCAGTCATGATCACTGTAATTGATAATTGACCGACACTCTTTTTCAATAATGCTGCCTACAACACTCCTTTTTTAAAGGACTTTTCAACATCTTTGGTACTTGTTATTGCCAATGGTGGTTATATAAAAAGTGTCCACTGATTACCGACAACCATTTCTACCACTAGTAATGACGAACACTAATGACATTGAAAATTATTAAAAAAAGAGTGTCCTCGTTGGTGTCTCTGTTTAAAGAAGAGTGTTACTTTAAAAAAAAATGTTTTGCCGAAATAGGATTGTTGCTTAAAAAAAAGGTGTTAACTGGCAGTGTAGTTGTTGAAAGATGAGTGCAATTTCAAAAATATAGAGCGAAAGAAGTACATGTAGTTTTGTGCTTCTAGAAGCTTGAAAAGGTTTTAAGAAGTTTCTCATAACTATGACTCACATATTATAAATTAATTCATTTAAGCATAAGGTAGAGTTAAATAAAGGTTTTATGTATGGGATAGGTTGAAAAGAGAAGTTTTTTGGCTGCCTAAAAAGGAGTAGAAACAATTTGTAATTGGGTTCACCAAGTTGGTTGTTGTTTCTTGTAAGTAGGGACTATTCTTAATTCGAGTTTGAGTCTAGCTAAGTCGAAGTCAAATCACTCCCTATTCAAGTCAAGCTTCGTAGGGTCTTTGTAGTCTACATCTTCACACACATGTCTATTTCACTAAGCCTCTCTTCGAGACAATGCCCACATCATTACGCCTTTCGTGCGGGTCTAAACTTAGACGACAAAAAATTCCACTACCTTAGGTCTGTTATAGTTACGGCTGCCATTCACTGGATCTTCGATCGCCAGCTCCCGTGTCATCATTCCCACGGTTAGGTTTTCATGTCAATCTCACCCACCATCAATGAGTTGGACAATTGGGTTTCTTAGAACTATGTGAGGTGCAAGACAAAATTTATTAGTAACATGCCGAAAGGAATGCATATGACATGACATCATGGTGAAATTCTTTGACTTGACCCATTTTGATAAAGGTGATCTTGAAGCAAGTTTTTCCAAAACTATTTTTTCCTAACTCATGAAAGATAAAATTTTTGATAAAACAATGCAAAAGACACTTGGCATTAGCTTGCTTGAAGTCGATATTGTCATCTTTGACAAAAAATGATTATTTTGACAAACTGTATTTTCAGACGTTCCTCACTCCCCGACTTAATGACTAGTCGTTTAAGGTGCTAGGGTCTTGTTGATGACTAACCATCGGTCTCAAGACAAAGTAGGAACCTTGTTCCACACAAAGGCCTCTCCAGTGTAATGAGTAGCCATGCAAAGTGGGAGGTCTTACCGCCAACCAACCATTAGTCTCAAGGCGAAACAAGCAAGACAAAATATATCCAGACAAAGACATATTTTTAAAAAATTGAATCAAAATGATACTTCTTGCAAAAGTTATTTCACTGATCGGTGCATTGAAAAAAAACCAATTTAGATAGAATTTATAAAGACTGCAAAACAATTTTGTCAAAACAATCTTATTATAAGATCAACTTATAGACCGTTGTGGGTCAAATAAGATGACATGAATGAACGATTGCAATATAAATGCTATGGATGAGACAATATAATAATAATGTTAAAAAACTTCATGAGAAATAAATGACAAGACAAAGATGATATTTATGAATGACAATGGTGCATGACATAATGTTAAGTACTATGATGAGATTTATGAAATGCAATGTGCATGATGACCTGAGTCTAAAAATGATGCTTTAATTTTTTTTCAAAAGAAATGAGAATTGCCTTTTGTTAAAATTTTGGAAATAAATTTTGAAAAAAAATCATCTGACTGGATGATTGCCATAGAAATCGTTGCAAACATGAGAAGAGTGAGTGCAAAACTAAGTCTGTGTAACTTGCATTACTTAGCAGGAATTTGATTCTTTGCCAATATTGATTTGACTTCACTTTTCAGCTTTTTGCTCCTAATTGAAGTCATCATAAAATAAACAAACTCTCTCTTCTTCACTAGAATAAATCTTTTATTTGACCTTTTAATTTCAAAGTGACTACTTATACCAGCACATGTATAAGTTCATGTTTTGATAGGTGTCAGTCTAATTTCATAAAGATTGAGACTCTAGAAACTTTCAAATGAGCAAGACTCATTGGACATGTCGGCCCAAAAATGAGAGCTCTTTTAATTAGCCAATCATTTTTCAAAGTCTTTAAAGAAAACAAATTGGATACGGGTTATTGAACTTTGAGAAACAAAGTACATGGTAATGATGATGGCAAAGGATGAAATGATAATGACTTTATTTTTTACTTTTAACTTTGGGTATCACAAGACTCAAAAAGGGTACCAATAAAGGTTGGACATGATATTTTTGAAAGTGAGGCTCAAAGAAAAGAAAATGGGTTAAGGAATCCTCAGCATTTCTTACTTGAAATTTTTTATCGCAGAGGAAGCACTTAATTTTTTTTTTATATTTCTCAAACATTTTTTCAATAATGCCTCTCCTCTTTGTTTTGGCATTTTTTTACAACTCTTTTTTTTGTGCTCCTCTTCATAAAATAAAAAAAAAGCCCTAGGATAAGGCCTAAATGGGTAGGTTTTGCTTTGTACAATGAGATGATCAACTTAGTCCTCTTCAAAGATGTTAAAAATAAGACTTAAGAGCCCAAGGTACCAAAGCATAAGATGGATAAGTCTACAACACTGACTAAAGGAGGGGATAAAAAACAAAAACAAAATAGAAGGTAGTCTTGACATGTTTAGGCTTGAAGAGTTTTTCCTCTAAGTGAATCATCATGGTCTTAAACTATGAGACTCAACATGATTTATCCATTGTTATTTTTAAGATTTATAAAGATATTTATCATTTTATTTCACTGTAAGCTTCTTCATTTTATGTTGACTTATAATAAAGGGTTTCACCTTCAAGTTTCCTTTTCACAATAATGAAAAAGAAAATGACTACTGCTAATGATGCAAGAAGTGTGGTGCGTGTGAATTTCTTATAAATGTAATGATTTTATTGGCAAAATCCATTCAAATGACAAAAAAATTGCAATGAAAAGAGCAATCCTTTTGAAAATTTTGAATTTTTTCTTTTTTGAATTTTTAAGATTTTTTAGTTTTTTTGGATTTTAAATTTTTTATTTTTTACTTTTTTTTATTTTTAAGTTTTTCTGAATTTTTGAAATAATTATTTACAAAAATAATCAGACAACTTATTCATATTCTCAAAAGACGTGGGGACAATGGACACATGACTTCAGACTATGAGATTTTGAAAGTGAACCTTATCCAAATGGTGCAGTCTTACATTATGTGATTTTCTAACTCGATGTTGGGGATGGGGCGTGCTTTGGATCTGACCAAGCGACAGACTTCAGCTGCTATGAGGATAGGTCCATGACATTTTTCTCTTGGAGTTAACTCATATTTTGATTTTGTCTTCCTTTCCAACCTCGATCTTTTAAAAGATTGGCATTTGGACTTTTTATTCAATGTTGCTCAGATATAGCTCTTTCAAATGACAGATGATGTTGATCTTTCACATTATAGAAAATATTTTTTGACCTTTTAGCTCTCTTGACCCAGCATGTACTTGTTGTTTATAGTGCAAATTGCAAGTTATTCCTTCACCATTTTCAACATTATAAGCAAAGGTTTGAGCTGAATGTGTGAGGATCTTGGTTGCACTTAACTAAAACTAAAATTTAGTAGGTAACACTCATTTTATATGACTAGAATTAGTCAAGCCAGTTCTAGCTTCTTCTTCTCTTTCTTAATTCCCTTGTCATGTCCATCCAAGCTCTTAAAATAGGGGAGGTTGACTCCTATGTGCACCCTACGTGGGCCATTTGGTCCTCATTGGCCTCCTTGGATCCGAGTTCTTCCAAATGATATTTGGTTCTTTCATGCTCCACTTCATCCAATGCCAACTTGGATCTGGGTGTCACCGGATCTATATCATGTTTTTGCACTACTGAACTTGGATTTGGGTCCTCTACAACGTGTACAAGGTCTTCAACATTTGGATATGTAGCATCAAGTGTATCCAACCAAGTTTCTTATTGTAATGCATATGGATCTAGGTCTAAGTAGGTTATTCTTAGATCTATTTAGGCCAATGAATATGGGTTGAGGTCTTACACACTGGGATCCGTTTTGACTGACTAGGCAATTTGCCCTCCAGAATTTGGACCATATCAACAAGCCCGAGACCATGTGGGCAACCCCTTGAGGTTTGTCTTCATAATTGCGTACTTGCTAAAAATCATGCACTTGGTTGAATGAATTCATTGAGAAAATTTTGCTTTTGTTTATTAAATTTTAGTGCAAATATGAGCGATTGAGATTTTATAACTCTAAAAACACATCCAAACATGAAAAAATGTTGTTGAGAATACTTTTGTAAATCTGAATTAAGCAATACCCAAATCTTTTTCCTTTAAAATAATTTAGGATGTTTTAAGAGATAAAATTGTTTTGAATCTACATAACTACTCATAGATATCTTTTAAGAAAAACTTGGTTTACATTTTTTGAGAAAAGCTATGTTTAAATTTTTGAAAGTGTTCCCTCCAAATGTCAACCACCCTTTTTCCATTTAAAAAAATGAAAAAGATTATTGACCTAGAGCATGAAAATGTAGTAAAGTGATATGCAACCAGCAAATTTTAAGAATTTTCTGGTAAAAAAGCCCTTATCTTTTAAGTACACACAAAATATGCTGCTAAGTTCAATTAATTGTGTTCATAAACTTGACTTTTTTTATTAGATTCTACCCACATCATCACCACGCAATGGAAAGCAGTAGTGATATGCAGACCCACATAAATGTCAGCTTCGAACGTTCAGCATTTCATGTTGTCAGTTATATAAAATCTAAAGTAACTTTAGAAATAATAGTAAATGAGAAAATATATGATGGTCATTGATGATGCATAAATATCACATTTTATTAATACAATTTCACTGCATAAATGCATCATCTATAGGTTTAAAGCATACACTTAGGAGCATAATGATGTTAGGGAGCTCTGGTTCGAATTTCATCAAAATCGGAGTTAATTTGAAGGAATTATGCCATTTATAGTGTAACGGGTCAAATATCGGATCCGATTTGAGAGATTTGGATCCAGACGCCCATTTGGATCCTGGATTTGGGTTAAAACACATGGAATCAACCCAGCTCCAGCCCACTTAAGTTTTGTAAAAACATTTTCTAAAAACCCCCTCCTACATGAGGCGCCCAGTAAATATTTTTATTTTAACACTGTTTTTGTAAAATGGCCAAAACAAGCCAAATCGTCTAAAAGGAGGGGGGCTCCCATTCCAGCCTGGTCTTTGCTTTGGATTTCGTGCCCTAGGGGCACGATTCTAACTCCAGCCCCCTTCTCAACCCTCACCTCCTTCCATCTCCATTGAAGACATGGCGAAAAGCTTGAGATCCAAGCCTTCTACCTTGTCTCCCTTTCCTTTCTTTTCATTTCTTTAGCTTCCATGTTGGCTAATCTCCATGTGTGTTGTGTTTTGCAGGTGCAGCAGAGGTGGGAAACATCTATTCTCGTTTGGAAGTGTGAAACACTCCAACGAGAAGGGCCGGCTCTACCTCCATCCGGTCTTCTACGCCCCCCGATCGAGAATCGGTTCACATTTCATCTTCGGTGGAGTTCCAACGTGTTGCAGCTGTAGGACATGGTACCATGGTGTATTTCCAGCATCAACGAGGTTCCGAACGGTGCGAAGCCAAGCAAAGTCCGCTCTTCTCTTCTTCCCCTCAGTCTTCGAATCGCCCGAGAGGTAGGTCTTTCTCTCCCTTCTCTTCTAGCTAAAACCTATCATGTGCATGTGTAATGTGTTGTGTGTTTTTCTATATTTTCGTCAGCCTTAGTATAGCTTTTGTTCGTGCAAAGGCCAGCACGTAGAATGTTTAGGTTTTGGTGTTTCTAAAATAATGTTTTTTTTAGTCCATCGATGGTGTGTGAGGTGTGTGCGTGTATTTGAAGTAATGCTGCTGTATGTCTGCGTCTTCCTCTTGTTATCCCAGTTATAGATAGGTCTTAATATGTTTTGTTAGCAGTAGATGTTATGGATCTTTTCCCATTTGATATTGTTAGTGATTTCCTAGTTGATTGATTGATTTTTGTACATAGCGTGTCATGTAGGTTGTCCTAATTCATTAGTTAAAATTAGTTAGAATATTTTCTGTAGATCAGTAATGTAGATAGATTAAATTGATTTAAGTTGGTTGCTGTGTAGTTTTAAATTTGTTTCTTGTAATGTTTTAGGTTTAGGTTTAGATTAAATTATATTTCGTTTTAGAATGGTCGATTGTAGTGATTGTCTAGAAGTCATTTTCGGTTTTGATTTTCTGTACAACATAGTAGATTCGTTTCATATGTTTTAGATTTTAGTTTATTGTAGCTTTCATATAGTGTTTGTTCAAGTCGTTTTTTTTATTTAATTTTCTGTAGGTAGTTTCTTTTTAGATTCATTGTTAACAAATTTTGATGTATAATTAGTCATAGCTTGATTTCTGTTTTGGTTTCATTTCCAGCATGATTAGTAAGTTTAGTCTACATATTTTTAGTTTAATTGGTTAGTCATAATCATTTGTTAATTTAATTTAATTTAATTTAGAATTATATTTGTCATTGTGTTATTAACTTAAAATTAGATTTTCCATTTTTTCGTGTGAGTGTCTTCTTTTTCCCCATAGGTAGGGCGGCCATTAGAGGTCCAGCAAGATAATAAAGTCCATTTGGTAAGTTATTAATTTTTAGGAAATTTTTATTCATAGGTCTAGGTTCATTGTATGCGTTTTAAGTAATTTAGAAGTAAATTCGATTTTGGTGTAATGTTTAATTAGGTTGTTTTTGCAAATTCGTGAATTAGGTAGGTATAGTCTTTGCATTAATTGTAAATATGTTATTTCAGCTAAGGGTAGTCTAGTTTAGCTAAGTGATTTAATTTAATTGGTAAATATAAGGGCAATGTGATCTTTATGGTTGGAATACGAATTTGGTATTAAGGCACCTCCTCTAATTTCGTGAAATGCAATTAAGGAAAATTCTATTACCCAATCAAGTCATAAATGCATTCTCCTTTCCAATGGGGAACCCTTTGGAATTCCAAAGACTCTTTAAAGAGGTTTACACATTTTTTGGAAAACCTTTGGAATTCCGAAGGATCTTCTAAAAGTGTCTACACGGCTTTTGGAGCAAGTTTTGAAATTCCAATTTTCATTTAAAGCAACCCCAAATTCTTGGAATGTGCTATGGGAATGATTCTAAAAAAGAAAGCTCAATAGCTTTTAATGATAGGAAGGAAAAACGGCTGGATCCAATGGGTTGGACGGTTTTTGAAGATTACACTTTCCCAAAGTGCAATTAAGGCAAGAATGAGAGAGGATGTCCCCTACCAATTTCATGGATTGCATTTAATGAATTATCTTTTCCAATGTGACACCCTTTCGAATTCCAAAGGATTTTCTAAAAATGTCTACACGTTTTGGGGGCAAGAGTTGACATGTTCAATTGCCTTTAAAGCCTACCCAAAAACATGTATTGTGTTTTGGGAAAGAATTTCAAAAGGACCTAGTGCTTTTAATGAAATTGTGAAAATTGAGTAGGGGCCATTAGTGGACGGTTTTAAAGATCCAAGCTTTCCAATGAGTGATTAATGCAATTATGGAGGAGCACTCCTTCCCAATTTCGTTGATTTCCAAAGAGCCCTCTTGACTCCTTTCCTAGTTTGCTTTAACATAGAATTAATGTTAATTACTTTAGTAAGTTTAGTAATAGTTTAGATTTTAGAAATCGTGGAGTAGTATGTAATTAGTCTTTCATTTAATGTAGTTGCATTTACTTAGTTGTCTAATTTAGCTAGAGTAGGTTTAGTTTCATTTTCCTTTAATATCGATTTTAGGGTAGACTCTTAATTAGTTAGGTAGGTGGTGTATTTAATTCCTAAACCCTACTAACCACAACCGACCCCTAGTTAAACCTTAGCCATCTTAGTTAGTTAACCCCTAACTCTAGTTAAACCCTACCCTAACCGTACCTTAACTACCCATGTTTAGTTAACCTTACCTTAGTTAGTTAGGAAGTAACCCAACTAGGGTGGCGTGAACCCATTTGAATCCCATATCATTAAACCGCCCCTAGTAACCCTAGTCACTTACCCTAACTACCTTATCCCATCCGACCCTAGCTAACCCTATTTAGTGCCTACCCTTAGTCGACTAACCATAGTCAAATCCCTAGTTAACTAACCCTAACCTTAGTTAATTAGTAGGTAACCCTAGTTAGACTAACCTTAGATTTAGTTAACCTTAGTTAGTACTTACCCTTAGTTAATTACCACTAACCGACCCTAACTAACCGTAGTTAATACTTAACCCTAGGTGTCTAAGCCATCTAACCGTACCTTAACTACCTTTAGTTCATATTTAACCCTAGTTAGTGTCTGACTTAAATAGGTACTAACCCTAGTTAGTAATTAGTGCTAGTTAGAATAACTCTAGTTAAATACCTAACCTTAGTTAGTGACTAGACTTAAGTAGTTAGTCTAACCATAGTTAAACCGTAGTTAATTACTAACCCTAGCCTTAGTTAAACCCCTAACCTTAGTTAGTAAAATAACCCTAGTTAGTTAGTTAACATAGTTAGTGTTTAATTTAGTTAGTAAGTAATCTTAGCTAGTTAGACTAACCGTAAGTTAGTAGTTGTTTTAGTAAGTTAGAATTAATATTAGAATAGATAGTTAATTTAGTTAGTGATATTAGATATTATACATTATGTCTAGTTAGAGTTTATATTTATTTAGGTATCTTATTTAGAGTATTAGTGAGTTTAGATTAGGGTATTTCTTAGATTTTATAATTTAGTTTAATTGTTATTGTTTGCTGTAGTTTAACAGTAGGTTAGGTTCAGTTAGGACTGTTTTTGTACGTGGTTCAATGTCCAAATGTCAATTGTGGATTCAAAGAGATGAATAGTGCACTGAACCAAAACCCTAATTTTTAGCATTTTGTGCACGCGTTATTTTATGTGGATTTTTATTGAGTTTTCCAAAAATTATTTTTCTATTCTCCACATCGGTGTGTTAACTATATGCAGACCAAATTTCAGCTCGATTCGAGTTGATTTGGTCTGGCTTTTTCGGATTTTCAAATTTCGGGTCCAGCGATTTCCCAGATTATCCTGATTTTGAAACGCTTCGTTCTAGAGATCCAGAATGTATTTTTCACTTCTGTAAAATGTGTTAGTTGATTGGATCTGTCTTTTACAGAATAGAAGTGATTTGACTAAATTTGGAATTCGTTTGACCCCTCAAATAGTCGTTTTGCGAAAAGCTATCAGAATCCATTTTTGCCTTCATTAGGGACAAAACAGTCTTTTACTTATTTGTCTGATTTCGTGTAGTTTTACTGTTTTCTAACATTGTAGTTAGTATATTAACAGTATTTAGAGTAATTAGAGTTGCTTAGATTAGTTAGTTCACTTAGTTAGTATAACTTTAGTTTTATACATTTAAATTAACTGTAGTTTAATGTAGAAATAGTTTAGAATTAGTTATAGATGTAAGTTAGATTAATTCTTTATTTAGTTACTGACTTTGTGTTTTTATTATGTAGGTTGTTAAGTTAGAACAGGTTCACAGATGCAATTCAATTGTGATGTGCGACTGCACTTGATGTGAAAAGACAATTTTGCCCCTGGAGACCTGCTGAAGACTTAGCTGCCTATTGTAGTTTATTTTCATAGTTAGAATGTTATTTAATGTAACTTGTAAACATTGACATAGATTGTAAAATTTTTATGTTAATAAAGTGTTATTTTAGAATTATTTCAGAAATATCCTGTTCCCTGTGGATTCGACCCGTACTCGTCACTTCAGTGGAAAGTCGGTTTTATATCTTTGGTTGACGATTTTCCCTTGATTTTAGTGCAAAAATATGTTTTAAAAATGTCACTTCCAAAAGTGCAACCAGTCATGAACCACGATACCATATGTGGTGGCACATATTATCATTTGCATGGATTGGCTACCAAATGTCGGATCATACCATAAAAAGGTGTTTAGCATGTTATAAAAATCAGTTTAAGAACTCTTTATTTACATGATAAAAGAAAGTCATTTTTATAAAAGTCTTTTTTTATATGATTTTTTAAAGAAAGTAATTTTTAAGAAAGACTTTGAAAAAGACAAGTTTTAAAAGAGAAAGACGTCTTTTGAGAGTTTTTAATTTTTAAGAAAGTTGTTTTTGAATAAGATGATTTTTCGTATATTCATGTGATATTTTTTAAGAGAGTCATTCTTTTAAAAATGATTGACTTTAAAACGTCTTTGAGAAAGTCTTTTGAAAATTTGTTTTTTTAATTCATATGGCACTCTCATGAAAAAGTCTACTAAGCAAAATGTGTTTGAGAGTGTGACGTTATAAGAGTTTGAAATAGTTTCGAAACAATTTTTGACTGTTGAAAATTTTAGGGTTTTGAAAAAATAGTGTTTTGAGAAGACACAGCTCTACCTAACGTCTATTTTATGAAACACAACATCAAAATTAATTTTATATCTTAGCAAAAGAAACGTTTGATATGTTTTGAAGAGACACATAATACATTGTTTGGAACCTGATATATACTTATTTTTTTGCTTTTAAAAATTTTGTTACCTATTGCTGCACAAGGAGAAAGAAAAAAAAATTGTGAGATTCTAAGAGAGAAAATTTATGATTTTGAGAAGCACTATATGCCCTCATTCTCTGATATGATTCAAGTGGCTTATAGAATCCCTATACATGTTCTGACATTATTTTTCTGAACTTCCGTAAGTTTTTCTCAAGCCATAAGAGGGGTGATCTTTGCGTGGCAGAGGCTCTTTTGTCAAGGTTGCTGCAAAGATTGATTTGTACATGATTTGATCTTGGTTTTGCAAGATCAAGGTATAGTGGAATCTCAAGCATGGTTGTACTTGGGGACTGGACGTAGGTCTGGACGACTGAACCAATATAAAATCCATTGTCGCTTGTGGTTTGTTTGTTGTACATTTTTAATTTTGTATTTTTTGTTTTAAAATACTATTCACACCTTCTAGTGTTGTATTTCCATAGATCCTACGTATTTTACAGATCTTTTAGACTTGAAACATTATAGCAAACCTTTTCAAGAGTTTCTTCTAGATTCTAGTAAATCAAACCAACCCTCATCTTAGCCCAAACCATGCTTGCATCCTTTTTACCCAAACTGATTCCAAGATACCCAACATATTATGGTTATCGTGAACTTCAGAATCTGACTCGGCTTCCTTGAGTCATATCTCTCTAACCCAACCTGATCTAAGCTTGAGATTTCATTCATAGTTGCTTTCGTGTGTCCCCAACTAACCCTCCAAAAATCAATCTTAGATCCCAACCCAATAAAGAGAACCAAACTTTCCATTAAACCCTACCAAACCCAAAACATAATCCAAACCCAGTTTTCGAGCTTATAAATCCAGAACCATGTGAAGTTTGACCATGATATTTTAACAGAACCTACTTCCACATGTCTTAAACCTCTTCCTAAACTAGCAGCATTTTATCTATTGTAATTTGAGTGTACCAAACTTTTTCTCAAAACCTATCAGAATCTAAATTGAACCTAACCTTGTTTCTAACTTATAAAAGTGCTCTATACAATACAATATAGTTAGTGGTCAAAAAAACTTGAACCGACATTGCATTTCTCTTAAATTATATATTTTTTTTACGTTTTCATAGCTTTATGAGAAGCTCACTTTTAGAAAATTATAAAAAGCTCGCATCTTTATATATGAAGATGAACTTTCTCGTTCTTTGATTGCCTTTCTATGAGTCTTAAAATCCCTCTTTTCATTATAGATTCTCTGTACACAATGATTTTTTTTATAAAAAGCTTTAACTTAATTTCCAATGAAAAGCCATAGGTTTGAACAATGCTTTAATTTTATGTTATCTCCTGCTTTCCTTCTATTAAGTTTCCTGCATGCTTCCTAAACCCTACGTGTTTCTTGAGCATTGTTTTATTGCTTCACGCTTCACACATGTTTCTTGCTATCGTAACTAAGCATCATACTTCCAAAAAGGTGCTTGAAAATAAAATAAAAGAAACAAGAAAGGTAGGAAAACTGAGAAAATTGCATTGAACACCAACATGGAGATTCCAACTTATCATATTTTCCTATAGAACTGATGCTTCCAAACACCACCATGTATTTATTTCAATGGAAGGGAAGGGTCTTTTATATTTCTAAAAAATCTCTTTAGTTCTACCTTCATATGGGAGTTTTTTCATATAGGGAGAGGTACCAAAGGAGTTGCCCATGAGAAGATGAAAGTGATGGAAAAAACTGGTGCTCAATTAGGTCCAGCATGACACCTTTCCACCATAATGCTTTGTTGTTTGTTTTACACATGGCAGGAAAGGGATATCAGCTCAAAATTTTTTCATGAAAATTGCATTACCACATGAAAAAGTTATTTCCAAATAATAGTTCAAAGTTTGAGAATCGATGTAACACATAAAAGTATGAAGAGAAAATTGCCTACGTGGAAGTCCAACTCATCTTGGGCCTTGTTCAACACATGGCGGTTGTTCAATGGAAGAGAAAGGGCCCACACTGAGGTATCTGACGTGGTGTCTGCCCCAGCCACAATCAAGTTCTGCAGTAAATGAAAATCAAAATATCACACACACACACACACACATATATATATATATATATATATCGATGTAAATGTGGTCAATAATGGATAAACTGTAGCTTTCTCTTTTTCAGAATAAAAGTTTGTTCATGATGTTATGCGTTCTGATGTTTTTTGTCTGCTGATGTAGGGTGATCTACTGTTAGTTCTTTCATGGAATGAATAAGATTCATTTTCCTCCTGTGTCAAACTGAAGGCTTCGGATCAAATCTCACTAATACATGGATGCTGCCGTTCATTTATTATGGTTGGAGCACGTAAGGCCCATCAGGTGACCCACCCGATTCTTGGTGAGGGCTTTCTTTGATCATGAGAAAGAAAAAAATTCTTTGATTAACAAGGAATGATAATTAAATTATAAACTCACCCAAGCCGTAGCCTTGATTAAGGTGTCGGTAGGTCGCACGTCAGACAGATGACCATCGTCCAGTTGACTGATAAGCACGTCAATGAAGTCACCGCCACTCCTATCGACGACGGAATCCTTTCTCTGCCGGTACTCCGCCACCCAAGCGGTGGCGATCTCGCCCATCTTCCGTTGGACCCTCTTCATGGCCTTCAGGCAGCCATCCACATCGAGGCGCTCCAGCCAAGGGAGCGCATCCGACACGGTAAAAACCCCAATTAGAGGCAATAACTCCTCCATCAACTTGAGGAGCTCGCTCGCACCCTCATCTTTTCCAGCATCGTCTCCGTCGAAGTACCGTTTTCCCACGACCATCCTCAGGATGATATTCATTCCCATGATTCCCAACCAGCGCTTCATCTCCACTGGCTCGTTGTCCTTGCATCGTTCGTATAGGCCTCTCACAAGGGAGTCAACTTCCTCGAGCCGGATGTGCTTGAGCAACTCAAGCCGTCGGTTCGATAGCAGCTCGAAGGTGGCAATCTTGCGGACTTTCCTCCAGTAAGGGCCGTAGGGAGCAATGCCGAACATGGAGCTTTTGTAGCCGAGGAGCTTGGCACTGAGAAGTGGTGGCCGACTGGCAAGGGCTCTATCGTTAATGGCCAAGCACTCCTTGGCTAATTCCATGCTACTCACGACCATAGTGCGCTTTTGGCCAAGCCGAAGAGCAAAAATGGGGCCGTATTGATCTGAGAGGGCAGCGAGGGTTCTGTGGAGAGGTGTGGTTTTCGCTAGTAGACGGAGGTGGCCAATAATGGGCCAAGCACCAGCTGGTTCTGGTGGCTCAGAAACTGCTTTGAATTCTTTCTTTGAATGTATATGGAAGAAGAAGAGAAGAGCAAGAGCTGCTACGCCCCCTATGACTTGGATGGTATCCATAGTGATGAAGCAGTCCAGTCCGATTATGTGTGTATATGCGCGGAGGGCAGATGCTACTCTATCATTTATAACCATCGGGATGCACAACGAGCAAACCTAGCTCTGGCTGGGCTAGGCTAGGCTAAGCTTTTGCATATGCTATAAATGAGCCGAGCTTGTACTAGCTACTAGCTCAAAGGATTGAACCGAGCAAAAGAGCCGAGCCTGATAGGCCAAACGATCTCGCCGTACATGAACTGCAGCTTTATAGTGGCCAGTACGAAAGCATGAAATATCCAAAAATATTCGTTTCACATTTCGTCCAGTATATCATACCGTGCTACTGACAGTGCAGTTGTTAAAAGATGAGCGCAATTTCTAAAAAGGGTGAAAGTACATGGTAGTTTTGTGCAGAGCCGTACCTGTGTTTTATGGGGCATTAGGCGGAGGGACAAAATGGGCCCCAGTAGGAGTTCGGGAGGCAGCACCTCCAAATTTTTTTTAAAGAATCAAAATAACAATAAAATTTGCATTCACATTAAACAAATATAATATTCTAAATATTTATATTATATTAAATAAAAATGTATAAAATATTTATATAAACTACCTAAACAATACTCGTCTGATTGTTTTAGAGGCAAAAATAGTTATCAAATCAGTTTAATCAAGTTGTTCAACATTAATTAACAGAGATTAACTAATACAAATATTTATATTATTTTTATATTTAACTAGCAATAACATCAATTAACAAAAATTAACTAACAATAATTAATAGTAATTAATTAACAAAAATTAACTACTAACAAAAATTAGAAATTAGAAATTAGAAATTACAGTGAAACAAGAAAGTCAAGAGAATAAGACACAACCTGAGTTCAAATAATGATAAGATTTATATTTTTACTAAACAAATATGATATTCTAAATATTTATATTATATCAAATAACAATGTCTAAAATATTTATATAAACTACTTAAACACTATTCGTCTAGCTGTTTTAGATGCAAAAATATTTATCAAATCAGTATAATCAAGTTGTTCAACCATTTCTTTCTCAATTGACAACATAGCCAATCCATTCAATCTGTCCTGAGACATAATTGATCCAATATAATTCTTGATTAACTTCAATTTTGAGAAACTTCTTTCCGATGATGCAACGGTAACTAGTATTGTTAGCAAAATCTTATAAGCAATATAAGCATTTGAGAATAAACCATTCAGTTTCGCCAAATAACGTAGTACATCAATTGTCGTTCTTTCAGTGGTTAAATAACACCTCAGGGTCATCAACTCTGTAGATAAATCATAACCATCAATATTTGAACGTCCATCATGACTTAAAAATTTATCAAGCTTCTCACAATACTTCTTTAAGCTATTTAAGGGATCGGCTTCAGTCTTCAACTTCTCTAAGTTTAACAAAAATCCAAGTCTCTTCATATTGTTTAAATTGTTCAAACCGGAGTTGAAGGAAAGATCGAGCTTGATCAATTATAAACAGAAAATATTCTACTCTAAAAGATTCTTCACTTGATAGTATTACATCGTCACTGCCACTTTCATCAAACTGTTTCTTTCTTCGGGTTATGCATTTTTCTCGAAATTTAGGTTCAAACCTCATGTCACTTGCTAGTTTCTTAGCTTCATCCATGACACTGGAAAATGGGAAACTCCGGGAGCGAATGCGAAACTCTCCACAATGGTCAAAGAGGGAGATTTCATGCACAAATCCTTTGAATATGGAAAAAACAAACTAATATTTGGTTTCAGCACCAACCTATTTGATTTCTCAGAAGATCAAATGGAGACTCTTTTCAATTCCACCACAGATGGGAACCACCCTTATGGCAACACGGTAGCACCATGATCATACACAGCACATTCCAAAGAGTAAAATGGTAAATTTTTATTGACAATTTCCCTTAAATTTATAAGAACTGTAAGACATGAAGAAAAAAGTGCATGGTGGTGGCAAAATTAACCAGAAGAATTGCCTTTTTCAAGAAAAAAAGAATAAAAAAAAAGATCAGTAGTAAGTAAAAAGCCATGTAAGCACGCAAATGGGCACAGACCAATAGAACCTAATGGTGGAAAATTGACTAAAAGAACATGAGAAATCAAGAAAGATGGTGAGGGTAGGGAAGAAATAAATGGAGAAATGAGAGTGGTCAGTGGTGCAAACTCCTCAAAGGACAAAGGAAGTTCTAAAACAAGAGAACATTAGAAAAGAAACACAGCATGTAAGGAAGGTCTAATTTGAGAAACAATATGCTCAACATACATGAGCCAGAAACCATCAAGAGAAGAAAGATGAAAATTTGGTCCAATAAAATATCAAGGAGACGTGATGCTAGAGATTGTAGGTGAAAAAGAAAATGAAGAACAAATTACTTTGAAGCAATGTGGTAAAAATTGTCATAAAAATGACAAGATTTATGATCATATCTTATGATACCATAACATATAGATCATTGCATTGCATCTATACATATCATACAACACAGTGTGTCGTACACTATCGCCAAAAAAAGTAGGTTCTTTTAATATCCGGACATTTTAGCTCAGATCCATTATAGGGACTAGTAAATTGGAAAAAGAATTGATTCCTAAAAAGAATTGATTGTTCCTTTTCTAAACAAATGGAGGGAGCTCGGGCCTTAAAAATGGGCCCCTAAAATTTTATTGGGCCCAGGGGCCCTGAGGTCCAAGCCTCATTGGCCTCTTTACAGGTCCGACTCTAGTTTTGTGCTTCTGAATTCCCGCGTCGGTGATGAGATAAGCCCTCCATCTCCATCATCATGATCATCTTCTTCGTTTTTTCCTTTGTGTTCCGGGCAAAGGGGGCCGGCAGCCATGGCTGCCGGCAAAGCTGTAGAAAAAAAAAGAGGGATTGAAAGAGAGAGAGAGGGCCAGCGGGCTGGCGCCGGTGGCCAGCCCCTCTTCTTATGTGAAAACGGAAGGGTTCGGCCTCCAACTTTAATGGATTTTTTTTCCTGTCTGCTGATTTGGTTCTCTCTCTCTAGGGCTAGTAAACAAGCCCAATGAACCCAACAACACTGCTTGGGCTAGGCTCGTCCAGCTGGTGCGAGCCCAACCTTTCAACAATGATAAGAGTGGTAGGTAACACTCCTCTTTCAACAATGATAAGAGTGGTAGCATCACTCTTTTTTAACTATTCAATATTCTCGGTGCTCATCATAACCAATGAAGGTTATTGCCTCCAGTAATTGGCAGCCGACACTTTTCTTTTGGCAACAACACCTTTGGCGACACTATTCTATGGTGGTTATATAAAAAGTGTTGCTCACTGTGTCGTTGCCGAAATAGGATTGTCTGTTACCAAAAAAAAAATGTGTTACTGACAGTGCAGTTGTTAAAAGATGGGCGCAATTTCTAAAAAGGGTGAAAGTACATGGTAGTTTTGTGCTTCTGAAGCACGCTTGAAAAGGTTTTAGGAAGTTTCTCACAAGTATAACTCACATATTATAAATTAATTTATTTAAGTATAAAGTAGAGTGAAATAAAGATTTAATGGCTGGGAAAGGTTGAAAAGAGAAGTTTTTAGAAGCAATTTGGGGGTGGATTTGATGGGGGAGATGGGGATTCATTGGAAGACTTAAGCTGATCTCCCATTGTCATCTCCACTCTTATCACCTCATCTCTAATATCCAACGCCGGCTCCCAAGTTGAGACAAATAGTTACCGTTGGTCTAATAGAAGGAAAAGTAGTGTCTCCCCTTTCATGGTCCAAATGTTAAAGTCTGTCAAAAGACTCATAACTGATGATTACGAGAACATGCATAATGGATCTCGTTGGGCGGTAAAATATTTTCAGTTTAACCAAAGGATATGGTTGATTCCTCTCAAGCTTTTCTAACCAATAAAGTAAAAATTCCTTCATGATTAAGAGGACGAAAGAATGACCAAGTTGGTCTCAAAGATTACCCTAATTGGGTTCACCGGGTTGGTTGTCGTTTCTTGCAAGTAAGGCTATTCTTAATTCGAGTTTGAGTCTGGTTAAGTCGAAGTCAAATCACTCTCTCTTCAAGTCAAGCTTCATAGGGTTTTTTTTTTGTCCAGGTGCAAGTATTCCGCATCTTCACAAATTTTTCTATTTCACTAAGCTTCTCAAAGAGACAATGCCCAAATCATTATGCCTTTCGTGCAGGTTTAAACTTACCCGACAAAGAATTTCACTCCCCTGTTATCATTCCCACGGTTAGGTTTTCGTGTCAATCTCACCCACTATCAATGCCTGCCCCAATGAAGTGTCAATCATGTTGAACTATTTATAAATTTTGACCTAATTAATTCATAGTTGTCCGGACAAGAAGGTGACTAGAGAAGTGCATAAAAGCCAAGTCAAGCTCCATTTATAGGTTTTAAGGCTGGTTAATTGTCTCTGACATGCACTTGAACATAATTCAATGTATCTGTAAATAAATAAATAAAAAGGAAAAAAATTATTTATGGTGCAACCTTTTGCCCTTAATCCACTTTTCTAAAATTTTAAATATGGGCTACACTTTTCATGAAAAGGCCAAATAAGGATCTCAGAGCAACACCTAGGGTTGGGCAACACTAGGGCGGCCTGATAAGCCAAGCTGACCCAGCCTGCCATGGGTCTTGTTTGGGTCAAAGTTTTAGGCCCGGGTCCTTTAGCTATCGAGCCAAAACCTCGCTTGTTATGTATATGGGCCTAGTACAGATCGACCCATGAATTTCCAGGTCGGTTTAACAAGTCTGAGCTGTTTATTAATTTTTAATAATATAAAATTTAAAAAAAAGTAAATTAATTTCATAGTGACTTCGTAATTATTATTATTTACCAAATTATGTACATTAATTTTATGGAAAGCACAAAATTAATTTGTTGGCTACATGAGAACTTATTAATTATTTACTATTTATTTTTTTATTGTTTTAGTTTGGTTATGAATTCATCAAAAGAGTTGGACAATGATACGGATTGAAACTTTTAGTGAAAGGATAAATTTGTTGTGGTTTGTAATTTTAATTAGAATAACTATAATTAGTTTTAAATATTTTTTGCTTTTTCTATAGGTTATTCTTTTGCATAATGGTTTAAACCATATCAATCGATTGAAGAAACCATGTTGGGTTGCATAAGAGGACTATAATTCAAGATGGTACTTTATGTTATTTTAGAAAATTGATGTTGATTTATTAATTCAAATGTTATGCCATGAACAAAATATTGTTATGAACTTTTGATTTCAGTATTTTAAACATTATCATATATGAAATTTTGAATTATATATTTTTTATTTTATTTATTTTTTAGTATGCTAAAAATTAATTTAATAATTTTATTAAAAAATAATCTACAAATAAGTTTGGACCAATTTGGGCCAGGCTTGGTTTGCTTTACATTGGCCCATTGGGCCAAGTCATGGGCAGCTTTTCAAAATTCAAGCCCATTAAAATCCAAGCCACACTGCACTTAAAGCCTAGTGGGCCAAGCTCTAAATGGGTTTGGGTTGTGATGCCCATCAACACTTATCATCCTGAAAAAAACATGGTTCTTTTTTGGTATCCTGTAATGTCCTTTGAAAATTAAAAATTATTCATCCATTTTCATAATAAGAAAAAAGAATTAATCGTTGACTGTATTGTATGGCAAAAATGACACACTTTAAAAAATGCCCTTTAATTTACTAAATTCATCAAATGGACAATACTATAGGTTCTAATTTTTTTTTGCATGCTTTTGCTTTTCGTAAATGCAAATTTTTTATTTTCTTACGTCATAACATTAAAATGATACACCCATGAAACTCATCAACAAAATTACATCAGAGGTTGTGATATTTCAAAAAATATTACAAAATTCCAAAAAAATTATAAAACTCTTGACAAGTTTCGCATGATCACCTGCAAAAATAGTAAAATTTATGGAAGTCCAATAATTGCAAAATTGAGGCCGAGTATAGCAAGGCACGTTGCAAAAATACGTTTATGTATTGTGAAAGTTTGTACATTGTGAATTTTTGAACGGGCATCACATGAAGTATTATGAAATATTTGCAAAAGTCCGATATTGTGAAATTGTGATGAGTATCTAACATCTTGTTACGAAAATACCTTTAAGTATTTTAAAAGTCCGTAATTTGCAAAATTTTGAAAGAGTATCACACAACGTATTGCAAAATTACAAAAAAAATGTGAAAGTCTGATATTACAAAAAAAATTATTCGCATCGCACCGATATTGTGATTTTTTTTCTTGCAAATTTTTTTCTCACATAAATGACGTTTTGTTTCTCAACCCTTTTTTTGCATTTGAATGTCCTATTTTTGCAACCTTAGGGTTTTTGTGGTCCCCATTCGGTGGTCTCCAATCCTTTCAAAAATCTTTTGATGACATTCAGGTGAATATTTTGGTAGGCACTGACTTTGCAAAAATCCTTCATCGGTGGTGGTTCACCAGCAATGGAAAATCCCAAATTTTAGCCTTCCTCCAATGATTTTTTTGGTGAATCTCTAGTGAATATTTTGATAACACCATCAGCATTGATTTCATCAGTTTCCCGCATGTATTGACCATGGCATAAATATATCTTATATATCAGATTAGTTGTTTTCAGTGCCATATACATCAATTCATGGTTGGTGCTAGCTAAGATTATATGTTTTGAATTGGAATTGTCAATTAGGAACAAAACCAAGCCTTATCTACTTAAAGCCTAGTGATGAGTGCACGCAAGTTGCCAAATAAGATTCTGACTATGTTGATCAAACAAGCCAGTGACTTGCTTGGTTTCTTCAATAATTTCTAGATCAATTCTTGATACAACCTGACACTCTACATAGTCTGCCACTTTTATGTGTAAAATTGGTAATAAAGGGGGGCATTTCACTTTTTTTTTAACGGAAAATGGGGCTTTTCAGTTGATAAGACTATAGTTGGGTCATAAACATTTAGAGCCTCACCTGATCAGATGGAGCAATGTTGAACTCACTGACTGAACCTGGCCTGAGTGCAACCCATTTACAGCCATGCTATAACAACCTACCCAACTAGGTGTAAAAGAGTTATCATAGACAAGGGTAAAAAGGGTTGGCTTGGTTTGGTGGTCTACTGATGCAAAAAGCAATTATGGGCCTGCCTGAACATGAATTATGAAATTGATAATCAACAAGAAAATGGATAAAATTAATATTTACGGATATCAAATAGGACATCCAACAAAGAACATGATCCATAAGTCACAAACTTCCAACTAAACTTAAATGCAGTGATCAAGGAAAGAGATGGATGGATCCTTAGAGGAAGAAGTGAGCGGCCTCCTTGTAGTTCACAAATGAAGTATTCATTTTCTTATTCTCTTTCACCTAAATCATAATTTGTGTTCCACACTTTCCTCACTTTCTATATGCATAGTTCTTATCATTACTAAATTAAGGTGCTTTAAGCATTAAACAAACTAAAATTCAGATTTTAATCTAGGATCAACCTAATAGCATATTGAACCATTCACCGTGGGATAACAGTTTGATTTAAGCAAAGTCAAACATGCGAATCCACAGAAAAGAAAACAGCAAATTCCATTAATAGTGGCCAGTGATGTAAGTGGTGAACTCCCAAATAGCGACAGAACTGATTGGGCTCCATCACTACTACTGGAGCATCCGAGGCTCAACCTCAAGGGGGCCTTTTAACACCTTGCGTATTAGATATGAGGATTTGATTTGGTGACGTGCAAACTAGATTCCCAGTTTTTGCAAATAGGAGATCACAAATCCTTGAAACTGAGATACTCAACTATCATGCATTCATGCATCTCTGGTCCAAGCAGAACTTTGTACAACAGAGTCTGTTCTTAATTATGCAGACTCCTTGTTTAAGATTACCTATATGAATGTCTAGTGTTAGCACATCTAGAACAAGCTGAGCATGTAGCTTCGCTAGTTGCTTTGAGTTCTCTGTAAAATCTAAAATGAACCTACTGCCATCAAAATCATGATGCAGATAGTTGTGTTTCTGATCCCTCCCTCTCCATAGGTCCCAACCATGTCAATGTCATTAGCTGCCTCCATGTCCAACTGCTTCACCACATCTACTACACGAGATCCAAATCCAATTGCATCTCTTACATTGCCAAAGATAATTTTATTAAGCAAACTAAGAACACTTTTAACAATTAAGTCTGATCAGTTTTTCTTCATGCCTGTTAGATCACAACATTTTCATATTCACTAATGATAGTGATAAACAAGCGATACTCCAATTTACTCTTGTGTCATGTCCTCATATATACTACAACTAATGAAAAGTTGTACCAGAATGTCATGTCCCATATCCTTTTAGTGAGTTTAATGTGACATGTGTCAATCGGAGTCAGTATATGCAATCAAATAATTTTTCCTTATGTCATCTTAGAGATGATAAGGCATAATATCATTTCATTAACAAATCAGACTTCTTCCCATATGCTCAGGTTCAGCTTACTAAAAGGTAGGCTCAATTTGCTTGACTAAAACATGACCTAACCTGAAGCTCAATGAGTACGGGTTTAGTTAAATAAATTAAGCAGCGCCTGGTTTTGTTTGACAATAAATCCTTGGAATTGATTAAGGCTCTGTTTGGATGTACTAAAGTTTATCATTTTCCAAATACCTGTATTGGAATGTATATGAATTGTGTTTTGGTTTAATATGGTTGGGTTAAATGAGTTGATCTCAAACAGACCCCGTAATCTAATACAAGCTCAAATTATAAAGATTAAAGTTAAAACTAAGGGGGCTGACATCACTTCTAATTTGGCTATGCATGAACTCAATTCAAATCTATATGTGGCTTTGGTATATCATATTTAAGTTGATGAAAGTGTCAAATTCGTAAAAAATTGCATAAAGGCTAACCCGATCTATATATGGTCAATGAGTTTTGGTACATCATAACGTGCTACTGACAACCTTTCAACAATGATAAGAGTGGTAGGTAACACTCCTCTTTCAACAATGATAAGAGTGGTAGCATCACTCTTTTTTAACTTTTCAATATTCTCGGTGCTCATCATAACCAACGAAGGTTATTGCCTCCAGTAATTGGCAGCCGACACTTTTCTATTGGCAACACCACCTTTGGTGATACTATTCTTCCAATAACGCCACCGACAACAACACTTTTTTTTTAAAGGATTTTTCAGTATCTTCCATACTCATGGTAGCGGACACTTTTCTTTTGGCAACAACACCTTTGGCGACACTATTCTTTCAAATAACGCCACCGACAACAAAATGTCTTCCGTACTCATCGTTGCCAACGGTGGTTATATAAAAAGTGTTGCTCACTGTGTCGTTGCCGAAATAGGATTGTCTGTTACCAAAAAAAAAAGTGTTACTGACAGTGCAGTTGTTAAAAGATGAGCGCAATTTCTAAAAAGGGTGAAAGTACATGGTAGTTTTGTGCTTCTGAGCACACTTGAAAAGGTTTTAAGAAGTTTCTCACAAGTATGACTCACATATTATAAATTAATTTATTTAAGTATAAAGTAGAGTGAAATAAAGATTTAATGGCTGGGAAATGTTGAAAAGAGAAGTTTTTAGAAGCAATTTAGGGGTGGATTTGATGGGGGAGATGGGGATTCATTGCATCTTCTATCAGTGCTGCTCCGACTTAAGCTGATCTCCCATTTCCACTCTTATCACCTCATCTCTAATATCCAACACCGGCCCCCAAGTTGAGGCAAATAGTTACCGTTGGTCTGATAGAAGGAAAAGTAGTGTCTCCCCTTTCATGGTCCAAATGTTAAAGTCTGTCAGAAGACTCAGAACTGATGATTACGAGAACATGCATAATGGATCTCATTGGGCGGTAAAATATTTTCAAGATATGGTTGATTCCTCTCAAGCTTTTCTAACCAATAAAGTAAAAATTCCTCCATGATTAAGAGGACGAAAGAATGACCAAGTTGGTCACAAAGATTACCATAATTGGGTTCACCGGGTTGGTTGTCGTTTCTTGCAAGTAAGGCTATTCTTAATTCGAGTTTGAGTATGGTTAAGTCGAAGTCAAATCACTCTCTCTTCAAGTCAAGCTTCATAGGGTTTTTTCAAATATGTCTATTTCACTAAACTTCTCAAAGAGACGATGCCCAAATCATTATGCCTTTCGTGCAGGTTTAAACTTACACAACAAAGAATTTCGCTCCCCTGTCATCATTCCCACGGTTAGGTTTTTGTGTCGATCTCACCCACCATCAATGCCTGGCCCCAGTGAAGTGTCAATCCTGCTGAACTATTTATTAATTTTGACCTAATTAATTCATAGTTGTCTGGAGGAGAAGGTGATGAGAGAAGTGTATAAAATCTAACTCAAGCTCCATTCTTAGGTTTTAAGGCTGGTTAATTGTCCCTGACATGCACTTGGACATAATTCAATGTATCTGTAAATAAATAAATAAAAAGGAAAATTTTAATTTATGGTGCAACCTTTTGCCCTTAATCCACTTTTTTAAAATTTTAAATATGGGCTAAACTTTTCATGAAAAGGCCAAATAAGGATCTCAGGGCAACACCTAGGGCGGCCTGATAAGCCAAGTTGACTCAGCCCGCCATGGGTCTTGTTTGGGTCAAAGTTTTAGGCCTGAGTCTTTTCGCTATCGGGACAAAACCTCGCTTGTTATGTATATGGGCCTAGTACAGATCGACCCGCGAATTTCTAGGTCGGTTTGACAAGTCTGAGCTATTTATTAATTTTTAATAATATAAAATTTTTATAAAAAAAGTAAATTAAATTCATAGTGACTTCGTAATTATTATTATTTACCAAATTATGTACATTAATTTTATGGAAAGCAAAAAATTAATTTGTTGGCTACATGAGAACTTATTAATTATTTACTATTTATTTTTTTATTGTTTTAGTTTGGTTATGAATTCACCAAAAGAGTTGGACAATGATACAGATTGAAACTTTTAGTGAAAGGATAAATTTGTTGTGGTTTGTAATTTTAATTAGAATAACTATAATTAGTTTTAAATATTTTTTGCTTTTTCTATAGGTTATTCTTCTGCATAATGGTTTAAACCATATCAATCGATTGAAGAAACCATGTTGGGTTGCATAAGAGGACTATAATTCAAGATGGTACTTTATGTTATTTTAGAAAATTGATGTTGATTTATTAATTCAAATGTTATGCCATGAACAAAATATTGTTATGAACTTTTGATTTCAGTATTTTAAACATTATCATATATGAAATTTTGAATTATATATTTTTTATTTAATTTATTTTTTAGTATGCTAAAAATTAATTTATTACTTTTATTAAAAAATAATCTACAAATAAGTTTGGACCAATTTGGGCCAGGCTTGGCCTGCTTTACATTGGCCCATTGGGCCAAGTCATGGGCAGCTCTTCAAAATTCAAGCCCATTAAAATCCAAGCCGCACTGCACTTAAAGCCTAGTGGGCCAAGCTCTAAATGGGTTTGGGCTGTGAGGCCCATCAACACTTATCATCTTGAAAAAAACATGGCTCTTTTTTGGTATCCTGTAATGTCCTTTGAAAATTATAAATTATTCATCCATTTTCATAATAAGAAAAAAGAATTAATTGTTGACCGTATTGTATGGCAAAAATGACACACTTTAAAAAATGCCCTTTAATTTACTAAATTCATCAAATGGACAATACTATAGGTTCTAAAAATTTTTTGGATGCTTTTGCTTTTCGTAAATGCAAATTTTTTATTTTCTGACGTCATAACATTAAAATAATACACCCATGAAACTCATCAAAAAAATTACATCAGAGGTTGCGATATTTCAAAAAAGATTACAAAATTCCAAAAAAATTATAAAACTCTTGACAAGTTTCGCATGATCACCTGCAAAAATAGTAAAATTTATGGAATTCCAATAATTGCAAAATTGAGGACGAGTATAGCAAGGCACGTTGCAAAAATACGTTTATGTATTGTGAAAGTTTGTACATTGTGAATTTTTGAACGGGCATCACATGAAGTATTGTGAAATTATGAAATATTTGCAAAAGTCTGATATTGTGAAATTGTGACGAGTATCGAACATCTTGTTACGAAAATACCTTTAAGTATTTTGAAAGTCCGTAGTTTGCAAAATAGTGAAAGAGTATCACACAACGTATTGCAAAATTACAAAAAAATTGTGAAAGTCTGATATTACAAAAATTTTTATTCGCATTGCACCGATATTGTGAATTTTTTTTTCTTGTAAATTTTTTTCTCACATAAATGACATTTTGTTTCTCAACCCTTTGTTTGCATTTGGATGCCCTATTTTTGCAACCTTAAGGTTTTTGTGGTCCCCATTCGGTGGACTCCAATCCTTTCAAAAATCTTTTGATGACATTGAGGTGAATATTTTGTTAGGCACTGACTTTGCAAAAATCCTTCATCGGTGGTGGTTCACCAGCAATGGAAAATCCCGAATTTTAGCCTTCCTCCAATGATTTTTTTGGTGAATCTCTAGTGAATATTTTGATAACACCATCAGCATTGATTTCATCAGTTTCCCGCATGTATTGACCATGGCATAATATATCTTATATATCATATTAGTTGTTTTCAGTGCCATATACATCAATTCATGGTTGGTGCTAGCTAAGATTATAAGTTTTGAAATGGAACTGTCAATTAGGAACAGAACCAAGCCTTATCTACTTAAAGCCTAGTGATGAGTGCACGCAAGTTGCCAAATAAGATTCTGACTTGCTTGGTTTATTCAACAATTTCTAGATCAATTCTTGATACAACCTGACACTCTACATAGTCTGCCACTTTTATGTGTAAAATTGGTAATAGAGGCCATTTCACTTTTTTTTTTAACAGAAAATGGGGCTTTTCAGTTGATAAGACTATAGTTGGGTCATAAACATTTAGAGCCTCACCTGATCAGATGGAACAATGTTGAACTCACTGACTGAACCTGGCATGAGTGCAGCCCATTTATAGCCATGCTATGCCAACCTACCCAACTAGGTGTAAAAGAGTTATTGTAGACAAGGGTAAAAAGGGTTGGCTTGGTTTGGTGGTCTACTGATGCAAAAAGCAATTATGGGCCTGCCTGAACATGAATTATGAAATTGATAATCAACAAGAAAATGGATAAAATTAATATTTACGGATATCAAATAGGACATCCAACAAAGAACATGATCCATAAGTCACAAACTTCCAACTAAACTTAAATGCAGTGATCAAGGGAAGAGATGGATGGATCCTCAGAGGAAGAAGTGAGCGGCCTCCTTGTAGTTCACAAATGAAGGATTCATTTTCTTATTCTCTTTCACCTAAATCATAATTTGTGTTCCACACTTTCCTCACTTTCTATATGCATAGTTATTATTACTAAATTAAGGTGCTTTAAGCATTAAACAAACTAAAATTCAGATTTTAATCTAGGATCAACCTAATAGCATATTGAACCATTCACCGTGGGATAACAGTTTGAATTAAGCAATGTCAAACATGTGAATCCACATAAAAGAAAACAGCAAATTCCATTAATAGTGGCCAATGATGTAAGTGGTGAACTCCCAGATAGCGACAAAACTGATTGGGCTCCATCACTACTACTGGAGCATCTGACGCTCAACCTCAAGGGGGCCTTTTAACACCTTGCATTTTAGATATGCGGATTTGATTTGGTGACGTGCAAACTAGATTCCCACTTTTTGCAAATAGGAGATCGCAATTCCTTGAAACTAAGATACTCAACTATCATGCATTCATGCATCTCTGGTCCAAGCAGAACTTTGTACAACACAGTCTGTTCTTAATTATGCAGACTCTTTGTTTAAGATTACCTATATGAATGTCTAGTGTTAGCACATCTAGAACAAGCTGAGCATGTAGCTTCGCTAGTTTCTTTGAGTTCTCTGTAAAATCTAAAATGAACCTACTGCCATCAAAATCATGATGCAGATAGTTGTCTTTCTGATCCCTCCCTCTCCATAGGTCCCAACCATGTCAATGTCATTAACTGCTTCCATGTCCAACTGCTTCACCACATCTACTA
The DNA here is from genome assembly GCF_984573655.1 of Nuphar pumila. NCBI lineage: Eukaryota > Viridiplantae > Streptophyta > Magnoliopsida > Nymphaeales > Nymphaeaceae > Nuphar > Nuphar pumila. The sequence goes on along the minus strand of NC_143263.1, from coordinate 77,791,395 downwards.
CACAAGATCCAAATCCAATTGCATCTCTTACATTGCCAAAGATAATTTTATTAAGCAAACTAAGAACACTTTTAACAATTAAGTCTGATCAGTTTTTCTTCATGCCTGTTAGATCACAACATTTTCATATTCACCAATGATAGTGACAAACAAGCGATACTCCAATTTACTCTTGTGTCATGTCCTCATATATACTACAACAAATGAAAAGTTGTACCAGAATGTCATGTCCTATATCCTTTTAGTAAGTTTAATGTGACATGTGTCAATCGTAGTCAGTATATGAAATCAAATAATTTTTCCATATGTCATCTTAGAGATGATAAGGCATAATATCATTTCATTAACAAATCAGGCTTTTTCCCACGTGCTCAGGTTCAGCTTGCTAAAAGGTAGGCTCAATTTGCTTGACTAAAACATGACCTAACTTGAAGCTCAATGAGTACGGGTTTAGTTAAATAAATTAAGCAGCGCCTGGTTTTTTTTTACAATAAATCCTTGGAATTGATTAAGGCTCTGTTTGGATGTACTAAAGTTTTCATTTTCCAAATACATGTATTGGAATGTATATGAATTGTGTTTTGGTTTAATATGGTTGGGTTAAATGAGTTGATCTCAAACAGACCCCGTAATCTAATACAAGCTAAAATTATAAAGATTAAAGTTAAACCTAAGGGAGCTGACATCACTTCTAATTTGGCTATGCATGAACTCAATTCAAATCTATATGTGGCTTTGGTATATCATATTTAAGTTGATGAAAGTGTCAAATTCGTAAAAAATTGGATAAAAGCTAACCGGATTTATATATGGTCAATGAGTTTTCGTATTTTTTTTATATATATAACATATAAACCATGTGTTGAATCTAGTTCAACCTATAGATCATGATGGCTTGGTGTTGACCCTTAGTTTGTGTTAATCCATGCCAGTTACCTATTATACTGTCAATTTTCAACATAATCGCATATGTAAACAACTTTCTCATGCTTAAAACAATATAGATATTTTTACTTATTTTCTGCATATCTGTTCAAAAGAAATATATATATATATATATATATATATATATATATAGAGAGAGAGAGAGAGAGAGAGAGAGAGAGATTATCTGTTCAAGATAATAGAGATAGTCATCATCCTGCCAACTCATCCAGATATATGGTGGAGACAGGGAGAAAAGACCCCTCTCATAAAAACAGTGCATGGACAGAGAAATCTTATCCTCTTCATTGTGCTAATAAACAGAAAGGAGAAAAGAAAAAGTTGATTTTGGCCTACCCAAAATTAGGCTCAGAATCTCTGAGGTCAAACAGACTTAGTCATTATAAGGTGAGGCTGGGGACATGTTCAGTTCCACTGAACCAATCTTCAGCAGTAGCATACTTGCTCTGTTTATCTGAGGTTCGAAGACTCAAGTTGTGAATTAGACCCTAACATGATCGTACAAGTGAGTAAAGATGATACCATACTAGAGTTACCAGAATATAACTTTAAGAGTTTTCAATGCTTCCAATGCATCAACTTCATTCCACAGTCTGCTACGCATATCAAGGTTTGAAAGGCTCTCTTCCAGAAGAATGTCTTCCCATGTCCCGAATTTGATCATGCATTTTAAAGATATTTTTGTAATTGATTTTGATAAGAGATTTGTGTAGTAAGACTTTAACTGATATGGCTGAAAAAAAAACACAATCTGTCCACACGTGAACTGCATTTTCTTTACCCTTTCCAATTAGAAAACATGAAACATCCAAAAATATTTGGTTTTTTGTTTCATCCAGTCCATCATAACTTATTTTCAACTTCACAAGGATATCTTTATGCTGAACTTGCACTAGTTTCTCTGAATCATTCCATTCCTCTAGAGTTTTCAGATCAAAGAAAAGTGAGCCAAATACTTCAAGAGTTAAGGGAAGTCTGCCTTGATGTCAGAATGACCTTCTTAGATGAATGATCATGTAACACCCCTATTTGGGACTTCGAGAGTCCGAATTCGGTTGGTATTACTTCCTAGAGGAAAAAAGTATAGAGTTCACACAGAGAAACATGGCTAGACATTTTTTTTTCATTTTTATTCAATAAGTTAATTTCTTTCACAATGTTCATCATTCATAACAAAATACATTATTTTTCAATGACATAAAAGTAAAAACTATCAAATACTCTGCCGAAGAAGAAGTCGATCAAATTCTGCCTATACTAGTGTGTCTAGAACCTACAATTGTGATTAAACAAGGAGATGAGTCTACAATCCAGTAAGAAATAATTATAAGCAAAATAAACACTTAAACTTACAACTGTAGTAGGCTCTAAGTCCCTAGTTTGAGTTTAGTTTTCGACACACCACACAAGTTTGTATGTTTTAATTACCCCTTATCCACTCTCTTAAATACTCTAATCACAACAAACTAATCCTAGGTCGGCTATACCGATCATAGTCGTCTATGAGTGTTGGCCAGAAAATGAACCATACACTCCCAATGGTCCCCGAACTACCAGGAACTACAGTGAAATAAAAAGGAGACTCCTTCGATAGCTAACCATGAAGTCATGATCAATCTCAATCTCAGTATGGTTTATGTTATATCCTAACCATGATGGTTATCAACCATCCATGGTCGTCTAGAGTCCCAAAACACTGTGTGAGTGTAACCCTAAGTCATAGGCTAAGTCTACCACATAAACTCGCATTCTCAAACTTGTATTTCACTCATTTTCTCATGAGTGATATCGTGAAATGATAACGACAGATCTCATTCTTTAATCTCAAGATAACATTAGGACTCACACTGATCTCAAAATAAGCACACAACGATGTAGGGTCTCCATATCATTAAATCACCGATGACCTACTCTTCATGGTGACTGCACTCTGGCCATGAACCAAGTAGCCCTTACCACAGGTCGCTACTTCCAGAATTTAAGGAGTTATGAATGCTAATCTCAAAATATTCATTCATACAACATAAATAGAATAAAAATGAGACTCATGTCTAAACACAATCTCATTAAATGCATATTATTAGCAATTTATCACATAGATATGCTATCACAAAATAATCTTTCTAACATGTATGACATACAATAACTAACATGTATTATATAATTAACATGTGTATGCAACCATCTCATAATATCATGCATGGTCAATTTATGCATATCATGTTCACACTTAAATTGTGATACTAATCATGTTAATTCACAATAATAACATGCAACATAAAAATATTTATTCACATCGAAAATTACTTATAATATCCCTTACCTCGAGTGTGAATATTGTGCTCTATTCACAATCGAGTCTCAAGATGCTCTGACAGTAGAATTTGGTCATTACATAAGTATTTTTGTATTAATTCACATAATCTCTTATATTTTAACAAAATTACCAAAATTTCTCTCTCAAATTGACTCGTGAGACCTTAATTCTTGTGTCATTAATTTTATCAGAACCAATGATCAAGTAGATTCCTCAATACAATACAAGTCCAACGCAGTAAACCTCACTCAATTCTGAGTTTGAGGTGCAAAGTTATGTTTATTTTACAAAAATAAATCTCGAGTACACCTAAGGGTATTTTGGTCATTTGGGTTTTATTCTTAAAATTTGAAATTAATCCCAACCTGATTCAGGTCCAATGTTGATCTGGATCTAAAGCTATCTTACTAGATAAAGATCCAAAACTCATTTAGATCCAGAATTGTCTGATTGGATCAGGAATAGTCTGACTGGGTTCGGACCCAGTTTTGATCTGGATCTAGAATTGATCCAATCAGATCCAATTTTGATCTGAATTCAGAATTGATCCTGTAATGCCCAAAATATTTAACTTTAAAATTTGGGAATAATTTTTTTTTCTAAACAACAGCGGAAAAGCTTAAATTTTGGAATAATCCTTCGTCAAATTATTTGTGCGGGTTACAAGTAATAGTACAGACTCAAGGCATTTAAGTAAAATAAATTCTTGCATTGAAATACTACAAGTTATCATTTACAACTTAATGATTTATTACAAGTTATATTCCTCAGGACATCCGAAGAAGATATGGTCACATAGCACTGTCCGCAGCGACGACCGCAATTGCTCGCCATACCGTTTCCTGAAAATATTAAATCAGAAGGAGTCATACTACCACGTCTGAGTAAGAAGCATAATATCCATATAAATGTGCACAGTGTCATGTGTACAAGTATATGTGCAATAAGTTTAGATAGAACTAATCACTATTTAACAATTGATAAATGTACAGGTCACTAAAGTCAAGCATTTCATGACGTATTCCATCAACATCAAAGCATGATCCCTCATATGCATAAACCATATTCATATAAGTATTAACAACTTTATACTAATGTGGATGTACACCTGACTTAACTAAAGCATTTCATGTAAAGTGTGCATAAAGCACAAATATCACTATTCAACACATTGTTCATAAGTTATCACAATTTCCATGTAAAGGAAAACCAATTTGAATCATGCTCTACAGTAGTCACAACTTACTCCAACAATTTCAACATTGAGCAGTATGCATCTACTTAAAGATCTTTCTTAATGCACTAACTTTATGTTTCATCTTGTAAATTACCCTGTGGGTACGCACAGACATTCGACATCTTAGCGGACCGAGACCACACGGGGGTTTATTATTTTATAACCCGTATGACTAGCCGTACGGATATCCAAAGGGGACGGTTCACAATCGAGAGAGTACTCCCCAATGGCTAGAACTAGAATTAGGATGCACCCTGTACTTCTGCAGAAGACTTGGATCTACCACCTAGGACGCATTGGTAGTCCTAGCCCCCTAACTGCGGGGACTGGGGACCGGGTGAGACGCCTCGCTCTCACAAAAACTAGAATGTCCCATGGAGTTTGTACCATCTACCCTCTCCAAGGTAGACCATGGGTCTGGTAATATACACCTTCTTTCAGGTGTACCCAGAGCCCTAGGAAACCAGTAACATATACCGTTATCAGGTATACCCAGTATCCCGAGAAACCGATAACATATACCATTTTAGGTATACCCAGAATCTCATATTTTTATTTTATGTGTGCATATATTTTCATTCTTGTCTGATTGGGTCTAGTAACATACATCGTCTTTCAGATGTACCCCAAACCCTGGAAAACCAGTAACATATCCCGTCTTTCAGGTATACCCAATATTCCACACTTATATTATCTGCATATTTTATATTTTGTTTATTTCTCGGTGCAAGTCATTGCACCACAGGGGATTTCTAAAATCCCAACCCATACTGGGGGTGATCTCAATGTATGCACATTTCTTAACTTAGTATGCAATAGGCACTAATACAGCTTTTCGTCGTTTCGGTGTGAACCCGAACCAAGTACTTGTACATACATTATCTTAGCTTTTGTTTTTGTGCTAGGGGGTACATATTGCACCCCACTGATGGTGTTGCAACATGGCATAACCCAGATTTAAAAATTCATAGGTGCTCGTATGGCACTTTTAGCTTTGTGTGAAGTTGTAAGCTCAATTTTAAACTTTCACCTAATCAAGGCATGTCAAATGCCTTTTATTTAGATAGCTTTTGTAAACAAGCATATACAATATTACACTGGACATGAAAATAATTGTTTGTATGCAATTACCATAAAACCAAATTATATCATAATTGCCCACATGGCACTACAAGAGTTTTGTATGCATAGTTTCCATATTATACTACCATGCCATTGTAGTTTTTCGTGATTGCAGTTATAACAAACATATGCATTTAACAACATGCCATATACAAAACTACAGGCAATATGAATATATATCGTTGCTATCTCGTTCAATTGTCATATTCATCAACATCTAACACTTTTTTCCTAAGTAGATAATAAAATCAATATGCTAATTAAAACATGTGCATTGCAATGAGGTGTACCATAATCAATGTCTATCTACCTTAGTGAGTTTAAGACCTAAGGTGAGTATGTGCATAGTTATGAACATCCAATGAAATACTTATATCATTTAAAGGGAAAGTATCATGTGAAATTATTATTTTTCTATATTTCACAAACTCAAAAATGAAAGGAACATTTGTTTTCGGGAATGAATAGTGAAATATGCAACTTTTGCAAAAGTGTGTATGTATACAAGTTGATAGCTAAAACTATTCGTATTTCTATATTTATGTAGCTTATCGAATAAACAAGGACATGCATAAGTTTAGGTTTTGCGAATTCAAGCATTTACCATTTAAAAGATCGCACTAAGTCTTTGTTTTGCAACCTGTCAATCATAGATTCATGTTCATAGCCACTTGGCATACGTTGATGGGTTAGGGTCACAAACTCGATGGCAGCCCTAATCTCCTATCCGAGCTGCCCATGTGGCAGCCTTAAGACTGTTATTCAGTGTAGCATTGAGTTTTCAACCGGCACTCCCCACCCCAAGGAGACAAAGATTGCTAATTCTCCTTTCTTTCTTTTTATAGCCGCTACAACCTACTACATGTTAGGACCAAAACGTAGCGAGGCAGCTGCAATGACTACCATGCCCAACACTCCAGTCCAAACTGGTTGACTCTATCTCCAGGTTTCTGTGTTGGACCGGTGGAAATCCATTATGAAGCCAATATGACCCTAAGTCGATTGGGTTTGACGGGGCGCAATGTACCATGTAGAGTATCAAGATTATTAACCCGGTGCAAGATGCTACAATAAGGGAGAGTGTGACAACTCTAGTCTGCCGTGTTCATAGGCACTTAGCCACCCAAACAGAGGCGACCAACCGGACATGAAAAAAAAAATTGGTCTTGCTCGTCCTTTACACCCGATCTGGGTTATATACAGTTGCCTTTCCAGCCTATATACATATATATGTTTAACCCTGTGTGCAATTGCCATTTTGCACAACTAGCCAATTTGCATTTCCGAATACCATGGCATATTCATGTTCATCGCAGCCCCCATATATGCTGCTCGGTGACTGTCGTGATTTCAATAGCAAACTTTCATAACTTGCAAATTTGCATACGTTGCAGTGTGATCGCCAATCACAGCTTTGTGTGTGTGGGTCGTGTGATTCAGATCTACACATTTTTTTTTCAAACCAACACCCATTGGACTGTTTCAAAAAAATGCAGTTTATGCATATATTGCTGATCTCATTTATACACAGAGAAAAATGTTTTAAAATCAAATAAAAGATGTAAACACAATCTGGTTTTGTTCTTCCTTCTTACGCATTTATATAGTTGTAGAAAAAAAAACAATCTCTTTAATCAGTCAGTCTATGCTTACACGTATAAAACAAATCTCAGTGCATGCATACTCTAATTAATGATAACACATGCCATTTAAATAAAACCACCAACTAAGTATTTTATTTTCAACAATAACACATGCTGTCCTATACAACATACTACATGGAAAAATCTGTAGACAAGAATTCAACGTTTTGTCAAATACCATGGCTGTAAAAAGAAAAAAAAAACTTTGTAAACATATTCAATATGAAATCAAGTGTTCGACTAAAGGCTATAGAAGCATATTTTTTTTTTCTAAGCTTGGTACCAACAATCCAGCACCACCATATGCGTGAAACATATTTTATAACTAGAATGAATCAAACCTCAAATAAATTGGCTAGATAGGCATGAGACGGTCCTTTCATGGGAATATTCCTCTAAAAGCTAACATGCAACATGCATAACGGTTTTGCCGTGTATTCAAATAAGCACATGGTCGTTTGTTATGAGTAACTACGATTTACATGCTCGGTTAGAATAATCCTAGTATGAATGGTTTGATGAAACGATCTACGTCAACACCCTAAGGTATAGCCGACCCATGTTATCCCACATAAACTAAAAAAATTTATTGCAGAATACTCATACTACAGAGCATCGGATACACACATAAGAACATTTTACCACTTACTTTATCTTGAAGATGCAAAAAATCGACTTTGAGAGGGCTCGTCCTCTCACTGGTTCGCACTCCTCCTTGCACTGTTTGACCTAGCGTCCCCCAGCAACTGAGAGGAAGGAAAAAGGGGTGGTGACATGAAACGAGGATGGCAAAAATATGAAAGAGGAAGGATGGTGATGGTCAAAAGTCTGGAAGAAGAAAACGTGAGAGAGGAAGGGAAAGAATCCAAAAAGTTGACTTTTTTGTAAACCCCCCTTTGTCTTCCATTTTTTTTTCTCTTTGTTTTCATTACAGCCTGTTCAAAACGGCAGGCCATCTTCCCTTCTTGATGCCACTTCTTCACCTTCCTCATTAAGGGATTTTCCAAATGTTCCTTCCCTCTCCCGAGTTCCATATTGATTAAAAAAAAATTATTATTATTATATTTGGTTGGGGCTTTCCCCTTTGGGAAAAATGCCCAATCCACTTCGTGTGCCACCCCATTCCACATTTAAAACCATCTTAAATGGGAATGGGTAACGTTCTCTCTAAATTCAAATTCCAAAAATATAAAAATATATTTTATTTTTATAAAAATATATTTTATTTTTATAAAAATAACCCTCTTTGATGGCGCACAGGGGGAATAGATCTCAAGACTCCACCATAAGGGGAAACGTTTCTCACCAGTGCGCCATGATGTGTTTCATTGCAATAGCCTGCAACATTAATGTATTTAATCTCGTTGTGGTGGAATGGCATTTATTAATAAAACGTTTTCTTTAATAAAAACGTTCTAGCACTCAAGGGATTTGAACCTAAGTTCTCCTCCCTATGAGTCAACCTTCCAAACCACTGCACCAACTCCTCTTTAGTTGCTCCTTCTTGCAACTAAATTTTTTTTATCCTATTATGACAATCCGTCTAAATCCCTGAAATTGACGTTTTCACATTTTTTTCCACAAACAGGGGTTTTGAACCTGAGACGTCTCTTCTTGTCTTGCCTCTTGACTTATTATCCTTTGGGCATGCGTTGTGTCTCAGTGGATGGAATTTCTCGTAGGGTTATGAGGATTTTTTTCACAAAATATATTTATATGTATATATACCTTATTGATGAGCGAGGTCCGAACTCGCGTAAGTAAGATGTATGAAGTGGCAAGAGTACTATTTATGAGAAATCAATTTCCGAGAATCATAATTCAAATCCATAACATCTAAGACTAGTCAATCCCCGAATTTGGGATCCAAACAAGGAAAAAACTTTGTTATTTCATGTGAATTACTAAAAAGCATATATCGATAGGATATGGGTCATAACGAGGGCTATTTTCGCCAGAGATGTAGATTTAAAAATATGCTTTGAGAATTTAGCTGAAATTAAAAACTAAAAATTAGATTTTAATCGAGTTTCAAATCCATCCAAGATCTGAATCCATACATCATATCCAAATCCAAATATTGGATCCATTTGATCCAGTTTGGATACACAATCCATTTGGATCGACTCTATATCACTTTATCGTATTTATTTTCAAGAATAGTAATATTTATTTATTTTGATAATTATTGAAATTTTTCGGGTTTTATAAATCCAAACCAGATCTAATTTTATTCTAAATCCAGAACAATTGATGTAGATCCAGACTCAGATCTCTTTGGATCTGATTCTATTGTGATCTATCTAGATTGACAGGATTAGACTGGATCTAGATTATGTTTGGTCCAGATCCAATCAAAATGGATCTAAGACTTTGTTAGACTGAACTGGTTCAGTCTAACCCGGTTTGGTTCAAACTAGTTTGGTCTGAACTGACTCAACCTGAACTGATTCGGCCAGAACCAGTTTGACCAAATTCTTTTTTATAGAACCATGTGGTTCGGTCTGAATCGCACGCAAGCTGAACCAGCCTCTTTTTTTTCGTTAAAGCTGGCTCGGTTTGGGCGCAACCCAGACCGGTAGGTTCGGTCTAGGTCACGCCCAAACTGACCCGGTTTGGTTCAGGTCACACCCGGACCGAGCCAGTCCCCCGTAAAAACCTAAAAGCAAAAGGGGCAGATCTGCCCCTTTCGTTTTTACAAATGCAGAGGGTCGGCCGTTGCCGACCTTCTCCCTCCTTCCTCCCTGTGGCAAAGGGGCCGACCACCAGCGTCGGCTTACCAGCTCTCTCTCTCTCTCTCTCTCTCTCTCTCTCTCTCTATATATATATATATATATATATATATATATATATATATATATATATATATATATATATATTTGTTTAACAGAAGCTCGCTGGTAGTCATGGCTATCGGCCCCCCCTTTGCTGAGAACGAAAAGGAGAAAATGAAGAAGAAGCAGAAGAATAAGAAATGGAGGCTTACCTTGTCGCCAACACCAAAATCCGGTAAGTTCCCTACAAATTTTTTAATTTTTTTTCTTCTCTCCCTCGCTCTTTATCGCTTCCTCTCTCCCTCTACCTTTTGCTTGGTGCGAGGTGGAGGGGTCTGCATGAGGGCCTCACCCCTCCCGCAGATTGTGGGGGGTGAGGTTTATCGAAGACCCGGTTCCCCCAAATGGGGAACCATATCTCTTTTTTTTAATGCTTATCCCCTCCAACGAAATCGTTGGAGGGGGTTTACAGAGCATACACATATGACGGCTTCTCTCTGCCAAAGGCGTGGTAACTGAACACTTCAACTGATTGGTCAAGATCCTTCAAGATGATATATCTCATGTTTATGGAGTTTATGCACATTGAGTACATGTTTGCTTCTTGTCATGATTATGATCTTGCTTTTTCTAGAAAACCAATTTCTGCTACCAACCAGTGCATTAAGTTGCTTGTCATCATCAACATCATCCAAAATGACAAGAACTCTCTTGTTGTGAATCCTTTTTCGAATGATGGTGATCCCTTGATTGATGTCATTGACCGTTGTACACCTATAATGTCACAGATCAGCTGATTTAGTAGGAAAACAAGCCCTTTGAATTGTTTTTCTACTTCCCTAACATTTGAAATGAAGCTGCAAGCTTCAAAACTTGAAGATATCTTGTTAAAAAAAACCTTATCAAGTGTTGTTTTGCCTACACAACCCATGCCCTGAATTCCTACCATTCGAACATCATCTGGTTCGATCTATAAATCTCTATCACATCTTTTATACGAGAATCAAGCCCAATTGGGTATTTGGCCATATCTAAGAGTCTTATTTATTTCATCTACAACCTTCTTAACAATAAATTGGATAAGCTTCTCCTCGTGTCTACGGAAAGGAAAACAAACATTGGTGAATATTTCAGCCATGGACAAACAATCACATAATCAATACAATACGTTTTCAGAACAAAGAAAGAATTATGCTTCTCCAATAATTTTCACATAATTGCAAGAGTTGATGCATTTTCTCTTACTAATAATAATGAATCTCATCATAGATGTTTGTGTGCCAAACCTTACCATGCCCTCTGATGACCAGCAAGCATCTTAGAAGAGGATGTTGCTCACTCTATCAAGCTACCACGGCAATTTAAGAAAGAAAGAGTGGACTATGAGACATAACCATCAGCCTCATTTTTGACATTGTATCCCAGTTGGAATATGTATAGGATCTAACCTGATGTGACTCAATTTGACATAAGTACATCATGGGAAGGCATATAGGGAGTTACCGAGCAGTTATTTCAACTGCAAAACATTGATATCCACCTGTTAATGAAATTGTAAGCATCTTTATCTTTTATCTACCTAAGATGTAGAGTTGGCAGAACATCTATCTTATACCAAAATCACTCAATGAATAGGTACATGAGGGTCTAGAACTATATGATTTGATGAAAGTTAAAAATTACAAACCAGTACAAGGCCTCTCCTTTAGGACTTCTCAAGAACCATAAGATCAGGGCCTAGTCATTATTGAGATAGTCAGAACAGGTATCCAGGAACAGGGTGACATGAGTCTGGGGATTTCCTTCTCTATTGAATTTCATGAACTTCAAAGAGATGAGACCCAAAGGTTAAGTGTCTTGGCCGGAGTTACTAGAAGCGCCTAGGTAAGTGGGGAAGCACACTTCCTTGAAGTGCGCTTTGGAAGTGCAAAATGTCATGCTTTTAAAATGCATGGGGAAGCATGCTTCCCTTTAATGGGAAGCACGCTTCCCTGTGCTTCCCCCTCACTTCTCTCATTTTTTAAATTTTTTTTGTATTTTTTTTTGCTTCCCCCTCGCTTCCTAGGTCGCTTCCAAGATGATTCTCGATTCGCTCCTAAGTAGTCTCACGCTTCTCGCTTCCTAAAATTTTGAAATTGCCTCACTTCCCGCTCTTACTTTTCATATCGCTTCCCGCTCTCGCTTCCTCAACTGACAACCATGGTCCTGGCAGAGGATAAAACCTTGGATTTCATTGGGCCTTCTCACTCCCCTGGCTCTCTTCATTTGTTGGGTCACATTCCTCAATTCTTCATTTTGATTTCGGACTCGCTCTTCATACTCATTAGAGCGAGATGACGTAATTTTGCTTGTTGGGATTACTATTTCTGGCACACTCACAGACTGAACTTTTTTTGCTGGGATACTATGACTCCTCTGTCTATGCATTTGTTTATAATCCAACCTTGCTACATTCACTAGAAACTTTTATTGTATTTTGATGTGCACCAAGTTCTAGGCAAGCTCAATCCAACTCCAAAGGTCTAAATTATACAAACAAGTCTAAGCCAAGTTTATCTGAATCTATCACCCATACTCTAAATGATATTAGTCACTTTAGCCACATAAAACATCATCTAAGATGACACCACCTCGGCCATGTCGTCACATTAGCAGCCAACCTATCTGAGTGAGACTCCCTTTGGAACCCCTTCTCATCAATGCCAAGTGGGACCTATATGGGGCATCCCCTCTAGAAGCCTCTTATGCCAAAGTGGGTCCCACTTGGTTGGCACCTCTCAAGAGGCCTTTAAGGATGGAACAGCCAATGTTTGACCCTTGGCTTCCCTCCTTTATTTCCATAGAGCTTATGGGTTAGTGGGTCTCATTAGTATTTTAGGTAGTGCTTATCTTAGTGGGTTGTTTGCTTTTATTTGTTTTTATTTTTGTAATTATATGAGAGCTCCCTTGACCTATAAAAGAGACTCAATTTATGAAAGAATGAAATAATATAGAAATTGAAAGTTTTTTCTCTCAACTTCCTCTCTCTCTCTCTCTCTCTCTCTCTCTCTTCACTCTCTTGTTAATGTCCCCCTCTCTCCTTGTGGACACTTTTCTCTCTTCTTTTTTACCCAAATAAATTCTAACCTCCTTGAATCATTTACTCTCTCTATAAGGGCTTTTCTCTTAGTTATGTAAGGCAATAACTGTCATACCTGCAATTTTTTGAGATTTTAACGAGAATTGCAAAGGATTTAAAGAAAATGAAATCAAGAAGGGCAGTTGGCCCAGATGGTATACCTATCGAGGCTTGAAAATGCTTGGGTGAGAAAGGTTTAGAATGGTTGAAAAATCTTTTTAACAAGATTTGACAGACAAATAAGATGCCTAATGAGTGGAGGAAGAGTACTTTGGTGCTTCTATATAAGGATAAGGGTGATATAAAAGATTGCACAAACTATCATGGTATAAAACTCATGAGTCATACTATGAAACTTTGGGAGAGGGTGATTGACTATAGGTTGAGGAAGATTGTCATGATATCGGAGAATCAATTTGGTTTTATGTCTGAAAGATCAACTGTGGAAGCTATACATCTTCTTAGACAACTTATTGAGAGATATAGAGAGAGGAACAACGATTTGCATATGGTTTTTATTGATTTGGAGAAGGCATACGATAGAGTGCCTAGGGATGTTCTTTGGTGGAAAATGATGAAGAAAGGTGCTTCTCTCAAGTACATTAGTATAATTAAAGATATGTACAAAGGAGTAGTAACCAATGTCCGCATTTGTGGAGGGGTGACAACCAATTTTCCTATGACGGTTGGGTTACATCAAGGATCTGCATTAAGCCCTTTCCTATTTGTTATAGTGATGGATGAGCTTACGAGATCAATTCAAGAAAATGTGTCGTGGTGTATGTTGTTTGCTTATGATATTGTTTTGATTGATGAGACTAGAGCTTGGGTTAATGCTAAGTTAGAATTATGGAGACAGACATTGGAAGCAAGAGGTTTTAAGTTGAGTAAGAGTAAGACAGAATATCTGGAATGTCAGTTTAGTAAGCAACGAAGTAGTGATGTTAGTGTAGTGAAGCTTGGTGAGCAAGAAACATTGGTAGATGATTGTTTCAAATATTTGGGATCTATCATTCAAAAGTATGGAGAAATTGATGGAGATGTAAATCATAGGATAAAAGTTGTGTGGATGAAATGGAAAAGTGTAACTGGAGTGTTGTACTATCGTAGAATGCCATTGCAGTTGAAGGGAAAGTTTTATAGGATGACAATTAGGCCCGCTTTACTATGTGGTACAGAATTTTGGGCTGCCAAGAGACATCATATTTAAAAAATGAGTGTAGTTAAGATGTGTATGCTTAGATGGATGTGTGGAAATATAATAAAAGATAAGATTCGGAACAAGGCAATACGTAAGAAGGTAGGTGTTGCATCCATTGAAAATAAGATGAGAGAAAATCGTTTATGGTGGTTTAGACATATTCGGCAAAGGCTTAATGATGCTTCAGTTAGAAGGATGGAGAAATGGGAAAATATATTAGTTAAAAGTGGTCTGAGTAGGCCTAAGAAGACTTAAATGGAGATGATAGGAAAGGATATGAATGCTTTGACCCTCATCGAGGACATGGCATTGGATAGAAATGATTGGAGCAGAAGGATTCATGTGGAAGACCCAGAATGATTTTCTTTTTTGGTTCATATCACCGAACCCAATTGTTTTGGGATGAAGGCATAGTTGTTGTTGTTGTTGTTGTTGTTGTTGTTGTTGTTGTTGTTGTTGTTGTTGTTGTTCAACAAGAATTATTTGGGTATTTTCTTGATAATTAATTGGTTATTAATTATCAATAATATCTTGATATTTTATTAAAATTATTTAATAATTTATTTTATAAAAAAATGATGAATTTCTAGCACTTAGCAAGTATGTTTATTTAAATATTTAATGAGGAAATTTTTTGACAATTAAATTTGAAATTTAGGAGGTTTTGAATGAGGTAGTTGGATCTGGATCTAAGTGAAGAGAAAAAAAGAATCAAAGTGCACAAACGTAACTACGAATGAATACATAGGATCCACTAGATCATGATTTTTTCATTTTTGGATCTCCGAATAATTTAGGTCAAACCAACTAGGTTCATGTAAAGTTTAGACCCATATTAGGAGTTGAAGCAGATATGGGAGAGTTTTAGATCCATCTAAGACCCAAAGTAGGTCTCACTAAGGATTTGAATCTCTAGGAGACCCCAAACGAACCTCCGAAAGGTAAATAAGATTTTAGGTCCATTTGGAAACCCAAATAGATCTCATTGAGGTGAAAATAGTTCAGATCTGTTTGAAACCCAAATGGATCTCATTGAGGTGAAAATGGTTTGGATCCATTTAAGACCCAAATATATCTCATTCAAGGTACATAGGATTAGGTTCTATTTGGAGACCCAAATAGATCCCACTAAGTAAAATGAGATTTGGATCAATTTGGAGACCCAAATGGATCTCACTAAGTAACATGGGAATGTTGGATCCACTTGCAAATACCCAAATGGATCTCACTAAGTAACATGGGAATGTTGGATCCACTTGCAAACCCAACTGGATCATGTGGGTACCTTACTCATGGGTTTTCAGAAAAATAAAAGAAAGCAAGGTTTTCTCACTTAACATATGTTTTTAAAATAGATCTGAAATAGATCCAGATTTCGAGATGGTGTGGGGATCATTCTTTAAAATAAACATTATTTCCTTCTCTGACGATCAGGGCTCTATCGAACCAAGAATCCTCGATCTTTGATTTGGAGTAGCGGCATTGGAGAGAGTTGTGTACCTTTGTATTTTAGACCTAAAAGAAAAGTGAGTTCGGAGGTAGTAGCCACTGAAACTCGAAAAAAATCACAAAAGATAACAAATATGAAAATGCTAGATAAATCTAATCTTAAGAGATACATAAAATAAATAAAACACAAAAAAATGAGAATAAAGTCTCACCTCATACTTAGGTAACCATTTCTACAACATTCACGAGTGTAGAGGAGCACGAACAACACTTTGGCTAGGTGTGGGTTCTAAAAAATGGGTAAGGCTAGGGATCTCGGTCATAGACTATGCTAGATTTTGACTTGACTGGCTAGGCTAGGCCAGCTGGGCTCAGTTTTGTAGATAATTTGACAAAGTGACATTACAAATTCCAGATACTAAAATATGGGGTGAGAGTCCCTATTTATAGTTTTCCAGGCGGATCCGGTTTTGTTTCTTGTGTATCCGGGATCTATCTAGATGGATAGGTTTGAATGAAAGGTTGAGATTCAATATAAGGTTGACTGCTTTGATGAGTATTTTTCAAAAGGAAAGGAGTTTGGCAGAGGAAAAGGTTTCAGTTTCAATTTTGTAAGGTTGAAAGGGCAAATTCTGCTCAAGAGATCGAAACAATGAAAAAGGGCGGTAGAGAGTTAACAACTACTCAGGTTGTCATTAACAAGTGTTAACCACAACTTGTGTTAACGACAACTAGTGTTAACAACAATTGAGCTAGCGACAACTGAGTTGACAATAAATATTGACTATTGATAACCATTCTTGGTCAAAAAGGCTACTAACGACAACCCAGGTTGTTGTCAACGGTTTTGGGCAAAAGTGCTAATGACAATTCAAAAATTATGAATTATCATCAGCGAAATCAAGTAAAATGAGCCTGATAGGCTAACTTGTTTTGGTCATAACTTTTGACTTCGATATTCGTTTGAGGTGATTTTTATTTAGTTTGAAAGCTAACATCCTCAACTTTAATTCATCATTTTAGTATAAAACTTTGATAGTCTCAGTAGTTTAAAATGTGCTGAAAGTGAGGCCTACCTGAAAAATAGATTTATATACTAAACAAGTCACCATGTTTTGGACATAACTTTCTACTCCGATGTCGTATTGACCTAATTTTTGGCTCATTAAAAATTTGAATCTCTTTTGGACAAAAACTTTGAAGAGGCCAAAAATAAAGTTGAAGTCAACAAAACTTCATAATATATCAAAAATACTAGATTTTGGTATGTCACTCATGACATAAAATGATTTGGTCTAAATTTATGTCTAAAGATGCCTTTCTTTGTTGTTGAGCATGCAAAACTCGATCAATAACAAAGAAGTAGATACACTGGCTTTTGAAAAGAGTGAAAGATTAGTTCTATAAAGTATTTTTGAAAAGAGATCTTTGACAAAAGATATGTAGACAACTTGTCAGTTGATGTAAGCCAAAGACACCTACATAGCTTAATACAAGGGACTCTCTGTTGTGCCTATCTATATTGGCAGAGAGGTCTTACCAAGATGCTAGATTGCAAACTAAGCTAGTACCTTATTTCACACAAAGGCTCTCCCTTGAACTCAATGTTGTGAGTAGGAAGTCTTGTTGAACAAGGTTAGACAATGACTAAAGAAGTATTTTGTCGCTAGAAATCGCATGAAAAATGATTGAAGATTTTGACAAAGACAAAGACTTCTTTTTGAAAACATGAAGACAACGACAAGCTTTTTGGGAAAAAGCAGTGAAAAGACTGACATTTTTTACTTTTGACAGGATAGAATGAAATAATGCCTTTTCTAGAAATGAGCCTTTTAAAATAAGATTGGGTTTAAGACAGTCTATGTGCTTGTTAGAAAGCTTATCAGATTGCTCCATCAATCCTTGGGACAACCTAATGACATAATGTTCATCTATCTACAAGATGATTCTAAGATAGAACTAGGTAGTTTTTTCCTAATAGGACATAGGACAATTGGGTTTCTTAGAACTATGTGAGGTGCAAGACAAAAATTATTAGTGACATGCAGAAAGGAATGCATACAATGACAAGACAAAGATGATATTTATGAATGACAATGGTGCATGACATAATGTTAAGTACTATGATGAGATTTATGAAATGCAATGTGCATGATGACCTAAGTCTAAAAATGATGCTCCAATTTTTTTTCAAAAGAAATGAAAACTGCCTTTTGTTAAAATTTTGAAAATAAATTTTGAAAAAAAAAATCATCTGACTGGATGATTGCCATAGAAAGCATTGCAAACATGAGAAGAGTGAGTGCAAAACTAAGTCTGTGTAACTTGCATTATTTAGCAGGAATTTGATTCTTTGCTAATATTGATTTGACTTCACTTTTCAGCTTTTTGCTCCTAATTGAAGTCATCATAAAACAAACAAACTCTTTGTTCTTCACTAGAACAAATCTTTTATTTGACCTTTTAATTTCAAAGTGACTAGTTATACCAGCACATGTATAAGTTCATGTTTTGATAGGCGTCAGTCTAATTTCATAAAGATTGAGACTTTAGAAACTTTCAAATGAGCAAGACTCCTTAGACATGTAGGCCTAAAAATGAGAGCTCTTTTCAGTAGCCAATCATTTTTCAAAGTCTTTAAAGAAAACAAATTGGACACGGGTTATTGAACTTTAAGAAACAAAGTACATGGTAATGATGATGGCAAAGGATGAAATGATAATGACTTTATTTTTTACTTTTAACTTTGGGTATCACAAGGCTCAAAAGGGGTACCAATAAAGGTTGGACATGATATTTTTGAATGTGAGGCTCAAAGAAAAGAAAATGGGTTAAGGAATCCTGAGCATTTCTTACTTGAAATTTTTTATCGCAGAGGAAGCACTTAATTTTTTTTTGTTATCTTTCTCAAACATTTTTTCAATATTGCCTCTCCTCTTTTTTTTGGCATTTTTTTTACAACTCTTTTCTTTGTGATCCTCTTCATAAAATAAAAAAAATGCCCTAGGATAAGGCTTGAATGGGTAGGTTTTGCTTTGTACAATGAGATGATCAACTTAGTCCTCTTCAAAGATGTTAAAAATAAGACTTAAGAGCACAAGGTACTAGAGCATAAGATGGATAAGTCTACAACACTAACTAAAGGAGGGGATAAAAAACAAAGACAAAACATAAGGTAGTCTTGACATGTTTATGCTTGAAGAGTTTTTTCTCTAAGTGAATCATCATGATCATAAACTATGAGACTCAACATGATTTATCCATTGTTATTTTTAAGATTCATAAAGATATTTATCATTTTATTTCACTGTAAGCTTCTTTATTTTATGTTGTCTTATAATAAAGGGCTTCATCTTTAAGTTTCCTCTTCACAATAGTGAAAAAGAAAATGACTACTGCTAATGAGAGTGTGGTGCATGTGAATTTCTTATAAATGCAATGATTTCATTGGAAAAATCCACTCAAATGACAAAAAATTTGCAATGAAAAGAGCAATCCTTTTGAAAATTTTGAATTTTTTCTTTTTTGGATTTTTAAGATTTTTTAGTTTTTTTGGATTTTTTATTTTTTATTTTTTAAATTTTTTTATTTTTGAGTATTTCTGAATTTTTTAAATAACTATTTACAAAGATAATCAGACAACTTATTCATATTCTCAAAAGATGTGGAAACAATGGACACATGACTTCAAACTATGAGCTTTTGAAAGTGAACCTTATCCAAATGGTGCAGTCTTACATTATGTGATTCTCTAACTCGATGTAGGGGATGAGGCGTGCTTTTGATCTGACCAAGCAATAGACTTTAGCTGCTATGAGGATAGGTCCATGACATTTTTCTCTTTGAGTTAACTCATATTTTGATTTTGTCTTCCTTTCCAACCTCAATCTTTTAAAAGATTGCCATTTGGACTTTTTATCCAATGTTGCTCAGATATAGCTCTTTCAAATGACAGATGATGTTGATCTTTCACATTATAGAAAATATTTTTTGACCTTTTAGCTCTCTTGACCCAGCATGTACTTGTTGTCTATAGTGCAAATTGCAAGTTATCCCTTCACCATTTTCAACATTATAAGCAAAGGTTTGAGCTGAATGTGTGAGGATCTTGGTTGCACTTAACTAAAACTAAAATTTGGTAGGTAACACTCATTTTATATGACTAGAATTAGTCAAGCCAGTTCTAGCTTCTTCTTCTCTTTCTTAACTCCGTTGTCATGTCCACCCAAGCTCTTAAAATAGGGAGGTTGACTCCTATGTGCACCCCACATGGGCCACTTGGTCCTCATTGGCCTCTTTGGATCCGAGTTCTTCGAAATGATATTTGGTTCTTTCATGCTTCGCTTCATCCAATGCCAACTTGGATCTGGGTGTCACAGGATCTATATCATGTTTTTGCACTACTGAACTTGGATTTGGGTCCTCCACAACGTGTATAAGGTCTTCAACATTTAGATATGTAGCATCAAGTGTATCCAACCAAGTTTATTATTGTAATGCATGTGGATCTAGGTCTGAGTAGGTTATTCTTAGATCTATTTAGGCCAATGAATATGGGTTGAGGTTTTACACACTGGGATCCGTTTTGACTATCTAGGCAATTGGCCCTCCAGAATTTGGACCATATCAACAAGCCCAAGACCATGTGGACAACCCCTTGAGGTATGTCTTCATAATTGCTTACTTGCTAAAAACCATGCACTTGGCTGAATGAATTCACTGAGAAAAATTTGTTTTTGTTCATTAAATTTTAGTGCAAATATGAGCTGTTGAGATTTTATAACTCTAAAAACACATCCAAACATGAAAAAATGTTGTAGAGAATACTTTTGTAAATCTGAATTAAGCAATACCCAAATCTTTTTCCTTTAAAATAATTTAGGATGTTTTAGGAGATAAAATTGTTTTGAATCTACATAACTACTCATAGATATCTTTTGATAAAAACTTGGTTAACATTTTTTGAGAAAAGCTATGCTTAAATCTTTTAAAGTGTTCCCTCCAAATGTCAACCACTCTTTTTTCATTTAAAAAAAATGAAAAAGATTATTGACCTAGAGCATGAAAATGTAGTAAAGTGATACGCAACCAGCAAATTTTAAGAATTTTCTGGTAAAAAAACCCTTATCTTTTAAGTACACACAAAATATGTCGCTAAGTTCAATTAGCTGTGTTCATAAACTTGACTTTTTTTATTAGATTCTACCCACATCATCACCACGCAATGGAAAGCAGTAGTGATATGGAGACCCACATAAATGTCAGCTTCGAATATTCAGCATTTCATGCTGGCAGTTATGTAAAATCTAAAGTAACTTAAGAAATAATAGTAAATGAGAAAATATATGATGGTCATGAACCACGATACCATGTGGTGGCACGTATTATCATTTGCATGGATTGGCTACCAAATGTCGGATCATACCATAAAAAGGTGTTTAGCATGTTATAAAAATCAGTTTAAGAACTCTTTATTTACATGATAAAAGAAAGTCATTTTTATGAAAGTCTTTGTTTATATCATTTTTTAAAGAAAGTATTTTTTAAGAAAGACTTTGAAAAAGACAAGTTTTAAAAGAGAAAGACGTCTTTTGAGAGTTTTGAATTTTTAAGAAAGTTGTTTTTGAATAAGATGATTTTTTGTATGTTTATGTGATATTTTTAAGAGAGTCATTCTCTTAAAAATGATTGACTTTAAAACGTCTTTGAGAAAGTCTTTTGAAATTTTGTTTTTTAATTCATATGGTACTCTCATGAAAAAGTCTACTAAGAGAAATGTGTTTGAGAATGTGACATTATAAGAGTTTGAAATAGTTTCAAAACAATTTTTGACTGTTGAAAAATTTAGGGTTTTGAAAATGTAGTGTTTTAAGAAGACACAACTCTACCTAACGTTTATTTTATGAAACACTGCATAAAAATTATTTTTATATCTTAGCAAAAAAAACTGTTTGATATGTTTTGAAGAGACACATAATACATTGTTTGGAACCTGATATATACTTATTTTTTTGCTTTAAAAATTTTGTTACCTATTGCTGCACAAGGAGGAAAAAAAAATTGTGAGATTCTAAGAGAGGAAAAATTCTGATTTTGAGGAGCAATATATGCCCTCATTCACTAATATGATTTAAGTGGCTTATAGAATACCTATACATGTTCTGAAATTATTTTTCTGAACTTCTGTAAGTTTTTCTTAGGCCGTAAGAGGGGTGATCATTGTGTGGCAGAGGCTCTTTTGTCAAGGTTGCTGAAAAGATTGATTTGTACATGATTTGATCTTGGTTTTGCAAGATTAAGGTATATTGGAATCTCAAGCATGGTTGTACTTGGGGATTGGACGTAGGTCTTGATGACTAAACCAATATAAAATCCATTGGCTCTTGTGGTTTGTTTCTTGTACATTTTTAATTTTGTATTTTTTGTTTTAAAATACTATTCAGCCCTTCTAGTGTTGTATTGCCATAGATCCTACGTATTTTACTGATCTTTTAGACTTGAAACATTATAGCAAACCTTTTCAAGAGTTCCCTCTAGATTCTAGTAAATCAAACCATCCCTCATCTTAGCCCATACCATGTTTGCATCCTTTTTACCCAAACCCATTCCAAGAAACCCAACATATTTTTGTTAATATGTCTAACCCAACCTGATCTAAGCTTTAGATTTCAATCATAGTTGATTTCATGTGTCCCCAACCAACCCTCCAAAAATCAATCTTAGATCCCAACCCAATAGAGAGAACCGAACTTTCCATTAATCCCTATCGAACACAAAACATAATCCAAACCCAGTTTCCAAGCTTATGAATCCAGAACCATGTGAAGTGTGACCCTGATATTTTTACAGGACCTACTTCCACGTTGAAAGTGCTATAGGATCGAGGCAACGAGCACTAGAGGGGGGTGAATAGTACTTTTAAATAGCATCTTTAGAATTTTGAAAAATTTTAAGATTCACAAAACAATCACACAAAGAACACAAGAATTTATCCTGGTTCGGTCTTCCAGACCTACATTCAGTCTCCAAGCAAAACTCGCTTGAGATTTTTACTATCAACCTTGTGTAACTACAAGATCATACAGACCAAATTTGGTCTCACTTTCAGTAACAATCCTACTGAGAGAAAACAACTCCTTTAAACCAAGGAGTCATTTCCTTTTACAATAAAATGAAATAATCAACTTACAATCATCCTACGAGTCCTTATAAATGTAAATGGAATGCAATTGGCTTTTGAGGTTCTTGAAATACTCAACTCACGAATTAATTGTCCCTCAAAAGAATTTAAGTGAAAAACTGGAGTGAAAATATCAAGTGAGTGAGAAAACAAATACTTGAATGAATACGAGTGAAAAGCAAAGAATTTGATCTTTGTAATTCAATCTAATTCGATATGATTCAATGTTTTTTAGTGTGGAATGCACTCATATTTATAGTTGAAAAGATTTTATGCATTGAGGGTATGAAAGGGTGTCAAAACAGTCCATTTTAAACTATCAAAATGTTTGAAAAATGAAAAGACACACCTTTTAAAAGTTATAGAAAAATGGCAAAATTAGTCGACTAGAACAATAGTTAGTCGACTTAAACCAAATATTAGC
The DNA here is from genome assembly GCF_984573655.1 of Nuphar pumila. Taxonomy (NCBI): domain Eukaryota; kingdom Viridiplantae; phylum Streptophyta; class Magnoliopsida; order Nymphaeales; family Nymphaeaceae; genus Nuphar; species Nuphar pumila. The sequence goes on along the minus strand of NC_143263.1, from coordinate 77,767,985 downwards.
AAACTGACAGTTATTGTCGTTCGACTAATGTGTTTATCATAGCCATTTGAAAATCTGAAGTTTTAAAACTTAGTCGACTAAAGAAAAAGTTAGTCGACTGATAATATCATCAGTAGACTGAAAAATCTTTCAGTCGACTACTGCTAATTTTTTTTTTTAAAACACACATTCTGTCCAGTTGACTGATAAAACCTTCAGTCGACAGCTACTAAAGTTTTCAGAGAACAAACATTTCGTCCGGTCGACTGATAAAACCTTCGATCGACTAATTTTATAAAAATGACATTTTTGCTTAAAAATTTTGGCACAAAAAGGTTGGTCGACTGGTGAGTCTATTGGCCGACTAATAAACATGAAAAATTAAACAAAGAGTTTTCTAAAATGATTTTCATAAAGGGTTCTTTTAGAAAAGTTTTTCTAAAGACTTTTTAGGTGAAATGCAATCGAAATATGCATTCTAAGTAAAGCTCTTACAAGAATCTAAGACTTTTAATGAATTTTACATTTGCACACTAGTCTTCAAAGATTCCTCATCGAATTCTTCAATTCTTGTCATATTTCTTCATTGCCTTAGCTAAAATGCAGTTGATTCACTTGTTCATCATCAAAACTTTGTACTTGAAGTATCGTGTACGGCTTCATTGTCGTAACAATCTCTCTCTTTTTTATGATGACAAACTAGTCAAAGATGGAGCATTTAGATGCATAGATGGAGATTTTACTCCCCCTATCAATATGATGTAAAACATAAGAAGTTAGCACAATCAAAGCATATATATCACATATTGATTATTTTGCATTTCCATTATTACTCCATGCATTTCTATTTCTTTTTTTTTTATGAATGCAATTTTCAATGCTTTCACATGATGTAATGTAATTTCCATGTTTGTCTTTTTCTCCCCCTTTGTCATAATCAAAAGGAGTAAGTGTACAACCAAGAAATTATCAAAGTTCATGAAAAGTAATGTTGTTTTATCAATGCAATAACAGTAAGTAAGATTCAAGAAAAGTGTTGCTTGATCACCTCCTTGAGTTCAGCAATGTCTTTCTGAATTGACGAAAATTGTTGAGTTACATCTTCACGAAAAGTATGTTGATGTAGCGCCAAAGCTTCAATTCATTGCAAAATTTCATCATTATCTTGTCTAGTGGAGACTTTCTTTCGTTTTGCTTGAGATGAGGGTGTCACAGGAGACGGTGATGGTTCAGAGGGTTCAATTTGATCAAAATTTAAAGGAGGTAGATATTTATTTTTTATTCGTTTAAAAATAGTTTGATCAAAGAATTCATTTTGTTTAATAGATTTTTCATTGGTTAAAGGTACTTTGAAATATCTGAAAATACGGGTAAGAAGACATCCATACAGAAGAAAGGGTTTTTGTTTCCACAAAGTAGTAAAATACACATTGGCCCAATTTACCAAAATATTTCCTAACAAGGCGTAAAGAGCCGTAGAGAGATATGTGGTATAGTAATCAAAAGATCCTGTTTTAGGTAGAACATTGTGGGTAAGAATTCATCCAGCAATGCGAGCGCGAATTTGAAGATTGATATTCTTGAAAGGAGGACAATGAGGTACATCGGGAAGAAGAATTTGTTCAAAAATTCTTTCATCATTAAGTTCAATAGTATTGAAAAGTGTTTTTGAAGGTGAAATATCTAGAATTTGTCCAAGCAGTTTATAATCAAACTCAATTTCAACATCGCGAACAAGAGAAAAAATAAATCCAGTTTCATGACCAATTTGTAAATTAGTGTAAAACAAATGGATCAATAAATGATAATGAAGAGGGTCTGCACCGGCGTCCAAAAGATGTGAAATGCCTGTGAATAATTCTCTGATTTTGTAGCGAGAAAATAGGTGAAACAGAACATTTCGATCTGGTAAAATAGAAAGTGCAGAAATCGATCCAAAAGTATCATATAAAAGGGGATTTCTGAGTAATCTAAGAGAAAATCCATGACGTACTTATGGTGTAGATGGAGGGGAACCTTGTGTGGAGGTTGTTTTTTGACGAGTCATGGTTGTTAAAAACACAGCAAATTCACCTGTCACAGAAAATCGTTGTCGCAGGGAGGGGTTGATCAACAAAATCTTTGAGAGGAACGGGTGGAGACGTTGGTGATGTTGGCTTTCCAATGCTTTAAAAATGACGCCCGGTGGGAGGAAGATGTCGTCTGGCATCGTGGAGGATAACCAATGCAACAAAATCACTTTGTGCGATGTGGACAGTGTATCTTCTACGATCAAGGTCTCTGTTAGTGGCCAAAACAAGCAGTGAGGGCAGTATGTCGGAAGATGATATCAAATTTTTCAGGGGTTTTAGAAAAACGATGAGGTCTTAGTGAAGAGCAGGTTGAGGCACATTAGATGTCGTCTGGCTTTTCAACGTTGCAATGGATGTCATTAGGCGTTGCTGTAGAAACTCCTTAGTTGCGGCAGCCAAATGAAAGGGCAGTAGAAACTCCTTAGTCGTGGCAGGAGGGTTTCGGCGAGGAGGAGTTTGTCTGCTACAGAAACAGAAGGTAACACGGTGGATGATGACAGGTGGGAAGATGTTGTTGCAAGTGTCGAATGCTAAAGAAGCACCCTATCACGACAAGAGAATTCTGGCAAGGAGGAGTTCGTCTGGCACTCCTAGGGTTTTTAGAACAGAGGGAAGTGGTTGTAGGGGAAAAGAACATGGACTTAAAACGAAATGATGCGATTTTAAAAAAAACGAAGGGGTATCGGGTCCCTTAAAAAAAATTTAAAAAAAATATTAGTCGACTAGAATTTCATCGGTCGACTAATAAGGTACGCTTTTGAATTTTTTTTTAAAAAAAAAGTATTTTAAAACAAATTTATGAATCTAAAAATGAGCAAATGCCTAGTTCTCTCCTAATTCTCATAAAATCTTCATTTTTAAGTGGTTTAGTGAAGATATTGGCATGTTGTGCTTTAGTGGGTATAAAATTTAACGAAATATCTCCTTTTGACACATGATCTCGTAAGAAATGATGTCTTACTTCAATATGCTTAGTTCTTTAGTGCTGAGTAGGATTTTTCGAAAGATTTATAGCACTAGTGTTATCACAATAGATAGTTGTTCTGGAGTAATTCAATCCAAAATCTTTTAAGGTTTGTTTTATCCATAGTACTTGCGAACACGCTAAACTAGCCGCTATATATTCTGCTTCAGTTGTTGAGAGTGATACTGAATTTTGCTTTTTACTAAATCAAGAGACTAAGAAATGTCCTAAGAAATGACAAGTTTCACTAGTATTCGTGCGATCAGATTTGCTTCCAGCAAAATTTGCATCACTATATGAAACTAAATTGAAGGAAGATGATTTTGGGTAAAACAAACCAAAATCTGAAGTGTCTTCCAAGTATCGAAGAATTTGTTTTACTGCAGTTAAGTGAGATTCCTTCGGATTAGCTTAAAATCTAGCACACATACAAACACTAAATATTATATCAGGTCAACTAGCAGTTAAGTATAATAGAGATCTGATCATACCTCTATAGAGCTTAGTATCTACATTTTTACCATTTTCATCTTTATCAAGAGAAGTAGTTGTGCTCATAGGATTTCTTCTTGATTTTGATGAGTCCATCCCAAATCTTTTGAGAAGTTCTTTTGTATACTTAGCCTGGTTGATGAAGTAGTTTAATTCGCTTATCAAACTCATTTTAAACTCTTCCTGCATTGCTTTAGCAAATTCCTTACAAAGAGAATCATTAGTAGAACCAAATATTATGTCATCAACATAAATTTGCACAATAAGAATATTTAAATTAAGATTTTTAATAAACAAAGTGGAGTCTACCCGACCAATAGAAAAACCAGATTGTTTTAAAACATTTCGTAGTCTTTCATACCACGCTCTTGGTGCTTGTTTACAGCAACAACAACAACAACAACTACGCATTCATCCCAAAATAATTGGGGTCGGCGATATGAACCAAAAAAGAAAATCATTATGGGTCTTCCACATGAATCCTTATCCTCTAATCATTTCTATCCAATGCCATGTCCTTGGTGAGGTTCAAAGCATTCATATCATTTCCTATCACCTCCATCCATGTCTTCCTAGGCCTATCCCAACCTCTTTTAACTAATATATTTTCCTATTTCTCCATCCTTCTAACTGAAGCATCATTAGGCCTTCTCCGAATATGTCCAAACCACCGTAAACGATTCTCTCTCATCTTATTTTCAATAGGTGCAACGCCTACCTTCTTATGTATCTCCTCGTTATGAATCTTATCTTTTATTGTATTTCCACACATCCATCTCAGCTACACTCATTTTTTGAATATGATGTCTCTTGGCAGCCCAACATTCCGTACCATATAGTAAAGCAGGCCTAATAGTTGTCCTATAAAACTTTTCCTTCAACCGCAATGACATTCTACGATCACACAACACTCCAGTTGCACTTTTCCATTTTATCCACCCAACCTTTATCCTATGATTTACATCTCCATCAATTTCTCCATACTTTTGAATGATAGATCCCAAATATTTGAAACAATCATCCACCGGTATTTCTTGCTCACCAAGCTTCACTACACTCTAATCATTACTTCGTTGCTTACTAAACCGACATTCCATGTATTTTGTCTTACTCTTACTCAACTTAAAACCTCTTGCTTCCAATGTCTGTCTCCATAATTCTAACTTAGCATTAACCCCACCTCTAGACTCATCAATCAAAACAATATCATCAGCAAACAACATACACCACGGCACATTTTCTTAAATTGATCTCGTAAGCTCATCCATCACTATAGCAAATAGGAAAGGGCTTAAACCAGATCCTTGATGTAACCCAACCGTTATAGGAAAATTGGTTGTCACCCCTCCACAAGTGCGGACATTGGTTACTACTCCTTCATACATATCTTTAATTATTTTAATGTACTTGAGAGAAACACCTTTCTTCATCATTGTCCACCAGAGAACGTCCCTAGGTACTCTATCGTATGCCTTCTCTAAATCAATAAAAACCATATGCAAATCTGTATTCCTCTCTCTATTTCTCTCGATAAGTTGTCTAAGAAGATGTATAGCTTCCATAGTTGATCTTCCAGGCATAAAACCAAATTGATTCTTCGATATCATGACAACCTTCCTCAACCTAGACTCAATCACCCTCTCCCAAAGTTTCATAGTATGACTAATGAGTTTTATACCACGATAGTTGGTGCAATCTTGTATATCACCCTTATTTTTATATAGAGGCACTAAAGTACTCTTCCTCCACTCATTAGGCATCTTATTTGTCCTCCAAATCTTGTTAAAAAGATTTGTCAACCATTCTAAACCTTTCTCTCCCAAGTATTTCCAAGCCTTGATAGGAATACCATCTGGGCCAAGTGCCCTTCTTGATTTCATTTTCTTCAAAGCCTCTGCAATTTCTTTCTTTTGAATCTTGTGCATGAAGTCATGATTCATCTCATGAAAAGGAATAGAGAAGTCTCCAAGATCCTGAGCATGACTTTCATTAAATAGCTTATCAAAATAATTTTTTCATCTCTCCTTAATCTCCTCATCTTTGACTAAAACCCTTTGTGTTTCATCTTTGATACATCTAACCATACCCAGATCCCTCGATCTCCTATCTCTCATCTTTGCAAGTCTATAAATATCCTTCTCGCCTTCTTTGGTATCCAACTTGTCATAAACCTCCTTATATACCTTATCCCTCGCATTCCGAACTACTTTTTTAGCTTCCTTCTTTGCTATCATATACTTCTCCAAATTCTCCTTATCACGACTCTTACTTAGATTTCTATAACACTCTCTTTTAACCTTAATAGCTAATTTGACATCCTCGTTCCACCATGATGTATCCTTACCTAGCGGTGCACCGCCTTTAGACTCACCCAATACCTCCTTAGCCACCTTTCTCATGCCACCCGCTATCTTATTCCACATTGATTTTGAATCCTCCTTGAGACACCAATCAGCTTCCTTAACTACCTGCTCTACAAGCATTCCTTGTTTAGCTCCTTTCAGTGCCCACCACTTAATTCTACGATCTATCCTATGTCTATCCCTTTTGCGGCATTGTCTAATTCTAAGATCTAAAATTAAGACTCTATGTTGTGTAGCTACACTTTCTCCCGGTATAACCTTACAATTGATGCAACAACCCCTATCTCTCTTTCTAAGTAGGAAAAAATCTATCTGACTCGTATTAACCCCACTTTTAAATGTTACTAAGTGAGACTCCCTCTTCCTAAACCAAGTGTTTGCTAAGATCATATCATAGGACAAACCAAAATCTAAAATCCTTTCTCCACTTTCGTTTCTTTCTCCTATACCATAGCCTCCATGGATACTCTCAAAAGCATCCCTACTAATGCCTACATGCCCATTAAGGTCACCGCCGATAAAAAGCCTTTCTCCATAAGATATCTCTTGTACTACTCCATCTAAATCTTCCCAAAATTGATGCTTAATGGAATCATCTAAACCTACTTGAGGAGCATAAACACTAATAATATTAATAATATTTGTACCTAGTACTAATTTAATAAGTAAAATCCTATCACCCTTCCTACGGACCTCAACTACATTATCTATAAACTCACGACTCATAACAATCCCTACTCCATTCCTATTCCTATTTATTCTTGTATATCAAATCTTATATCCCCAAGGTTCTATCACTTTTGCTTTCTCATCTACCCATTTGGTCTCTTGTAGACATAAAATATCAATCTTTCTCCTACACATAACATCTACTAACTCTACCAACTTACCAGTTAAAGACCCTATGTTCCAAGAGGCTAACCTAAGTTTATGGTCTTGGACTAACTTCTTTACCCCCACCCGTCCAACAAAGTGAGGGAACCCTTGCCTATTTGACACCACACTCGGGTGCCGGTGTGACGCGTCGCTTCCAAGCGACGAGCTAGCAACCCTTGCCCATTTATCACTGCCTCCGGGCCTATACAGTACAGTGCGTCGCTCAGTAAGGAACGCCCCAACGAAATTCTCATATTGGTTCATATTCATAGGGTATGACTAAGTTTTTATGTTGGCTGTCACAGGCCTACCGCAACCCTCCTCCTTTATCCGGGCTTGGGACCGGCAGTGTATAACTAAACAGTTATACACAGACGGAGTTGCTCTTGGTGCTTGTTTGAGTCCATACAAAGCTCTTTTTAATTTATAGACTTTTTCTGGATATTTCTCATTTTCAAAGCCTGGAGGTTACTCTACATAAACTTCTTCATTAATGTGTTTATTTAAGAATGCACTCTTAACATTAATTTGATATAACTTAAAATTTATGTAACTAGCAAAAGCAAGCATCATTCGAATTGACTCCAATCGAGCCACTGGTGTATAGGTTTTATCAAAATCTATGCCTCGTTCTTGATTATAGCCTTGTGCTACTAGCCTTGCTTTGTTTCAAATGACTTTGCCATTTTCGTTCAGCTTATTTCAGAAGACTCATCTTGTTCCAATTACTGGATGATCCTTTGGTCTATCAACTAGATCTCATACATCATTCCTAGTAAATTGGTTAAGTTCTTCAGACATGGCCAAAAGCCAAAATTCATCATCACAAGCCTCATTGATATTCTTTGGTTCTATTTTAGATATGAAAGCAATATTTGCAATTGCTTTCTAGTTTGGACACTACTCTTTATTTCTCCAATAATTTGCTCATGTGGATGATTAAGAACTTCTTTCCAAATCGGTGGAAGAGGAATATTTTCTTGAGAAGTGCCCTCTATCAAAGGTTATTCTTGAAGTATGACTTCTTCTCCTTCGCTTAGAGGTATAACCTGCTCACAATTCTCATCAAATGCAATATGTAAATATTCTTCAATGCAAGATGTTCTTTTATTAAAAACACGATAAGCTTTGCTTCTAGAAGAATATCCAAGAAATATTGCTTTGTCTGATTTTGAATCAAACTTATCAAGATTATCTTTGGTATTTAACAAGAAGTATTTACTACCAAAAATTTTGAAATATGAGATCTTTGGTATACGATCATAATACAATTCAAAATATATTTTATGTAAGATTGGTCGAATAAAAACACGGTTTAGAACATAACATATTGTATTCACTGTTTCAGCCCAAAAATATTTTGGTAAATTTTTATCTTGAGGCATAGTTCTAGCACATCCTTGCAAAGTTCTATTCTTTCTTTCAACAACTCCATTTTGTGGAGTCACTCTAGGAAAAGCAAAGTTGTGAGATATACCATGTAAATCACAAAACTTTAAAAAAGATTCATTTTCAAATTCACCACCATGATCACTATGAATTGTAATAATAGGTGTAGATTTTTCATTTGTAATTCTTCTACAAAGTTTAAAAAATTCAGAAAAATCATCATTATTGCTTTTTAAAAAAATCACCCAAGTAAATCGAGAATAATCATCTACTATAACAAAAGCATACTTGCTACCATTCAAACTTTGAATTCTAGATCACCCAAAATAGATCTAAATGTAAAAGTTAAAGAGGACATTTTGTTGAAACTATATCTTTTGCTTTGAAAGAACTCTTGATTTGTTTACCCATTTAGCAAGCATCATATAAGTGATCCTTCTTATATGGTATTCTAGGTAGGCCTCTAACAAGATCATTCTAGGATAACTTAGAAATTAATTTAAGGTTAACATGTCCAAGTTTCTTATGCCATCACCATTGAATTTCATTTGAAGCAATAAGACATTTTTCATTAAAAGTGGGCAACTCATCTAGATAAAGTTCATATACATTATTCCTTCTTTTACCTTTAAAAATGATCTTTTTAGATTGAAAATCAGAAATTAATCATAAATCATGTTCAAAAGAAACGTGAAAACCTTTATCACATAATTGACTAATGGATAATAATTTATGCATTAAACCTTCTACTAAAAGAACATTTTCTATCAAGAGAATTTTTGGATTACCAATGTTACCAATACCGATTACTTTTCCCTTGTTATTGTCACCAATGGTGATGGTTCTTCCATTCTTACTTTGAAGGGTGAAAAATAACTCCGGCCTTTCAGTCATATGTTCAGAACAACTGTTGTCCAATATCCATTTGCTCCTTATTTTGTGTACCTACAACAAAATTGGAAGACAAAGCATTTGACCCCTTTTTATTTTTGGGTCCATGAGAGTTAGTCTTAGGCAGTGGCGTAGCTAGGATTCATGTGAGGGGGGCGGCAAACAGGGGTGTAGGAAAAAAAATCAGTTTGATAGTTGGGGGTTCGGGGGCAGCGCCCTAAAAAAAATTGAGATAAAATAAAAAATGGCTACAATTATTAAAAAAAATCTATTTCATATGGACAAATCAAACTATTTGTTGCAGCAAGGACTGGGCTGGGCTAGGACTGGGCTTTTAAAAAAAAAAATTAACTGTTTCACTTATGGTCTTAGGAACCCATATCCATTTGGATTTTGGTTTTCTTTGATAATAAATATTCTTTCTATAAAAAGATTTAGCATTTCTAGAGTAATCATGTCTAGGCTTATAAGCATTATAAGTACCATGATTAGATGCATTTCTATTATAACTAGAGAATTTAGTTCTTTGAACAAATGGTTGAGAATTTTGTTTTTGATTTTTCACCACATAGTTTGGTCTATTTTGAGTATCAAAGAAACTATATCACAGTCCGGTTTTGTTAACCGAGCATCTTTGAGAAGCAAGAAGACTTTCTAGATTCTCTTGTCTTAGTGAATTTGGTCACTATAGAAAGAAGATCATTTGATTTTTCTTTTAGACTTGTTATTTCTTCTTGTAAGATATTGGTTCTAATTCCAATTTCTTTTATCTCAGATGCTTGACAATAGTTTTTCTTCTTAAGATTTTATATCTCTTGAAGTGACACTTTGTTTTGAGAGTCAAAAGTTGAATTTTTAGTTTTTAACTCTTTATTTTTAGAACTTACTCTTAAATTTAGCATATAAATCATTAAATGCTTCTAATAAATCATCATACTCAAATTGTCTTACCGAATCTTCTTGTGCTACAAAGCACATGTTGGCGACTTCTTCATTAGATTCTTCATCAGAAGAGGAGTCACTATCATCCCAATATGCTTGAAATGTCTTTTTCTTCTTGAATTGGTCCTTGAGCTTGATTTTGAGAACAGGACAATCTTTTTTTATGTGTCCAGATTTTTTGCAGTTAAAGCACTTGACTTTATTAGGATTGGAAAAATTTGTTTTCTTTACCTTTCTTTGAAATCTTTCCTTTTTGATGAATCTTTTGAATTGCCTAGTGATGAGGGTAATATCTTCATCTTCATCTGAATCTTCAGAGTCAGAGGTGGCCTTGAAAGCAAGAGATTTTTTCTTGGGTTCTTCTTCTTGTCTATCTTGAAGTTGAACTTCATATGTCATCAAATTACCAACCAAGTCTTCAAGAGAAAGGTTATTTAAATCATTGGCTCCCTCTATAGTTGTGGTCTTTCTCTCCCATTTAGAAGTTAAACACTTCAAGACTTTTCTAACTAAATCAACTTGCGAATATTCTTTCCCAAGGGATTTGAGAGTATTAGTAATATCGGTCATTCTTGTTACCATGTCCGATATAGACTCATTTTGCTTCATTTTAAATAATTCAAATTTATAAACCAAATAAGCAATCTTAGATTCTCTTACCTTTGACGTACCTTCATGAGTAACGAGAAGAGTATGCTAGATTTAATTTGTTGTAGAGCATTGAGAGATGCAATTGAACTCTACCTTGTCAACGACACAATGCATCGCATTCATAGCTTTGGCATTGAGTGAAGCAGTCTTCTTTTCTTCATCAGTCCATTGGCTGAAATCAGTTGATGGCATTTGGTACTTTTATAAAACAACTCTCCAAATTTTGAGATTCATGGATTGTAGAAATATTGTTATTCTTACTTTCCAATATCCATAGTTTGTTTCGTCGAAGAGAGTAGAACGAACTGAGGAGCATCCTTCTTTATGCTGAGATGATGTTGTTGTCATGCTAGATGATGATAAGATCAAAATATAGCTAACCTCCTCTGATACCAAATGAAAGTGCTATAGGATCAAGGCAACGAGTAGTAGAGGGGGGTGAATAGTGTTTTTAAATAGTGTCTTTTGAATTTTGAACGACTTTAAGATTTGCAAAGCAATCACACAAAGAACACAAGAATTTATCTTGGTTCAGTCTTTCAGACCTACATCTAGTCCCCAAGCAAAATCCACTTGAGATTTTCACTATCAACCTTATGTAACTACAAGATCATACAGATCAAATCTGGTCTCACTTTCAGTAATAATCCTACTGAAAGCAAACAACTCCTTTAAACCAAGGAGTCCTTTCCTTTTATAGAAAAATGAAATAATCAACTTACAATCAACCTACGAGCCCTTCTTATGAATGTAAATGGAATGCAATTGGCTTTTGAGGTTGTTGAAATACTCAACTCACGAATTCACTGTCTCTCAAAAGAATTTGAGTGAAAAATTGGAGTGGAAATATCAAGTGAGAAAACAAATACTTTAATGAATAGGAGTGAAAAGCAAAGAATTTGATCTTTGTAATTCAATGTAATTCGATATAATTCAATGTTTTTTAGTGTGGAATGCACTCATATTTATAGTTGAAAGATTTCATATATTGAGGGTATCAAAAGGGTGTTAAAACAGATCAAAATGTTTGAAAAATAAAAAGACAGGACTTTTAAAAGTTACAGAAAAATAGCAAAATTAGTCGACTGAAACAGTAGTCAGTCGACTGAAATCAAATATTAGTAGACTGAGAGTTATTGTTGGTCGACTAATGTGTTTATCATAGCCGTTTGAAAATCTGAAGTTTTGAAACTTAGTCGACTGATAATATCATCAGTAGACTGAAAAATCTTTCAGTCGACTACTGCTAATTTTTTTTTAAAATGCATGTTTTGTCCGACGACTGATAAAACCTTCAATCGACTGCTGCTAAAGTTTCCATAAAACAGACATTCTGTCTGATCGACTGATAAAACCTTCGGTCCACTAATTTTATAAAAATGATATTTTTGCTTAGAAAATTTGGCGCAAAAGGTTTGGTCGACTGGTGAGTCTATTGGTCGACTAATAAACATGAAAAATTAAGTCTAGAGTTTTCTAAAATGATTTTTATGAAAGGTTCTTTTAAAAAAGCTTTTCTAAAGACTTTTTAGGTGAAATGCAATCGAAATATGCACTCTAAGTAAGGCTTTTACAAGAATCTAAGACTTTGATTGAATTTTACATTTGCACACTAGTCTTCAAAGATTCTTTATCGAATTCTTCAATTCTTGTCATCTTTCTTCATTGCCTCAGCTGAAATACAGTTGATTCACTTGTTCATCAGCAAAACCTTGTACTTGAAGTATCGTGTACGGCTTCAATGTCATAACACACGTGTCTTAAACCTCTTCCTAAACTAGCAGCATTTTATCTATTATAATGTGAGTGTACCAAACTTTTTCTTAAAACCTATCAGAATCTAAATTGAACCTAACCTTGTTTCTAACTTATAAAAGTGCTTTATGCAACACAATATAGTTAGTGGTCGAAAAACCTTGAACCGACATTGCAATTATCTTAAATTATATCGTTTTTTATGTTTTCATAGCTTTATGAGAAGCTCACTTTCAGAAAATTATAAAAAGCTTGCATCTCTATATATGAAAATGAACTTTCTCACTCTTTGATTGCCTTTTTGTGAGTCTTAAAATCCTTCTTTTCAGTATAGATTCTCTGTGAATTTTTTATAAAAAGCTTCAAATTAGTTTCGAATGAAAAGCCATAAGTTTGAACAATGCTTTAATTTTATGTTATCTCTTGCTTTCCTTCTATTACGTTTCTTGCATGCTTCCTAAACCCTACATGCTTCATAAATACAGGTGTTTTTTGCGCATTGTTTTATTGCTTCATGCTTCACACATGTTTCTTGCTATCGTAACTAAGCAACATACTTCCAAAAAGGTGCTTGAAAATAAAATAAAAGAAACAAGAAAGGTAGGAAAACTGAGAAAATTGCATTGAACACCAACATGGAGATTCCAACTTATCATATTTTTTGATGCTTTAAAACACCACCATGTATTTATTTCAATGGAAGGGAAGGGTCTTTTATATTTCTAAAAAATCCCTTTAGTTCTACCTTCATATGGGAGTTTTTTCATATAGGGAGAGGTACCAAAGGAGTTTCCCATGAGAAGACGAAAGTGGTGGGAATAACTGGTGCTCAGTTAGGTCCAGCATGACACCTTTCCACCATAATGCTTGGATGTTTGTTTTACACATGGCAGGAAAGGGATATCAGCTCGACAATTTTTCATGAAAATTGCATTACCACATGAAAAAGTTATTTCCAAATAATAGTTCAAAGATTGAGAATCGATGTAACACATAAAAGTATGATCCTTGACCACCTTCCCTTTGGATCCCTATCAACAAACAAGAAAGTCCTCTCTAAGCCTCAGCAATCGTTCTTTCGGTGCCATTCTGGCAAAAATATATCTCTATCTCTGTTATTGTAGGATTAGATTTTAGGAATATACAAGTATGCTTAGATTTTAAGGATTTTAAGTGCAGTTTTTGCAAATCTTGAGCGAATCAATATTTTTTAATTAGTGAGCTATCTTTGCATGGTGAGGCAATAGTGATGATTTTTTGTTCATGATACGAACATGGGATTTGTATGGATGCACAAGTTCATTTTGAATGAATGCACAAAATGAATGATGATAGAAGTAGGTTTGTTTTTATTAAATGAACTAAATGATTGTATGAGCAAATTCATTTTTGAACGAAGGAAATGAACAATTGTATGAGCAAGTTTATTTTTTAATAGATGAAAATCGAGATTATTCTAAGTGGGTCTATTTTTTAATAAATGAAATGAATGTATAGATATGCATGTTCATTTTAAATGAATGATTGGATGAGCAGGTTCATTTTCTAATGGATGAAATAAATGTATGTATAAGCAGGTTTATTTTTTAAAGTATTCAGGGCAAAAATCTAATTCGAGATTTATATTTAAGACAAAAATCTATGTTTTTTTGACAAACATTCATAATTGGATCCAACATGATACCAATTATAACATTAGGATAGCAAAAAATTGTTGCATATTTTTATATAAGTTTTATACTCTTTGGGTTTTTGGATCCAATTCAAGATCCATATTTCAAGACAAAAATTCATGATTTTCGACAAACATTCATAATTGAACCCAATATGAAACAAATATAACATTGAGATAGAAAAAACCGGTTTTGTTTTTTTTTTACATAAGTTTTATATTGTTTTGGTATTTGGATCCAATTTGAGATCCATGTTCAGGGTAAAAAACTATGATTTTCGACAAACATTCATAGTTGGATTCAATATGATATAATTATGACAATGAAATATCAAAAAATGGTATTCACACAAGTTTTATATTGTTTTGGTATTTGGATCCAATACAAGATCTATATCCTACTCTAAAATACATAATAAATATATTAAAACATGGATATTGGTGTGCGGATCAGGTTGTGTTAGGTGTAAGAAAGAATGGAGAGAAATTCAAAGAAGGAATGAGGTGTTTAAGATAGAGGTCTTGATGAGGTGGAATAGTCCCATATTGCTTTTGCATGAGTTTTCTGAGAGCTTTATAAGCAATTAGTGAACTCATACACTTGTTCCTGAGAACAAGGGAGTGGGATGACCACCACACACACGCGCGCGCGCGCGCGCCCGCCCGCCGTGCCGTGCCGAGCCGAGCCGGGCCGGGTCGGGTCGGGTCGGGTTCGGGTTCGGGTAATTGGCCCTTTAGGGCCATATCCCATCAAGACAAGTATCTTTTTACCCAAAGTTTCTTTGGATTTGGATTCAGTTATGGGTTATGGGAATGGATAACGGGTCACGACTCCTCGTATTCCGTGCCCGTTATGACGCTTCGGATTCCGTAACGGGTCTCGATCTTTCGAAGACCGCTAACGGATCACGTCCCCTCGGATTCCGTAACGGGCTCCTTCCACGTTTCATAACCGTTCGTGGGTTATAAAAGCGTGGTGAGGGGTGGGGTTACGGAGAGACTGAGACAGACGATTTCTGAAGAAGCATTCTGCGATTTCCCTTCTCTCTCTCTTTTTCCTGTGAGTTATCCTGTAAGGGTTGTTCTGCAACTGTGGTTCGAAGAGGCTGTTTTCGAAGGACGATCCATCGGGGTGCACCGTTCGGTTCGTCGTGGCTATTGTATCCTGGGGGAAGGACGCCGGACCCTGATCTGCACAGTATGTGGGGGCGAATCTTCTCTAAGGGGAGTACTTTCGTACGCCTTAGCTTGCTGCATATTCTAAACATGTGCATGTTGTTTTCTATATGTTCTGTGCCTGTGTTTGTTTATATGCTTACGTCTAGATTTTGGTCTGATGCGGAAAATGCCATGCTTGCTCCCTGTTACTGTTTCGGTCGTCTGTTAATCATGTTATTTACACTGTTGTATTTCTTGTTTTATTTCGTGTTTTATATCATGATGACGATTGTGAAACTGTGTGATCTGATTTATGATCCAACAGTCTTAGAGAAGATTCTAAGCATGTCGACTTCTTCTGCGTTTGTACCAAAAGTGGACATGTCCGGTATGCCGGAAAAGTTTGCCGGGCAGAACTTCAAGCGTTGGCAGCAACGCATGAAGATCTGGTTCACTACGATAGGGCTGTTGAATGTTCTGGAAATCGACTGCCCTTCGGTGTCTGATACGAACCCTGACCCTGCTGCAGTCACTGCGGCTGTAGAGTGGAAAGAAAAGGACAGTATATGCCATGGTTGCATACTGTTGGCTCTGTCCAACACTTTGTTTGATGTGTACTGTTCTTCGTCTACCACCGCTAAGGGTTTATGGGATCAACTTGACAAGAAGTACAATACCGAAGACCAAGGTCTTGAAAAGTACTCCGTTGCCAAGTTTCTGAAATACCAGATGGTAGAAGGCAAGTCGGTCACTGAACAGGCCCACGAGTTTCTGCTATTGCTCCATAGTTTGGCTGAGGCTGAAATGAAACTTCCTGAGAAGTTCCAGGTTATGACCATCGTAGAGAAATTTCCTAAGTCTTGGGTAGACTTCGGTATGTCTCTTAAGCACCGTAGAGGAAAAATTTCTCTAGATGATCTTATGGTAGCCATTGCCATTGAAGAGGAGCATAGGAGCCAGAAACAGATCGTAATGCCAACTGAACCGCCTAAGGTGAACATGATGACCGGAGCTTTTAAGGGCAAGGGACAAAAACCAAAATCTGCAATGAAAAACCAGTTTAAACCTAAGGCCAAAATCCAGAAAAAGGCAAAGAACAAACCTTGCTGGAACTGTGGGCAGGTTGGGCACTGGGCTAAAGAATGTCCTTACAAGAAAGCCAAAGCTCATGGGACCACAGAAGGAACGCCTCAAGTCAACATGGTGACTGAGGTCGTTGGGACCAGTACTGGGTATGTTTCTGTTAACCCACAAATCTATCACGTTTATGAGCCAACTGAGTGGCTGGTTGACACTGGGGCTAATGTGCACGTCTGTGCTGATAAGTCTGTCTTTGTATCATACCAGGCTGCTTCAGGCAGATCCGTGACTATGGGCAATTCAACGGCTGCAAAGGTGTTAGGGATTGGACGCGTGGATCTGAAGTTTCCTTCAGGACGAGTTCTATCTTTACACAGAGTGCACCATGTGCCTGTAGTTAGAAGGAACATTCTAAGTGGTTCATGTCTTGTTAGAGAGGGTTATGAATTTAACTTTAAATGTAATAAAGTTGTTATTTTACATTCTGGAACTTTTATTGGCAAAGGGTATTTAGATGATGGTTTATTCAAACTTCGTGTTGAACATGTTTGCAGTAATAAATTAGAGAATGATGTTTCTTTTGATTCATTGTCTAATGTTGCTTATAACATAGAATCATCTGACTTATGGCATAACAGATTAGGTCATGTGAATTTCAATTCTATGAAACGCATGATGAACTTGAAAATGATTCCTGAACATTCCATTGATAAAACTAAAAAATGTGAAATTTGTGTGCAAGCAAAACAATGTAGGAAATCATTCCATACGATTGTTAGAGATTCTGAAATATTGGATCTGGTGCATACAGATATCTGTGAGTTTAATGGAGTGTTAACTAGAAATCATAAAAAGTATTTTATCACTTTTATAGATGATAGCACTAAATATTGTTATGTGTATCTGCTAAAATCAAAAGATGAAGCTTTTGATAAGTTTCTTAACTTTAAGAATGAAGCAGAAACACAAACTGGTAGAAAACTTAAAAGATTGAGGTCTGATAGAGGAGGAGAATATACCTCTAATAAACTCGATGAATATTGCAAATCTGTTGGAATAGTTCATGAGTTTACTGCTCCATATTCTCCTCAATCCAATGGGATTGCAGAAAGAAAGAATAGAACCCTAACTGATATGATAAATACTCTACTTGGGAGTTCTGGATTACCTACCTATATGTGGGGGGATGCTCTGAATACGGCTTGCCATATTCTGAATAGAGTACCTCAGAAGCATAAGGATAGTAGCCCGTTCGAACTCTGGAGAAATAGGAAAGCTAGCTTAAAATACCTTAAAGTGTGGGGGTGCCTTGCTAAGGTACTTGTCCCAGAGCACAATAGGAAGAAGCTGGGTCCTAAAACAGTAGATGCTGTCTTTTTGGGTTATGTAGAGAACAGCTATGCCTACAAGTTCTTAGTAATTAAGTCTGAGATATCTGGCATAGATGTTAACTCTATTGTAGAGCTTCGAGAAGCTACATTCTTTGAGGATGTATTTCCCATGAAAGTTGGTGTACCTCAGAATCTGTCTTCTATAGATATACCTTCAACTTCTGGTTCCATTCCCGAACATGTGGAAAGGATGACAGATGTGGGGGTAGAACCATCTTGTTCCCATCCTAGACCCGATGAGTCTGAGGAAGTGGTTGAACCTAGAAGGAGCAAGAGACCAAGGATTACCAAGGATTTGGGAAGTGACTTTATCACTTACCTTATCGAAGATGATCCTCCCACTTTTCGGGATGCAATGGCTTCACCTGAAGCAAAGCATTGGAAAGATGCCATCAAGAGTGAAATGGATTCCATTATCTCTAATGGTACTTGGGAACTGGTTGACCTCCCTCGTGGTAGTTCCACAATTGGGTGCAAATGGATCTTTAAGAAGAAGTTAAAACCAGATGGATCCATTGACAAGTACAAGGCGAGACTGGTTGCCAAGGGGTTCAAACAAAAGGAGGGAATAGACTATTTCGATACCTATTCTCCGGTTACCCGGATGACCACTATTAGAGTGCTTATTGCACTGGCTTCCATTTATGATCTCTCGGTCCATCAAATGGACGTGAAGACCGCTTTCTTGCATGGCGATCTTGAAGAAGAGATCTATATGGATCAACCTGAGGGTTATGTGGCTCCTGGAAATGAAGATAAAGTTTGTAGACTTGTTAAGTCATTATATGGACTAAAACAAGCCCCTAAACAATGGCATGAGAAGTTTGATAATATTATATTATCATTTGGCTTTGTTGTCAATGAATCTGATAAGTGTGTTTATTGTAAAGTTAAAAGTGATGGTTGTATTATTTTATGCCTGTATGTAGATGATATTCTACTGTTTGGTTCCAATATGGGAATTGTTAATGAGACAAAGTCGTTTCTTAGTAGTAAGTTTGATATGAAGGATATGGGTGTTGCAAGCGTGATCTTAGGCTTAAAGCTGACTCGTTCAGCTGAAGGGTTAACCATTTCACAATCTCACTTTGTCGAGAAAGTACTTGTGAAATTTGGATATAACCAAGGGAGATCTGTAGCAACTCCATATGACCCTTCTATTTCTCTTCATAAGAATACGACTGGTGTTCCTGTGTCTCAATTGAGGTATTCCCAGATTATTGGAAGTTTGATGTATCTTGCAAATTGCACGAGACCGGATATTTCGTTCTCCGTGACAAAATTAAGTAGATACACAAGTTGTCCAAATCGCACTCATTGGAAGGCGTTGGACAGGGTACTTAGATACCTAAAAGGAACTATTTCCTTGAGTTTGCATTACAAGAGATTCCCTGCAGTTCTTGAGGGATATAGTGATGCAAGCTGGATAGCCATGAACTCTGGCAGTTATGGCGTGACTGGGTATGTATTTACCTTGGGTGGCGGCGCAGTCGCCTGGAGATCAGTAAAGCAGACCATCTTGTCTCGGTCTACTTTTGAGGCTGAACTCTGTGCTTTAGATGTCACTGGATTGGAAGCTGAATGGTTAAAGGGACTTCTTGAAGAACTTCCTTTAATGTGCAAGCCAATTCCTGCGATATCTGTGCATTGTGACAATATGGCCACAATTGCAAAGATTAAAAGCACAAAATATAACCAAAAGCAGAGGAGACACATCCAAGTCAGAATAAAATTTGTAAGGGAACTGGTGTCTCAGTTAGTGGTTGCTGTGGACTATGTTGGATCCAAAGAGAACACAGCTGATCCATTAACGAAAGGACTAGATAAGTCTTTAGTCCTAATATCCAGAGAGGGGATGGGACTGAAACCCATCAGTAGTTCATCTACAGTAGCAACCCAACCTATCTGAGTGGAGATCCCACAAAGTAGGTTCAATGTGGTATTAACAAGCTGTAGGGTGAACTGGATAGCACCTTATTAAATATGATACTTTGTATCTGTGTCTGTTCCCCTGTTTACTCTGGAAAGGTGCTGTAGCTGCAAGTTAAGGAAGAGATAAAACTCTGAATGGGTTCAAAGCTTTCAAGGCGAGATGTTAGCAGTGCATCTTTGGAGAAGCCCACCTATGTGAGTGTGACTGTGTGGCCGCAGTTCAAGGAATTGGGTTATTCCTGAAGTCACTCATGAAACAGGATTCGGGCGCATGGCCATTAACGCGCCGCCCCTAAAGATTACAACCAGAACCTTTATCGTGTTGTTGCTAATGGACACTCCTACACCAAAGGTTCAAGTTCAAGACTTCAGTTCACTTCGTTCCTGTGGGGGTAAAAGTTAGTCAACTAAGGTAGTGGTTCAAACCGGAAGGTACCATTGCTGAAAGCATGATATGTCTTGTTGCAGAATGTCTCTTTTTGGCACTTTTGTTTCCTCCCGCTTCATTCTTTGAATTTGTGGGGGAATGTTAGGTGTAAGAAAGAATGGAGAGAAATTCAAAGAAGGAATGAGGTGTTTAAGATAGAGGTCTTGATGAGGTGGAATAGTCCCATATTGCTTTTGCATGAGTTTTCTGAGAGCTTTATAAGCAATTAGTGAACTCATACACTTGTTCCTGAGAACAAGGGAGTGGGATGACCACCACACACACGCGCGCGCGCGCGCGCCCGCCCGCCGTGCCGTGCCGTGCCGAGCCGAGCCGGGCCGGGCCGGGTCGGGTCGGGTCGGGTTCGGGTTCGGGTTTGGGTAATTGGCCCTTTAGGGCCATATCCCATCAAGACAAGTATCTTTTTACCCAAAGTTTCTTTGGATTTGGATTCAGTTATGGGTTATGGGAATGGATAACGGGTCACGACTCCTCGTATTCCGTGCCCGTTATGACGCTTCGGATTCCGTAACGGGTCTCGATCTTTCGAAGACCGTTAACGGATCACGTCCCCTCGGATTCCGTAACGGGCTCCTTCCACGTTTCATAACCGTTCGTGGGTTATAAAAGCGTGGTGAGGGGTGGGGTTACGGAGAGACTGAGACAGACGATTTCTGAAGAAGCATTCTGCGATTTCCCTTCTCTCTCTCTTTTTCCTGTGAGTTATCCTGTAAGGGTTGTTCTGCAACTGTGGTTCGAAGAGGCTGTTTTCGAAGGACGATCCATCGGGGTGCACCGTTCGGTTCGTCGTGGCTATTGTATCCTGGGGGAAGGACGCCGGACCCTGATCTGCACAGTATGTGGGGGCGAATCTTCTCTAAGGGGAGTACTTTCGTACGCCTTAGCTTGCTGCATATTCTAAACATGTGCATGTTGTTTTCTATATGTTCTGTGCCTGTGTTTGTTTATATGCTTACGTCTGGATTTTGGTCTGATGCGGAAAATGCCATGCTTGCTCCCTGTTACTGTTTCGGTCGTCTGTTAATCATGTTATTTACACTGTTGTATTTCTTGTTTTATTTCGTGTTTTATATCATGATGACGATTGTGAAACTGTGTGATCTGATTTATGATCCAACAGGTTGAACTATCCAAAATAAAGTTATCCAACCCATTATGTGTTCAAGTTGTTTGCACAGCATAAATCAAACAACAAACATAAGTAACACAACCTCAATAAACACTTCAAACAAACGCTGGACTTGGTACAGTTGTTACATGACAGAGAAAACATGTTTTTTTCTTTTTTATTCCCTTTCAATCTTGGACAGTGCATCAAACAAGCCCTAAAGGTAGGGCATTCATCACCATAGAATCTCAATGATAAAGATGGGGCGAGAGACGAGGGTGCAACCGGACTTGAAGAGGAGTTACCTTGGGCATGGTCATGCCAAAGCCCTCGGTCATGTCTATCGGACAATCCTTGGGCGTGGACCACTCAAAGCTTTGAATTAAACGTGCCAATGTCAAGTGAGCTACTTGGGTAGCTAGTGATGAACCTGGGCACGACCGTCGGCCGGAACCAAATGGAATGAAGTCGAAGCTCTGGCCACCAAAACTGGTGTCCTTGTGGCTCGTCAAGAACCTCTCTGGTTTGAACTCTTCTGGTTCTGACCATATCACAGGGTCCCTGTGTATCTTCCATGCATTAATAAACAGGCTCGTGCCCACTGGTATGTCATATCCACCTATGTTGACTGGTTCAATTGACTCACGTGCGACTAGCAGTGGGCCCACTGGGTATAGGCGCATGGCCTCCTTGAGTATGGCTTGCAAGTATATCAGCTTCTTGATATCTGAGTCGTCCATTTGTCTTTCTCTGCCTACGTGGAAGTCCAACTCATCTTGGGCCTTGTACAACACATGGCGGTTGTTCAATAGAAGAGAAAGGGCCCACACTGAGGTATCTGACGTGGTGTCTTCCCCAGCCGCAATCAAGTTCTGCAGTAAATGAAAATCAAAATATCACATATATATATATATATATCGATGTAAATGTGGTCAATAATGGATAAACTGTAGCTTAGTAGCTCTCGTAATGCCATGGCCAACTGATGTTAAGCAATGTCTGCAAGTGCAACTTTCTCTTTTTCTGTAATATAGTTAATGGCAAAGAAGAGGGACAAATTTCAGAATTAAAGTTTGTTCAGGATGTTATGCTATCTGATGTTTTTGTCCGATCCTGTAGGGTGATTTACTGTTAGTTCTTTCATGGAATGAATAAGATTCTTTTATTATGTCAAGCTGAAGGCTTCCGATCAAATCCCACAAATACATGGATGCTGCCGTTCATTTATTATGGTTGGAGCACGTAAGGCTGGGTGGTCGTGTCTTCAACCTGGAATTTTATCGTAAGGCCCATCAGGTGACCCACCCGATTCTTGGTGAGGGCTTTCTTTGATCATGAGAAGAAAAAAAACTCTTTGATTAACAAGGAATGATAATTAAATTATAAACTCACCCAAGCGGTAGCCTTGATTAAGGTGTCGGTAGGTAGCACGTCAGACAGATGACCATCGTCCAATTGGCTGATAAGCACGTCAGACAGACGATGGAATCCTTTCTCTGCTAGTGCTCCGCCACCCAAGCGGTGGTGATCTCGTCCATCTTCTGTTGGACCCTCTTCATGGCCTTCAGACGGCCATCCACATCGAGGCGCTCCAGCCAAGGGAGCGCATCCGACACGGTAAAAACCCCAAGTAGATAGAATAACTCCTCTATCAACTTGAGGAACTCGCTTGCACCCTCATCTTTTACAGCATCGTCTCCGTCGAAGTACCGTTTTCCCATGACCATCCTCAGGATGATATTCATTGTGAAGAAAGGTGTTTTTTACAAAAATACTCCCCAATTTTTGTTGGCAACAACTGAGAGAAGAATCCGGATGAGTTCATTTTTGCAACAGGTGCAAAAGTGTCAGTAAAATCAATTCCTTTTTTTTTTGTATATCCTTTTGCCACTAATCTAGCTTTATACCTTTCTATAGTTCCATCACTATTATATTTAATCTTGTAGACTCATTTGCACCCCACTGTCATTTTCTCTTTTGGTAAATTTACCATGGTCCAAGTGTTATTCTTTAGCAATGCTTTCAATTCATCCTTCATAGCAGATTTCCATTTGTAATCTTGCATAGCTTCTTTGAAAGACGTGGGTTCTTGATGTTTATAAGTTTTAGCCAAAAAAGCAAGGTAAGTTTTAGACAGTCTTGTCAAATCAAACAGATTTTCTATAGAATGCTTTTTGGGCATCTGATCTAAGCAATAATAATAATAGTCTCTCAATCTGACTAGCAGTTTAGATACACGTTCATACCGTCTTACATTCTTGAATTTGCACATTAGATGGATCACCCTCACCGGGCTCAGCAACATCATTGGGACTGGAACTTGCACTTTCTTGAATATCTTCACATACCAATTCAGAATTGTGAGATATGGGAAAGACGATGTTGGGCTCTTGCTTATCTCTTTCTTTGTGATGTTGACTATCATAGAAAGGATCACTAAAGAATGGATCATTTTAAAAAAACTTGACATCTCGAGATATCTATAATCTCTTATTTATCGGATCAAAGCATTTAAAACCCTTTTTTGAGACTAAATATCCAACCAATATGCACTTAACTGCTCTACTTTCAAGTTTGTTCCTGAATTTTTCATGAATATGAACATAGCACTTACACCCAAACACTTTCAAATGCTTTATGGAAATCTCTTTCTTCCAAAGTAATTTCATGGGCATTTGATTGCTTAAACTGGAGCTAGGAATGTGATTAATAATGTAGCAAGCAACAGATATAGCATCAGACCAAAAAACAGAAGGAACATTCATATAAAACATGATGAACCGAGCAAGATTAAGTAAGTGACAATTTTTTTGCTCGGCAACCCCATTTTGTTGGGGGGTTCCAGCACAAGTGTTTTGGGGAATTATGCTTTTGTCACCTAAGAAGGATTTTAATTCTTCATTGACATATTCTCCCCCATTATCAGATCTAAAATGCTTAATCTTGGCATTATATTGCGTAACCACTATATTGTAAAACATTTTGAAGACTTTAGTCACTTCACTTTTTTGTTTAAGAAAGTAAACCCAAGTGACACGAGATTTATCTTCAATAAAGGTAACATAATATTTAAATTCAAACACAGACTGGACAGGTGCAGGTCCCCACATGTTAGAATGAACCAAGTCAAATAAAACATTGCTTCTAGTAGCTAACTTAGGGAAAGGTAACCGAGTAGCCTTGGAACACTTGCAAGCATCACAAGAGGTATTTTCAAAAGGTAAGTCAGGAATCAAAAGTTTTAGAACACTATGAGGAGCATGACCAAGATGAGAATGCCATACATTAAAGTTATTTGAGACATGCCCATGACTAAACAAGGCTTTTCCAAATGAGTTAAGATAATATAATTCACTTCGTTCGATGCCTCTACCAATCTCATTCTTTGTCGTCTGGTCCTGAAACACGATATCCTTAGAATAAAAAATGGCCAAACAGTTATGAGACCTAGTGATCTTACTAACAGACATAAGATTAACAGCCAAATTAGGAATGACCAAAACTTCAGAATCATCAGACTTATTGAGAAGTTTCAATTTTTTTGACCCTTTTGCCATTATGATAGACCCATCGGTTGTATACACAGGTTTTGCATGTGTATGCTGGTCGATAGGTATATCCTTGCTTAGCATATGATCGGAGGCCCCAGAATCAACAACCCACTCAATTTCAGAGGCATAAGAGACATAAGCACTAGTATTCTTACCTTTGTCGTCAGAGCATCCGGGGTTAATGGGAGTGGATGACACTAGATTTGTTTTACTCATTTGCTGAAAAAAATGAGCTAATTATTCTCTGGTGACAAAATTTGCAGCCTCACGATTTGATCCAGTATTTTTCCCTTGGTCTTTCTCATGAGTCGCTTTGCCAACAAGATCCCAACATTTTTCTTTTGTGTGACCAGTCTTTTTACAATAAGTACACTTAAATCTAGATCTGAATTTCTGACAATCATGATTAGAAAGAAAACCAGTATGGTTATCAGTAACCTTCTTATCGCTCACTTGAAGAGCCATTTATTCTGGATGCTCCTCTTTATGTTTTTGAGACGGTGGATTCATAACTTTTCTTCTAGTCTCCGCTCGCTGAATCATAGAACATACCATATTAAAAGATGGCAAGGGAGTAGTCATTAGAATTTGACTACGAAATTGTTCATAGTCGGGACCGAGGCCGGCCAGAACTTTAAAGACTTTGTCTTCTTCAAACCGTTTCTGATTAATCCCAACATCCCCGGATGGTGGCCTATATTGAAGAAGTTCATCCCACGTTCCTCTTAGCGTACCGATATACGCACTAAAAGGTTTGTTTTCTTGGGTGAATTTCGCAATTTCCATCTGCAACTCATACACTCGAGCAAGATTATACCTCTCGCCATATATTTCATTTACAGCGTCCCACACATCTTTTGCGGTATACATAAATAAAAAATTCTTTGCAATTTCGAGTTCCATGAAATTTAGAAGCCAACCCATAACTATGTCATTTTCTGATTCCCATTTCTCATAGGTGGGATCAGACACATCAGGTTTACTTATTTTACATGTGATATATCTCACTTTCGATTTTCCACTAAAAAAATGTTTCATTGATTTCGCCCAGCTAATATAGTTGTTTCCTGAGAACAGCGACGTGGTGATGCAAAGGAAATGGCCTGACTCCGAGTAGCCAGATTTGGGCTTGCCATTAAGATGCAGCGAAGCGGGTTCAAACGCTACACCCAAGAGTCGTGATGATTCTCCCATTGTATATGAAACACGGCTATGCCAAAAAACAACCAATAATGAAAAAAACACAACACTACTTGAACAGAGCCAAAAAAACCCGATCTTAGCAACACAAGCTCGTCAGACTATAGTGCCTATGTTCTGCTTTGATCATCTGATCCACTATCGGAACAATATATATCAGATCTAGGATGAGAATCAGCATATAGACTTACCACGATACCAAGGAGAGATAAAACACAGAAAACCTGACAGCCTTCTCACGTTCAGCAACCTTCACACGTTTATAGAGAAAGAAACGTCACAACAATAGTTTGAAAGAGGGATCAGCACACGGTAGCAACAGATGATCAGCAGAAGCTACCAGATTCGGAGCGCTGGAAGGCATCAAAAATCAACAAAAAAAGAATCAGCAGAAATGTCTGCTATCAGATCCAGACAATGAATGGCTCCACAATGACGTTCTGAAATAGCAGCAGGTCATCAACTTGCTCTGATACCATATATTAAACCATGAATACATAGAAGAGAATCACACAACGATGTAAGGTGGTTCGGTTGTTTGCCTACATCCACAACCAAAACTCTGCTCACTTTCCCTCTTTTTTATTATGTTCTTTAGAAGAGGAGAGGGGATACATAAATAACGATGGGCGACTATCCCTTTCCATATTAGGATAGTACCCATCCAAAAAACAAAATAAACAAGAGAAGAAATCCCTTCAACGAATTGCCAAACCTTCCAAAAAAAATTGTAACTGAAAAAGCTACAGATAACAGAGCTAACATCTTTAATTTATCTTATGTGGAAGTTTCTTTAAAAAAAAAATTATCTTATGTGGAAGTAAACAATATATAGTAAGTTTTGAGAGTCGGATTTGCTCTAAAATAATTAACTATCTTGTTTTCATATTATGAGACCTTATTTTGAATTAAAGTTCCTTAAAATCAATTTCAAATTGGTCAAAATTAGGGAATTTGCAAAGTTCAATACACTACAAGAAGACAATTGTTCCCTTCCAATTCTACTTTTCTACATCACCAACTCAAGTTTATTAGAGGGTACATATTGGTTGAGTGACTGCCAACTAATTGTCAATATGAGGTATCTTTGCATGGTGAGGCAATCATGATGATTTTTTGTTCATGACACGAACATGGGATTTGTATGGATGCACAAGTTCATTTTGATTGAATGCACAAAATGAATGATGGTATAAGTAGGTTTGTTTTTATTAAATGAAATAAATGATTGTATGAGCAAATTCGTTTTTGAACGAAGGAAAAGAACAATTGTATGAGCAAGTTTATTTTTTAATGGATGAAAACCGAGATTATCTAAGTGGGTTTATTTTTTAATAAATGAAATGAATGTATAGATATGCATGTTCATTTTAAATAAATGATTGGATGAGCAGGTTCAATTTCTAATGGATGAAATAAATATATGTATAAGCAAGTTCATTTTTTAAAGTATTCGGGGCAAAAATCTAATTCGAGATCTATATTTAAGACAAAAATCTATGTTTTTTTGACATTCATAATTGGATCCAACATGATACCAATTATAATATTAGTATAGCAAAAAATTGTTGCGTATTTGTTTTTATATAAGTTTTATATTGTTTGGGTTTTTGGATCCAATTTAAGATCCATATTTCAAGACAAAAATTCATGATTTTCGACAAACATTCATAATTGAACCCAATATGAAACAAATATAACATTGAAATAGAAAAAACCGGTTTTTTTTTTTTAACATAAGTTTTATATTGTTTTGGTATTTGGATCCAATTTGAGATCAATGTTCAGGGCAAAAATTTATGATTTTCTACCAACATTCATAGTTGGATTCAATATGATATAATTATGACAATGAAATATCAAAAAAATGATATTCACACAAGTTTTATATTGTTTTGGTATTTGGATCCAATACAAGATCTTTATCCTACTCTAAATACATAATAAATATATTAAAACATGGATATTGGTGTACATTTCAGGTTGTATGATCCAAAATAAAGTTATCCAACCCATTATCAACGTGTGTTCAAGTTGTTTGCACAACATAAATCAAGCAACAAACACAAGCAACGCAACCTCAGTAGACACTCTAAACAAACGTTGAACTTGGTACAGTTGTTACTTAACATACAGAGCATGTATTTTGTCTTTTTTATTCCCTTCCAATCCTGGACAAGGCATCAAACAAGCCATAAAGGTACAACATTCATCACCGTAAAGTCTCAATGATAAAGATGGGGCGAGAGACGAGGGTGCAACAGGACTTGAAGAGGAGTTACCTTGGGCATGGTCATGCCAAAGCCCTCGGTCATGTCTATCGGACAATCCTTGGGCGTGGACCACTCAAAGCTGTGAATTAAACGTGCCAATGTCAAGTGAGCTACTTGGGTAGCTAGTGATGAACCTGGGCACGACCGCCGGCCGGAACCAAATGGAATGAATTCGAAGCTCTGGCCACCAAAACTGGTGTCCTTGTGGCTCGTCAAGAACCTCTCTGGTTTGAACTCTTCTGGTTCTGACCATATCACTGGGTCCCTGTGTATCTTCCATGCATTAATAAACAGACTCGTGCCCACTGGTATGTCATATCCACCTATGTTGACTGGTTCAATTGACTCATGTGCGACTAGCAGTGGGCCCACTGGGTATAGGCGCATGGCCTCCTTGAGTATGGCTTGCAAGTATATCAGCTTCTTGATATCTGAGTCGTCCACTTGTCTTTCTCTGCCTACGTGGAAGTCCAACTCATCTTGGGCCTTGTTCAACACATGGCGGTTGTTCAATAGAAGAGAAAGGGCCCACACTGAGGTATCTGACGTGGTGTCTGCCCCAGTCGAAATCAAGTTCTGCAGTAAATGAAAATCAAAATATCACATAAATATATCGATGTAAATGTGGTCAATAATGGCTAAACTGTAGCTTAGTAGCTCTTTTTCTGTAATATAGTTAATGGCAAAGAAGAGCGACAGATTTCAGAATAAAAGTTTGTTCGGGATGTTATGCGATCTGATGTTTTTTGTAGGGTGATCTACTGTTAGTTCTTTCATGGAATGAATAAGATTCCTTTTCCTCCTGTGTCAAGCTGAAGGCTTCGGATCAAATCTCACTAATACATGGATGCTGCCGTTCATTTATTATGGTTGGAGCACGTAAGGCCCATCAGGTGACCCACCCGATTCTTGGTGAGTTCTTTCTTTGATCATGAGAAAGAAAAAAATTCTTTGATTAACAAGGAATGATAATTAAATTATAAACTCACCCAAGCCGTAGCCTTGATTAAGGTGTCGGTAGGTCGCACGTCAGACAGATGACCATCGTCCAGTTGACTGATAAGCACGTCAATGAAGTCTCCGCCACTCCTATCGACGATGGAATCCTTTCTCTGCCGGTGCTCCGCCACCCAAGCGGTGGCGATCTCGTCCATCTTCCGTTGGACCCTCTTCATGGCCTTCAGGCGGCCATCCACATCGAGGCGCTCCAGCCAAGGGAGCGCATCCGACACGGTAAAAACCCCAAGTAGATAGAATAACTCCTCTATCAACTTGAGGAACTCGCTTGCACCCTCATCTTTTCCAGCATCGTCTCCGTCGAAGTACCGTTTTCCCACGACCATCCTCAGGATGATATTCATTGTCATGACGCCCAACCAGCGCTTCATCTCCACTGGCTCGTTGTCCTTGCATCGTTCGTATAGGCCTCTCACAAGGCAGTCAACTTCCTCGAGCCGGATGTGCTTGAGCAACTCGAGCCGTCGGTTCGATAGCAGCTCGACGGTGGCAATCTTGCGGACTTCCCTCCAGTAAGGGCCGTAGGGAGCAAGGCCGAACATGGAGCTTTCGTAGCCGAGGAGCTTGCTACTGAGAAGTGGCGACCGACTGGCAAGGGCTCTATCGTTGGTGGCCAAGCACTCCTTGGCTAACTCCATGCTACTCACGACCATGGTGCGCTTTTGGCCAAACCGAAGAGCAAAAATGGGGCCGTATTGATCTGAGAGGGCAGCGAGGGTTCTGTGGAGAGGTGTGGTTTCCGCTAGTAGACGGAGGTGGCCAATAATGGGCCAAGCACCAGCTGGTTCTGGTGGCTCAGAAACTGCTTTTAATTCCTTCTTTGAACGTATATGGAAGAAGAAGAGAAGAGCAAGAGCTGCTACGCCCCCTATGACTTGGATGGTATCCATAGTGATGAAGCAGTCCGATTATGTGTGTATGTACGCGGAGGGCAGATGCTGCCCTATCATTTATAACCATCGGGATGCACAACGAGCCTACCTAGCTCTGGCTGGGCTAGGTTATTGCCTCCAGTAATTGGCAGCCGACACTTTTCTTTTGGCAACACCACCTTTGGCGAAACTATTCTTTCAATAACGCCACCGACAACAACAACACTTTTTTTTTAAAAGGATTTTTCAGTATCTTCCGTACTCATGGTAGCTGACACTTTTCTTTTGGCAACAACACCTTTGGCGACACTATTCTTTCAATAACGCCAAATGTCTTCCATACTCATCGTTGCCAACGGTGGTTATATAAAAAGTATTGCTCACTGTGTCGTTGCCGAAATAGGATTGTCTGTTACAAAAAAAAAAGTGTTACTGACAGTGCAGTTGTTAAAAGATGAAGGCAATTTCTAAAAAGGGTGAAAGTACATGGTAGTTTTGTGCTTCTGGAGCAAGCTTGAAAAGGTTTTAAGAAGTTTCTCATACCTATGACACATATTATAAATTAATTTATTTAAGTATAAAGTAGAGTGAAACAAAGATTTAATGGCTGGGAAAGGTTGAAAAGAGAAGTTTTTAGAAGCAATTTGGGGGTGGATTTGATGGGGGAGATGGGGATTCATTGGATCTTCTATCAGTGCTGCTTCAACTTAAGCTGATCTCCCATTTTCATCTCCACTCTTATCACCTCATCTCTAATATCCAACACCAACTCTCAAGTTTAGACAAATAGTTACGGTTGGTCTGATAGAAGGAAAAGATGAGTCTCCCCTTTCCATGGTCCAAATGTTAAAGTCTGTCAGAAGACTTAGAACTGATGATTACGAGAACATGCATAATGGATCTAGTTGGGTGGTAAAATATTTTAAGTTTAGCCAAAGGATATGGTTGATTCCTCTCAAGCTTTTCTAACCAATAAAGTAAAAATTCCTCCATGATTAAGAGGACGAGAATGACCAAGTTGGTCCCAAAGATTACCCTAATTAAGTTCACCGGGTTGGTTGCCGTTTCTTGCAAGTAAGGCTATTCTTAATTCGAGTTTGAGTATGGTTAAGTCGAAGTCAAATCACTCCCTATTCAACTCTAGCTTCATAGGGTTTTTTTTTGTCCAGGTGCAGGTATTCCGCATCTTCACAAATATGTCTATTTCACTAAGCTTCACAAAGAGACAATGCCCAAATCATTATGCCTTTCGTGCAAGTTTAAACTTACCCGGCAAAGAATTTCGCTACCCTATCATCATTCCTACGGTTAGGTTTTCGTGTCAATCTCACCCACCATCAATGCCTAGCCCCAGTGAAGTGTCAATCATGCTGAACTATTTATTAATTTTGACCTAATTAATTCATAGTTGTCCGGACAAGAAGGTGATGAGAGAAGTGTATAAAAGCCAAGTCAAGCTCCATTCTTAGGTTTTAAGGTTGGTTAATTGTCCCTAACATGCACTTGGACATAATTCAATGTATCTGTAAATAAATAAATAAAAAGGAAAATTTTTATTTATGGTGCAACCTTTTGCCCTTAATCCACTTTTCTAAAATTTTAAATATGGGCTAAACTTTTCATGAAAAGGCCAAATAAGGATCTCAGAGCAACACCTAGGGCGGCCTGATAAGCCAAGTTGACCCAGCCTGCCATGGGTCTTGTTTGGGTCAAAGTTTTAAGCTTGGGTCCTTTAGCTATCAGGCCAAAACCTCGCTTGTTATGTATATAAGCCTAGTACAGATCGACCCACGAATTACAAGGTCGGTTTGACAAGTCTGAGCTATTTATTAATTTTTAATAATATAAAATTAAAAAAAAAGTAAATTAATTGCATAGTGACTTGGTAATTATTATTATTTACCAAATTATGTACATTAATTTTATGGAAAGCACAAAATTAATTCGTTGGCTACATGAGAACTTATTAATTATTTACTATTTATTTGTTTATTGTTTTAGTTTGGTTATGAATTCACCAAAAGAGTTGGACAATGACACAGATTGAAACTTTTAGTGAAAGGATAATTTTGTTGTGGTTTGTAATTTTAACTAGAATAACTAAAATTAGTTTTAAATATTTTTTGCTTTTTCTATAGGTTATTCTTCTGCATAATGGTTTAAACCATATCAATCGATTGAAGAAACCATGTTGGGTTGTATAGGAGCACTATAATTCAAGATGGTACTTTATGTTATTTTAGAAAATTGATGTTGATTTATTAATTCAAATGTTATGCCATGAACAAAATATTGTTATGAACTTTTGATTTTGGTATTTTAAACATTATCATATATAAAATTTTGAATTATATATTTTTTATTTAATTTATTTTTTAGTATGCTAAAAATTAATTTATTAATTTTATTAAAAAATAATCTACAAATAAGTTTGGACCAATTTGGGCCAGGCTTCGCCAGCTTTATATTGGCCCATTAGGCCAGGTCATGGGCAGCTCTTCGAAATTCAAGCCCATTAAAATCCAAGCCGCACTGCACTTAAAGCCTAGTGGGCCAAGCTCTAAATGGGCTTGGGCTGTGATGCCCATCAACACTTATCATCTTGAAAAAAACATGGTTCTTTTTTGGTATCCTGTAATGTCCTTTGAAAATTAAAAATTATTCATCCATTTTCATAATAAGAAAAAAGAGTTAATTGTTGACTATATTGTATGGCAAAAATGACACACTTTAAAAATGCCCTTTAATTTACTAAATTCATCAAATGGACAATACTATAGGTTCTAAATTTTTTTTGGATGCTTTTGCTTTTCGTAAATGCAAATTTTTTATTTTCTCACATCATAACATTAAAATAATACACCCACGAAACTCATCAACAAAATTACATCAGAGGTTGCGATATTTCAAAAAATATTTCAAAATTCCAAAAAAATTATAAAACTCTTGACAAGTTTCCCATGATCACGTGCAAAAATCATAAAATTTATGGAAGTCGAATAATTGCAAAATTGAGGACGAGTATAGCAAGGCAAGTTGCAAAAATACGTTTATTTATTGTGAAAGTTTGTACATTGTGAATTTTTGAACGGGCATCACATGAAGTATTGCAAAATTATGAAATATTTGCAAAAGTCCGATATTATGAAATTGTGACGAGTATCAAACATCTTGTTATGAAAATACCTTTAAGTATTTTGAAAGTCTATAATTTGCAAATTTTTGAAAGAGTATCGCACAACGTATTGCGAAATTACAAAAAAATTGTGAAAGTCTGATATTACAAAAATTTTTATTCGCATCGCACCGATATTGTGAATTTTTTTTCTTGGAATTTTTTTCTCACATAAATGACATTTTGTTTCTCAACCATTTTTTTGCATCTTTAGGGTCTTTGTGGTCCCCATTCGGTGGTCTCCAATCCTTTCAAAGATCTTTTGATGACATTCAGGTGAATATTTTAGTAGGCACTGACTTTGCAAAAATCCTTCATCAGTGGTGGTTTACCAGCAATGGAAAATCCTGAATTTTAGCCTTCCTCCAATGATTTTTTTGGTGAATCTCTAGTGAATATTTTGATAAAACCATCAGCATTGATTTCATCAGTTTCCTGCTTGTATTGACCATGGCATAAATATATCATTGTTTTCAGTGCCATATACATCAATTCATGGTTGCTGCTAGCTAAGATTATAAGTTTTGAATTGGAGCTGTCAATTAGGAACAGAACCAAGCCTTATCTACTTAAAGCTTAGTGATGAGTGCACGCAAGTTGACAAATAAGATTTTGACTATGTTAATCAAACAAGCCAGTGACTTGCTTGGTTTCTTCAACAATTTCTAGATCAATTCTTGATCCAACCTGACACTCTACATAGTATGCCACTTTTATGTGTAAAATTGGTAATAAAGGGGGGCATTTCACCTTTTTTTTTAACAGAAAATGAGGCTTTTCAGTTGATAAGACTATAGTTGGGTCATAAACATTTAGAGCCTCACCTGATCAGATGGAACAATGTTGAACTCAGTGACTGAACCTGGCCTGAGTGCAGCCCATTTACATCC
This sequence comes from Nuphar pumila, assembly GCF_984573655.1. Classification (NCBI taxonomy): domain Eukaryota; kingdom Viridiplantae; phylum Streptophyta; class Magnoliopsida; order Nymphaeales; family Nymphaeaceae; genus Nuphar; species Nuphar pumila. The sequence continues at coordinate 77,733,844 of NC_143263.1, read as the reverse complement.
ATGCTATACCAACCTACCCAACTAGGTGTAAAAGAGTTATTGTAAACAAGGGTAAAAAGGGTTGCCTTGGTTTGGTGGTCTACTGATGCAAAAAGCAATTATGAGTCTGCCTGAACATGAATTATGAAATTGATAATCAACAAGAAAATGGATAAAATTAATATTTATGGATATCAAATAGGACATCCAACAAAGAACATGATCCATAAATCACAAACTTCCAACTAAACATAAATCCATCAAGGGAAGAGATGGATGGATCCTTAGAGGAAGAAGTGAGTGGCCTCCTTGTAGTTCACAAATGAAGGATTCATTTTCTTATTCTCTTTCTCCTAAATCATAATTTGTGTTCCACACTTTCCTCACTTTCTATATGCATAGTTCTTATCATTACTAAATTAAGGTGCTTTAAGCATTAAACAAATTAAAATTCAGATTTTAATCTAGGATCAACCTAATAGCATATTGAACCATTCATCGTGGGTTACCAGTTTGCTTTAAGCAAAGTCAAACATGTGAATCCACAGAAAAAAAAACAGCAAATTCCGTTAATAGTGGCCAGTGATGTAAATGGTAAACTCCCAGATAGCGACAGAACTGATTGGGCTCCATCACTACTACTGGAGCATCCGAGGCTCAACCTCAAGGGGGCCTTTTAACACCTTGTGTTTTAGATATGAGGATTTGATTTGGTGACGTGCAAATTAGATCCCCAGTTTTTGCAAATATGAGATCACAAATCCTTGAAACTGAGATACTCAACTATCATGCATTCATGCATCTCTGGTCCAAGCAGAACTTTGTACAACACAGTCTATTCTTAATTATGCAGACTCCTTGTTTAAGATTACCTATATGAATGTCTAGTGTTAGCACATCTAGAACAAGCTGAGCATGTAGATTTGCTAGTTGCTTTGAGTTCTCTGTAAAATCTAAAATGAACTTACTGCCATCAAAATCATGATGCAGATAGTTGTCTTTCTGATCCTTCCCTCTCCATAGGTCCTAACCATGTCAATGTCATTAGCTGCTTCCATGTCCAACTGCTTCACCACATCTACTACACGAGATCCAAATCCAATTGCATCTCTTACATTGCCAAAGATAATTTTATTAAGCAAACTAAGAACACTTTTAACAATAAGTCTGATCAATTTTTCTTCATGCCTATTAGATCACAACATTTTCATATTCACCAATGATAGTGACAAACTATGTCACAACGATACTCCAATTTACTCATGTGTCATTGTAAACACCCCAAATTTTCACCCTCATCCAGTACTTACATTTCATGTGTCATTGCATATCATTGCATGCATTCGGCATACCATTTCATTGCACATCATAGCATTGCATGTTATTACATCTCATCTTCGAGATCCAACACTCCTATTTTCAAAATATTCAATCCAGATTTTAGTTTTAAAACTTTTTCTTTCAAAAATCAATTTCAAAACCTAGGTTTTTACTCAACATTCTGTCATTTTTCAACCCGAGGACTTTATATTTTGAAATATTTTCTCAGAAAACAATCTGGATTCACTTCAAACTCAATTTCAATTGATTTCAATTCTCAGATGAGACCCATTTAGGTGGTGTCGCTTCTGGATTCCTTTACTTGTCAAAAATCTCCAAAAAACTTTGAGTCCTAATTGGATCAGGACTCTTTTTCCAGAGTCTTAGTCGGATCAAAACTCTGCTTTTCACTACCTTTTTACCTGTCTTTGAAGAAAACCTTTTAAAATCTTCTGTTTGGGCCAAAATCTCAAAGTCCTGGTTGGATCAGGACTCTTCTTCAATAGTCCAGTCGGATCAGGACTCTTCTTCAGAGTTTCAATTGGATTGGGACTCTAATCTTTTACAACTATTTTTATCCATTTTCAATCAAATCTTTCAAAAAGAGTTAGAAACTCAGAGTTTAGTCAAAACAAGACTCTGTTCAGAGAGTCCTAGTTGGATCAGGACTCTGATCATGATTTCAATTTTGAGAGAATCTTTCAGAAATCTTTCAATCTACCAAAACTATTACACTTTTATCAAAGAATTTCAAAATTCTGAGATTTTATCTCAGAGTCCTGATCAAATCAGGGCTCTACCCCAGAGTCCTGATCGAAGCAGGACTCTGTCCAAAATTGGTTTTCATACTTCATTTTCACTGATTTTCAAAAGCTTTGCTTAAATTTCATTTGCTTATCAGAAAGCCAAAATTCTTAGAGTTCTGATTGAATCAGGACTCTTTCTCAGAGTCCTAATCAGATCAGGAATCTGAACCAAAACTTCAATTTCATCTTGTTTTTAACTGTTTTTTAAAATCCTCCCATTTGTTTTCTCAGAAAATCCAAAAATTTGAGAGTCCTAGATCAATCAAGACTCTGTCCTCAGAGTCTCAGTTGAATCAGAACTCTGTTTTATTTTAATATTCGTTATTGTTTTCACTGTTTTGACAAGTTCTTTCATTTGTTTTTTAGAAAATACCAAAAAAAATCTAGAGTTTTAGTCCAATCAGGACTCTGTACCGAAGTCCTAGTCCAGTCAAGAGTCTGTTTTGAAGTCTGTTTTATTCTATTTTCACTTATTTCCATTTGTTTTAAAAAAGTAGGTCATTTTGTAGAGTCCAGTTAATTCAAGACTCTGTTTCAGAGTTCTGATTGAGTTAGAAGTCTAACCCTGACTGTATTTTCTAACTTATTTCACCATTTTTCATAAAATCTTTTCAAAAACTCCTTCATTTAGCTTTTAAAATCCAAAATCTCAGAGTCCTAAGAGTTCAGGACTCTAACTCTGAGTTCCAGTTCGATTAGAACTCTATTTTCAAAAATCTTGAATTTTAATTATTGATTTCAACCCCTTTTCAAAGCTGTTTTCAGTATTTATTTCAAAATTTTCAAAAATCGATGTGGGCCCACTCAGTTGGCACCATATCCAGAGGAGTCCTGACCCAGTTAGGACCCTATGCCATTTCAAAAATTTTAATTTCAAAGTTTACTTTTGAAAATCTTTTGAAAATCTTTTGAAAACTTTCTAAATTCATGTTTTAAAATCGCTTTTTGAAAAACTCAAGTAGGGCCCACTCGGAGTGGCGCCATATTCGAGTAAGTCAGGGCTAGACTAGGGTTAGTCATTGTCTTAGTTAGGTTAGGGGTTTAGAGGAGTCAAAATCAATTTTAAAAATTCATTTTATTTAAGTTTTAAACTATTGGTTTTTAAAGGTTTTAAATTCAAGTTTTAAAAACCAAATGTGGGTCCATACTAGGTGGTGCCACATTTGGACTTTCTAGGGTTTAATTAGGTGTTAATTAGGGAGTAATTAGAGTCCATTTAGGTTAGAATCCTCTAGGAAAATCGTTGCCCTTAGTGGATTTATTAGAAAGAGTCCTGAAAAAATGAAAAACCTCTTAATTAACCCTAATTAAGTGACTTTTTGAAAAACTATAAAAGGGGACCTAAAGGGGGTCAAAAGAGAGCTCTTTTCTCTCAAATTTTCGTGGCCTCTCTCTCCTCTCCAGCACCTCCACCTTCCTCCATTGCATCTGCAAGCACCAAGGTAATATTTTTAATATTTTTTAGTTTTATTCAATACTTTTTCATGTTTTAAATCAATTTTAGCCATTGGTGTCATCCCCTTCATGTATTAAACCATGGATTCAAGTCCAAGAACCTCAAGAGAGGTTCAAGAAAGTGATCTAACTCTATTTCATGGTGTCTACATGGATTCTAATCCATTAGAATCAATTTTAACATGGGTCTTTACATTATTAACCAATAAAACATGTGATTTACCCTTTTAATGGGTTAAATCCATGCTTTTAAAGGTAACATCAAATTCCAGTCATTGATTCCCTAATTTTTATTTATTTATGTATTTGTTTATGTTGATTATACGTTTTACAGCATAGAAATAATTTTTAATTGCTGTTTTATGGTTTGTTTTATTGTTTTTCATTAATTAATGCATATTTTCTCAAGTTTCTTAGATTTCTGTGTGTTTTTAATTTAGAACAGAAAAAAGCATGCTGTTTCGGATTTAAATACTTGTTGTTTATTTCTGATTTTTTTATATGTGATGCATGCATATGTGATTGAACTACTGTAAAAAAATCATAGATTTTGGACTTCGGGAACCCTATCAAAAAAATCAGACATCAGGTCGGATGTTTAAAACTTTAAAATCGGTGTTAAAATCAGGAGGGTGACTTGATATGATAATATTTTTCTCATCCGAGATCCGATTTGATATCCGTAAAATGTCATGGATTCATATTGATTAGATCTATCTACTGTGAACTTTTGAGATTTTTTGATCTCTGTTTGATATTTTTCCTTTGACAGAAAGTCTGATTTTTAATTTAAAACTCGTTAAGGTTTACCAAAACCCTAATCAGACTTGTGTTGTTTATAAATCCCAAACCACATATCCGATTCATGATCTGTAAAAAGTGAGTATTGTTATTTTTCTGTCTACTATTTACTGCTAAAATATCAAATATTTTGGAATAGTATTGATATTTATCCCGGAATTTGAAATTTGCAGTGTCTGTTTTAACTCATGTTTGGTTTGCAATATTCAGGCCCGGATTGCCGGAAGGGGATCTCCTTCATCCTAAGTGTTTTTTCAAATCTGTAAAAACGAAAACTTCTGTTTTTTTGTCTATTTGGTCTTTGTCAAAAATCAGAAATGTTCATGGAGGTTTGACCCTTGGTTCGGGTCTTGGACTGAGACTGGTTGGTGAACTAGGTCAAAAATAGCATATTTTTAGGGTTTAATGCAATTTTCGGATTAATTTAATGCCAAAAAAATATTTTTATAATTCTAATTTGATATTAGGGTTATAACAAGTGCAGGTACCAATTTTGAGGATTTTTGGAATCCGTTTGATGCTTGAATGGCTTGAATTGCAAAACAGGGCACCCGAAGAATTCCAAAACACTGCAAAAATCATAAAATTTGTGATATTCTTGGATTTTCGTGCATAAGCATGTATTTTTAGGGTTTAATCATGTTCATAATAATATTAGTATGCTTTATATTTAATTTGATGTTAATTTGATTTCATTTAGTCCTTAAAACCCAAGTTTTTACCAAAATCCATTTCAAAAAACACTGATTTCAAGGCCATAGTCTTGCTATCAGGGGTAATTTGGTCATTTGACCTCAATTTCGAAATCCCTAACCCTAATTTTTATATTTTTAACCGTGTCATATCATATTTAGTTTGATTTATCTTCATTTGAATTTCAAAACTTGCATTTTACCAAATATCTTTCTGAAAACCCTAATTTCAAGGCCATAGTCTTGTTATTAGGGGTATTTTGGTCATTTTGACCCCAATTTCGAAATTTCAAATTCTATTTTCATATTTATTCAATATTATTTCATATTTTATCAATTTTTATTTAAGGGAATCATGGAAAAGGCTTATATCTAGCAAAATCCAGCAATTTCCAGATATTGCTGGATAAATCTAGAAAAGCCAACATATATTCACTAACCTAACTTTCTAGTTTTGCAGGTACATTGAAGATTTTAATTTCATGTATTTAAATTTCAATAGTGATGTAGACTAAATTAAACTTTGGAATAAGAATTTACATTTCCTGCTTAGCTTAGGCAGCATTGCATATAGTTTATTTTTTTTAATAATGTTAATGTGTGATGGATGATGATTCATGCATATTCAAACTCACCATGGTCTACACGAATGGCACATACACTAGCTTTTATGAAGTTTATAAACTTGGTGGAATTCGTATTTATGGCCATAGTCAGAATATGAAGGATATCTAGATTTATGATCTTCACATTCAGCCTACACTCTTAAGCTAACTTCAAAATGCACTGCAATTTTTCAAAAATACAAAGAGTTTTTCCCAATTCCTCAAAATCATATTCATTCATTTCATGCATTTGCCAATTCCAATTCAAATTCCAAGTCAAAGGAATCAAATTCTTCAAAAATTTCCTAAGTCTTATTCAAAAATCGATTTTTCTCAAAATATGGATTTGCCAATGATATTTCAAGTATTTCCCAAGTTTCAAATTCTATTTTCTAAGTTAGATTTTCAATTTCAAAGTTTGAATTCAAAGAAATCAAGTTTTCCAAAGCTATTTCACATTTCTCAAAATCGATTTTCACAAAACCTCTAGATTCCTCAGAAATCGGTTTTCACTTTTCTCAGAAATATTTTCCAATCCTGATTCACGATTTTCCATGTGATATCTTTTTCCAAGTATTTCAATATTCAAATCAAACATCATGTTTTTCAAATATGCATTTTCAGAAATTCATAGCACATGCCTGATTCTATGTGCATTTAGAAATTAGAATATGATTTAGACAAGTTGAATAGAGTAGAGCATAAGATTGATCCTTGGTTCAATTACCCCTGTTAAAGGTGGCAAGAACGGTTGAACCTCGTACCGACAGGCGAGTCCCATTCTTCGGAATTTTCCCGCATTTTAAAAACGGAGGCGAGTTATTTTCAAAAACTTTTTCAAAGGTCAGTTTGATTCGCAAAAAGTAAAAATTTTGCGATGATAACAGGTTTGGTGACCGTGATGGGACCTGTCTTTGCCTGATCAATCTAATGCTCTACTTAGTTCAAATTGTCAAAATCGATTTCCATGGAATGTCAGCTTTGCTTTATGATATCATGTGAACCTAGGAGCCTAGACTTGAACCCAGCTGACATGGAATGCATATAGACTAGGTATGATTTGGTAGGACCATATTGAGGAGAATTATTCATGCTCACATAGACTTAGGTCTAATACAACACTCCTCAATTTAGGAATTGTATGAAAACAATGTTTGCTTCTTCAAATTTTTCAAAATTCTATCTCTTTAGGTTTTAGAGCCTTCTGATTTGATTGCATGTGCTCATATTTTTCAAAAACCACCCCACCTATATTGTCCCGGTCTTCACGTTGCTGAGCTCTCTTCCAGAACCATAGTTCAGGACAGAGCCTCACAACTGGGCCACCTATTAGGGTGAAAACCCCCTTGCCACGTACCAAGGGCCATAGTCCAACGTATATTGGCAAGTGCTCAAGGATGTTGGAAAACTTGAACTTAGAACCGGAGGAATTGATTTTATGCCACGTACATCAAGCCTTGGCTTGAGTATATAGGCATAACTGGATTGGATACAGATGATCTTAACCTTAGAGTTGGGATTAAGGTCCTACAACTATTTAAAAATTTGTGCATCTAGAGTCAGCTTTTAGGGAATGCTGTATGTGCATACTTATTTGTGCAGAATGTGTTATAGTCATTTCCTTTTATTTTCCATATTTTCCCCAATTTTTCTAAAAATACTGGACGATTTTCTCAAAATTCCCCAATCTAGGTCCATGTCCTGTCCATGTTTTAAACCTTGGACGATTTTTCAAATACTTCATTTTCCATTTTTCATCAAACCCTGGACGATTTTCCAAATTTCCCTTAATTTCCTTCAAAACTCCAGGTGATTTTCCATCCTCACTTTCTTCTGGATCTCGAATTTTTGCTTCATTTTTATCCTGCTTGCATTTTCCTCAAATTTCCTGTATTTCCCCAAGTCTTATTTCGATCTTCCATGTCTTCCAGTCCGATGGCATCCAGTCAGCTTGATTCAGTCTTCCCTGAGGGTCACATCTCCTACGAGGTGCGACAAAGTCTTCCCGAACATCGAGTCCTCAGCACCGGATCCTTCTTTCCCCGGTGGTACTATTTATGGTTCAAGAATTTCTCTCGTATGTTTCCGGACCATCTGGATGAGTGTGGATTGGAACTAGCGTCCGCAGTGGGAAAGCAGACAGTCAACGGCAATTTGATCCATGCACTAGCAGAACGGTGGAATCCGAGCACTTCTACCTTCTGGTTCCCGTGGGGCGAGATGACAGTACTGATGGATGAATTTTCAGAGATTATGGGATTGCCCGAGCCAGCCGGTCAGCCTGGAGATCCATTGGAGAAACATTTTCTGATTAATGTTAAGGGTCTGGACCCTAAGGATGCATTAGCTCGCATGACGGGACGCAAGTCTTGGCCTCTGATTGAAGAAGATGGAAATGAATATGTGGACCTGCTCGAAATATACAGACAGCATGGAACATTTGCAGAGGTCAGCTCATTGTCCAGGACAGCTCGAGAGAGAATTCAGCACGCGATGGTTCTGTGCACGGTGGGGTTAGCTTTCTTTCCCGACGGACGAAATTACATAGATATCAAGATAGTTCAGCTTCTAAGGAGATGGGGAAGTCGACAGACCAGCCGCCTCTCGATAGCCATGACCGCACTCGCCTTTCTATACCGGGGGTTGACCCGTTTCACACTCGGAGAGTCGATCCTAGTCGAAGGGTGCACCTATGCCTTGCAGTCTTGGTTCCTCCGGCATGTGCCAGTCCGAGTCAGCTCATTCAGATACAATGGAAAAAAGCTTTTGCCAGTTGCGCGATACCAGTTCTTGATCGACAACCTTCAGGATGAAGAAGTCGTATGGGACTACTTTGATCGTCGGGAATCACCTCCCAGATATACTTATGCATATGGCAAGCGATTCAGGCTACTTGGCCCATTCTTCTGCGCATACTATCATCCAGAGCGGTGTGTCAGGCAGTTCTCTCAAAGGCAGAAGTGCGTCGAGATTCGTCCACTAGCAGGGGTTCTGCCAGAATTCGACCTCACATCAGATCAATGGTCCGGAGCATACCATTCTGCCAGACATGGCTGGGATTCCTTTGTTACTCTCACTATTTTTCCTGGTCCTCGAGTGTCCTCTGATTATCCGGAGTGGTGGAAAATTGTCTGTCCCCCTCCCCTCTGTCAAGTGTATTATTGATGAAATCATGTTTTTCCCCTCAATAAAATTCCTTTATTTTACATTTCACTTTGGTTTGACGACCTCGCCTAGGTAACAAGGCATATTTCCAGTTGCTTATCTTGCAAAGAATAGCAACGCAATTGTCGTAATCCCAGCGACGACTCAATCCCTAGTAATGGGATATTATTTCAATTGTCTACCAAAATTCTCAACAAATATTTTCCTCCAAACCAAATTTCCTTCAGAAGCCTAACCATCAGTTCTGCCCTGCAGAGAGCATCAACAATATCCAAGAGAACATTTGTGATACTCAATGGTTCATACAAGGACCGGATTGAACTTTAATGGCCGAAGATCTCAGAAAGGCACTATTTTCATTAAGGGAACGCATTAGAAGAATTCATTTGTCTTTCCTTTTCCATTCTTTTGTCGGGATGATATCCCATTTCATTCTCATCATTGTCATTTTGATTAATTCTATCTTTCAATAAAGTTGCAAGTTTCCTTTGTCTATCTTGGTGTCATTTGTCTCTTTACTTCTCAATATTAAATCTTCACAAAATTGAAATCATTTTGCTCTTTCATCTTTCCAATTACTTTCAATAAAAGCAATTTATTTCATGATGAGCAATTTCCCTAAATCAATTTATCCTCCAATTTTCAGAATGTCTTCCCGATCTATCAAGAAGCTCGTCTTTAATCCAAAAGCCTGTTCCAAATCAGCAATAATTCATCAGGTCAGAATAAGAACAGAATGCAGTCAGACTGCAAAACAGTCAGAAGAATCCGCAGAGTTCGATTCAGCTCTTCAAGAACTGCCAGAATTTGCATAAGTTCAGAAGCAAGATGAGTCATCGTCCTTAGTTCAAGACCCGACTAAGGATATCAATATCGGATCAGAAGACTATCCTAGAATTCTCAAGATTGGCAGTGGTTTGAGCCCAGGAGAGAAAGAAAGGCTCACTAATTTCCTCAAGCAGCATGAAGAAGTATTCGCATGGACTTATGAGGATATGCCAGGTTTAGATCCGAAACTGGTGGAACATCGCCACGTTTTGAAGTCTGAGGCGAAACCAGTCAAGCAGAAGTTGAGAAAAATGGATCCTCGAATCGAGCAACAGGTCAAGGAAGGACTTGAGGATCTACTTAAAGCAGGATTCATTCGAGCAATTGATTACCCGGATTGGTTGGCGAATATCGTAGCAGTTTCTAAGAAGAATGGGAAAGTGCGAATCTGTATCGACTTCCGTGATCTCAATAAAGCCACTCCGAAGGATGACTATCCGCTCCCAAACATTGATCTCCTAGTCGATAGCACAGCCGGGCATGCTATGTTTTCCTTTATGGACGGAAACTCCGGATATAATCAAATCAAGTTGGCCGCCCGTGATCAATCCAACACTTTCTGTTACACGGTCATGCCTTTTGGGCTTAAGAATGCTGGAGCCACTTATCAGCGCGCTATGGCCGTTATTTTCCATGATCAGATGCACAAGACTATGGATGCATATGTCGATGATATTCTGGTGAAATCCAAAGAAGAGGAAGATCACATCGAAGCTCTTAATCAAGTCTTCAAGCGACTCATTCTTTACAAGCTAAGACTCAATCCACAAAAATATGTCTTTGGAGTCGAATCTGGCAAGTTGTTGGGCTTCTTAGTCAGAAAGAAGGGGATAGAAATGGATCCCGCTAAGGCCAAAGCTATCATTGGCATGCCGCCCCCGACTAATCTCAAAGAATTGCGTAGTTTTCAAGGACGTATGCAATCAATTCGGCGATTTATTTCCAATTTGGCTATGAGGTGTGAGCCTTTCAATCATCTGCTCAGAAAAGGAGTGAGGTTCGAATGGGGACTAGAGTGTCAGCAGTCGTTTGAACGCATCAAGAAATATCTTCTCAATCCTCCTGTTTTAAAGCTGCCAGAATTAGGGAAACCCCTATTGCTATATATTTCAGTTAATCAAGTTGCTTGCGGCGGATTCTTGGCGCAATACGAAGAAGGCAGCTTGATAGAACATGCCATTTACTATGTGAGCAAGACCTTTATTGATTACGAGAAGAAATACTCTCAGATAGAGAAGACATGTTTAGCTCTGGTATGGATGTGTCAGAAATTGAGACATTATCTATTGGCGTCTGAAGTCAAGATTCTATCTAAATTAAATCCTCTCAAGTACGTTCTTGAACAACCATTTCTCAGTGGACGAATCGCCAAATGGCAAGTCCTATTAATGCAATACGACCTGGAATATGTCTCTCAGCAATCTATCAAAAGCCAAGCAATTGTAGACCAATTAGCAGAGTTTCCTCTAGCAGAGGATGTTAAAACTGAAGATGATTTTCCCGATGAGCGGATCTGCAATATTCAACAATCCCCAATTTGGAATTTATTCTTCGACGGTTCCAAGAATATGGCAGGCATAGGAATCGAAATTCTGCTAATTACACCAGAGAAAGAGATGATTCCCTTTTCTCTTAAACTGGATTTTCAGTGCACTCACAATATGGCCGAGTATGAAGCTTTGATACAAGGTCTGAAAATTCTACAGGACTTCAATGTCAAAAGAGTGCATGCTTATGGTGATTCTTTGTTAATCGTCAATCAAGTTCTGGCCGAATGGCAAGTGAAAGATCAGAAATTACTTCCTTACCAGAAGATTGTCTCAGCTCTTGCCAACAAATTCGAAGAATTCCAACTTTTCCATATCAAGAGAGATTTCAATCAAGTTGCAGACAGTTTAGCTAATCTGGGATCCATCATGTCTTTCAGAAGTGGAGAATCTTGTCGCTCATTTGAAATTGGCAGACTTGATCAACCTGCTTTCGTCCCAATAGAGCAGATAAACCAGGCTGAGCAGAAGAAGAAGCCTTGGTATCATGATATCAAGAATTTCATTAAAACTGGCGAATTTCCTCCAGAATTACCAAAGAGGGAGCAGCGAGCAATTCAACGCATGTCTGCTCGATATTTTATTCTTGCCGACGTCCTTTATCGTCGTGGATTCAGTTCTGAGTATTCCAAATGTTTGGACGAAGAAGAAGCCAAAGAAGTTGTGTAAGAAGCACATGAAGGCATTTGCGGTGGTTATGTTGGCTATCAGACTCTCGTCAAACAAATCATCCGAGCAGGATATTATTGGAGGACTATGCAACAAGATTGCTATCGTTTTGTAAAGAAGTGCGTTCAATGTCAGATGCATGTGCCTTCCATTCATGCGCCGACGACATACTTGCAATCTGTCATCTCGCCATGGCCATTTTCCATGTGGGCTTTCGATGTTTTAGGCCCCATCACTCCTTCAGCCTCCAATGGTCATAAATATTTTCTTGCCGCAACAGAATATTTTACTAAATGGGTAGAAGCAGTCACTCTACGCACAGTAGAAGGTCGACACGTGGTTTCTTTCATCCATAAGAATATCCTTTGCCGTTTCGGTATACTGCATGATATCGTGTCGGATAATGGCAGTCATTTCAAGAATGAGAGAATGAGAACATTCTGCTCAAAATTCAGAATTCATCATCATTTTTCCGCTCCTTATTATCCTCAAGGGAATGGTCAAGCAGAAGCCACCAACAAGATTCTGATTCGAATCCTGGAGCGAACTTTAGAAACGGGCCGTGACTGGCATGAAAAGATTCATGATGCATTATGGGCATACAGAACCACCATTCGAACTCCAACGAATGCTACTCCGTCAAAACTTGTCTACGGAACTGAAGTAGTACTACTTCTACATGTTCAGAAACTTGCTCTGAAATTTGCATCACTTCTAGAATTACCTCTTGATCAGTATCAGCAACAGCGACTGGTACAACTTGATTTGCTCGATGAAAGAAGGCTCAGAGCAGCAGAGCATGCTTAATCCTATCGCCAGAGGATAGCCCGACAATATGCAAAATCTGTCATTGAGAGAAAATTTCGGGTCAATGATCTAGTGCTCAGATCAACAGCTTATCTCAGGCACCGCCCGAGTGGCAAATGGTCGCCAAATTGAGAAGGTCCTTATGTTGTCAAAGAGGCACTACCTCGCAATTCATATCGGCTCATCAATGCTGATGGAATAGAATTACCAGATCCCATCAATACTCGATATTTGAAAAAATTCTATACTTGAACAATTTCCTATTCTTTGTAATTCTTCCAAATTTTCTTCAATAATGATCAAAATTCTTTTTTCCAGTTACACTGGGGCATTTTAAAATTTTGTTTTTATCTACAAATATCCTGTATGCAGGTAGGATAAACAAATCTCTCATTTCACGCACTTGTGCATTCATGTGCATCAATTTGCATTCATTTGCATTCAATCGCATTAATAACGATCTGGTCAATATTGAGATTTCAACTATCAATCCCATCACAATTCCTAACGATTCAAGATTGAAAGACAATCACCAGAACTAAACCAAAATCTAGTATCCAAACTGGTACATTTTTAAAACCGGTATGCATACCGGTATCTTTTCAAAATCAAGCACTCGTGTTAGTGTTCCACTGAATGGTCATGTCAGTCGACCTCTTGAGCTCAGTCTTCGTGCTGATCAATCATCCAATTCCCAAAATTCTAATTTCCAATTTCCAAATATCAAATTTCCAAATTCCAAAATTCTAATTTCCAATTTCCAAATATCAATTTCCAAATTCCAAAATTCTAATTTCCAATTTCCAAATATCAATTTCCAAATTCCAAAATTCTAATTTCCAATTTCTAATTTCCAATTTCTAATTTCTAATTTCCAATTTCTAATTTCCAATTTCTAATTTCCAATTTCTAATTTCCAATTTCCAAATTCTAATTTCCAAATTCTAATTTCTAATTTCTAATTTCCAAATATCAATTTCTAAATTCCAAAATTCCCAATTTCCAATTTCCAAATATCAATTTCTAAATTCCAAAATTCCCAATTTCTAATTTCCGAATATCAAATTCCAAATTCCAAACTTCCAATTTCTAATTTCAAATATCAAAATTCCAATTTCAAAAATTCAAAATTCAAAATTCCAAATTTCGACCTTTTGGTCACCCAATACCCAATTCCAAAAAATTTCTCTTGCGAGAGACCCTTTGTATAGGGAGAGTTCGAGGGAGCTCGCTCTTTTCGCATGCTATCCAATTCGTTCACTTAGCCCCTTTTCAGGGAGAGTTTGAAGGGACTCGTGTCTTTGTGAACCGTTTGCAAAACAAAATTCCAAATTTCACACAAGGAACCCTTTTTATAGGGAGAGACTCGACAGAGACTTGCTTTCCTTGTGGCCCCATAATTTCAGACTAGGTCATTTCATCATGAAGGACCCTCTTTTCAGGGAGAGTGTGATGAACTCGTTCCTTCATGACCAATTTACCAACCTCACCAATTCTGGGCCCCTTTCCATAAGAGAAGCCTAATATTAGGAAGTTTTGACGAAAGCTTAATTTCTCTTCGAAAGATCGTTTTGCAAGCACCTCCTCTTCAGGGAAGAGAGGAGTAATTCCCAATTCTAATTTCTGAATCTTCTCCTTTGGGGAAAGGAGAAGAGAATTTTTGTCATGGATGTGTTGCGTTGTGCTTCAAATGCTCGCTTTCACAAAAGGATTTCAAGAAAATTTTGTCAATTTGTCATTAAATATTTGTTGATTTCAAAAATTTTTATTGCACAAAATTATTACCTCAGAATACCCTCAGTATTACTTTCGAAAGGACAAAGCTTTCACGAAAAAGGATTCAAAGTTCAAAATCTTTCTATTGGCCAACCAAAAGGATGAAGAATAAATCCGCGATATGGCCAGTAAAGAAAACTCAATGTTGTTGCAAAGCCATAAGTGATTGATATTGATCGCAGTCAATGGCACATTTTTAAAGACCTTTCTGGAAAAATAAAGCAGTCGAAATATCCTGGGTGATACAGAAAAAGCCACTCAATCTCCATATCTCCTCAATCACCTCAGTTGCAATTAAATATCTGCAAAAGGGATCTCTCAATTGTCGTCAAGATGAAGGTGAATTAAGCGAGTCGACGCCTGGGGCCAAAGAAGATTTGGATCATCTCCAAGATGACGGAGTTTGTGACGGATCCTTCCAGGGAAAGTTCAGATCACCGTCGAGATGAAGGCGAGTGTGATGAGCCTACCGACAAACCCTAAAAGATATTTAATTCCAGCTATCATCAAGAGATTTCCTACCAATGAGCCAATAACTATCATGATAATCCCTGAGAGAAAAGAAGGATCAAAATATCTCTGAGATGAAGGAGTTTGTGATGTACCCTTCAAAAAAAAAAGAAAAGAGAGAGAAAAGTCAGGACATCTCCAAAATGAAGGATGATGTAATTCCCGAAAAATCCAAGAGAGCTCAAATTCTGTTAAAAAGGGAGTGCAGAAAGATCATCATGAGAAAAGAATCCCAGGATATCAGACTTCAAAATCTATCAAGAATCTTCTTTAATTTTGTGAAATTCTTTTATCAATATTCTTTCACCAATAGCTCTCGCAATATCAAGAATACTTTCTTTTCCGTCTATATCAAGGAAATTGATAGCTTCCTTGAAAGAAAGTCAATCGCAAGCAATTTGAAATCGAATCTTGATTCTACGGAGTTAAGCTCAGTCGGAGGTAATACTTCAGGTAGAAAAGAGGGAATACTTTCAAAACAATGTGCATCATTTTCAATTATTTTGAATCAACACAATTTTCAACATTTTGACAATATTTTCTAGCTATCCTGGCATGAAACGAGAGCTTGAGGTTCATCTTTGGTGCATCCTGACATCAGTTGTTATCCCTTTTTAGGACTTGATAACGGGAGTTTTCAAGATTCCTTCCCTTCTTTGGTATAATCTGAGCGCACGGGCTCTCAGATTCGCACACTTCTCTGTGTCCCCACTGTCCCACCATAGACGGTCCAATTTCGGCTTGAGGTTAAGCCACCAAATCCAGCAAAAGGCAATTTCAAAAGTTAATTAGTCTCAGCAATGAGGCGCACAAAATCAATCCCTTTTCAAACTTTAGGGACCCCAATTTCCTTCCTTTTGCAAAACCCCTATTGGATTCATTGTGCGGAAATCTGAAGGTTCCATCACAGTCTCTTCTTTCGAGGATTCTGTCCATTTTCTGCCCAATCAGGTTAAGGGTATAAACCTAAGCCTTCTTTGATGAGGTATTCCATTTTCTGCCCAATCAGGTCAAGGGTACAAACCTGAGCCTCCTTTGATGAGGTATTCCATTTTCTGTCCAATCAGGTTAAGGGTATAAACCTAAGCCTCCTTTGATGAGGTATTCCATTTTCTGCCCAATCAGGTTAAGGGTACAAACCTGAGCCTTCTTTGATGAGGTATTCCATTTTCATTTTCCAATCAGGTCAAGGGTCAAAACCTGAGCTTCGTTCCATACGAGGTATTTCCCGTCCCATCCAGGTTAAGGGCAAAACCTGAATCTTACTTTCTTTTGAAATAAAATTTTATCCTTATTCTCCATTTCATATCTACCATCATCACTTAAACTAATTCTTTCATATCCAGTCAGATTCATCTAACTGGGGCATTTTTATAATCCAAATTTGGTGTGTTTTCTTTGCCACTAAACTCGGCTTTCAACCGGCTTAGTAGCAAAGAGGGGTATCTGTAAACACCCCAAATTTTCACCCTCATCCAGTACTTACATTTCATGTGTCATTGCATATCATTACATGCATTCGGCATACCATTTTATTGCACAGCATAGCATTGCATGTCATTACATCTCATCTTCGAGATCCAACACTCCTGTTTTCAAAATATTCAATCCAGATTTGAGTTTTAAAACTTTTTCTTTCAAAAATCAATTTCAAAACCTAGGTTTTTACTCAACATTCTGTCATTTTTCAACCCGAGGACTTTATATTTTGAAATATTTTCTCAGAAAACAATCTGGATTCATTTCAAACTCAATTTCAATTGATTTCAATTCTCAGATGAGACCCATTTAGGTGGTGTCGCTTCTGGATTCCTTTACTTGTCAAAAATCTCCAAAAATCTTAGAGTCCTAATTGGATCAGGACCCTTTTTCCAGAGTCTTAGTCGGATCAAAACTCTACTTTTCACTACCTTTTTACCTATCTTTGAAGAAAACCTTTTAAAATCTTCTGTTTTGGCCAAAATCTCAAAGTCCTGGTTGGATCAGGACTCTTCTTCAAGAGTCCAGTCGGATCAGGACACTTCTTCAGAGTTTCAATTAGATTGGGACTCTAATCTTTTACAACTATTTTTATCCATTTTCAATCAAATCTTTCAAAAAGAGTTAGAAACTCAGAGTTTAGTCAAAACAAGACTCTGTTCAGATAGTCCTAGTTGGATCAGGACTCTGATCATGATTTCAATTTTGAGAGAATCTTTCAGAAATCTTTCAATCTACCAAAACTATTACACTTTTATCAAAGAATTTCAAAATTCTGAGATTTTATCTCAGAGTCCTGATCAAATCAGGGCTCTACCCCAGAGTCCTGATCGAAGCAGGACTCTGTCCAAAATTGGTTTTCATACTTCATTTTCACTGATTTTCAAAAGCTTTGCTTAAATTTCATCATTTGCTTATCAGAAAGCCAAAATTCTTAGAGTTCTGATTGAATCAGGACTCTTTCTCAGAGTCCTAATCAGATCAGGACTCTGAACCAAAACTTCAATTTCATCTTGTTTTTAACTGTTTTTTAAAATCCTCCCATTTGTTTTCTCAGAAAATCCAAAAATTTGAGAGTCCTAGATCAATCAAGACTCTGTCCTCAGAGTCTCAGTTGAATCAGAACTCTGTTTTATTTTAATATTCGTTATTGTTTTCACTGTTTTGACAAGTTCTTTCATTTGTTTTTTAGAAAATACCAAAAAAAATCTAGAGTTTTAGTCCAATCAGGACTCTGTACCGAAGTCCTAGTCCAGTCAAGAGTCTGTTTTGAAGTCTGTTTTATTCTATTTTCACTTATTTCCATTTGTTTTAAAAAAGTAGGTCATTTTGTAGAGTCCAGTTAATTCAAGACTCTGTTTCAGAGTTCTGATTGAGTTAGAAGTCTAACCCTGGCTGTATTTTCTAACTTATTTCACCATTTTTCATAAAATCTTTTCAAAAACTCCTTCATTTAGCTTTTAAAATCCAAAATCTCAGAGTCCTAAGAGTTCAGGACTCTAACTCTGAGTTCCAGTTCGATTAGAACTCTATTTTCAAAAATCTTGAATTTTAATTATTGATTTCAACCCCTTTTCAAAGTTGTTTTCAGTATTTATTTCAAAATTTTCAAAAATCGATGTGGGCCCACTCAGTTGGCACCATATCCAGAGGAGTCCTGACCCAGTTAGGACCCTATGCCATTTCAAAAATTTTAATTTCAAAGTTTACTTTTGAAAATCTTTTGAAAACTTTCTCAATTTCATGTTTTAAAATCGCTTTTTGAAAAACTCAAGTAGGGCCCACTCGGGGTGGCACCATATTCGAGTAAGTCAGGGCTAGACTAGGGTTAGTCATTGTCCTAGTTAGGTTAGGGGTTTAGAGGAGTCAAAATCAATTTTAAAAATTCATTTTATTTAAGTTTTAAACTATTGGTTTTTAAAGGTTTTAAATTCAAGTTTTAAAAACCAAATGTGGGTCCATACTAGGTGGTGCCACATTTGGACTTTCTAGGGTTTAATTAGGTGTTAATTAGGGAGTAATTAGAGTCCATTTAGGTTAGAATCCTCTAGGAAAATCGTTGCCCTTAGTGGATTTATTAGAAAGAGTCCTGAAAAAATGAAAAACCTCTTAATTAACCCTAATTGACTTTTTGAAAAACTATAAAAGGGGACCTAAAGGGGGTCAAAAGAGGGCTCTTTTCTCTCAAATTTTCGTGGCCTCTCTCTCCTCTCCAGCACCTCCACCTTCCTCCATTTCAGCTGCAAGCACCAAGGTAATATTTTTAATATTTTTTAGTTTTATTCAATACTTTTTCATGTTTTAAATCAATTTTAGTCATTGGTGTCATCCCCTTCATGGATTAAACCATGGATTCAAGTCCAAGAACCTCAAGAGAGGTTCAAGAAAGTGATCTAACTCTATTTCATGGTGTCTACATGGATTCTAATCCATTAGAATCAATTTTAACATGGGTCTTTACATTATTAACCAATAAAACATGTGATTTACCCTTTTAATGGGTTAAATCCATGCTTTTAAAGGTAACATCAAATTTCAGGCATTGATTCCCTAATTTTTATTTATTTATGTATTTGTTTATATTGATTATACGTTTTTCAGCATAGAAATAATTTTTATTTGCTGTTTTATGGTTTGTTTTATTGCTTTTCATTAATTAATGCATATTTTCTCAAGTTTCTTAGATTTCTGTGTGTTTTTAATTTAGAACAGAAAAAAGCATGCTGTTTCGGATTTAAATACTTGTTGTTTATTTCCGATTTTTTTATATGTGATGCATGCATATGTGATTGAACTACTGTAAAAAAATCATAGATTTTGGACTTCGGGAACCCTATCAAAAAAATCAGACATCAGGTCGGATGTTTAAAACTTTAAAATCAGTGTTAAAATCAGGAGGGTGACTTGATATGATGATATTTTTCTCATCCGATATCCGATTTGATATCCGTAAAATGACATGGGTTTATATTGATTAGATCAATCTACTGTGCAATTTTGAGATTTTTTTATTTCTGTTTGATATTTTTCCTTTGACAGAAAGTCTGATTTTTAATTTAAAACTCGTTAGGGTTTACCAAAACCCTAATCAGACTTGTGTTGTTTATAAATCCCAAACCACAGATCCGATTCATGATCTGTAAAAAGTGAGTATTGTTATTTTTCTGTCTACTATTTACTGCTAAAATATCAGATATTTTGGAATAGTATTGATATTTATCCCGGAATTTGTAATTTGCAGTGTCTGTTTTAACTCATGTTTGGTTTGCAATATTCAGGCCCGGATTGCCGGAAGGAGATCTCCTTCATCCTAAGTGTTTTTTTAGATCTGTAAAAACGAAAACTTCTGTTTTTTTGTCTATTTAGTCTTTGTCAAAAATCAGAAATGTTCATGGAGGTTTGACCCTTGGTTCGGGTCTTGGACTGAGACTGGTTGGTGAACTAGGTCAAAAATAGCATATTTTTAGGGTTTAATGCAATTTTTGAATTAATTTAATGCCAAAAAAATATTTTTATAATTCTAATTTGATATTAGGGTTATAACAAGTGCAGGTACCAATTTTGAGGATTTTTGGAATCCGTTTGATGATTGAATGGCTTGAATTGCAAAACAGGGCACCCGAAGAATTCCAAAACACTGCAAAAATCATAAAATTTGTGATATTCTTGGATTTTCGTGCATAAGCATGTATTTTTAGGGTTTAATCATGTTAATAATAATATTAGGATGCTTTATATTTAATTTGATGTTAATTTGATTTCATTTAGTCCTTAAAACCCAAGTTTTTACCAAAATCTATTTCAAAAAACCCTAATTTCAAGGCCATAGTCTTGCTATCAGGGGTAATTTGGTCATTTGACCTCAATTTCGAAATCCCTAACCCTAATTTTTATATTTTTAACCGTGTCATATCATATTTAGTTTGATTTATCTTCATTTGAATTTCAAAAGTTGCATTTTACCAAATATCTTTCTGAAAACCCTAATTTCAAGGCCATAGTCTTGTTATTAGGGGTATTTTGGTCATTTTGACCCCAATTTCAAAATTTCAAATTCTATTTTCATATTTATTCAATCTTATTTCATATTTTATCAAATTTTATTTAAGAGAATCATGGAAAAGGCTTATATCTAGCAAAATCCAGCAATTTCCAGATATTGCTGGATAAATCTAGAAAAGCCAACATATATTCACTAACCTAACTTTCTAGTTTTTCAGGTACATTGAAGATATTAATTTTAGGTATTTAAATTTCAATAGTGATGTAGACTAAATTAAACTTTGGAATAAGAATTTACATTTCCTGCTTAGCTTAGGCAGCATTGCATATAGTTTATTTTTTTTAATAATGTTAATGTGTGATGGATGATGATTCATGCATATTCAAACTCACCATGGTCTACACGAATGGCACATACACTAGCTTTTATGAAGTTTATAAACTTGGTGGAATTCTTATTTATGGCCATAGTCAGAATATGAAGGATATCTAGATTTATGATCTTCACATTAGCCACATTCAGCTTACACTCTTAGGCTAACTTCAAAATGCACTGCAATTTTTCAAAAATACAAAGAGTTTTTCCCAATTCCTCAAAAACATATTCATTCATTTCATGCATTTGCCAATTCCAATTCAAATTCCAAGTCAAAGGAATCAAATTCTTCAAAAATTTCCTAAGTCTTATTCAAAAATCGATTTTTCTCAAAATATGGATTTGCCAATGATATTTCAAGTATTTCCCAAGTTCCAAATTCGATTTTCTAAGTTAGATTTCCAATTTCAAAGTTTGAATTCAAAGAAATCAAGTTTTCCAAAGCTATTTCACATTTCTCAAAATCGATTTTCACAAAACCTCTAGATTCCTCAGAAATTGGTTTTCACTTTTCTCAGAAATATTTTCCAATCCTGATTCACGATTTTCCATGTGATATCTTTTTCCAAGTATTCTAATATTCAAATCAAACATCATGTTTTTCAAATATGCATTTTCAGAAATTCATAGCACATGCCTGATTCTATGTGCATTTAGAAATTAGAATATGATTTAGACAAGTTGAATAGAGTAGAGCATAAGATTGATCCTTGGTTCAATTACCCCTGTTAAAGGTGGCAGGAACGGTTGAACCTCGTACCGACAGGCGAGTCCCATTCTTCGGAATTTTCCCGCATTTTAAAAATGGAGGTGAGTTATTTTCAAAAACTTTTTCAAAGGTCAGGTTGATTCGCAAAAAGTAAAAATTTTGCGATGATAACAGTCATGTCCTCATATATACTACAACTAATGAAAATTTGTACCAGAATGTCATGTCCCATATCCTTTTAGTCAGTTAAATGTGACAAGTGTCAATCGTAGTAAAAGTATAAGCAATCAAATAATTTTTCCATATGTCATCTCAAAGATGA
This sequence comes from Nuphar pumila, assembly GCF_984573655.1. Lineage (NCBI taxonomy): Eukaryota > Viridiplantae > Streptophyta > Magnoliopsida > Nymphaeales > Nymphaeaceae > Nuphar > Nuphar pumila. Next base: position 77,711,996 of record NC_143263.1, on the reverse strand, counting down.
TAAGGCATAATATCATTTCATTAACGAATCAGGTTTCTTCCGAGATGCTCAGGTTCAGCTTGCTAAAAGGTAGGCTCAATTTACTTGACTAAAACATGACCTAACTTGAAGCTCAATGAGTACGGGTTTAGTTAAATAAATTAAGCAGTGTCTGGTTTTGTTTGACAAAAAATCTTTGGAATTGATTAAGGCTCTGTTTGGATGTACTAAAGTTTATCATTTTCCAAATACATGTATTGGAATGTATATGAATTGTGTTTTGGTTTAATATGGTTGGGTTAAGTGAGTTGATCTCAAACAGACCTAGTAATCTAATACAGGCTCAAATTATAAAGATTCAAGTTAAAACTAAGGGAGCTGACATCACTTCTAATTTGGCTATGCATGAACTCAATGCAAATCTATATGTGGCTTTGGTATATCATATTTAAGTTGATGAAAATGTCAAATTAGTAAAAATTTGGATAAAGGCTAACTGGATCTATATATGGTCAATGAATTTTCATTTATATATATATATATATATATATATATATATATATATATATAACATATAAACCATGTGTTGAATCTAGTTCAACCTATAGATCATAATGGTTTGGTGTTGACCATTAATAGGTTTGTGTTAATCCATGTCAGTCACCTATTATACCAACTAAGTCAATTTTCAACATAATCGCATATGTAAACAACTTTCTCATGCTTAAAACAATATAGATGTTTTTACCTATTTTATGCATATCTTTTCAAAAGAATATATATATATATATATATATATATATATATGTATATATATATATATATATATATATATATATATATATATATATAGAGAGAGAGAGAGAGAGAGAGAGAGAGAGATATTATCTGTTCAAGATAACAGAGATAGTCATCATCCTGCCAACTCATCCAGATATATGGTGGAGACAGGGAGAAAAGACCCCTCTCATAAAAATAGTGCAAGGACAGAGAAATCTTGTCCTCTTCATTGTGCTAATAAACAGAAAGCAGAAAAGAAAAAGTTGATTTTGGCCAACTCAAAATTAGGCTCAGATTCTCTGAGGTCAAACAGACTTAGTCAAGATAAGGTGAGGCTGAGGACATGTTCAGTTCCATTGAACCAATCTTCAGCAGCAGCATACTTGCTCTGTTTATCTGAGGTTCGAAGACTCAAGTTGTGAATTGGACCCTAACATGATTGTACAAGTGAGTAAAGATGATACCATACTAGAGTTACCAGAATATAACTTTAAGAGTTTTCAATGCTTCCAATGCATCAACTTTATTCCACAGTCTGCTAGGCATATCAGGGTTTGAAGGGCTCTCTTCCATAACAATGTCTTCCCATGTCTAGAATTTGATCATGCATTTCAAAGATATTTTGTAATTGATTTTGATAAGAGATTTGTCTAGTAAGACTTTAATTGATCTGGTTGAAAAAAAAACACAATCTCTCCACATGTGAACTGCATTTTCTTTACCCTTTTCGATTAGAAAACATGAAACATCCAAAAATATTTGGTTTTCTGTTTCATCCAGTCCATCATAACTTATTTTCAACTTCACAAGGATATCTTTATGTTGAACTTGTACTAGTTTCTCTGAATCATTCCATTCCTCTAGAGTTTCACGATCAAAGAAAAGTGAGCCAAATACTTTAAATGTTAAGGGAAGTCCACCTATTGTCAGAATGACCTTCTTAGATGAATGAGTATGTAACACCCCAATCTGGTACTTCGGGAGTCCGAGTTCGGTTGGTATTACTTCCTAGAGGAAAACAGTACAGAGTTCACACCGAGAAACATGGCTAAACATTTTTTTTCATTATGATTCAATAAGTCACTTTCTTTCACAATGTTCATCATTCATAATAAAAAAAATAACAAATGCATTATTTTTCAACGACATGAAAGTAAAAACTATCAAATACTCTGCCGAAGAAGAAGTCGATCAAGTTCTGCCTGTACTAGTGTGCCTAGAACCTAAAGTTGTAATTAAACAAAGAGGTGAGTCTACAACTGAGTAAGAAATAATTATAAGCAAATAAACACTTAAACTTATAATTGTAATGGGCTCTAAACCCCTAGTTTGAGTTTAGTTTTTGGCATACCACACAAGTTTGTATGTTTTAATTACCCCACATTCACTCTCTTAAATACTATAATCACAGCAAATTAATCCTAGGTTGGTTGTACCGATCATAGCCCTCTATGAATGTTGGTCAAACAATGAACCATACACTCTCAGTGGTTCTCGGACAACCAAGCACTGTAGTGAAACAAAAAGGAGACTCCGCCGGTATCTAGCCATGAGGTCAGGATCAATCTCAATCTCGGTATGGTTCATGCTATATTGTAACCATGATGGTTCTCAACCATCCATGGTCGTCTGGAGTCCTAAAACACTGTGTGAGTATAACCCTAAGTCATAGGCTAAGTAACCACATAAACTTGCATTCTCAAACTTGTATTTTACTCGTTCTATCAAGAGTGATATTGTAAAATGATCATGATAGATCTCATTCTTTAATCTCAAGATGATATTAGGACTAACACTGATCTCATAATAAGCTTGCAACAATGTAGGGTCTCCACATCATTAAATCACTGATGACCCACTCTTCATGGTGGCTGCACTCTGGCCACAAACCAGGTCGCCACTTCCAAAATTTAAGAGGTTATGCATGCTAATCTCAAAATATTCATTCATACAACATAAATAGAATAAAAATGAGACAAATCTAAACACAATCTCATTAAATGCATGTTATTAGCAATTTATTATATAGATATGCTATCACAAAATAATCTTTCTAACATGCATGACATACAATAACTAACATGTATTTTGTAATTAACATGTGTATGCAATCATCTCATAATATCATGTATGGTTAATTTATGCATATCATGTTCAGACTTAAATTGTCATACTAATCATGTTAATTCACAGCAATAACATGCAACGTAAAATGTTTATTCACATCTAAAATTACTTATAATATCTCTTACCTCCAATGTGAATATCGTGCTATAGTCGCAATTGAGTCTCAAGATTCTCTGGCAGTAGAATCTGGTCATTACATAAGTATTTTTGTATTAATTTACATAATTTCTTATGTTTTAACAAAATTACTAAAATGCCCCTCTCAAATTGACTCGTGAGACCTTAATTTTTGTGTCATTAATTTTATCAAAACCAATGATCAAGTAGATTCCTCAATATGATACGAGTCCAACACAGTAAACTTCACTCAATTCTGAGTTTGAGGTGCAAAGTTATGTTTATTTTACGAAAATGAATCTCGAGTACACCTAAGGGTATTTTGGTTATCTGGGTTTTATTCATAAAATTCAAAATTAATCCCAATCTTATTCAGGTCCAATGTTGATCTGGATCTAAAGTTGTCTAACTACATCAAGATCTAAAACTCATCTAGATCCAGAACTGTCTGACTGAATCAGGAACAGTCTGATTGGGTCCAGACCCCATTTTGATCTGGATCTAGAATTGATCCAATCAGATCCAATTCTGATTTGAATTCAGAACTGATCCAAACCAGATCCAATTATGTTCTAGATCCAGAACATTCAATCTAGATCAAACTCAGATCTCTTTGGATCTGATTCTAATATGATCTATCCAGATTGACTGGATCTAGATTTGGTTTGGTCCAGATCCAATCAAAATGGATCTAAGACTTTGTCATACTGAACCGGTTCAGTCTAACCCGGTTTGGTTCAGACTGGTTTGGTCTGAACTGACTTAACCTGAACCGGTTTGACCATTTTTTTTATAGAACCATGTGGTTCGGTCTGGATCACACCCAAGCCCCTCTTTTTTTCGTTAAAGTCGGCTCAGTCTGGGCGCGACCCAGACCGACAAGCATAAAAACCGAAAAGCAGAAGGGGCTCTGCCCCTTTTGTTTTTACAAATGCAAAGGGTCGGCCGCTGCAAACCCTCTCCCTCCTTCCTCCGTGTGGCAAAGGGGTCGGCCACTGGTGTCGGCTTACCAGCCCCCTCTCTCTCTCTCATAAACCTCTATTTTTTTCGTTTAACAGAAGCTCGCCAGTAGCCATGGCTGCCCCCCCCCCTTGCCGAGAACTAAAAGGAGAAAACAAAGAAGAAGAAGAAGAAGAAGAAGAAATGGAGGCTTACCTTATCGCCGACACCGAAATCTGATAAGTGCCCTACAACTTTTTTACTCTTTTTTCTTCTCTCCCATGCTCTTTGTCGCTTCCTCTCCCCCTCTATCGTTCGCTTTGTGCGAGATAGAGGGGGTTGCGTGAAGGCCTCACCCCTCCCGCGGATTGTGGGGGGTGAGGTTTATCAAAGAGCCAATTCCCCCAAATAGAGAACCATATCTCTTTTTTTAAGGCTCATCCCCTCCAACGAAATCGTTGGAGGGGGTTTACAGAGCATACACATCTGATGGCTTCTCTCTGCCAAAGGCATGGTAACTGAACACTTCAACTGATTGGTCAAGATCCTTTAAGATGATATATCTCATGTTTATGGAGTTTATGCACATTGAGTACATGTTTGTTTCTTGTCGTGATTACGATCCTGCTTTTTCTAGAAAACCAATTTCTGCTACCAACCAGTGCATTAAGCTGCTTGTCATCATCAACATCATCCAGAATGACAAGAACTCTCTTGCTGTGAATTCTTTTTCGAATGATGGTGATCCCTTGATTGATGTCAATGATCGTTGTACACCTACAATGTCACAGATCAACTGATTTAGCAGAGAAACAAGCCCTTTGAATTGTTTTGCTACTTCCCTAACATCTGAAATGAAGTTGCAAGCTTCAAAACTTGAAGATATCTTGTTAAAGACAACCTTATCAAGTATCGTTTTGCCTACACAACCCATGCCCTGAATTCCTACCATTCGAACATCATCTGGTTCGATCTACAAAATCTCTATCACATCTTTTATACGAAAATCAAGCCCAACTGGGTATTTGGCCATATCTAAGAGTCTTATTTATTTCATCTACAACCTTCTTAACAATAAATTGGATAAACTTCTCCTCGTGTCTGCGGAAAGGAAAGGAAACATTGGTGAATATTTCATCCATGGACAAACAATCACATAATCAATACAATACGTTTTCAGAACAAAGAAGGAATTATGCTTCTCCAATAATTTTCACATAATTGCAAGAGTTGATGCATTTTCTCTTACTAGTAATAATGAATCTCATCATGGATGTTTGTGTGCCAAACCTTACCATACCCTTTGATGACCAACATGCATCTTAGAAGAGGATGTTGCTCACTCCATCAAGCTACCATGGCAATTTAAGAAAGAAAGAGTGGATTATGAGACCTAACCACTAGCCTCATTTTTGACATCGTATCCCAGTTGGAATATATATAGGATCCAACCTGATGTGACTCAATTTGACATGAGTACATCATGGGAAGGCATATAGGGAGTTACCGGGCAGTTATTTCAACTGCAAAACATTGATATCCACCTGTTAATTAAATTTTAAGCGTCTTCATCCTTTATCTACCTAAGATGTAGAGATGGTTGATCATTGGCAGAACATCTATCTTATACCGAAATCACTCAATGAACAGGTACATGAGGGTCTAGATGTAACGCCCCGGATTTCCAAAACAAAGCCAAGTTAAAATTTTCATGAATTTCTTTTTTTTTTCTTTGCAGCGGAACTTAGAAAAGCTTTTAGCAGCGGAATCAGACGATAATGAGTCGTCAGTTTTAGAAAACCCCGAGCACGTTGCAGGTATGTGGCCAAGCAACTCATTGACCACCAAAGTGTTCCATTTTATCGAAAACCACTTGTTTATTACATCACTGCTTAAAAAAAAGTAGTATAGGTTCAATAAAAGGAAGCAATACAACTCTGTCTAGAGAAACCCTGGAACTTGATGCCGCCTTGCTCCGCATATCGCCACGCAGGTATAACACCTGAAATCCCCATTAAACGGGGTCAGAACCATTGATGGTCTGGTAAGCATGCAATCATATAACCATTCAACTTAAGTACAAATAATGACCACTCAGGGTCGCAATGCGCAATAACGACGCTCAAGCCTCCAAGACTTAGCGTATATCGCAAGAGCCTCCGTAGGGCTATGAGTTGAACATCCGCTCGAGTCCTCATGACTTAGAGCAAGCCTTTTCAGAGCTGTGATTTGAATAGCCGCTTAAGTCTCCATGACTTAGCCATGACCTCTTCCGGGTCTCAAAGTGATGTCTAGCTCAAGTCTTCATACTTGGCACATCTGTATCCCACGCATCTAAGGACAACTCCTCGAGCTTTGCTTAGTCGTGCGGATACAACACGGGTCTTTGCCCAGTCGGTCCAGTAGTATACCGAACATGACACCTTCACAAAGGTTATGCAGGACTAACTCAACACGTCATCCACTCATACATTCAAAGCATCGCTGAACCTAAGCTAATGCATTGTTTCGATAATTAACCGCTCCCGCCTTTGGTACGCAGGTAGAGCTATTGTCCGGGCATCAACGCGACGTTCTGGGGGTTGATTATTCTATGTATTTTAGATACCCCAGAGGCCTGTTGACCCTATCCATAGTAGAGCAGTATGTTTCAACTGGGAGAACCCTACTAGGCCCATATTCGGATGCATCCTCTACTTGCAGTAGTTGGGTTCAATCCTTAGATCTTAAGGATAACCACGACCCCAAAACCCATGAGTGACTGAGGCCATCGTGGACTCTATCAGGTCCAAAGTAAAATACATGTCACTCAAGGCTGTACCATCACTGTCATTCCACAGTGAGCATAATTCCTGAAGGGGTCTGCCAGTCTTACAATTACTTAGACAGAATCTGCATGCCATTTAGGCAGCCCGTGCTTTCAGCACTACGGGAGTATGTACCCGACCCCATTCAGTCTTCCCCAACACAGTCATTACTGAGGGGGTACCCCTAACACGATCTTCAACCGCGGGGTATGTGCGACCTTAAGTCTTATTCATATGCATGCAGAACACCGCTCTTTGGCACTTCGGCCACCACGAGCATCACACCTCTTTGGGTGGAAACAACACACTCTGGCTCTTCGGCCCTTACGAGTCTGGTTGTGTAACCGTTCTCAATGAGCATGCATATGACTTGATCTAAATAGATCGGCTACTCGGCGTATTTTTACGCAACGAGTCCAAACCTAGCCAAGGCGCAACCTCTACTCCGGCTCAGCGGCCCTTACGAGCAAGGTGCCCTTGCAGGCACAAGGATACGAGTCGATCTGGCATCGTTCCATCAACGGACATCATTATGCCGTTCCATTGGTTCCGGCAGCTCTTCTGCCAACCATTTCGTCAGCACCTCCCCTGCTCTACCGGCAGTGGTGCGACGAACCCTTCTACGTTGTAGAGGGCAAACCATGAACTGGGTAGCACTCTGCTATATGTCAGAGTATCCTGCTACGTTCTTTCTGAGCTATTCTTAGCTTCTTCAGAAATTTCAGCAGCACTTCCTCTCTTTTACAGAAAAAGCGTGCGTTTCTTTTATCCATTTCAGCGGCATCTCCCCTCTTTGGTAGGAAATCGCCACGCTTAATTCGGGAAATGGATGCGCACCGTTGTGCATACTTTGCATCCATCAAGGTTGTAGGAACCCTTGGCCATAGCCAGGCCATACGAAATTGACTTAGTCATTACGTAAAGAGCATTTTGCCAAAAAGCGAAGCCTTTCCAATAGGGGCTTCATTCGTCAAGCAGAATCTTGAACGAGGAGCGGTCAAGGAATCGCATGGGCGATTTGGAGTGGATCTCCATTTGAACGCTCATTTATGCGCTATATATGTAGTATAAGCAGAAGCCTGTGCTTTATACAGCGGCGGCGTAAAGAAATGCATATACTATTGTTCAGGGTGTGTAACTGAACGAAATATTCTACATATATAACAAAGCAGAAGCCTTGGCATCGTTCGACGCGACGGCGTAAGTAAATACATTGCAGAAAGCAGGAGCCTTGGCATCGTTCGACGCGACGGCGTAAGTAAATGCATAATCGGAAGTGCAGTAATCATAAATTGCAGAAAGCAGGGAGCCTTGGCATCATACGACGCGACGGCAAAGGTAAATTACATAGCCTGTGCGATATAAGATGCGTCGGCAGAATCAGCAGATATACACCTAGATCCGCATCCAACGATAGTTACGAGGCGAGCAGGTGAACACCGAAGTGTCCTAAAGGGCTCAACCAAGAACTAAAGCGAGATACCATTTTGAAGAACGCATATACTGCGTATTTGAACATAGATATATCCGACGATAGTTACGAGACGAGCGGGTGAACACCGAAGTGTCCAAAAAGGGCTCAATCAAGAACTAAAGCAAGATACTACTTCAGAAAGTATATTCTATATACAAACAATCAAATACTTGAGAGAGATGGATCAACGAAGCGAACTTACTTCAAATCGTCGAAGAAACGGCTCCGGGTTGCTTCTTTGGCTTCGAGCCTTCCTTCGAGAGGTCAGACTAAGTCAGATGAAGCTGACTTAGTTGAGAAAGAGGTAGAGTAGGTCAAGCTACTCAACCTAAGTGGTTTGAACCAAACAGGGTTCGATCCAAGTCAACTGGGTTCAGCAGGTTCGAACTCAGCTCAAGTAGGCTAAGTCTGGGTTCAGAAATCCAAACCGAAATCTGGACCAAAAAGGACTTTGACTTTGACTTTAAACCCAACTAGGTTCAAGTCAAGTCAACTAGGTTTGGACTAGGTCAAGTGGGTTCAGACCCAGGTCAGGTGAGCTAGGACCAGGTCAGGCAGGCTCAGACCAGGTCAGGTGGGTTCAGGCCAGGTCAGGTGGGCTCAGACTCACTTGGGCTCACTAGGGGAGGTTTAGGAGAGAGAGAGAAGGCAAGAGAGAGAGGGGGGGTCGAAATTATGAGAAGAGAGAGAGTGCGGAGGGCTATTTATAGCCCAAGCCCACCTCCTCTTGGGTTTTTCCATGCCCTTTTTACCCCTTGGCTTCTTTTAAATTCCTGGAGGTTCCTTTTGAAGTGGGGCCCACAAGATATTTCCATAGGATATTTTGTGGGTCCCACAAGATATTTTCTAAGGAATATTCCTGTGGGTCCCACCAATATTTTTGTGGGTCCCGCAAGAATTTTGGGTTTCCGGCGATTTTTTTCCGAAAAATTCTGAGTACGCCATTTTCTTCGTATTGATGTAACTAAGAAAGTTGGCTCGTACGAATCTCTTGATTTCGTTTAGTTAGGAAGTTATGGCTTCCAGAGTGTTTGAGCATATATTCGCAAAGCAACGAATATCTCAAGTATAACTGGTTCGTACAAATCGATCTGATTCGTATTTCGGGTTCAGATGTTATTTTTACTTGAAAATGCCTCGTGAATTTCTTCAGAAAGATACTGAAAAATTGCGGGTCTTACACTAGAACTATATGATCGGATGGACGTCAAAAATTGCAAACCACTACAAGGTCTCTCCTTTAGGACTTCTCAAGAACCATAAGATCAGGGCCTAGTCATTATTGAGATAGTCAGAACAGGTATCCAAGAACAGGGTGACATGAGTCTGGGGATTTCCTTTTCTATTGAATTTCATGAACTTCAGAGAGATGAGACACAAAGGTTCAGTGTCCAATTCAGAGTTACCGGAAGCGCCTAGGTGAGTGGGAAAGCACGCTTCGGAAGTGCAAAATGTTGCGCTTCTGAAACGCGCGGGAAAGCGCCATTTTTAAATGGGAAGCTCTGCTTGTTGGGATTACTATTTCTGGCACACTGACGGACTAAACTTTTTTTGTTGGGATACTATGACTCCTCTGTCTATGCACCTGTTTAAAATCCAACCTTGCTACATTCACTAGAAACTTTTATTGTATTTTGATGTGCACCAAGTTCTAGGCAAGCTCAATCCAACTCCAAAGGTCTGAATTATACAAACATGTCTAAGCCAAGCTTATCTGAATCCGTCACCCATACTTCAAATGATATCAGTCACTTTAGCCACATGAGACATCAGTGATCAGATTTTTTATAATCATTATTTTAAACGTATTTTTATCATTGAAATTGTTTTGGAAAATCGCCAATCAAGTAATAATAACCGAATTTCCACTTTCGTGGTGAGTTCAGATCGATCCACAAGAAAAGGGATACACTCCAATTAAATCGAACAATTACGCTTTATTGATATCGAACTTGCTCAATTACAGAGAAGAATACAGTGCAAATTAAATTGAACAAGTTATCAAAAAGAGAAAGCGACGAGATGAATCCAAAGCTTTACGAAATATGCTGAGAACTGCAGATTTGTATCACCTGCAAAACATGCAAGCAAAGTTAGTTAAGCTAACTCGATGATTTAAAAATAGCTAAATCTATGTGAATACTGAATTTACTAACAATCTAATTTTTACGGAAGATGAGACTTTACCTGAGCTAACTCCCTAAACTAAGTATTCAAACACTACAAATAACTCTGGATTAATATTAAAAAGTTAATAAATTACTAAATATCGAAGTTAGAATGACTACGTAAATTGGAAAAAGACAATTACGCCCCTGCGCAACCCTAAACTCTAATTTTCGAGACTTATGAAAAATAAACAATGGACGACTCAACCAAAGTCTGTAAACACCCCAAATTTTCCTCATCCATTCTCAAACACACCCCTCGTGCAGTGCCAACCCTGATAGGTTAGTGTAGGAGTCAAACCCCAAGTTTGTGTAAAAAAATTACCATTTTACCCACTTTCATTAGGAAAATTACCATTTTTACCCCTAGGTCATCCTGGACCCCAGTCAGTCGGAGTCAACTAAGCTCATTGGTTAGCTCAAAACAATTAGAATACCAGTCATCTGAGCTCACAATGAACAGATCATTTTCATTTCACAGCATTCCTGCCAAAATGGGATCATTTCTTACTCAAATCCAAGCCAATTGTCTCTGAGTCAGTCATTCTCACTCATTCCTATTCCCCAGAGTCTATGTTGAGCTCACCAGAAGTTCAACTGCTCCAGTTTCAGTTCAAAACCATTTCCAAGTGTCTAGGAGCCCATTTCAGCTCATTTAGCTGAAATTGAGCTGAGTTGAGTCAGTTGAGATAGTGTTCGAGCTTTGATTTTAGTTCATCTCAGTATTACTGACCTTTGTTCTAACTCAAACCCAGCTCTGATCTGTAATTCACTTCACTCCAGTAACCATTTTGTACCATTTCTCTAAAAATAGCAGCTTCTCTTGAAAATTTATTCTGGGAGTCCAATTAAGTCAGTGTCTTGTCAGTTCATTTGAGTTCTGAAACCCTAGAACCTAGCTCAATATAGTTCATTTCAATTCAATGCAGCTCACACTCAATTTTCAGTATCACTCTAGTCCTGTAGAGCCCGAAAATCATTTCTCGAACCAATTTGCAAATTTTGTCAATTTTAACACTTTTTGAACTGGTACAAGTGTCAATCGGGGTTTAATATCTAAATTTCTTCATTCAGGGTCTCCATTTCACATAGCATTTCATGTCATTTCTCATCATTTCATATCATTTCTCAGTATTTCATAACATTTCATTTCATTTTCAAAGTCCAGAACTCTAGTTTTATAAATTTCAATCCAGATTGAGTTTTAAAAGCTTTTAGAGATCAATTTTAAACCCTGGGTTTCCAAAATTGACATTTTTACTCCTGGGATTCTAAATTTGGAAATATTTCTCGAGAAAAATAATCTTGATTTATTTCAAACTCAAATTTTTAAATTCTAAACTCGATTTGCTTCGCAATGGGGTATGAAACTTCAAATTCTGAGCTCATTTCAAAAACTGCCAAAAATAGCTCATTTCGTCAGAAATCTTTTCTCAAAAGACTATTCTACCCCTATGATCTTCAAAATGAATTTCAAAATTGGAAAATGGGCCCACTTTGAGATGGCTCATCCATTTGCATTTCTTTTTATTAAAAAAAAAATCTTCTTATCTTTGTTTTTCTTTTATATTTTTATATTTTTATTTGAGATGTGAGACCCACAAGAGGGGTCGACCAGCCCCTCTCCCTTCCTCTTTTTTCCTTTCTTTCTTCCTATCCTTTCCTTCTTCTTCTTTCTTTTCTTTCCTTTCTTTTTTCCTCTTTTCTTTCTTTCTTCCTTTTCTTCTTCTTCTTCCTTTCCTTTTCTTTTTCTTTCTTCTTTTCTTTTCTTCTTTTTCTTTCTTCTTTTCTTTTCTTCTTTTTCGTCTTCTTTCCTTCCTTCTCCTTTGTCATTCACATACATCATTCCAGCTCCCCCTCTCCTTTCTCTTCTTCCTCCTTTCTCTTCTTTCTTTCTTTTTTCCCTTCCTCCCTTTCTTTCCTTCTTTCTTCCTCTTTCTTTCCTTCTTTCTTTCCCTCTTTCTTTCTTTCCCTTCCCATTGTCCAACCTCCATACGGATGAACACATTCACGAACACCTCCCCATTCTCATTAAAACCCACTTTTTATTAAAACTTAGACAGGATTCTATTTTTCCCTAAGTTACCAACCTAAGCACTACATGGTTGTTTTTTTTGGTTTGTCTCTCTTACACCTCTCTCTCTCTCTCTCTCTCTCTCTCTCTCTCTCTCTCTCTCTCTCTCTCAAGTCCTCTCTTCAGCAACCATGAATGCCATGGCTTGAGCTCCACATCAAGCCAGTTGCAACAGCCACGTCGTCATCTCCAGCTTCAAACGCAACAACCACCTCCTCCCTTGGCCACGGCTTCCTCCAAGCAAGGTACATACCAACTACAGCCTCTTCATCAACATCGAAGCAACTCCGGCCAACCCTTCATTGGTGCAGCATCCCTACCCAAGCCAAGGTAAGATCCCTCATATCCAAAATCTTCATTATATGCTACATATTTGTTTTTGTTATATATATATATATATATATATATTTCATAGGTTTGTTATTGAAAGAAAATAATTCGTCCAATCAATGGACCGGATCTTCCCTTCTCGTAGCCACAAAAATAAGAATGAATATGATTCATGCCCCCCTGAGTTTTTCATGTTTTCTTCCAGGTTTTAAATAAATTTTATATTCTGTATGTTGTGGTTAATCTCATTTTTTTTATTTATTCCTTGTTATTTAATTCAATTTATATTGGTAGTTTACCATGTTTTGTCTTAGGTGTCTGGTCTAGTTGTCATTTCATGCAGAAATTATTTTTTATAAATTCTAAAAATTTTATTATAGTTATGTTATTTTTTCTGCAACATCATGCCAAAAATTTCAATCTATTCGGGTTTCAAAACCCCATTTAACAAATCGTATGTTACATCGGCTCCTGACCCCCCCTGGAAAATCCAAATTTCATTTAGCAGACAAGAACCTCTGAGATCTCCTAGATGGACGATCCGAATTTCCCTCTAAAAAATACAGTGGGTCCCTCGTAAAACATATTGTTTCTCAGTAAATTTTTAGATTTTTCCAGAAAGATTTAGGTTCTCCTAAAAATTGATTTTCCCAGACCCCTAGGAAAATGTCACTTTTTCCTTGTCAGGGTCTAGACCGAACCTAACCCACTGTGATGCCTCAATCTGTAGTTCTAATGCTAAAACTTACAACATAAAAGTTGTTCCTAATTCTTCCCTTTGTCATTTTCCAAAATTTGAGAATTTTTAGAACAGCCTAAGTATTTTTCCCAAATTTAATTTCCCTGTCTGTCAGATTCCTATGTCTGAGAATTTCAAAGATCCAAGTCTCTCATAATCCTCCACTCTCTCCTAAACCATAACTCGAATCCCAATACTGTAAAAAATAGAAATCTTTTTTTATTTGTCAGAAACATTTTCCCAGAATTTCATCCATTTTCTCCACTGTATTTTATTTTTTACATAATTTTTTCCAAAACTTATCAGTCTGCCCTAAATCCTCGAGTCGTCGGATTTCGATCTGACTTGCCAGAGCTGTCCAGCTCTGACCATGGGTCAAAACTAGAATCTGTAAAAGGCACAAATCTTTGCCTAACTGTCCTCTGTCACCCCATAAAATTTGAGAAATTTTTATAGAAGTTTAGTACCCGAAATCTAATTTAGAATTAGCATTTTAGGCAAAATCTTGGTTTTTAAGATTTTTAGTTATTTTCTACATTAAAAAAGTAACAAAAAAATAGATTTTCGAGCTTCATTCTGTTTTTAGAGTTAGTCTAGGTCTCCATGCCAAATTTGGCTCAAATCCAAGTTCATTTACCTTGTATGTTAGTTTATTTTTAAATTCAGAGGCAAAAATCAAGTTAAATTCGATAATTTGTGATATTTTTGTCATTTTAGTTTTTTTATCATGTGAATAAGCATATAGAATTACATTAGGGTTAATTTTCATATTATTTGCATTTTACATTTTCTATTTTTACAAAATTTATTTCACAAAACCCTGGTTTCAAGGCCAGTCTTGTTATAAGAGGCATTTTGGTCATTTTGACCTCAATTTCGAAATTCCAAACTTTAATTTTCCAAATTTTCATGTATATCATCATATTTTATCATCTTATGTTTAATTTTATTTCATTTGATTTTCAAATTTCCAAATTTTACAAAAATTCTTTTAGAAAACCCTGATTTCTAGGTCATCAGGGGTATTTTGGTTATTTTTACTTCAATTTCAAATTTCCAAGTTTATTTTTGAACTATATTACTTATTTCTCATGTTTATATCAAAGAGGGTATGAATTTGGGTTTATATCTGAATAATATCTGATAATTTCTAATATTTTTGAATTAATTCAGATAAACCTACATTTCTGTGCTAACATGTTTTCTAGTTTTGCAGGAATATCCAGGATGAAGACTTTTATTTTTTTTTCAATTCAATATAATATTAGACGTAATAATTTGAAATATTAGAATAGGGATGCATTGCATATAGTTTAATTTCTGGAAATTTCAATATATGGTGTATCATTCATGCACATTTTTTCCAAAATCACTATGGTTAACACGAATGAAACATGCACAAGCTCTTAGGGAGTTCATGAAATCAGTGGGATTCGTATTTATAGTCATAGTCAGAATACGAAGAAAACCAAGAATTGTGATCTTTGTATTAGCCACATTCAGCCTACACTCTTAGGCTAACTTCAAAAATGCACTGCATTTCTCAAAATTTCAAAAGGATTTCCCAATTCCTCAAAGAATTATCTTTCAAATTCACATTCATTCATTCAATTTGCATCATTTTCAAACTTTTTTCCCAATTTCCTTTCGGAGAACCCGATTTTTCCAAAAATTTCCAAGTCTTTCTCAAAATTTGATTTTCTCAGAACTTTGAATTTTTAAATGAGATTTCAAAGTATTTCCCAAGTTCAAATCATGATTTCCCAAGGTTTCCACATTCTCAATTTCATTTTCAAATCCCAAAATTGATTTTTTCAAAAACTTTGAATCACTTCTGAAATTGATTTTCCCAAAATTCTTAAATCCTATTTAGAAATCGAATTTCTTAGAAAAAGCAATTCCAATCTCAAAAATCATTTTTCTCAGAGTTTCCATTTTCCATCTCAAAAATCATTTTCCAATGAACTTCCTGATTTTCTCAGAATTCTCAAATCCATTTCCTCAGAAAAGCAATCCAAGTCTCAAAATCGATTTTCTCAAAGTTTACATTTTCCTGAGAATTCGTTTTCCAATACAAACTCTAATTTCCAATGAAATTTAATGATTTTCTCAAGAATTCCATTTTCAAGCACTCTTCCAATCATTATCCAAGTACATCTCATTTTTTTAAGGCAAACATCATATTTCTCAAACTTGCATCTTTTCAAAATTCTATAGCACATGCCTGATTTTCTGTGCATTTTAGGAAAATAGAGCATAATTTAGATAATTTAACTTAGTCAAAGCACACATTTGATCATTGATTCCATTACCCCTGGTAAAGGCGACAGGAACGGTCGAACCTCGTACCGATAGGCGGATCCTATTCCACAGATTTTTCCTGCAAAGTTTCAAAATGGAGGCGAGTAATTTTCAAAAATCAATTTTAAAAACTTTGGTCGAGTTTGACTCGCAGAATCATTTCTTCTCACTCTCGCAGAGGGAGGGGAGAAAAATTTTGCGATGATAACAGGTTTGGCGACCGTGATGGGACCTGTCTTCGTCTGATCAATTGTGTGCTTGACTTAGTTCAAATTATCAAAATCGTGTTCTATGGAATGTCAGCTTTATTTTCTGATATCATGTGAACCTAGGAGCCTAGGCTTGAACCCTGCTGACATGGATTGCATGTAGATTAGACATGGTTTGGTAGGACCAATTGAGGAGAATTATTCATGCTCACTTAGACTTAGGTCTGAAATACAACACTCCTCAATCTAGGATTTGCTTGAGAACAATGTTTGCTTCTTCAAAATTTTCAAAAATCTATCTCTTTAGGATTTTAGAGCCCTCTGTTCGTCTGCATGTGATCATTTTTCAAAAACCACCCCACCTATGTCTACCCAGTCTTCACATTGCTGGGATCTCTTCCAGAACCATAGTTCAGGACAGAGCCTCACAACTGGGCCACTTATTTGGGCTAACGCCCCCTGCCACGTACCAAGGGCCATAGTCCAACATATATCGGCAGGCGCTCAAGGATGTTGGGAAAACACAAGCCTAGAACCAGAGATGAGTTTTTATGCCACGTACATCGAGCCTAGGCTTGAGTATATCGGCATAGCATGATTGGACACAGCTGATCTGAGCTTAAAGTTAGGATTAGGGTTCTATAACTTTTTCAAAATTGATGCATTTTACAGTCAGCTAATAAGGGAATGTTGTATGTGCATAATTGTTTGTGTAGGATATGATTGAATGCCTTCTTTTATTTTCTTTTTACATCATTTTCCAAATTTCATTTATTTTTCCAACAATTTTATCAAAACCCTGAACGATTTTCATAAACCTCATATTTTTCCTCAAAAAAGTCCAGGCAATTTCTCTTTTCCTACCTTTCCTCTGGATCTCGAATTTCCAACCTTATTTTGATCCTGCTTGCAATTTTTCAAATGTTCAAATTTTATCTTCCAAATTCTATTCAAAATTTTCATCTCTTTCATAATCCTCAATATTTCCTTCATAATTTACCTTTCTTTCAAAAAATTCTTCAATCTAAACAATCCTTTTGTCCTAGAGAGAATTTTGGCGTTGTGGAATGGTTTAGACCAGATCCGAGAATAAAATAGTGTCGCTTCAGTACCCTAGCAGTGGCAGCGAGCAAGAAATGGATTCACCGCGATCTGCCAGGAAACAAAATCAACAAGCCAATGATGATGTTGATCCCCAGATGTATGCCATGTTACAAAAGATGATGAGTAAAATGATGGCAAAGCAAGCATGGGTCAGTTTCGACAAGATTCCTACTAAGAAAAAGATCAAGGGTCGAACATTGAAGAAACAACTAAAGATATCCAAGAAACGTATCCAGCATGAAGATACATCTGACGAGTCAGAATTAGTTGGTGACACCGATGAAGAGTTTGAGACCCAACAGGCATTTCAAAAATCAACCCAGGGACAAGGGTCGACCCACAAGTTCAAAGATCAGTCTGCTAATGATTCTGACCAACCACAATTCAGAAATGTGGTCAGGATGGTTCGAGATCTACAAGCTCGCGACAAGGGCAAGAAAGTCTTCACCAGTGGAGACTTCTATAATGGTCTGGAAGGGGATGACATCCTAGAAGATCTCCCCCGCAAATTTATCAAATTTGACGGGACTGGCAATCCCAAGGCTCACCTGGCTATGTTCTTTGCATAATGCAATCGATTCAAGAGAGACAATCGCGCTTTGTTTAGATGTTTTCCTCGCAGTCTATAGGGCACCGCCGCCAAATGGTATTCAGAGCATATCAATCCCATTGAGTTGAAGGAATTCGACAAGGTGGTCAATCTTTTTATTGAGCAATTTTTGTTCAAATTAGATGTGCTACCCACCCTGAATCACCTCTACAATCTAAAGCAGGACACTGAAAAGGCTAGAGACTTTATCCACAGATGGAGATCCACTTGAAATCAAATGAAGGATCCGATATCATAAGGGCATGCATTGTCGGTCATCCTGAATAATTTCTCCCCATCTTTAAGAGGCCTGATCTCTACTTCCCCAACACGATCTTTCATCGAATTGATAGAACGAGCTGAATGGCTCGAGAAGGGAATAGAGAATGGAGTATATGAGAGCCTCACACTCTCAAAGAGCAACTCAGATACCAAGAAGAAGTCAACCTTCACATTCTCTGCGAATGCCCCCAGCAAAAGCAAATGGGGTGGCAAAAAGAACCACATCGGCGGATCAGGGAGTCTAAATCCCAGCAGAGATTACCATATAGGACAAGAGGACAAAATCAACAGGCAGAATGACATCCCTCCCGCGAGCATCCAACTAGAATTAAAATCCCAAGGGAGACCAAAGCATGATAGTTGGGGATACGACCGTAATTTTACTCCCTTAGAACAGTCGCTCGAGCAAGTTCTGAAATACATGATAGCCAAAGGGATGGTTAGACTCCCCAAGATAGCGGATCCTCCTGTGACCATAAGAAGGTTTAAAGATCAGTTCTGCAAGTTTCATCAGACAATGGTCACGATACCGAATATTGTTTTGTCTTTAAGAATATCGTTCAAGACTACATTGATAAGAATCTCCTCGTTGAAGATGGAAAGGAGGGCTAGTCATCCTGACTGAGCTCTTTCCTCAATCATTCAAGAAGCTAACGATGCTATCATCTTTTGAAAGGATAATGCAATCTCATTTATCTTTCCTTGATTTGTCATCTTTCCTTCAATGCATTAATAAAATTATCAATTTTCCTCATAAGCTTGTTCTTCTTCTCTGCAAAACGTCTCTTATAAGGAATGACCTCTCTCAAGGTGTCTCTCTAATCAATCAAGAAGTCAGTCGCTTTGTCAATTATCTTTCTTTAATCCAAATTTTCTTCCCCTATTATATTGGGGCATTATTTTGAAAATTGTCTTCAAAACATCTTGTATGTAGGCAGGATCAAACAAATCTCTTATTTTGCATGCATGTGCATTAATTTACATCATTTTGCATTCATTTGCATATATTTGCATTTGCATGCACTCATTCGCATTCATTTACATTCATTTGCATCAGCATGCATTCCCCTTCAGGTTAAGGGATAAACCTGAGTTACCCATTTAGGACAAGGGATAATCCTGAGGCCTCGACAGTTGTCCAAGTCAGCATGAGGGTGAAGACTGAAAATCTTTCATCAGAATCAACCGGTACTCTTTTCAAACCCAGTGTTCGTGCTGGTAATTTTTTTTTTTTAATTCAGTGTTCATACTGGTAATTTTTCAAATCCAGTGTTCGTACTGGTAATCTTGCAAAATCCAGTATCTGTGCTGGTACTTTTCAAAATCCAATGCTTGTGTTGGTACTCTTTCAAAATATGGTGCTCATGCTGGTATTTTTCTAAATCATGTTTTACTGGTTGAAACTCTTAAATCCAATTTTGATTTTCTTCTTAGTCAATGTTTCCAAATCCAATTTATATTGGTCTGATTTTCCTTCCTTCAGATCCTAGAATTGGTCTAGAAAATTAGAGTTCTGACTCGAATTTTCTTCCAAATCCAATTCCAATGTCTAGAATTGGTCTAGAAAATTAGAGTTTCGACTCGAATTTTCTTTCAAATCCAATTCCAATGTCCAGAATTGGTCTAGAAAATTAGAATTCCGACTCAAATTTTCTTTCAAATCTAATTCCAATGTCTAGAATTGGTCTAGACAATTAGAGTTCTGACTCAAATTTTCTTCCAAATCCAATGTCTAGAATTGGTCTAAAAAATTAGAGTTCTGACTCAAATTTTCTTCCAAATCCAATTCAAATGTCAGAATCGGTCTAGAAAATTAGAGTTCTGACTTAAATTTTCTTCCAAATCCAATTCTCTTAGCTTTCTTTTAAAGGTTTGAACTCCTACTCAAACTTTTCTGCAATTTAGTAATTGATCTAGAAGATCTAAGTTCCGACTCGAATTTTCTTTCAAAACCCAATTCATTTAGTTTTCCCTTGAAGATTTGAATTCTGATTCCAATCTTCCTTCAAAATCCAGTTTAGCACCTGGTCCTTCCAAAAATTAAGCTTAGAATTGGTCCTTCCAAATCCGGTTAGCATCGGTCCTTTCTAAATCAAATCTTCAAATTGGTCCTTTTACAAAATATAAACCTTGCATTGGTTATTTTACCAGTTCCTGTATGTGTATTGGTCATTTTTTTTAATTTAATCTTTATATTAATTTCATTCCCAAATATCTCTGGAGCGTCGGTCTCTTTCCAAAAACAAAAATCAAATTTTAAACACTAGGTGATTTTTAAAATCCAGTGCTCATACTGGTTCATTTTCACAATTCAATTTTTACACTAATACATTTCCAAAATCCAGTGCTCGCGCTGGTACATTTTTAAAATCCAATGTTTATAGTGATATATTTTCAAAATCCAGTGCTCGAACTAGTACTTTTTTTAAAACCCAGTGCTTGAACTAGTACATTTTCAAAACCCAGTGCTCGAACGGGTATATTTTCAAAATTCAATGCCTATATTGATATATTTTCAAAACCTGGTATTCATATTGGTATTCTTTCATAATTAAGCACTCGTGTTAGTGTCTCACTGGTTGGTCGTGTCAGTCGACCTCTTGGGTTCAGTCTTCGTGCCGATCATTTATTAGAATTCAAGCTCTATACCAATTTCGACCCTCAGGACACCCAATTTTTTATTTCGACCTTTGGGTCACCCAATTTCCAAATTCCTAATTTCAACCTTCAGGTCATCCAATTTCTAATTTCCAATTTCTAATTTCCAATTTCCAATTTCCAATTTCCAATTTCCAATTTCCAATTTCCAATTTCCAATTTCCAATTTCCAATTTTCAATTTCCAATTTCCAATTTCCAATTTCCAATTTCCAATTTCCAATTTTGACCTCCGGGTCACCCAATCCTCTATTTCGACCTTCGAGTCACTCAATTTCCCAATTTCGACCTTCGGGTCATTCAAATTATCAACTTCAACCTTCTGGTCATTCAATTCCTCAAATTTTGATCTTTGATTTTCCATTTCGACCCTTTGTGTCATTCGATTCCAAATTTTGACCTTCGGGTCATCTAATTTTGTCAATCAGGCCTCTGGGCAGCCAACTTACCAGATTCTTAAATTCAAGCCTTCGGGTTACAATCTTACCAACATCAGTCATTTTTCTGCCTTCGGGATACAACTTTATCAATATTTATCACTTTCCAAGCCTTCGGGTTACAATTTCATCAATGTCAATCATTTTCAAATCATCAAATTCAATCTTTCAATCAAAATCTTGCTTTCGAGCTGGTCGGTCAACAAATTCTGCTTTCGAGCTGGTCGGTCAACCCAAATCCTGCTTTCAAGCTGGTCGGTCAACAAATCCTGCTTTCGAGCTGGTCAGTCAACCAATCTTGCTTTCGAGTTGGTCGGTCAACCAACCCTGCTTTCGAGCTGGTCAATCAACCCAAATCCTGCTTTCAGGCTGGTCGATCAACCCAAATCCTGCTTTCGAGCTGGTCGGTCAACCCAAATCGTGCTTTCGAGCTAGTGGGTCAACCCAAATCCTGCTTTCGAGTTGGTCGGTCAACAAATCCTGCTTTCGAGCTGGTCGATCAACCCAAATCCTGCTTTCGAGCTGGTCAGTCAACAAATCCTGCTTTCGAGCTGGTCGATCAACAAATCCTGCTTTAGAGCTGGTAAGTCAAAACAAAAATCCTGCTTTCAAGCTGGTAAGTCAAAACAAAACCAAACTTTCAAGTTGATCTTTTACTGAATCTTTTCAGAACTCAATTTAGTCATGGACGTGTCAATTAGACCTCAAGCAATTTGATTTTAAGAACACTTTGCCAATTTGTTGTCAAATGCTTGTTAATTTCAAAATCTTTATTGCAAAAAAAAAATTATTACCTCAGAATACCTCCAGTATTACTTCCGAAAGGACAAAGCTTTCGTGAAAAAGAATTCAAAATTCAAAATTTTTATATTGGCCAACCAAAAGGATGAAGAATAAATCCTCGATATGGCCAGCAAAGAAAATTCAATGTTGTTGCAAAGTCATAAGTGATCTGTATTGAACACACAGTCAATGGCACATTTTTAAAGATCATTCTTGGAAAATAAGGCAGTCAAAATAATCTGGGTGATACAAAAAAATCCACTCAATTTACATATCTCTTCAATCATTTAAGTTGCAATTAAATATCTGCAAAAGGGATCTCTCAATTGTCGTCAAGATGAAGACGAATTATGCGAGTTTGACCCCCGGGGCCAAAGAAGATTTGAATCATCTTCAAGATGAAGGAGTTTGCGACAGATCCTTCCAAGGAAAGTTTAGATCACCGTCAAGATGAAGGCGACGACGATGAGCCTCCCGACAAACCCTAAAAGATATTTAATTTCTGCTATCATCAACAGGTTTACATCCAAAGATCCAATACCGTCAAGATAATCCCTGAGGTAAAGAAGGACAGAAACATCTCTGAGATAAAGGAGTTTGTGACGTACCCTTTTAAAAAAAAGAGAGAAAAGTCAAGACATCTCCAAAATTAAGGATGATGTAATTCCCAAAAAACCCAAGAGAGCTCTTATTCTGCCAATAAAAAAAAAAGAGGGCAGAAAGATCATCATTAGAAAAGAATCCCAGGATATCAAACTGCTAAATATGCCAAGAATCCTCTTTAAATTTTGTGAAATTTTGTTATCAATATTCTTTCACCAATTGCTTTCACAATATCAAGAAGACTATCTTTTCCGTTCATATCGGGGAAATTGATACCTTCCTTGAAAGAAAGTCAATTGCAAGCAATTTGAATTCCAATCTTGATTCTACGGAGTTAAGCTCAATCAGAAGTAATACTTTAGGTAGAAAAGAGAGAATATTTTCGCACCAATGTGCATCATTTCCAATTATTTTGAATCAACAACAATTTTTCAACATTTTGACAATATTTTCTAGCTATCCTAGCATAAAGCGAAAGCTTGAGGTTCATCTTTGGCGCATCCTGACACCATTTGTTATCCCTTTTAGGACTTGATAATGAGAGTTTTCAATATTTCTTCCCTTCTGTTGGTATAATCTGAGCGCCTGGGCTCTCAGATTTGCATAGTTCCCTGTGTCCCCACTGTCCCACCATAGACAGTCCAATTTTAGCTTGAGGTTAAGCCACCAATCATTTTCTCGCAAAAGGTCATCAATTTCAAAAGTTATTTAGTCTCAGCAATGAGGCACCCAAAATCTAACCCCTTTTCAAGCTTTAGGGACCCCAATTTCATCCTTTTGCAAAACCCCTATCGAATTCATTGTGCGAAAGTCCGAAGGTTCCATTATGGGTTCTTCTTTCGAGAATCCCATCATTTTTATTTTTCGGTCAGGTTAAGGGTTAAACCTGAGCCTCATTTTGATAAGGTATTTCATTTTCTAGTCAGGTTAAGTGTCAAACTTGAGCCTCATTTTGATGAGGTATTTCATTTCAGGTCAGGTTAAGGGTCAAGCCTGAGCCTCGTTTCTATACGCGGTATTTTCTGTCCCATCCAGGTTAAGGGCAAAACCTGAATCTTACTTCTTTGAAGTGAATCTTTCTTCTTCATTCCCCATTTCATATCTACCATTCTCATCAGGGCTAATTTCTTCATACCTAGTCAGATTTTTCTAACTCGGGTATTTTTATAGCCCAAATTTGGTGTGTTTTTCTTTGCCACTGAGCTCGTCCTCAAGCTGGCTTAGTAACAAAGAGGGGCATCTGTAAACACCCCAAATTTTTCTCATTCATTCTCAAACACACCCCTCGTGCAGTGCCAACCCTGGTAAGTCAGTGTAGGAGTCAAACCCCAAGTTTGTGTCAGAAAATTACCATTTTACCTACTTTCATTAGGAAAAATACTATTTTTACCCCTAGGTCATCCCAGACTCCAGTCAGTCGGAGTCAACCAAGCTCATTGGTCAGTTCAGAATAGTTAGAATACCAGTCACTTTAAGCTCATATGAGCTCACAATGAACAAATCATTTTCATTTATGAGCATTCCTGCCAAAATGGGATCATTTCTTCAGAAATGAGCTCATTTCTCACTCAAATCCAAGCCAATTGTTTCCGAGTTAGTCATTCCCAATCAGTCTTATTCCCCAGAGACTAGCTTGAGCTCACTAGAAGTTCAAGTGCTCCAGTTTCAGTTCAAAACCATTTCTAAGTGTCCAGGAGCCCATTTTAGCCAATTTCAGCTCATTTAGCTGAAATTGAGCTGAGTCGAGTCAGTTGAGCTAGTGTTCGAGCTTTGATTTTAGTTCTTCTTTGTATTACTGACCTTTGTTCTAACTCAAACCCAACTCTAATCTGTAATTCACTTCACTCCAGTAACCATTCTGTACCATTTCTCTAAAAATTGCAACTTCTCTTGAAAATTTATTTTGGGAGTCCAATTGAGTCAGTGCCTTGTCAGTTCATTTGAGTTCTGAAACCCTAGAACCCAACTAAATCTAGTTCATTTCAGTTCAATCCAGCTCACACCTCAATTTTCAGTATCCCTCTAGTCCGGTAGAACCTGAAAACCATTTCTCGAACCATTTTGCAAATTTGGTCAATTTTAACACTTTTTGAACTGGTATAAGTGTCAATCGGGGTTTAATATCCAAATTTCTTCATTCAGGGTATGCATTTTGCATAGCATTTCATGTCATTTCATGTCATTTCTCATCATTTCATATCATTTCTCAGCATTTCATAACATTTCATCACATTTCATTTCATTTTCGAGGTCAAGAACTCTAGTTTTATAAATTTCAATCCAGATTGAGTTTTAAAAGCTTTCAGAGATCAATTTCAAACCCTGGGTTTCCAAAATTAACATTTTTACCCCCGGAATTCTAAATTTGAAAATATTTTCCCGAGAAAAATAATCTGAATTTTTATTTCAAACTCAAATTTTCAAATTCTAAACTGGATTTGCTTCGCAATAGGGTATAAAACTTCAAATTCTGAGCTCATTTCAAAAACTGCCAAAATATCTCATTTCGTCAGAAATCTTTTCTAAAAAGACTATTCTACCCCTATGATCTCCAAAATGAATTTCAAAGTTGGAAAATGGGCCCACTTTGAGATGGCTCATCCATTTGCATTTCTTTTTATTAAAAAAAATCTTCTTATCTTTGTTTTTCTTTTATATTTTCATTTTTTTATTTGAGATGTGGGACCCACAAGAGGGGACGACCAGCCCCTCTCCCTTCCTCTTCTTTCCTTTCTTTCTTCCTCTCCTTTCCTTCTTCTTCTTTCTTTTCTTTCCTTTCTTCTTTCCTCATTTCTTTCTTTCTTCCTTTTCTTCTTCTTCTTCCTTTCCTTTTCTTTTTCCTTCTTCTTTTCTTTTCTTCTTTTTCTTCTTCTTTCCTTCCTTCTCCTTTGTCATTCACGTACATCATTCCAGCTCCCCCTATCCTTTCTCTTCTTCCTCCTTTCTCTTCTTTCTTTCCTTTTTCCCTTCCTCCCTTTCTTTCCTTCTTTCTTTCCCTTCCCATTGTCCAACCTCCATACGACTGAATACATTCACGAACCTCCCCATTCTCATTAAAACCCACTTTTTATTAAAACTTAGAGAGGATTCTATTTTTCCCAAAGTTACCAACCTAAGCACTACACGGCGGTTTTTTTGGTTTGCCTCTCTTACACCTCTCTCTCTCTCTCTCTCTCTCAAGTCCTCTCTTCAGCAGCCATGAATGCCCATGGCTTGAGCTCCACATCAAGCCGGTTGCAACAGCCATGTCGTCATCTCCAGCTTCAAACGCAACAACCACCTCCTCCCTTGGCCACGGCTTCCTCCAAGCAAGGTACATACCAACTACAGCCTCTTCATCAACATCGAAGCAACTCCGGCCAACCCTTCATTGGTGCAGCATCCCTACCCAAGCCAAGGTAAGATCCCTAATATCCAAAATCTTCATTATATGCTACATATATGTTTTCATTTATATATATATATATATATATATATATCATAGGTTTGCTATTGAAAGAAAAGAATCTGTCCAATCAATGGACTGGATCTTCCCTTCTCGTAGCCACAAAAATAAGAATGAATACGATTCATGCCCCCCTGAGTTTTTCATGTTTTCTTCTAGGTTTTAAATAAATTTTATGTTCTATATGTTGCAGTTAATCTCATTTTTTTTATTTATTCCTAGTTATTTAATTCAATTTATATTGGTAGTTTACCATGTTTTGTCTTAGGTGTCCGGTCTAGTCGTCATTTCATGCAGAAATTATCTTTTATAAATTCTGAAAATTTCATTATAGTTATGCTATCTTGTCTGTGACATCATGCCAAAAACTTGAATCTATTTGGGTTTCAAAACCCCATTTAACAAATCGGATGTTACATCGGGTCCTGACCCCCTCTAGAAAATCCAAATTTCATTTAGTAGACAAGAACCTCCAAGATCTCCTAGATGGAAAATTCAAATTTCTCTCTAAAAAATACAGTGGGTCTCTCTTGGAACCTATTGTTTCTCAGTAAATTTTTAGATCTTTCCAAAAAGATTTAGGTTCTGCTAAAAATCAATTTTCCCATACCTCTGGAAAAATGTCAGTTTTTCCTTGTCAGGGTCTAGATCGACCCTAACCTACTGTGATGCCTCAACCTGTACTCTTAATGCTAAAACTTACGACAAAGAAGTTGTTCCTAACCCTTTCTTTTGTCATTTTCCAAAATTTGGGAAGTTTTAGAATAGCCTAAGTATTTTTCCCGGATTTAATTTCCCTGTCTGTCATATTCCTATGTCTGAGAATTTCAGAGATCTAGGTCTCTCATAATCCTCTGCTTTCTCCCAAACCATAACTCGAATCTCAATACTGTAAAAAGAGGAAATCTTTTTTTGTTTGTCAGAAACATTTTACTGGAATTTCATAGATTTTCTCCACGGTATTCTATTTTTTCATATTTTTTTCCAAAACCTGTCAGTCTGCCCTAAATCCTAGAGTCGCCGAATTCTGATCCGACTTGCCAGAGTTGTCCAACTCCGACCATATGTCAAAACCAGAATCTGTAAAAGGAAAAAATCTTTTTCTAACTATCCTCTATCACTCCATAAAATTTGAGAAATTTTTATAGAAGTTTAGTACCCGAAATCTAATTTAGAATTAGCATTTTAGACAAAATCTTGGTTTTTAAGATTTTTAGTTATTTTCTATATTAAAAAAATAACAAAAAAATAAATTTTTGAGCTTCATTCTGTTTTTAGAGTTAGTCTAGGTGTCCATGCCAAATTTGGCTCAAATCCAAGTTCATTTACCTTGTGTGTTAGTTTATTTTTAAATTCAGAGGCGAAAATCAAGTTAAATTCGATAATTTGTGATATTTTTGCTATTTTAGTTTTTTTATCATGTGAATAAGCATATAGAATCATATTAGGGTTAATTTCCATATCATTTGCATTTCACATTTTCCATTTTTGCAAAATTTATTTCAGAAAACTCTGGTTTCACGACCATAGTCTTGTTATCAGGGGCATTTTGATCATTTTGACCTTAATTTTGAAATTCCAAACTTCAAGTTTCCAAATTTTCATGTATATCATCATATTGCATCATCTTATGTTTAATTTTATTTCATTCAATTTTCAAATTTTCAAATTTCCAAATTTTACAAAAATTCTTTCAGAAAGCCCTTATTTCAAGGTCATCAGGGGTATTTTGGTTATTTTACTCTAATTTCGAATTTCCAAGTTTATCTTTTAATTATATTACTTATTTCTCATGTTTATATCAAAGGGGGTATGAGTTTGGGTTTATATCTGAATAATATCTGATAATTTCCAATATTTTCGGATAAATCCAGATACACCTACATTTTTGTGCTAACATGTTTTCTAGTTTTGCAGGAATATACAGGAAGAAGACTTTTATTTCTTTTATTTCAATTCAATGTAATATTAGATGTAATAATTTGGAATAAGAGTTACTTTTCAGCTTAGAATAGGGATGCATTGCATATAGTTTAATTTCTGAAAAATTCAATATCTGGTGTATCATTCATGCACATTTTTCCAAAATCACTATGGTTGACACGAATGGCACGTGCACAAGCTCTTAGGGAGTTCATGAACTCGGTGGGATTCGTATTTATGGCCATAGTCAGAATACGAAGAAAACCAAGATTTGTGATCTTCGTATTAGTCACATTCAGCCTACACACTTAGGCTAACTTCAAAAATGCACTGTATTTCTAAAAATTTCAAAAGGATTTCCCAATTCCTCAAAGAATTATCTTTTAAATTCACATTCATTCATTCAATTTGCATCATTTTCAAACTTTTTTCCCAATTTCCTTTCAAAGAAATTGATTTTCTCAAAAATTTCCAAGTCTTTCTCAAAATTTGATTTTCTCAGAACTCTGAATTTTCAAATGAGATTTCAAAGTATTTCCCAAGTTCAAATCATGGTTTCCCAAGGTTTCCACATTCTAAATTTTATGTTCAAATCCCAAAATCGATTTTTTCAAAAACTTTGAATTACTTCTGAAATTGATTTTCCCAAAATTCTTAAATCCTATTCAGAAATCGATTTTCTTAGAAAAAGCAATTCCAATCTCAAAAATCATTTTTCTCAGAGTTTTCATTTTCCTGAGAATCTATTTTCCATCTCAAAAATCATTTTCCAATGAACTTCCTGATTTTCTCAGAATTCTCAAATCCATCTCTTCAGAAAAGCAATCCAAATCTCAAAATCGATTTTCTCATAGTTCTCATTTTCCTGAGAATCCATTTTCCAATACAAACTCTGATTTCCAATGAAATTCAATGATTTTTTCAGGAATTCCATTTTCAAGCACTTTTTCAATCATTATCCAAGTACATCTCAATTTTCCAAGGCAAACATCATATTTCTCAAACTTGCATCTTTTCAAAATTTCATAGCACATGCCTGATTTTCTGTGTATTTTAGGAAAATAGAGCATAATTTAGATAATTTAACTTAGTCAAAGCACACATTTGATCCTTGGTTCAATTACCCCTAGTAAAGGTACCAGGAACGGTCGAACCTCGTACCGACAGGCGAATCCCATTCCACAGAATTTTCCCGCAAATTTTCAAAATGAAAGCGAGTAATTTTCAAAACTTTGGTTGAGTTTGACTCGCAAACTCGTTTCTTCTCACTCTCGCAGAGGGGGGGGGGGGGTTGCAATGATAACAGAGTCTGATCGAAATGATTTTGGTTCTATTGGATTCTTAACTCGATCATGAATCCAACACAACTGTTGGAATACGAATACCAATCCGGAAGGTCCGGATATAAGTGTCACAATTTCAGTGATGATTTAGTGATAGGTCTATCGAGAAACTCTATAATGGCAACACGGGCGAGACTACCAAGAAACCCTATCCTAAATGTTGTTTACGCTGCTGAGACATGTATATACTACTTACCCTATTACGTGCACTTTTAAACTACAGAAAACAATAACCCTAAATTAGTGTTTTTCCTTGCAACGACCAACGTATTCAACTAGAGAAAAGGCTCTAGCCGGTTTAGGCGATGGGGGTTAAAACTATTGCAATGGATTTACGAAACCTAAACAAAATTTCTTCTAACTACAATAGGTTAGTGATAAAATGCATATTAACTAACCAACATCCAAACTAGCTATAAAACCCAAAACTGATAGTAGACTCACATACGCATAACGTGCTTCAATCGACTAGAGTGATTCTAGTCAATTGGTGGATCTCAGCTAATCAGATGTTAAAAACAATGACAACCATGAGAGTCACTAATCTACAATCTCTAAACTAAGCAACATAAGATATGCTAACTAAACAAACTCTAACACATGCTGATACCGTAAAGCTAATAGCAAATTAGCGAAACTAATCAACTACACACGCTGACCTCAATTAATATAACAAGTATATCAAATCAGCTTCTAACATAAAAACTACTTAATATTAGGATGAAACTTAGCAAACTAAAGTTGTTGCAAGCTAATTTAATCTATAAGCTAACAGAGGGACTTATGAAAATCTGTTGTTACAACCCGATTCAACCGAATACCTCTGATCAAGTAAGATACCTAAAATCGCCTAATCATGATAATAAACTAATTAATTCTAATACATCCTTAAACTAATTTCCACCATTAAGAACCAGTAAAAGAAGATTAATCTAATCTAGTTTACCTTACTAACAGCACCTAACTGAATATTATAACAAGACCCAAAACGAAAACTAGCATCCTAACATGATAGGCAACTCAACTAGCATCTAAAAACACTTAACAATAAAACTACTACTTAGACAATACTAATGCAAGATCTAATCAAGCACACAAGCAACATTAGCAAAATCACACTATGCTAATATAAGGAAGCTCACTAAACAGAAAACACACTAACAAATGCGTTGTTAACACAACAAATATGAATTGAATCTGATTTGAAAGGAAATGCTTAGATCGACTAGAAGGCCCTAATCGATTTTTGGCAACATGTTGCAATACACTTTATGATAACAATGACTTAAAATGTGTCAAAATGCAGGACAAACACTCACTGTAGATACTGCAACACAATGTTAGACTCACCAAATGATTGGAATAACTTCTGATTGAAGCAAGGCCCAAGATCAGAGTCTACTACTATCGATGCCCAATTGTAAACATGCCAACTAAAACCACAGATTCCGATTTAATCAGAAATATCAAAACCACAAAAAATAAGACTACAATTAATTACTGTAAGTTATACTAAACTATGCATTTCGACTAATTAGAAGTTTGAAATTGAATAACCTCACTCAGCTTGAAGATGAAATTGATTTTTAACTACTTTTCAAATAGCGAAAACAACAACTATTATTCTTACCTAGACTCAATCTAGGCGTTGTTCTATGTGCCACTTAACATACTAAGGTTGAAATTAATGCGAAAAACGCACACAATAGAAAACAAGACAAGCATACACATCGGTTGTATCTAAAAGAAATAGGGAAAGAAGACATACCTTGTGTTGGTCGTTCGACGAAGGGAGGGGTAGAAGGGGAGCGGTTCAAGCCAAGTAATGTGCATCTCCTAAGCTGTTGATAATGCTGCTACCACGGTCATGCTACTGATTGCACATTGCTGGAGTCGCATCCAAGAGGAATGAACCGAATGGTGAAATGGAAAGAGGGAGAAACCGGCAAAAAGAAACCGGTCCCCCAAGTGATGTAGACGGCACAACACTTGGGAGAAGTGATCCTCACGTCTGCTACACCTGCACAGCACAACCAACAGCAATTAGAAGTTAGCAAAACGAAAGGAGGATGGAAGATGAAGGAGAAGAGGAAGAAGAGATGGAGTAGAAGAATGGACGATGAGGTTGGAGGTGATGGAAAATGAAAAGAAAGACAATCGAAGTTGAAGAGCAAGGAAGGAAGGGCTGGACAAGACGATGGAGAAGGGAGAAGGCAAGCTGGGCAGCACAAATTCCAAGGCAGGAACAGCGTAATAGGGCTTGAGCTCTGTTTTTAAAAACTAAAACCATATTTTGGTTAATTCCAAAATAAGGATTAAAACCAGAAGAATGGCTAGACGCCTTTTTGGAGGGGGGTTTTAGCAAATCTTTTTGAAATCGGGTTCGGGTCTGATGTGGGGTGGATTTGGTATGTCTTGCGTTGATCCATGACCCAAATGGACCGTTTGGATCGGTTCTTGACCTGTTTTGCCTCGAGGTCCAAACCGATGCACTGAAAATGCAATAACTTTCTCGTTTTAACTCCGATTCGAACGAGATTCGAACCATAGCTCATTCATGTTAAAATGCATCTAAATGTGGGTTTTAAACCTAAAAATGATGATTTAATGCACGACTCTAATGTAATCTTTGATGCGCAATTCATGCTTCATCAAATAGCTAAGATGACACCACCTCGGCCATGTCGTCACATTAGCAGCCACCCTATCTCAGTGAGACTCCCTTAGGAACCCCTTCTCATCAATGCCAAGTGGGACCTATATGGGGCACCCCCTCTAGAAGCCTCTTATGCCAAAGTGGGTCCCACTTGGTTGGCACCTCTCAAGAGGTCTTCAAGGCCTCCAAAAATGTGTGACCCTTGGCTTCCCTCCTTTATTTCCATAGAGCTGAAGAGTCTTATGGGTTAATGGGTCTCATTAGTATTTTAGGTAGTGCTTATCTTAGTGGGTTGTTTGCTTTTATTTGTTTTTATTTTTGTAATTAAGTGAGAGCTCCTCTGACCTATAAAAGAGACTCAATTTATGAAAGAATGAAATAATATAGAAATTGAAAGTTTTTTCTCTCAAATTCCTCTCACTCACTCTCTTGTTAATGTCCCTCTCTCTCCTTGTAGACAGTTTTCTCTCTTCTTTTCTTACCCCAATAAGTCCTAACCTCTTTGACTCATTTACCCTCTCTATAAGGGCTTTTCTCTTGGTTATGTAAGGCGGTAATTGTAATACCTGTAATTTTTTTGAGATTTTAATGAGAATTATTTGGGTATTTTATGGATAATTAATTGGTGATTAATTATTGATAATATCTTGACATTTTATTAAAATTATTTAATAATTGATTTTATAAAAATTGATGAATTTTTAGTACTTAGCAAGTATGTTTATTTAAATATTTAATGAGGGAATTATTTGACAATTAAATTTGAAATTTAGGAGGTTTTGAATGAGGTAGTTGGATATGGATCTAAATGAAGATAAAAAAAGAATCAAAATGCACAAATGTTACTCTGAATGAATACATAGGATCCACTAGATCTTGAGTTTTCCATTTTTTGATCTCTGAATGATTTAGGTCAAACCAATTGGGTGCATGTAAAGTTTAGACCCATATTAGGAGTTGAAGCAGATATGGGAGAGTTTTAGATCCATCTGAGATCCAAAATGGGTCCCACTAAGGATTTGGATCTATAGGAGACCCCAAACGGATCTCCTAAAGGTAAATAAGATTTTAGGTCCATTTGGAAACCCAAATAGATCTCATTGAGGTGAAAATAGTTTAGATCTGTTTGAAACCCAAATGGATCTCATTGAGGTGAAAATGGTTTGGATCCATTTAAGACCCAAATGGATCTCATTCAAGGTAAATAGGATTAGGATATATTTGGAGACCCAAATAGATCCCACTAAGTAAAATGAGATTTGGATCAATTTGGAGACCCAAATGGATCTCACTAAGTAATATGGGAATGTTGGATCCACTTGCAGACCCAATTGGATCATGTGGGTACCTTACTCATGGGTTTTCAAAAAAATGAAAGAAAGCAAGGTTTTCTCACTTAAAATATGTTTTTAAAATAGATTTGAAATAGATCCAGATTTCGAGATGGTGTGGGGATCATTCTTTAAAATAAAGGCTTTCCTTCTCTGACGAACAGGGCTCTGTCGAACCAAGAATCATCGATCTTTGATTTGGAGTAGCAGCATTGGAGAGAGTTGTGTACCTTTGTATTTTAGACGTAAAAGAAAATCGATTTCGGAGGCAGTAGCCACCAAAACTCGAAAAAAATCACAAAAGACAACAAATATGAAAATGCTAGATAAATCTAATCTTAAGAGATATATAAAATAAATAAAACACAAAAAAATGAGAATAAAGTCTCACCTCATACTTAGGTAACCATTTCTACAACATTCACGAGTGTAGAGGAGCACGGACAACACTTTGGCTAGGTGCGGGTTCTAAAAGATGGGTAAGACTAGGGATCTCGATCATAGACTATGCTAGGTTTTGATTTTGACTGGCTAGGCTAGGCCGACTGGGCTAGGTTTTGTAGAGAATTTGATAAAGTGACATTGCAAATTCCAGATACTAAAATAAGGGGCGTGAGTCCCTATTTATAGTTTTCTAGGCGGATCCGGATATGTTTCTTGTGTATTCGGGATCTATCTAGATGGATAGGTTTGAATGAAAGGTTGAGATTCAATACAAGGTTCACTGCTTTGATGAGTATTTTTCAAAAGGAAAGGAGTTTGGCAGAGGAAAAGGTTTCAGTTTCAATTTTGTAAGGTTGAAAGGGCAAATCCTGCTCAAGAGAAACAGTGAAAAAGGGTGGTAGAGAGTTAACAACTCAGGTTCTTAACGACAACTAATGTTAACAACAATTGAGCTAACAACAACTAAGTTGACAATAAATATTGACTATTGATAACCATTCTTGGTCAAAAAGGCTACTAACGACAACCCAGGTTGTTGTCAATGGTTTTGGGCAAAAGAGCTAACGACAATTCAAAAATTATGAATTATTGTCAGCGACATCAGGTAAAATGAGCTCGACAAGTTAACTTGTTTTGGTCGCAACTTTTGACTTTGATATCCATTTGAGGCGATTTTTATTTAGTTTGAAAGGTAACATCCTCAACTTTAATTCATCATTTTAGTATAAAATTTTGATAGTCTTAGTAGTTTAAAATGTGTTGAAAGTGAGACCTACTTGAAAAATAGATTTATATACTAAACAAGTCACCTTGTTTTGGACATAACTTCTACTCTGATGTCGTATTGACCTATTTTTTGGCTCATTAAAAATTTGAATCTCTTTTGGACAAAAACTTTGAAGAAGCCATTTTAGAGGCCAAAAATAAAGTTGAAGTCAACAGAACTTTATAATATGTCAAAAATACTAGATTTTGGTATGTGACTGATGACATAAAATGACTTGGTCTAAATTTGTGTCTAAAGATGTTCTTCTTTGTTGTTGAGCGTGCAAAGCTCAATCGATAACAAAGAAGTAGATACGCTGGCTTTTGAAAAGAGTGAAAGATTAGCTCTATAAAGTATTTTTGAAAAGAGATCTTTGACAAAAGATATGTAGACAACTTGTCAGTTGATGTAAGCCAAAGACACCTACATAGCTTAACACAAGGGACTCCTTGTTGTGCCTATCTATATAGGCAGAGAGGTCTTACCAAGATGCTAGATTGCAAACTAAGCTAGTACCTTATTTCACACAAAGGCTCTCCCTTGAACTCGATGTTGTGAGCAGGAAGTCTGGTTGAACATGGTCAGACAAAGACTAAAGAAGTATTTTGTCGCTAGAAATCGCATGAAAGATGACTGAAGATTTTGACAAAGACAAAGACTTCTTTTTTAAAACATGAAGACAAAGACAAGCTTTTTGGGAAAAACCATTGAAAAGACAAACATTTTTTACTTTTAACGGGATAATGACATAATGCTTTTTTTAGAAATGAGCCTTTAAAAATAAGATTGGATTTAAGACAGTTTATGTGCTTGTCAGAAAGGTTATCAGATTGCTCCATCAATCCTTGGGACAACCTAATGACCTAATGTCCATCTATCTATAGGATGATTCTAAGATATGACTAGGTAGTTTTTTCCTAATAGGATATAGGACAATTGGGTTTCTTAGAACTATGTGAGGTGCAAGACAAAAAATATTAGTAACATGCAGAAAGGAATGCATATGACATGACATCATGATAAAATGCTTTGACTTCATCCATTTTGATAAAGGTGATCTCGAAGCAAGTTTTTTCAAAATAATTTTTTCCTAACTCATGAAAGAATTTTTTTTAGAAAACAATGCAGAAGACACTTGGCATTAGCTTGCTTGAAGTCGATATTGTCATCTTTGACGAAAAATGATTGTTTTGACAAACTGTATTTTCAGACATTCCTCACTCTCTGACTTAATGATCAGTCGTTCAAGGTGCTAGGGTCTTGTTGATGACTAACCATCGGTCTCAAGACAAAGTAGGAACCTTGTTCCACACAAAGGCCTCTTCAGCGTAATAAGTAGCCATGCAAAGTGGGAGGTCTTACCGACAACCCACCATCAGTCTCAAGGTGAAACAAGAAAGACAGAATATATCCAGACAAAGACATATTTTTAAAAAAGTGAATTAAAATGATACTTCTTGCAAAAGTTATGTCATTGATCGGTGCACTGAAAAAAAAACAATTTAGATAGAATTTATAAAGATTGCAAAACAATTTTGTCAAAACAATCTTATTATAAGATCAACTTATAGACCGTTGTGGGTCAAATAAGATGACATGAATGAATGATTGCAATATAAATGCTATGGATTAGACAATATAATAATAATGTTAAAAAATTTCATGAGAAATAAATGACAAGACAAAGATGATATTTATGAATGACAATGTTTCATGACATAATGTTTAGTACTATGATGAGATTTATGAAATGCAATGTGCATGATGACCTAAGTCTAAAAATGATGCTCTAATTTTTTTCAAAAGAAATGAGGACTGCCTTTTGTTAAAATTTTGGAAATAAATTTTGAAAAAAAAAATCGTCTGGATGATTGCCATGGAAAGTGTTGCAAACATAAGAAGAGTGAATGCAAAACTGAGTCTGTGTAACTTGCATTACTTAACACGAATTTGATTCTTTGCCAATATTGATTTGACTTTACTTTCCAGCTTTTTGCTCTTAATTGAAGTCATCATAAAATAAACAAACTCTCTCTTCTTCACTAGAACAAATCTTTTATTTGACCTTTTAATTTCAAAGTGACTAGTTATACCAACACATGTATAAGTTCATATTTTGATAGGTGTTAGTCTAAATTTACAAAGATTGAGACTCTAGAAACTTTCAAATGAGCAAGACTACATGGCCACCATCCATGACTTCAACTCGAATGTGTGTTCCAGTGGAGGGGAGGCCATCCAAGTGCAAGTGCCCTAGAAAAATGGGACACCTAATTGACCCTATTGTGAATGCAAAAGATAGTTTGCCCTTCGGACTGAGTGTAACGCCCCAAAATTTTGACTTGTGATTTCGAAAACCTTATCGAAAAACCTTTCAAAGATTTAAAGTTTAATATTTAAAAACAACAATGGAAGACATTTAGAAAGGAACACAAGTCAACAATCCTGGGTACGTTAGCTGATAAATCATCATTCACATGTACAACATCTTAAAGGAATTTAAGAAATAAGGCAATCGATTAAAATCTGCAGTTTATTACAAAATGAGCATTTTATTCCAAAGTTCAATAAATCTAAGAAAAACTCCAAAAAGTCCCAGAGCTAAGCCGTCAGCAGAAAGAAGATGAATCTTGATCCATGTTGCACCACGCCATCGGCCGCCAGTGAAGTCCTACTCCTCACCTGCTCATGAAATGGGTCAGTTTCATAACAAACTAGTAGGTGCACGAACAGATAAGTAGAATGAAAATAAAACAGGATATTCATGAGATAAGCAGTTATGATATTTAAGCAATTAAAGCACTTGTAGTCTATTCTAACAAATGTAATAAGTGCAAAGAGTGGTTAGTTGAAGCAGTGTAAGTTTCGGTCATCTACATCTATTCGTGAATATATTCTTTAAGTTCTGATATTAACTGGCATGTGGGTACGCACAGACGCAAAACGTAGAAACAGCCGAGACCGATCTGGGGGTTTATTATGTCAGGTATTTTCATTAACCCGGATGGCTGACTGAGTCCGCTCCTAAGGGGACGGTCAGTGACCAAGAGAGTAAATCCCCAAAGGCATTCGTGGCCCATGGATGCATCCAACTTCTGCAGA
The DNA here is from genome assembly GCF_984573655.1 of Nuphar pumila. Taxonomy (NCBI): domain Eukaryota; kingdom Viridiplantae; phylum Streptophyta; class Magnoliopsida; order Nymphaeales; family Nymphaeaceae; genus Nuphar; species Nuphar pumila. The sequence goes on along the minus strand of NC_143263.1, from coordinate 77,674,487 downwards.
AATGCCTAGGAATTACCACCTAGGATAATTTATGGTAATCCCAATTCCCCTAACTCCGATGACTGAGGAAAACCGAGTCTTTTGCTCGTGGGGTGGTTGTTAACAACCTGTCCATCAGAGTCTTTGTACCATCCATCCTCTCCCTTGATGAACCATGAAGATCGGATGGGTACGACGGGGGTTTCTTAACCGCCGCCCCATCCTACATGCTCTGGTCCATTAGACCCACTCGAGCATCTTGCTTGTGAAGGCGAAATGGTCACCATTTATGTGATCTCAGCAATGTGCTAATTGCACTCATCGAGGTTGCTACAACCTCATCAACCCACCATCGTAACCCACATGGGACGTACTTGTCCAAAAGTACGATCATACCTTCCTAGAGGTACAACTACGATAATGTTTTATGATTTCTTTGGTTCCTACATGACATGTTTTGCTTTTCTGAGCAATTGGCCTGTGGAGGCCGATATTATCACATCAAAATCAATAAAGTGTAAATTTCACACTTCAATACACTCCATGATCTTACATAAAATTCATATCGTACCTGCCTTAAGGTTCGATTACAATAGCAATTACAGTGCATTCTGAGTCTATTCACAAAGTCTACCTTAAGTATGCAGTTTCAAAGGAGTAATCATGCAAAATAGACAATTATCAGTTAAGTAATCTTACACGTAAACAGGCATGCCAATTAAACTACTTGATGAGTCTACCCAAGGAATTTACATTATGCAATTTCAAAAGAATCACAAAGAGTAAACTTTGACCAGTCAATATTTCTTCAGATACACAAGTATGTAAAATAACTATTCTATCTCAGAAGTCTGATTTTTATTTTGTTCATACATACTATTCGTGCGACTTTCCCCTACCTCGGGATGTCGTGCAGCTGCGTGCGTCTACGCATGTATATGATACGAGGCTCAGGCCGCGGAGCCAGAGCGGGGGTCCGATGCGAGGTCTGCAACAGTGCTACGTTAATTATAATGCGGAGAAGTAGAAAAACAAGCCTGCCTATAGGAGAAAAAGAGAGGCAGCAGGGGTGTGCCCCTGCTGGCCGAAAACCGAAACACGACAAGGGCGAGCCCTTGCCTGCAGACAGCCGCGGGGAGACAGGGCTGAGCCCTATGTCAAAAACAAATAGCGTGGCGGCAGGGGAACAACCCCTGCCGACAGCCACCAAGTGGCAGGGGCTGAGCCCCTGCCGACAGCAAGAAGTGGCAGGGGCTCAGCCCTTGCCAACAGCACACAGTGGCAGGGGCTGAGCCCCTGCCGACAGCAATGGATGGCAGAGGGCCAACCCCTGCTGGAAGCATAAGGATGGCAGGGGGCCAACCCCTGCCAGAAGCACATGGATGGCAGGGGGCCAGCCCCTGCCGGAAGCACCAGACGGCAGGGGCCAACCCCTGCCGACAGCAAGAAGTGGCAGAGGCTGAGCCCCTGCCGACAACACTGGACGGCAGGGGGCACCCAGCCCCTGCCGAAACCACAGGTCGGCAGGGCTGAGCCCCTGCCGACAACACAGGTCGGCAAGGGGCCAACCTCTGCCGACAGCACTGGACGGCAGGGGGGGCCCAGCCCCTGCCGAAAGCACAGGTCGATAGGGGCCAACCCCTGCCGACAGCACGAAGTGGCAGGGGCTGAGCCCCTGCCGACAACACAGGTCGGCAAGGGGCCAACCCCTGCCGACAGCACTCGACGGCAGGGGGTGCCAGCCCCTGCCGAAAGCACAGGTCGGCAGGGGCCAACCCCTGCCGACAGCACGAAGTGGCAGGGGCTGAGCCCCTGCCGACAGCACAGGTCAGCAAGGGGCCAACCCCTGCCGACAGCACTGGACGGCAGGGGACCAACCCCTGCCGAAAGCCACAAGGTGGCAGCAAAAAGGGGTGTCGCAGAGGCCACCGGTCCCCTGCCGGCACTCCGGCGAATCGCAGAGGGAGAAGGGGACGACAGGGGCCGCGTAGGCCACCTGTCGGGGCCCCGGTGACACAGGGAGGCGGTGGGAGGCCGCGACAGTGGCTGTGAGCCACCTGCCGGCCTCCCGGCGAGGTGACAGGGAGGGGGGTGAGGAGGAGAAGAGGGAGGAGAAGAGGGAGTACTAACCTGGGAGGCGGTGGCCGGCGTCGGTGACGTGCGCAGCAGGGAGGAGACCGGCGTGGAGGGGGGGCGAGGGCTGCGAGAGGGAGGAGAAGAGAAGAGGGAGGCGTGACCCCCCCCCTCGCCCTCCATCCTCTCTCTTAAAGGCGCAAGGGGCACCTGAATGGGGAAACCCTCGATGGGTTTCCCTATCCAGCCCAGAAACGAAGGGGGAGAAGGGGGGGTTGCGGCGCCCGACTGCTCGGGTTTTTTTGAAAACCCTAAAATAAAAGGGGGGCCTGGGTCGGGTCCGGACCCGACCCGGCCCGGGTCCAAACCGATTTTTTTTTTGGGGGGGGGTTACATCCTACCCCTCTTAAAAGAATTTTGTCCGCGAAATATTTATTACCTTGAAGAATCAAAATACAGGTGAGGATATTTTTCCCTAATATCGTTCTCAGGTTCGCAAGTACATTCGTCAATTCCATGATGTTGCCACCGAACCTTTACAAACGAAATGGTTTTTGATCTAAGCACTTGGTCACGACGGTCGACGATCTCCACTGGTCTTTCTTTGAATGTCAAGTCCCCTCTAATGTCCACATCATCATAATGAATGATATGCGATGGATCGTGAACATACTTCCTCAACATGGATACGTGAAAAACATTATGGATCTGAGCATACTGCGGAGGTAACGCCACACGATAAGCTGCTTCTCCAATCTGCTCCAGGATTTCGAACGGTCTGACGTATCTAGGACTTAGCTTTCCCTTCTTCCCGAACCGAAATACGCTCTTCGTCGGAGATACCTTAACAAAAACCATCTCACCAATATCGAAGGTAAGCTCTCGTCGGCGCCTATCTGCATAGCTTTTCTGCCAACTCTGAGCAGTACGGAGCCGCTCTCGAATCATCTGCACTTGCTGAGTATAGTGTTGCAAGACTATAGGTGCCTCCAAACTTCGTTCGCCAACCTCATCCCAGTAAACAGGTGATCGACATGGACTCCCATATAAAGCTTCGTATGGGGCCATCCCGATGCTCGCATGATAGCTGTTGTTATACGCGAACTCCGCCAAACTGATGTGGGAATCCCACTCTCCCTTCCAGTCCATCATACAGGCTCGAGTCTTCTAAGGTCTGAATCGTACGTTCCGACTGCCCGTCAGTCTGAGGGTAAAACGCAGTACTGAACTTCAACTTTGTGCCCAACGCCAACTGAAGTTGTCCCCAAAACCTTGAAGTGAATCTAGGATCATGATCGGAGATAATCGAGACTGGAACACCGTGGAATCTCACAATCTCTCTAACATAGAGATCAGCGAGACTATCTAGTGATTGGTTGAGACGGATAGGTAGGAAGTGAGCCGACTTGGTGAGTCTATCGACGATCACCCAGATCGCGTCATGCTTCCTCCGCGCCCTCGGAAGACCGACTATAAAGTCCATGGTAACATCTTCCCACTTCTAAAGAGGGATTTCTATCTGCTGCATGACCCCACCGGGTCTCTTGTGCTCGATCTTGATTTGCTGACACGTTAAACACTTCGAGACATACTCTGCCACGTCTCGCTTCATACCGTTCCACCAATAACTGCGTTGTAGGTCCTTGAACATTTTCGTGCTACCCGGGTGAATTATGTACCTAGACTTGTGGGCTTCCGCAAGAATTTCATCTCGAAGAACTGGGTCATCAGGAACCCAAAGGTGCTCCCTCAACCATATACTTTCATCCTCCTTCAGACGAAAAGGGGTATCTGCCAGAATCGCCTGAGCCTTCAACTTCTCGTAGCGCGCATCAGTTTTCTTCCCATTGATGATTCTCGCTAGTAGCTCAGGTTGAGCAACAAGGTGGGATAAACCGATAGAACCATGAGTGATCGCGAAAGGTTCCCATGAGGCTAGGTCTTTGACCAACCTCCATCCAGCAAATAAAGCATTAATCGAAACTTCCGGTGCTTTGCGGCTGAGGGCGTCAGCCACGACGTTCACCTTTCCTGGGTGGTAGGAGAAGGTGAAGTCGTAATCCTTGAGGAATTCAAGCCAACGCCGTTGTCTCATATTCAATTCCTTCTGCGAAAAAAGATACTTAAGGCTCTTATGATCGGTGAATGCCTCAAATTGCTCCCCATACAAGTAATGTCTCCATATCTTCAGTGCGAACACCACCGCAGCTAACTCTAAATCGTGAGTTGGGTAGTTCTTCTCGTGAATTTTAAGTTGTCGAGAGGCGTATGCGATCACTTTCCCATTCTGCATTAGCACAGCCCCCAGGCCTGACCCAGAGGCATCAGTATAAATCACGAATCCGCCCTTACCAGAAGGTAAGGTCAAAATAGGAGCACTGGTAAGTCGCTCCTTCAATAACTGAAAACTCGCCTCGCACTTCTCGTCCCACAAGAATTTAGCCTCTTTCTTCAGCAACTTCGTCAGAGGTAACGCAATTTTAGAAAAATCCTGAATGAATCTTCTGTAGTAACCCGCTAGTCCAAGAAAACTTCTGATATCACGTGCGTTCTTTGGTTATTGCCAACTAAGCACAGCCTCAACCTTCGCAGGGTCCACGGACACTCCTTCCTTAGAAATAACGTGTCCCAAAAACATAACTTCCTCGAGCCAGAATTCACATTTAGAGAACTTGGCATACAAACGTTCTTTTCGCAAGGTTTCCAACATAATTTTTAGGTGCTCTCGATGTTGCTCTCGATTTTCTGAGTACACCAAGATGTCGTCGATGAACACGATCACGAAGGTGTCCAAAAATGGCTTGAACACCCTATTCATTAAGTCCATAAAAGTTGCGGGGGCATTGGTTAGTCCGAATAGCATGACTGTGAACTTGTAATGTCTGTATCTCGTCCGAAAGGCCGTCTTAGGAATATCCTCATTCCTAATTCTGAGTTGATGATATCCAGACCTAAGATCAATTTTCGAGAAAACCTTGGCCTTCTGCAACTGATCGAACAAGTCTTCGATACGCTGCAAAGGGTACTTGTTTTTTATTGTGGCCTGGTTGAGCATTCGATAGTCGATGCACAACCGCAAGGTCCCGTCCTTCTTCTTCACGAAGAGCACAGGAGCTCCCCAAGGAGAAACGCTGGGGCGAATGAATCCCTGATCCAACAACTCCTGCAACTGCTTCTTCAGCTCCTCAAGCTCAGCTGGCGCCATTCTGTAGGGTGCTTTGGAGATTGGTGTCGTACCTGGTAGCAATTCAATATTGAATTCTACCTCACGAGACGGTGGAAGTCCCGACAGCTCTTTAGGAAAAACGTCGGGGTAATCGCGAACAACATCTAGCTCACTGATGGGAATGGGCATTGGATCTGACTGGATAACACTAACCAAAAAGGCAGTGCATCCCTTCCGCAAGAAGTTCTGTGCCTTAAGTGCCGAGATCATCCGGCTTGCTCGAACAGGTCTGGGGATTCTGAATTCTACTCTCGAAGAGCCTGGAGGGGATAAAACGATCTTGCCATCACGGCAAAAGATCTTGGCATGATACTTGTGCAATCAATCCATGCCTAGAATGACGTCAAATTCAGTCATCTCTAGCAGGATAGCACAAGCAGGCAAGTGCCGCTCTGCCACCACTACATCCAATTCAGGTATGTAAGTAGTGCAAACCGTGTTCTTCCCAACGGGGTTATACACGTCTAATGCATTATCAAGCGTTTTTACCGTTATATGCAATTGTTTTACGAATTTTTCTGACACAAACGAGTGTGTAGCACCACAATCAAAGAGTGCAAAAGCTGCTTGATCAGCAACAAGAATGGTACCTTGAACGAGATATCCTTTGGTCAATTGATCGACCATGGCTGCATAAACTCGACCCGGCTCTCTGCCACTACTTGGTTGTGCTCGCTGTTGCTGCTGATGAGGTGGTCGAGGAGGCTGAGATACGTTGCCGGTTCGCTTGAGGTCATCTGCTGCTTTCTTCCGGCAGTCGCGTATGAAATGGCCCATCTTGCCACAGTACAGGCATCTGCCAGTGTCCCGCGGACAAGATTGTACCACATGAGGCCTCTTGCACCTGGGGCAGTTATCTCCCGACGGTTGCCTGGACGGTGGGTTGCCCTGCTGTCGTTGGTGCTTCGCTGGAGGAAACTGTTTCTTCCCTCCTTCAGTCTTCACTGGAAAAGGTGGTCGTTGCCCTGTGCCGCCGGAAAAGGTCTTCTTCTGCTCACCACCTGACGCGGTTGACTTCTTGGCTTGCACACTTTTTGAACGCTCCCAATCCTCGTTCAGTAGGGTGGTTGCTGCTGCTGCCGCAGAAAAAGTCGCGGGCATACTGGTGAGAACCCTATGCCTGAGTCCTTCCTTCAGTCCGCGAATAAACTTCCCGGCCCGCTCATGATCATCCTCGAATAGGTGAGGACAATAGCGCTCCAACCGTTGAAATTAGGCGATATATTCGTTCAAAATTAAGCTTCCTTGGCACAGCTCCAGAAATTCCACCTTCTTCTTTTCCCTCGCATGAGGAGGGAAATAGTTTCCAAGAAAAACCCTTCGGAAGGCCTCCCACGGAATCACCTCAGCACCCGGAAACTGCACCTCTCGCGTAGTGTCCCACCATTCGCGAGCGTCGTCCTTCAAACGAAAGGACCTGAACATTGTCTTCTTATCATCAGGAACGGACAACACTTGGAACACCCGTTCCACCTCTTTAACCCAACTCTCCGCCAAGTCAGGATCAACCTTGCCAGAGAAAGTAGGAGGGTCCAGCTTCAGAAATTTTTCATATGTGGCGGTTGGTGCATTCCCAACAAGGGAACCTGGATCCTGATGGGGGCGACCCTGGTTACGAATCGCCTCAGCTAAGGAGTTGAGGGTATCCATCATGAATCCCCTCTGTTCACGCAACTCATCGGCCATGCTGTGGCTTGAGTTTCCCGCCATCCTTAAAAAGCAACCAAGATTAAAGAGAAAAATACTGAAGACGTACAAGTAGGCATAAGTATAGAAGCAAAGGCAAAAACATAAATCTTTATTACGAAAGTCAAATATTTAGAATCCAGCTGTGCTGGTACATGAGCAAAAGTTCTATTCTATAATTATAAATGAGTTCACAGACTCCAACAAAACTGGGTAAGTGCTACCTCCCCTTAGGGACGACTAGAATACTTCCTAAGATATTCCCTTCTATTGCCCGTGCGCCTGAATCTGCACTTAGGGGTGAAGGGAAGTGGCCCTTCGTAGGAGGGCTCCTGCCCGTAAAGGGGCGTCGCCGGAGTATATTCCAGTGAGCCAAGGCTATAATCTGAAGAATCCGTCGCAGGTGTGTATGTGGGTGATACACCGCCCACTGGGTCTGCCGGAGGTGGTGGTTACTCGCCTGCAGTCGAAAATGCGATCTTGTCGTAATGCTCGACCTTGTGGAGGCAAGCATCCATGGTGTGCCCAATTTCTCCGCAGAAACTGCACTCCTCAGCTAACTCAGGGGGAACAAAATCTCCCGATGACTCCTGGGGTGTCTGATGGTGCACCCGAATGTGTGAAGGCACAAAACCACCTTCTCGACCATGCACTTCAGCCCACGCTGCTGCCAAGGGTATCTGGTAGGCGATCGGTAGTGAGAAGCCTTGCTCATCCGTAAAAATGGGTAGAGGAGGGCGGTTAGCCCAGTAACCAGCCCCGAACATCTCACGTCCGCCCCTCCCCCTTACAGAACGGCTGCGTACACTACGCGTGCTCCTACCGCGACTACCATTAGAACCAGTAAACGGATCCATATATCCAATGGTACTACGAATAAAACAAGAATATAATTTAGTCTAAACATGCTATAAAATATCAAAGACTTACTTACAGCGCGATGGGATGCTCAATCGTCAAGATTCACCTCTTTCTAATCTGGCTCTGATACCAAGTTGTAACGCCCCAAAATTTCGACTTGTGATTTCGAAAACCTTATCAAAAAACCTTTCAAAGATTTAAAGTTTAATATTTAAAAACAACAACGGAAGACATTTAGAAAGGAACACAAGTCAACAATTCTGGGTACGTTAGCTGATAAACCATCATTCACATGTACAACATCTTAAAGGAATTTATGAAATAAGGCAATCGATTAAAATCTGCAGTTTATTACAAAAAGAGCATTTTATTCCAAAGTTCAATAAATCTAAGAAAAACTCCAAAAAAGTCCCAGAGCTAAGCTGTTAGCAGAAAGAAGATGAATCTTGATCCATGTTGCACCACGCCATCGGCCGCCAGTGAAGTCCTACTCCTCACCTGCTCATGAAATGGGTTAGTTTCATAACAAATCAGTAGGTGCACGAACAGATAAGTAGAATGAAAATAAAACAGGATATTCATGAGATAAGAGTTATGATATTTAAGCAATTAAAGCACTTGTAGTCTATTCTAACAAATGTAATAAGTGCAATGAGTGGTTAGTTGAAGCAGTGTAAGTTTCGGTCATCTACATCTATTCGTGAATATATTCTTTAAGTTCTGATATTAACTGGCATGTGGGTACGCACAGACGCAAAACGTAGAAACAGCCGAGACCGATCCGGGGGTTTATTATGTCCGGTATTTTCATTAACCCGGATGGCTGACTGAGTCCGCTCCTAAGGGGATGGTCAGTGACCAAGAGAGTAAATCCCCAAAGGCATTCGTGGCCCATGGATGCATCCAACTTTTGCAGAAGTGCCTGGGAATTACCACCTAGGATAATTTATGGTAATCCCAATTCCCCTAACTCCGATGACTGGGGAAAACTGAGTTTTTTGCTCGTGGGGTGGTTGTTAACAACCTGTCCATCGGAGTCTTTGTACCATTCATCCTCTCCCTTGATGAACCGTGAAGATCGGATGGGTACGACGGGGGTTTCTTAACCGCCGCCCCATCCTACATGCTCTGGTCCATTAGACCCACTCGAGCATCTTGCCTGTGAAGGCGAAATGGTCACCATTTATGTGATCTCAGCAATGTGCTAATTGCACTCATCGAGGTTGCTACAACCTCATCAACCCACCATCGTAACCCACATGGGACGTACTTGTCCAAAAGTACGATCATACCTTCCTAGAGGTACAACTACGATAATGTTTTATGATTTCTTTGGTTCCTAAATGACATGTTTTGCTTTTCTGAGCAATTGGCCTGTGGAGGCCGATATTATCACATCAAAATCAATAAAGTGTAAATTTCACACTTCAATACACTCCATGATCTTACATAAAATTCATATCGTACCTGCCTTAAGGTTCGATTACAATAGCAATTACAGTGCATTCTGAGTCTATTCACAAAGTCTACCTTAAGTATGCAGTTTCAAAGGAGTAATCATGCAAAATAGACAATTATCAGTTAAGTAATCTTACACGTAAACAGACATGCCAATTAAACTACTTGATGAGTCTACCCAAGGAATTTACATTATGCAATTTCAAAAGAATCACAAAGAGTAAACTTTGACCAGTCAATATTTTTTCAGATACACAAGTATGTAAAATAACTATTCAATCTCAGAAGTCTGATTTTTATTTTGTTCATACATACTATTCGTGGGACTTTCCCCTACCTCGGGATGTCGTGCAGCTGTGTACGTCTACGCGTGTAGATGATATGAGGCTCAGGCCGCGGAGCCAGAGCGGGGGTCCGATGCGAGGTCTGCAACAGTCCTACGTTAATTATAATGCGGAGAAGTAGAAAAATAAGCCTGCCTATAGGAGAAAAAGAGAGGCAGCAGGGGTGTGCCCCTGCTGGCCGAAAACCGAAACAAGACAAGGGCGAGCCCTTGCCTGCAGACAGCCGCGGGGAGACAGGGCTGAGCCCTCTGTCAAAAACAAATAGCGTGGCGGCAGGGGAACAACCTCTGCCGACAACCACCAAGTGGCAGGGGCTGAGCCCCTGCCGACAGCAAGAAGTGGCAGGGGCTCAGCCCTTGCCAACAGCACACAGTGGCAGGGGCTCAGCCCCTGCCGACAGCAATGGATGGCAGGGGGCCAGCCCCGGCTGGAAGCATAAGGATGGCAGGGGGCCAACCCCTGCCAGAAGCACATGGATGGTAGGGGGGCAGCCCCTGCCGGAAGCACCAGACGGCAGGGGCCAACCCCTGCCAACAGCAAGAAGTGGTAGGGGCTGAGCCCCTGCCGACAGCGAGAAGTGGTAGGGGCTGAGCCCCTGCCGACAGCACTGGACGGCAGGGGGGACCCAGCCCCTGCCGAAAGCACAGGTCGGCAGGGCCAACCCCTGCCGACAGCACGAAGTGGCAGGGGCTGAGCCCCTGCCAACAACACAGATCGGCAAGGGGCCAACCCCTGCCGACAGGACTGGACGACAGGGGGGGGCCAGCCCCTGCCGACAGCACGAAGTGGCAGGGGCTGAGCCCCTGCCAACAACACAGGTCGGCAAGGGGCCAACCCCTGCCGACAACACTGGACAGCAGGAGGGTGCCAGACCCTGCCGAAAGCACAGGTCGACAGGGGCCAACCCCTGCCGACAGCACGAAGTGGCAGGGGCTGAGCCCCTGCCGACAGCACTGGACGGCAGGGGGCCAGCCCCTGCCGAAAGCCACAAGGTGGCAGCAAAAAGGGGTGCCGCAGGGGCCACCGGTCCCCTGCCGGCACTCCGGCGAATCGCAGAGGGAGAAGGGGACGACAGGGGCCGCGTAGGCCACCTGTCGGGGCCCCGGTGACACAGGGAGGCGGTGGGAGGCCGCGGCAGTGGCTGTGAGTCGCCTGCCGGCCTCCCGGCGAGGTGACAGGGAGGGGGGTGAGGAGGAGAAGAGGGAGTACTAACCTGGGAGGCGGTGGCCGGCGTCGACGACGTGCGCAGCAGGGAGGAGACCGGCGTGGAGGGGGGGCGAGGGCTGCGAGAGGGAGGAGAAGAGAAGAGGGAGGCGTGAGCCCCCCCTCGCCCTCCATCCTCTCTCTTAAAGGCGCAGGGGGCACCCGAATGGGGAAACCCTCGATGGGTTTCCCTATCCAGCCCAGAAACGAAGGGGGAGAAGGGGGGGTTGCGGCGCCCGACTGCTCGGATTTTTTTGAAAACCCTAAAATAAAAGGGGGGCCCGGGTCGGGTCGGGTCCGGACCCGACCCGGCCCGTGTCCAAACCGATTTTTTTTTTATTTGGGGTTTTTACTCTGAGTCTTCCGGAAATGCTGAAGTGCCTCACACGTGAAAATGTGCCCTGAACAGGACACCCGCCCACGCGTGTGCACACATACACAAGCATAACAGTGTAAAAAATCTCTCACAATTACTTTCTTTTACAAGAACATATGGCAAAAGTAATTATACTTTGACAATTAAAAAATCTATTTAAGATACTAAAATTAATGAAACTATAAAAGATAAAGAAGCCATCAAATTCATGGAATATCGAGAAGGATGATAAAATAAAGTTTGTGACAATGTTGACATGATTGGAGTAATATTTCACACACACACTCACATGCATTAAGAATCCTCGTTTAGACCCCACTGGTCCCTTTAGAAAGAAAGGAAAAAAACAGTTGCATGTGTTTTCTACATAATCTGAGCCATATATGTGTGTGTGTGTTTTTACAAAGAAAGTTGGGGTTAGGCAGACCGTACTATTTGGGGTTCTAACTTGCAACGTCTGAACGCAAGGTGACGTGCACTAACTGCTTCTGCCAGACAAGCCGGAGCCCCCTTTGGTAAGCCATATATGTGTTTATCATTACTTATTTACATAAAAAATGCTTTGGGTTGAATTGATTGAATATAAAAAATGAATATTTTATTAACAAATTTTAGTTTTATACCAACAATTTGTTTTTTTCTCTATCTAAAAAAAATGAACTTACCCATAAAAATTGCAAGATTTTTTTTCTACCAAGTTATGATAAACACCAGAGGTTGAGATTAAACGAAAAGCACCTGCTACTGTATAGGGGCAATCTACATAAACCAAGCAGAAAAGGTACCTGAGAGAGTCTCCTCGTCTGATGATCGTTGAGGCTCTCACATCCGTTCATATATAACATCTCCAAGGAGCTCAATTTCTCAAGGCCATGAACGTCAAGCAGCAACTTCATATCTTTCAAGTTTGAGACATCCGAGATTGTTTCCAAAGAAGTGCAATTGCTGGCGTCAACCATGACTAGAGACGAGGGAAGCTGAGGGATGGAACGAAGCCCTTTGCAATCTTCCAAATGGAGTTCCTTGAGTTGATTAGAAATACTTGATGGCAGTTTTTCCAGTGATTCACAACACTTCAGAGACCGCTTGAGAAGGTTCTTGAGGCATCCCATGGTCTCAGGCAACGTACTCATGTTAGCTCCACTGACAAACACTTTATCTATAGGGTCCATAGTGAGAATAGAAACCCAAATCTCTTGCTTATAAGAAAGCTCTACCAATCAGTTGAGTTAGCGTATTGTTTTGTCCATAAAATATAGATATTATATAAGCTCATTTAGGCTCTGTTTGGAATATCGTATTTGGTGTTGAGATGCCAAAGGGTGGATTTGACACCATGTAGATGCCAACATAAGAAGCACAAGTTTTTATTATGGATAAAAGGTTGTCCAAGCCACTTCTTTTCATACAGAGAAGAGACGAGCAACGCCTTCACCAAGTTCACTTTTCCCACACTAGTTTCTTCACTTTCCCATCATCTAATATTTCTTTGAAAAGAGAGTAAATGAATTGGAGCACTGTCATCATTTTCAGGAACATTTCTTATCCCCAATGTTTTCTTGCTCCCAATTGAAAGTAAAGGACTCAACCAAGAAAAAGTCTACTAAGAAAAGTTGCATTTGCATATGGAGTGACATTATCCCTACAAGCTTTCTTCTCTGCAGTACCTTTAAAAAAAGGTTCCACAATATGGGTTTCTTTATTACAGTATCGCCAAACAGACAAAGCATAACAAAGGAAAAATCCAACAAAAACTGATAAAAAATCCACCAGAACATAGTGATCAAGAACATAGGATCTCAAGGCTAGATCAACAACATAACCATATAAAGATACAAAGAAGAACACCGTCCACCATACTCTTAACAAAGTTGAGAATTTCTTCTTGGAAATTCTGAATTTCCGATTGCAAACCAGGCCACCATTTCTACCAAGAAATCAACTTGGGTAATGATGATTTGGAGAGATCCTCAATTCCAATATATAAAATATTTGAAAACACCTGAAAATCCAGATTTTCTGATACAGAGGGGGAATACAAGAAGAGGGGTTGATAGGAAATAAAGATGTTAAAAAGGGGTAAGTAGGTCAGGCGACAGAGGGAAGGGAAGGAGGAGTTGTGAAAAGATCAGGTGCAGTATGATTGCACAAATATTTGTGCATTAAGCACCTTCAGTTGTGGGACCCAAGTAGGGATGGCAGTGGACCGGGGGACAACGGCCCCCGCGCCACTCCGCCTCACCCCGTTTGGACCGGGATGAAGGGCATGAAACTGGGATGAAGGTTAAAATCTATCCTCGTGCGGGGATGGACTTACGCTTTTCCCCACCCACCCCGTCCTTGTCCCAATCCCCACCTAGCCCTGCCCCTTCCCCAATCCTTTAAGGGATGACTATAGACTAAGGGGAAACAGGTCCCGCCCCGCATCACCCCCGTTTGAACTGGGGATGGAGGGCATGAGACGGGGGTGGAGGTTAAAATCCATCCCCGTGCAGGGATGGAGGTTCGGATTTTGAAATAGGGTGGGGGTGGAGACCTTGTCCCCCGTCCCGGTCCACTGCAATCCCTAGACCCAAGGCCTGACGGAGGGTAATCAAGTGTTTAATGCACAAATTTTGTGACATGTGATTCATTGCACCCGATCCAGACTCGGGGGAATTGGGGAGGCTTTCGAGATGGGTGTTAGATGCAGAGTTGTCAACAACATCATCCTCTCTAGTAGGGATGCACACGAGCAGGGTTTGAGCCGAGATTAGGCTGGCTCGGCTCAAGAAGAAATTTTGGTTGTTCAAGCTCGTCTCAAGAATAATTTTTTTTTAGTGTAAAAAACATAAATTTGTAAGTTTATTGCATCTAATCTGGGTCTGGATTTTTTTTTCCTTAGAGGACTCGGGTATGGTTTTGCCTATGGTGGGTTCAGCTCGACCCGCTACCATCTCCTTGGGTCGGACCCGAGTATGGTTTTGCCTATGCTAGGTGTGGTCAGATCCAGGCGTCAACCTAAATTGGATCCAGCCGTCCTAAAATCTATCTTCTCTCAATGAGAATGTTCACCTACCATGCATAACCGAGTTATTTTAGATGAGATTAACAAAACCATATTCATACCAATTGTATCATGATATGAGATCGACCAACAAGTACCATGTATTGCTTGACTGATACCAATCGGATTGACTATGAGATGATGCCATGTATGAGCAGTATGTGTGATGTGTGCATATCATGAAGTATGTGATTGAATTACCATTTTTTTATAATGAACCTGAATTGTTAAAAAAAATGCTTTTGAATAATCAATTCAATGGCCCCTCTTGGAAGGAAATGACCCGTAACTCAATGGGCATGATAATTCACTGTGTGTGTGTGTGTGTGAGAGAGAGAGAGAGAGAGAGAGAAAGAGGTCTAAGCTAATTTATCCTCGTGATGATCCTAATCACTTTAAAAATCATACTTTCAGGTTTTCCTTGCTTAATACGGTCCCCTACTTATTAAATGTGTGCTTCAAATTGGATTAATTTGACAAAAGCATGGGTTTTTTATGATAAAGTTTTAATGCAATGAGTCATAGATTTTTTTTTAATTCTTTTTACAGACAAATAATTAAAATTATCTAATCAGTTAGTTTATTATATCTTTTTCAAACTCTCATAAATGAAGATTATAAATTAATTATCATGCATGAAGTCGACCATTAATAATATATTCTTTTTTAAGTTAAGAAGAAAATTCATAAAGAATCAGTAAAAAATTAGATCCGATGATTTGGTTTCATTAGATGCTGAAAGCATATAAGACATACATTATCAAAACAGTGAATTGAGTATCCATCCTTACTGAATATTTCAGGAAAAACCAGCTCGTCTTTCAGAGTAGAAAACATCAATTCTGAATCCAAGAAAGCGGCCTCTCAAACTCTCCACCATGCCAAGAACTACCATTTTCATATTTTCGGCCACTTTCGAGATTGTTTTGTAAAAGTTAGCCTAATTTTAAATTTAATCATTGGTAAGTAGATTAACAATCATGAAGATCTAAATTTTAAAATGACTTTGAACCGTCAGATTAGATGAGGTCTAGATGAGTCATACCTCATTAAATCTAATCCAAAAGTCTAGATGAGATCAGCATAAAGGGTAAAAACGTTCTACTATCATATATGATAGTGGATTTAATATGGTAGGATTCATGTATTTCTAAGTCAGATTTATTTAGCTGTAGACCACCTGCTAAAATAGTATAAAATACCCCATCTTTTGGATATCAAAATGCCCACCTAGTAGTTCTTTCTAAAGGGAAAAAAATGAATATAATGCAATAATTCACCATGGACAATTCATGTTGTATACAAATGTCTTCATCAAGAATATATGAGAAACTTCATTATTCGACCTCCAGTAGGCCACCCAATCCTCTTATATAAGTTCAAAGTTTATGGCTGACCAATATCGCCCATCATCATTTAGTGTGCCAAAATGTATCTCCGAAAAAGAAAACTTGGTCTAAGTCTTTCCAAGCGTGGTGGAATTGAATTATAGAGGTGGCTCCCATTGAGAGTTGGGTTGCATTGAATTCTGCAGTTCAACCTTTTACGTCGCAATGTTTGAAAAAAATCAACAGTGAAAACCAGCAGAGATGAACCTGATGAAACATAAATTGTCTCATGACGGCTCAGGCTTGCATGGCAGAAAACACAATCAAGGGCCTAAATCATATTGAAAAAGCATAAACATCCAAATCAGGGTGACAGAAGACAGTAGGAAACGATGATCCTTTTGACAGACTATTTCCTATGATAGTTCCAAATGGTGGGAAATCGTCAGCTAGTGCTTATTAGTGTTTTATATGGAAGACAGTGGCATTCATGCTCTCATGTGCAGCATGTCCAACAAAAGCAGTTAAATAAATCAATTTGACCAAGTAGAGAAATGAAGGAGGAATGAAATGGAACCGAAGGAGGCACCCTGGTCCATATTGAGAACATGGCATTCTTTTCATCAGAAACAGAACCACTATCCCAACCAAAGACTGAAACTCATGTACGACCCATACAGCCTAAGTTTCACAATGCACAAGGGGAAACCAACACTCATCACAATCTGTCCATCATGAACCCTTGCTTTGATAGGCCCGGACCCAGATCTCTCCCCTCCTCATCTGCAGATGACCATCATGGGATGCCAAGGAGACTTGTATCATCAGCACTCCGCAACTACCTACACCCCTTAAGCGCCTATTTATCTCATCATCCTTTTCTATTTGGACAGGGTACCAGCTTTCATCTTTTCCATTGCGAAGATGGTATGGGTTGTAACAGGTTTCCTGTCTTGTCTCGAAGATTACCTCTCTATCTAGCACGATTTGGATATGGAAGGGCACAAAAACACTATTTCCGCTGGCGTAGATGTTCAATCTATTTATAATCAGCGGCTTGCTTGTAGACCCTCTTGGAAGCACGAAGGACAATAGCTTTGCCGTGACAGTTCCAGGAATGCTGAACTCCTCCAGATAAGTGAACATCCCATTCTACATTGGAAAATAGATAGGCCAGAATCAGTCAACAAGCCAGAATTAAAATTCACAGCTACCAATGTGAATATAAAAAAGAAAGAAAGGAATACTGGTTGCACACTTATGATCCTTTCCAATCTAACAGAGTAAGATTACCTTGAATTGTCTCCTTATGAGGTCATGATTAAGGCTTTCACAACCATCAATGCACAGGATCATCAAGGATTCCAAATTTTCCAAGCTGCAGATCTTGACAAGTTTCTTGCATTTATTTAGATCCAATTTTTTCAAGTACTTCAAAACTGAAGCATCTGAGATTGTTTCTAGTGCACTGCAACCTTGAGCATCAAGAACCATTAGAGAAGAAGGGAGATGTTGGAGGGACTGAAGCCTCTCACAGCCTTCTAGGATAAGTTCCTCTAGTTGAACAAGGTTGCTAATAGAGTACGGTAGCTCTTCCAATGATTGGCACTCCTTCAGTGATAGCTGGCATAGGTTTGTTAGGTGCTTAATAGAATCAGGTACCCTTTTCAAAGATCTGCAATAATCAAGGATGAGCACTTTTATAGACACCATCTCTCCAATAGAATTTGGTAACCCTTCCAACGATCCCCAATGTTTTAGAGATAACATAGGAATGTTCTTCAGGTTTCCTATGGAATCAGGCAGCATTGTTAAACTACCACAACTATCAAGGCTGAGTTGTCTTAGTGACTCCAAGTATCCAATCTGTTCGGGCAAATAAGTCAGCCCTGAGCAGTAGCTGAAATCAAAGGTTTGAAGAGAGGTTAACTGACAAATACTGTCAGGTAGTTGCTTTAGAGATCGGCAATGTCGCATACTCAAAAAAACGAGCTTCCTAAGATGCCCAATCGATACATCAACTTCAGCCAACTTCTCACAATTGTCAAGTACCAACTTGACTAAGCATGGAATACCGACGAAATTAGGAGCTGTGACCAGATTCCCACAATCAGAGAGATCAAGGACCTTTAGTTTGCCAAACACCTGACAATTCCTCTCATTATGAGAACATGCATCCAGAATACCAAAATTCATAAAATTCTTTTTACCTTAATTTGTGACCCTCGCTCACTCCACAATTGCTCAATGAACCAGCTGTCAGATAAGTCAAGGACGACAAGTTCCTTAAAGTTGCAGCCATCATATGTCACAGTTTCAAATGGACTATCTTTCCATATCAGCCATTTTAGATTCCAAGGGAGATTCTCAAGTTCACCTCCAAACTTCCAGTAACGATTTATGTGAAGCAGTCTAAGTTTGGACATTTGTGCAAAAGCCTTCATGCTGAAATCCAGGTCTCCTGTGCTATAGTTATCATTTTTAAGGCTGAAACCTTGAATATAATTATTTCTAATGCCCTGAAGATGCAAACAAACAAAACAAAATCAATCTATGTGACATGAGAAAATCATAAAGACTTGGCACTGACGTGTTAAAATCTGTTATATATATATATATGTACTTTTTTACATATTTATTCTTTGTATGGACATAAGCTAGGCTAGTATTTTTTTATTTCTTTTGCATTTGTTTTATTTCTCCTTTTTTATAAAGAGTATTTTGTCATTTTGCTAGAGTAGCTAACCATTGGGATGGTCTAATGGCTAGATTAACTAGCCATTAGATCTATCAACAGCTAGTTTCTTTTGGCTCTATAAATAGATGTATATGTCCTCTTGTATGTATGCATATTGTTATGCAATTCAAGTGAAATACGTAAAATATTTTTATTTAAATTGTTTTGTGTGAGACTCTTGAGTTTTGTGGATTGATATTTGTGCTCTTTGAGCCTTTGTGAGTTGTTAAGGCATTTCATGTTTACTTTGTAATCTTGTGCTTGGTCACCATTTCATTACAACTTGATGCTTGGGGTTGTCCGGGTAACTGAATCTTGCAGTGTTGCACTGTGGATTTTGTTATTCTCTTATTCCCTTTATTTTGCAAATAGTTGCACTGTAACATAAATCTTTTTTTGTAAATATTTAAAATTCAAAATTTAAATATATTTTTGAAAGCAAAAAACATAGAAGGATAGAAACAAACGGAAGTACCTCCTAGTTTAACCACATGAACACAAATGAGACAGAAAAAGGAAAAAAAAGAATAGCAAAAGCCTTTCTGGAAAAAGGAAGATAAAACAAAAAAAGAGTCTAGCCTCATGTAACTAGACCAGTGTTGTGAAAAGTGTTGAGGCATAGCAAGGCGCTCCACCAAAATTTGAGGCGAGAAATAAGCCTCGAGGCGTAAAGTGTAGGCCTCAAAAAAAAATTAACTTAAAAAAACTATAAAAAATATCTAAAATTATAAATAAATAAAAAATGCTTTATTGATGATGCAACAATCAACAAGAAATAAAAAATCTCAAATAAATACTGAAAAAATATGAAATTAACATATAATCCAATGAATTCAGATTCATATTCAATAAGATTTAACATATATAACTTGAAAACTAAGAGTATACAACTTCTTTTCTCCTTCTAATCTCTACTACAAAAATAATAAAATTTTCCAAGCCATACAAGATTTATACAATCTCGATATTGTACTTGCCAAACAATTCAAAGAGCATGGTGCTTAAACTTTTAAATGAACAAAAAAGTTATTTCAGCGTCATGCTTATGAGTCCAGTAAATATTAAAGAGTATACAACTTTTTTTGTCTTGAATAACTTTGTTTCAAGTGAACTTGAAATCCTGTAATATGTGAGCAGTGAATGCAAAATTAAAGATTGCTAATAGGGTGCTTCGACCCACCAACTTTATTACTAATGTTGCTGAATTCACCTTCTGGGAAAAAAGTGCTCGAGCTGTTGAAACCATAAAAAGAAAACATCATACTACCTCTGCCACTAAGGTTATCTTGAAAGAAAATATTGTCGTGGCATTAAAAAAAGTGCCAGATAATTTGTGATGCAAGGCTCCAAAATCCTTTTGGGAAGGCTCGTGTTAAGCATTTTGAAATGTTAAAACTTATCGAGTCTCACATTCTTATAAAGGAGATCTCTTCTCAAGTGCCAGTGAATGAAATCCAAGGAAGAAATGTAGATGATGAGACTGCGCAAGTGGAGATTGAGGGAAGTGCAATGGCTAAGACAGGGTCAGATAAGAAACGTAGAACTAAGAAAAAGACCGAGGAGAGTATACCACGGACTAATCTAAGTGATTATGCAGCAGTGAATGTGCACAACATAAACTTAATTTACTTGAGACGGAACTTGGTGGAGGATTTGCTAGATGTTCTGGAGAAATTCCAGGACAAAATTGTTGGTTCATTTGTGAGAATCAGGATTTTTTGTTTGGGTAATAAGCAAGACATGCACAGGCTTGTACAAGTTGTAGGTAATCTTTCTTTCATTGTCAATGGATGTTTTGAACTCTGTCATTTGTTGATTATCCATTTTACAATTGTTTTATGTAACCTAAAGAGAACATGGCATAATTGTTGATGTTGCTACAGGTACTAACAGGGCAACCAAATTTTAATGCTAAAGGAGATTAGAACTCAACCAAACTGCAGACTGAAATTTCGCACAAAAAAATAACAGAAAAGAAAAATATATAGAAATATATAAAGCATGTACCTCTCTTCTTCTTCTTCTTCTTCTTCTTCTTCTGAAACCCAAGCTCGGGTTAGATTGACAGACGAGACGAAGAGAGGTGGGAGACACCGAGACGAGAAGTGGGAGACGAGTGAGGGACTGTGACAGAGAGATGAGTGAGAGGCGAGTGAGGGACTACGAGAGACGAGTGAGGGACTGCATGCGAGAGAGAGAGATGAGCGAGAGACGAGAGAGAAACTGCAAGAGACAAGAGAGAAACTGCGAGAGACGAGAGAGAGACTGCGAGAGATGAGAGAGAGACTGTGAGACAAAATGAGAAATTAGGGCCCCCAACCCTAATTAGGGTCGGGGCCCTGATTTAATAACATCTATCTTTTGGTCAAATGGGGGCTTTGACCCCCATTTGACCAACAAAAAGAGGCGCATACGCCTCACATTGAGGCGCATTTCGCCCCGAGGCATATGCCTCGAGGCTTTTACGCTTTATACCAGCACCTCAAGGCACAAAAGCCCTCGCCTTGAGGCGAGGCATGCTTTTTTGCGCCTTGAGGCGCGTTTTTAATAACACTGAACTAGACATTTCTGAGCACGAAAGCTATTTTAGCTAGAGAAAAATCTTGATGTAGTAGTCATTTTATCAGGTTAGTAAAATAAGACATGAAAGAACTATCGATCAAATCTTCTCCTAGGTCTAGCTAGCTTGAGTCATTAAAGGCCAAGGTGTGCCATAATAAGTTAAGTTGTTCAGCAAAGTTGTATACTGCTTAGTGCAGAACACTTTGAACAGTTCTCAGCCTGGCACCAACCCAAGCCATTTGTATACCGTCATACTTTTATGAATAAAATTTGGAAACTCCCTGCCTTGCACTACCATCTCTACACATTTAAAAGGCCCCATTTATGGCTTTAAAAACTCATGAAGTCTTTAATTTGCCTTTTAAAACTTGAGAGGTTGTATAAGTTTCTATTGTTGAAGATGAAAAATGTGTCTTATAACATGACAGATAAGACTAAAAACCTCCTAGCTTTGAAGTGGATCCGTCTGTCTCAAGTCACTGTCCGCACTCTGTAAATGGGCAACAGAATAAAAACAAAAACTAGTTTTGTTTTAATTTAAATTCGCACTGCATCTGATATTTCATCATAATTCCACAATCTGCTGTGCACGCTGGAGTCTAAGAGGTTTTCTTGATGTATTGTTCATCTGCTCATATCTCATATTTGATCACGCTCCTGTAATTGACCATTTTTCATTACTAATTTTGATGAGAGACCTATGCAGTAAGGTAGTGATTGCTGTAATAGGGAAAGATCTATGTAACATGGACACTTCTAAAAGAAAAACGCACCCATATTACAGATACGTCGATGCGGGTGCGACATTTGGACCCGACTTCCGCAATGTCAGGTGCAGTCAACGGAATCGGAGTCCATTGCTGTCGGAAACTGGACTCAGTTAACCCTTACCAAGTCCAATTTTATCTATCTATATATATATACGTGTGTGTGTGTGTGTGTGTGTGTGTGCGCCCCCGCACCCAGGTTCTTTTAAACTGCCGTGTCTCACCCTTCACACCCGCAGGTGGAGTCAACGGAATTGGAGTCCATTGCTGTCGGAAACTGGATTCAGTTAACCCATACCAAGTCCAATTTTATCTATATATATATATATGTGTGTGTGTGGGGTGGGGGGGGGGGGGGGGGGCGCACCCAGGTTTTTTTAAACTGCCGTGTCTCACCCTTCACACCCGCATCTGGATCCGCACTTATGTGACATTGGGAAAGACAAGAGTCTCCCCACATATAAACTGCATCTTTATAGTGTCCAATAAGATGGCATGAAATATCCAAAAATATTTGTTTCACATTTTCATCTAGTACATCATAACATACTTCCAATCTCATGTAAATACTTATGTTTATGTTGTCTAAGCTCTTCTAATGCATCTTCCCACTCTTCTGGAGTTTCTAGATCAGAAAAAAATGGATCATATACCTCAAAATTGTCCATTAGTTTTTACCAAAGGTATGATAAGTGAATAGTTGAAGTGCTTCATTTAGATCCAATCCTACAAGATGGTACATTTTATGGTCATTCAACCCTTTCAGTCTTTGATAAATTGGATACCTTGACTTGCGTCATCTACACTTGGATCATATTTTAAAGTGCCGTGGAGGTCTGAAATAAAACAGCTAGCTTCCAAGCTTGAAGTGATTCTGTTATGGATGGCCCTAGCAAGGGTGATCTTCCCCATCCCACTGGTTTGCATTTCATGGGCTTGGACATCTAACAACTTCATCAACTTGGCATTATGTAACTCAAGCCCAAATGGGTACTCTGCCACATCAAGGTGAGTTTATTTAATTCATTTAAACCCCTTTTAGCAATAAATTGGATAAGCTTAGCCTAATTCGTGGCAAAAGGATATAATAAAATTTATTGGAGGGATATTACTCATAAGATTCAAAGAAGGAAAGCAGAAAAGCAAATGATTACATGTCATAAGGTCTGAATAGTAGCTTAATCACTTGAAGTGCTTAGTTACAAAGCATTCACAATTGATGTGTTAGTTACGTTGCATTCATAATTGATTGATTGTTTGATTCCTTGTTTATTAAGCATTTACAGTACAAAAAGGAACAAAAACAAAACTTCTTATTATCCATCATTCACTAGCTTCTCTTTTTGTTTTTTGTTTCTCTTCCAGAAATTATGACAAATATACTAGATGGAACAGTGAAATTATGTGATTAACCATGGCATAAATATATCTTATGTATCAGATTAGTTGTTTTCAGTGCCATATACATCAATTCATGGTTGGTGCTAGCTAACATTATAAGTTTTGAATTGGAGCTGTCAATTAGGAACAGAACCAAGCCTTATCTACTTAAAGCCTAGTGATGGGTGCACGCAAGTTGCCGAATAAGATTCTGACTATGTTGATCAAACAAGCCAGAGACTTGTTTGGTTTCTTCAACAATTTCTAGATCACTTCTTGATCCAACCTGACACTCTAGCATTAGATTAAAATTCGTTATACTGTGTATGCATTTTTTTTATTACTTTTCATGTTTAACCATAGTTAGTGTTTTATTAGATTCTCGTGTGTTTTGAATCGCTTTTGAAAAACCTAACATAAAGCAATGTATTTATAACGATTCTAATGGATTAGAATCCTGAAAAAACTCATCAAAATGAGTTAGATCATCTTCTTGGGTCGAACTTGGGGTTCTTAGATGGAATCCATGGTTAAAAACCATGAAAAAGGGGACACCCATGGTGGAATCTATTGAAAATCATAAAAAATAAAAAAATAACATAAAAAAAATATAGAATATTACCTTGGGGGCTGCAGCTGCTAAGGAGAAAGGAGGAGGTGCTGGAGATTTACTTTTGCAAGTCTTAATCTCAGGGTCCTAATTGGTTAGAGTCCTAATTGGTTCAGGACTCTGGTCCAGAGTTTCAGTCTGTTTAAGACTATTTTTAAAACCTTTGAATTTCATTTGTTGATTTTAAAACCTTTGAAAACAATAAAAAAATACCTAAACAACAAAACAAAATTTAATTCAATGCTGAAATATATGAAATAAACATTAATATGATAAAAAATAAAAAAAATATACGGAATCCATAGTCGAAATTGATTTTCCCTTTGAAAATATGGATTTAGCCCATTTAACGGGTAAATCTCATATTTCATTGGTTAAAAATATAAAAAACAACAATATAAATGATTCTAATGGATTAGAATCTTGAAAAATAGCACTAAACAGGGTTAGATCATCTTCTTGGATCGAACTTGGTGTTCTTGATTGAAAATCATGGTTGAATCCATGAACACAAGGGGGCGCCTATGGTAAAATTCAATGTAAAACATAAAAAAACTAATAAAAAATAATGAAATAATTATTAAGTAACTCACCTTGGGGCTGCAACTGCAATGGAGGAAGGAGGAGGTGTTGGGGAAGAGAGATAAGCTCCAAGAATTCTCAAAGGGAAGGAATAGGGGTCGACCCTCCCTATGGGCTCCTTAAATAGAAAAATTTTTAGGTTTTCTAAAAGAGTCCTAAAAAAATTGGACTTCTAAAGGTGGGGGGGGTGATTTCTATGGCTGATTACCTAACTACCCCTAACCCTAACTAACCTAATTAACTTCTAATTAAACACCTAATTGACCTAAAAGACTCCCAAATGTGGCACCACCTAGTGTGGGCCTCATTTGGGTTTTTGCAAACCCTAATTTTTAAAGCTTTAAAATCAAAGTTAAAAACAAAAAGAAAAATAGAAGTTTTAAAAACAAACTTTGACTCACCTAGACATCTAACCTAAGTAGGACACCGACTAACCCTAGTCTAACCATGACTTCTTCAAATGTGGTGCCACCCCGAGTGGGCCCCACTTGAATTTTCAAAAAAGATTTTAAAACTTGAAAATGAGAGGTTTTTCAAAAGTAAACTTGGAATTGAAAGTTTTGAAATGACACAGAGTTCTGACTGGGTCAAAACTCTTCTAGATATGGCGCCAACTGAGTGGGCCCCACATCAGAGTTTTGAAAATTTTGAAATAAAGACTAAATTAAAATCAACAGATGAAATTCCAAGGTTTTAAAAATAGAGTCCTAAGCGGACTGAAACTTTGGACCAGAGTGTTGAACCAATTAGGACTCTGAGATTTTAGAATTTTGAAAGTCAAATGAAGAAGTTTTTGAAATTTTTCATCAGAACTGGTAAAATAAACCGGAAAATGCAGTTAGGGTTAGAGTCCTAACTCAACTGAAACTCTGAAATAGAGTCCTGAATCAACCGGGACTCTGCAAAATGACCTAATTTTTGAAAAACAAATGAAGAAAATGAAAATGAAAGTAAAAACAAACTTTAGAATAGACTCCTAACTGGATTAGGACTTTAGGACAGAGTCCTGATCGGACTGAAACTCTGGAGTTTTTTTGGTATTTTTTTAAAAATAGATGAAAGAATTTGCAAAAACAGTAAAAATAGCAATAAGTATTGAAATCAAAACAAAGTTTTGATCCAACTGGGACTCTGGAGACAGAGTCCTAATTGGACTAGGATTCTCAGAATTTTGAATTTTCTGAGAAAACAAACGAGAGGATCTTGAAAAATAGGTGAAAATAAGATAAAATTGAAGTTCGGTTCAGAGTCCTGATATGATTAGGACTCTAAAGAAGAGTCCTAATTCGACTAGAACTCTGAAAAATTTTGGTTTTTTGAGCAGCAAAAGACAAGATTTTAAAAAGAGCTTTTGAAAACCAGTGAAAATGAAGTGAGAAAATGAACTCAGGATAGAGTCCTAATTCGATCAAGACTCTGGGATAAGATCCCAGAATTTTGAAACTCAGTGGTAAAAGTGTAACAATTTTGAAATTTGAAGAGATAAATAAAAAGATTTTGAAAAATTTCTCTTAAAATTGAAATCAGAGTCAGAGTCCTGATCCAACTGGGACTCTTTGAATAGAGTCCTGGTTTGATTAAAACTATGGGTTTTTTACTTCTTTTGAAAGATATTAGGAGATTTTCTCAAAAATAGGTGAAAATGGCAATAAAAAATAGAGTCTTAATCCGACCGAAACTTTGAAAAAGAGTCCTAATCCGACTGGGATTCTTGAAAAAGAGTCCTAATCCAACTAGAACTCTGGGATTTCGGCCAAAACAAAAGATTTTAAAAGATTTTCTAAAAAACAGGTAAAATGTAGCTTCACTAGTTGCTTTGAGTTCTCTGTAAAATCTAAAATGAACCTACTGCCATCAAAATCATGATGCAGATAGTTGTATATGGCCTTCACAATAGTTGTCTTTCTGATCCCTCCCTCTACATAGGTCCCAACCATGCCAATGTCATTAGCTGCTTCCATGTCCAACTGCTTCACCACATCTACTACACGAGATCCAATTCCAATTGCATCTCTTACATTGCCAAAGATCATTTTATTAAGCAAACTAAGAACACTTTTAACAATAAGTCTGATCATTTTTTCTTCATGCCTGTTAGATCACAACATTTTTATATTCAACAATGATAGTGACAAACTATGTCACAGCAATACTCCAATTTACTCATGTGTCATGTCCTCATATATACTACTACTAATGGAAAGCTGTACCAGAATGTCATGTCCCATATCCTTTTAGTCAATTTAATGTGGCATAGGTGTCAATCGTAATCAAAGTATAAGCAATCAAATAATTTTTCCATGTCATCTTAGAGATGATAAGGCATAATATCATTTCATTAACAAATCAGGCTTCTTCCTAAATGCTCAGGTTCAGCTTGCTAAAAGGTAGGCTCAATTTGCTTGACTAAAACATGACCTAACCTGAAGCTCAATGAGTATGGGTTTAGTTAAATAAATTAAGGAGCATCTGGTTTTGTTTGACAAAAAGTCTTTGGAATTGATTAAGGCTCTGTTTGGATGTACTAATGCTTGTCATTTTCAAAATACATGTATTGGAATGTATATGAATTGTGTTTTGGTTTAATACAGTTGGGTTAAATGAGTTGATCTCAAACAGACCCCATAATCTAATACAGGCTCAAATTATAACGATCCAAGTTAAAACTAATGGGGCTCACATCACTTCTAATTTGGCGTTGCATGAACTCAATTCAAACCTATATGTGGCTTTCGTATATCATATTTAAGTTGATGAAAGTGTCAAATTCGTAAATATTTGGACAAAGGCTAACCGGATCTATATATGGTCAATGGGTTTTCTTGTTGTTGTGGTTTTTTTTTGACAAAACATATAAACCAAGTGTTGAATCTAGTTCAACCTATAGATCAAAATGGCTTGGTGTTGATCATTAATAGGCTTGTGTTAATCCATGTCAGTCACCTATTATGCCAATTGAGTCGAATTTCAACATAATCACATATGTAAATAACTTACCCATGTTTAAAACAATATAGATGTTTTTACCTATTTTCTGCATATCTCTTCAGAAGAAATATATATATATATATATATATATATAGAGAGAGAGAGAGAGAGAGAGCGATTATCTGTCCAAGAAAACAGAGATAGTCCTCATCCTGCCAACTCAACCAGATATATGCTGGAGACAGGGAGAAAAGACCCCTCTCATAAAAATAGTGCAAGGACAGAGAAATCTTATCCTCTTCATTGTGCTAATAAACAGAAAGGAGAAAAGAAAAAGTTGATTTTGGCCAACCCAAAATCAGGCTCAGAATCTCTGAGGTTAAACAGACTTAGTCAAGATAAGGTGAGGCTGGGGACATGTTCAGTCCCACTGAACCAAGCTTCAGTAGCATCATACTTGCTCTGTTTATCTGAGGTTCGGAGACTCAAGTTGTGAATTGGACCCTAGCATGATTGTACA
Organism: Nuphar pumila; assembly: GCF_984573655.1. Taxonomy (NCBI): domain Eukaryota; kingdom Viridiplantae; phylum Streptophyta; class Magnoliopsida; order Nymphaeales; family Nymphaeaceae; genus Nuphar; species Nuphar pumila. Next base: position 77,646,821 of record NC_143263.1, on the reverse strand, counting down.
AGTGAGTAAAGATGATACCATACTAGAGTTACCAGAATATAACTTACTTTAAGAGTTTTCAATGCTTCCAGTGCATCAACTTCATTCCACAGTCTGCTACGCATATCAGGGTTTGAAGGGCTCTCTTCCAGAACAATTTGTTTTCCCATGTCCCGAATTTGATCATGCATTTCAAAGATGTTTTGGTTATTGATTTTAATAAGAGATCTGTGTAGTAAGACCTTAAGTGCTATGGCTGGAAAAAAACCACAATCTCTCCACATGTGAACTGCATTTTCTTTACCCTTTCCGATTAGAAAACATGAAACATCCAAAAATATTTGCTTCTCTGCTTCATCCAGTCCATCATAACTTATTTTCAACTTCACATGAATATCTTTATGTTGAACTTGCACTAGTTTCTCTGACATTTCATTCCATTCCTCTAGAGTTTTCAGATCAAAGAAAAGTGAGCCATATACTTCAAGAGTTAAGGGAAGTCCACCTGTTGTCGAAACGACTTTCTTAGATAAATGAGCATGCGCATCTGATGGCTTCTCTCGGCCAAAGGCATGGTAACTGAACAGTTCAACTGATTGGTCAAGATTCAATCCTTCAAGACGATATATCTCATGTTTATGGAGTTTATGCACATTGAGTACATGTTCATTTCTTGTCGTGATTATGATCCTACTTTTTCTAGAAAACCAATCTCTGCTACCAACCAGTGCATTAAGCTGCTTGTCATCATCAACATCATCCAGAATGACAAGAACTCTCTTGCTGTGAATCCTTTTCTGAATGATGGTGATCCCTTGATTGATGTCATTGACAGTTGTATATTTGTTACCTAGAATGTCACGGATCAGCTGATTTAGCAGGGAAACAAGCCCTTTGAATTGTTTCGCTACTTCCCTAACATCTGAAATGAAGCTGCAAGCTTCAAAATTTGAAGATATCTTGTTGAAGACAGCCTTAGCAAGCGTCGTCTTGCCTACACCACCCATGCCCTGAATTCCTACCATTCGAACATCATCAGATTCGATCTCCAAAATCTCCATCACATCTTTTATACGAGAATCAAGCCCAACTGGGTATTTGGCCACATCAAAGAGAGTCTTATTTATTTCATCTACAACCTTCTTAACAACAAATTGGATAAGCTTCGCCTCGTGTCTGCGGAAAGGAAAGCAAGGCAGTTAATCAATGTCAAAAACATTGGTGATTATTTCAGCCATGGACAAACAAGCACATAATCAATACAATACATTTTCAGAACAAAGAAAGAATTATGCTTCTCCAATAATTTTCACATAATTGCAAGAGTGGATGCATTTTCTCTAACTAATAATAATGAATCTCATTATGGATGTTTGCGTGTCAAACCCTACTATGCCCTGTGATGACTAGCATGCATCCTAGAAGAGGATGTTGCTCACTCTATCAAGCTACCATGGCAATTTTATAAGAAAGAGTGGATTATGAGACATACCCATCAGCCCCGTTTTTTACAACGTCTCCCTTAATGTCTCCTGCATCTCTCAAAGCCTTCCTCCACTCCTTCACCGTGTCCACGCTCAACCCTTCATCCCCTTCGTGCTTCCCGAACGCTGCTTCAAACGGCCCCCCTTGATTCCTGACTTCGCGAGGCTCAACGTCGTAGAACACAGGGAGGATCAATTTTCCACATTGAACCATCTTGGTGATCTCCATTAGGCACCATGTCGACTCTGCATAGCATTTGGAGAAGATGGGTATGAAGATCTGAGACTCCTCCATCACCGCGAACAGCTCCTCCGTCCTCCCACCCTCTTCCAACGTGTCCCTGTCTAAGAAGGTGTATATCTCATACTGTTTCAGTGCTCGGTAGAGAAGGCCAACGAAAGCCTTGCTGGTGTCATCACCTTTGAAACTCAGGAAAACGTCGAACTCGAATCGACGAACCTTCGTGTTCATCTTCCACCGCGCGGCCTTTCCGACCCACCTCCGGAAAGAAGGCCTTGTAAGGATCTCTAGCAAACGTGATTGTTAGGCTGGGAGGGAGTCCCGATCTGTTGGTCTCTCACTTCATCTCCCGCAACTACTTCTGCAGCCGGTAAAAGAAACCTGAAAAATTCATAAGGGGGCGTTTGTTTCGTGACCATATGAAATGAAAGAGGGCCTTTTTCCAATTGGGAAGCACTTTCTCTCTTTGAGCTCCCCTTGCATGGAAAGTAGCTTCGCTTCGGTCGGGGTGTAGCAAAGCCCCAGAAATTTCAAATCCGCGGAGAAGTCCGCTCTGCTCCTTCACCTACCTTTCCCACGTTGACTTTCAGCCTAAGAATGCTTGTCGGTTTCCACTTTCCACAGAAGGCGTTTTCCTTGGAAGCATCGGCGTGATCCAAGATCACCGTTGCCCTCCACTTTTCCTCGGTAAGCATTCTTAAAGGAGTCCTTCCGTGACACAAGAACACACCCTTAACTTCGCCATAGGTTTGCTCCTCCTCTTCCCATCTGTCTCAGTTCATTTTTTCTTCCTTCATGTTGTGGATTTTCCTTCTACAGCAAGCTGGACAGTAGTGGACGCCTTTGTGGTCGCTCTGATCCCTAAAAACTATTATCTTTCAGAGAAAATAAGGTACAAGATTCTTCTCATGTCTGCTGAAAATTTAGTGTTTGTTTCTTTCTTTTTCTCTTGCTCGGACTTGATCAGTCAGTTTCTTGCAGAATTGTGTCTTCTTCTTGTTATTATTCATGAACAGGTGACTAATAGAGATGTAGTTGGTTGATGCCTTTAAAAAAAAAATAGATGTAGTTAGTTGAGACAATTCAAAACAAAGGGGTCTATCCCATGGCTCAATTCTTAAGATATGTTTGATTGCTCTTTACAAATGTGACAGTAAATCTCATGAGATTTCAAATTTTATGAGAATCAAAATCATGTTAAAGTAAATTTCATGAGATTGGATCACATTAAGTTAAAAAGGCATGCAACTAGGCTTTTTGAAGTGGTCCATACTGGGGAGGATAGACCAGTTACTACACTGATACATGCATATTTTTCTGATAAAGGAGACCAGGTTTGAGCATCTAGAAGAGTTTAGCATTTCGAGTGCCACTGCTCAATGGCCTTTGTCTTTTTTGTTTTCAAGAGCGTCCAAGAGCAAGCCCTTGCACATCAAGGAGTTGTCTTTGTTGGGGAATAGTGCGAAAATAAACGGATGGATCGAGTCTTTCCCACAAGTGTGAATCGATGGAAACGATGCAACGATGATAGTGGAAAAAGTACAAACTAAGAGCGAAAACAAAAACAACACACAACGATTTACATGGTTCCCTCTCAACTAAGGTACGTCCACGACGACCTATAAGTCAGCACCTTACACTATCTTTCAAACGAAAATTACAAAAGGCATAAGTCTCACAAACACACGAAGTGTAACAAATGAACAAGATAATATACCTCACAGAAGAACAAGGAACGAATGATCTGAAGAACCAGCTTGACGAAGCTTTCCTGAAAGAGGTATAGCAACACTTATTGCTCTTGTTCTCTCTGCACCCTTTCGATGCCCAAAAAAAGGAGTTTTCTCTTTCTTTCTCTAAATGTTTTGCACACTCACTGAGACACATATTTCTCGCTCATCCATCCTATATTTATAGGGGATAAGACCCGCATTAAATGCGAGAAGACTGAACGTTTCGCACAACATACGAAGCGTCAAAAGCACTAATTGCTATTCCAGCAATTCTTGCAAATCGCTATCCAGCGATGACCACAAATCGTCATACGGTGATGCCACAAACTAGCTTCCAGCTGAAGCCACAAATCGCTATCTAGTGATGACCACAAATCGCCATGCGGCGATGTCACGAACTAGCTTTCAGCTGAAGTCATAAATCGCTATCTAATGATAATTACAAATCGTTGTTCTGCTGACAGCACAAATCGTTCTCCAGCGATACCACAAATCGCTGTGCGGCGATGTCATGAACTAGCTTTCAGTTGAAGCCACAAATCGCTACCTAGCGATAATCACAAATCGTTGTCCTGCTGACAACATAAATCGCTCTTCAGCGATACCACAAATCGTTGTGCAACAATGTCATGAACTAGCTTTCAGCTGAAGCCACAAATCGCTATCTAGCGATAATCACAAATCGTTGTCCTACTGACAACACAAATTGCTCTCTAGCGATACCACAAATCGTTGTGCGGCGAATACGAAATCTGACTTACACAGCTCCAAACACTAAACCATAAATCGTTGATCCACAAGCTTCTGAACAGCTGAATCGTTATTCTGCTGAAGAGAATTTCTACAAATTGCTATCCAGTGAATACGAAAGACATCCTCGACAAGATCAGGTGATGTGCTTGGAGTGCGGCAGATACTGAATATGGAGGGAAACCCAATAAATTCTCCCCCTTCCCGACTTATGTGGAGGCTTCTTTCATTCGTGCTTGGAATTGACACTTTTCGTGCTTGTCCTTGGGCAATGACTTAGTCAGCATATCTAATGTATTGTCATCAGTATGCACTTTCTCCAGTTGCAGTAATTTTTCATTCAAGACATCCCAAATCCAGTGATATCGAACATCGATATGTTTTGATCTTGAATGAAAGAAGGAATTCTTACTCAAGTGAATCGCACTTTGGCTATCACAGTGAAGAGCATACTCACCTTGCTCCAGGCCCAACTTTTGTAAGAATTTCTTCACCCATAGCAATTCCTTGTTGGCTTCAGTAATGGCGATGAACTCAACCTCTGTAGTGGAGAGAGCTACACACTTTTGTAATTTTGACTGCCATGAAATTGCTCCCCCTGCAAAGGTAACCACATACCCAGAGGTAGACTTTTTGTTGTCTACATCACCAGCCATATCGAAATCTGTGAACCCTTCGAGAATAGATACCTCAGAATCCATTTCACTGTTTCCCAATGTTTCTTTCCTAGATTTAACAAAAACTGACTAACAACTCCAACAACATGAGTTATGTCTGGTCGGGTGTAGACCATAGCATACATCAACGAACCTACTGTCGAAGTATAGGAAATTTTCTGCATCTCGATTCATTCTCCATCATTTGCAGGACATTGTCTTGAGCTAAGTTTGAAATGGCCTACAAGTGGACAATTTACAGGCTTTGCTTTATCCATATTGAACCTTTCAAGAACCTTTTTGATATACTTCTCTTGCGATAACCAGATTAGCCCATGTGATCTGTCACGAATGATTCTCATCCCAAGAATCTACTTTGCTGGACCTAAATTCTTCATAGCAAAGGTCTCACTGAGTTTCAGCTTCAACTTGTTTATCTTGCTGATGTCTTGGCCCACGATCAGCATATCATCCGCATAAAGCAAGAGTATTGTAAAATTACCATCTGAGAATTTCTTCACAAACACACAATGGTCTGTGAAGGTTCTTGAATATCTATGCTTAGTCATGAAGGAATCAAATTTCTTATAACACTGCCTTGGTGCCTGCTTCAATCCATATAATCTTTTCTTCAGCTTGCAGACAAGGTGCCCTTTACCCTTGTCAATGAAGCCCTCAGGTTACTCTATATAAATTTCTTCTTTCAAGTCACCATGTAGAAATGCAGTCTTCATATCAAGCTGCTCAATTTTCAAATTCATGCTTGCAGCTATATGTGATCATCGCAAAATTTTTCCTCTCGTAATATTCTCCCTCTTCCTTCTTTTTTTCCTTTCCAGCCTTTATTTCCTCTTTTTGAAGGGAGAAAATAAAAGACGGAAAAGAAGAGAGAAGAGAAAAAAAAAGAAAAGAAGAGAAAGATGAACTCTTTTGCGGGGTCTCACTTGACCTTAATTTGAAAACATTTGAGAAAATAACTCGCCTCCGTTTTGAAATATTTGCGGGAAAACTGGGAGATGGGATCCGCTCCTCGGTACGAGGTTCGACCGTTCCTGGCGTCTTTACCAGGGGTAATCGAACCAAGGGTCGAATTCATGCACTTTGCTTTGCTAAGAATTTATCTAAGAATTTATTCTAAGTCTAAATGCACAAAGAATCATGTTTGTGCAAAATGCACGGATGTATGCTCTTTAAAAAAATGATTTTGGAATTCTCCAAGCATTTATGAGATGAATTTGATAATAGAGTAAAGAAATGGTTTCTAACTTAGAACTTAAGATTTAAAGTTCTAAGTTTTTGGAATAATCAGAGCTTGGGAAAAGAAATCTAGACTTTGAAATAAACGATTTGAAAAAGGAGACGAAAGGAAATTTCAAAGTCATAAATGGATTTGGAATTTAGAATTTTGAATCAGGATAGAGATGAAGTTTGGAATGTGATTTGAATTTCAGTTGTAAAGCTTGTAATCAAAATAAGATTTTGAGAAATCAAAAATTGAGAAATATAATTGGTTTTTGGATTCAAGATAAACTTGGAATGGAATTTAGTTTTGGAGATAGAATTTGATTTGACATTTGGAGTTCAGAATGGAATTTGAATCTAAAGTCTGGATTCTAAATAGGTTTGAGATCCAAGATAAAACTGAATTATGGATTTGAAATCCTAAAGGGGAAATGGGGTTTTGAAATCTGAGATCCAGGATGGAATTGGATCTGAAGTTTGGAATGGAATTTGGATCTGAAATTTGAGATCCAAAATGGAATTGGATTCTAGATCCTAAAGTCGGTTTTTAGATCTGAATCTGAGATCCAAGATGGGATTGGGTTCCGGATCCTAAAATGGATTTTGGATCTGAAGTCTGAGATCCAAGGTGAAGTCGGATTCTGGATCCTAAATGGAATTTGGATCTAAAGTCTGAGTTCCAAAAGTGGATATTGTACTTGGAAATCTGGATCCAAGTTGGGATTAGGATCTTAACTTTGGATTTTGGATTTTGAAAGTCCAAATGGGACTTTTGAAGATGGATCTGGGTTTTGAAAACCCAGATTGAATTTTAGGAAGAGTTAAGTTTTTGAGATTCAGAATCAATCTCAAACTTTGATTTTGAATTTTGAAGATAAAAAATAAACTTGATTTTTTAAAATAGAAGATAACTTCAAAGTTAAATTGAATTTTGAAGTTTCGATTAAAATTTGAATATAAACATGATTTTAGAATTTCAAAGTCAAATTGGACTTTGAAATTGAATTTTTGAATTTTGAAATGATGTAGAATTGAATTTATAGATAAGATTTGATCTGAGAAAAGAATTACTTGAAATTTTTGAAAAAGGAAATTTTGAAAATATGATGCAATTCTATCCTAAATGATGGATGAATTCAAATAATTTTGAAATTGGATTCAAAAATCATATTTCATTCTTCACACGAATGTAAATAAGATTAATGATATAATACACTCCTGACTATGGTCTTAGAATGTATTATATAATAATCATATCTAAATTCAAATGAAGAATCAAACATATTTTGGTGCTTTTATAGAGTTTAGAATGAAATTAATTCTCAATATATCCTGACTATGGCCATTGATATATGTATTGAATCAATTTTAAACTAAACTATGATAAAAGAGAAAATATTTAAAGAAGACATGATGAATTTTGAAAAGGGTCCAGTGTGGATCCAGTGTTATTTTATAAAAGATAAAAATGCTAAGTTTTGTTTACATCCTGACTATGGCCATTGATGTAAATCATCAACTTAGGATTAATTACCTCTCACGAAATGGTGTGCGTGCCATTCGTGTTTCTCCATTGTGAGATTTTGAGAAATAAAGGCAAAAAGCATGAAAATAAGCAATTTGTGATATTTACAATGCTCATCCATTTTATCTAAAAGTTGGAAATATTAAGAATCTCATTAATATCTAGCTATTACAATTTTTAGATTGAAATTACAAAAGATCCCTAATTTATGAAGGAAGATAGTGTTTTCCATGTATCTCCTGCAAAAACAGAGTGAGCACAAGAATAGTGCTTCTAAGATCATGCCACTACAAACTATAAGTGAAGCTTGATTTTAATATAATGTAGAGCCAAGATTAGTGGAAAGATAAAGTACACATTTGACAATAAAGACCCATAGATAAAACCTCAGTACATATAGATGATATAATATATGCTAAACTTGACATGCCAAAGGACTTGGTGAGCCATTGATATTGAGACCAATATGTTGTTGTTGCGGTTATGTTTGCAAAATTACTTCTCGTGATTCAGCGATGCAGTGACAGTCCATGGAAATCCCATCATACCAAGATGAGACTGCTATAGGCACAGCAGTGTGGAGCAACATGCAATGGAATGTTGTGCAAGGGACCGTAGCAATGAGCATACAGATGAAGTATAATGTGCTGGTGCACAAGTGACAGGTAAGTGGGAAAGGACAATGAAGATGTGCTCTGGAAGGATAATGCATATGCAAATTAGACAGGTAATGAATGGTTTCTAATATATATATATATATATATATATATATATATATATATATATATATATATATATATATATATATATATATATATATATATATATATATATATATATATATATATATATATTGTTGTGCCCATTGTAAGGAGTGTAAACAGTATATATGCATATTATGGGATGTAGGAAATGGAAAGGGGATTATAATATGAGCAAAAGGAAATCTGGTGGCAGACGCAGTAGGTATATGCACAGCGGATGCATGATTTTGCAGAAAACGAATGTGATGTGAAGAGGTGAAATGTATGTACCTAAATGATGTATACAGGATGTCACTGCAATGTTGCCATGTATATAGTGAGCCGACCTATAGGTGGTGTTGCTATGGAAGGTGATATTGTGTAAGTGTAATGTAGAATGGTAGGTGACAACACACGGATGTATTGTTATGGTTATATATGAAGAGAGGTAGAGGTGCCATGGAGGAGGTTCCAACAGAGGAAGGCTACCACTGTAATTACAGTAGAGGAGAGGAGGCGAGTCAATGTTGTAATATGCTGGGACAGATTAGCATTTTTGTGGACATATACCATGAGATTTTGGCAAGCAAAAGGGTGAAAATGAGTTGGATGACATTAGATAGTGTTACATTTCCCTACTAATGTTATTAGATCAAAATGAACATATAGATTTTGACGCTGTTACATTTCTTGTGGAGGTGTGGTAAGTGCTGAGATAAAAACGCAGGAAAGTAGTGATGATGCTATTGGTGTAGTGAGATGCCGTGCTGGTGGTGATGTGAGGACAACACAGGGTCCTGCTGCAAGTACAGTGGTAGTAAAGGGGAGGTTGGGAGCGCTGGATGTGGCTGTAGGATAGTGCTAACAGTGAGAAATGAAGATGAGTATGTGTATTTGTGAAGGTGCAGAAAGTGGTGATGTACAGTATAACTTGCAGGTGGTGGAAGATGAGCAGGGAGCTATGACATGCCTGAAGAAGGTGCAAGATTGTGTGTGTTGGTGTTCTGCATGTGGTGATGAGATGTAGGTAGTCAATGGATGGGATAAAACATATAAATGATGGTGACATGCAGAAACAGAGAGTGCCACGAAGTGAACTGTGTGTAAGCACATGATATTCATGAATGTTTGAGGAAAATGTGGATTGAGCTAATTGATTACTGCAGCTAACCTCAAGATTGTTTTCTTGCTTTAGGTATGTGAGGTTTATATCACCACTGCCAATGTTTACGCTTGCTTACATCCAGTTTAACTAATGTAGAGGCTTACAAAGCATGCTAAACAACGGCTTCAATTCTAACATCACAAGAGAACAAGCCGGTTCACATATGCTTCATCATGGTGGCCATCTAATTTAAATTGAAGGAAAGCTTGGAATCAAGATTTTATCAATGAAAACCATCCATATGGACATAGACGATCTCAAGGATGTTTGCAAATCCATCAAAAGCAAAATCAATCTAAAAGAGAAAAAAAAATTTAAAGCCAAGGACCTGGTGACTTGTCTGAATTAGTAACTTTCTTTTCAACTGGAGATACCGGCGCTGATGGAGCAACCACATTCTTAACAGAAGTTAGATCCACAAGCCAGCAACGAATGCAGATAGAAAGAAAAAAATAAAGTGAGGCAAGTAGCTTCTCTGAACAAAAATCATGAAAACAGCAAAGAACACAAAAGGAGGCTTTTATCCCCTTATTTAATCCTTTGAACTAAACAGAAGAAAGCTGGAAATACTAGCAGCAATAAAATAATAACAAAACAAAACACAAAAAAAAAGATGCACGATATGCCCATGCAGTGAACTAAGGGATGTGATTTTCAATGCTTGGTTTAGTCTAATGTATAGGGTGTATACAGTGCACAGAAGAATCTATAGATGAGGTGTAACTATTATGTGATGAATGTTGCTAAGGGGTGCCAGAGCATGGGCGTAGATGCTGAATATGAATCTCTTGTAATACACTCACAGATGCGCACGATAAGGGGGGGGGGGGGGGGGGGGCGGGGGGTGACTATAATAAATTTATAAGGCATGAAAGACAAAGTGAAATAAAATGCTGCCATAAATCATGAAATGTAGATGCATAAGTACCTGTGAGCTGGGAAATACGCAGAAAGGATATAATGAATGCTTAGGTACACGATGGAAGATATTAGGCATTAAGAAGAAGAAAGAAAAGAAAATTGATGAAAGTAAATCCAAACGTTAATGATGGGTTCAATGTGAAGGTTAATGGATAATAACAACACACATTTGATAATGAACAGGGGTAAGATGAATGGATTTCGCAACTTCTGTAATGCTTTCATGATAAAACAGATTTTCTTTCACAGATACTCAAATTAATTACTCAAATTTGCTTCTGCAGCAAAACCAATCTGTATCAAGACGGATCATATTAGCCATTCAGAAACCAAATTTGTTGAAATACGCAGATTCCATTGATCTTGCACATTTGTAATTCGGTTTGCTATGTGCAAATCGAGATTACAAAAGGGTGTGTTAATGGAGCAAAAATAAATTCCGAAAAGGAGGAGAAGACTCCTACCTGATTGGCTGGATCTCGACTCAAAGGAAAAAGAAAAGGGAACACTGATGCTTGTTTGCTTGGCCGAGTGGTAATACTTCCTCTGAAGGTTAAAAGGTAGATCAGCTTCCTTTCGTCGACCAAGAGAGAGTTAGAAAGGAAGAAACAGTGGATGGAAGGAGGAAATTGATCAATCGCTCTCTGCTAATTGGAGAAGAAGACAGGCTGCTTGAAACTCTGACGGAGCTTGTTCGTAAGGGGTGTTGCTCAAAGAAGATGGATGATCCAAAAGAAAGGTTGATAATGGGTTATCGAAGGAAGAAAAAGGATGCTTCGAGGGTTACTGCCTGAAGGTCTGTTGTATGAAACGTTACAGAAAAGATGGATGCGTGAACGTAGATGATCCTTTGAAGAGGCTTGAGGATCCCTTCTTAAAGAGAGGATCGAAGTTTCCTGAAGGGAAATCTGTTAAGGATTGAAGGCTGAGAGAGAAAGGAGTTGTTGAAGATCGACGTGTAGGAAACGAGAGGGAGAACGCGGGAAGGAATTCGTTGGAAAAAAAATTTCTTTTTTCCAAAAAGGAGGTCTCCTTTTATGAAATTTTTGTAAAATGGTTCAAGATGAGGTTTTCGGCAAAATGGCTTCAAAAAGCTTCTAAACCATTCTTTTTTGTTGTAGTTTTTCTATTTTTTTTTTTTGGTTTCTGTGTTATTTTTCACTTCTTCTTTTTTTTGTATTTTTTGTATTTTAGAATAAAATCCTAAAGTTTTACGAGAAAACAAAGATTAATAACCAGTTTTTTTGTATTTTTGCAAGATATTTACAAAAGAGAGCTTTCCTGAGAACTCAAGGCGATTTTTGGGAAAATTTCTTCAGAAAATGGGTTTTATATCCGGATTTTGAGGAAATATTCGAGGTTTACAACCTCGAACTGAGAACTATAGGGTTGGGGATCCAAGAGGATGCTGGATGAACTGCACGAGCCCTTCAAAAACCATTTTTGGTTTTTTTTGTAATTTTAATTTGAAAATCGGACAACGAGGCTCAGATTTGGATTTAAAACACTGGGTTTGGATCCGAAATTGAATTTGAGTATATCCATATGGAATTCAATCCAGAAAATCTGAAGAACGATTGAAATTTAGCTTTGGTTCTCTCAGAAAATGGAACCAGGGAAAAAAAAGTCATTTTTACCAAACTTTGAAAAATTTGGGGTGTTCACAGATGCCCCTCTTTGCTATTAAGTCGGTTGAAAGTCGAGCTTAGTAGCAAAGATAACACTCCAAATTTTAAAAATGCCCCAGTCAGCAGATCTGAACTGGGTGTGGAAGAATTATTTTTGAGAATATGACTTTTTAGGCTTAAAAACCTTATCATGAATGGTTTTGGGGAGACAAAGTCCTCAAAAAATGATATAACTGGATAATTATAAATGAGAAAATCATGAGGGGACTTTGGGTGAAAATCCCGAAGATGGTGGAAATAAAAATTTTGATCAAGTCTCATGGGTGAGACAAGATACGCTTTTGGAATAATTCAGGTTTAACCCTTAACCTAGATGGGATGAAGATATGTCAAGATGTATTGAAATGAGGAAAGGAATACATGAGGACCTTGATGAAACATTTTTTGAGAAAATGCCTCGTGAGATGAAGCTTAAGTAAAATCCTTTCTGGATAGATATACAAAGCATGGATTCCTCGATGGGAAGAGCCATGATGAGACTGGGAGAAAACATCTTGTCAAAACAAGGAATTTTGTTGGAACGCAACTCAGGTTTAACCCAAACCTGAAAAGGAAAATACCTCGCGAAGCGAGGTTTAAGCCTAACCCTTAACCTGAAAGGGGAAATCTACCATACGGATTTCTCAAATGGAGAAACCATAATGGGATCTTCGGAGTTTAGACGAATAAATCTGAAAGGGGTTTCGCTAAAATGAGGAAAATAGGGTTCCCTAAAGCTTTGAAAAGGGGATAAAATGGGGCGTCCCATTGCTGAGACTGAAATAGCTTTTGAAATTAGTGAGCTTTCGCAGGAAATTCAGGTTTGACCCTTAAGCTGAATGGGAATCTACCATACGTATTTCTCAATGAGAAAACCGTGATGGGACAGGAAGAGATACTTCAACTAAATGAGGCAACTCTTTCGAAAAATATAAACAACGCCAGGTTGCATCAAAATGGATATTGAATGTTTATTTCATTCTTGGAATAGCTAGAAAATTTTGCCAATAAAATAAAATTGTAGTTCACTCAAATACTTGAAAATGTGCATGTATGTGCAAAGATATCCCTCTTTTACCTAGAGTATTTCCTCCATCGGGGTTAACTCCTCGGTTTTAAGAGTCAAATTCAAAAATTTAGCGCTGACGATTTTCTTCAAGGAAGCTATACGTTTCCTTGATATGAGAAGAGAAGAAATATTCTTAATTTCATAAAAGCAAGTAGTGAAGAGATATTGATAAAAGAATTTTGCATGAGAAAACATGGTTCCTGGCAATTTTGGCGGTTTGATATCCGGGTGTTTTTCCTTGATGATCCCTTTGCACTCTTTTTGAGTCATTGCACTTCTCTCGGATTTTTAACATCATCCTTCATTTGGATGTGTTCTGACTTTTCTCTCTTTTTCGGGGAAGGGTACGTCACAAACTCCTTCATCTTGGAGATGTTCTGATCCTTCTTTTATCTCATGAATTATATAGGCTCAAAGGGTCTTTAGATGATAGCAGAAATCAAATATCGTTTAGGGTTTGTCGGTAGGTTCATCACACTCGCCTTCATCTCAACGGTGATCTAAACTTTCCCTGGAAGGATCCTTTACAAACTCCTTCATCTCAGAGATGATCCAAATCTTCTTTGTCCCCGGGGATCTAGCTCGCCTATTCGTCTTCATCTCAATGACAGTTGAGAGATCCCTTTTGCAGATATTTGATTGCAACTTTAAAATGAATGTGAAGACACGGATTGAGTGGATTCTTTTTATAGCGCGAGATATTTCCACTGCCTGATTGCCAGATAGCCATCTTTAAACATGCACCATAGCCATGATCAATATCAATTCGCTTTTGGCTTTTCAACATCATTGAAGATTTCTTTCACTGATCATATCGAGGACATTTCTTATGTCCTTTTGGTTAATCAACAGGAAAAGATTTGAATTTTACCTCTTTTCGCAAAAAGTTTCACCCTTTTTTGGAAAAAAAAATACTAGAGGCAATCTAAGGAAATTCTCTCGTGTAGTCAGATTATTGGAATCAACAAATGTTTTTAGCAAATTGGCATAATGTTCAAGCATTCTTTTGTGAAATAATCAGTTAATATAAATTTTGAGGAGACCTTTAACTGTATTTTAAAGAAATGTTATAGAAATCAGACCATGGAAAACCTTGATTGATAAGATATTAGATTTTGGAAATCCCGACCAGTTATGAGAAACTGGATTTTAAATCCCGACCAGTGAAAAACACTGGATTTTGAAAATCCTGACCAGTTATGAGAAACTGGATTTTAAATCCCGACCAGTGAAAAACACTGGATTTTGAAAATCTTGACCAATTATGAAAAACTGGATTTCAAATCCCGACCAGTTATGAAAACTGAATTTCAAATCCCGACCAGTGAAAACACTGGATTTCAAACCCCGACCAGTTATGAAAACTGGATTTCAAATCCCGACCAGTGAAAAATACTGTATTTCAAATCTCGACCAGTTATGAAAACTGGATTTCAAATCCCGACCAGTGAAGAATACTGGATTTCAAATCTCGACGAGTGAAAACACTGGATTTCAAACCCCGACCAGTTATGAAAACTGGATTTCAAATCCCGACCAGTTATAAAAACTGGATTTCAAATCCCGACCAGTGAAAAATACTGGATTTCAAATCCCGACCAGTAAAAAAATACTGGATTTCAAATCACGACCAGTTATGAAAACTGGATTTCAAATCCTGACCAGTTATGAAAACTGGATTTCAAATCCCGACCAGTTATGAAAACTGGATTTTAAATCTCGACCAGTGAAAACACTGGATTTCAAATCCCGACCAGTTATGAAAACTGGATTTCAAAACCTGACCAGTTATGAAAACTGGATTTCAAATCCCGACCAGTAAAAAATACTGTATTTCAAATCCCGACCAGTGAAAAATACTGGATTTCAAATCCCGACCAGTTATGAAAACTGGATTTCAAAACCTGACCAGTTATGAAAACTGGATTTCAAATCTCGACTAGTGAAAAATACTGGATTTCAAATCCCGACTAGTGAAAAATACTGGATTTCAAATCCCGACCAGTTATGAAAACTGGATTTCAAATCCCGACCAGTGAAAACACTGGATTTTGAAAATGAAGGATTTAATCTGATGGTTTGAAAGTGGTTGAATTCGGGAAATTATAACTCGAGGGTTAAGAAAATGATGAGATTTTGAAGATATTGCAACCTAAGGTTGGGAAACTGATAGAATTTGAGAGATTGAAGATCTTGAAGGTTTGGAAATGATAGAATTGAGGAGTCGCACCCTAAGGGTTTGATCTTTTGGAATACACGACCAGCGGAAGCTGGATCTTTTGGAATACATGACCAACGAGTGTTGGATCTTTTGGAAATACATGACCAGCGAGATGCTGGATCCTTTGGAAATACATGACCAGCGAGATGCTGGATCTTTTGAAAATACATGACCAGCGAGGGTTGGATCTTTTGGAAATACATGACCAACTGGTGTTGGATCTTTTTGGAAATACATGACCAGCGAGATGCTGGATCCTTTGGAAATACATGATCAGCGAGATGCTAAATCTTTTGAAAATACATGACCAACGAGGGTTGGATCTTTTGAAAAATACATGAAATTTTAGGAGATTTAAGCCAGAACTTGAATTTTAGAAGGTAAAGATTCTTGGTGAGAATTAATGGTCCATCATAGCTTAATTGCATGCGGTCAGCTTTCAGGATTTATCCTCTTATTCTGAACGGGGGAAATAACAAAAAGAATGTCTCATTAAAAGGAGGCATCAGGTTTATCCCTTAACCTGAAAGGGTACTTTCAAAGATAAAGATGGATGGAATTTAATAAGATTGACGAGAATTTGTTAAAACTTGGCAGAAATTGGCAATAGCTTGATGAAAATTTGATCAAGCCAAAAGTGAATAAAATGAAATGAAAATAAAGATCACAAGATCAATTGAGAATTATAAAAATTTGAGAAAAAGGGCTTTTGTCTAATCCTGCCTGCATATGATAAAAGAAGATGATTATAGACCAAAATAAAATGCCCCAGTATCATGGAGAAGAATGTAAGAATTGATAGAAGATCATTGTTTTATTGAAATGACTCTTTGAATAGTACAAAAGGCTTTAGAGTGAAAATTCTAGGTATAAAATTTCTTCAGATGCAGAGCGTTGATAGGGTCTGGCATTTCCACCCCGTCTGCATTCATTAGACGATACGAATTGCGAGGTAAAGCTTCCTTAACCACATAAGGGCCTTCCCAATTGGGTGACCACTTGCTCTGTGGTCGATGCTTGAGATGGGTTGTCGATCTGAGCACCAAATCGTTAACCCGAAATCTTCTCTCAATGACGGACTTGGCATAGTGTTGAGCTATCTTTTATTGATAAGCTTGAGCATGCTCTGCTGCCTTGAGCCTTTTCTCATCCAGTAAATCCAGCTGCACCAATCTCTGCTGCTGGTACTGATCGAGTGGCAATTCTATAAGGGAAGCAAATTTGAGAGCGGGCTTCTGGACATGGAGAGGCAACACCACTTCAGTTCCGTAAACAAGTTCTGAAGGAGTGGCGTTAGTCGGAGTCCGAATAGTGGTTCGGTATGCCCACAGCGCATCATGAATTTTCTCATGCCAATCTCGACCTGTTTTTATAGTCCTTTCCAAAATACAGATCAGAATCTTATTGGTGGCTTATGTCTGACCATTCCCTTGAGGATAGTAGGGAGCTGAGAAATGATGGCAATTCTGAATTTAGAATAGAAGGTTTTCATCTTCTCATTTTTGAAATAACTTCCATTGTCTGAGACGATATCATGTGGTATGCCAAAGCGACAAAGAATATTATTGTGAATAAAAGAAACCACATGGCGGCCTTCTAATGTGCGTAGAGTAACAACTTCAACCCATTTGGTGAAATACTCTGTTGCAGTCAGAAAGTATTTGTGGTCGTTGGAAGCAGAAGGGGTAATCGGGCCTACGACGTCGAAAGCCCACATAGAAAATGGCCAAGGAGAAACAACTGATTGTAGATATGTGGTCAGTGCATGAATGGAAGGTGCATGCATTTGGCACTTGATGCACTTCTTGACAAATCTATGACAGTCCTGCTGCATGGTATTCCAATAGTAACATGCTCGAACGATCTGCTTGATGAGAGTTTGATAGCTGACATGGCCACCACAAATCCCTTCATGTGCCTCTTGGATAATTTTCATAGCCTCTTCTTTGTCTAAACATCTTGAATACTCAGAACTGAACTCACGGCGGTAGAGGATATTGGCAAGAATAAAATATCGGGTAGACATACGCTGAATTGCACGTTGCTCCCTTTCTGGCATTTCTGGTGGAAATTCCCCAGTCTCAATAAAATTTTTGATATTTTGGTACCAAGGCTTCTCCTTCTGATTGACTTGGTTTACTTGCATAGTTGAAAAGAAACCAGGTTGCTCAAGTCTGCCAACTTCAAAAGAACGACATGATTCACTGCCTTTGAAGGATAAAATGAAGCTCAAGCTGGCCAAACCGTCAGCTATCTGATTATGCTCTCTTCTTATATGGTTGAGCTGAAATTCTTCGAAGCTGTCCACAAGAGCTAGGATGATCTTCTGATAGGGAATCAATTTGGAATCTTTTACCTGCCATTCAGTATTAACTTGACTGACAACAAGTAGTGAATCGCCAAAGGCATGCACTCTTTTGACATTGAAATTTTGCATAATTTTGAGGCCTTGTATTAAAGATTCATACTCGACCATATTATGAGTGCATTGGAAACCAAGTTTGAGAGAATAAGGGATCATTTCTTTTTCTAGAGTGATTAACAAGACTTCAATCCCTATGCCAGACATATTTTTAGAGCCATCGAAGAAAATGTTCCAAACTGGGGGCTGTTGGATATTGCAGATGTGCTCATCAGGAAAATCATCCTCTGCTTTAATTTCTTTTGTCAAAGGAAAATCTGCCAACTGGTCTGCGATCGCTTGGCCTTTAATCGACTTTTGAGAAACATACTCTAAGTCATATTGCATCAGAAGGACTTGCCACTTCGCAATCCGTCCAGTGAGAAATGGTTGTTCAAGAATATATCTGAGAGGATTAAGCTTTGATAGGAACTTGATTTCAGAAGCCAACAAGTAATGTCTTAATTTCTGGCACATCCAAACCAGAGCTAGACAAGTTTTCTCCATCTGAGAATACTTCTTTTCATAATCAATGAAAGTTTTGCTCACATAGTAGATGGCATGCTCTGTCAGGTTGCCTTCTTCATACTGTGCGAGGAATCCACCGCAGGCATTCTGATTGACGGAAATATACAGTAAGAGAGGCTTCCCCAATTTTGGCGGCTTCAAAACTGGTGGAATAAGGAGATACTGCTTGATGCGCTCAAACGAGAGCTGGCATTCTGATCCTCATTCAAATTTAACTCCTTTTCTTAGCAAATGGTTGAAAGGTTCATATCTCATAGCCAAATTAGAGATGAATCTGCGAATAGACTGAATACGCTCTTGAAGGCTTCACAGTTTCCTGAGATTAGTTGGAGGCGGCATATCAATAATGGCTTTTGCTTTGGCTGGATCCACCTCGATTCCTTTCTTGTTGATAATGAAGCCGAGTAATTTGCCGGACTCAACTCCAAAAACACATTTCTGAGGATTAAGTCTCAACTTATAAAGAATAAGTCTCTGAAAAACTTGACTAAGAGCATCGAGGTGATCCTCTTCTTCTTTAGACTTAACCAAAATGTCATCCACATATGCATCCATATTCTTATGCATTTGATCATGGAAAATAACGGCCATTGCCCTCTGATAGGTTGCCCTGGCATTTTTGAGTCCGAACGGCATGACTGTATAGCAGAAGGTTCCCCATGGTGTAGTAAAGGAAGTCTTTGACTGATCACGAACGGCCAGCTTGATCTGATTATAGCCTGAATATCCATTCATGAAAGAAAATATGGCATGACATGTTGTGCTATCGATCAACAGGTCAATGTTGGGAAGTGGATAATCATCTTTTGGAGTAGCCTTATTGAGATCCCTGAAATCAATGCAAATCCAAACTTTGTCATTCTTTTTAGGGACTGCTACGTTATTTGCTAACCAATCTGGGTAATCTATGGCTCGGATGAAGCCTACTTTCAACAAATCTTCAAGTCCTTCCTTGACTTGCTGCTCAATTCGAGGGTCTAGTTTCCTCAATTTCTGCTTGATTGGTCTGGCCTCTGTTTCAATTTGAGGCGATGCTCAACTAGCTTGGGATCTAATTCTGGCATATCTTCATAAGTCCAGGCAAATACTTCTTGATGCTGCTTAAGGAATTGAATGAGTCTTGCCTTTTCAACTTCACTTAGGCCTGAACCAATTTTGAGAATCTTCGGATCATCTTTCGAACCAATGTTGATATCCTCAGTTGGATCTTGAACCAAAGATGATGGTTCATCCCGCTTCTGAATGTGAGCAAATTCTGGCAATTCCTGAATAGTGGAATCAAATTCTGCTAGCTCTTTGGTCTGCTCTGCTGCCTGGTTGACCTCTGCTCTGTCTTTCATCTCAGGAAACCTTGCCAATTTTAGATATTTGGGATTGATAATGAATTTTTTCATTGGTTCAGGAATTAATGGTCCTGAAAATGCCAAGAAGAGGTTTTTAAGAGAAAGTACGAGTCAAAACAAATCTTTGCACAAAGTAAAAAATAACAGCACAAACAAAATATAAGAATGACAGATGCCCGAATATGAAGAGAAAAATTGATCTTTTCATTGATTGGAAGTATAATATTTACAGGACACTGACAAAAGATGGGACTGTGTCATCCCTACAAGATTAACAAAAGATAGAAAAAGCAGGAAAACTAAGGTATCATCTTTTCAATTGCTTCCTTTGACAAAAGTAGTCTTTTTGCTGGAATCCTGGCCAGTGAACCCCAACCCTGAACTATCTGCATGCTGAACTGGAATGATAGATTGTATTATGCCGTCCTCATTTTTCCCTATGCTCTGAAACGGCTGGTATCCGTGTTTTATCAGCAGATCAAATCCCTTTCTGGCTTTGGAAAACTGAGGAAATAAGAGATGATCTTTGAAGGAGGTGTAATTGATGCGTCCTCCTAACTTGAAAAAACAAGGTCCCTGCCATTGGACCGTGGCTGCCATATTTTCTTCATCTATGACATCTTTCAATTTTAGCATCTCTAGGCTTTCACTGAGATTGATTTCATCCGCTTCTCGGATGCTTGGAATATCTGCCGTAAATGTTGGGCGGGGAATCATAGGCTGTGGCAGCCTCTCTTCAGGATCTTCGCCCAAGATAGTGGTAACCATTCCTCCCTTGGACCACTTTATGCATTGGTGGAGGGTTGATGGAACGGCATTGGCATTGTGGATCCATGTTCGTCCTAGCAGAAGATTGTAAGTTGGCGGCACATTGACGACATGGAAGAGAACGGTGTGCACTGAATAGTTGATGAAAATTTCCAGGAAGATCTTGTCATTTGCAGTCTGCCCGTGATTATCGAAGCCATAAATGGTAATGGGATCAGGCACGTATTCTTCTTCTTTCAATCCCAGGGCCTTTGCTGTCATCTTTGGGCAAATATTGAGGATGTTGCCTCCAACAACCAGTACTTGCGGGACAGTCATGCCCCTGGTCCTCACCACAATATATAATGCATTGTTATGGAAAGAATGAGGCCTTGGCAGATCCTCATCCGAAAAGGTGATAGGCATGTTAGTCATCGTCTGATTCACAATCTGCGCCATATCTTCTGGGGTAGTGCCCGACTTCACTTTGATCTTTCTCGGTAGATCATCTAATTTTTCTCGATGCTTGGGAGAATCATGAGTTAACTAAAAAATAGAGATGTTAGAGAGCGTTGTAATTGGCTTCTAGAAGTTATCGGCCCGCTCTTCTACTGCCTTGGAGGTTTCTGCTTCCTCTGGACAGGCTTCTTTCTTAAGATATCTTTTCAAAAAAACTTGAGTTTTTTCGTTCTCAACTAACATATTTCTCATATTCAAAAATGAGAAGAGGTTCATCCTCTGAGATGCAGGTTGATCCTGATGTAGAACCAACACCTGATGTTGAAGACCTATGTCTTCACTGGAGCATGGGCGTATGTGACTTTGCGGAAGGGATGAATGTTCTAAAATGGTTGATGCTAAATGTTTTGGGAATGGGGCGGACATGATATCCATTTTGCCTTCCTCTTTATCTTCGATGATGATGCTCTTATCGATGCAGTCTTGAATCAAATGCTTCAGGACGAAGCAATATTCTGTGTCATGGCCTGTCGCTCTATGAAACTTGCAATACTGTCCCTTGAATCTTCCC
Organism: Nuphar pumila; assembly: GCF_984573655.1. Lineage (NCBI taxonomy): Eukaryota > Viridiplantae > Streptophyta > Magnoliopsida > Nymphaeales > Nymphaeaceae > Nuphar > Nuphar pumila. The sequence goes on along the minus strand of NC_143263.1, from coordinate 77,625,376 downwards.
ATGATCACTGGCGGATCTGCAACTTTGGGAAGCTTCACCATTCCATGGGACAACAAATATTCCAGAATTATTTCCAAAGGCTGGTCGAGGGGAGTAAATTTCTGATCTCTGCTCCAGTTTATGTGCTTGGGTTTTTCTTGAAGGTCCCCTTTTTGTTGAGGACCGGTCGGGAGAGGCTTGTCATTGTTCTTGAAGAACTTTCCCTTTCTCCCTCTGCTCTGTTCAGGCTTCGTGCCACTGTCGCTGCCATGCTTGCTGCTACTTCCCTGGTCATCCCCTAGAACCTCGGCTGAGTAAGTGAACTGTGTCTTTTTCTTTGGATCCTGGACATTTTTGGCCAAAGTGACACCTTCATATATCTCGTTCTCTACCCCCATCTCGAGCCATTCTGCTCGCTCCGTCAGTTCGATGAATGACTTGGATGGATATGGGAAAAGGAGGCTTTTCAGGGGTTGAGAGAAGTTGTTCAGAATGACTTGGAGGGCATGCTCTTCAGAAATGGGGTTTCTCATTTTGTTATGAACACTCCTTCATTTATGGATAAAGTCCTTGGCCTTCTCATTGGGCTCCTGTTTGAGGTTGCACAAATGGTTCAGGGTGGGCAGAGCTTCTATATTGAGCAGGAAGCATTTAACGAACATGCTGACAACTTTGTCAAAATTCCTTAGCTCGATGGGATTGATGTGCTCGGCATACCATTTGGTAGCTATCCCCTCCAGACTGCGGGGGAAGCAGAGGAAGAGGGCACGGTTGTCTTCACTGAACCGGGCGCATTCCGCGAAAAACATGGCCAAATGAGCTTTAGGATCTCCGGATCCATCAAATTTAATAAATTTTCGGGGAAGGTTTTCCAGATTGTTGTCCCCTTCCAAGCCGAGGTAGAAGTCTTGCCTGGTGTACGACCTCTTTCCTTTGTCCCGGATTTGCAGGTCCTTGACTATTTTGGTCAGTGCCTGGATTGAATCCTCTGTGGGGGGGCCACACTTGGGCTTGTTCACTGACAATGGTTCTTCCACTGGTCTTTTGAACGATCGCAGATACTTCAGAATGTAGATCAGTTGTTCTTCTTCGGAGTTCTCTTCTGCTGATTCAAAATCCTCAAAAGTATTGTCACGTTGTACTTTCTGTTTGCTGATCTTAACCGGCTTTTTCATGGGCTTCTTCTTAACTTTGCTCTTAGAAGCCGCTTTCTTCGGACCAGCCTTAGCTTGCTCGGCCATCATTTTGGACATCATTTTTTGAAAGACCTGGTACATGTCCGGATCAACATCGCTCTTATCCCCTGAGTCATGCTTCTTGGATAATCTAGGAGAATTCATCTCCTCTGGTTCGCTATCACTGTGTCGCTGAACAGTCTGCTTATCGGCCCTTGTCTGAACCATCTTCGGATGCCAAAGTTTTCCTGGTGAATATGGGAATGGTTAGAGTATGAAGAAGCTTTTGAAAACCATAATTTTTGAGGAAGAAAGAATGAAGAATTTTGGTAGACAATTTCAAGAGATTATCCCATTACCCGGGATTGGGTCATCACGAAAAATTTGTGACAATTGTGTTACCATTTTTATGATAACAGAGAAATGTGCTTTGTTACCTAGGCGAGGTCATCAACCATGATAAAAATATATTGAAGAAATGTGGGAGGAATATCCCATTTACCCGGGATGAGGTCGTCACCAAAATTGTGACCATTCGTGCTATAAAAAAATACAAGAAATAAAATTTTGGCCAAAAAGTAATTTTTTATTGATAGTTAATATTCAAAGACAAAGTGAGGGTGGGCAGATAGTTCTCCACCACTCTTGATATTCAGATGATACATTTGGCCTAGGAAATACAGATAGAGAAACAAAGGAGTCCCAGGTATATTTAGTGACATGGTATGCCTCAGACCACTGATTCGACTGCAGGTTGAACTCTAGCATGTTGCCTGTCGGGAAGCGGGTGTTGGCACGAACCTGCCGCTGCGAAAACTGCCTGAGACATCTTTTCGACTGATAATCAACACAGGAGAAGGGGCCAAGCAATCTGTAGCGCTTGCTGCGAGTATATGTATAACGAGGAACTGTCTCTTTTCTGTCGAAGAAGTCCCAAACAATCTCCTCCTGATGCAGTTTCTCGATCAAGGCTCGATACTGAATGACAGACTTTGGCTGCTTACTGGTGAATCTGAAGGAGCTGGCCTTCGATGGCACATGTCGCAGGAACCACGACTGCAGGGCGTAAGTGCATCCTTCTACCAGAATAGTCTCTCCAAAAGCGAAACGAGCCAAGCCTTAGTAAAGAAAGGCTAAAGCTGCCATAGAAACTGATAGTTGACGGGTCTGCTTGCTTCCCCATCTTCGAAAGAGCTGGGCAACTCTGATATCTATGAAATTCTGGCCATCTTGGAAGAATGCTAATCCTACTGTGCATAGGATCATTGCATGTTGAATTTTGTCTTTTGCTGCTCGAGACAAAGTGTCTACCTCTTCGTAAGCTTCGTACTTGCGATAGAGTCTGAACTGGTCAATGAACTGATTCCCATTGATCTCAGTAAGGGGCCAGGATCTGCTCCTTGTTGCTCTAGCCAAAGCTTCTCGAACATCCACCCCTTTGATGTTGATCAAAAACTGTTGCTCGACATGATCATCTGGCTGACCAGCTGGTTCGGGCAATCCCATGATATCATTGAATTTGTCCATCAACAGAGTCATTTCTCCCCATGGAAACCAAAATGTGCAGGTACGCGGATTCCATTGTTCTGTCATAGCCTGAATCAAAGCTCCATTGATGGTTCGCTTGCCCACTGTCGATGCCATCTCCAACCCACATACGTGAGAAGGTGGCGAACCAAGAATAATACCATCGAGGGAAGAAAGGACGAGACTGGATGACCCGATGGTCCTGGGATCCATCCTGAATCTGATAGAAGACATGATCTCTGGGAAAGACAACATCGAGGGAATCGAACGCCATCGAAACGATACTGGGGCAAAAAAGAAATAAGGAGAATCAGATAGAATGCAAGACTTACAGATAGACTTTTGAAGATACAAAGCCTGGAAAATTTTTGAAAGATCGAGGAATATTTTAAAGGAATTTTTCCAGGGTTTTCGAAGAAAATTTGATCTTAAAAAGAAAAAGAAATGTAGGTAGAGAGAAATATACACCTGGGGTTTTTGAAAGTAAAGGGGAAATTTGAATAATACACCAAGGGTTTTTGAAAGGGTTTGATACACATGAGAGAATAAGAGAAACATCGCATCACAAAAAACTGCACAAACAAGGATGCGCACACAGCACCCCCCTAAAGGCTGACTCTAAATGCAATATTTGAAATGGCTTGTAGGACCTTAATCCTAACTCTAGGGTTTAGATTATCTGATTCCAATCAAGATATGCTGATATACTCAAGCCAAAGCTCAAAGTACGTGGCATAGAAATATTTCTTCGGTTCTAAGGTAATGGCTTCCCAACATCCTTGAGCACCTACCGATATACCTCGAACTATGGCCCTTAGGTACGTGGTAGGGGGGTGAGAACCCAAATAAGTGGTCCAGTTGTGAGGCTCTCTCCCAAACTATGGTTTAGTGAGACAGCCCAGCAACGTGAAGACCGGGACAATATAGGTAAGGAATGTTTTCAAAACATGTTCAGCATGCAATAAAATCAGATGTCTCTAATGCAAGTCTTAAAAGAGATAGATTAAAATGAAGAGAAGCATACACTTGCATACATTGTTTGCATTTAATCCCTAGAATTAAGGAGAGTTGTATTTCAGACCTAAGTCTAATGTGAACATGGAATAATCTCCTCAATATGGTCCTACCAAACCATACTTAAATCCTATATGCAATGATGTCAGCTTAGAACAGAGTCTAGGCTCCTAAGGTTTTCATGGAAATGAAGCTGACATTTTGAAGAATGAAAACTTAGATAATGTCAAAGCAAAAGAAAAGGCATTAAATTCGATCGGACGAAGACGAGTCCCATCACGGTCGCCAAAACTGTGATCATCGCAAAAATTTTCCTCTTGTAATATTTTCTCTCTTACTTCTCTTTTTCCTTTCCAGCCTTTATTTCCTCCTTTTGAAGGGAGAAAATAAAAGACGAAAAAGAAGAGAGAAGAGAAAAGAAAAGAAAAGAAGAGAAAGATGAACTCTTTTGCGGCTTCTCACTTGTCCTTAATTTGAAAACATTTGAGAAAATAACTCGCCTCCGATTTGAAATATTTGCGGGAAAACTGGGAGATGGGATCCGCTCGTCGGTATGAGGTTCGACCGTTCCTGGCGCCTTTACCAGGGGTAATCGAACCAAAGGTCGAATTCATGCCTTTTGCTTTGCTAAGAATTTATCTAAGAATTTATTTTAAGTCTAAATGCACAAATAATCATGCTTGTGCAAAATGCAAGGATGTATGCTCTTTAAAAAAAATGATTTTAGAAATCTTCAAGCATTTCTGAAATGAATTTGATAATAGAGTAAAGAAATGGTTTCTAACTTAGAAATTAAGATTTAAAGTTCTAAGTTTTTGGAATAATCAGAGCTTAGGAAAAGAAATCTAGACTTTGAAATGAACGATTTGAAAAAGGAGATGAAAGGAAATTTCAAAGTCATAAATGGATTTGGAATTTAGAATTTTGAATCAGGATAGAGATGAAATTTGGAATGTGATTTGAATTTCAGTTGTAAAGCTTGTAATCAAAATAAGATTTTGAGAAATAAAAAATTGAGAAATAGAATTGGTTTTTGGATTCAAGATAAACTTGGAATGGAATTTAGATTTGGATATAGAATTTGATTTGAAATTTGGAGTTCATAACGGAATTTGAATCTAAAGTCTGGATTCTAAATAGGTTTGAGATCCAAGATAAAACTGAATTATGGATTTGAAATCCTAAAGGGGAAATGGGGTCTTGAAATCTGAGATCCATGATGGAATTGGATCTAAAGTTTCGAATGGAATTTGGATCTGAAATTTGAGATCCAAAATGGAATTGGATTCTGGATCCTAAAGTGGGTTTTTAGATCTGAATCTGAGATCCAAGATGAGATTGGGTTTCGGATCCTAAAATGGATTTTGGATCTGAAGTCTGAGATCCAAGGTGAAGTCAGATTCTGGATCCTAGAAGGGATGTTGGATCTGAAGTCTTAGATCCGAAAGTGGATATTGTACTTGGAAATCTGGATCCAAGTTGGGATTAGGATCTTAACTTTGGATTTTGGATTTTGAAAGTCCAAATGGACTTTTGAAGATGGATCTCGGTTTTGAAAACCCAGATTGAATTTTAGGAAGAGTTAAGTTTTTGAGATTCAAAATCAATCTCAAACTTTGATTTTGAATTTTGAAGATAAAAAATAAACTTGATTTTTGAAAATAGAAGATAACTTCAAAGTTAAATTGAATTTTGAAGTTTCGATTAAAATTTGAATATAAACATGATTTTGGAATTTCAAAGTCAAATTGGACTTTGAAATTGAATTTTTGAATTTTGAAATGAGATAGAATTGAATTTATAGATAAGATTTGATCTGAGAAAAGAATTACTTGAAATTTTTGAAAAAGGAAATTTTGAAAATATGATGCAATTCTATCCTAAATGATTGATGAATTCAAATAATTTTGAAATTGGATTCAAAAATCATATTTCATTCTTCACACGAATGTAAATAAGATTAATGATATAATACACTCCTGACTATGGTCTTAGAATGTATTATATAATAATCATATCTAAATTCAAATGAAGAATCAAACATATTTTGGTGCTTTTATAGAGTTTAGAATGAAATTAATTCTCAATATATCCTGACTATGGCCATTGATATATGTATTGAATCAATTTTAAACTAAACTATGATAAAAGAGAAAATATTTAAAGAAGACATGATGAATTTTGAAAAGGGTTCAGTGTGGATCCAGTGTTATTTTATAAAAGATAAAAATGCTAAGTTTTGTTTACATCCTGACTATGGTCATTGATGTAAATCATCAACTTAGGATTAATTACCTCTCACGAAATGGTGCGCGTGCCATTCATGTTTCTCCATTGTGAGATTTTGAGAAATAAAGGCAAAAAGCATGAAAATAAGTAATTTGTGATATTTACAATGCTCATCCATTTTATCTAAAAGTTGGAAATATTAAGAATCTCATTAATATCTAGCTATTACAATTTTTAGATTGAAATTACAAAAGATCCCTAATTTATGAAGGAAGATAGTGTTTTCCATGTATCTCCTGCAAAACAGAGTGAGCACAAGAATAGTGCTTCTAAGATCATGCCACTACAAACTATAAGTGAAGCTTGATTTTAATATAATGAAGAGCCAAGATTAGTGGAAAGATAAAGTACACATTTGACAATAAAGACCCATAGATAAAACCTCAGTACATATAGATGATATAATATATGCTAAACTTGACATGCCAAAGGACTGGGTGAGCCATTGATATTGAGACCAATATGTTGTTGTTGCGGTTATGTTTGCAAAATTACTTCTCGTGATTCAGCGATGCAGTGACAGTCCATGGAAATCCCATCATACCAAGATGAGACTGCTATAGGCACAGCAGTGTGGAGCAATGTGCAATGGAATGTTGTGCAGGGGACCGTAGCAATGAGCATACAAATGAAGTATAATGTGTTGGTGCACAAGTGACAGGTAACTGGGAAAGGAAGATGAAGATGTGCGCTGGAAGGATAATGCATATGCAAATTAGACAGTTAATGAATGGTTTCTAAAATATATATATATATATATATAATGTTGTGCCCATTGTAAGGAGTGTACACAGTATATATGCATATTATGGGATGTAGGAAATGGAAAGGGGATTATAATATGAGCAAAATGAAACATGGTGGCAGACACAGTAGGTATATGCACAGCGGATGTATGATTTTGCAGAAAACGAATGTGATGTGAAGAGGTGAAATGTATGTACCTACATGATGTATACAGGATGTCACTACAATGTTGCCATGTATATAGTGAACCGACCTATAGGTGGTGTTGCTATGAAAGGTGATATTGTGTAAGTGTAATGTAGAATGGTAGGTGACAACACACGGATGTAATGTTATGGCTATATATGAAGAGAGGTAGAGGTGCCATGGAGGAGGTTCCAGCAGAGGAAGGCTACCACTGTAATTACAGTAGAGGAGAGGAGGCGAGTCAATGTTGTAATATGCTGGGACATATTAGCATTTCTGTGGACATATACCATGAGATTTTGGCAAGCAAAAGGGTGAAAATGAGTTGGATGACATTAGATAGTGTTACATTTCCTACTAATGTTATTAGATCAAACTGAACATATAGATTTTGATGTTGTTACATTTCCTATGGAGGAGTGGTAAGTGCTGAGATAAAAACGCAGGAAAGTAGTGATGATGCTGTTGGTGTAGTGAGATGCCATGCTGGTGGTGATGTGAGGACAACACAGGGTTCTGCTGCAAGTACAGTGGTAGTAAAGGGGAGGTTGGGAGCGCTGGATGTGGCTGTAGGATAGTGCTAACAGTGTGAAATTAAGATGAGTATGTGTATTTGTGAAGGTGCAGAAAGTGGTGATGTACAGTATAACTTGCAGGTGGTGGAAGATAAGCAAGGAGCTATGACATGCCTGAAGAAGGTGCAAAATTGCGTGTGTTGGTGTTGTGCATGTGGTGATGAGATGTAGGTAGTCAATGGATGGGATAAAACATATAAATGATGGTGACATGCAGAAACAGAGAGTGCCACGAAGTGAACTGTGTGTAAGCACATGATATTCATGAACGTTTGAGGAAAATGTGGATTGAGCTAATTGATTACTGCAGCTAACCTCAAGATTGTTTTCTTGCTTTAGGTATGTGAGGTTTATATCACCACTGCCAATGTTTACGCTTGCTTACGTCCAGTTTAACTAATGTAGAGGCTTACAAAGCATGCTAAACAACGGCTTCAATTCTAACATCACAAGAGAACAAGCAGGTTCACATATGCTTCATCATGGTGGCCATCTAATTTAAATTGAAGGAAAGCTTGGAATCAAGATTTTATCAATGAAAACCATCCATATGGACATAGACGATCTCAAGGATGTTTTCAAATCCATCAAAAGCAAAATCAATCTAAAAGAGAAAAAAAAATTAAAAGCCAAGAAGGACCTGGTGACTTGTCTGAATTAGTAACTTTCTTTTCAATTGGAGATACCGGCGTTGAAGGAGCAACCACATTCTTAACAGAAGTTAGATCCACAAGCCAACAACGAATGCAGATAGAAAGAAAAAAATAAAGTGAGGCAAGTAGCTTCTCTGAACAAAAATCATGAAAACAGCAAAGAACACAAAAGGAGGCTTTTATCCCCTCATTTAATCCTTTGAACTAAACAGAAGAAAGCTGGAAATACTAGCAGCGATAAAATAATAACAAAACAAAACACAAAAAAAAAGATGCACGATATGCCCACGCAGTGAACTAAGGGATGTGATTTTCAATACTTGGTTTAGTCTAATGTATAGGGTATATACAATGCACAGGAGAATCTATAGATGAGATGTAACTATTATGTGATGAATGCTGCTAAGGGGTGCCAGAGCATGGGCGTAGATGCTGAATATGAATCTCTTGTAATACACCCACAGATGCGCAAGATAAGGGGGGGGGGTGACTATAATAAATTTATAAGGCATGAAAGACAAAGTGAAATAAAATGCTGCCATAAATCATGAAATATAGATGCAGAAGTACCTGTGAGCTGGGAAATACGCATAAAGGATATAATGAATGCTTAGGCACACGATGGAGGATATTAGGCATTAAGAAGAAGAAAGAAAAGAAAAATGCTAAAAGTAAATCCAGACGTTAATGATGGGTTCAATGTGCATTCGATAATGAACAGGGGTAAGATGAAGGGATTTCGCAACTTCTGTAATGCTTTCATGATAAAATAGATTTTCTTTCACAGATACTCAAATTAATTACTCAAATTTGCTTCTGCAGCAAAACCAATCTGTATCAAGACGGATCAGATTAGCCATTCAGAAACCAAATTTGTTGGAATACGCAAATTCCATTGATCGTGCACATTTGTAAATCGGTTTTCTATGTGCAAATCGAGATTACAAAAGGGTGCGTTAATGGAGCAAAAATAAATTCTAAAAAAGAGGAGAAGACTCCTACCTGATTGGCTGGATCTCGACTCAAAGGAAAAAGAAAAGGGAACACTGATGATTGTTTGCTTGGCCTAGTGGTAATACTTCCTCTGAAGGTTAAAAGGTAGATCAGCTTCCTTTCGTCGACCAAGAGAGAGTTAGAAAGGAAGAAACAGAGGATGGAAGGACGAAATTAATCGATCGCTCTCTGCTAATTAGAGAAGAAGACAGGCTTCTTGAAACTCCAACGGAGGTTGTTCGTAAAAGGTGTTGCTCAAAGAAGATGGATGATCCAGAAGAAAGGTTGATAATGGGTTATCGAAGGAAGAAAAGGGATGCTTCGAGGGTTACTGCCTGAAGGTCGGTTGTATGAAACGTTACAGAAAAGATGGATGCGTGAACGTAGATGATCCTTTAAAGGGGCTTGAGGATCCCTTCTTAAAGAGAGGATCGAAGTTTCCTGAAAGGAAATCCGTTAAGGATTGAAGGCTGAGAAAGAAAGGAGTTGTTGAAGATTGACGGGTAGGAGACGAGAGGGAGAACGCGGGAAGGAATCCGTTGGAATTTTTTTTTCTTTTTTCCAAAAAGGAGGTCCCCTTTTAAGAAATTTTTGTAAAATGGTTCAAGATGAGGTTTTCAGCAAAATGGCTTCAAAAAGCTTGAAAACCATTCGTTTTTCTTGTAGTTTTTCTAATTTTTTTTTGGGGGTTTGTGTTATTTTTCACTTCTTCTTTTTTTGTATTTTTTGTATTTTAGAATAAAATCCTAAAGTTTTAAGAGAAAACAAAGATTAATAACCAATTTTTTTGTATTTTTGCAAGATATTTACAAAATAGAGCTTTTCTGAGAACTCAAGGCAATTTTTGGGAAAATTTCTTGAGAAAATGGGTTTTATATCTGGATTTTAAGGAAATATTCGATGTTTACAACCTCGAACTGAGAACTATAGGGTTGGGGATCCAAGAGGATTCCGGATGAACTGCACGAGCCCTTTAAAAACCATTTTTGGTTTTTTTTGTAATTTTAATTTGAAAATCGGACAACGAAGCTCAAATTTGGATTTAAAACACTGGGTTTGGATCCGGAATTGAATTTGAGTATATCCATATGGAATTCAATCCAGAAAATCTGAAGAACGATTGAAATTTAGCTTTGGTTCTCTCGGAAAATGGAACCAGGGGAAAAAAGTCATTTTTACCAAACTTTGAAAAATTTGGGGTGTTCACACTATACCGAGTACAGTTCGGATGGAGGACATCTTCACAACTGGTGAGAAGATCTCATCAAAGTCAACTCCCTTCTTCTGAGCAAAACTTTTCACTACAAGTCGTGCCTTGTATCTAGGTTGGGAGTTGTTGCTATCAGTCTTCTGCTTGAAGACCCACTTGTTCTTTAACACCTTATTCTCTTTAGGTGTTTTACCAGATCAAAGATGTGATTCTCATGCAATGAATTCATTTCTTCTTTCATTGTGTTGAGTCACTCAGGCTTGTTTTCATCCTCTAATGCCTCTTCAAAGGTCTCTGGCTCACCTTGATCTGTAATCATCACATACTCATTTGATTAGTATTTTCTGAATGACTGTTTCACCCTGATAGACCTCCTTATCGGAGTCTGAGGAAGTGGCTCTTGGGGTGATAGCTCCCGCTCAAATTTTGTCTCAGCACTTCCTCCCTCTGCATCATTCTGAAGAGGTGGCATCTCCTCCATAGGATTCAGAACAGTCGGTGCATCAAGGGGATTTATATCTACAAGATCATCTTTACTGGACTCTGATGGCTCAGACTCACCAATGTCTTCAATGGTCTGATCCTCCAAGAAGACAACATCTCAACTTCTAACCACCTTCTTATTAACAGGGTCATACAGTCTGTAGCTAAATTCTTCATGTCCATAGCCAAGGAATATGCACTTATTGGCCTTTGAATCAAGCTTGGACCTCTCTTTCTTTGGAATGTGAACAAATGCTCTACAACCAAATACCCTTAAGTGTCCATAGCAAGGTTTTTTCCCAGTTTAAACTTTCTTTGGAACATCTCCCTTCAAGGGAATAGAAGGAGATAAGTTGATCAGATCAACTGATGTCCTCATTGCGTCACCCTAGAAAGATCTTGGCAATTTAGAGTGAGACAGCAAATATCTGACTCTCTCAAGAATGGTGTGATTTATCCTCTAAGCAACCCCATTTTGTTGAGGTGTCATCCTTATGGTCCTTTCATGTTTGATGTCATGATTGGTGCAATACTGATCAAATAGCTCAAGGTATTCGCCGCCATTATTCGAGCGAATACACTTCAACTGTTTGCCAATTTCTCTTTCAGCCATGACCTAAAAATGTTTGAATACCTCTAAAACTTGGTCTTTAGTTCTCAGAGTATAAACTCAGACTTTCCTTGAATGATCATCAATGAAAGTCACGAAGTACAGTGCACCACAAAGTGTCTTGACCTTCAAAGGTCCGCATACATCAGAATATACAAGATCTAGAACATGAGATTTTCTAGATATAATGTTTCTCTGGAAAGAAACTCTATTTTGTTTACCATGGAAACAATGAATACATGGTTCCAGAGATGTACTTGTGGCACCTACCAGGAGCTCTTTCTTTGCTAGAACTTACAGTTTGTTCTCGCTCATATGCCCGAGCCTTCTATGCCATAACTCTATGGATGAGTCACTCTCCACAACATTCACAATACTCTTGCAAACCTTCACTTACAAAGTGTAAAGGGAACAGGCCTTTGTCCCTCTGGCTACCACCAAGGAACCCTTGGTTAATTTCCACCTTCTATCACTGAAGGTGTTGTTGTAGACCTCACCATCCAACTTTTCGGTAGAGATCAGATTCAGTCGGATGTATGGTACATGCCTCACGTCTTTCAACAACTTGTAGCCAATACTTGTTTCCAAGCAGATGTCGCTTATGCCAATAATCTTTGGCACGTCTTCATTTCGCATTCGGACATTTCCGAAATCACCTTGCGAGTAGGAAGTGAAGAAATCAGCCCGTGAGGTAACATGGAACGAAGATCCAGAGTCAATCACCCAGTCAGTCTCCTGACCGATCAAATTTATGTTGGTGCCATCACAGATAACCAAAAGCACTTCTCCTATGACTGCGGCAGTGGCACCCTGCTTTTTCTCTGAGCTCTTTTCTCTGCTCTACTCCTTGAACTTGAGTTTTCTGCACTCCCTCTTCATATGCCTCTTCTTGTGGCAATAATAACACTTGACATCTTTCCTTAAGCTCGAGTGTGAGTAGCCTCTGGATTCGCCATGGGAGTGTGAATTCTTGCTCTTACTGTTGTCGCTCTTTCTGTTCTCAACCACAAGCGCCTGGGAGGTAGAAGCATCACCTGATGACCTTCTCCTGGTCTCTTCATTCAGTAGGCTACTGGTAACTTGGCTCATAGTTACCGTTCCATCAGGTGCAGAGTTACTAACAGTAACCACTAAAGTTTTTCAACTCTCATAAAGAGAACTGAGGAGCAACAAAGCTTGTAGCTCATTATCAAAAGCGATCTTCATTGTAACAAGCTGATTCACAGTGCTTTTGATGTCGTTCAAATAGTCTGTGATAGAGCCACCCTCTTTATACTTGAGGTTTACAAGCTTCTGAAATAGAAAAGCCATGTTCACTGCTGTCTTTCTATCATAAAGGCTTTCTAGTTTGGTCTAAAGACCATGCGCCAAAGTTTTTGTGGATACGTGATGAAAGACGCTATCATCAATCCACTGCCGAATAAAACTGATCGCCTTTCGGTCTAGCTTTCTTTATTCGTCGTCTTTCATCTCTTCTGGTTTGCCGCGAATACCCTCTATAGGTCCATCCAGATCTTTACAAACTAAGAGGTCTTTCATCTTAGTTTTTTATGTCATCCAGTTTGTGCCATTCAAACTGATAATGCGCCCAACAACATTGTTCTCCATGACTCACACATAAATATAAGAACCTTGCTTTGATACCAGATGTTGGAGAATAGTGCGAAAACAAACAGACGGATCAAATCTTCTCCACAAGTGTGAATCGATGGAAACGATGCAATGATGACAGTGGAAGAAATACAAACTAACAGCAGAAACAAAAACAACACACAACGATTTACATGGTTCCCTCTCAACTAAGGTACGTCCACGGCGACCTGTAGGTCAGTACCTTACATTATCTTTCAAACAAAGATTACAAAAGACATAAGCCTCACAAACACATGAAGTGTAACAAATGAACAAGAGGATATACCTCACAGAAGAACAAGAAACGAGTGATCTGAAGAACCAGCTTGATGAAGTTGTCCTAAAAGAGGTGTAGCAACACTTCTTGCTCTTGTTCTCTCCACACCCTTTCGGTGCCCAAAAAAATGAGTTTTCTCTCTCTTTCTCCAAATATTTTGCACACTCATCGAGACACACATTTCCTGCTCATCCATCCTATATTTATAGGGTGGATAAGACCCGCATTAAATGCGAGAAGACTAAACGTCTTGCACAACATACGAAGCGTCAGAAGCACTAATTGCTATTCCAGCAATTATTGCAAATCACCATGCTGCGATGTCACAAATCGCTATCCAGCGATGACCACAAATCGCCATGCGGTGATGTCACGGACTAGCTTCCAGCTGAAACCACAAATCGCTATTTAGCGATAATCACAAATCGTTGTCATGCTGACAGCACAAATCGCTCTTCAACGATACCACAAATCACTATGCAGCGATGTCATGAACTAGCTTCCAGCTGAAGTCACAAATCGCTATCTAGTGATAATCACAAATCGTTGTCCTGTTGACAACACAAATCGCTCTCCAGCGATACCACAAATCGTTGTACGGCGATGTCATGAACTAGCTTCCAACTAAAGTCACAAATCGCTATTTAGCGATAATCACAAATCGTTGTTCTGCTGACAGCACAAATCGCTCTCCAGCGATACCACAAATCGCTATGCGGTGAATACAAAATCTGACTTACGCAGCTCCAAACACTAAACCACAAATCACTATCTAGTGATAATCACAAATCGTTGTCCTGTTGACAACACAAATCGCTCTCCAGCGATACCACAAATCGTTGTACGGCGATGTCATGAACTAGCTTCCAACTAAAGCCACAAATCGCTATCTAGCGATAATCACAAATCGTTGTTCTGCTGACAGCACAAATCGCTCTCCAGCGATACCACAAATCGCTATGCGATGAATACAAAATCTGACTTACGCAGCTCCAAACACTAAACCACAAATCGCTGATCCACAGGCTTCTGAATAGCTGAATCGTCATTCAGCTTAAGCGAACTTCTACAAATCGTTATCCAACGAATATGAAAGACATCCTCGACAAGATCAGGCGACGTGCTTGGAGTGCGGCGGATACTGAATAAGGAGGGAAACCCAACAGTCTTCATATGGGGGGGGTTACTTTGAAGATGATCCCCTACTTCGTATTCAAGTCATGGTAGGTAGCCAAGTGGTTGTTGAGACAAAATGGCAAGTGAATGTGGGCCAAACAATTCATGGAGGTGACCTTGTAGCACACTTTTGGCTCCTTTTTCAAAAGGATGATGAGGTCAATATGCATCTGTGGGATGGAAATTGCAGCAGTGGGAAGGCAGTGATACAAGTCTTTCCAGGGATCATGTATGGTGGAGCACTGCTATGGGATGCTAGTATGCGGCTTCAGGCTTTTCAAAGATAGGATTCATTTTTTTTTTCTTTTTTGTTTTCTTTTCCTCCTCTTTTCATTTGGTATTTAGTTCCAGTTTTACATCCCAATTACCATTGTTGGTCTTGCTTCATCTTTTTTGTTCTTTGGTTTGCAAAAACAGTTACTTTGGAGAAGAAACTATACTGCTGGATGGTTTTCTATTTAACCATATATACGTTTCCTTGTAGTCTGATTTCATGCAACTTAAATGGGTTTTTTTTCCTATATGCTAATTTGGTTTGCTCTCTCTCTCTCTCTCTCTCTCTCTCTCTATATATATATATATATATATATATATCTCTCTCTCTCTCAGGGTATAAGGGTATCAACGGGTCCGGTTTACCCAGACCAAACCCTATAGGGTCCAGGTATGGTGACAAATAAGAAGACCCGGGTCCAGAACTGAATGTCCGATACATGGATCCTGTCATAGTTTGTGAAATTTTATACCAGAGCCAGGCCCGACCTGAGTTATGATTAAGACCCTCAATTTTTCAATGTAAAAATAATAAAAAAAATATTATTTTACCGGGGTCTGGTTCATGTAATTCTTATTGGGTTCAAGTATGGTTTCTCTTATAATAGACCCCATTAGACCCAGGTCCAGACTCGATACCATACCCAAAAATCTGGTCCAAGACTGGTTCCACCTGGGTCCTAATCAAACCCGACCCCTTGATACCCCTACTTAGGAATGAACCCAGCAGCACTGCTCGGGCTAGGATCGTCTGGCTGGGGCAAGCCAAGCTGAGTTCAAGTTAGACAATCCGAACCTGAGCTGGCTTGTAAAAAGAAAAAAAACTCTTTTTTTCATACGTTCAGTGTTCACACTAGAACTAAACTCATGACCTCATTGATATATGTACGCCCATCTAACCAGTTGAGCTATCCGATGTTTTTGGCATAGGAGATAAAACTTCTATAAACTCTAAGCAAGCCTAGATGATCCACTTGGCTCAGACCACACAAGCTGCCTGTAACTTGTCTCCAAAAGCTCACTTGACGACTTCAAACGAGCTTCATGCAAGCCGAACCTAGCCAAGCTGCGATAGCTCGGTTCATTTACCAGCCCTACTTTTGTGGAAGGATAAATTTGTCGTACATCCTTCGGAGCTATAGTGTCATACCACATCATGAAGACTGTAACAATGCATTCATTTCAGCATAGAAAAATGCTTTGCCATTTGTCTTTCCTTATGGCTCTTGTGTTCAAGCTCCTCATTTTTCACTTTGTTTTCTTCACTCGTTCCAATGTGTCACGTTGCATTCAGGTGAATAATTTTTCTTCTCTTTGTACTCCCTGCAATGCATATGTTAATGTAAAGAGCATCAATTAGTTTCCCATCTTCTCGCTCAAAGTAACAATTGTGAACTCCTTAGGTGAAGCAAGGGCTTACTCTACATTTGGTTGATTCAGCTTTCTGCATATGGGAACCATACCATTGTTTTGTATCCAGCATGCCTTCAGATTTGTTTCAAGTAATATGCTGATTCAACTATTGATTCCTCTGCTCTTTCATGAATAGTCAGGTCCCTCTTGATATTCTAACACCCCAACCCCGCCTATCAAACTGAAAAAACAAAGAAAAAAACATGTATCTGATGCCAATTAAGTATTAAAACTGAGGCACATGGCATCATGTTTCTTTAGTGACTGAAAGCAAGTCACTGATGGTAAAAACCCAAACCAATTGAGTTTCCAACTCCCAAAGTTGTATATGCCCATGACCAAGTTTCAGCCTATGGCAAATCCTGAGAGTTGATACAGCCTCTTGACCAGCACCCAGGTCTTATCCTCTAAAGAGCACTCGACCATGACCTTGATCACATGAAATGTCAAAGACTCCAGGAGTCTGTCAAAATTCACTAGCCTAAGTCCAGTGACATGAAGTTGGAACATGTTAGAGAAGTGTGGAGCCTGATTTCCACCTGGATATAAATCCCTAATTTTGGCAGATGGTCGCTCCCCCTGCCTGTAAGGTGGTGGTTCAAGGGTGTGAGGTCCCAATACGCAAATTTTGGAGGATAGTTCTGTGATTTTACCTTAAAGATTATCCTAAAGAGTTCTACTCTAAATAAGTTTCTTTACACTCCTATTTAAAGTGGCAATCCGCCTTTTATAAAGTGTGGTTTTTTCAATCGAAATAAAGAGATCTCAGTGTGCTGTGGACGTAGGCAACTCTTGTCAAACCATGGAAAATCTCTGTTCCTTGTGTGGTTATTTTTTTTCTTCTCGTCTGTTTCTTGGATCTATCAATAGTGTGATCTAGGGATAGTGTGTTCGGTTGTCCCCCAACAGAACATAGTTTGGTAACTAACCAAGTATTCCAGATATATTCTAGTATTTTACAGAGATCAGCAATATTGAGTTATTCACAAGACTGCGACTAATCAACCGAGCTGCTGTGATTCCTGAAATATCCAAGACCGGTGGGATTCGGATTTTAAAGATTGTTTAAACTCAGGGAAGAAAGCAGACCATAGATATTGGAAATTCAAACAAAAACCATTCAGCAAATATGACAAGTACAGCAGTCTCTTATGACAAAGAAATAGGGCGGATATTATCAATAGCCACAGCACTGTACGTTGCTTATTTACGTCAACAGAGTGCCACTAACAAACTTCACCACAACTACGTCACAAAACAATTGCTTAGAATACTAATCAAGCTCTTATTCCTGCACACAGAAAGAGAAAATAAGATCGTCAAATACGTGAATGTAACTAGAAGTCATCTTAGCCAGGATGAAATAATACATAAAGAAAAAATAAATCTAAGATATAACGGCCATAGAGCATCCTGATTATGGTAAACATAAATCAGTTTAAAACACCACAAAGAAACCACGTAGACAAAAAAAATGCAGCCTTCAGCCAATGACTGACTAGGGAACAACCATAAATATGGCGCATCCACCCTGCCAAATTATGACCATAAGACCAAGGCACTGTTTGATTTATTTTTATTTACTTTACAACATTAAGCAGAAATCAGGTTCATAAACAAAAAATCAAAACAAAAGCATTGTTTGGATGTAAATTATTTACAAGCAAAGAAAGAGAATAGAGAGAAACTAGGGTAAAAAAAAGGAGGTACAATAGAGGTGGTGGTGGATGCAGACAAGGGTGTTGTTGAGAGCTTTCTCCAAAATAAATAAAAAGAAAAAGAGGCGCTCCCATCCAAAGTCCAAACATCAATTTACGTATTTAAAATAAAAGTAGCTTATTTATAAACACAACCAAACACAATAGCATTTAAAAAGTATCTTGGGAACAATAAATCCCAAGATATTAGCTTCATTTCATCCATCAGCATCTTATACAATGGGCTAAACCTAAAACACTTCCACTAAAACATCCTATTTTTTATCTTTTTCCCTTCTAACAATTTGATGTAAAGTAGGTATGTGGATTTATAGCTTTCGGATATCTTAATCAGGGGTGTTAGTACAAAAGCCCATTGGGAGCTGCCTATCCAGATAGTAAATTTACAACATCAGCTGACCAGTACTCATAGCTAGTCTACTTCTATAGGAAATTTTCATATTATTTAATTATTTAACATGCTAAAACCAGATTCAGTGAAAGCCACAAATCACAAATGATATGATAGTAACTTCTAAATTTACTGATTATCCCAGTGAAAGGCTATCTTGTGCTTTGTTCCCGGAATACCAACACACAAGAAGCAAGATGAGAGAACTCATTAGCTGGCAAGATAAAAACATAGTAACACCACTGTCACGGGCCTATTTCTTCCATAGGCCAGTGCGGCACGATGGTCCTTCCTTACCACCGCAAGCCTTCTGGTCGCTCACTTGCAACTAATTTGTTATAGACAGAGAACTTTTTGCAAACCCGCGACACTCAAAACTGCTACCAGCCTAACGGCCAAAGTACCAACACCTTTCCATGTGCTGAATCATTTTCATTGAACTTGCGCACCACTTTGTATGCAGCTGCCTAGCGGAAGCTGATCAAACGCATTTTCAAATGCGAATTCTATCTAGTCCATGCCGCTTAGTGCATACCCGTCCCATATCAACTATCACTTACGAAAATGACACAAACTTTACCTTAGCCTTGCGTGCCATGGAGCGTATTGCGACTTCATGCGCACGACACATCAAAACCTCGCCACTGAAGGAACAAGACTTTGCAGCCCCCAGTCCGAAGACCAATTGATAATTGAACATCATAGCGAAGAGCACCACCGAGACTCATTCATTGACACCTACGCATTCACTCGCCTAGTCCCGAGTCACCATACTCGGTTGAAATCACCTAATGTGATCCCTAGAGGAATTGACCCTAACCCACACGCATCTTCATGCGTCCAACCGCTATGCATGGAACACTGCAAGCCGAGAGGTCCTTAACCAAATCTCCAAAAGCAACATCCTCTGATCTGCTGGCATTGCTTAACCAAACAACACTCCACGTCTGTGTCGCCACACAATGATGCACTAACGACGATATTGATGCCTATCGCTGAAAAGAAGTCATCACCGTGTATATGTCTGACCCGATCCATTTATATATTGGATCGAGTCCAGACCCAATTGGTGTATATGTAAATTAACATGTTCAAAGGGGTATTTCTGTACCCTAGTTTTACTTTACTTAATACATTTAATAGAATGATAGGGTCAGCCGATTATTGACTGAACCCCTTTCTCTGAAATCTCTCTCTCCCCTCTCTCTCTTTCTCTGTGACAGGCAAACGTGGAGATCGAAGGCTCCTTTCTTTCATGGTATCAGAGCAGCGTGACGACTGTGCGTGAAGAGCTGCCTTCGTTTCACGGTAAAAGACAGATCCTTTTCACGGTGACAGACGATCCTTTATGAAAGTTTTTTACGGTGAGTTCGTGATTCAAAAATATATATTTTTGAGTTCGTGACTCTGAAACTGCTGTTTCGTGGGTTCTGGAAATCGACCCTTTCTGGAAGTATTCACGGTGAGTTCGTGATTCTGAAAAATATATTTTTGAGTTCGTGATTCTGAAACTGTTGTTTCATGGGTTTTGGAAGTATTTCTGCTGTGTGAAAAATATTTTTGAGTTCGTGATTTTGAAACTGCTGTTTTCGTGGGTTCTGGAACTGTTGTGCGTGATTCTAAAACTGTTGTTTTCGTGGGTTCTGGAACTGTTGTATCTCTCATGTTGGAACTGCTGTGCGTGATTCTAAAATTGTTGTTGTTGTATCTCCCATGTTGGAACTGTTGTGCGTGATTCTAAAATTGTTATTTTCGTGGGTTCTGGAACTATTGTATCTCTCATCTCTGCTGATCTATACCTAAGTGTCAGCCGAGTGCCCTGTCAGCCGAGACCTCGGCTATGATAGACCTAAAACCCAGTTAGCCGAGTCCTCTGCTGTGATATACCTAAGTGTCAGTCCAGGTTTTCTCAAAAAAAAAAAATGGATTCATCTTATGGATAGTCATGTCTGTCCTCAAGCTTTTTCGGTCAACTAGTCTCTGAAAAATTGAATAACTCCAATTTCTTAACATGGAAAAGACAGATCATTCCATTTATAAAGAGTCAGGACCTCTCTGATCATCTGGATGGATTTGTTCCACCGCCTCCAGAATTCCCCTCACAGGAAAAGGCGGACGATAAAGGAGAACAATCTGTTGTTCTTCTTAAGAACCCAGAATATGTTACTTGGATGAAGAGGGATCAATCGTTAGTGGCCTACATCACTTCAACTCTCTCACAGGAAGTCCTTATTGCTCTTCCTTATGATTGTTCGGCCAAGGAACTGTGGGATGAGTTAGTTCAGACGTATTCACAAATTTTTGAGGCAAGAATTATGTATCTTAAGCGAGAGTTTCAAATGCTGAAGAAAGATTTCATGTTTGTTATGGAATACTTGAACAAAATGAAAGGCATCACGGACCAGCTGGTTGTTGTTGGGTGTCTTGTTAGTGAAAAGGATAAAGTACAACAAACCTTGAGTGGACTGGGGTCAGACTATCATGTTATGACAACTACCTTATTATGTTTACCAGAACTTCCAAAGTTTAAAGATCTACGTGCGAAATTATTGCAATATGAGATGACTCTGAAAGGATCTTCTGAAGATTCTCATGGGAATTCAGGAACACAAGATGTGTTGGCTATGAGAATGAATTATGGTCGAGGACGAGGAAGTTCTTTTCGAGGAAAAGGAGGCCAAGGGAGAAACACCTATGGAGGTCGTGGCATACTTCCGACACCCAATATACAAGGACAAAGACCCATTCCCACTTGTTTTCTATGCAACAAGAAAGGACACATTAAAGCAAATTGTTGGTTTAATCCTCAAAACAAAGGGAAAGCTCCACAAGCAGAGGCTAGGAAGGATGGAAAAGTAAAGGAGTTGCTGTTGGCAGCCTTGGCAGGATTGAATATGAAGCAAAATGATAAAGGAATTTGGTATGTCGACTCTGGAGCAGCTACTCATGTCACAGGTGATGTAGGTAAACTCTTGACACTTACTCCTTATGTTGGTAAGAATAGCATAGTCACAGAAGATGGATCTCATCACTCAATCTCACATACTGGAAATGCCATTATACCAATGTCAAAGTCCTCTCTTAAACTTCCAAGTGTCATCCATGCACCTAATATTCAAAAGAACATTGTTTCTGTCTCAAAACTTGTTGATGATGCCAATGCTTCAGTTGAATTTACTCCCTCTTATGTTTATGTCAAGGATCTTCGCACGAGGAAGACATTCCCTGAAGGAAAACGATGGGGCAACATGTATATCTTTCAAGAAGATCCTTCCTCCATTCATTCTGACTATTCATCCTTGAAGCCTCACCAACGTCAATTTTTTTATTCTGATATTATATTTAATATTTCTGAATGTAATAAGCCAAGACTTTGGCATAGTCGTCTTGGCCATTGTGGTCATCATTTTATTGAAAAACTTGTCTTGAATAATTTTATTCCTAAGTCCAGTCTGAGTTCAGAGGTCGTTGATACAAAGTGTTCTAGTTGTCTTTTATGTAAGAGTCATGTCTTACCATTTGCTTCCATCAATAAAAGAGCTTCAAGGCCATTTGAGGTCATTTGTTCAGATGTCTGGGGTCCTGCCCCAATTACTTCTCTTTCTGGCAGTAAATACTATCTTATTTTCATTGACAGTTACTCACGTTATACTTGGATATTTTTTATGAAGCACAAATCAGAAGTTTTTGGATTGTTCCAAAGATTTCATTCTTTTGTTCAAAATCATTTCTCTACCAACATTCTCAATTTCCAGTGTGATGGAGGAGGTGAATTCTCCTCGAATGACTTTGTTGGTTTCCTTCAACATAATGGGATAAAGAGAAGAGTGTTTTGCCCGCATACACCTCAACAAAATGGGATTGCTGAGAGGAAGCATCGACATATTATAGAGATTGCAATGAGCATGATGCACGGGAGCAATCTTCATGTATCATTATAGACTGAGGCCTTTCACTCCACAGTCCATGTGATAAATCGATTGCCCATGAGTATCTTAGAAAATAAGTCACCATATTTCTCTCTTTTTGGCATACAACCTGATTACCATGCATTACGTGTGTTTGGGTTTGTTTGTTATGTTCACATTGACAGCTCACTCAGACACAAGTTCCAAGATAAAGCCTTAAAATGCAAGTTTATAGGATATGCAGAAGACTACAAAGGGTACAGGTGCTATGATCCTCTGAGTAAGCGTGTCAAGATATCAAGGAATGTAATTTTCGATGAGATGAACTTTGATGCTCAGGATGCTAATTCAACCCTTCATGCCGATAACTCAAGCCCCAACATTGAGGTATACTACCCATGGTTAAATTCAGAACTTTTTTCAAATGGTAAAGTAGACTGTCCAGAAAATTGCAGTCAGAAGGAGACACATGAGGAATCAGCAAATGGAACTCAAACGGAAGAAACTGTTTCACATGTCTTGGAGCCAGCAAGGTATAAAGGTATTGTGTACACTCGGTGAGAGAAAGAGCCATCATTCGTCTCTTGTACGAGTACGGATCCATCTTCACAGACAATGGATATCAGAAGATCCTCACAGATTCGACATCCACTTGACAGGTGGATAAGTTATAAAAAAAATTCATTGGATTTTCAGTTGTTCTTGACATCCATAAGTAAAGAGGAAGAGCCCCTCATGTTCTATCAAGCTGCGAGCTCTAGAAGATGGGTAGAAGCAATGAATGAAGAAATGGAAGCTCTACATGAACGTGAAACATGGGAGATTGTACCCAGGCCACAAAACAGAAATGTTGTTGGGTCAAAATGGGTGTACAAGATAAAGTATAAACCAAACGGGAGCATTGAAAGGTACAAGGCTAGACTTGTAGCCAAGGGATTTACACAAGAGGAAAGCCAAGACTTTGATGAAACTTTCAGTCTTGTAGTTAAAATGGGGACCATTCGCATTGTGTTGGGTCTAGCCATTAAATATGGATGGACATTGAGCCAACTGGATGTAAAAAATGTTTTTCTGCACGGGGATTTAAAAGAGGAAGTTTACATGAAACAACCCACTGAATATGCAGAACGAGAAGCCAAAGAATATGTATGCAAGTTAAAGAGAGCACTCTATGGTTTGAAACAAGCCTCTCGTTCCTGGTTCGACAGTTTTTCTCTAGAGATACAACGGCATGGCTTCTCTCGGTCCCTTCTGGATCACTCATTATTTATTCATAATAAACAAGGAGTCACTACTTTCCTATTAATATATGTAGATGACATCATCATCACAGGGAACTGTAAAAGTCACATTGAGCAGGTGAAGAAGTTATTAAATCAGAGATTTAAGATGAAAGATTTGGGAGAGCTGCGATATTTTCTTGGGGTAGAAGTTGATAAAAGAAATGATACACTCACCCTTACTCAGCACAAATACACGTTGGACATTCTCAGCAGAGCAGGCATGACAGATTGTAAGCCGTTGACAACTCCAAGTGTCATTCATCAGAAACTGAGTTCAAAAGAAGGGGACATATATGAAGATCCCACTAAGCATTGCAACTTAGTTGGCATGTTGCAATATCTGACTTTTACTAGACCTGATATAGTATATTCGGTTAATCAGGTATCCCAGTTTATGCATGAACCTCGTATGTCACATATGGAGGCAGTCAAACGTATACTTCGTTACCTGAAGGGCACAATTGGTGATGGGCTGGTATACAAGAAAAGGGAATTAGATCCAGGCGAGGGCCATGAGATCGTCACTTATGTTGATGCTGATTGGGCGGGTGATCCAGATGAACGACGATCAGTATCCGGTTATTGCAGTTTCATTGGGCCAAACTTGATATCCTGGAGCAGTAGAAAACAAAAGGCGATTGCTAGATCGAGCACTGAGGCTGAATACAGATCCATGGTCACTGCCACGGCCGAGGCTACATAGATAAGACATCTCCTGACAGAAATGGGAGAACCGATTGCTCGGTCACTGTTGTTGTGTGACAATCAAAGTGCCATCAACATGTCCTTCAATCCCATCCACCATAGTCGAGCAAAGCACATTGAAATAGATCAACATTTTATTAGAAAAAAGGTTGAAGATAAAGAGATTGAGCCTATGTATGTGCCAACTGAAAAACAAGTTGCTGACATTCTCACTAAAGGGTTGACGAAGGATAGATTTTGGTTTCTGAAAAGCAAGTTGTACATGGTTCAGCACCATGCACAACTTGAGGGAGGCTGAAAAGAAGTCATCACCGTGTATATGTCTGACCTTATCCATTTATATATTGGATCGGGTCCAGACCCAATTGGTGTATATGTAAATTAACATGTTCAAAGGGGTATTTGTGTACCCTAGTTTTACTTAATACATTTAATAGAATGATAGGGTCAGCCGATTATTGACTGAACCCCTTTCTCTGAAATCTCTCTCTCTTCTCTCTCTCTTCTCTCTCTCTCTCTCCCCTCTCTCTCTCTATCCGAAATGAAGAGGCCGTAAATCATCTGGTTAGAAAGAAGGATGGAAACCCAACAAGCAACGGATTGAAACTTTCTCATTTGATAGTTCAAAAGGCTCAAAGGATAGCTTTGTCACCTTTTGTGTCGTCGAAAGAATCGCCTTGTTCATATGGATCGCCTTTGTCATCTTTCGCGTTGTCGAAAGAATCCATCTTTCGCGTTGTCGAAAGAATCGCCTTGCTCCTTTGGATTGCCTTTGTCATCTTTCGTGTCGTCGAAAGAATCGCCTCTCTCTCTTTTCTCTCTCTCTTTCTCTGTGACAAGCAAACGTGGAGATCGAAGGCTCATTTCTTTCAATCGCGTGCCGCGCTACCACCTCACGTCATCGATCAAGCCAACGCATATCGCGCGTTCCTACACTCGATGCATTTTTCACTCAGTAGAACTCTGCACTATACATGTCACATTCCAAAAGCTCGGTCTGAGACATTCTCCCCCACCCAAACCATTGTTGTCCTCGACAATACCGATGCAAGTAAGAACACAGTCTTCACTGATATGTCAATTTCCCCTTGTACTTATCTTCGGTTTACTCTTTTTTTTCAGCCTACTCAACTTGTTCTGGTTTACATCCACCATTGCCGAAACCTTTAACGCGTCAAGTCTCATTCCTTTAACGCATCTCCAATTACTTAGACAGCGATCTTCTACTTTATCAACATCGAGTGTTCTCTACTCGTAAGACCCCAGTGCAGTGTCATACACAAGCAGGTCATCATCGCCCGCACGACAAACTTATCGTCTTTATACTCATGGTTACACTGCCTTTCAACCCCAACAAGAGAAATTTGAAGCCCTTCGTGGTCCTCGCAGAGAAAGACGACCACCAATGTGTGCCGTGGAAATATCAACTCTCTTAGGCACCAACTTGCGGTTTTCCAACGGTCCAAACTAGTCCTCAATGGGGGGGACATTATCTTGCGTATCACCCCAAAGTGGTCCTTTTAAGTGTCTTCCCGGGCACTCATCCTCACAAGGGCACCTTTGCCCAACGCTGCAACTCCTCTCTCGGAACCAGCACGTTGTAACTCTCATCAAAAGTCAGCAAAACGTTCTCGCAGAAATCGACGAGGCACGAACAACTTTTTCCGCACACACAATCAATAGAGGATCTGCCAACTTCAAGGAACCAAAACAGTGAGCATTTTGCTCAACATGGGCACTCCGCTAACCCACAGTCTTGAGAGAGAATCTAGAAGTTTAGTTGAGTCTCCTATACCCAAAAGTGCAAATCCATAGAGCTGAATCCAACGTGCATTATCTGCATGCGCAAGGCAAACGTCACGCTCCACCTGCGAGCCTAACGCATAACTGGTAGAAATCTTTAGCTTATTTATGTTCTCTTAGCCAACTAAACAGCAACCTTGCACTTCTGCTTACCATGGTCAAGATGTCCCATATCATCATGCCAACATCTTGCTTCTATGCTTGGTCAACAATACTTTAACTGCAAAAATTTGCGTAACCAAGATAAACCATCATTGTCATCTTCAGTATCGCACACAATGAACAACAAGGTCTCCGTGAATCTTTCTGCTCTAATGCCAATTTGTCACGGGTCTATTTCTTCCATAAGTCAGTGCAGCGCGATGGTCCTTCCTTACCATCATAAGCCTTCTGATCGCTCACTCGCAACTAATTTGTCATAGACATAGAATTCTTCGCAAACCCGCGACACGCCAAACTGCCAAATCTGGCCAGCCTAACGGCCAAAGACCGTGTACCAACACATTTCTATGTGCTAAATCATTTTTATTGGCTTTGTGCACCACCCTGTGCGCAGCTGCTTAGCGGAAGCTGATCAAACGCATTTTCAAATGTGAATTCCATCTAGTCTATGTCACTTAGTGCATAGTTGTCCCATACCATCTATCACTTCCAAAAAGGGCACAAACTTTACCTTAGCCTTGCGTGTCATGGAGTATATTACGACTCTATGCGCACGACACAACAAAACCTCACCACTGAAAGAACAAGACCTTGGGGCCCCCAGTCCAAATACTAGTTGATGATTGAACACCATAACGAAGAGCACCACCCAGACTCATTCACCGGCACCTAGGCATTCACTCGCCTAGCCCCGAGTTACCATACTCGGTTGGAATCACCTAATGTAATCTCTGAGAGAATTAGCCCTAACCCACACGCACTCTCATGCGTTCAACCACTACGCGTAGGACACTACAAGCCGAGAGGTCCTTAACCAAATCTCCAAAAGCAACATCCTCTAATCCGTTGGCACTGCTTAACCAAACAATGTTTCACGTCTGTGCTGCCACACAGCGATGCACTAACGACGATACTGATGCCTATCGCGTGTCGTGCTACCACCACACGTCACCAATCAAGCTAACACATACCACGCATTCTTACACTCGATGCATTTTTCACTCAGTAGAGTTCCGCATTGCACATGCCCCATTCCGAAAGCTCGATCCATGACAACCACAATGAATGAACATATCTTTCATTCCTCAACCTCTTCTTTAAGCTTAATTGTTGCGTCACACCAACAAATTTCTTTTCATGGATCACATTAAGGAACAAAAAGGGCCAAAAGGAAAATTGAGATCCCTTCAAGTGAACCAAAATAGTTTGAAGCAGTTCTAGTTTGTCAAGGAGTGACACTAAAGTTCAATCAAACTTTCAGCAATGACAGACCATACTACCAAATACTAGCAACAATGCAGAGTTTAGCATAATCAAACCCCAAAAATCAACAGAAAAAAATCAGCCCATCTGTAAAGTATCAGTTCACCAATCACAGGAGATTCAAAGCTCAAAATATCTATAGATCGAGAGCAAAGAGTACATAAGACATAATGTAACATAAAAGACAACTCTGCCAGAATTGAGTTTAGGTTTTCTATAAATGATAAATCAGCTAAAAACTGCACTGTGAGCATGGACAAAACCAGGAACTTTGGACTTAACCAACATGCAAATAAGATCTCTTCATCCTCTCACAGAATGGTATGGATCTAAATTCTGTTAGCACCCAATAACAAGCTTCCTTTTTTACATGTAAGTCATAAAAACTAAAGGCAGGAAAGTGAATTATTTTGTATTTTAACCTTTGGACACTATCTAGATTAGAACAAAATCAGACTGATAACAAGCCATTGGAAATATACCACTAAATATTTTAGGAAATTTCAAGACCACAAGTGATGAAAAGGAAAGTGACTGGATTCATATAACCAATACAAGGTTTCAATGTTACAAGAACTGCTAATCTATTTAAAGATGTCCCAACTCCCAAACAAATCAAGAGGTATAAAAATCAATATTGAGTGTATTATTTCATAGGGTTGATTTTTGGCCAAAAGGTACAGTTTCCATAAAAATCTTATTTCTTTTTATCCACAATGAACAAAAAAAACAGTGATTAAACTAAAATCTTAATGGACTGTTACTATGCTACTGCTTATTCAGAAAATTTGGCTAAACTGAGATGTTAGACTGTGCCCTATAAATGCAATTTCCAAATTATCTATGGAACTGGATAAGTGGGTGTGCTCAAATGCCCTGAAAAAATGCCTTACCTCATCACTCTCTTCTTCGCCATCTTCTTTGGTTTGCTTGAGCCGAGTGGTGCCACCCTCCTTATTAAACGGCAACTTCATTGGTCCAAAGGGTGTGTCCACATCGAGATTCCCCTTCATGGAGTATCCAGTTCCCCTGCCCCTGATCATATCCCAGAGCGCAGATCCAAAGTCCTTTGGTCGGAATGTGATTGGAATCTCCAAAAGTGTGTTACCATTCTTGTCTATCTTTGTAGACTCATCGAGCTCCGCACCTCCAATGCTCACATCAGCAAGCCACATCTCATAGTCAAGCTTGTTGAGCCCCAGATCAAAGTCATTCTTGTTCTCCACTTTCAAATGCAGAGTTGCAACAGTTTCTTCAAATGAAAACCTGTTGAATTTAATCTTCTCCAGATCAACATCAGGCTTGTATGGCACTGGAATTTCACCAGTCTTCTCTAAGGGAATTGTCAATCGGCCGAAAACAGGGACATCAGCAATGAGGGAAACCTTCACCCTGTAAGGAATTATGCTTCCAGGCTTGATGTCATTATAAGTCTGTTTGATGTCATCATACACCAGAGAGACAGGTATCTTGACTGTTTCAGAGCCATGGGCATGGATAGTCCCTGCGTCAGGGATCAACCCAGAGACAAGCTTCCGCCCATCACTCTCAACAAGGTAATCAATATCAATCAACGGGATTGGAATGGGGTTCGGATTTGTTACAAGCACATCAACAACAATGTCAGCCTTCTTCAGATTAATGGTGGGGATGTGAATCCCTGCAACATCCGCAGTTGGTTTTCCAAAACCAATGGTTTCTTCAATCTTCTCTCCGACGGTGTGGATGAAATCCTTGACCTTGTCAAAGAAACCACCTTGTTCATCTTTATCTTCCTCCTTTTTGTTGTCATCTTTGACTTTCTTCTCAATGACTTTTGGTTCATCTGACGATGCCATACCTTGCAGGTAGTCATGGTGGTATATAGATGAGCATCAATATCAAGACCAAAATCGGTTATGTTCTCAAATTAGAAGGAGAGAAAAGAATACAAAATTTAAAAAGGTATTTAGATGGTGATAAACAGATTATCAGTATCAAGATCAAAAATTGATTATGTTGTCCAAAGAATTAGAAGCGAAAAAAAAAAACCAAGAATATGAGAGAAAGTAATAAAGAACAATGGTGACAAACAATTGCAGCCCATTGCACTGATTCAGGACATAAGTCAATTTTAGACTCTCATGGAAGATTCGGGGTTTTGATCTGATCAATATTATGATCCATAGAGCTACCAAAGTCACCAAAGGTAGGAAAGGAAAAGAAAGAGAAGTCATTAAACTGCAATGGCCACAGATGGTTTCTGTTGAGTCACAGCAATTGGCAGCTATTTTACTGGATCAGGTCATAGATCTATAGCAGATTATAACTGAAGATTACGTAAAACGGGACACCAACTGCTGCGATCCCACGCGGACAACATGAATAACTGAATCAAGCCAAAGCCAAATTCAAGTGGCCTCGTGGTAGTTTGCAGCTCCATGAACTGATCAGGTCACATATCCATTGCAAACTCAAATCGAAGATTCAGGTCCATGTCAAAAATCTCTCTGAAAAAAAAAAAACACGAGAAACTATCCAATTTTGTCGCAACATTGGTGCCATAAAAACAATTTCGGCATTATTTTCACATTATTCATACTCGTTTATATTTTCCTATGCGGTTCTTACCCTTTTCACATGTTATCTATGTCAATAATCCCAAATATTTTCCCAATAAAAACTAGATTTAGCCAAGGTATCGCTAGATTTTAACCGAGATTTTCCGGGAACGAGATTTCTGTCATTAAATTCAAGGAAATGGGCTGCTAAGAGCCGCGATCCACACAGAGACCATGATCAAAAGAGAAACTCTCATTGTTGCACTGAATCAGATCATGTGTGGTTGTGGGTTGACTCCCTGCAGTTGGCAGTCCATTTCACTCAAGGCTGTAGATCTACATTGAAGTTGAAGATTCATGTAAATGGGGAGCAAGCTGCTTTGATCTACAAAGCCATCATAGCCAAAAGAACAAACCCATAAAAGACTCAAGAGAAAACTAAAAGTCAGATAGGAACTGATCCGACCACCATGCACCAACTTGTCCAGAAAAAATGGGATAAACCAGTATCTCACATTACGGGTAAAGAACTACAGTATCACAACTCATCCCAAGCAAAAGGAGAGAGAGACAGAGAGAGTTACCTTGATCGTATGAGGGGCGTAGGGATGAGACTCAGATATCAGAAGGCGAGGAGATTTGTCTAAAATTCCCAGAGAGAAGGAATTGCTGCGTCAGAACAGATGGGTTGACCTTAAAAGGTAAGGGAAGGGTCGCTCGCATTTAAGGCGGAAAAGTATGACAGATCTTTCATTGCCACCTTTAATTACGATGTCGGGAAAATTTTCATTTAGGCCCAATTGTTTACCATAATTTCAAAGAATGCATTCAAATCTCTGAATTTCTTGTTTTTATGTTCTTTTTTTTTTTAACTGTCAAACATATACTTATTCCTACCATTGACCATTAACTCAGATTAAATTAAATGTCTGTTAAATTGAGTCAAATAACGACAATAATAATAGTACCTACAAATGACTAAAATACGTGCATTTTTTTTCTATGATGGTAATTAAGTATTTTTCAATTTCGAATGTGATATAGAAAAACCCAAAATAAGCTTCTTCTTTTGGAAGTTAATCTATTGTTTTGTTAGGCAGTTATCAGCAAACCTGTGGTACTATCAGAAAATTAAGAAAACTTAAGTCTCGTTTTACAATTAGGGCCAAAACTAGGCACCTTAAATAGAGTTTTTCCTTCCCTATATCATCATTTCACCCCCTTTTCATTTTCTCGAAGGCATAGAAAACGCTTTCACATGGAACATGATTATCAGCCTACCTTTTTTAGTTTTTTCTTAAGGTTCTGTTTGGAAAACGATAAGTGGAATCTCAGTTAATGCATTTGGCAAAACCTGGTCGCCAACTCAGACAGGCTAGATGCCTGTTGATACTACTGAGCAGTTATTCAACCACCCATTTACCAGTGGATTCGAATTTTCAGCGTCCCATCACATGGTGACTTGCACAAACTGCTCTCACAAACAGATCAGAGACTCGTTGGTGTGGTTCAACCATCTTGGTGGTGGATGTTTGGTGGAATGAAAGTTTATGGTAAGAATTAGCACTAACGAATGGATTTGGTAGCCCACATTTTTTTAAATGCATAAACTCTATTTGAATATAGGTTCTTTAAATAAAGCCTAAAGTGTCTTGAAATTGTTTTTCTATAAACAATGATTAAGGTCGCTTGTATGTCTCAAGAAGTTGGAGCTTTCCATATAAATGTTGTGCGTCTACGGGCCAAGTGACAATACAAACAAAACACTCATTTTTTCGCGATGTAGCTTCAAGCAATCACAAACACCAAAGACAGACCTTTTAAGCATACAAGCAACACACAGTACACACGCACGAGCGAAAGCAACAGTATGTATATGCACAAACACAAAAAGAGCAAAGAGGCAAGAATACAAAAAGCTTCTTTATATATACTTAAAAGCAAAGTATATTAAGAGAAAAAGAGAGGGTCTGAATACATGGGGTGCTTAAGCCGTAAGGCCTTGTAGGGCATTTGAGAATGCCAAAGAGGTATATACATCAAAGCAAAAAGGTGAAAAACATGGCGGTCTGAAACACACTCCCCCTCCTAAGTTGGCGTCATCATCGACGCCAATTGTTCATAGTAGTCTTATACAAGTTGTCAATGTTGAAACATGTTGCTAGCCTTCTCCTAGGTGGCTTCACATTTTGGCAATCTCTTTCACTGCACTAAGTACTTTTTGACTTCCCCTAGATAGTTGTTGAAATGGTTAAGGATGGCTTCTGGTTCTCTGTCTGGTACATTGATCATTGAGGGTGCCCATTGCGGGATCAGAGCAAGTTGAGGATCTCCTTCATCTTCGTGCAACAGATTCAGGTTACATATATAGAACGCCAAATGCACTTAAAAGTTTGTTGGCAAGTTCAGCCGATACGCCAAGTTTCTCACGCGTTTGATAATGGTGAAGGAACCATCATACTTGCGGATAAGGCCTCAAAAGATAGTTGTGTGGTCGGGAAAGAGCTTGACCAACACGAAGTTTTGTTGGATGATGCTTCTCATCTACTCATTTCTTTATGTGCTTGGTCGCCTTGTTTAGTTATGCTTTTGCCAACTCTGTCGGATCTTGTCAGTTCCTTACGAACTGGTATGCATAAGGTGTTTTGCCAGATCATCGCGCAACAACGGAGTGCAGAGTTTGTTGCCTGATTGCGACTTCAAATGGACTGTGGCCGGAGGACTCGCTCTTTTGGTGGTTGTAGCATAATTGAGCCGCATCAAGTAAATCAACCCAATTCGTTTGGTTGGCACTGATAAAGTGTCGCAGGCATTCCTCAAGCATACCATTTATTTTCTCTATTTGTCCATCGAATTGGGGGTGAAAACTTGTGTTGAAATACAAGTTTGTCACCATTAAGCGAAACACTTCTCACCAAAACTTGTCAGTGAAGCGTGTATCACGATCGTTGACGATGCTCTCCGGAATTCTCCAATGCTTGATTATGTTCCACACGAACAACTTTGTTGTATCTGCAGCTGAGCAAGTGGCAGGGGTAGGCACGAAGACAACATACTTTAAAAACCTATCCACAACCACGTAGATCAAACTGCAACCATGTGCTTTTGGAAAAATCACAATGAAATCCATGGTTATGCACTTCCACAGATGGCTTGGCACAGGTAGGGGCTCCAGTAGTCCACCGGGTCTCTGATTGATGGGTTTGTCTTATTGACAAATTAAGCAACTCCGCACATAAGCATCTATATCGTCATGCATCTGTGGCCAGTAGAACGTGTGTTCTAACAACACTAAGGTCCTCTGTTGCCTAGGTAGTGTCGTGTCGCTCATGCATCAAGCGCCTCCTCAAGGTATCTTGTCGTGGAATATATAGATGGTCGCCCACAACGCGGAGCAAATCGTTCTCTAGACAAAATCTTTGTGTCTTCCCTTCCTTCACCAATGCGATCAATTATTGAGCCATCGAGTCACTTTTTGAACCTTCTCGAACCTGTTCAAAAAGATCGCTCATCGATTGGCTCATACTGCCATTCCAAGCGAGCAAAGCTACGAGTTTTGCCTTCTGACTCAGGGCGTCGACCATAATATTGGTCATGTTTGGCTTATACTCGATGACCATATTAAATTCTGCCAAGAAATTATGTCAGTGCATTTGCCTTAGACTCAACTTCTTATGAGTCTGTCGCAACGTTGTCAGTGCACACAACAAATTGTGACCCTAAAAGATAGTGTCTTCATGTATGAAAACAATGTACGACTGCCAACATCTTACGCTCGTGCACAGTGTATCGATGCTCAGCGTCGTTCGACTTTCTGCTTTCAAATATGATAGGATGTTCTTCTTGGAGCAACACCCCTTCAATAGCAAAGTCAGACGAGTCGGTTTGTACTTCAAACGATTGTCGACAGTTAGGCAACTTCAACATTGGCTCCTCTGTCAGAGCATGCTTTAACCCATCAAAAGCCTTGTGGCAGACATCAGACCATAGCCATGATATGTCTTTCTTCAACAAATCTGTGAGCGTAGTAGCAATTTGAGAGTATCTCTTAATGAAACGTCGATAATAATTTGCAAGCCCCAAGAAGGAGTGTAACTCTGAAACCTTGGAGGGCAGCTCTCATGCTTGAATAGCCTCAATCTTCTTGTGGTCCATTTTGACAGTGCCTCCTCCCACAAGATGGTCAAGAAAATAGACTTTCTTCTGACCGAATAGGCACTTTTCTCGCTTGACATACAACTTGTGGTCCTTTAAAGTCTGAAACACAATCTGAAGGTGCTGAACATGTTGCTCAATCGAATCATTGTACACCACTATATCATCCTCGTACACGATGACAAACTTGTCAAGGTGCGGGTAGAAAATCTTATTCATTAAGGTCTAAAAGGTAGCAGACACGTTCGTCAAGCCGAAGGGCATGACAAGGAATTTGAACGCCCCATATCGCATTACACAGATAGTTTTTTCGCTCATCCCCTTCTGCAACTCTGACTTGCCAGTACCCAGGTCTCAAGTCTAACTTAGAGAAGACTTTCACCTTTCCAAGCTGATCAAACAAGTCTATAATCGAACGTAGCGGGTACTTGTTCTTCATCGTCATTTTGTTCAGTGCCCTATAGTTGACGCACAACCGTTTCGACCCATCGTGCTTCATTTAAAATAATACAGGCGCTCCAAATGGAGCTTTGGATGGTTCGATGATTCTCGCTTCGAGCATATCATTCAGTTGTTTGCGTAACTCCTGCAGCTCAGGAATTGTCATGCGATAAGGAGCCATTGCGGGTGGCCATGCATCCAGTACTAATTCAATCTGATGGTCTACCTCATGTCTCAAAGATAGCTTCTTCGACATTTTGGTGGGCATAACATCATTAAACTCCTTTAATATTGACGCTAAGACCTCTAGGACATTCGCGGCTCCTTCTGCCTCGTCTATAGCGTAAACTGTGACAAGAAAAGTCTCATCACCACTTTTTATGTCTCTCTTCAACTGGAGCGCAGACACCAAGTGCTCACAGGGCTTCTCTGATATTGCATTAATCATGCAGGACTGATCTTCACTCTCATAGTTGACAACGTTAAGGTGGGGTATCGACACTGCCTTGATGCTTCTCAAGAATTCTATCACGATGATGACTTTGAAATCATTTATAGGTGCGACTGATAACATAATTCTCCCCGGCCAGTTATGGATTCGCACTGGTACATCATGGACAATAACGTAGATGGCCTTGGCCTCTGAATTAACCGCTTTCATGCGGCTCTCTTTATGTTCCCACTGTAATCCCAACTGTTCTGCTTCATCATGCAAAATGAAATTATGTATGGCCTTTGTGTCTACCAATGTCGGTGAGTCTTTCATTGAGCAGAAGCTCCAAATACATCAGTTCTTTACATATGCTCGGTTCTGCAGGAGCTGTCACCTTCACTGCACTCATCATTTGCATTGCGCCAACCGTTGGTGCCTCATCAGACTGATAATCTTTGTCACCCTGAACAATATTTGCAGCTCGAGTGCACGATTATCTTCATTCCCTTGACCACGATTTCTATTGGGACATGTATCCTGCCAATGATCATCGTGGCAGAGGTGCACCCCTGCTTTCGAGTAAATTTTTAGGTAATGAATAATTAAGTTAGAGCGGATGCCAGATGTTGCAGGGTTGCTACTTTAAACCATTCGTTTGGGTCTCGAGGACATCTGTTTAGACTTTTATTTATACATTTTAATTAATTGTTTAAATTCTTAAGTTTACGACAATATGTGAATGATTTATATTTTATGTGAAACCATTTGACATTTAGAATAATTTTATATTGATGGTTGAATGTGATATGTTTCGTGATTGTAACCCATGCGAGATGTTTAATCGATTTTAAATTAGTAATTTTTGTTCTATTTTTAATATAATTAAAATAAGTTTTTTGTCGATTAAATGCTCTTTTCTCAAACTTTATTCTAAGGAGTGTTAGTACATGTGTATGCTGACTCTTTAAAGCTTAATTCAGTTAAGATAATATCATTGATGAATCATTTAAGATGATGATTCTTTTATGTAATGTATTCAATCAGTTTGATAATGGTAGTTTGGTACCAAATCTGGTAATAGAAAGTTAAGACACGCTCTCACTTGCATTGAGGTAGGCCATCTAGTGCTTCATATAATTGAATTTTTTTTATTAAAGCCAGTGCATTATTATATGTTAGATTTTTTTTTTTATATTTCTGAGTTAAAATTTTAAGGGCGCTATAGTAGAAGCGCAATGCTTCATGCTTCAGAGGTGCACCCCTACTTTCTAGAAGTGCAATGCTTCATGCTTTATAAGTACGTTTCTCTCTATGGTTTAAAAACTATTTGGGTCAACCCAATGACTCGACCCAAATCACCCGGTCATTGAGTACAAAATGAGTACAAACTCGTTTTGTACAAAACTTGACTGAGAGTTGATCGGACCAAGTCATGGGTGAGTCATCCATATATATATATATATAAACAATATAAATATTTTGTATATTATATATAAAAATATGAGTATATATATATTAATAAAATTGTACATTAAATATATTATAAAAATATCATATAATGCATATTATATATAATATATGGATAAAATACTGTAAAATATACATATATTTACATATTTTATATAAGATATAAAGTTAACATGACCCGGACTAGTCACCACCGAGTCACCGGTCACTCAAGGAGAGTGACGAGCCACTGGTTTTAAAACCATACTTCTCTAAGCACATAGGCACTTCTGGTAACTATGGTTTGAACATATGCAAGAGTTAGCATCGAGCTGGTTCAATCCTTTTTCTTTGATGGGCCAACTGGTGTTATGAGGCTATAATCCGGTCAAACCTGGCCCATCAAAAGGCTGCATCTATATCTTCAAGCCCATCAGACCACATGGGCTGCTCAAACATAAATCGATGGCAGACAAGAGGGTTAGACCAACTTGAGTCAACCTGGGTGTAAATTTAGGCAGGCTTGATGGCAAACTGATGAGCCAAGGGTTCATCAAACCTAGCTTTCCCTTTGAACATGTTGAGTGGGTCTGGTTCAGTCCTGGATTTTTTGGCCTAAACTAGGATTGTACTAACTGGGCCAGGAGGAGCCAGGCTCCACACCCAGCCTACTTTTAAGTCCACTTTATTAGCTATCTTTCAAATTGGAATCTAATAATTTTTTTTTTGGAATGCAGCATGTTTGGAGATCCGATTATGTGTAAATGGGTAAGACTCGGTTCTGATTTAGGTATTACTGAACCAACATGATCGGATTTAGTCCAGTGGGATTCAGATTCAGATATAGAGTCAGACGTTAAAAATGTATATTGAATCTGATCCGTTTAGCTAATTAGATACATTTTACATATAATCAAGTTAGGTTATCTGACAAATTTGGATTGAGTTCAGGTTCAGTTTTCAAGTATGAAAAACTACATACCAAATCCATTTCCAATTATAAATCCGTTTCTACTTTCTTTTCCGAATCCGTGTAATCATATTTGGATTCAGTCAAGCATCCTTAAATCCAAACTGTTTACATCATTAAATCCAACTATATTCAACTAAAGATAACTTGCAAGACCTATTTTTTGTTGGATATGAATCAATATGCATTCAAGATACGTGCAACCATAATGGATCCGATGTGTATAGATCCAAATATCCAAAACCATCTTCACGATGCTTCTCATATAGGAGACTGATAAGAGGAGTAATTCCTGATTTGGTTAGATCTTGTAAGATCTCATCCAAGGCAAAGGGTCCTAAAGTTGGACCATAGCGCGATCCATCCAATTCATATCCCCATATGGAACTTCGTCCTTCTCCATGGTGCAAGATTTGGGTTAGGTTGGGCCCGGTTTGGCTCAACTTGAAGCTAGCCCAACAACGCCTTGAATCCAGTTGGGTTCGGTTGAGATTAATCTTGTCTTGCAAACCAAGAACCCAATCTGGACCCAGTTGGGTTTGGCCGTTTAACTAATATATTATTTTCTCATAAAATGCATACCAAATTACCAATAAACTCATGCAAATGAAATCATAAATGTTAGCAGAAAATTCAAATCTTTGATCAGGTTGGGCTGGTGTCACCTAAACCCGTACCAAATCTGAAATTTGAATGGGTCCATAATTTGAACCCTTGAATCAGATTGGACCCAGAACCGAAAGGTCGGAAACAATCTTTCTGTACATGAATATGCAATAACTGGGTCTACTTCGCTCCGCGATCCAACCCCAAACCAGTGTCCTAACTGGAAAATGTAAACTCCTCTAAAAAAAACTGGAAAATGTAACCAACGAAACAAAGGTTGTAGGAACCACATTAAGGTTGGAAGTGCCTTACCTGCACTGGAGTGCCAAATAATCAGATAAGATCCACCCAAAGAAGATCATACACTATTGAAGACCCTGTCAGTGTGATCCAAGATAATAATGGATCGGACCGGGTCAGGCCATAATCTATTTCTTGGGGAGGTCCATAAGAAAAGTAGAAGACATCAGTGTAATATTGTGGAATCTAGAAGCACAAAAGCGTAATTTGACACAGTTTACGTTGGCCGGTCAGGTTCATAGTTTGCACTTCGTCTGTACGTTGGAGTCCAGCTCACGCGAGGACTGAGAGAGGAGCCGGACAGCTGTAGTACAACGAAATAGCCCACCTATTAACACGAAATATCAATAATACCACTACATGGAAAAAAAATGTCCCCACCAATTGCTAGCTTATTAGGATCCCTGCAACCTAGCACACTTGACAGGGTCACAAGTCCTAAGCTCGACACAACAAGGTCCCACTGGGCTTATCTCAGTCCTACCAAACCACTTGATCCCATGTCAGGCTCTTGAAATATGAAAACCCACCTAACTTAGCTGACATAGCGAGTTGGCTAAGGTGCAGAGAAAACTGGTCAACTCAAGTTGCGATTAGTATCATCAACTTGGTTCATCACACTTAGATAAATTTGATAGATTCTTACAAAATTAATCCAGTTCCTAGTTCAAGCCAAGTTAAGCGCAACATGTTTGGGCGAATCACAGGCAAAGAGGGCAGTTTGATCCCCATGGTCACCAAAGTTCAAAGTATTCGAGCCGAGTCAAAGTCAACTTTCATCATCCCCATCTTTGCAAGTGTGGACCACCAAGCCTTGGATCAAGCCCAAGAGGCTAGTAGACCAAGCAAAGCTCGAGTAGTGGTATAACCGGTATTTTGGATAAAAGTAGGGAAATTTACGAAGCGCTCACATGAACAAATGTGGGAGCGAAATCTATGGCGGAATAGGGGAGTTTGGGGGGCAGTCGTGATTTGGTACACGGCGGGGCGTCGGACTTCCGTTTCCCGGCACCGTCTTCTCGTTCTCGTGCGGCTTTCCCAACTCGACCTAAGAAGGGAAAGTCGAGGCTTTTCGATTCTGGGGTTTCATGGGGTTCGCGATGTCGGGGCGCGAAATCGGGATCTCGTTCGCGATCTTGGGCGTCGGGGTGGATAGGCAGTGGGCTGCTAGGGTTGGAGGGGAGGAGCGAGGGATGTGATGGTGAGCATTTGGGGTGGAGACGAGAACGGATTCTCTGCGGGAACTCGTTTGGCGGATCTTCTTCTTCTTGATTTTGTTCGTGTTCGCATGGTGGTCGTGTTTGGCTCTACGAGATGTCTCGGCAGGCCACTCCCGCTCAGTTTCACAACAAATCCAAAACTCTCAATGACAAATATGTGAGGAAGATCTCTCTCTCTCTCTCTCTCTTTTATGGGGTTGCATGCGTGGAATTTGGGAATTAAGGTTTGTGAGGAAGAATTTTTGTTGAAATTTCCTGTTTTTGTTTCGAATTATGGGGAAAGGAAGTTTTTTTCGAAGTTCTGGGATCACTCGTTCGGAACGGTTGGCTGGTGTTTGGTAGTCAGGGTTTAGGAATGTTGGGGAACTCGCGAAAAAGATATTGATCTATTGCGGAAACTAAGATTTTTGGAGTTCTTTGATCCCTCTTTCTGAGTGTCTGATTGGTGTTTCATAATTTGAGTTTTGTTATTCACAATGTGGTTGGATTCATGAAAAAGATGATGTTATTCTTTGTGGAATGGAAGATTTTCTAAGCTCTTCGATCCCTCTACTTGGATGCGTGGCTGGTGTTTGATAATCAGGGTTTCGAATTTGAGTTTTCTTCTTCCTAAGGTCACTGAATCATAAAAAAAAATATAATAGTCTCTTTAGGGAAAGGAAGAAATTTGAAGTTCTCCTGTCCTCTGAACTTTGGTGACCAGGGTTTAGGATTGAGTTCTGCTCTTCCTAATGTCGCTGAATTCAAGAAAAAAATAATGCTCTCTCTCTCTCTCTGCATTTTGGAGAACTTAATTTTTTATATGACTTTTGTTTTTTGGAATTGGACTGAAATAGATGCTTGGAGATGAAATCGGCAAGGGAGCTTACGGACGCGTCTATAAGGGATTGGATTTGGAGAACGGGAACTATGTTGCCATCAAACAAGTTTCCCTGGAAAACATTCCCCAGGAGGACCTTAACATCATCATGGTCGGTTCCTCTTAACTACAATACTTTATGCATTAAACTTGTGGCGCACATTCTATGGTTTGCTCGTTGAGTTCGATAGTGTTCATGCTAATCAAGTCTGCCACATTGAAGCCATAGGTTTTAGATGCTTGTTTGGTTTCTTAGCTGCAAAATGCAAATGCTCTGCTGAAAAAAAGAAAGAAAAAACGTCTAATTTGCTTATTTTCTAATAATTTGGTTTTCTCTCTCCCACTCCACTGCGAAATATACCATTCGCTCATTTCATTTCTTAAAATGTTAAGAAAAGCATGTCTAATCACAACAGTTTGTGTTGTGTATGAAAGTCGTCTAAAGTTTAACCTAGAATTAATATAATTAATGTATTCTTGTGAAGTGGATTTTCCTGAATTCCTCAAGTAAATTCATAATGTTTGACAAATGTCAAACAGCTATATTTAGTCTTCTTCATCAAAACATCCTCCTAGGTTTTTCTAATACCTGTATGCCAGTTATCTGAATGGAAGTGGCATTGGCCTTTTGTGGATGGAAAGTTTTAAGCCTCTTGAACATTTGTCTGCTTGGCTTTGTATGACTGCAAATCTTACATGGTTTTGTTTTTCTACTGTCATGATTCATGGTGATGGTGGCCGTGATTGATGTACTTCAGCAAGAAATTGATCTACTAAAGGTTTGTCCCACACTTTTCAGATGATAATTGCTGCTTGCAGCAGGAAATGTAATTAAATGTTTTCTTTTGAAATCTAACTGAATGATGGTGTACATTTTGGTGGCAGAATCTGAACCATAAAAATATTGTGAAGTATCTTGGATCTTTCAAGACAAAGACCCACCTCCATATTATTCTTGAGTAAGTATCTTTGCCATAGTCAGTTAGTGTGAACTTAATAAAAGTATAGCTCATATTTTATTTGCTTTTCTGTCTCTCTTCCAAAACAGTATTTTTATGCTTTTGGGAGTTCACAATATGGACTTCTGTCATAATTATGAACATTCTTTCACTTTCACTATTTCATCAATTGATACTTTTCTATTTTTCCTAGATATGTAGAAAATGGCTCACTTGCTAGCATTGTTAAGCCGAATAAATTTGGACCCTTCCCAGAATCTCTGGTGGCCGTTTACATAGCTCAGGTTTGTACAGAAGCTAGTGTTTTTAATGCCTCTTTTTTTTTCTTCCTCACATTTTAATAATTACACCAAACAGGTATTGGAAGGCTTGGTATACCTTCATGAGCAAGGGGTTATTCATCGGGATATCAAGGGTGCAAATATATTAACAACAAAAGAGGTAACCTTGAAATGTGAGATGTCATCTGTTTCTTGTGATACTATTTATGAGTCAATTTCCTCTTGAAATTCATTTTATCTACTTAAACAGTAGTTGCTTTCTGATACTCATGTTACTGTATATTGGTGTCATTGTTGTAAAAGCATATTCAAATTTCAATAGTTATAATTGTTAAGGTTCCTACACTTGTGGTTGATATATAGAAAAATTCTATGGTTATTCCTCTTGGTTGGATGATTTTCGCTCTTGAATGCAGATCCTGTGTTTTAATTGTTGATGCATGTTTCCAACTAGATGACGAGAGGGGGGGTCATCAATGGGGCTATATTCCTGCACTGTATAGAGTAGGAATATTATAAGCAATGAAGGAGAGCCCATGATGTATGTTTAAACTTTAAACATAAAAAAATGGAACTAGTGAAGATTGTATCTGTTCTTCACGTGATGGATGCATGTAAAGCTTTAACGTTATTCAATCGTCTACATGATAGTCAAGAAATCAAATGCGTTTGCTGATATCTCTATACAAGCCAACATGCCCAAAAACAAGCAAAACGAGAGTTAATTAAGTGCTAATGCTTACAAAATGGATGTACATACAGTTTGTAGCAAAACCCATAAATTCCTTTTACCATTGATTTGAAGCTTCAAATCATGTTATTCATATTCACTTATTCAAGAAATAAGTTACATTGATATTCAAGTCACAATTTTCAACAAATATGTTCTCACTATTGTTGTTTCAAGAAAAGGTCCCTTACCAATAATTCTGTCACTTGTCACTGAAACTTCAATAATTTAGCTGTATCAGTATCTTATCATTATTTACCATAGCATGTTCAATGTCATCTTATTTTTATGAAACTTGTATGCGATACTAAAATTTATTACATGTCATCTGAAGCACCATCAGGTTTCAACAACTCCATTGTTTCTGGTGACTTCTTGTCACCATAGCCCTACTTAGCTGGTCCCTGATATTGGTGTTGGTGTTGAACACTGGTACAGAATATCAGATACGTTGAGCTTTAAAAATTAGATATGTAAACACAACTATATAAATGTGTATATATGAATGTATGTACATGGGAAAATATAGTGGTTTAAACTACAATACCACATGGTGGTGCACACTCATGTTTGCATGGATTTAGCCACCAAATGTTAGATCTAACTGTACAGATGTCTTTAATATGGTTTATTTACTATATTAGTAGGTTTAATCATTATCCAATCTATAATAACTAATAAGATTCAATTTCCAAGCTAGTGAAAAATTGATGGCTTGCAATCCATGAAGATGAGGATGGTCTAACAATGACCCAAAGCACCATGT
Organism: Nuphar pumila; assembly: GCF_984573655.1. NCBI lineage: Eukaryota > Viridiplantae > Streptophyta > Magnoliopsida > Nymphaeales > Nymphaeaceae > Nuphar > Nuphar pumila. Next base: position 77,582,225 of record NC_143263.1, on the reverse strand, counting down.
TGGAGTGAACTTTGACATGTGAAAATAGTAAATAGAACATGCTCAACATGATAAAAAAGGGTAGTTTTTGTTTTTATAGATTAAATCTACGTAAATCAAGAGTCTACTACCACTAGTTATGGTAGTTCAGTACCACAAAATATTGACTCATTATTTTTGGTTGTCATTATGTTATCAACATACAATAGAATGATGGTAGCATCTAGAAACAATAAAGACTAGTCAACACTTCTACATATGCAACCATGAGTTCTTAGAACTTTGCAGAAGCTGTCAAGCCAAGCTTTCAAGGCTTGTTTTAGTCCAAAATTTCCTTCTTAAATTGTAAGACTTTGATATTCGTGTTCCCTTTAGGATAGCCATGGGGTTGCTTCATATACACTTCTTTCTTGTGATCGTTCCCATTGTCGCATTGGAACTCAACATCTCGTTGTAGTCGAAACCATGCTCCTGAGTGTAGCTCTTTTGCAACCAATGTGACCTTGATCGATTAAAAACTGACTTGTCTCCCTGGATAATGGATTTAGTTTTCCAATCTACCTTTACATATATGATGATGCCCATCAACCCAAAGTGGTGATTTTTCTGTGGCCAAATCCTAATTGTTTTCACTGTCTTGCAAATCACATAACTAGATGAGTGATCTTGTCCTTTTCTATAAACTTTAAAGTTGAGTAATACATTAAACTGCACATCATCAACTAGCTTGAGGAGAAATGTGATGCACCGGATCATAAACTAGGTTCTTCCACTGTAAGTCATGCATGATCACTGCTATGTCACATGGGTGTGGGTGCGGGTGCGGGGGTGCGGCACTTTAAAAAAACTTGGGTGTGTGGCAAAAAATATAAATATATATATATATATATATATATATATATAGTCCAAAAGTTGGACATAAATGACCCTGGGTGCGTTGACTGCACCCAGGGTCAGGTTGACCACATCGGGTGTGGGTGCGGGTGCGATGTGGGTGCGGCACCTAGTTGAAGAGTCCCTGTGACATAGGATCACTGTTATTTTGAGAATGCAGTGAAACTCAAATTTGGGCTATTACTACTCTATAAAAAGGTTTACCAACAAATCCATTGTCTACTTTTTACTAATTGTTGTCCAGAATTGAAATATAATATTAGCATTACTTTTATGTCTAATTTTTGGGCTATGATTATTTATCTTATTGGATCCTTGCCTTTCAGAATATGATTAGGTATTTTTTCTGGTCCTCTTCGTGGGATTGAAATTTCTTTTGGTTGCTTGTGTAGCATGTTCTTATTTGCAACACAGTAAATCGGCAAGAATCGATGTTTTTGATGTTTTAAGCTGGTCATGATAACGGCGGTGGACTAGATCTCTCCATATGAATCCTGGACCAATATATGTATCTAATGAATTGATGATGACACAGATATGAATTGGTTCACAGTCTGACATGCCAAAGTTCTGTTCTTTTATCTGTTTTTCCATAATTCACAAGGTTATCAAAGCCTCTGTAGTTTGATGAGCTGGTCTCTGTGTGGATTGATTACTATATATAATATTGAACTGATCTAATACCGATTAACCTAAAATGCACTGATTACATTCAGAAAACATGTAAATAAAATTTCTTTGATCAGCAAATCTCCTGCCATCCTTCTTTCCCTTGTATCCTTCTTATTTTGAAGCAATTTTTAATTCCTTGCCTTCAATTTTCAGATGTTCTGCATACTCCCATTTTGTTTGTCATTCAATTAGATCCTAGCATAAGAAAATGCTGCTTTGTTTATGTGGGTGTTGTCCATGACTCCATATTGATTATTTGCTATTACTTTGCTTATTAATTGAGTTTTCAACTTTGTATTCATGTATATGTACAATATTTTTGATGTTCATATATCTGCAGGGTCTGGTTAAACTTGCTGATTTTGGGGTGGCAACAAAACTCACTGAAGCAGATGTTAACACACGCTCAGTTGTTGGAACTCCTTACTGGATGGCCCCTGAGGTACTTCTCTTTCAGTATTGGAATTTGACACGAATTAGGTTCTCAGTTGTGGACAAGTTAATATCTTTGTTTCATTAATATAAGAACTATTTTTCATATGCTTAGTTGGCATAATTTCACAGTCAATAGCTGACAGATCCATACTGGATTTTATAAGAGATAATGGACCTGATCTGGTTTGTGGTTCCTTATGGGATAAGTTCTTTGGCACTTGTCAACCGGTTGAGGAACATTTGAACTGTCCACCATTGTATTAGTGGTGCATATATCTATATCTATCTATCTATCTATCTATCTATCTATCTATCTATCTATCTATCTATATATATATATATATATAGCGATTGGTTCCTCCTAAAGGTAGGTGGGTGTAGACAGTCTTAATTTTCAAGTTTTTAATTCTTTTTTTTTAAACTAACTTTAGAGATGTGATGTACATGAGCTGTTTAGTAGAAATAGGCCTTTGGGTCATCTGATTATGCCATGTAAGTAGGCTTTTATAAGGCTTCAAAAATTGACGGTTCAAAATTCATAAACATAAACTCATAAAATCATATTTTTTCATCAAAAAAATGTGATTCAATAGTTTATTCCTAGCAAATGGAATATGCTAAACACACCTGTGAGGTCAGATTTGCCAAACATGGCTTGCAACATAAGAAATCAGCAATGTCCACACCGTATGGACGGTTAGGAGGAACCAATTTCTCTCTCTCTCTCTCTATATATATATATAACTATAATTACTATTACAGTGAGAATGAGTCACCCTATGTAATGAGTCCAGTAGATTACAAGTTCATATCCTTTTGATTTGATGCATCCACAGCTGATAAGCATCTTTGCTTTGAGTATAGCCTACACTTTCTCTACTATGAGTGTAGACTAACAGTGAGTATCACCTACATGAAGCAAGCCCGCATGACACATATATAGCCTATCCTACTGCTTCACAAGCTGGAACTGGCTTTTGGCTGTATTGTTCAGGCAGTGACATCTCTTTCCCCTCCCTTACCATGCTTCCCCAATAGCCCATTTGTTAAGATCCTGTAGGCCTAAAAAGTGAGGTGACAGTCTTAGTTAAGCAAGCAGCTCCTCAAACTGCACTACAACCAACACAAGTTAACTGTGAAGATCCATAGTTGATGCTAGACTCAGATAGTGACCCTTTTTGGTTTCTTCAAGACTGAGCCACTTATAGGAACAAAGCTAATTTCAATATTGATGTATATATAAATATTATGAACTTATTGTGGATTTCTAACTACCAAGCCAGTTTCTTTATTGTCAATTGTTGCTAGGCTAGTTTGAGGGTGATGTCAGATCCATATGTAAAGGAGCTAGCAAGTTAGATAGGAGTTAGTAGAGTAATTGTTAGCGTTGACTAATGAAAAGATCTTTTTGTCACAAAGATTGGATGCAGAGGTTGCTCCCTTTTGAAGTTCCTCTGGAGGAGTTGGGGAATTTGGTTATAGTGTTGATGAGAAGATCTTTCTCTGAGGTGCTCGGTTGTAGAGGGATTGCAGCAAAAGGCCTCACCTTTAAATCTCTAGATGGAACATTATTAGCTCTGATTGGTCATCCTCTCTTGATTTAAAAGACTAGCCTATTGTTCTCCTTTGGTTAGAAAAAGGTATCAATACGAGAGCTATGAACAAGATTGATACTAGCAACTATTTAAGTACCTATTAGAGTACTTTCTTCTTAGGAAAAATACCCATAGAGCACCCGATGGTGGGCATGATGGATTGGGATCAACAATAGGCCACTTCATGGGACCCATTTGTTGCCCTGAGGATTATCTTTTGCAACACCGATTATGGAATGGAAGGGGGGTCACTCTTGAAGAGTCGCTCCCACTCATTGGATATGGTTTGATAAGGGCAATGAGGGGTAAACAATGGGAATATCCATATCTCAGCTTTGTGCGTCTTAGGGCCCTATTTCTTCTTTGATGGTTGGACTAATAAAATCTCATAGAAGTGGATAAAGAACTGTGGAAATAAGAAAGTATGGGACATGACACAAGCATCCTGATAGGAGATTCTATATAGGGTTGAACATAGGAAGGTGATAGAACAAAAATGGATCCTTGATTGGGACAAGTAGAAAATAATATGGGGTAACAAATGGGATGAAATGCTATGCAGTAGTAATTGGATCCTCCTGTCCTAATCCAAAAAGGTATTTGTCTTTTCCTCTTTACTAAGAAAAGGCCGGTGTTCAATGCCCAATCACATGGGAATTGACTCGCCAATTATGTTACTTGGACATTGACATACAGTAGGACTGTAGGACCACATAATTCATCAAAATTGTGAAAAAGGAGAGTTAGTTTTTAAATGGGACTGAACGGTGCTCAACTGTGGTAACAACAAGAGAATATTCTTACCAACTAGCTTGACTCCTTCAAAATTGAGAGAGAGAGAGAGAGAGAGAGAGAGAGAGAGAGAGAGAGAGAGAGAGAGAGAGAGAGAGAGAGAGAGCTTTCTGTACAATAAAAGGACGTTCCTACTCATTTTTGTGGAATTAGGACCCAATAAAATATATGAAGATAAAATAAGTTTAAACAAGGTTGATACAAAGTGTTCAACATTGAACACTTCGTGTTTGAGACACTCAAAATTGTCGGACATACGACATGGAGTGCCGATTTTTTTCTTGGACCCTTATATGTTGAAAAATAAAGTGTCCACAAAATGTCTAGGAGTGTCAGTGTTGGCGTTCAAGTGTCCAATGCCTCAAAATTTCAACATTAAGAAAATCATAAACCGCCTAACACAAAGTGCATTTGCTGAATGCATTCGTGGGGTCAAATTGGCAAATAAAGCTCACACCTATGCGATTCAGCTAGAGAGTATCATACTTTAGAGTGTAGCCAATATTTTTCTCGTATATATATATATATATATATAATATTGGCTACCCTCAACTCTACCATACCCTCTAGTAAAAACAGCTCATTTCTTCTCATTTTGATGATTCCCCCCTGATTTAGCCCTATGGATATGAAATATATGGTTTCTTTAGTTGAAAACAAGTTTTAGATAATCTGACTACATTTTATGAGTAGATTTTTTAAGGTTTTCAAATTTCAACAGTCCACAATGCATCACAATTTCGCGATTGACAAAATCATGTTTTGCATCAAAATTACTCGATCCAAAGTCTATTTCCTAGTAATGGATTATTTTGAATGCATTTGTTGGGTCAAATTAATCAGATAAAAGTTGCATCTATGAGTTTCAGCTAGAAAGTACGATGCTCTAGAGTGTAGCCAATATTTTCCATATATATATCATAGTCACTGATATCGTTGATATTTTAAAAATATCATGATATTATCTGTATTCAAGGTCAGCTGATAGTTTCCCAAGATTTTCAAAATATCGTCAGAATCGAAACTATCATGATATTTTTTTGAGATATTCTCGATATTTTCAAAAAAGGCTTTTTTATTTATATATTTTAGGCATCTTTCTTTGTTTCTTTCATATTTAAAAAACTTTTCTAATTGTTTCTTTATATTTTTTTTAAGAAAAATAATAGAAAACATATTGTTTTCCTATATTTTTTATCACCTATGTCATATAAGTGTGGATGTGGATGCGGGTGCAAAGGGTGTGACATGACAGTTTCAAAGAACTTGGTTCTGGGGTGCGGATATATATATATATATATGTTGTATGTGTGAATACGTATTTAAGTATATACTATAGATAAAAATGGACTCGGTTCTAGTTTTGGTCAGAAATGGACCTTGGTGCTTTTGACTATACCTAAAACTATGAAAGCCATATCCAAGTGTCTCTCCCGCATGGTGTATCATGGGTGCATTGGCCTTTAGAAGAGTTCGTGTTACATAGCTTATCACTATTTATATTTTTCAATTTTTAAAGCTTTCGAGATTTTCCCGAGAAAAATCACTTTTTGAAAATATCTCCGAGAAAAACCCTTGCCGAGAAATTTCCTTGAACAATATAGGTGACTATGATATGTATGTATGTATGTATGTATATAAGTTGACCCATGTGAGTCATGAAAACTCGATTGGCTCGGCTGAGTCTTGTGCAATGCTGGGTCGTTTACCCAATAAATGATTGAGCGTGTCAAGTAGAGTCAGCGAGTTTTTTTTTTTGAATAGTCCAGGGGGAAACCTACCTCCAACAAAACCTTGAGGTTTAAACATTGGACAAGCTTATCAATAATAGAGCCATTAATAGGTTGGTACTAGCAAATGGTTGCAAGCCCATAGAAAAACACTTATCACTGGGCATGATGGATTTGGATTTGCCAGGGGGTTCCCTATGGGATCCATTTGCTGCCTTGAGGATTACTCTTCACACTATCTGTTGAGGAGTGGAAGGGTGGGCGATGCTTGACGAATCACTCCCACTTGTTGCACAGGGCTGGTTGCAGTAGGAAGTGGGATTGATCAATGTTTTCAGCTTGTCCGTTCTAGAGTCGAATTCTTCTGTCTTGGCTGGACTAGTCAAATCTCATAGAAGTGGATAAGGAAGAAGTATGTAAATACGAAAGTATCGGAGGTGACATGGGCATATCTGATAGGACTAGGAGATGCCATGTAGGGTTCAACACAGGAAGATGGTAAAACAAGAATGCATCCTAGATTCAGATAACTAGAAACTAATATAATTATAGGGATAGGATGATATGTATACACTCCCAAATATATTCCCTGTATGTCTTTTTTCTGAAGAAGGGTAATGAGTGCGACAAATTACCGAATCATATACTATGGAACCCAATCCAACAAGTGTGACAATGTTGCTGTTCCAAGATGATCTTTTCACAAAGACTGCTGGCTTGCCCATCTTTCTGTTGGCAACAAGTTTACTTTTGTTGGTTATAATAACCTCAGCAGCTTTTAACCTTTACTTTTATAATTTAAGATTAAAGCTGTGGTTTGAATATTTTGATGCATTTTTAATTTTTCACTAAACCCTTGTCTCATTGCTTTTTCAACTATAATTCTACCTAAGCTTGTTGGTGTAGGCCTTATTGCAAGAGTATTATTGCTTGGTATACCTAAGCATGACAACTAATATTTGCCGATGATATTTTACTGTTTGGACAAGCAATCTCAATTCAATTTTCTACATTTTATCTCTTTTCAGAGGCTTTTGCGAGGCATGTAAAGTAATTTCTAATCAAGCAAAATGCAAACTAATGTTATTCAATGTTTTACTGTTTGGACAAGCAATCTCAATTCAATTTTGTAAGTTTATCTCTTTTCAATGGCTTTTGCGAGCCATGTAAAGTAACTTCAAATCAAGCAAAATACAAACGAATGTTATTCAACGTTGACATGAACACAAGAGAGCCTGCTGTAGTTTTGGTTGTGAAGCCAGCCAGCTGCATTAAGCTAACTTTGAGATGCTTCAAAAAATTGCGTTGGGAGAATATAGAAGTTCAGGTGGTTAAAAGATCACAACTATGGATAGAAAAATACCTTCACTTGGCTGGACAGGTACATTAATAAAGGATGTTTAGCTAGTATCCCAATTTATATGATGTCTATATTTTTTAGTTGCTAAGGAAATGGAAGGAGGTTGGTGAAGCAGTTAGGAGAAGCAGTCTTCCTTTGGGTTGGTGGGAGATCTTGTTGCCTACCATTAGTTTTGTGGAATATGGAATCAAAGCCTATTGATATTGGTGGTCTTGATAGTCGAAGGTTAAGTATGGTTAGCAAACTCAAAACTTACCCTCAATCGCCAAAGCTTGACTTGGTGACTTTGGATATGATTAGCTGACTCAGGCAATTCCTGGATATATTAAGGCAGGCAATCTGCCTTTAAGTTTCAACATGTTGACATGAATGCCCGGTCCCAGAATCTGTAAGATCTAAGTTCTCTTTTACAAAAGGCAAATCCATACCTTTTATTTTCATGCTCTTCGTCTTCATGGTACTGGAAAAGCATATCTTTTATTTTTATCTCCCCATCTTCAAGGGAACAAAGTGATTTCTTACGTGCTTGTGCTCATTTCTGATCAATCGGCGGCTTCTGGTCACTGACTTGTGTACTTTATATTAATTATTTTTCCTTCTCTTTGCTTCAAAAGATTTTAATTTGAACTCCATTATTTTTGTTTTGAAGAAAGAATCAGCCAATTAAATAAACAGTTATGTGTACAGCGATGTACAAGATGATAAGGTGTCATCTTCAAAAGATTAATTGCTTTTACTTGTTATTGTTTACATATATTTATCTGTATTATTAATTAGTTTTCAGTTATAGGCTACGAGTTGCAAACTTATGTAACTGTACCAATTTTATGCTATTGGAGTACTTGTAGGCTTTCAAAAATTTATTTGTAATTTCATGATATCATTATGTAATTCATGATCAATTATGTGTAATGCTTGTGTTTTGTTTTCCCTTATACTTGAATAAAGGCATTTTTACCTTAAAAAGGGGAAGAAAAGGAAGAAAAAAAATGGTTGTATGTACATTAACTTGAAATTACAACATTTTTCTTGTCTTTTATTCCTGCCTTTATTTCTCCCTCTGTTTTCCTGACATCACTGACATTTTGCTCTCTAGATACTTTATTCTATGTTTCATCTTTTCTTTGTTCAGTTGCAGGAATGAGAATCATATTTGTATGTTGTGGTCACCACAGCTTAAGGGACATACCATAAGTTGATGGTTGTTTTGCTTATTCAGGTCATCGAGATGTCAGGGGTTAGTGCTGCATCAGACATTTGGAGTGTTGGCTGCACGGCAATAGAGCTTTTGACATGTGTTCCTCCTTACTATGATCTGCAGCCTATGCCAGCTCTTTACCGGATTGTTCAGGTTCCTTCATGAGTACTTGTTACCAGAGTTGGTTCTTGTTAATGACTCTTTCTTGGTATTATATGTTTTGTCTTTTTCACTTATTATGGACTCCACCCAACTTCCACTCTTAGATATCACTGATCTACCCTTGTTTTTTTCTTTTTTTTTTGTTTTTTTGAATTCTTGAACACATTTGGCCATTTATAGAACATCCTAAAACTTTTCCATACCATTGTTTTAGCTTTAGGCTTTGTAGTTGACTTATTATGTCACAGGACGAACATCCTCCCATCCCTGATTACCTGTCACCAGGCATAACTGATTTTCTGCTTCAGTGCTTCAGGAAGGTGAGAAAAACATAAACGTATACAAAACATCTCAGCCAATTTATTTCTTTTCCTCTAAAATTTACCTGGAAAGTGTAGCTACTGTAGTTTAGATCATTAGATGTTATTATTTCATTGTTACACATTTTGATTATGATTCTAGAATGACTCTTTGTATCTCTATGTGTTATATTAGGTTCTCTTGCAATAGACATGTCTGTGATAATGAAAATCACTTTTCAGGATGCAATGCAGCGACCAGATGCAAAGAAATTGCTAAGACACCCATGGATTAGAAACTCAAGGCGTGCTTTGCAATCCTCTCTCCAGAGAACTGGTGGAATAATTAGGTAATTCTTGTTGCTTTATGTCAGAGAGTCGATTTTATGTTTTCTTTCTGTGGCCAACACAGACATTAGGGAATGTAAGTCATTTGTGTTATTTATAGATTGTATCAGTAATTCTTCCACAATTGGAGTCTCTAAAAAAGTTTAAACAGAAAAAGAAAATCCGCATGTTATGCTTAAATTAAGCATGCAAAATTTTAAGAATTTCTAATGTTGTTGACTTGGGAATCTCCAACATATATGTACCTGCATAAATCATAAGGTATGATGCTTCTCTTTTTCTCGTCTTTGTCTCTGTAGTGGAAAACTATGACTCGAGGCATGAGATTTGTGCCTTAACGTGAGGGGCCACAATGAGATGCAAGATTGATTGATGTGTGCACCTTCATGAGGTTTACAGCTATCTACTTCAGGGCTTATTGCATTTCCTCATGTATACTCTAGCATCTTACCTAAAGACACACACATGTATGAACACAGGTGTGTACCATACGATTGACACCATATCACCTGTTTTAATATGTACACAAATATTAGTACAAAACACAAATGTGAAAAATATAAAATTATAAGTGTTCATGCACAACCAGGAACTCAACTGAAAGATGCTTGCACTATGCGAGTAGTGAAGCACATAGGCTAAAGGGAAAGGAAGATGGGTATGCAATCAAATGCATAATAACATCATAGAATTCATGATAAGATACCAAGCTAATCTTAAAGGTATATTTGATCCAATCTTCTAATACACTTTGAATCAGCCCGTGATCATGCTAAAAAATCTAAAAATTGAAATCAATCTTCTAGATGACAATAAAAAATGACAAGTTCTTGCAAAAGGGAATGACAGACCCCAAATCGACAAGTTACCAGGGTAAGCAAAATAAAAGCAATTAAAAAGCTGTTATTTGATTTCAAAAGATAGTAAAAAATGTGTGAATTTAGTGGTAGGGCCTAAATTAAAAACTCAAAATGCACACCCATAAATTGGTGAAAGAGTATAAAAAATACCATCTAAAAGAAGTACTACAAGGATTAGGTTTTCCCTGGGGATCATGCGCATCCTTCTCACTAATGCATCCTAGGCAACTAAGGAGTTGACCTGGTTGGTCACATTTTTCTAAGCCTCTAGCTGATTACTTGGGAATTGCCTATAACAAATCCATTATCATTTCCTTTTTTTAAAATGCCAATCTATTGGGTGTATAACTACCATTCTCAGACTGACTACTATGTTACACCTATGCTAGAGCTATTTATCCAAACAAGCTTTATGTTTGTTTTATTCTGATTTCAGGCTTAGAAATGTTCTTTTTTTCCATCTTCCATGATAACCTTTTCTCTCAGTACTCAAAATTATATATTTCTTAATAATTTGGATTTGGATTTTGATGGAAGTGCTTCACCAATTCTTTTGTTGCAGCATCAAAGATGCCCCCCGCTCCTCTTTTTTTGTTTTCTTGAAATAATTATTTTTAGTTCTCTGGTTGTTTTTGTTGTATCAGAGTCCAATAATTATTTAACAGGCACACACCTTCCATCTGGAAAATTTGCAGAACTTTATCTTCTTCCTATTTGCAAATTTGCAACATTTTAACTCTTAATGTAACTTTCTGGGTAGAAAATTTTCATATCATAATCAAAACTAATTTCCACTCTGCTATGTTAGGAATATTCCTCAAGGTGTTTCAACTGTGGTTGAGAGGTCAATTGGAGATGGTGAAAGAAGTGATGAAAACAACTCTGTTAGGAACCAAAAAGTGGAGGCTTCTGAATTGGAATCTGTAAGACTTGATGTAGTTTTTTCTTTTGTATTTCAACTCTTTCAATATGGACCTTGCTCCCCGAGTTCATTTGCATAAAACCTGAGGTTCCCGTTGCCCACTAGTGCATACACCCAGCTTCGGCCTTGTGGCAAGGGATGTGCACATGTGGGTTTTGAATCTGTGTATTTCCTGTCAACTTGGTGACATTCACAAGTTGCCCCTACCAGATGACTGTAGCCTCATGGATGGAATTAATTATCATTCAATCTATCAGTTTAAACTGTTGAATCTATTGACTTTGCAAAAAGCTTAAGTTTGGAATATCTAATTGTAAGAGAACTAAGTTTTGTTTCTCAATTGTCCTTCTGTATGGAAGGATGCCAAACTAACTCTTTTGATTGCTAGGGTGATGCTGCAAATGATTTAATGCCAACTGAGGCAGCTGAAATGGGCAGATCAGATATGGTTCATAATGCTCACGTTGAAGGTGTTCCCAGTCGTGCAGAAAACAATTTGCAGTCAGATAATCTCGAGGCTAAGGAAAACTTGCTTTTGGATGAAGACCCGACACTAACTTTTCATGAAGAGTCATTAAAAAGGACCGCTTCGGATAAGGTATTATCTGCTGAGGAAGAACATCATTTGCATGTGACTGATTCTCCGGAGCCTGTAATCTTGTCAAATACCGAGGAGCTTGACAGGAGATCCTTAAATGAGGAAACGAACTCTCCCAAAGGATGGAAGAAAAACAATTTGATTAATGCTTCATCTGTTGATGCTAAATTTAGAGAAGCCAAGTGCAACGGAAGTTTTAGACATGAAGATAATGACTTTGTTGGCTTGGACCATAATGCTCAAGAATACAGCCCTCAACAGGTTCTTTTCTTTCAGTCATTCTCCCATTAGTTCTTGCTTCTTTTACTTTTAACTGATCTATTTTGTGGATGAACATCTTCTTGCCTGTTAGATTAGCAAAAGTGTTAAGTGCAATAGTGATGTCTTCTCTGTTTTAATATTTTTGGTTGCCTTGCCATCTATTTGTTGAAACCTTTTTCTGTAGTTCATGAATTGCTTTGGTATAGTTGAATGTTGGATTAACTGATCTGCATTGACTTATTATTCCATCGACCTCTTTCTTTTGATGGAATGGAACCCCTTGCTTTCTGCATGAAGCTTATTGGTCTGGCTCCCAGTGGTTGCCCCCCCAATGGTGGCAAGGGTTTTTGGGGAATATTTTTATACTGCATTGCACATCACATCTCTGATATTTTGAGCCCCATCTGGCCTTCCTCTCTGATTAGGCTGTAAAAAAAGCAAGAGAAATACAAAAGAGCCACCAAGGGTATACAATGATCAAAAGAGAGTGCACAAACACAAGTCCACAAATGGACAACACACAAGATCACAAGTGCCACCAATGGACATACAGAGAAAGCACAAAACATAAAAATAATAAATCTTTATTGAGTTAGAATGCTTAGGAAAGCGTTAAAGAAAATAGGGACAAGTGGTCCCTTTTTATATACATTTCAAAAGTGGCCAAGGGAGCCCCATATGGCTGTTGCGAAGCTCCCAAGTCCCAACGACTATAAGGGCTTTTGACTAAAAAGCCTTCAATCTTATTTTAAGTGACAAATAGGAAAAAATAAAAAGAAAATAAAAAAGGCAAATCTGCCCCTAATGGGCAGTACCTATTACATGTTCACAGATTTACAAAAATACCCCTGGAGGGTATAACCTATTACAAAAGAGAAAACACACACACACATATTGGTCACTGTTCTCCAAATCCTACAGTCAATTTTCTAGCCTTCTGCCTAAGCTCTGTGCTGTTCTCCCCCTATTTGTTGTTTCAAAATAGGTTGAAATGTATGAATTGCAATTTCTGGTTTTGATTTAGAATATCATATTTAAACTCTACAGGAGTCTATGGAGGCAAAAATGTCAAAGTCAGTCATTTACATTATCAATCACATATTTTGGCAGTGCTATAGAATTTGTAAAATGATGGCTTTCAGATTTTTGGTCTACCCTACAAGAAAAAAATGCATGATCTTGTGGGGCTCTTTTCTTCCATTGGAGGATCCAGAAAGACATTTTTTAGTTTCCATGGTCGAGTGGCTGGTTTCCAGGGGTTTATTGGGTTTGGCCCCTAGCTATTGGGTCTTAGGAACTTTTATTTTTGTCTTCACCATTGCCTTTTTGTTTCAATGTTTATGTATTGATTCTCTTTTCTCAGAATGTGTTTAAGTCAAGTTTTATGGCAAAATCAAAGAATTATTCATAAATTTAACATTAAATATTTGCATTAAATATTAATTTGTTTGACTATTCAGCTTTTCTCCATCTTTAATAATAGTAAAATGCCTAAAATTTTAGATACATTCTTTTGGGGTTCAACTATAACATACAGTGACATTTGGCTATGTAGTATGTACACTAAAGCAGCAACCTTGAAGCACAAGGGAGATAAGGACAGACAATTTAGGTCAACAGTAGACTAGTATCAACATGTACCATGAAGTCAACTAAATGTGGGTGAAGGGTCTCTTGTACTAAGCCCATGGAGATGTTTTAAGACTTGAAATATGCTTTTTCTAGTATTTACTTTGAATCTTTGACTATTCTCATCTCACTTGAGAATGAGAATCAACAGTACAAGCTAAAAGTTGGTACACAGTGGACAGAACCTCATGATTCACATGTACGAACTCTCTCCTTTACCAGTGCTAATTACGTTTCTCATTCACTAAAACCGTCTGTAGTTGCCTGTTATAGTTCCTAGTTAGACTATTGCCTTATAACATCCCAAGGTGTAGAGAGGGAGAATACCAAGGCTTGAACGGTTGAACCCTTGATCAGTCCTTAAAAGTCACTATGTTTCAAGCACTTTTCCTGACAGGCCAAGGCAAAGCTGGTTATAACATACCAAGTTGTTCGAGTTATAAAATTAAATATTCTTTCCCTCCTTCAAATGCATGTGTTTTGAGTCCTTAATTGGTGGTTCATACAATCTTCTTGTTTATACTTGGCATTCACTTCTTTGACAGGACATGAAACCATCTGTTGCTTCTGGTATTGAACTGAGTAGATTCAGTGACACACCAGCAGATTCTTCCTTGGAGGACTTGTTTCAGGAGCCATTAGATAGAATTCATGACGAGCACGTAGCTGAATCTTCAACTTCTGCATCTTCTGCTCAGTTAAGCCAACACAACAAAAACACACATGAATCTGGAAAAACTGACCTGGCGAAAAAGCTCAAGGCTACAATGGTTCAGAAACAAATAGAACATGAAAAAGGCCAGAAACGTGGAGGTGACCTGATGTCTTTCATGATGGGTGTTCTTAGGGAGGATGTAATGGGTATTGATGGTCTGGTAAGCTATCATGATAACTATCACTGGCTAATATAATTTTCTGTTCTTTTTGTTCTTGATAGAACTGGACTGCCATCGGTTGTACTACATATTCTGTTCAGAAACCCACTTGCTTAGGAAGATCTTTACAACTTTGTTGACTGCAAGTGTTTTGACCTTTGGACTTGCAGGTATTTGATGGCAAGTTGTCTGGAGAAAACCTTTTTCCTATACAGGTTCATGCTATTTTCTGAATATCTGAAAAATTACTTGTATGAACTGTTTCACTTGTGAAGTTATTTGATCTTTTCATAGTGATGAACACTTCTTTTATAATTTTCTGTTCTCGGAATCTTACTTTCTCCATAATAAAAAAAAATGATAATTATGTCCTGGATTCATTAGAAAGCTTAAGCTGTTTATTAGTTGCAGCTAGACTATTTATAGCATGTACACAGCGAGAGGAATGGTCACAGTGCAATTCCTAGACATTTTAGTTCACTTGTTTTTGTAAGGGACCTTGGAGTTGTAGCCAATGATGTGAAACTTCATTCACATCACAAGCAGAATGACAAGATTTCTATAATTTTTATATTGATTTAAAAATAAAAGGTAATTTTTATATTGTTCTAAAAATAAAAAGTAAATTGATTTTTTTTGAAAATTTAGTAATGATAAGAGAGATCTGGGAAGAGAGGAATATATGTGAAGTGGACCAGCTGCTTCCTTAGGCAAGTGCCTTTGCCACGTTGCAATGGATGACCCTTGTTTTCTTCATCGCTGTTTTGCTTTTGTCAAACATATGGTTAAATCTATATTCCTTAATCATTATTTTTGTGAAATATTAAAGTAATTTATTGTACACTTAAGCTTGTGAAGGAATATGCTGTTTGACATATTATAGAACAATCTTTTCATAAAATATAATTAGTTAAAAGTAATGGGCATAAACTGCCTGAATGTTTTTCACTTTTTTTTTTTTTACTTTTTTTGTTCTATTTTGAGCCGAAAGTAATTCAACATTACCACTCATGAAGATCAACAAAATGTTGAACCCATGAACTGAACAAGAACAAAAGCCAAAACAAAAGAAAGCACAAGAGAAAAGAACATTAGACAGATAAAATGGGCTCACGCCATAGCCGCGTGCCCAGATTGCGACAAGGGATAGTTAGCATCAGCAGGAGGGAGTGGAAGATCACTTCAAAAAAAGGTTGGCAAATTTGTAAATCAATCTTGGTCTGTTTAGATCTCTTCAAAAAAAGGTTAAAGTTCATGTGCTAGAGTCAATGTACTGTCCTATACAAAATGATACATGTTTGATTTCATTTATGGACAAAATGGGCATTCCTTTCTTGGTTTCTATATTCTACTCTCTTGCATGATTTTCGTCACCAGTTTTAACTATTTTCCTGATAACCTGGCCAAAAGTGAATTATGTTTCTTATGTTCATTTTTCTTTTTTTCCTTGCATTCAGGCTGTTGAATTCAGCAAATTAGTTGGTTCATTGAAGCCAGAGGAACCGGAAGATGTGATTGTCTCTGCTTGTCAAAAGCTTATTGTTTTGTTTCACGAGCGTCCTGAGCAGAAACATGTTTTCATTACTCAGCACGGTTTGTTGCCTCTGATGGAACTTCTTGAAGTTCCAACAACTCGTGTGAGTAAATGCTATTTATGATAGTTAGATTACATGTTTGAGTTCTCTAATAATTGCTTGGTAGGGCAAACACAAACCTGGTTTTGCAGCAGATGGCCTGACAAATCATTTTGAATCGGTTTGTACACAAACTGATGATCTATATTCTATAAGTGCAGGTTATATGTTCTGTACTGCAAATTATTAACCAGTTGGTGAAAGACAGTGCTGATTTTCAAGAAAATGCTTGTCTGATTGGTCTGGTGCGTGTTTTCTTAATAGGATCCATTCTCTCTGTCTTCAGTGTCTTAGCTTTTCAGGCTTGAGGCCATGGTTGTCTTCAACAAAGACTTTTTCTTAGTATTACTTTTATCCCTCCTACCCCCGTTCTCCATTATTTTCTGATGAGTGCAAGCAACTGGATCTACAGATTCCTCAAGTTATGGAATTTGCAGTGCCTGATCGGCCTCGTGAAGTTCGTATGCAGGCAGCATATTTCTTGCAACAGCTTTGTCAGTCAAGGTATTATTTTGAGTTTGTGTATACGATTCTTATGCAACTAATCTGCTTCAACTAATTTTTGACTCTTTTTTTTACAGTGCCTTAACTCTGCAAATGTTCATTGCTTGTCGTGGAATACCAGTTTTAGTGGGTTTTCTGGAGGCAGATTATGCAAAGTACAGGTATGGACTTTCCTGTGTTTATATACAGATGCCTTCATACTTGATCACAACTATATATATCAGATTAATAGCTGTTATTCTTGATTATCATCATATATGTGATCATTTCAGAGGACTTTTCTCCTCAATTTTCTTTCTCCTTTTTTCTGCCATGAAGTAACTGACATTTTCCCTTTGATATTCTCCTCAGGGAAATGGTCCATCTTGCTATTGATGGCATGTGGCAGGTCTTCAAGCTCCAATGTTCCACACCAAGAAATGATTTTTGTAGGATAGCTGCTAAGAACGGGATACTCTTAAGGCTTGTTAACACCCTTCATAGTTTAAATGAGGCTGCTAGATTGGCCTCCATATCTGTAGGTGGTGGGTCTGCCGGAGCTGATGGGGCAACTTCACGGCCTCGTTCTGGTCCTTTGGGTCCTAACAATTTTTTTTCTGTGCAATGTGAACCTCTCCCCTGCTCTGATGAACATGAACCTTCCAAGGTTAGACTTGGACTGAATGACTTTCATCTGTTCACTGGAGCTCTAGATTCATCTAAGGCTTTGGTCTCACATCCTCAAAGGCCTGATCAGCATCCTGAACCATCACTAGTTTCTAGATCTCTGGAGACTGTAAATCAGGAAAATCATAGATCTTCAACAAGTAAAGACGGTGCAAGTCCTATGGCCAAGGATTGGGATCAATTGGATCTGAGGAAACCTGAATCCTCCAAGGCAGAGTCTGACACTCATAGACAGCAGCGTCTCACTAATCCAAGTAGGTTATCAGTCGATAAGCCTTTGAAGCAACTGGATCGTTCATCAGACGGAATGGCTGGAAGCTCTAATACTCAAGCTTCTCATCATGAGCAAGTCCAACCTCTCCTAAGCTTGCTAGAAAAGGAACCTCCTTCACGGCACGTTTCTGGTCAGCTTGAGTATTTTAAACACCTCTCTGGTCTGGACAGGCATGAAAGTATTTTACCACTTCTACATGCAACTGCAGAAAAGAAACCAAATGGTGAACTGGATTTTCTAATCGCAGAATTTGCAGGTAACTCAGTTTTCCATGTGAAACATAGTTTTTTAACACATATTCTAGAAATTTATGATTTTATAATAAAATTTGCCTTGATGGTAGTCTTTTGATGTTCAAATGCAGTCTGTCTGTGCTAAATGCCTATAACTAACGTTTGGGATTCTAAAATTCTACCTTCATCACTTATTTTTATTTAGCCCCAAGGTATTGGCAGTTAAGGAGGTGATTACTCCAGGGTGAGAGATAAGTCTAAAAGAATATTCACATGCTATGACAATGGGGCAGAATTCCGTGCTTGTATGTGAACTGTCTTAAGAAAAATACATTTTGTCTTTGAGATATGGCTAAAAGCCTAAAAGGATCTTCTCAAGCTAAAATAAGGGAAAATATTTTTAAACTCATAAAATCTAGGATTCTTGAGCCAATCAGTTTCAAGAGACTAGATTGCCATTAAATATCTTGGGCTTGCAAGCTTGCTTCCCAGATACTTCTTCTGCATGTCTTTCTATTCCTGTGTTTTGTAGGTTGAATTTGAAGTGTGATCCTTAAATTGGTAAATGTGAATATTACTTATTAAATATCTTAAAATATTATCACCCTTGGATCCACTAAAAGGAAAAACAAACGACGTTTCTTAAGATATGGAACGCAAAGGGTTTTAGTCAAAGATGAGGAGATTAAGGAGAGATGGAAAAATGATTTTGATAAGCTATTTAATGAAAGTCATGCTCAGGATCTTGGAGACTTCTCCATTCCTTTTCATGAGATGAATCATGACTTCATGCGCAATATTCAAAAGAAAGAAATTGCAGAGGCTTTGAAGAAAATGAAATAAAAAAGGGCAGTTGGCTCAGATGGTATTCCTATCGAGGCTTGGAAATGCTTGGGAGAGAAAGGTTTAGAATGGTTGACAAATCTTTTTAACAAGATTTGGCGGACAAATAAGATGCCTAATGAGTGGAGGAAGAGTACTTTGGTGTCTCTATATAAGAATAAGGGTGATATACAAGATTGTACAAACTATCGTGGTATAAAACTCA
Source organism: Nuphar pumila (assembly GCF_984573655.1). Classification (NCBI taxonomy): domain Eukaryota; kingdom Viridiplantae; phylum Streptophyta; class Magnoliopsida; order Nymphaeales; family Nymphaeaceae; genus Nuphar; species Nuphar pumila. The sequence continues at coordinate 77,563,257 of NC_143263.1, read as the reverse complement.
TGAGTCATACTATGAAACTTTGGGAGAGGGTGATTGAGTCTAGGTTGGGGAAGGTTGTCATGATATCGGAGAATCAATTTGGTTTTATGCCTGGAAGATCAACTATGAAAGCTATACATCTTCTTAGACAACTTATTGAGAGAAATAGAGAGAGGAACAAAGATTTGCATATAGTTTTTATTGATTTGAAGAAGGCATACGATAGAGTACCTAGGGACGTTCTTTGGTGGACAATGATGAAGAAAAGTGTTTCTCTCAACTACTAATTATACTAATTAAAGATATGTATGAAGGAGTAGTAACCAATGTACGCACTTGTGAAGGGGTGATAACCAATTTTCCTATAACGGTTGGGTTATATCAAGGATCCTTTTTAAGCCCTTTCCTATTTGCTATAGTGATAATGAGCTTACGAGATCAATTCAAGGAAATGTGCTGTGGTGTATGTTGTTTGCTGATGATATTGTTTTGATTGATGAGTTTAGAGCTGGGGTTAATGCTAAGTTAGAATTATGGAGATAGACATTGGAAGCAAGAGGTTTTAAGTTGAGTAAGAGTAAGACAAAATACATGGAATGTCAATTTAGTAAGCAACAAAGTAGTGATGGGAGTGTAGTGAAGCTTGGTGAGCAAGAAATGCCGGTGGATGATTGTTTCAAATATTTGAGATCTATCATTCAAAAGTATGGAGAAATTGATGGAGATGTAAATCATAGGATAAAGGTTGGGTGAATGAAATGGAAGAGTGCAACTGGAGTGTTGTGCGATCGTAGAATGCCATTGTGGTTGAAGGGAAAGTTTTATAGGACGACTATTAGGCCCGCTTTACTATATGGTACGAAATGTTGGGCTGCCAAGAGACATCATATTAAAAAAATGAGTGTAGCTGAGATGCGCATGCTGAGATGGATGTGTGGAAATACAATAAAAGATAAGATTCGGAACGAAGAGATACGTAAGAAGGTAGGCGTTGCACCCATTGAAAATAAGATGAGAGAGAATCGTTTACGGTGGTTTGGACATATTCGACGAAGGCCTAATGATGCTCCAGTTAGAAGAATGAAGAAATGAGAAAAATATATTAGTTAAAAGAGGTCGGGGTAGGCCTAGGAAGACATGAATGGAGGTGATAGGAAAGGATATGAATGCTTGGAACCTCACCGAGGACATGGCATTGGATAGAAATGATTGGAGGAGAAGGATTCATGTGGAAGACCCAGAATGGTTTTCTTTTTTTGGTTCATATCGCCGACCCCAATTGTTTTGGGATGAAGGCGTAGTTGTTTCTTAAGATATGGAAATTGCTTAAAATATTTTCCTTTCCTGGTCCTCTCTAGGTTTTACAATGTGTGCTCTTTTATATACCATATTATTATTTCTAAAATTGCTGAAAGAATTGCCAAGCACGAATGCACACATGTTATGAAACTCATAAATCTTTGTCATCCATCCTACCATTAAGTAATTCATGTTTCTGTTCTGACATGATTTTCCTTGCTTGTCTAAGCTTTCCTAAGGTCTTTTTTCTTCATTCTATCCTTTTCACGTCTGCTTTTCTCCTTTTTCATGCTGTATTTTGACTATGGAATAGTGTGATGACTTAGTGCACCATCAGTTTATGCCATTTACTATAATTGCTATATGACTGCTACCAGAAATACCTGAAGGAGAGAACGGTGGATGAACCCTTTTCATTGTATTCTGAAAATCTAGTTTCCAGTTATCTCTAGCTAGCCATGCTAGAAGAGTTTTGAACTTTCTTTTCCATTATGCAGAAACAAATCTAATGTATTGTTCCACCTTGCTTTTCATTCACAGCTAGCAGCTTCATCAACCTCTGCAATATCCTTGACTTCCCGAGTCAATGTGCTTAGCAATTCCATTATAAGAAATTAGTGGTAGTAGATCATGTAAAGTTGACAAATGTCGTATCCCTTGGGTGATTCTCTTCTCAGTAAGATTGAATAATGTCATATGCATTTTTTGAGTGCTGTTATTGACAACCTCATCAACCTGTGCATTAGAGCTGACTTCCTGAGTCCTCTGTGACAAGAGTGCTACATAATCATGTGAGGTTGAAGTAGAGGTCATAACTTTTAATTGATAAGGCAGGTCCCTTTGGATGATTCTCTTTATCCAGTATCATTTCAATGATTTAAGAGAGTTCTTTCCACTTGTTTCTTTATAGTAATGTTTTGAAGATGTTAAGGAATTGAGTTAAATATTAAATGGTTCCATTTTGCTTCTAAGCGAGTTGAAGCTTTTCCCTTGTAAGCAATGAATGTTCTAGGAACTTGTCTGGGAATGAGTGTGCAATGTTTGGCAATTTAAGCGATACAAAGGCCAATATAATTTTAGTCAAAATGATTGACTTAATGGGGAGATTTGTTAAATTATGTATATATTAATATATATATACATATACTTATATATATACATTTGTATATATATATAAGTATATATATATATACATATATGTATATATACATAATTCTGTTTCTTTTTCTGTTTTTCTGTACAACCAAAAACCCGATAGGGGTGTTTTGGTAAATTACCATGTAATTTTTCCTTTTTTTCTTTCTTTTTCTCTTTTTCCTTTTTCTTTTTTATTTCTTATTTTTCTCTTTGGAGTACCATAAGGGGCCCCACCCATCTAGTCGTTGGGGCCCCAACGATCATATTTATGACCGTTGGGGCTCCCAACGACTAGAAGGGAGCCCCCTTTATGGTCTCCTTTTAGTTCTCCTCCTCTATAAATAGAGGAGGCTCTCTCCTTGTAAAAGCATTGGGTTTTCACCCTCCTCTTTCTTTCTTCAATAATATTCAACTTATGACTTTAAGTCATTTTCTACTTTTGTGAGTTTTGTGTATATACTTTTAGTGTTTGTGTTCTTGGCTCTTGTGGTCACTCTTAAAGAGTGCTTTTGCTCTATTGGTGCTTCCGCCTCTCTTCATTACATGGTATCAGAGCTTGGTTGGTGATTGGGCTTCTCTTTGCTATCTTGGGATGTGTGCCTCTCAAGCTTTTGAAGAAAGAAAGAATATTTGGTGCCGATGGAACATGATTCTAAAGTTGAGCTTTCTTTTAAGCTCAATGGGTCCAACTATCTTATGTGGGCCTCCGCTATGAAAAATCATCTAAGAGGTAAAGAAACTATGGGGTTTTGTTATGGGAACTACTCCCGAACCTTCTCTTGTTCTCACTAAAATCGAAAATGAGGTTGAAAAAGCTTTAGATGGCGATGAACGCATCAAAGCTATCAATGACCATCAATCCAAAGTTGAGGATTGGGAAAGTAACCATGCCAAAATTTTGGCATGGTTTATGAACAATGTAGACCTAAAAAATTGTGCTAATATTGCCAAATTTAGGAGGGCCAATGAGGCATGATTTTTTTTAAGGGTATGTATACCCAAAAGGATCTTGTCCGTCAATTTTTTTGTCAAGAAAAAATCCGTTCCACCAAACAAATGGATATGAGTGTTCGAGACTACTTTAGCTCTCTAACTCCTCTTTGGGATGAACTTGTTTTTCTTGAGTCTAAATGGGTGACTCTGGAAGATATTGAGTTAAGAAGGGAATAAATTGAAAAAGAGCACTTTTTCCAATTTCTTCATGGTCTTCGACTGGAATTTGAACAAGTTAGGGCATCCCTTCTCCATAGAAGTAAAACCTTACCCATTGAAGATGCCCTTGCCGAAATATGCCAAGAAGAAACTCGACTTGGCCTAAGCATTAAGAGTGATGAAGTTTTGGCCGTTACTAGGCCCAGATCAAATGTAAAAACATATAGACCTCCTCACTTTAACAAAAATAATGGGCCTAGAAAGGGAGTAATATGTCATTATTGTAATGAATCGGGGCACATTAGACCGGTTTGTCCAAAGCTTAAAGGAAAAGCAGCCGCGGTTGGAGAAAATTCTCCTAAGAATGAAGAAAAAAGTGCCAAAGAGGGAGATATCAAAGAAACTCTTAATCATATCTCCGAAGTTCTCCAACATCTTCTCAAGACTTCTTCTTCAACATCCGGAGCCGCCATCGCCTATTCTTCATCACCTCCAGGTATGTGGATATTAGACTCCAGTGCTTCCTTTCATATGACATCTCATAAAAACTCTCTTTCTAATGTTTTTTCCGAACCTATATCCTCTTATGTTTCAACGGTCGATGAAACATCTTCAAAAATTGAAAGTATTGGAACACTTGATTTTAAAAACTCTCAAAACTTTTTCGTTCCTAAAGTAAGAATCGTTTCAAAGATTAATCTAAATCTTTTTTCTGTTTCCCAAATCACCGATCATGGATACCAAGTTTCTTTCTCACCTAAAGATTGCACCGTGCAAGATCTTCAGTCAGGGAAGCTGATTGGGCAAGGCCATAGAAGGGGTGATCTCTATTTTATGGATTTTTTGACTCTTCCATCTAAGTCATCTTGCAATCTTGTAAAGGACAAAAGTATTGGAATTTGGCATGAGAGACCTGGTCATCCAAAATTTGTAAAAATGTCTCTTTTCCCTTTTTTGAACAATACTTGTAAAGACAATCACATGACTTGTAAAAATTGCATTTTTGGGAAATCTAAAGCTACTCCATTTCCTCAAAGAAATTATTTCACCACTCGGCCTTTTGAACTTGTTCATTCCGATGTATTGGGACCTTCTCCTATTTTGTCCAAAGGAGGTTTTTCGTACTATGTGGTCTTTATTGATGACTTCACTCGATTTACATGGATTTATTTCTTAAGTCGCAAATCCGAAGTTTTCTCATTTTTTAAAGAATTCCATGCGATGGTTAAAAATCATTTTTTAGAAAATCTATCAATTCTTAGGTCTGATTTGGGAGGCGAATACATGTCCAATGAATTTCAAAGTTATTTAAAAGAAAATGGAATTTGTCATCAACGTTCTTGTCCCAACACTCCGCAACAAAATGGTCTTGCGGAAAGAAAGCATAGACACATAATAGAAACCACAAGAACGCTATTAATTTAAAAAAATATTCCAAAATCCTTTTGGGCCGAAGCGATTCTAACCTCAACATACCTTATCAATAGAACCCCTTCATCTTCTTTGAAAAATCTTTCTCCATTTGAAAAACTTTACAATATGTTTCCCGATTATAAAAGACTAAGAATTTTTGGATGTAAATGCTTTGTTCTAACTCGCAAAAATGATAAACTTTCTCCTAGGGCTATTGAATGTATTTTCTTAGGATATGGCGAAAAATAAAAAGGTTATCGATGTTTTGACATACTAACTTTATATCTCAAAAGATGTCACATTCTTAGAATAAGAAAATGGTTTTTCGCACCAACCAAATGAAAATATTGATTATTTCTTTCTATTTGACTTGTTGCCTCAAGAAAACATCATAGATGATCATATTGATCCTAGTGAACCTCTCATTGAAGATCATTTTGAACATCATGATGATCAAAATTTAGAAGAAAATGTTTCAAGACAAATACAAGTCTACTCTAGAAGGAATGAAAGAAATCCACCTTGTGCCCTTGAAAAATTCTCTCAAAGTGAGTTGATCGAAGAAACCTCTCAAAGAAGATCAAATCGTATTTCCAAAGTACCATATAGATTTGTTTTTTATGATTTTTTTTCTCCAAATTTTCGAACATGTCTACTTGCTCTTCACTCCTTTCATGAACCATCTCATTACAATGATGCTAAACAATATGCTCATTGGAGTGAAGCTATGGAACTTGAACTTAATGCTCTTAAAAGGGCACAAACTTGAGAAATCATTGATCCACCCAATGACAAGAAACCTATTGGATGTAGATGGGTTTTTAAAGTAAAAACTAAGAGTGATGGTTCATTAGAAAGATATAAGGCTAGGTTAGTAGCCAAAGGATATGCCCAAGAGTATGGGGTAGATTATGATGAAACTTTTACCCCAGTTGCTCGAATGACTAGTGTTCGAGCTCTTATTGCTATAGCCTCTATTAAAAAATGGTCAATTTTTCAACTTGATGTCAAAAATGCCTTTTTGAATGACAATTTAAATGAAGAAGTTTATATGGAACCTCCTCCAGGTATGAATTTAAATGAAAAAATTTTAAAATTAAAAAAGGCCTTATATGGACTTAAGCAAGCTCCTAAAACTTGGTATGACAAGTTTAGTAATGTATTAATCAATTTAGGATTTACTTCTTGCTATACTGACACTGTTCTTTTTGTTAAGAAGACATGTGACTCCATTGTTATGCTTCTGCTATATGTTGATGATATGATCATCACTGAGAATGACAAAAATGGGGTAAATGATGTAAAGTCTATGTTAAAAGAAACTTTTGATATGTCTGATCTTGGATACTTAAGATATTTTTTAGGAATTGAAGTGGCTTATTCCGCGCGATGATACATCCTATCTCAAATGAAATTAGCTGCAGAAATCTGTACCAAATCAGGAATATCCGATGAAAAGAAAGTTGAGACTCCCGAAGTTGCCAATGCAAAACTGAGACTTGAGGATGGTGTTTCTCTTGAGGATTCAACCCCCTTCCGTCAATTAATTGGATCCCTCACCTATCTATCCATCACACGTCCAGATATAGCTCATGCGGTTCATGCACCAAGTCAGTTTCAGCATGCACCTACTTCGGTTCATATGGCGGCCGTAATGACAATTGTGCGATACATCAAAAATACCATCTCCAAGGAACTCTTCTTATCCTCTTCCTCATCTCTTGAGTTAACTGCTTTTACTGATGCTGACTGGGGAGGAAATCCCAATGATCGTATCTCAATTACGGGTCTTTGCATTTTTTTAGGTGAATCTCTCATTTCGTGGAGATGCAAGAAGCAGCAGAAGGTCTCACTATCATCCACTGAAGCTGAATATCGGGCCATGGCAATGACAACTATGGAAATCATATGGCTCAGAAGTCTTCTTGGTGACATGAGCATTCACATTTCCACTCCCACCAAGCTCTACTGTGATAACAAAAGTGCGATATACATTACCGGCAATCACACTTTTCATTAGCGGACCAAGCATATCAAAATGGATTGCCATTATGTTCGAGACAAATATCTCAGAGGGACCATCACATTACCATATGTTACTTCAGAATATCAACAGGCTGACTTCTTCACCAAGGCACTTCCAACTCCATGATTCATGTTTCTTCTTAGCAAACTTTCGGTCTTCTCCCCGTAAAGTTTAAGGGGGCGTGTTAAATTATGTATATATTAATATATATATATATATATACACATATACTTATATATATATACATTCGTATATATAAGTATATATATACATATATGTATATATACATAATTCTTTTTCTTTTTCTGTTTTTCTGTACAACCAAAAACCCGATAGGGGTGTTTTGGTAAATTACCATGTAATTTTTCCTTTTTTATTTTTTCCTTTTTTTCTTTCTTTTTCTCCTTTTCCTTTTTCTTTTTTATTTCTTATTTTTCTCTTTGGAGTACCATAAGGGGCCCCACCCATCTAGTCGTTGGGGCCCCAACGATCATATTTATGACCGTTGGGGCTCCTAACGACTAGAAGGGAGCCCCCTTTATGGTCTCCTTTTAGTTCTCCTCCTCTATAAATAGAGGAGGCTCTCTCCTTGTAAAAGCATTGGGTTTTCACCCTCCTCTTTCTTTCTTCAATAATATTCAACTTATGACATTAAGTCATTTTCTACTTTTGTGAGTTTTATGTATACACTTTTAGTGTTTGTGTTCTTGGCTCTTGTGGTCACTCTTAAAGAGTGCTTTTGCTCTATTGGTGCTTCCGCCTCTCTTCATTACAAGATTGAGATGTCTTTAGCATCTTGAAGTGCTTGTAAGCAGGGTTTTAGAAGGCAAAAGGCAAGGCAGTAATTTGAAGTGAGGTATATACCTCGAAATATAACAAGGTGAAAGCTTGAAAACTTAATTGTAATCATTGACAATACAAGAAGCAGGGGGGTATTTGAAGGTTGCTTAAAGTTAAGTAAAAGTAAAATGAAATTAATATCAAAATTAACATAGAAAAAAGGTGGAGTTGGAGTTGTAATATTTAGGTGATCAAAATTGCTGCAGAGAACACTCTTGTCTGCCATAGAGTATGAATGTGTTTGAACCCAAAGTGGAGTTTTTTTCCTTTAAAATGCCTTGAGACAACCTTGAATCATTGAGGCACATGATTTTTTGGAATTCTTCTTTTAAGTATCATTTGTATAAGCATTGAGCAGTGCTGTTAGTATGCTAACTTGTGGATGTTCATTTGGATATAGTCAAGGGGTGTCGATTATGGGAACAAACTCAAGCTGTTACCTGTTGTATGATGATACAGATTAGAATTTTAGGAGCTAATGTTAATATTTAGGGTGAATAATCAATAAGGCTGCATTTGGGACGAGACACTTTGGAGTTTGGACAGATTCAAGGTAAGTGGTTTTGAGGATATAGGGATCCTTTTTATTGTGTGGAAGGTACTTCAGGCATTATGGTTTCCAATTCTTCTTAGTTCCTGATCTTGTTGGAAAAAATGTGTTTGTGTAGGTGGTGGTGTGTGGAATCCAATAGTGGTCTGGAGGAGGTGACTTTTTAGGAGGCAGCAGCGGTGGAGATTGGTAGTGGTGTGGAGGAGGACACTGCTTAGATGGTGATGGGCCAGGGGTGCGCTGGGGTGGGGGGTGGGTGGGTGGGTGCTAACAGCTTCAGTTGTGGTGGAGCGGCTGTATTGATATGGGGAAGGCAATGTGTGCTTTGGTGGTAACCGTGATTTGTGGTGGGACGTGCAATGTGGTGGTGGTGAGTACTAGTAGGCGGTATGAAGGGTACAGGGAGCACATTGGTGGTCGTGGGCAATGGTGGTGGTATGGAATCCATGAGAAATGATCTGTTGGGAATATGTTTAGAAAATCAACATTCAATCTGTTGGAGACAGCCTGAGACCACCGGAATCCTTTAGAAACAAGGAACTGTAAAATTGTAAATATCTCCTCGAGGAGTTCAAACAAGAGCAAATCAGTGATTTGGAGGCAGCAGACTCCATGTCTTTTTTTATATTTCATTCATCTCCCTTCTTCCAAACAATTACCAAATCCTCGGGTTGTTTAAACTCAAATAACCACATCCGACACCCTCTCAATTCCTAGGATACCCTCTTCCCAATGCAGCCTAAGGTAAAACTTATAAATCTTAAAAGCTAACAGAGGAATCAGACACTCAACTGTGTAAGTTGTTTGCAGTGCCTCAGATGCTATGCTGAAAAGATTCAGTTTAAATAGGTGTTGAGGAGATGAGTAGTACTCCCTTGGATGAATTGGTTGAATAAGGGGTATGCCTACCTGGCTACTCTTAAATTAACACAGACATATACATAGACAGGTGCGCATGTACACACACATAATGTATTCCAGTATTACTAATTAACCAGATGTTTTCTGTGCTCATTGCTTATTCCATTTTAATATCTTTCAATTATTTGCTATGTGAAGCTTTATTTACCACACAGTTGAGACTGGAATCTTAAATTAGGTAAAATTCGATCTTCTTTAAAATGGATGTTTTGCATCTTCTTTAAAATGGATGTTTTGCACATAAATAGTTTTGGCTTATGTTATGTTATGCACTTGTATTAGTTCTTGGTTGTTTACAGTAAATGCATTTTGGGGTTCACAGAGGCATCTCAGCGTGGAAGAGAAAATGGTCCACTAGACTCAAGTTTGAGACTTTCTCCCAAAGCAACCAAAAAGGTTGGCCCACTGGTTTCAGGGTCATCAAATACCACCGAAGGAGCTGCTTTGGCATCTGGACTTGTGTCACAGACTGCATCTGGTATATTGTCTGGTTCTGGTGTCCTCAATGCAAGACCAGGAAGTACAACATCGTCAGGGTTACTGTCCCATATGATATCCGCATTGAATGCTGATGTTGCAAGGGAGTATCTAGAGAAAGTATCTGACCTTTTACTTGAGTTTTCCCGAGCAGACACTACCGTGAAGTCTTACATGTGTAGCCAAGGTTTACTGTGTCGTCTTTTCCAGATGCTTATTAAAATTGAGCAGCCTATCTTTCTAAAGGTTTGTAGCCATCATTGATTAGTTAACTAAATGTTTGTTACTTTAGCTCTTCCAAATACTAACAATCTGTGAAATGATTCTCCTTGTGTTTTTGAGTGCAGGTACTGAAATGTATTAATAATTTATCAACTGATCCAAACTGCTTGGAGAACCTTCAACGTGCAGATGCAATAAAACATCTGATTCCAAATCTTGAACTCCATGATGGGCCCTTAGTCCCCCAAATACATACTGAGGTCAGGATTCATGAATTTCTTTGGCTTCTTGAGTATGTAAAGAGCTTCACATCTTTCTTTGGATCATGGTCGCTGATGTAGCTAAATATAAATATTGCAATATTATTGGTATTCTACGTCACCTGGGTACGGGTACGGGTACGGGTACGGGTACGGGTACATGTATGGGTACGGGTACGGGTACGGGTACGGGTACGGGTACGGGTACGGGTACAGAGGGTATGACATGGCAATTCTAAAAACTGTGGGTATAGGGACATGGCTAAATGTATACTCAAAATATATATATATATATATATTATACATCTAGAATATATATTATATATCTAGAATATATATTATATATCTAAAATATATACTGAAAATATATATTATATATCTAAAATATATATTATATATTGAAAATATATAATATAATATAGGACACGACAAATACTGTGTCCAGGTACCAGTACCCCGTGTCGACACGCTAAGTGTTGTATCCCGGTTACATGTCGGTATTTCAAGGTAAGCCGATAATATAGGCAAATTATTGTGGCATTTTCAAAATATTGCCAAAATAAATAATATTGGCAATATTATCATGATATTTTTTGAAAAATCGTATTTTTGTACATTTTAAGCCTAGTTTTTTATATTTTTATGTTTCTTTTGTGTTTAAAAAAGTTTCAAACTTGTTTATTTTTATTTTTTGCGAGAAAAATAATACAAAACCTATTATTTTCCTATCTTTATTTTTTTTATATTTTTTCAATTTTTAAGAGTTCCAAGATTTTTCCAATTAAGGCCACTTTTTGAAAAAAATATGCTGAGCAAAACCCTCGACAAGAAATTGCAAAGAATGATACTGATAACTATACTATTTCTTTTTTCTATGGCAAATGAGATATTGTTAATTAGGAAATAGCTTTAATTTTTTTACTTATAGTTGTCAAAGCATATGGATGCCCTCGTATCTTGTGAACAATTAATTTATAAGTTAGTTCATCATGGAACAACGTCAATTGTGGGAACTTCATCATCATATTGGTTCTATTTTTTGTTCTCTTTTCATCATGATATGTTATATGTGATTGTTGCTGAAAATTTCCATATAACAAGCTAGTCCTATTTCGTGTTAGCTCCTGCATTATGCATTTGATTTGTGTTTCATGCCATGTTTTCGTTTTAAGTTACAAAGCGCTTTATAACGATCTCAATCCATACCCCTTGAAAATGCAGATTTTTTTTTACCATTGCGGAAACAATTCCAGAAACCCGGGGCCTTTACAGTTCCACTCCCAATTGGATAAAACAATCAACCACAATAGAGCTTACAATTATCATCCATATCAAACCAAACCTTTATTGATCTAATGAGTGATAAGTATCGAGACAAATGCATAAATGAAATATTTAGAGTGCAATATCAATTAAATGAAATAAAAAGGAAATAAAAGTAGAGACACACTATCCATCTGTGATTTGTCTAGCAATTACGTGACACCCGCGACTCTCCTAGAAGCCAGTCGCTTGCGAAAAAACATAGAAAGATGGGGTCAGAAATCCGAAGAATTTTGCATACATATCCCTCAAATGAAATAAATGAGCATAAAGAGCACGTATACAATTTCATGCAATAATTCAGAGAAATGTTATTATGATAATTACATAATTCAATTGAGAATTCATGCAACATGAAACATTTATTAAGCATGAAAGAACATTAATCAACAACAGGGATTACCATTTAAGTAATCTAGACATTTAACATGCATCAGAAGTTAAACATCATGCATCAATCAACATGTAACAATTAAATGAACAAGTAACCGTGCATGTTTTAATGCATAGCAGGATTATGCATGATTTATGTGCAATGCATTAACACTTTATTCTCTTTAAAGTTTTTCTTTCCATATGTATGCCCTATTAAATGCACACAATTTAAGTTTCCTCTTTTTAATTACTGTTGCCCGCGGATACACCAAACGGGTAAAATCCCCGAGGTTAAGTTAGGTTCACAAGGTAACTTAACATATAAGTTATATTTTATTATTAGGTTTCAAACCTAGCCTTCGACCGAATCACCTTCGGAACGTTAGACCTCCACATCTAATGTTGGGGACACTAGAGACACTCCACGCCTACAAGTGTCACTTTCTTGGTATACCAAAACATATGCATTCATTCATGATTCATAAACACATGAGAACATTTATGCAGGATTGTACATGCTAAATGTAGGCATATGAAACTTTTCATTCATAACATGTGTTAACATTCACACACATGAACATAACCCGGATCGAGAAATTGAATTTCAGGGCTGCACAATTTCATATCATCTATGCACCTATACCAAAACAAACTTTGCAATAACATGTTAACAGGTATGCATTCATATCCAACATGCTAAATTCAAACTAAAGCATAAGAAGAATTTCACATTAAGTCCACCGTACTTGGCAAAAATCTGAAAAATAATCACATGACTAGGCTCGTTCCTTTTTTATTGTACACGAGTACTTGGAATCACTAGAGATAGTATATTGCTAATGCATATCGTATCAATTCCAAGCATATGAAACCAAACCTCATTCTTTTGTACACAACAAGCCAACTTTAATTTAATTAACAAGTCTTGAAATAAATTTAAAAAGCATAGCTGAATACCCAAATTTTTTTTGAAGAAGGTTTACACCCACCTAACCGACTGACAGTCGGCTGGAGCTCGACACCAGCCTAGCCGACCCAGTCGGCTAGGGCCGGCTGCCCCAGGCACAAAACATTTAAAACAGAATTCTTTTTAGAAACAACTATACATGTATCATGCAAGGTTCCGTAACGAACACACTGGAATTATTCTCAAGGTTGCACATACATGTTTTTACAGATTTAAGACTTAAATATGCAAAGATTAAACATGGTTACATTCACATATGACAATATCCAAAATAAATCATATGCACGTTCATAAAGTCTAACAGAATCACTAAGCCACTTGTGTATGCTCATTCCACTAAGCATATGTATTCAATGTTTTCAGCAAGCACATCATTACACATTTTTTTTTGTAAAATACCATGCATACACCACGATTTCAACATACAGTTTCATGCATTTAATCAGTCCATGACATGATTCACTCATAGGAATCGATTCCCACAAGAACTAGGCATCAAACGAAAGCATATACATTACTTAAAAATTCAGTTTTAACACAGAAATTAGTAGGTACAAAAATTTATTTTTAAAGAATGAAAAGAGTCAAAAACACATGCATGAAAAGGGATCCATAGATCCTATTTCGTATATCTTATCACGTATATCTATTCTTTTATCATGATTTTGATCATGGTATAGCATGAGAATCGAATCGGTATTCGATTTTTCACTTATGTCAAAAGAAGAGACCCGTACTTCAAAATTGACGTGGGGGTGAGCGTGCTCTGTTGCGCAAATCTGTAAACAAATAAAGGTGATAATTAACATACAAAAAGTTTTGACCGAGTCAGGATTGACCCCATGCAGTGGAAGTAGGGGCGACATGTGTGGGCTCGACAACCTGGCGAGCCCAGACCTGACCGGCTAACCCGAAGGCTGAGGTTAAGCAATCCCCTACCAGCTATACAACTATACCACTGGGATTCGAACTTGCCAAGTCCCAACACAAGGTGATGTGCACTAACTGCTCCTGCCACACAAGCAGTGCCCCCTTTGGTCCTACCGAAATGGGGGAATCAGGCAGGGGCATGCCCCTGCCTGTTGAAATTACAGAAGCTACAGGGGGGCGAGCCCCTGCCTGCCGAGAACTAAGGCAGCAGGGGGCATCACCCCTGCCTGTCGAGAACAAAGGGGCGGCAGGGGCGTCACCCCTGCCTGCCAGAAACCAAAAGGTGGTAGGGTCATCGCCCCTGCCAGCCAAAAACAGGAGGGCAGCAGGGGCGAGCCCCTGCCTGCCGAAATCCCAAAGGTGGCAGGGGGCAAGCCCCTGCCCGCCAGCAACAGAAAGGGAGGGCGCAGGGAGGGGCTCAGCCCCTCCCCTTCCAACAAGGAGCCCAGAGAGAGAGGGGAGGCACAACACGGGGCTTCGGCCTCCTGCCAGCCTCTCGACGAATGCAGAGAGAGAGAGAGAGAGAGAGAGGGGAGGCACGGCAGGGGGCCATCGGCCTCCCTGCGAGCACAAAAGGGGGGAAGGGGAAGGCACAACAGGGGGCCGCCGGCCTCCGATCGGCCCTCCGACAGCTTGAAAAGAGGAAGACGAAGAAGAAGACGTACCTGGAGAGAGTGCGCCGGCGTCGACCGGCATCGCACGCAGGGAGCGAGGAACGAGAGAGAGAGAGAGAGGAGGCGGCGTCGATGTCGGGCTCCCCTGTGGAGTCGCCGGCGACAGCCGTGACAGGTCGTCAGAGAGGGAGAAGAGAGGAGAAGCTCAGGGTTGAGGGTTTCCCCTCACCCTTGCGTGCTTTTAAAGGCACATGAGGAGAGTGCGCGATTCAGGAAACCCCAAAGGGGTTTCCTTTTTTTTTCTCGCAGAGGGGGAAAAGGGAGAGCAGCGCGGGGGAGGAAGAGGATTTTAAAAGACCCTCGCCCCCCTGCGTATCACGTTATAACCCTAATAGGTTAACGGGTCCAGGTCCGGATCCGACCCAGGTCCGGGTCCGGATCCGACCCGGGTCCAATTTTTTTTAAAAAATTTCATGGGTTTTACACTTTATTTCTTTGAAAGGTGTGGAGTTTGGTTTTAATTTGGGAATGAGATCTGTAACATCACTCTTTTTTACATTCTTTCCCCTGTCTATGTTTAAGCTGGGCGATATATACTAATTCTATTTCTGATATGTTGGTCGTTGAAGGTTCTCAATGCACTGTACAACCTTTGCAAGATAAATAAGAGAAGGCAGGAACAAGCAGCTGAAAATGGAATCATTCCACACTTGATGCGGTTTATCATGTCTGATTCTCCACTGAAGCAGTATGCCTTGCCTCTGTTATGTGATATGGCCCATGCATCACGTAATTCGAGAGAGCAGCTAAGAGCTCATGGAGGATTGGATGTATACCTTAGTCTATTAGATGATGAAGTGTGGTCGGTGACATCACTGGACTCTCTTGCAGTATGCTTAGCACATGATAATGATCATAAGAAAGTGGAGCAAGCATTATTGAAGAAGGAAGCTGTCCAGAAACTGGTGAAGTTCTTCCAGTGCTGTTCGGAGGCGTCCTTTGTACACATTTTGGAACCATTCTTGAAGATTATAACGTAAGTTGCGCCTTATTCCTTGGATTTAATTAATATTTTAGTAAAATTTTATCAATGATTTAATTGAGTACATTGGCTAAATAAGTCACGGTTGCAACACAGAAAATCACCACGGATTAATACAACATTGGCTGTTAACGGACTGACACCATTGCTAATTGCAAGACTCGACCATCAAGATGCCATTGCTCGTCTAAACCTTCTCAAACTGATAAAGGTAAGATGGATCTGTTTTCTAGGTATAAGTTTTGATTTGCTTTATAGGTATTTTTTTTCAATTATAGCCACCTAAACAGTTGGTGGTGGGAAGATGTCGATCATCCATACAAATGCTCAAAGCTTCTATTTTGCACAAGCTGGTCAGGGTCACCATTTGCACAAACCTTGTTTGTTCGAGAGAGAGAGAGAGAGAGAGAGTCGTCATTCTTCTTGGGGCCTTCATATGGTGACCTTTATCATTCTAGGGCCTGATTTACTGCTGGACAATGGGTTGCAAGCTTGTATTCATTTATCTCGATCAATACTGATACTATATCTTTGTCTGGGCAGGCTGTGTATGAGCATCACCCTCGGCCAAAGCAACTCATAGTGGAGAACGATCTGCCACAGAAGCTACAGAATTTGATCGAAGAGCGTAGAGATGGAGAGCGCTCTGGGGGCCAAGTACTGGTTAAACAGATGGCAACGGCGCTGCTCAAAGCTCTCCACATCAACACTGTTCTATAGCACAGTTATGGCGTTTGTAAAGTTTGTGATTGAGAGCCATTATGTAATTAGTTTTCCATGTTTTGTATAATAGGAATTCTTACGGGAAGAAAGGGAATATGATGACCTGCATTTCGATCAGGTTATTGGGATAAAGGCTGCTTGTTTTTTTGCCTGGCCTTTCCATAAGCTGTAATTTAACAACTTTTTGGCAGAGTTAGTGTATTTTTGTTGTGTGAGAAATAATTCCTGTACTAGTTTTTTTTTTAATGAGAAAAAAATTCTATTATTCAGAAAGGAAAGGCTACGAGAAGTCACCTGGGGACAAATAGAGATGGGCGATTACATCCAATACGGGATTGGCCAACCCAATACAAGTTGGTGTTTGGCCATTACAGAGAAGCAGCGTCACAAACATCTGCTTCAATTTGTGAAATAACAGAAGAGACCCAAGATACAGCACCACGGATTAGCCTGTTCTGTTCGCACCATACCCTCCACTAGGGCTGTCAACGGGTTGGGTTTGTATAGGGTACCCGACCCGACTCTGAATTCCTGGGTATGGTCTTCAAAATGCCGACCCGAATAATATTTGGATCGAGCTGAACCAGACCCGAGCAATATGCAGGCTGGGTTTGGGTTATGATTTTTGCCGGGTACCTGACCCAACCCAGCTATTTGCCAGGTATCCGACCTGACCTGAGTATTTTATATGTATTTTTAATAAAAAAAATTCTAAAATTATCCGGGTCTGGGATTTTGTTTTCATGACCCGGCAAAACCTGAACCTGATCATTAATTATATGGGTGGGTCTGGGTTGACCCTGACCCGGCCCGATGACGGCCCTACCCTCCACCAAGCTGCAACTAACCAAAACGTCCAGACTAGCTTCCATTTAGAGGATGACTTGAACATAGGAGGGCCCAACAGTAAGTCACGGAAAACGAACCTGATCGAATGTGCACATGGATACCAGGCCAAGCATGGTTGAACAGGCGTTGAAAAACCTTACGGAAGCAGAGCAAATGCTCAGCAGACTTCAATTTCACCTTGCGCATCTGTTGGCAAGGCAGGCCCCAAACCTTTTAACTTGGTCAGCGAAGAAGGATGCTTTCGGGGACGGGCCTCAAATCCATAGAGACTTGTCTGGAAACTAATTGAAGGCCCGCCAAATATGCCGAATTGGTGGAGAAGCCACCATCTTTTACAAGGACCCACTTAGGCTGTCAACCCCATTGTTGTCATGATCGATTCCATTGCTTGAAGAAAAATCAAGAAATTTGGCCCACCCTTCCAAATGAAAGAAGCCTTATGCCGTGAGCTACAAGGTGCCCAATTTTTTGAGGGACCCGAGAGCTTATATTTGGCCTTTAAGAAAGGTACCCAAAAAGCCATCATTGTGAGCCAGCGTCCACCACCTTCTGCAGAGAAGAGCTTCTTGATTAAGGGCAGAGAGATTCCAGATGCCAAGACCTCCCCTAGAGCGCGGTTTGATGACATCACCCCAAGGAACGAGAGCCTTGGATGGGCCGCTACCACCCCCACAGGAACTTCCGGAACAATTTTGTAAATGCATTGCTCGTGTTTCTTAGGCAGACGAAGCAAGCTTAATGCATACATGGGGAAAAGGCCTAGAGAGTGACGAATGAGAGTTTCATTGCCAGCTTTGGAGAAGAGGGAGACCCTACCATGAATCCAATTTCCTGGATTTTTTCTCTTCAATAGAATCCCAGAAGGAGCTCCGAATGTTCTTTTCACTAATTTGCAATCCAAGATAATTCAGCTGCAAACTGAGATTAGCACACCCAAATAAAATATCAGAATAGCCAAACTATATGGTGGGGGGCGTTAAATATTGCGAGTTGGCGCTTTTGTTCACTGAGGGATAGTCCTGTAGCAGCCTCGACAGCTTTAATAAGGAGCCATATACGGGACATTTGCTGAATTGAGGCAACTTCCATAATTAAAAAATCGTCTGCATATTGAAGGCCAAAGAAATTTGGAAGCTTCAGAAGGTTTAGGTCTTCTCCTTCAATGAGATCGAGATCAATTGCTTTCATGAAAAGACCAGCAAAGATCGAAAAGCATGGGGGATAACGGACATCCCTGACAGAGTCCTCTACAGAAGTCATGAATGGGGATGAATGCACATTGGTTGAGGTAGACCAAAGTTGGAAGAAATGGCATTGGCCGATTGGCCAGGATTTTTGCCAAGATTTTGTGCTTAATGCATAAATTTTGTGCCATGTAATTGCAGGTGGAGCGACCAATCTTCAAAGCTAAATGGTGACTTATGCGGCTGACTTACGGGGTTGCTATCTAGCCTTGATTGGATGGTTAAGATTGAATGTATGATGAAACCCATCCTATCTCAAATGATGGGATCCGTGAGCATGTGCATCTTGTAATTAGCAATTGATTATAGGTTTCGATACTGCAAAATAACTGTTCATCATCATCAACTAGGATCGGTATGATTTTTTTTACAAGATGGGTCTTACCAAAAATAAATGACAAGCTAATGATGTCGTAAGAATCATCTTGGGCCACGAATCGTTTTACAAATGATTTAGGTGAAACAGGCAATATCAATTCAGAGATGAAGCTACCAACTTTTAATCAGAATGACGTGCCAGAAAATTATTAAAATAATAATAATGATTGAGAAAATAATAGACGTGATCTCTCATATCTGTTTACTGGCAATCAGCTGTGGGATCTACAGAATCTGATGTGCAGGTTTTTCCAGCGATGCAAAAAATTGACTCAACAAAACTTATAGATCACATCTATGATGTTAGATTAGGCTGCCCATTTTATCATATGTTGTAAAATAAAACTTTCAAAATTCATTGTTGCTGATTATTATTTTTCAATTGCACTTGGAGTAGGTGGGATTGCTTTTTCTCGTTTGTTACCTTCATTTCAATAATATATCGTACATGAATTGCTTCAAGGACCACTAGCCATCACGAAAACGTACAATTTTTTCCTTCACTAGGATTCCTCAAGGCCATGCTAGTTTGCTTTAATTCTTTTACAGTTTGGATAAACCGATGTGCTTTGTTCACCATGAGATGGATGGTCATGGTAGTTCTACGAAAAGCCTTCGGTACAGATTTCTGTGAATTTTAGTGTCAACGAGTAGAACCTCATTACTCGTCCATACTTGTCTGGGAGGAACAGTTAGTGCATGTTACCTTGTGTTTGGACGTTGCAAGTTCGAATCCCAATGGTATAGTTATATAACTAGTAGGATCTGCCTAAAAGCGTTTTTACATGACTTTTTTTTATCACAAGGAATCTTCTCTGGAAAACCTCAGGTGGGACCCCACGATCACCCTGCCTTAGGAGGTCGGCCACCTCTGAAAGCCCTTTTTATTTTGCAATGAAACTGTTCCTTTTTTTTAGTACTTTAAAGCTCCCTTCCCAGCTAAGCTTCTTCTTGTTTTTTGAAGAAGAGGCAAACTTAATTTTATTACTGAAAGATTCAGATAGAGCATAAGACGATGAGTGACTGTCCCAAAGCTTTACAAGGAGAGCAGTGCACCCGACAAAAAGAGGGCGAATCCAATGAAGATCCGTCGCCGGCCACTTGAGAGCAACTATGTGAAATACATGAGAGAGGATATGAGTGAGAATAAGCTTCTTGTTGTTTTATTTTTTATTTTACCTTTTGTTTGAATAAAAAAATGGAAATCTTTACATTTGGGATGCAAACGGTTTGGATTTCCAAGTACATAGAGATTCAGATCATAATCGGATCCGGAACAACCAAAAATTAAAAAGCTCCATCCTGTTGCATCCCTACTTTACATGATATGAGAAAATAAAACATCTAAGAGGAATCATTTTGCATCTTTTTCAATTATTTCTAGGATATCAGGAATTGGGTAAGAGCTCTAAATTGTATCCTTTTGCATCTACTTTGGTGATTTGAGTTGTAAATTGTATACTTTAAAAGACATTAAGACTATTTAGAGGTTCACTGTTGGCTGTCTTAGATTTCAAGGACCTCATGGGCTTAAATGTCCTTATGAAGCGATAGTATGACGGTGGGAGCCATCATATGTCCATCCTAGTATTCAACCCACAGATATGATTGGTTCACATTCACACCAACCAGACTAATCCTAACCATCCAGATGCATCAATTGGGCAGCTAAATCTGACATATAACGCACATCAACATATGTCCTCAGTTAGGATAATTTTCTCTAGTAAAGTTTCCAAAGTCAGTTTCACCTAACCTTCTTTATGGTTCTGCAGAAATAGAAAGTCTCTATGTTTGATTGCTTCGGGTCTTAGTCACGGTGAGTCAAAGATCCATGTATTTTTTGGGGTTTTTGAGAATCTCACAATCAAGGATTTGAGATACCTTGTTTGTAAAATTTAGGATCTGGTATGGGCCCCATGCCAAATCAGGCCGTTAGATACTAGAATTCTCGAAACAATGAAAAGCTCCTTGATTAACTGAAATGAAATGTTCTTGGCACTTTCACAATTAAGGCTCTAGGAGAAGGGTAATGCCACCTACCTGTACAGGCGTTTGGGAACCCTGATTTGGGAAATTAGAATGGTGTTGAGAGTGGAGAGTAGAGTGTAGATGGGCTATTTTCAACTTTATTATTATAAGGATGTAGTGGACAACACCCGCCTCATCACCCATTTTCTTCTCCACTCTGATCACCCTCTCATCTGCACTCCAATGTGGACTCCCAAATATAGCCTAAACGGATCTTTGATTTCTAGCCACCTTCTAATTGCTGGTCATCAATAGAATATAAGAACAAGCAATGATTTTCCATTATGTGGGTCCCATCATGAACTACCAGCACTCAGAGTAGTGGGCATGATATCCATCATCATCTCCAGACTCCAGGCAGTGTGGTGTGAACCCCAAGATCCTTCCCTTTTGCCAATTTCTACTACTTAGATCCCCCCCACTACCCAATGCTAGAAGGGCACACCCCCATTACCTTTTTTTTTAAGATAGAATGAAATCACTCAAGAGAAGTGTATCCTTTTCCTTTAGAGAGATTTTCAAAAGTGGCTGCTGGGTTCTGAACTTATCCTTTTCTCTAGGATGACAATTGGACTACAGCTTTTGAAAAGAGAATGAGAAATAATACACGTTTTGTTCAGAGATATTTGTTGTATGGTTTGTTGTAAAGCAAAAACAAAAAGCCAAGTTGATGTTACATGTGTGAAAGATCAAGTGTAGTATTTCTGCAACTCTTTTCTGGTCTTCAAATATGTGCTTTTGTGGAAGGGGAAGAGGCAAGTAAAACCTGAGAGTTGTGAAGCAGAAAATCTTTCCCCTTCCAATTGATAAACCAAAATGGATGTTGGAAGACCAACAAGGAAGATCATGGTGGCCCTTGAAGATAATGAAGAGAGCATCTATTCATTGGAATGGGCTTTGAATCATCTTGCATCTCCAGTTGTTGGTTCCAATTCAAGTGGGTTTGTGCTTTTATATGTTGCTCCAGAAGCTATGTCAAGCACTCCATTAACAGGGAAAGGTACATATATAGTTTTGCTTGGAAAATGACTCTTAATTTCCTTTTTCTTTTTGTTTGGAAAAGTCTTCTCTTAATTCTTGTGTTTATCAGACCCCAAGGGGTTGCCAACATGGTCTCAGACTTGTGGATTGGGAGGTCTTCCCCATCTGCAATTCAAATCCCCATATCGGCACCCCTTCTGCAAGGATGCTTCCTAGGGTTCCAGGGGGGTTCCTATGGGTTTTTATACCATTAGGACAGTGATGGTAGGTTAAGACCAGCATTATTAGGCCTCTGATCCCGAGTGTGGTTTCTTCGCAAAACAAACTAAAAGAAAAATTGGGTTTTCTCCTTATTGCAGAAGTTGCATTTACGAACCATGTCTTGAGCATCTTGGAGAGGAATCAAAAGCGAACGGCGCAGAAAGTGATCGAACAAGCTAGGAAGCTGTGTGAGAAACATGATGTGAGGACATTATGATTAAGTTTTTATAGTGAAGTACATTAATATCAATACTAAATTACTGGGTCTCCTGTTTAGTTTTGGTCAGTTTCTCATGAGTGTATTTGGGCAGTGCACACGGCACAATTTCAGTTCATTTCACCTACGTACTATCTCTTGTTTGTAGTGGTGTCAAATGGTAAAAATCAGAGTTCATGACTTGGTATCTTTTAAATGATGCCAAATCATACTCTTTAACGGTCCTTTGATGCAAAAGAAAGTAAACCAACAGAAAAAAATGTTACCTTGAGATCCAGCATCTTTTGTCCAAGCAAACTGTTCTTGACGTGTGTCATGGAAGTTTGGAAAATGGTTTTATTGGTTAAGTTGCCTGGAGACATTTTCATTGAAGTAAAAGGTCGGATTAATTTTTTTTCTCTTAGAATGGGTTTCTAAGAAAATTCTGTTTGGAAAAGGTTTTAATTTCCATATTTTCTTTAAGGAACACAACCGTAATCAAAAGTTCTAATGCACTAGGAAATATAAGTTCAAGGAAGAATCTAAGATAACCTCACAAAAACTAGCTTTCTAGTCAAGGTATATAAATCCACCTTGTGGTTTCAATTTGGATACACGGTCTTAACTAGAAAGTAGAAAATCCCCAAAGCAACTTGGTGCAAATTTTGTTGGGGGGAAGAGAGGTCATTGAAAAATGCACAGGAAGATACCTTAATCGTACATTGATGAGCAGTGATTGCATCTAGTGCAATTATTCGTACAATGCTTTTGGCAGGTAGCATATGAAGTGAAGGTGTTCCTTGGTGAGGCAAAGGTTGTGATATGCGATATGGCCAAAAAGCTTGGGGTGGACCTTCTTGTTGTTGGTACTCAAGATGGCGGATGGTTGAAAAGGTCCTCTCTCTCTCTCTCTGTATATATATATATATATATATATATATATATATATATATATATATATATATATATATATATATATATATATATATATATATATATATATATATATATATATAGGGTGCTCCCGAACTACCTACTCCCTCTTATTAGCCGTTGGATCTTTTGAGATCCAATGGCTGATGCCTGCAGAAATATAACTGATTCTACTTTAAATATGCAAGCAATACCTTAAATGGCACTCTCTCTCATCCTTTCCCATGCATCAGCCTTAAAATTTCTCTCTTTCTCATCATTTCTCATGCAACCTTAAATGACACTCTCTACCTCTCACAAATAGAAACTGTGGTGGGTATTGGACATGGACGTTGTATGTCTCATGCCAAAGACCTATGGCAGCCTAATCCTAATGCTTTTATAACCAGTGAATCTTAACCGGAACTCGGGTCAGAGTTGGGTCCAATTCTGGTTAGAATATCCCAAACCAGATGTCAGTCTGTGGTACTACTCGGATCTTATGGGTGCAGCTCAAATAACTATTGTGATCCATTTCATTGGTTTCAATTTTGGTTCTAGTAGACACTGATCGGGATGGTGATTGGTCAAAACCTGATCCATGGAGGACAGGTTCATTCGTGTTGATAGACATATGGTCCCAATTGATGCATCAAAGAGTACGATGTTGGAAATTGGTTTCTGACCCTAATTGATATTCAAAATGATTTAGGGAATCAGCCGGTACAGGCTGACTTGAATCGGGCTGGGTCAGTTGATTTATTTATTTTTTAATTCAAAAAATCATAAAAAAAATACAAGAAAAATGGCTGATTCAATCGTGAATCAACTTGAACTGGGGCGATTCAGCCCAATTCTATTGATTTCAACCCAGAGAAATTTTAAGTAGGGCTTGATTCATCCTTGAAGCCAATCGATTTGGTGACTGTGATTCGATTATGATAATATTGCATAATAGAGTTTCAAATGGGTCTGAGACGTTGACCTGGCATTGGATCAGACTTTCAATGATTGGGTCCGGTTTGTATCTGGATCCGACTTGCAACACATGGTAGAATTCTGGATACAAATACAATTGACCTTAAAGACATACATGGACATGGCAGGAGAGAGAGAGAGAGGTGGTTGGAAACTAACGTTTTTTTTAGAAAACCAAATGACATACATGGGCATGGCTGATGGCGTATGCACATGCCATCATCCAATGTAGTGTGTGAGAGATAGCCGTTTAAGACCCACCACTGTATCATTTGAGATAGAGAGAGAGTGAGTGTGTCATTTAATGCAATTGCATGGAAAAGAATGAGAAAAAGAAAGAAATTTTAAGGTTGCTGCATGGGAAAGGATGAGAGTGCCATTTAAGGCATTGCATGCGCATATTTAAAGTGGGAGCAATTATATTTCTGCATGCATCACAGCCGTTGGATCTCAAAAGATATGGCTGTGATGCATGCAATACCTTAAATGACAATCTCTCATCCTTTCCCATGCAGCAACCTTAAAATTTCTTTCTTTTTCTCATTCTTTTCCATGCAATTGCATTAAATGACTCTCTCTCTCTCTCTCTCTTAAGTGATACGGTGGTGGATCTTAAATGGCTCTCTCTTACGCACTACATGGGTGGTAGCATGTAATTTTAAGGCTGTTGCATGGAAAAGGATGAGAGAGAGTGTCATTTAAGTTATTGCATGCAAATTTAAAGTGGGAGCGCATGCATCACAGCTGTTGGATCTCAAAAGATCCAACGGCTAATAAGAGGGAGTAGGTACTTCGGGAGCACCATATCATTATTATATATATAAGGAACTTTCTCATAAAAAAATATAATATTTTCATTTTTTCAGTTTTTGTGCACATCTGGCCCTCCAAATGTGATCCATGTATCAAGTTTATGGGTTTTCATGTATATATATTTAGTCACTAGATTATAAGAACTGAAATTATGAGAACTAATGTGTGAACTGCAATTTTCATAGGTTTTTTGTTCTTTTCTCTTGAATCTAACCATATGGATGTGATCTATATGTTTGGTTTTATAAGAACACACTCTTGAATCATCGGATTTTGATGCATAAACAAGATTTTTTTAAGGCTTTAAAATCAATGGCTCATAATCTTCATAAATATTCAAGCATTCAAAAATCACATTTTTTCATAAAAAATATACCATCCAATGGTTGATTCCTATCAAATTCACCATGCTAAGCACATCCGCGTGGTTGGATTTGCAAAAAAAATATTGAAAATGATCATATTTCTAGTTTTCATATTCCAGTTCTCTCTCTCTCTCACATATATATATATATATATATATATATATATATATATATAGAGAGAGAGAGAGAGAGAGAGAGAGAGAGAGAGAGAGAGAGGTTCTATAGGATTTAACCTAACAAAAACACTAAACAATTGTGAAAAATAATGTGCCTAGGCTCTCCTACAGAACCTTTACCATCTCTAGATAGAGAGAGATGGTAAAGGTTCTGTAGGAGAGCCTAGGCACATTATTTTTCTCAATTGTTTAGTGTTTTTGTTGATTA
This sequence comes from Nuphar pumila, assembly GCF_984573655.1. Classification (NCBI taxonomy): domain Eukaryota; kingdom Viridiplantae; phylum Streptophyta; class Magnoliopsida; order Nymphaeales; family Nymphaeaceae; genus Nuphar; species Nuphar pumila. The sequence goes on along the minus strand of NC_143263.1, from coordinate 77,537,615 downwards.
AATCCTATGGATATAAATACATTTTCTAGTACGGAACAATTGTTAGATCATGTGATTGTGATTTACATTTATGTTTTTTAAGATCTTCATAAATCAAGGGTCCAGAAGCATTTATCTCTTTTCTATTTTTTTTCAGGTTCTTCACAGGAAGTAACATTGGACAATATTGTGTTGATCATGCCAAGTGTACTGTGGTTGTCGTAAAAAGAGCTCAACAAGACTTTTGACTCTTTTGTCTGTGTACAAGTAGGTGCACCAGGCTAAAGGGTCTTCATAATCCCACTTGCACAACAAGACGATTTAAAGGAAGAGTAGGCCCAGCCATTGGGGTTCTATCAGCATAATACTAGAGTGTTTATTGAAGCTTTCTTTAGTATTCTTGAGTGCAATTAAGTTTAAGATAATCCAAACTTGTTAATGTTGTCTCCCTAAATGATTGTAGGTTCCTTTTTTTTATTAGCAAGCTGGTTCCCATGAAATTTTTTGCTTTAATCACAAATTGCATATTGGTCAAATGCTACTAAGATCACTAAACATATAAATCGTTCCTTTGTTGTTTTTCTTTGAAGGCTTAAGTAGTGAAGTCCCCCTCATTGCGTGAAATGAGGTGCAAAGTTCCCCTATGTTTATCTATGGCGATATTTGGATTATGGATTTCCAGTTAGACCCTGGTTCGCAGGAATGAAAATACACTAGTGGGAATGAGGCCACGGTTTCAAGGAATCCATGTTGTAATGAGAAACCTCGGAGCCAGATTGGTGGATCAGGTGCCTGCAGGATATCCGGCAAACGGGATACTGACTATACCCAAGCTCAGTTATCCGGCACCAGATCTGTTTTAGAGGTTTCATGTCCGAATCCAAAAGTATGACGTAAAGCCATCCATATCCATTTATGTGGTATTTAACATTTACCAATATCCAAACTATTTAGCCCTCGTGGGCCACACTCATCTGCTACGGGTGACCCATGGACAGACAGGACATCACAAATTAGAAATCTACAGGTGAGCATCTCTTCTTATTTTAACGATTTGTTCCAAACATCCTATAATGTAAACATTGATTCCCCATAACCACTTCAATTCCCTCGGGTCCAACCCAATGTTGTCACTATCGGCCTGAATCTGCCGACATGTATCGACCAAAAATCTACTAACCACAATTGGCTATTTTTTAATAAATATAAAAATGCTTAAATTAGTTTTTAATATTATTTAAATAGTTTTAACACGTGTTTTGATTGACATGAAATATTTTTTAAAATTATTTTTTGACCATTCAGGGCCAATACTGATATACCGGGCTAAAAGAAGAGAACAGGTTGTATGTTCCCCACGAGGGGGGGGGGGGGGGGGGGTGTTCCGAATGAGCGCTAAATTGGTGCTCATTTGGCTGCTCATGTGTGTAAGGAAGAATATCATGGGTCCCAAGATATTCCTCCATACACGAAAGACGAATGAGCACCAACGTAGCGCTCGACGTGTTTGGGGGGGGGGGGGGGACATACAACCTGCCCCCCTAAAAGACCATAAATACAGCCGTTAGTGCAAACAGGTGAAAAAATAAAGATTTAAAGAAATGAAGATCTCAAGCCTAGAAGCACGTTCTTAAGATCGCTATCTTTAGAACTTTAATCGCCCCATTCCGGGAATTCCGAAGATGCGAAAAGGGGTTTGTTACGACTAAGTTCCAAGGATACAACTAGGCTTGAACCTTAAAAGTATCGCTGCTTCACAAGAATAGATGACCTCTCCCACACTTGAACTCTGCAAGCCAAAACAGGAAGAAAGAAAGAAGAAAACTGGAGAGTCAGAAATTCGGATGCCTCAAAAGATGAAAAACGAAGAGATTTATAGACTTTTAGAAAGGCCAAAACTTTTTGCGATAAATGAGATTAATGGCCATAAATCTGATGGATTGAAATTAGGACAAAAAGGTCCCTAAATGGTCACCCACCTTTGACTATTGATTAAAGGCCTTCAAAACCGTTCAACAGCCACAAAACACCATAATATCTATATAAATGCATTTTAAAGCCTTTCAAATGGCCAGATAACTCAAAACCAAAAAGTCAAAATGGACCTATGCACCTCATGCCGCAATGAGCGTGTGAAGTGCGCCATCAAAATGCCACATTGCGCCTCAAGCGCCCTTGCGCACACACACACGTGTGTGTGTGAATAGTGCATTTGTTGCTGCATGATGCACAACAACATCCGCAAGCCATCTAAAAGACTCAAAGGATTACCAAAGTAAAGAATAGAGAACAAACCCTCTATTTAAACTACCAGAAAAACTTATCTCTCTTAGATATGAGACTAAACATTTTCAAAGCACTTTTGGTGGGAAGCAATAAATCACCAAGACTTTATAGTTATATTTTAAAACTTTTCTAACAATCCCTCACTAGTTTTAAAATATAGTTGGCTTGCATAGAAACTTATGCATCAATGAGAGTGTCTGCATGACTTGAACCCCAACTCATTGAAAGAAAACCTAAATTAACCAAGGTGCTAAGTGGACCTACCATGAACTTAGTTCCTTATATTGTTAACGGGTTTTAAATCATGCATAGGTTTCCAAAAGTTCAATTGTGTGGATTTCATGTTGACACATTTTGAGCCTTATGCTTTCCTGGATTCATGAGTACTCTAGAGAATCGCCAAATCTCATAAGAAGCGGCTTACACTTCTACACTCACATAGGTGAGTTTGTCTAGGTGCACTGTAACAGATACCCTAGCCTTAAAGCCCACAAACTCATTAAGAGCTATTAGCTCAACCCTTATATTAGTTACAGCTCATGAGCAAACATCAGTAACGAGCTCACATAAATATGCTCAATATCTGTCATTCACCATTTCGTTTCCCATTGAACCTAGGCATGTGAGATCTCCAACGCTCTAGGTTGGGTATCCTTAGGTGATGACTCAATTGACTTAATTCCCATTCCGCTCGATGTTTTATTGATGACTTCTCTCGAAAGGCCTTTCGTAAATGGGTCTGTCAAATTTTGACATGACCACATATTTCAATGATATAATATTGTCATCAATCATTTGTCTTATAAAATTATGTCTTAGACTAATATGTCTAGACATCCCATTGTATTTCATATTACCTGTTCTACATATAGCTGATTGGCTATCGCAAAACATTGAAATAGCAGGTATAGGCCTCTCACCTAGTGGAATATCCACTAGCATATTCTTATGCCATTCAACTTCTCTACAAGCAGATGCCAAAGCAATAAACTTAGATTCTATAGTAGAATGAGTTATACAGGTCTGTTTCTTAGACCCCCATGCAACAACTCCTCCATCAAGGGTAAAAACCCAACCACTCGTAGACTTTGAATCTTCAAAATCGGTATTTCAACTTGCATCACTATACCCTTCAATAATAGCAAGAAACTCGGTATAGTGGATTCCGTAGTCTAAAGTATGCTTAAGATATCTAAGAATCTTGTTCACTGCATTCCAATATTGATGACCAAGATTATTAGTATATCTACACACCTTACTCATTGCATAGGCTATATCAGGTCTTGTGCAATTCATTGCATACATAAGATTACCTACAACACTGACATATTTTAAGTGTTGAACATTTGCACCAACATTGGAAGTCAATTTCATATTTGGATCATATGATGTGTATGCTGGTGAACTATTAATATATCCATAATTTGTAAGAATTTTCTCAATATAATGTGATTGACATAATGCAAAACTATTATTATTTCTTACAATTTTGATTCCTAAAATAACATCTGCAACACCCAAATCTTTTATACAAAACATGAAAGATAAAAATCTTTTTGTTTGATTTATGCATTCACTATTGGAATACAAAATAAGCATATCATCAACATATAAATAGATAATAATAATTGAGTTACAATCTACTTTACTGTAGACACATTTATCAACATCATGTATTTTAAAACCATTATTTATCACAGAACTATCAAAATTTTCATGCCACTGCTTAGGAGCTTGCTTTAATCCATTTAAGGATTTCTCAAGTTTGCAAACTTTGCGCTCTTGCCCTAGCACTACAAATCCTTCAGGTTGCTCTATATATATCTCTTCATCTAATTCTTCATTCAAAAAGGTTGTTTTCACGTTCATTTGATGGATTTCAAGCTTATATATGAAAGTTATGACAATCAAAATTCTAATAGTAGAAATCATGGTTACATGAGCAAATGTATCAAAATAATCAATACCTTTTTTTATTTAAATCATTTTGCAACCAAACGAGCTTTAAATTTATCGATTGTACCATCAACTTTTAATTTCTTTTTGAAAATCCATTTGCAACAAATTGTTTTGCAACCAACATGTAAATCGACTAATTTTCAAACATTATTAAACATAATTGATTCAATTTCATCATTTATAGCTTCTCTCCAAAAGGCAACATCATGGGAAGACATCGTCTCTCGAAAAGACACCGGATGATTTTCAATTAGAAAGGTATAATAGTCAGAACCAAAATTAGTTGGTTTTCTAATGCATTTACTATGCCTAACTTCAATTTCTTGTTCAACAACACAATCATTAGAATATTCAATCATGTCATATCATTAACAAGATGTTTATCTACTATAATATGACTGCCATGAAGAAGAGAATCAAATGCATTTTTATGTTCTATGAAAGATGCATCTCTAGATTCTACAATAACATCATTTACAATATCCAGAAATCTATATGCTTTACTATGTTCAACATATCCAACAAATGCACATTTAAATGCTTTAGGTCCAACCTTCTTTCTTTTATTTTCTGAAATTTAACATATGCTAAACTACCCCAAACACAAAAATAACTAAGATTAGGTTTCTTACCAAAACATAATTCATAAGGTAATCTTTCAGATGTGGAATAAGAAATTCAGTTAAGAATATAACAAGCAGAAAGTATAGCCTTTCCCCATAAGTTAGAATGCAAACTTGTATTAAGAAGCATGACATTCATCATTTCAACAAGTGTCATATTTTTCCTTTCTGCCACTCCATTCTGTTCAGGAGTTTTACGAATAGATGTTTGATGGATAATACCATTATCTCTACAAAATTTATCAAATTCTCCACCTAAGTATTCACCTCCTCTATCTGTTCTTAAATGTATAATCTTTGTTTTAAATTTATTTTGTACTTTAGTAAGATAAAGGAGAAATTTTGAAAATACTTCAGATTTATGTTTCATCAAATAAACATAACAGAAATTTGAGTAGTCATCTATAAAGGTAATAAAGTACCTATTTCCGCCATGACTCAAAACATTATCTATCGTACACACATCAGAATGCACTAATTCAAGCAATTTATAATTCTTTTCTACATTAGGAAACATGAGTCTAGTTAACTTGGTTTGAATGCATGTCTCACCCTAATGATTATGTTCTATTCTAACATGACAAAGAAGATGACCAAAGTTATTCATATTATGAATGCAACGGGAATTTATATGTCCTAATCGTGAATGCCAAAGAATATCGGAGTCAACCATATAAACAGAAGTAATAGCTTTATTTATGCTCATCTTGAACATACCACGAGTGGCAAACCCTTTTCCTAGAAAGATTTTTCCTTTGGTCCGAGTTACAATACCAGACCCAATAACAATCTTAAAATAATTTAGTGATAGTAGATCTGTAGAGATTAATTTTTTTCGAACTTCTGGAGCGTAGTAGACAATCTCAAGTATTAGGATTTTTCCAGAGGTAAACTTAATTTCCACACTCCCTTTTCCCAGCACTTTAGTTGAGAAAGAGTTTCCTATAAAGAGATTACATCCCTCCCCCACTACTTCATATAACTTAAACAAGTTCTAGTCGTTTGACACAAGAATAATGCTTCCAGTATCCAAGTATCAGTCCTTATTTACTGCCACCATGAAGGTTTCAGAGATTACAACAACAAGTGTCTCCTCTGACTCATTTGGCTTAGGATCAGTTCTCTTTCTTTCTCTGCATTATCTAGCAAAATGGCCAAACTTGCCACAAACATAGCAATTGATTTTCTTTTTATCAGTTGGCTTTTTCCCTTTCACGAAATTCTTTTTGATTTTTTGGGTTTTCATGATTTTACCACGCTTGTTACTAACAAAATTCACTTTAGGATAATCCTCTTTAGGACTCGAATTCTTTTTGTCACGAAGACGAGTCTCCTCCTCAATTCGGATGTTCTTAAGAAGACCATCTAAAGTGATTTTCTCATTTTTATATTTTAGGTGATTCTTATATTCTTTTCAAGAATCCGGTAGTTTTCCAATGATGACAACAACTTGGAAGTCATTATCAAGATACATGTATTCTCCTTTGATCTTATAGGCCAATATTTGTATCTCATGAATTTGAGAAAGTATAGGCTTATCATCAACAATAGAAAAATTAACATACTGATATATGATAATCCTTTTGTTACCAGCATCTTCTGCATTGCACTTGATCTCGAGAGCATTCCACGACTCTCTAGCCGACTCCAATGGTGATTACAAGTTAAAGAGAGAACCGACTAAAGTGTTTAGGATATGCCCTTTATATCGGTAGTTGTCAGTATGCCACTTCTCTAGCTCTTTCTTCTGTCTCAACTTCTCCAACAACAATAGTAGGACAAGCCTTTTTGAGGACATAGTCGATATGCAGCTTGGACAACAAGAAGGAGACCCTTGATTGCCACCGCTTGAAGTTTGACCCATTAAATTGATCAAGTTTTTCAAGGTCACAACTAAGTAGATTGATAAAGTTGGATGTCGAACCAGAGGCCATATTGAAGTTCTAAAATTGTTAGTGCAAACATGTGGAAGAATAAAGATTTAAGGAAATGAAAATCTCAAGCCTAGAGGCACGTTCTTAAGATTGCTATCTTTAGAACTTCAATCGCCCCACTCCAAAAATTCTGAAGATGCGTAAAGGGGTTTGTTACGATTGAGTTTCCAGGATACAACTAAACATGAACCTCAAGAATATCACTGCTTCGCAAGAACAGATGACCTCTCCCACACTTAAACTCTGCAAGCCAAAACATGAAGAAAGAAAAGAGAAAACTGGACTTCTGTGCATATTTTGAATAAGGTTTCTACAAAATTTGTGTTTAAAACTCCCTACGAGTTGTGGACAGGTAGAAAACCATCACTATCTTATATGCACATATGTGGATGGCCTGCAGAGACTAAGTTGTATAATCCCCATATTAAAGCCTTTGATCTAAGAACAACTAGTGGATATTTCATTGGTTATTTAGAGAGATCAAAAGGATATAAGTTTTATTGTCCATCTCATTAACCATAGATTGTTGAATCGGATAAGGCAAAATTCTTTAAAGATGGTTTAGTACGATTAAGTGCACTTCAAAACCTTGGTTTTAAGGAAGTACAAGATCTAGTTTCACCACCTGTTATAGAAAACACCGAAAGATACCACATTATTATTCCTATTGATGATATGGTTGATCGCCCGGTTGTTGATGTACAAATCTAAAGTGAATATATTGTGGACAATGCAGAAAAGCACGAACAAGATGAACAAGTTCAATCTGAGCTTGAAGAACGACATGTTTGGAGATCCACAAGAGTTAGAAAATCTACTATACATTATGATTGTGTAGTGTACCTTGAGAAGCCTGATGATTTCATAGATATAGATGATGATCCATTGACTTTTATGGAAGATGTTGAAAGCAAACAATCTTCGCACTGGATAAAATCAACATAAGAAGAGTTGGACTCTATGGCTAAGAATCAAGTGTGTGATCTTGTCGAGTCACCTAAAGGAGTGAAACTCATAAGTCTTTAAGACCAAAAAGAACTCCAAAGGTGACATAAAGAGACATAAGACAAGTTTGATTGCTAAAGTTTTCACTCAGATGAAGGGCATTGACTATAATGAGACGTTTTCTCCTGTATCAACTAAGGAGCCAATGAGAATAATTTTGGCCCTCGTAGCTCATTATAACTTAAAGCTACATCAGATGAATGTGAAAACGTTTCTCAACGGAGATGTAAATGAAGAGATATAGATGAAACAACCTTTTGGTTTCTCTGAAGATGATTGTTTGGTTTGCAAGCTTAACAAATCAATATATAGACTTAAACATGCCTCCTGACAATGGCATATTAAATTTTCCCAAGTGATTGTGACTTTCAGGTTTATAGAAAACATTATTGATCAATGTATATACCTTAAGGAAAGTGAGAGTAAATTCATTATATTGATGTTATATGTGGATGACATTTTGTAATATAAAGTTACTTTCAGAGACAAAACAGTTTCTCGCATCACATTTTGATATGAAAGATATGTGTGAGGTTGCTTATGTACTTGACATTGAGATCCACAAAGACAAAGCAAAATGTTTTCTAGGTCTCTCCCAAAGATCCTACATAAACAAGGTATTAAAACGATATGGGATGAAGAATTGTTCTCCTGATTCAATACCCATATCAAACGGTGACAAATTGAACATAAAGGATTGTCCACAGAACGAAATTGACAAAGCATAGATGAGTGCTTATCTATATGCATCAGTTGTTGGCAGCTTGTAATACATGCAAACTTGTTTACATCGAGATATTTTCTTCGCAGTAGGAATGCTTGGTAGATTTCAGTCTAATCCAGGCATATTTCATTGAAAGATTACTAAAAAAGTCTTGCTATATTTGCAAGGGACAAAAGACTATATATTGATGTATCATAAAGTTGATTACATCTAGGTTGTTGGCTACTCAGATGCAGACTTAGGAGGATGCCTTGATAGTAAAAAGTCTACTATTGGTTATGTCTTCTTACTTGCTGGGGGAGCGATCTCTTGGAGAAGTGAAAAGCAGACGACCACTGTTGCTTATATCATGGAAGCAAAATTCATAGCATTGCACAAGACTACTTCGCAGGTCATATAGTTGAAGAACTTCATATCACAGTTAAAGGTTGTCGATTCCATCGAGAAACCACTAAAGATCTACTGTGATAATGAAACTGCAGTGTCCTTTTCGAACAACAACAAAAGTACTACGTCATGCAAGCATATAGAGCTAAAGTATTTTGTTGTTAAAGAAAGAACAAAGAATCATCTAGTGCATATTGTTAATATTGGTACCAAAGAGATGATTGCCGATCCACTTACTAAAGGGCTAGCATCGAGATTATATTCCGAACATGTATTGATGATGAACTTGTTAAACTCTTTTTGATATATACATATGAATAAAGTGATCACATATAATTTATTGATTCTCATTAAGGTTTCTGTTAATATCAAAAGGATTAAAGATTTAACTAAGGATCTGTAGAATAGATTTTTAAAGGCCAATCTATTCATCAAGCAATTCCCATAAAGTTGACTGGTTTATCGTCGAAACAAGTAGAAAAATGTTGGGATAAGCCACACATCGTGGCAGTTACCTACGATTTGATAAGTTTTCCCTTTTGTGTTCCTTCTGATAAACATACAAAATATTAGGGAGGGAATGGTTATGCTAGCCGACTCCCTCCTACAGCCTATATAAATGGGTGTCAATGAGAAACCCGAATGTAGAAAAAAATTACAGAAAAGGGTTAAAAAAATATACCTTTTTTAAGTTTTTTCCGATTAAAGAGGAAAGAGGGATCCTACTCACCAACTTGAAGGAGCCTGCACTCATTGGAGGGCTGCAGTCAGGCTCAAGTGCAAGCTCACCCTGTTCCAACCACTAGCTGCCATCACTGCTGTCGTTTCTCAATGATTTCTTCAGGTACACCGCCTTAGCTCCCTTTTTGATGGGCACAGGTCTCAGGTTTCCCCCAACAGCTCCAAGATAACGATCCCAACGAGTAGCTACGAACAACTCCTAGAACCGCTGCGTTGGATGGCAATCAGAGGCTTTCCCTGAGCTTGAGAGATAAAAGGGATTTCTTACATATACATGTTTGAGTTGCTACTCACAGAATGCCCGAAGATGCCTGGTCTATCCCTCTCTACGTTGAAGGAGGAATTGTTTCTGATTACAGTTCAATCCGAGGAGCACATCAAAATCACCTCACATAAAGGAGCTTGGCATGTGGCAGAAAAGACCCTGATGACGAATAGGTGGAAACCGAGGGTCTGATTCAACTCGAGGTGAACACGACACTACCCTTGTGGATCCAACACCTAGACCTTTCGCCAGATCATTGGACGGAAGATATCTTCGAGATCATTGAAGCAGCCCTGAGCAGTGAATATGTTGGGGTTGATGCCTACACGAGAATGAAGGAAAGGAGGCATTTTACACGGGTTAAAATAGAAGTTCCTCTAGATTTTCAGCCCCAACTGCAAGTCAAAATCGAGGTGGAGAAAGGCATCTTATATCTGCAAGAAATCACCTAAGAAAACAATATCAAATATTATACTATTTGTGGCTCGATCTCTTATCCAGCGGACCATTGCACTTCAAAGCCATCAGTTTTGCAGGGAAAAAGAAGAATACCCGAATCAGGGTTGGTCGCAAGTGAGGATTTCCCGTAGGTCTCGATGAAAAAGCAAGAGACACTACAAAACAAATCCCAGAAGAACCAGTTTGAGATCTTGAAGGAAACCAGGGTGGCAGATCAGGGGGCATGACCAGGATCGAGGTGTATCTGAAAAGTAGGAGAAGGAGAAGGGTAAACAAGAGGGTGTTCAAATGATGGACACAGAGGAGATGATAACAGATTACCAGGACCAGGAGGTAACTGATACAAGCCCAAACCAAACAAACCAAGCAGTCTCAGCTTGCGAGCCCTCGCGTGAGGAACGTAAACAGCCCAGGAAAGCAACATCAGGTCAAGCCTCTCACAGAAAGCTCTAACAGCGTGGGCCCATATTCTACTATGCAGAGTACAGGTATGGAGGCTGACTCGGTGAAGGTGGACACGCACATGCACAAGCTGAAGGTACCCCAGACAAGGAGGGAGGGAGGGAGCGAAGCAGGTTATATGCCCCCCCCCGAACAGGGCCGGTACTGAGATCTCATGTTCGGGGGTTCCAAATAGCGCCACGTATAAGATCCAGACCAACATGTATCCCGATGTTTGTCCGCATCATACTGCATCATAATTTGGTGTCGCAGCAAAGACTTAAGTACCCTTTACCGCCATTCGCTTCCTCTTCCTCGAACGGACATAAATGCCCTCCTTCTAGAAAACTGAATTGTCGGTTCGTGAAAAGGACAAAACTGCTCTCCATCGTTATTGCGCCAAAACGTTCCGCAGAGTTTGCATATGTAGCAAGCATTATATTGTAGGATTCAAATAGTTTAAAACAATCCATTCTCACTCTAAGCACTCTACCGGAGATTCTTTGCTTTCATCTGGAGTCGTCGGAGCATCCTTTCCCTTTGTTCCAGAGCATCAGTTTCCGTCTTACGCGCAGTCGCAACATAATAACCACCTTCTGTTGCATATTAGTTGTTACCACTGCTTACTGTACAGTTAAAATATCCAAATTCCCATCGTTTCGGTGAGTTTCGTGTAAGGTTTCTTGCTTCAATCTGAAGATTGCTTCTTATACAACGATTTGTTTCTTATGAACCCAAATATTCTGATGATTTCTAATCATGATGATCGTGTAATGTGTTGTGCATGTTAGCAATGTCTGCGCCTCATCAGATTAGAGATACCTCGTCGTTCTATGGGTTGTCTATTAGAGAAGTGATCCGCCAGTCCCATCTATCTAAGGTTTTTGAAAGATATCAAAATATACTTAAGATTGAGAACGATGAAGACAAGGAAAAAGCCTTGGAATCGTATTATGCGGAGGATTATCCATCAGATATCGATGCTGCGAACCAAAGAAAGAACTCTGAATTACGAAAGATGCAGAACAAGGGTGACGAATTGAAGGCAAAGGCAAGAAATATTGATGAGAATATAGATAGAAGGCAGAGGATTAACGCACAGGTGATGGAAAAGAGGAAGAAGAATGTGGAGGAGTTTGAAAGGTATGTTAGCTATTTAGTGGAGGACACTAAGGCGACATGTAAGAGGAGAGACTTGGAGCGTAGTGCAATGCGAAACAAGGCAAGGCTACTGAAGGAGGAGGAGGAGAGGCGAAGGCAAATGAATAAGGAGGAGGAGGAGAGGCGAAGGCAAATGAATAAGGAGGAGGAAGAGAAGGAACATAATATTCCTCAATATGAGGAAGAAAAGGAAAGGCGAATGAGGGAGAATGAGTTTGAGGAAGCTAAGGAAATGCAAAGGCAAGAGAAGGAGAATGAGAAAAAGAAGGAAAGGCAACAGAAGGAGAAGGAGGAGGAGGAAGAAAAGGAAAGAGAAAGGAAGAAGCAGGAGGAAGAATTGCAGGAAAGAAGGAAACAAGAACTGGAAGAGAAAGAAAGGCGGCAGAAGGAGAAGGAGGAGGAAGAAAAGGAAAGGAAAAGGAAGAAGCAGGAGGAGGAAGTGCAGGAAAGGGAAAGGAAGAAGCAGGAGGAAGAGGCAAAAAGGGAGAGAGAAAGGAAGCAGAAGAATGAGGAGAAAAAGGAGAGAGAAAGGAAGGAGGAGGAGGCGAAAAAAAAGAGAGAAAGGATGCAGGAGGAGAAAAGGGAGAGAGAAATGAAGCAAAAGGAGGAGAAGAAAAGGGAGAGAGAAAGGAAGCAGAAGAAGGAGGAGGATAATAGAGAGAGAGAAAGGAAGCAGAGGAAGGAGGAGAAGAAAAGGGAGAGAGAAAGAAAAGAGAAAAAGGAGGAGGAGAATAGGGAGAGAGAAAGGAAGCAGAAGAAGGAGAAGGAGAAAAGGGAGAGAGAAAGAAAAGGGAAGGAGGATGAGAAAATGAAAGATAGAGAAAGGATGGAGAAGGAGGGCGAGAAAAGGAAGGCGAGAGAAAGACATGCGATGGTGGAGCCGGTAGAGATGGAGATTGAAAGGCAATTGGAGGCAATGGACCCACCAGAAAGTCCCAGGTTGGAGGGAGAACAGGAGAAAATAGCGACCAAGGTAAATATATCTGTTCTGTCTGTGAAGATTTAATAACATGTTTAACGATTTTGGTATAGCGATTACTATGTTAGGTATTAATATGTATAGCGATTACTGTGATAGTCTGTCTGCAACCAATATTATTTATAGCGGTTAGTAGAATAGTATTTATAAGTACAAATGGAACTAATTTACAATTGGTAGGAATAATATGTTATTTTGTGTTACAAGGAGTTCACAGAAGAAGTAGAGCACCAGGTGAAAAACTCGAAGGTCGGTGTCAATGGCCTGTAGTTCTGTCGTGGTATGGTCAGTTGAGTGCATATCAAAAGGACCGATTACGAAATATGCACTTCGGTGGCCTTTTGGACCAGCAATATTTTGAAACTTGCTGGAATACCATGACCCACCTGGTAAATAAATGGAATGATAAGACAGACACATTCCAGTTTGATTCTTTTGAGATCACCATGACTCTAGAAGATGTGGGGAGGATCACTGGCCTTAAGTGCGATGACAGTGCTGTCCTGTTACGACATTCAAACTATAACGCAAGGGAGAAATGCACGACCCTGTTAGGAATGTCGATGGACGAATGGAGTCAATGTATTTCTGGTGGAATCAATTCCACATCAATGAAAGTCTCATTTTTTTGTAATAAATGGGAAGGGCACTCCGCTACTTGTGCATCTGAAATAACTGACCAAGAGTTGCGCGGCTTCCTTCTATATTTTTTGGTCTTACATTATTTTCCGATTGTTCTGGTTCGAGAATAAGTTCCATGTGGCTGCTGTACCTGACAGACTTAGACGAAGTCGACGACTATGCATGGGGTGCCGCTATGCTCGCACACTTGTACAGTCAACTCCACCGTGCGAGTAATGGTACGAAAACAGTTGGAGGATTTTGGCCATTTGTTCAGGTATTTGTTGATTATATACTTAGTAATTGTAGACAAATCTCATTGCAGGTTGTGGTGTTACTAATAATATTGTTTTTTTTAGGCGTGGGCGTTGAAACATATTATTCCATTGCGTTCACGTTGTGACCCTTCGATTTGTGGTTTTCCAAAGATCGGTCGCTGGGCTAGAATAAACATCACAGTTTATAATGCTAAGTCCATTTTAGATGGGCTGCAACTAAACGAGGTAAACATTCTAAAATTGTTTACAATCACGCCAGCATTTACCATTGAGTATTATAAATTATTGTAATGTTCAACATTCTTAAGTATCCATCGCTGCAGGATTGTCTTCCGTAGTACATATCGTTGTTGCCATATCATGCGTAAATAAATTTTAATATATTTGTCAATCGTTATTAAAAAGAATGACCAATGTACAAGTTTTGTGGAGACCTTATGGAGATGGAGAGGACGATGATGAAGACGTTGTTGCAGAGGCTGCTCGATTGTCTGACCACGATTTGTAGCTATTCTGCAATTTTGAAGCCGAGTTGCAGCAAGGTAGTCGAGTTCTCCTACAATCTGGCTTGGGACAGTCTATCCCAAATAAGCCTTTGGAAGTGAGAAGGAAGATGAATAGTGGTGGGGGCAGGAACGTGAATTGGCGTGATCGCTACATGGACGAATTATTAAATTGGAACTCAGGTGGTTTCCCTGCCGTATCGTATGATCATGAAGGACGACAATTTGATCCCTTCTATTTCGAAAGGTATTGGGAACCAATGCGGCGAAATCAGAAGATTGAAAAAATTATGAACCCATGCCTCCCAACTGCCCCTTCTCATGTTGCAGCCCAGCCTCTACAACCAAAACGTCGTCTCTCTCTGGTTGCTATGACTAGTCCCTCAGTAACAAAGCTCGAGGAAAAGCGAACACTTGCTCTAAAAGAGAACATTGTCTCTGCCGCAAGGTTCAAAATTATGGAGAGGGAGAATAAGAAATTATGGGCAGAAGTAAGCACTATGGGGATTCAATTGAACTTAGTGGTTGAGATGATGACCAGTTTTCTTAATAAAGGTCTCGGAACGAAGATGCCACGCAGGATAGACAGTCCACAAATAAAAAGTAAGAGACAAGTCTATGATATTTCATCTGATTCGTCAAGTGCTTCGGAATAAATCCTAGATTTTCATTTTTATCACGCTAGGTTTTTGTTGTAATTGTATAATGAGTTGTAGTAACGTGACATTCTTTTATTGTTTAATTCTTTATTATTACATCTTTTCGTTTATGGATCTCGGTAATAAATAAACTTTAATCGAAAATAGATGTTTGTTCAGAAATCGTGGCATTGCCTAACCTCTCTGGCATCGCTAAGATATAGCATTTCTGTTTAGCAATCGCTGTATTTGTCTTCGACTTGAAAGAATATCGCAAAAATGATTGACGATGTAAGCCGTGAACATTAATTTATCGAGTTCTGACAACGTAAATGATAACAGTCAATAGCGATAAGAAAAAGGTTTGTTGTTAAAAAACCACTGAGGAAAGTATGTTGCATGAATATATCGATGTATCCATATACGATAATCAATAGAATAATCTTGAAAGATTATTCATACGTGAAAAACGGGTTTGTTCTAGTCATGTCAATCTCTCACTGAAAAGATTGTTATAATGCGACCGACAAATGACGGGTTTTTAATTATTCAAAAGTGAATAATTTAATTTGCGGGGTGTTTCCGAAAAAGTCCGGCATGTGAAACAACGTATTTTTAAATATTTAAAACGCAAAGGGCGGCTTGTGGAAAGACGTATTTTTAAATACTTCAAACACAATCATTTAATTTGGCGGCGATTATCGAAAAAGGGCAGCATGCAAAAAGACGTATTTTTATTTATTTAAAACACAATCATTTAATTAGCGGGCTGTTTTCGAAAAAGGGCGCGTTAAAGGACTTTACCTTTGTATTTGACTGAGGACGGCGTTTCCGTATTTGTGTTACAAAGGTGCCATCGATATCTTCGTCCAGGCATGGCGCCGAAGAAGGGGACAATCAGAGCAGTACGACCAGCCATAGCGTCCAAGAAGAGGACTACAGGAACAATACGACCCGACACAGTGCCAAAGACGATAGGAGCACTACGACCGGGCACGAGGGCAAAAGAGAAGACGATGGGAGCAAAACGACCAGGCATGGCGGCAACGGAGAGGACGATGGGAGCAAAACGACTAGTCACGACTCCAAAGGAGTGGACGATGGGAGAAAAATGACCAGGCACGGAGCAAACAGAGAGGATGATGAGAGCGAAACGACCAGGCACGACACTAACGGAGAGGACGATGGGAGCAGTACGGCCAGGCACGACGTCGAAGAAGAAGACAACCACATCTACAGTAACAGCATTAGTACTTAAGACATATATTTTTTGAAACGCCTGAGCGGTTTAGTCAACATTTGCCTTTTCATGTCGTATTTGGACTAGTGTTGTTTACTGTAGACAATAATTTCAATGTCGAATCCTGAATACCACGCTCATGGTGCACTCAGTTCAACATCCACAGGCAAGGGTGGGCGGCAACACCGTGACGAATTCGTAGATGACATAGAGCAGATGCAAGATGAATTTGCAGTTGGGAACACTATCAGTAATTTTGTAAGTATTTAACCACTATCTATCAATTTCTAGGTCGTTCTGGTTTGTATGTTTTGAAGTTCGTAAATTTGTGCAATCAGACAATGTGTGATTTTGTCAATTACATCCAAAGCAACCCAAAGAGCAATATAGTACGCATCATCAACCCTTATTTCATTGTATGTCTGGTCCGCTGTTGTTTTGTTTGCTTTTATGACGTACTCATGTTTCTTGGTGGTTAAATCTTACTATTTCATGCAACATATATACGTTCGGCGAAAGCCATAAAACATTAGATTCACAGATGCACTACCTTGTTGGAACAACGATGATGAGTGCCTAGACATTTCAAAATTTGGAAAGGTAAGTGAACAAACCTCTTCTCCAAGGTTTAGTCGTAACATCCCAATCACGATATGTCTCTGGAATGAAAAATTATTTTATCGATTCGCAGATTTTACTTCCTACACTCTGGCAAAATCCCGACCATTGGGTTCTATACGAGATGAATTTTTTGGAAAAACAACTATGGTGCTACAACTCATTAGACTGCCACAGTGGCGTAGAACGCGACGCTATGCATTTGGTAAGCTTGTGCCCATAGGTGAATCGTAGCTATTCGAGGTGGATCGAACTGTAATATATTATCCCTTTATCACAGGCGGGATTCCTTAACAGACTTATGGGTGTCGACATTGCCGAGTGGATGTTGCTCTGTGCTGACGATGCTCCTTTACAAAGTAATGGGGTCGATTGTGGCATATTCGTAAATAAGCATATTGAAGCAATATACAATGGAGAAGAACCTTCTTTCCACGCTGTATGAGCTTCGTATCCGATGTTATTGTTTATTCCTGTTATATATTGGTTTCACATTACATGTTTTGTTGCAGGATCATATGCCGGAAATAAGCTACGAAATATGCGAACAATTGATTGAGTTTAAAAAGAACGAAAAACAAAATATGTAAAGTGAAACCTATCGATTGCTCTGTCTTTACAACCTAACGAGCTCCGCCATCACCATTCTCTCCCTCCTCGTTGACAACAACCCAGTCGGTGCAGTCGCGCTGAGGATGGCCAGCAGGAGCTCCACCACGTCCTCTTCCTCTCCCTAGCGAGGAGGTCTCAGCGGAACTGCCATTCCGGTGACGGGTGTTCATCTCGTTCCGGTGACGGGTGTTCTACGAAAAGTAGATCGTATTCAGAAATAGTCTTGTGTTGTATACGCATACCCATTGCTGGTAAAAGTTGTTCTTCAGTAATAAAAAATAATGTACGGTGAAAGATATTTCTAAAAATTGCATTCGGTGAACTTATCAATAAGAAAGGTTTGTTCTTAGAAATCGCTGTATTGCTGAACCTACGATAATGTACACCTAAGGCAATTTCTTGGGACGCGTGTGGACGTACTTGTGGATTAATTTGAGATCGAGCGATTCGGTCCAATCGCATTGATTACTATTGAGAATAGCCCTCTGGCATGACATTGTTGTATACGCATACCCAATGCTGGTAAAAGTTCTTCAGTAATGAAAAATACTGTACGACGAAAGATATTTCTAAAAATCACATTCAGTGAACTTATCAATAAGAAAGGTTTGTTCTCAGAAATCGCTGTATTGGTGAACCTATGATAATGTATACCTAAGGCGATTTCTTGGGACGCGTGTGGACATACCTGTGGATTAAATTGAGATCGAGCGATTCAGTCCAATCGCATTGATTACTATTGAGAATAGCCCTCTAACATGACATTGTTCAATTTCATTAATGCGGAGTGCATTTTTACTGAAGTTTTGCTTTTGGTTTAATGATACTGACGTATATACTTGAAAATTGACAGTAGGTGATAGGACATTTCATTAATATTTGAATGACACAACATACAGTTCCACTTTGCTTCGCGAATAAGGAACCGACAAATCGACAATTTCTGCATAAACGACTTGTTCTTGAATCGAGTATATAGGCGGCTTCGACGCAGTTGCCGTATCCGTTTATACTTTTTTCATATGTCTGCAAGATCATAATTGAAGGAAACGTCATTTAAAATTCAAGAAATTTTCAAATTCTTACACAAGTTTTCATGTTGGTAGCAGTGTAGTTGACGTTAGACCACCAAGCGTATCGCTTTTTACTATTCGTAAAATACGAAAGCGACATTAATGACTCTTATTCACCACTTTTTTCATATGCCAGCAATAAAGCGATGTTTAAGCATACAACATTTCATAGCGATGTTGAATATTATCATTTCGAACATTAGAAGTCTTTGTTCATTGCATACATCGCAGTCTCACTCTGCGACTGTCAATCACGCGGGTTGAGCGCACATCTTTTATCAATTACAAGCCTTTTAGATCCTCGCGAGGCCGCCGTCAGTTTCTCCTTCGCAATTAGAAATGATGTCAATTTTTTGCAGAGTTCTTCGCGGAATCCGGGTATAACAACCTGCAAAAACATATTGTAAAGTAGAAGCAATAGACATGCACTTAATCCTCAATAACAGAGGCAAAGAAATGACATACAGCGTCGAAACAGGGTTCCGCACCATTGTATATCGCTTTAATGTACTTCATTACAAATACACCGCAATCAACGCCATTATCTTGTAAAGGAGCATGGTATGCCATACGATAGATCCACTCGCTAACATCGACTCCCAAAATGGCTTTGAGGAAACCGATCTGAGAATAATGCGACCGACAGTAAATTCATGACCCCAGTACACAACTTGTTCCTCACATAGATATTGAAACTTACGAGATGAGAAATGTCTAGTCGTAAACCACTGTCAACTTCCAAGAAATTGTAACACCATAGTTGTTTTTCGTGTAAATCCATCACGTATAAGACCCAATGCTTTTCAGTTTGCCAGAGTGTAGGAATCAATATCTGCAAATAGATCGAAAAAATGTTGTTAGCACTGTTATGCTGTAATATTGCACTCTAGGTTTGTTTGCTTACCTTTTCACTTGACAAAAGGTCTTTGCAGTGATTGCCGTTAACCCAATAAGGTTTGCCATCTTGAAATCCACTGGAGTATGGCAAACGACGTAAGATAGTCTGCAAACCGAAACATTGCTAACACCAACGTTAACATATGAATCAATTGGACTAAATCAATAATGAAAAACAACATAAAATACAACTGATATACCATGAAATACGAGCTGACGACGCTTACAGTCTGGCTTGGTGCGTTGCTTTTAATATACCTAACGAAATCGGATATAGTCTGTTTGCAGCAAATATATTGTTGTTAACGCACGTACACATGGCTTACGTATATAGACAACTGCTACTAGTTTCATACTAACAAAATTACTTATCATGTTGTATTGTGCGAATTCACTACGCATTCGGTTGATGTTCTCCAGGAGTGATTGACTAAGTTTTTGCCCAACTTTGTCGGTGGATGTTCGACTAAAATGAATGCGAACATTGCAACGAACAATATTGAAATTACATTATATAGTACACAAAAATAAATCACAAAAAACGGCATGAAAGATACAGATTTTGCTGAACATGTAGACGATGTGTAGACAATATACCCATGATTCGCCATTGTTGGTTGTGTAGCTGTCTTCGTCTGCGTCACCGACCACAATTTTCTATGTTCGAGGGCGGATCACCAGGTTTATGAAGGAACCGTCAGTTTGATTGTTGCTGGTTCACGAAGTAGAAGACAAACATAGCTTCTAGTACTTGTGCGACTATTTATTACCTAAAAGATGTATTGTTCAACCAACATGATCAATGAATA
Organism: Nuphar pumila; assembly: GCF_984573655.1. Taxonomy (NCBI): domain Eukaryota; kingdom Viridiplantae; phylum Streptophyta; class Magnoliopsida; order Nymphaeales; family Nymphaeaceae; genus Nuphar; species Nuphar pumila. Next base: position 77,517,383 of record NC_143263.1, on the reverse strand, counting down.
CTGTACGACAAATCAAACAATTATGGTTATCCGTTGGAACTGCGTAATTCGACTTCATATTCGCTGCATAGCGAGTTGTGGTTATCGCGGGAAAGCGATTTGTGCAACAATACTCGGCCTTTGTAAAGGGTGTTAGTCAACACCGATTTGAGGTGTTAAACGATACTAGTATAATGCGATAATGAACGTTTGTTGATAAAAACCCCACGGATCGGAAAGATCCCACGGGTTGAACTACATAGCGATTGTGAGAAATTGTGGAGTACCACTCACACTTGCACTTCCACTGTTAAAGCGAACAAAGTTCCCCCTGTACCAGATGAAGATGTTTACTTACCTCTTAAGAAATGAAGTGAGGAAGCGAAAAGACACATTGAGTAGCCTTTTATTTAAAATATATGGATACAACTTTTCACAAGATAACAATAATGATTTCAAAAGGCAATTGAAGGTGTCGGGAACATGAAAGATTTGCTGGAGAAGAAGTTGAATCGACGCTAGGTAATAGCTTTGCCAACTAAAGTTGGTAAAGTTGACCGAAATTCCTTCTTTGTTCCATGGTTGATCTCTCCTCGTCCAGGCATGGCGCCGAAGATGTGTAAGCTTCGATTAGTGATTATCGCTTGGAGCTGCGTAAGTAGAGTTCGCTTTCCCTGCGTAGACAGTTGTGGTTAACGCGGGAAAGCGAATGTGCTGTCATCTGGACAAGGATTTGTTGCCATCGCTGGATACTTTGTGCTGTGAGTCGGAGAGTGATTTATGAGTAGCGGCTGTTAGCAATTTTTTGCTTCTGCAGGAAGTCGTTTGATGACATCATTGTATGGCGATTTGTGGTTATCGTTGAATAGCGATCTGTGGCATCACAACATAGTGATTTGAGGGTATTGTTCGACTGTCAATCTAAGCGGGATGACAAAGGTTGTTCAAGTGAGATTTTTTGGGGCATTGAGCAAGGTTGCACTTCATTTTATGATCTAAGTAGGCATTCAACCGCGCAGGTGATAGCATACTTAGATCATAAAATGAAGCGCAACGTTGCTCATTGCCCGAAAAAAGCTTACTTGAACAACCTTTGTCATCCCGCTTTGATTGACATTCAAACAATACACTCAAATCACTACGTTGCGATGCCACATATCGCTAATCAACGATAACCACAAATCGTCATACAATGATGTCATCAATCGACTTCCTGCAGAAGCAAAAAATCGCTATCTATCGATTTAAGCAAATCCAACCACGGACCGCAAGTCGTCAGTGACAAATGACTATAAACTCTCAACAAATCCGGCATTGTGGAGATCGGGGCATGCAAAGAGGCATGCCAACTAAATTAATAGCCCACACGAGATTCCTGTGTCCCATACCTATCTGTCGAATGCATCAGAGCCTGTCATGAAAGAGAAAATATTAGACACTGAATTAAGTTTCACAAGAAATGCATACCTCCTCGCAACATTGATTACATACCAAAAGACTTATAAAATTGTAACGATCGTTGCCAGAAATCTGGTCGGGAGGAATGTAGGTTTGAACGTTTGGTGGTACTTCTGCAGGGTATTGCTGCATGATGGACATTACACGAGTTAGCTATTTGACAAGCTTCACACAATGGGAAGCAATATAATGTTTTACATACTTGTTCATTCGAAGGGCTTTGTTATTTTTTATTACAGGTTGGTTGTTTCTTAGTCCTGTTCTTGCCAACCAATTCTACTGCACCCTTTGCCCTCCGACGACTGCGATCAGAGGCAGGTTTTCTTTTGATACCCTTCACTTCATGAATATGTCCATCATAATCAACAACGTTCACTGATGACTTGTTGAAGATAATGTTTACGCTTCGGCGCAACTTCTCGGGAGTGTCAAGCGAAACATGATTTTGACCTACGCTGTTCGATCCCATTATCTTCGGCTGGTATTCATTCGCTGCAACGAATTTAATGTGAATTAACTCCACGTTTTCAAGTAACTCCGTTGCAACTTTTCTCACACATGCATAGCCTTCTTCACTTCTCGATGCCAAATCAGCAACAAGCATGAATGACCTACACAGTTGTTGGTAACAGGAGGCTATGTGGCACTTCTCATCAACACCAGATTTACTCGCATTGTCCATAACGAGCATTTCAATCTTCGCGCGTCTCGTCCATCTTCGCATTATGTAAGACTCAAGTATTTCTTGTATCTTCTCTTGATTGAGTGCCTTTAATGCATGACAACATAGAATACCTTTGAATTCATATATTTTGCACGAACATTTTACCCTTCCGTTGTCAACATTGTACGTGACATGTGCTTCTTGCCTTTCCTGATGCTTTTCGCCCTGACAAAAAATATGGTATTTGTGCATATTCTCGGTTTGCACGAGTCCTTCTATTTTGCAATTCATGACATGCAACACCTCTTTCTTGATCCATTCAAATACAGTTAGTGTATACAGAGCTGCAGGTCACATCAATATTTTCATGCCAAAAGTTAGAGGTCGTGTATTGAAGCATTTCACATCTTGTTCAAGCTCATTCTGTCTTAGACCGTCTACAAATAATTCATATTGTTCCATGAAATGAAACATTGTTAAACATGAATACAGGGTTTTCTTCAGGGTGGCATGCATAGATTCGGCTCTTTGTGTGCTTATCAAACCTGCACAAAAGTATTGTCTTCCATATGCCAATGCCCACTTCTCTTTTTCTGCATATAAATTTTGTAACCACACACAATCAATAAGGTCGTATGTCTTAATCATTTTGTCCCAATCTGACTTAAATGTGACCTCGTCTACGCTATGAAGTACACACCTTGTAAACTTTTTGCCAAACCCTGTATTCTGATTAAATATGTGTCCTATGTTCTTTGCTGCATTTTGAAAGATATGCCACAAACATAGGCGATGATGTGCATATGGCCACACATGAAGCACTGCAGCCGCAATTGCGTGATCACCATCTGTAAGTACAGTTTCAGGATGCTTTCCGTTCATTGCCTGTGTAAATACTCTGAACAACCACTCAAAGCTTTCCTTGGTCTGGTCATACACAAAAGCACCGCCTAATATACAAGACTGTGAGTGATGGTTCACCCCCACAAACTGCGCAAATGACCACTGTTCAGTATTAATCTTTATTGTAGTATCAAACACAAGCACATCATTGAAGCATTCATAATCTACTCTAGACTTTGAATCTGCCCAAAACATATTCACAACATATCCATCTTCGTCCACTTGCATTGCACTAAAGAAACCATGTTCATTGCTTGATTTATTCTGTAAGTAACGAACCAAACAACATATTTCTCCGTTCTTCATGTTATCTGTCCTCTTCCTTCTCAAGTGGTTTCTTAGATCCAAAGGTGTGAATGACACATTTTCGCGACCACCATCTATGCGGGAAAACAAATTATATGTCTTTCTTGGTGCAATGTCGGCGCTATCGGCTATTTCAGCCAGTGCAGCATGCGCTACAGTTACTTTGCGATGTGACCTTAGCATAGGAGTCATAAATGATGCAGATAAATCATGATTATGATCACTGATTAAAGTACGCACGACAAATTTCCCATTCAGATGTCTTCTCAAAACCAATCTCGCCTGACATCCACATCTTGATTCTGGCATGCTCCTTGTTGAATTTCCCATTGATTTCTTCCAACCTTGCTTGGAACAGACATATGTCTTTCTAACCAAGACACCCTGTGCATTTTTTGACCAAGAAAACCTTCTCACACTGAAGCCAACTTTTAAGGCATAATCATTGTAAAATTTATATGTATCTTCCTCGTTATTAAACTGCATTCCTTCTACAGGAACATAATCAAGTGTAATTCCATGTACATTCCCAGTTCCTACGATTTTATTAAGTGTACTGACATCAAAATCTACCTTATTATTGAATTGCATTTCTTCTCCTGGATCATTCAAGTCAAGTGTACTTATGTGTACATTCCCGGTGCCTACACTTTTATTATGTGCACTGTCATGGTAGTTTACCTCATCATTGAATTGCATTTCTTCCACTGAAACATTCAAGTCAAGAGTGGGTCTAATGCATGCACCCTTCTTTTCATGTGCATCGTTAGTGCAGATGTTCAATTCTTCAGTTGCGTCATAAGTATAGATATTCAATTCTCCAGATCTTTCGATTGATTGAGCTACATCGTCTTTATTGCAACCTGATGATAAGCTCAACAATGTTTTAAGCAATATATCAATTTGTGTTTGCAGCAAAATAGCAAACAAATCAATATTAACTAACAAAACGGGAGTCTGTTACTAATACAACGGTTTGAGATACAATGCATATAATGAGTGAATGTAGGATACCTGATGGGCTAGAGGCCCTTCCTAGCATCTGCAAACAAGCATTCTTGTCAATAGGTCCCAAAGTTTTGCAAATATCGATAAGTTTCCAACCTTCGTAAGAACAAGATCTACCTGCAATAACCAAACAATGCCTTAATGGCACACAAGACGACATGCCTTCTTCATCGATAGCATGATGAGATGATAAGCTACTCACGCTGCCTTAATGGCACTGGTTGGAATGTTTGTGCATCATTGCTTTCTTTCATAATGCCTAACAACAACGACAAATAAAAGAAGACAGTGGAATGTTTTGTAAGCAATATATCAATTTGCGTTACCAAGCGGCATAGGTTTACTACGATTTAATCAGGATGCATATAACAACGAATACCGCTAGGGTTAAGCAAGTCAAAGCAACGATTTAATGAATGAAAGTATCAAAGAAAGTGCGGTTTGATGTTTGCTTATGCTGAGCATCGACTTGTCGCTTACCATGCCAATAAAATACACATGTCGTACATGTGTGTTGACGATAACGCTCTCATAATATCCACGAGGCTCTAAAGCGAGTTCAATAGAAGTCGCTGAGAGAGCAGCGATATGCATGCGAAAATCGCCCCGCCATGCGTGTAACGATGTGTTTCTGCATCCACACGTTTTTAAAGTTTGTGTACAAATATCTTACACATACATATTACAAAACATATAATATCTTACAAAACGATATGTATAGCGATTTGTAAGATATTGAAAATCGATACGGCAGTTCAGCATAATAACTTACAACTCGACGATACAAAACCATACTATCTAAAAGGTCGATAAATATATCGCACAATAAATTACAAATCGATAAGGAAGAACTTGAGCATAATAGAAAACAAATCGATATTAACTAACAAAAATGTATCTCACAAAAACGGGAGTCTGTTACTAATACAACGGTTTGAGATACAATGCATATGATGAGTGAATGTATGATACCTTATGGGGTAGAGGCCCTTCCTAGCATCTGCAAACAAGCATTCTTGTCAATAGGTCTCAGCGTCTTACAAATATCGATAAGTTTCCAACCTTCGTAAGAACAAGATCTACCTGCAATAACCAAACAATGCCTTAATGGCACACAAGACAATATGCCTTCTTCATCGATAGCATAATGAGATGGAAAGCTACTCACGCTTCCTTAATGGCACTGGAAGGAATGTTTGTGCATCATTGCTTTCTTCCATGATGCCTAACGACAACAACAATGAAGAGAAGACACTGAAATATTTTGTAACACAAGGCAGGCACGAGCAGACGACAGTGTGTTGTACAACAGGATAAAAAACAAGACGAAAAAGCTCGACTGGAGACGAAGGCAAAGTTTGGGTTGATAATGGGAGCAACTGTTACAGCAGATGGCGCAGGAGTTTAATGAATAGGGAACGTCTCCACTTTAAATGGTTAACATCAAACTTTCTGGATGAAGGACTTTTTTGTCCTTTTCTTGACCCGTCGTTTCACAACTTTTGAATGGAGGATATTTTTGTCATTTCCTCGAACCGTCATTTCATGGCAAGAAAAGCAAGTAAAGGTGATTAAGTCTTTGCAACAGCACCAGAGTCCGATGCAAAGTTATGTCAACATACACGGGAATACGAGCCCCATGTGCATGAATACGTGGCGCTCATTCGATCCCCCGAACACAGACGTGGGATTCAGTGAATCATCGGGGGCGAACATACACCACCCTCTCGGGAGGGAGGGTGGGGACAACATGGACGTGCATCCCAAAGACCCCTTCTCAGGTCAACACCTGTGCCAGAGGCTAGGTAGTAGGTACTATCTTCTGGGATTTTCCCTGAAACCTCAATAAATATACACCATCCAGCTGGTCTGGAATCACCGCCGGGTTTCCAAACCAGGTTTCAACTACTCGTCGTTAGTGTGAATAGAAAAGAATTTTTGGATCCAAAATCGGATCCCCCTTCCACCATGAAGAACCCATCCAATCACAAAAACAAATCTCCAATTGGCAAGAGACTCCGGTAAAGATAACGCAGGGGCTGGTTGTGCCTCCCATGCATCTTTTAAGTGGAGAGGGTCCTTTAATCAACGCACTCTCAAAGATGGAAAATCAATTAATTACGATGATGAGAGGGACAAAAGTGGAGCTTCGCAGAGAGGAGGATGTGAATGGTCGTCGACGGGTGATTTCACCTACCCTCCTAACGTGTCTAATGCAACTGCTGTCGTGGAATGTTAGGGAGGCAAGTAGCCGGTGGGCCGGGCGGGAAATCTTTGATGTCTTACAAGCGCATCAGTTGGACAGAATAAAAAAAAAATGGAAGATATTCAGACCAGACTATACCGCAGGAAGTGAGGCATTTTTTTTTTTGGTTTTGATAAAATGGATATACAAATATCAAATTTCAACTCAAATTATACAGTTAGATTATTAGCTAAATTAGAGATGGTGGAAATCCAGAAATCGTGTAAGGATCATCATCCAGACTGGTTCATGAGAAAGAAAATGTATAAAACTCTGTCACAGTTATTTATATAATTGAATCTAGTGGGGTCTGCTTAACCCAGCTTGCCTTTAAAAAAAAAACTGAAAGAGTGAACCAGCCTTACACTGTTGATGCCCACTGCTGGTTTGATTGCAGGGGGAATCGAACTCGGGACTTTCTGGGTGTTAAAATTTCAAGCCACTTGCAATATATATATATGTTAGCAATATTCAAGAAGGTCAAGATATGCATGGTGATACTAAGAAGGTCAAGATATGCATGACGATACTTATGGAGATACGCATGATCACAAGTCAGAGAATATAAAAAAGGAAGTAGAATAATTGATAAAAGCTGATCTCTGCCTTATGTCTCATGATTATAGGGAATTTATTGCCTTATCGTGAGAGACCCCTCTTGTACATATATGGTTGTATTGTCATAGCAAAAGTAACATAGGCCTCTTCTCCGTATATATATATATATATATATATATTGCAAAACAATACAACCATATATATATATAGAAAGAGAGTAAAACCCATAAATTTTAGTAATTATTGAAATAAATAAATATTAAATTTCTCAAAATAAAATTGATAATATATATGAACTTGATCCAAATGGATTTTTGAATCCGAATGGGATCAAATGGATCTAGTAATTGGATGCATATATGGTGAATGAATTCGGATCATAAATGGTTTCAAAACCCAATTAAGAGTCAATTGGATCTTTATGTATCAAATGTGGTTAAAACTCAATTAAGATTAAAAAAAAAAAATCCAGCTAGAGAGTTCAAAATATCCAAAGTATATTGAAGATCCAACGTGAATGTGAGATCCGTTCGAAAACCCATTTGTATATAAATAAATTAAGGAAGATAAAAATGTAACAAGACAAGAAGTGGTGTGGTGGTAAGGTATGTTGCCACCTTGTGAGACAACTTGAGTTCAATTCCCATTAACTTCACCCACATGCTTTTAATAAAGCAGACACCGATCTCTTTTTTTACAAAAAATACATTATACAGTATCTAAGTAAATTAAATATGTTGCACATTGCAACAAAATGAACATTGATGTTGTGGGGGGGTTTGGATTTTCTTTGGGAACAGAACCAAGTTCGAACCCTCACGCTCATGGTGTTTTTTGGCAATACACAGCTATAATTTATGAACAAAAGAACTACACATTAATTGGATTGAGAATTCACATTTTCAGTATTTCTTTTTTGGTGGACTAAGCTGGAATTTAATAAAAAGGGAATCAAAGTGGAAAAGAGGAAATAAAGAAATAGAAATTCCATTAAGATAGGTTTCAACACTTCTCATATACACGTTTTTTCAAAATGGCTGCCATGTAGGCATGGCTGGAAGGAAACAAAATAAGAAAGGGTTAAAAAAATAATAATAATGAGACCTAACCCTTGAGAAGGTAAGTATTAAATAAGTAATAAAAAAAAAGAAAACTCTTGGTATGAGGGGCCAACCTCTCATACGCCTAAATAAAGAGAGGGGGACGGTTTCATGGAAACATTTTTGGCAACTAATGAAAAGATCTAAGAAATATGAAAAGGTCATCTTGGGTATGAGAGGCCAGCCTCTGATATGCACAAATGGAAGGAGGAGGCGGTTTCAATAAAAATTAATTTGGCAATAACTCAAGAAAATAAAAGAAGAAGGTTATCTTTGGGGTTTCCGCAACCCCTTACATGTTATTTCGTTATTCTCCAAAACACTCTCATCTCTCTCTCTCTCTCTCTCTCTCTCTCTCTCTCCTTTCTTCTTAAACCATTTCCCTCCCACATGGTTTTTGTGTAAAATCTATAATTGAAGGAGATACTATTAGTTGAAGAGGACCTTGAACCGTAGCAAAAGAGCCAGCTGATCCGAAGAAGGCATTGACTCGAGCGATCCTCCTTGTTCGGTGTCTCGATCCTTCGAAAGGTAGGTATATACGAGTTCTATGTGTTTTACACCATGCTAAGTGTTTCATGAACAATGTTCACCTCTGAGATATGTATTACGATACATATAAGCAGTCATTGATGTAAATGGTGAGTAGTTACAGGTTTGTCCAACCCAACAAAAAGAAAAATAAATATATATAAACATGACTAGAATTATGCGATTTACCTTGTTGAGGTTATGTATTGATTCGGGGACTGTCCCAAATGTGGGATCAACACTTTTAAATGCTGGACCAACATGTAAAACCAAGCTAGGCATGAGTACCTTTACGAAGCAGGTTATATGTTATCCCCCCGAACAGGGCATCTCATGATCGGGGGTCTCAAAAAGCACCACGTATATAAGCATGTGCGTCTCGTATCCCCATATTTGTCAACATCACTTAGTGTTGGAGTTTGATGCAATTGCAAAGACTTAAGTACCCTTTCCTCCACTGGTGCAAAAAAAATGACGATTCTAGAAAAGTAGTGGTTGTAAAGACTTAAGTACCCCGAAAATGATTATTTAAGATTCAGTCCCTGCACTGCAGGATTATCCGAAAAAGGAATCCCCCCTGGAGAAGGCCATGAACATCAACCATATCACTCTCTCCCCCTTCTCTTTCTGCTTCTGTACACATCCAGCAGACAATCCTACATTGCTCCATCAAACACTGACTGACCTGCACACTGACTGTAGCATCGTTCAACTTGATGAGTTGTGGAGCTTGATTCAAAGTTTTTGCCCTTACAGGAGGGGGTTTGGGGGCTCCTCCCAGCGTTGGTAGCATAGTTTTTGCCCTTACAGGAGGGGGGTTTGGGGGCTCTTCCTAGCGTGGGTAGCATCATTCAACTTGATGAGTTTGTGAAGTCTGATTCAGAGTTTTTGCCCTTACAAGAGAGGGGTTTGGGGGCTCCTCTATATGGTTTGATTTTTACTGTAAATCGCTACTCTCTGATCTGATTTCTACTGTAAATCGCTACTCTTTGGTCTGATTTTCACTGTAAATCGCTACTCTCTGATTTGATTTTTACTGTAAATTGCTACTCTCTTGTCTGATTTTTACTTTAAATCGTTACTCTCTGGTCTGATTTTTACTGTAAATCGCTACTCTCTGATCTGATTTTTACTGTAAATTGCTACTTTCTGGTCTAATTTCTACTGTAAATCGCTGCTCTCTGATTTGATTTCTACTATAAATCGCTACTTTCTGATCTGATTTCTATTGTAAATCGTTACTCTATGATCTGATTTCTATTGCAAATCGCTACTCTCTTATCTGATTTCTACTGTAAATCGCTACTCTCTGGTCTGATTTTTACTGTAAATTGCTACTCTCTTATCTGATTTTTACTGTAAATCGCTACTCTCTGATCTGATTTCTACTTTAAATCGCTACTCTCTGGTCTGATTTCTACTGTAAATCGTTGCACTCTGATTTGATTTTTACTGTAAATCGCTACTCTTTGATCTGATTTCTATTGTAAATCGCTACTCTATGATCTGATTTCTACTATAAATCGCTACTTTCTAATCTGATTTCTACTGTAAATCGTTACTCTCTGATCTGATTTCTACTATAAATTGCTACTTATTGATCTGATTTATACTGTAAATCGATACTCTCAAATTTTTTCGGGGCCTTATATAAATTTTTTCTTTTCTTTCCCTCTTGTAAATATCAAAAAAGAGCAATAAAGTGTTTTGTTTGATCGTGGTGCTCATGTTTTCTTCGGTTGTTTCTTTCTCGAGGTTTTCGTAACACTCTTTTCCATGATTTTTTTGTTTTTTTTCGCTTTGAGATTTTCGTCATGATGGGGAAGCTAGAGGCTATACTCCGTTTTAGGTGTACTGGAGGAAGATTTTATTGTAGGTGTCCCTCAAAGGTGGAGGAGGAGCCACCATAGTCAGTTGTTCGCTGGACGAGAGCAGCATTTCAGCCACTGCTAGTAGAAAGAGGATGACGATCACCATCGAATTGTCGGCTCTTTGCCCCCTTGATTTCTTTTCTAGAGAGAGAGGGTTTTACAGTGTTTTACGAAGAAGGAAGAAGGAAGAAGAAGAAGATGACAATGAAAAGTTTAAACAGACATTTTTGATGGCTCATGTTCATTTTGTTGGATCACCATCGGATCGCCGACTCACCATCGTTTCGTCGGATCACCAGCTAAGGTTCGTTTCACTGTGTAGACTTTGAAGAGTCAACATCATCCTCGACTTTCTGGATGGAGGACATGTTTGTCCTTTTTTTGAACTGTTTGGTTTCCTTTTTTGAATGAAGGTCATTTTTGTCATTTTCTCAAATCAGCATTTTATGGCAAGAATAGCAAGAAAGGGTACTTAAGCCTTTGCAACCACACCAGACTCCAATGCTAAGTGATGTCAACATACACAAGAATACGAGCCCCATGTGCTTATATACGTGGTGCTCATTCAGACCCCCGATGACAGTCGTGAGATTCAGTGAATCATCGGGGGAGAGCATACACCACCCTCTCGTACCTTTATGCCTTTGATCCACCTTTATCGGTGAGAGTGAAGGCACCATGAATCGGGTCGTACCGATATGAAGGAAGAATTAAAAAAAAAACTGTTAGATCTGTCCATTGGTGCTATATTCTAAGATCTGGGGTGATAATGAGTGGTTGATCTCAATAGTTGTGGATGAAGGTTGAGGCAATCATGTTACTCATTATTTTTGGATTTGTTAATATAGTGATTTCGGAATTAGTTGGATTAGAAGTATAATAAGTCAGTTCACTTATGGTTTTTGATTTGCTCGGGTTGGAATTATAATCCATCGCGTAAACATCACATTTTTGTTATCTAAAGTTGTTTTGAAATAGATTTTTTTTAAGAGAGCTATGCTTGTTTGTATAGGTTTGCTTTGTGTAAGAACATATATGACAAATTAGTTTAGACGATATGTCATAAGCACTGATTTTAATCTGAAACACCTTAAGGTTTGGGTAATTTGGCAATATATATTTTATTCCATGCATCAAAATTTTTAGTAAAGGCAAACCAAGTCTAATTCCCTGTATTATTCATGATTGTATGCATCTGGAAAAAACAATAATAATAAAATAAATAATGAATTCTTGAAATAGTGTTTTGTGATTTCTGTTTATGGAATTGAGTTAACTTGTGTGAATTCTTTCACTGTCATCAATTATTTGAGTTGCCCATGTATAGTACCCTAATTTAACTAGAGATGGTAGTGGGTTGAGACCACATCCATACGCAGATCGGATTTCAGGTGAAAGACTTGGATCAGGTCATGAACCAAAGGGTCAGATGAATTCAGGTATGGGAATTTATTGGTATGAGTGTTACATAGCAGACCCATGAATATTTTTATAATAGGCACATACCTATATTGTGGGGCAATGCTATTGATCAAATCTATTCACTTCTGAATTGATAAGTATTTTTGACAGCCCTGATGTGGGATGGAGACATATAGAAGGTTGGTGTGGATCATATACCTAAGCATGCACTACTGCCAGATCGTAGTGCTGTAAAATAAAAATAAAAATCATACAGGTATTCAGCTGGGCATAGGCATTTATGCTCATGGGTTTACTGAATAAAAACTGTTATGTGAATCTGATTTATAAACATATAATCAGATACATAAGGACATGAGGTTTTGATTGGGGTCTTATTCTTCAAAAAAAAAAAATTTGTATCCTCCCTGCCATGTGTCTGATTGCATTTGGGTTTTTTGCTTAGCATGTTGTATAACAGGCTGGAGTTATTTTATTTTCCCCAGCCTATCAACTAGTGCACAACCACAGGTGCTGGCATGATGCGGTAACAAATAACCAGATTTCGGTTGGCCGCACTCCAACTATTCTGGTGTGGTTGGGAGGGACGTTGCTGGTGCATATTTGATACTATATGGGAGTTAACGAGTTGGGCCATGAAAGATTATCAATAGTTGTGATACCGCTTTCTTGACCATTCAATTTGAGTTATCAGTGACCCAGTTGATGGTAAAATGTTTGAAATTTTTGATACAATGAAGTTTGATGTGTGTTGTAACAAAATCATGTTCACCTTAATACATGTAGATACATTACGATGAATAAATAAGTAGCGTAAGTAAATGGGCCGACATGATATTATAGTTGCACCCAATATACAGGTGAATGCACTGTGCTTGAGATTCCAATGATTTTCATGAAATGAATTGGGCACCCTAATCTATGATTAAGTGCAATGTACTATATATCAATTGTGACACACAACCTGCATCATATGAAATTGCTTCTTGAGATATGCATGATGTTATTACAGGCATGTATGCATAGGTGTTTGGCTCGTGTATGAGCCTGCGATTCTGAGAAATCGTTATGGTGCCTTATTTGCACTGGATTTGAGTGTGTGTGACATGATAGACAAATGTGTTATCGAACTGCTGAATTAGAAAGATGCAATTACGATATCGAATGGTATACATGCACATAGAATGCCCTGGGTTTGGGGCTTGGGTTCACAAAAAGAAAAGAAAAAATCCCTGGAGGTGCTATCACTTGCACCAGGAAATAAATAAATTATTACATGCACACATAACCTATGTTTTAGATTTTGCATACCCTTGAAAGACAATATATATTACTGGTCTAACCTAAGTCTTTAGATGCATCCTATGTTAGTTTGTGCATTGATTGAATACTAGCAATATGAACGTTGTTGTGTACCCTTGACATGATGAACATACATAATTCTTGCATGTACTTACTCAGACTGGTTGTTGTCTGACACCCTCTAAATTTCTATTTTTCAAGTAGCAAATAAAAATCACGGAGAAATTACATGCATCGCTATGAGTGGCGCCATGAGACCATATAATTCTAAGGCTGTCCTGTGGAACTCTGATAGAATTGTTATTTTTACTATTTATGGTTTTACATGTAATAATTCAAGACAATGTTTAATTATTTTGTCAAATTGTATGAAAGTTGCTATTAATCGCCTGTAACTCACCCGATCTATTTAACCAAAGTTGTAGTATACAATTCCACTTTGATAAAATAAAAATTGATGAATTTTTTAGTTAAATATTTTGGGGTGTTACAGAGAGAGAGAGAGAGAGAGAGAGAGAGAGGTCTGACATTTTTTGTGCTAAAGAGCTTTACAAAGATGGTTTCTATTTTTTGTAAAATCTGACTATGCAGATGTGATCTCTATGCTTGATTTTTATGAGAATCTATTTTTGGATCATATGATTCCAGCACCAAGTTAGGTTTTTATAAGATTAAAAAATCAACTATCGATTAATTTAAAAAATATTTAATGCTTAAAAAAACATCTTTTTCTCAAAAAACATGATCCAAGTGTGATTTTCTTGGTCATACAGAACACATATGTAGGGTCAGATTTTTTAAAAACAACTTGAAAACCCCAATCCACTGGTGATAGTGTCAGACACTTACCCATTGCTCTCTCTCTATATCCATGCTAAATGAGGTTTTCATGTTTTTCATTTTATCTTTAAATTCTGACCATACATATGTGATCTCTGTACTTGATTTTATAAGAATTAAAAAGTTTAATTCGAATACATGGGTGGGTTTCTATAAGGCTCAAAAAATCAACAATCCAAAATAATTGCAAAATGTTTAGGCTCTAAATATCATTTTTTTGCATCGAAAACACATGTTACAAGAGTGGATTTCTAGTAAATCTATCATGCCCAACACATTTATGGGGTTGGAACCATGAAAAATGCATCAAAAAAGCTGAAAAACTCATTTAGCATGTTTGATTTAACATATTTCATATATATATATATATAGATAGATAGATAGATAGATAGAGAGAGAGAGAGAGAGAGAGAGAGAGAGAGAGAGAGAGAGAGAGAGAGAGAGAGAGTTAATCTAACGTTAAACTAGTTGTGTTTATCGTTGGATGCATTCAATATTATTAAAATAATTAAAATATTTTTTAAAAATGCATAGTTACTTTTTTAATTTAAAAAAACTTTGATAAATTATTAAATTTACTTTTTTGAAAAAATTGTTTGACTTTTCAATTTCCTTTAAGTTCAAAAGACTTATAATGCCCATAAAAATAAGGCTGAATCCATCTAATATTAAACATAATTAGTTTAATGTTAGATTAACACACACACACACACACACACACATATATATATATATATATATAAGAAAATGGGTATGTGCTAAACCAATTTGGTGCTAAACCGGGTGCTAAATAGGTTTTTCGGGCTTCTCCAGTGCTTTTTATGCTGTTCTGGCCTCATAAATGTGTTGGGCATGGTCGATTTACTAAGAATCTACACTTGGATCATGTGTTTTCGATGAAAAAATGATGTTTGGAGCCTAAAAAATTTACAAAGATTTTGGATCGTTGATTTTTTGAACTTTATAAAAACCTACCCAGTGTTGGAATCAAACTTTTCAAGAGTTGATCCCTATAAAATCAAGTATATAGATCATATCTGTACAGTCAGAATTTAAAAATAAAATGAAAAAAGTCAGAAAAACTTATTTAGCATGCGGTTTAGCACTGACCCTTACTCTCTCTCTCTCTCTCTCTCTCTATATATATATATATATATATATATATATGGAGATGTCGACTTACCGTATGAATGAGTTAGGGACCATATATAGATGGGCCGTATATAAGAGCTAGAGACCATAGATGGTTTCAACATGGTCAAAATGCTAGGAAGCTCATGGATCGTTTTTTTGATGTAAAAACATGGTTTTACCAGAGAGAAAAAATATATCTGAGAAGCTGTTGATTTTTCAAGGCTCATAAAGCTGTCCTATATGCAGTAATTAATTGCACGATGAAGAGCCTCCCACAAACCATGTCAGAGAGAGAGAGAGAGAGAGAGAGAGAGAGAGAGAGTTGTACGTGCATACATATTTATCTGCACGATAGTTCAAATTTCGTTTTGTAATTTTGACCACGGTGATTTAGTGGTAACCAGTATTTGGATTGTCTGATTTTGACACAGAATAATGCTGTATATGGGTAAGGGTTAGAATGGATCAGGTCTTGTCATCTAAATCCATTTAGACTAATTCACTGATTGAATGTTTAGGATTTAGACCTGTATTAGAACATCGAGATTCTACCTTCTTGAAAGAGAACTCAGTCGTATCAAACCAAATAGGGTTGTCAATGGATTGGATTTATCCTATATCTGACCAAATCTGTCTGTCTTCAGTCTAATCCAGTAAGCCAAAACCATATCGGATTATAATCAGTTATGGGTATGGTTATCAATTTTCTACCATATCCCACAATTACTCAATTTCACAGATATCTGAATCCAATTAATTACTTGTAAAAATTCGGATATATGAGCTTTTTTTCATCTGAATTCCTCTCTGACTCTAACATAGATTATAGATATAGCCGATTTCCAATTAGTTGGATATGGTATTGGCCATATCTTACGCGAATCGATTACATCCCTAGAACAAAATTACCAGAACTCATTGGACTTAAATGAATGGACCTTAGTCCTGTTCATTTTGGGTCCTAATCGAATGACTCTGACAATTGAATGCATGCCTCCACGCACCATCCAGTTGGGGGAAGGGACCTCAAATAATCATAACAGATCTCACCTGCCAATTAAAATCTCAATAACAGCTTATCTCCTCCAATACTACATCTGAAAACAAGATATGAAAGTTCTAACACGTCTGAACGCAAGAAGGCTTCGAGCTAATTATGACACGAGCTGAAGGCAAGCATGAACCACATGTGTTCACATTCCTAAAATCTTAAATAATCATCCCAGATCTCACCTGCCAATTAAAATCTCAATAAAAACTTATCTCCCGCAGTACTATCTCAGATCTCAGTATGAACAAACAAAATAATTATGACACGAGCTGACGGCAATCATGCACCACATGCTTTCACATTTCTAAAATGCACGGGATTTGTGGAGCTTTATTTAATAAATAAGCTTAGGTGGTAGATTCATGTTTTGTTTTTAAAGCTAAAAAAAGATTTCTTTTATTAATGTTCAAAATTTATAAAAGCAACCAGGTTGACAACATTTCAACAAAGAGGGAATGATAAAAATCAACAGCCTAAAAAAAAGGTGTGAATCCAATTCAAATCTTGAGACTCCGATTTCCTAAAAACCATCATGAAAACATTCCTAAGAGAGACACTAAGTTGAAATCATTCACCACAAAAGATACACGCCATAAGGCAAACCAAGCAGTGAGAAGACAGCACCGCCAATTACCACAGGAGCGAAGCGACGAGGGACCAAGAACAAGATCGCCGGCAAAAGATGTCGATCCATGTCTAGGGTTCAATTATAATATATAATTGAATGAGGTATTCACACAAATGAACAAGTTCACTAATAGCGTCCTGTCAGCTTTCTCTATCTATGACATCAAATGTATGGAGTCCGGATCAGGTGCAATCACATGGCACACAATTTGTGCATTGCCCTCTATCATGCCTTTGGCCCCCCACAACTGACAGGCCGTGTCTCTAAATTTCATGATGTAGACTTGTTCAATGCCTCGGCCCAACTTGGAGCTCACGCAAAACCTTCACGTAATTTCAACCCTCGACATCATATCCTTCCTACTTTCCTCGTACTTTGCTTGGCTCTTTCAGCCCTCCACTCCCACTTGGGAAGAGAAACAAAAGATGTATAGCATGCTTGCGTGCCATTACGCGGAAATGCACGAAGCACGAAGTGTTTTCACGGGCCCTACTGTGGCTACTCAAGACAGCCATTTTCAACTAGATCCCGCCTTTTTCGCAGAGAGCAGCGGTGTAGCAAAAAAATAAAAAAATTGGTGTGATAGTCTCAGGGTTCGGGGGCAGCGCCCCCCCCCCCCCCCCCCCAAAAAAAAAAAAAAGTTTGGACATAAAAAAAATGGCTACAATTATTAATAAAAAACTATTTCATATGGACAAATCAAACTATTTGCTGCAGTCAGGGCTGGGCTGGGCTAAAAAAATGAATAAAAATCTATTTCATATGGAATCAGGGTTGGGCTTTTAAATTTTTATTTTTTATTTTTAACTGGGCCGGGAGGCCCCCCCCTCTCCCCAGCTCGGCCTATGCTTGTGGGTCTGATGCAAGAGTGAAGCAAAAGACCAGGGCCCCACAAGGATTCATTTGTATCCGATTCCTATTTTCGACTTTTATCATTTAAATATTTTGTATTTGGATTATTTTGGTATTTAGTTCATTTATAATGAATTTTGGATCTTATATTAGATTCAAAATCCATAAAGTAGGATAAGTTTTATCTTTTTAAATGGCAATCAAGGTAAGTGTAGTTTACTTTTAAAATTAACAAAGAAATTCATCTATTTATAGATGGGATTTCTGCAAAAGGGGTAATCAAAAGTGAAGTTGATTTGAGATATTAAATTTAGTTATTTCTTTGTTTTCAATTATTTTCTCGCATTTTCTTAGTTATTCTTTTATTTTTATAGTTGATTGATGTAGTTCGGTATCAAATCCTACACCGCTAAGGAGAGACTCTCCTGTTCACTGCATCATATTGGTATCAGAGCCAACCTTATTCATCGCTCCATTGTGCAGTTCGAGAGAGAATCTTGTCAGAGTAAAGGGACAATTTGCCTCGATTCATTCAATTCGAGGGATAAATCCCACCAAATTTCATATTCATCAAAGGATTCAACGTGTAGATCGATTAAATGTCTAATGGTTACCTGGATTGATGACAAGAATGTCCATCGAAATTTGATGTTGCGTGGTGGCACGATCAATCAAGACATCCACCCATGGCCACCACCGCAACCAATAACACCACGGGGCCACTCCAGTCCGATGGAACAAAGTGACCCCGCCAGTTACTTCACAGGTGTTGTTCACGTCAGGAAATCCCCATCAACAATAGGCTTCCCCAACATCTCTTCTGCTACCGCTTCTTCCTATGCATCAACAACACTGCCGCCCACCATCTTTATTCTACGTACAACTCCTTCCTTTTCTGCCCTTTTTAAATTTTGGCTCTAAAGCGACCACCACTCTGTCCCTTAAGTAAAGTTGGAGAGAGCTACCGCCGACCGACACTCAGTCGACGATAGGCTGCAGGTCATGCTTGGCCAACAAGATCCTAACCCGCTAGACAACCAACCTCCAAACACATCGTCTGTCACTGTTGTTCCATCTGTGTATTCTTCCTCCCCCCCTTCATCGACATCATCTCACCACAATAGCCTGTGAGCTACTATTGGCCTTCCCTAATCAACGACAACTATGGTTGCAGCGGTAAACCGTGTTAGAGCCCTCCTTGAATCCTTTGCCCTCACTGAACCCTCTTCCTTGCCCTGAATCCTCTACCCTTACCGAACCCGCTTCATTGACCTAATCCCTCTACCCTCATGGATGGTGGTATGCTGGTGAGAGGCCGATCGACTGATCATTGACAAACAGCTCAAGCTTGCGGGATTCCTAACCACCAACCAAACCACCCCGTGAACAGAGAAGCACATGGTGCATATGGGATTTTAAACAATGCCACCCACGCCGATGGGGACTCCTTGTTGGCTGTCTATCGGCGACCACCCGCCATCGTTCACACCGGTGCAAATCGATTCAGTCCCTAACTGGTTCTCCCTACCTATAATGGGTTTGGCCGGTTTTGGGGTTCCAGAACCGTTTTACACGATTCGGGAAACGGTTCTCGATCGAAACCCTCCTTTTCTTTTCTGGCTCGATTTTGTTTTTAGTCCAGATCTTCTCCAACCCAGTTATTCTAGAGTTCATTGAATCCAAACTAAACCAAACCTTGTTGAATCCAATCCCAGCTCTAGTCATATTTTGGGTTGGGTCAAGACCACACTCATGCAAATTTTGGATCTGAATTACGTCTAAACTAGACTCATGTAGCCTAAGATCCAATTCAGAGTCCAACCTATCCCTCTCTTGGTTTGACGTCTAATCTATTACCCAATCTGGTGGTGATTTAATCAAATTTTCACCAAACCCAGAATTATCTATACCTAAACCCAAGCCCATACTCTAATCCAAACTCCACCTTAACCCAGACTCAGATCAACCCCAATCCAAACCAGTCCTACATAGGCCCTATCCAGCTTTTACCCCATCACGACCCACCTAGGCCTACCTATTTTGTCCCAAACTCAATTTCGGACCAATTCGGGCATCTGAGTTGGACATACTTGAGTTCATGATTAGATTTGATGCAAAGCTCATTTTCAATTGGATCTACACAATGGAGTTATCTTTTGAGTTGCATTGTCTGCCAAAACATCTGTAGATACTGGTAATGAGATCAGTTGGAGACAGACCAATAGAATCAAGGACTTGGGCTAATCCAAAATTGGAGCAAGATTAAACAGTTGATGCCAGCTAGGTTTGAGAAGCAACACCATTTTGATCATAAAACTTCTACGCAAAGTTAAGTGAAACCAAAACTTCGACCTAAACCCAAGTAGGTGAAACCAAATTAGGATCCAATTTAGATAATCGTTTCATAAAACCCATTTAAGATACTCCTAAAAACCCAAATCCAATTAAAGAAGATGTTGACACAAATTCATATCTTGAATCTAAATCTCTTATATTGGATCATCTTAAACCCGTTTTCGACTTACATATCCTAACATTAAAAAAACTTAACTTAAACCCAAATCTACTTTATTCAATCCCATGTAGACCTTCCCAAGACTCACCCATATCTAAACCTATCTGAGATAAAAAAAAAAACTTATTAATTAAATTCAAAACCTACTTGTCCGCATATCACGTAAACCAAACTTACTTCAGACCTTAGACTTGTTTGGAGTGCATCAAGAACATGTAGAGCGCGAAATGATGGAGTGAAAGGTCAAGATCATCAACTCATAGACTTCGACATATTGGATCACATTTTTAACTTAGTTAAAATGATATGTCACTCTCGCCAACTCTCATGTGTCTGCCAATAATTTGCTATCAGGTACGGCACAAAACGCGTAGAAAGTGGCACGTATCTTCCTTCATACTTACATACTAAGCATCCAAAAGTACACATGAACATGACACCCTTGACATCCAAACTCTATAAATAGCTCCCCCCCCTTCTCCTCACCAAACTCAAAACATTCATAACCACCACTACCACCATGGAAGCCACCACCACTTCTCTGGTTTTCAGGCCATTGGTTTGGGGCCAACCTTCTAGGCCAAGTACCAGAAGACCGTGCTTGCGGGTGCTCGCGACATCGCAAAGAGATGCTGATGATCGGAGGTTCAGTAGCCGGCTTGTCGACGAGAACATGGTCGTGCTGAGGAAGAGGATTCATGAGCTGAAGATGGTGGAGAGGAACTATGAGGCTCCTTCTCATTGGATGGATTGGGAGAAGAGGTACTACGCCTGGTACGATACGGGCGTATGCGAGGCGCTAGGCTTGTTGCAGACGATTTTGATGAGCACAAGGCCCAGTGTGGCTCTGGGGTTGTTGGTGCTGGTGGGCTTGAGCGTGCCCACGTCTGTTCTTGTAGTTGTCTTCAATTTGATTGAGGTTGGTAAGGGGATTGTAGATGTTCACCACTAGAAATAGAAAGCTAAATGAGTTCAGATTGTTGGACTATTTATGTTAATTATGAGTTTTTTTTATTTGTTTATTTGATTTTTTATTTTTTATTTTTGCTATGAACATGATGGATTAGGACATGATTAGAAAACTGATATTGGGTAATTTTGGAAAAAGGAAAAGGTTAGAACTATCATTCTTATTAGTTAAGTAGAGATAGGTGAATAAATGCAACTTAAGCTGTCTCACAAGGACTCGGCTTGTCTAGTTGGACTGACTTGGGAACCAAAGCTGAAGGAATGTCACCAGTTCAAAACCTACGGATGCGTATCCCTTGCTATGAGGCCAAAGCTGGTATGGTTTCTCGGGGCAAGGGAGATCAAGGGTTTTTTACACCAATGAACTCCGAGGGAGAAGGTTTTTTCAGGTCATTAAGCTGCATGTTTTCATGTATTTCAGGAAAAAAAAACCACATTTTCAGTTGTTACTATGACCAAAAAGATAATAACACGTTTGCCTTTCCATCTTTACCCATGGTTTCAAATTTTTTTTAGACAGAGAAAGTTGGGGTTAGGCAGACCCTTACCAGTTATGCAACCATCATACCATTGGGATTCGAACTTGCAACGTCGTTTCAATTGTTACCATAACAAAAAATTCACACGTTGTCTAAACAGATCTCTCTCTCTCTCTCTCTCTCTCTCTCTCTCTCTCTCTCTCCTAGGTAGA
The DNA here is from genome assembly GCF_984573655.1 of Nuphar pumila. Classification (NCBI taxonomy): domain Eukaryota; kingdom Viridiplantae; phylum Streptophyta; class Magnoliopsida; order Nymphaeales; family Nymphaeaceae; genus Nuphar; species Nuphar pumila. The sequence continues at coordinate 77,495,356 of NC_143263.1, read as the reverse complement.
AGAGCCCGAAAACCGGAAATGGTTCCGGTAAATATTTACCCAACTTTGGATCAAACATTGAAGAGTGTTCTAGTCTTGGATTTCAAGTATAGTATCGGATTTGGTTATGAATTGCAATCTCATTTTACTAGATCTCGGTAAAATATAAACCATACAAATCTTAACAAAGAAAATCTTGCAATAAATTAAAACAAAAATTGTTTTTTTCTCAAAATTTAGGTATATCAAAATTTAAAGATATTTAAATTGTATAAATTAAATAGAACCAAACGTTAATGTGTAAATATACAAATATCACACTAATAGCATGATAATGTTGAGATAAAAACATGATGTTTATAGGTGATGTTTTGCAAATATCAATTTTTTTTATAATTATATCATCTTTGAAAATATTGCAATAAAATGGAAAGTCTAAAAAAATGGACGATATTTGTGACTATGATATAAATTGTACGGTTTTTTATGTGAAAAGTACAAAATAGATTACATTAGAACTGGTTCTATACTCTTTGGTCCAACAATAAAGATTGGATAACACATGTTGGATCTGGTTTGGATCAAGGTAAAAGTTACACCCAATCTAATTCCCTACTACTAGAGATGTTAACGGGATAAAATTCATTCCATTTTAAGCAATTACTTAAATCCTAATAATTAAATATAACTTAATTTGGTCTAGCATTTGATTCAGATTTGAATGACATAAGCTAATAATCAGTTTAATAGTTAATCTAACGTTTTTAAAAGTCCAGGGTTTGGCTTAGATTATATAATTGGTTTGGTTTTGGTTTGCATTGGGTACGGTTGGGTATGGGCTAATGGGCCCCTTGGGAAGGTGTCCTGAGACTTTGCAAGTTCGAATCTCAATGATATAGTTGTATAACTGGTAGGGGTCTGCCTAACCCTAGCTTTCTCTGTCCAAAAAAGAAAAAGAAAACTCATTTGAAAATACAAACAACAAATGTTCAACTTTGGCTTGGTTAGCTTATAGGCTTGTTGGTTAGTAATAAATATATTTTTATGCATATTTTTGTATTATAAAGTGTAGATATTAATGTGTTTCATCTGCTTGGAGTTCAAATCCTATTGTTTATATCTTGAAACAATGGATTTATTTTATAAACAGAGACGACAGAAAAAAAAAAGAGGGTAAGCTTTATAAGTTATATGGTTACAAGCCTTTTCAAAAGTTTAAAACTTCTAACTATGCCATTGCAAAGTTCCTTGCCGCATTTTGCTAAATCAGGTCCAACAGAGAAACCGTTAATTGACTATGGTATTAAATAATTGCACTTAATTAATATCATTTTCAAATGTCACAACCAGCTCCAAAGGGGTTTGGGGGCTGTGGGATGGGGGCCTAGGCCGCTAGACAGACAGTCTATGTTCAAATCTCATGGGCGTCACTCTTTGCGCAAGCCAAAGTCATGATGACCAATGTTGTCAGTATCGGTATCAACCCTGTATCGTTTTGCCAACTATTCAGGTAAATCGGTCCGATATTGATACTCAAGTGAATCGTTCTGAATTGGCCAAAAAAATAATTAAAAAATATTATGTGTCAATCAAAACGTGACATGTGTTAAAGCTATTAAAATAATATTACAAAATAATTATAAGTATTTTTTATATTTATTAAAATATAGCCAATTCAGGAGTGAAGGGTATCGATTTTCTGCCGATATGATACGTATGGGCCGATACTAGCAACATTGGTGGTGACTCCCTGGGGCAAGGGGTAAGCTGAGATGAAAGCACCTGATAAAACCCCACTGACCTACGGGTGTATCCGTAGCTTTCAGAGCTGGGCCATGTAAGGCAGGGTGGTCGTGGGGTCCCATCTTGATGCACCAACTTATCAGGGAAGTTTAGACCATGTTTGGATTTGAGATACGTGGGTGTTTCAGGCCAAAGTTCTTCCCTTTTTTCTCTTCTAAAAAACCAGCCTGAAATTCTTGAAAATTGTGAATTTGAGACAAGTGGCATTTGAATAGTCCAGATCTTCGACTATTGACCACAGAGGTGTCTGATCTAAGAAAAGGAAATCAAACACAACTTGAATTAAGAATAAGAAATGGATTTTTTTGTCTGCCAACCAGCCAAGAAAAAGTGCCAAACTTGCCAAGCTAATCATTTAGCTGATACACACTTACCTGCTTTCCTTAAATATTCTTTGTTGTTAATTCAAGATGTACATGTATAGGATAAGCATGAAGGAGGAAAGCGCACTGGACTCCGGTTGATAATGTCCATTAACATTCAGATCAAGAGCCTTCACCAAAATGTAAACCTGAATTGATCTATAACCTCATGGTTAACATTTCCAACCATTTACAGCAAAACCACCAAAGTAGTGTAATGGGGAATCATCCAAGTGAAGAAAAACCTGTATTTGATGTAGGAAATAATTTCTCTGAGGAGAGAAATTGAAATAATAGAGATATCAGAGATGAGAGGAACAAGAAACTGCGAATCATTAAATATTATAACCAGCCACCAACCACAAGATATCGAAGATGACTGAAAATTCAGAAAAATAAACAGGCCAATGAAAAATTAAGACAATGCATAATCATGTCAGATACATTAAAAAAAACCTCATACATCCCAACCACAGGGCAAAAGTTGTCATAGAAAAGCTGCTGAGATGGAAAAAAGAGAATCTGAAGTGCACTTAACAACCAAGTCTTGATTTTCCAAAAAAATATGATCAATCCTATCGGAGCAGTTCCAGTGAAGTACTTGGGCCACAACAAACACAGAAAAAATTGCTGGATTTGTGCAGCGTTTTTCTTCTTTATGCAGTGATTTTCTATGTTTTGTGTGGCCCGAATACTTTGCAAAGTACTTGGGCCCAATCACCCAACCATGCCTTCAATCCTATGGGAAACAAAGACTGAATAATGCGAAATAGGTTGACATTTCACCAGTCAACATTTATCTGGTGAAGAAAATTTTCATAGAGATGAAATTTAAATGGACTATCACACATTTATCCATTTTCACATGGGAGGCACATTCTTAGGCCTTAGGGAATCATACAATCTAGTCTTTGTGCTCATTCTCAGGAAAATATCAGTGAGGAAAAATCTCGTAGCATTTTGAAGAATACAATTATCTTTGAGAAATCATCAGAATATATAAAAATATACAATATAAACAACGCTGCAGAAGTGTTTTTGAGCAATATTTGCGATAAAAGAATGTGATATTCTCAAAATAGTTAATGTTTAGAAATATCACATTTTTTTGGTATAATATTAGCCCTCTAAAATATTTTCAAGATATATGTCATATTTATGACTGCATGCATATAGATCTATCATCAAAAGCAGAACTTGTAATTGGATCATGTTTTACATGTTTTGTTTATATTTTTATGTGATGAAGTTTATCATAATGAATTGTAGTTCATTGATTTTTCAACATCTTTGGAATTGAAGTGAACATATCGGCAATAAATCAAACATACTAACACAAATAATTAAACTAGTCCAACTGCCACATAAGAGCACCCAAGAAGAAGAAACAAATATTTACTTGTGAGAGGACCTTGGGAGGTCGGAAGACCAAATATTTAATGCTTGAGCCACCAGATTTGGCAACTATATCCTCTCCAGGATGCAGCTGGATTTGGGGGATGGATTTGGCAAATATAAGTGCACCAAAACGGCAGATGGTGATGGCAACTCTGTAAACCAACGGGTTCTAAACAGAGCCTAATTGCCAGAATATAATCAAGTGGTCCAACAGAGAATGCTGTAACCCAACTTCTTTACAAAATTCTTCATGATATTGCATTAAATAGTTAGGTTTTGATCTTATGGTTTTGAAATTGGTTTTAATCATCACCTAAAGCAAAAAGGTGAAAGAGGAAAGATAAATGTTTAAGTCATCTTCTATGGGCAATTTATCTGTCAAATTCTTTGAGATGGCCTGTCTGCTAAAAGCAAAAAGAAAGAAAATGTTGATTCGGGGTGGATACTATGATGTGATGCTTACATCCAACGGGCGTTGCATGTGGAACTTAAATCAATACTCAAGACAGACATCGTTCGAGCAAGAGCTTTTTCTAAAGCATTTTGGGTGTGATACCATTCACACTACTTTCAAAAAGTTACAGTAGTAGGACATTTGCTTTAGCCGGTTAGAATTTTGATTTACCAGGGATTAGCTAGACATAGTTGAGCTTTTTCAGCAGTGGGGTACCTTTGGTTCCCGCGTCATGTGCAACTGAACAAACTGCATTTGTTTGGATACCAAACATCCATTAGTTAACGATGCTTTATATATACTGATCTTTGCAAGTGATAACCAAGGTGAATAATTCATAAGAAGGTTAACAGAAGCCAAATGGGTTTCATCTTTCTTACAAATCTCAGATGGACATCTTTTTTTCCTGTCATCTTTCTTTTTTGTTAAAAGTCAAAACGACGAGCGGCAGCCTGTTACGATTTGCAAGTGGCAGAGCTTTGCGATGGTGCGATTTGTAAGTCACAAGAGCTTTGTGACGGTGCGATTTGTAACTGATGCGCAGTGATACGATTTGTAAGTGGTGTGCAGCCCCCATGTTAAGATTTGTAAGAGTAAATGAGGCACAAACATTTAACGTCGTTCAGCCTTAAGGATGACCTACATCCACGAACTCACCGACCTTTTTTTTCTATATTTCCTTATCATAAGCTGCTCTAATATATAGAGGCAGATAGACCAACAAACCATAAAAGGAAATTTAACATGAAAGGATATATAATATCTTGACAGTTATCAGCTATATAAATCTCCAAGCCTTCCAGATCTTACTGTCATACCAGATCAGCAACCTAAAAACTATCCAAAAATAGGATCTCGGTGAAGGTAATGCTTATCTCAACACTCCCATCCCTATATAGGGCGCAAAATAAGAACTAACAGTGCATCTGCATTGCACCATGTGTGAAACTGATGGGGATTGTACTACCATGATTTTTGGCAACCATAAGAGTGGCGGTCCCATTTTAGTGTCCAAAATAATGATATCCATCCCTTTAATGATCGAGAAGTGCCACATTGCTTGGTCCTTCAGATGAACCCAAAAGTCAATAAGAAACTAAAACTCTGAAAAAGGTAAACCGTTTTTGGTTAATAACTTATGTAGCCACTAGTGGCATGATTTAATGTTCTTGTATTATTTTTCAAGCTATTTATTTTCCTTTGCATTTGAGAAATTTTAAAAAAATGCGCCTAAAGTTTGGACATTAATTAAAAATATAACTAATTTTGAAAAAAAATTAAAAGGGCACCTAAATTTTTGCACTGTTATCAAACAAACTTCCATCCATTTAACTTAGGCTATCTTTTTTCTAAGTGCTTTTTTTTTTTTAAATATGAAGTTGAGGATAAAATAGTAATTCCACATCTCATTTAACAGCAAACTTGATAGTAGTAAACTCTGGGCCTTCTTAATTAACCATGATATTTTTTAAGTGTATTTTGAAAAATTTTCAAAAACTTTGATGTCTTTTTTATTAATGCTCAAACTTTGTGTACTTTAAAATAAATTTTTATTTTATTTTTTTGTTGGTCATCAGATGTTAAGCCATATGAATGTGCTTTTGATGGGAAAAAAATGACAAAGTACTATAAATATATTTTTCCCTTTTTTGTGATGTAGAATAATCAAAAGCCCTAGAAATGCTTGCATATTTTGCGCCCTGGTGACTTCTTTAAATACCTTAAAATTCTATCTATGGCTGCGAGATTAGCCTTTTTTTGGAGACTGCATATACTAGCTTATGGCATTGACTGCATAAGCAATGTTAGGTCGAGTGACCATAAGATAAATTAATTTTCCAACTAGTCTTTGAAATCCTTTTATGTCAATAACCGAGTCTCCCTCATTGCAAAGTTTAGAATGAACTTCAAACAATATGTCAATAGGTTTGGATCCAGTTTTTTCAGTTTCTTCCATGAGATCAAGAACATATTTTCTTTGAGAAATAAAAATACCCTTTTTTGAGTAGGCAACCTCAATTCTCAAAAAATATTGAAGACGACCAAGGTCGTTGATATAAAAAACTTTGTGAAGATAGGCTTTTGTTTTAGCAATTTCATCCTCACTATCTTTGGTGATTATAATGTCATCAACGTACATGAGAATCACTATGGTATGCCCTTCATAATGTTTAATAAACAAGGAATTATCCACCACACTGATAACAAAGTTGACTTCTTCAAGAGCACGACTGAGTTTGGTATACCATGCTCTAGGTGATTATTTTAGCCCATAAATAACCTTTTTTAATTTACACACAAGGTTTGGGTATGTTTCCTTTGGGTGCTCTGGAGGAACACTATAAGAAAAATGTGGATTAGCAATAGACGCTATCCGTCGCTAATCAATTTAGTGACGGATATTGTCCATCGCATAATCCTAGTTAATTAGCGACAAAATTTATCCATCGCTACTTTTGTCGCTAATGTGTGATGAATTAGCGACTGACATGATTTGTCGTGAGTCTGTCACTAAATAAGCACTTATTTGGGTTTGCAGCGGATCATGTTCTGTCGCTAAAATAGCAGTGGAATATAATCCGTCGTAAACCATCCAAAATTCATCGCTGAATATTACCGACGGATATTATCCATCGCTAATCTGTAGCAAAATAAAAAAAATTTTAAAAAGAGCCCTGACGCGTGCGCCTCATACGCCTTGAGGCGAGGCGCGCCTCAAGCCGAGGCATACACGCCTTGAAATTTTTAATCAAATGAGGGTCAAAGTCCTTATTTGATAAAAATTTATGGTTTTTTTACGCAATTTTAACTAAGCTGCTAGTAAAAAATTGGGTATGATTTATAAGAAACTGGGTCTCAGACATAAATCCAAGAAAAAAATTGGGCATGATTCATAAGGACCCATGCTGGGGGGAACCTCCGGACCCCCTCATGTAAGAAAAAAAACTCTGAATCAGGCTCCACAAGTCATCACGAGTCCCCTACGGTGGTCCTCTAGAGCCATCCACCAGACTCTTCCAAGGTCTTTCTTCTCCAAACACCAACAGTTCCATTGAACCCAAAGAAATTCAAGAATATGCCATTCACATGTTGCTCCACTTCAAAATGGGAATTGTCATGAAGAAGGCAAACAAAATGTCCAAGAAACTCATTCTCAATTCCATGAAATTTCTTAAGGTACACTCAGCATAATATCTCTCTGTTGGCAACAAAAATATACAAAATTTTGAAGCGAAAATGAAAAGAAAAAAAATGTAGCTTTGATTACCCAATAGACGATAACAATCAATCTAAATCTAAAATAGGACGCAAAGTCTGACTCGATTAGAAACATCAACTTACAGTTTCTCTGTGTAAGTCAAATTTCCCAATAGTGGGGGTATAGGACCAGTCAAAAGGTTGCAGCTCAAGTCTCTGAAACAAAAAAAATAGCAAGTTATTTCAAGGCTATCATCCATCATATAGTCAAGGTACAAAAAAGAAAAAGAAAGAAACCTTTCAACACAACAAAGTTTCACTAAAAAAATGGCATTTGATATCTAAGGTTGTACTTTCTTGTACTCAAAATAGTAAACATTTAACGACTGAAAACTTAATCTTTCATGCCTTTAATTGAAAATTATGAAGGCTATCCTCTATATGAGTTGCATGCTATCTTATCAAGCAAGTAAAAATTTCACAAGTTTTTGACATAGGTGCTCACAGAATAGCAAGAGCTTGCATCAAGCCAATCACAGATGGGATGTCTCCACTCAATCTCTTCCCTTGAAGTGATCTGGCACCATTGCAAAAAATCAACAAATTGGCCAAGTGTATAACTTGGATACAACAAACAACAACAACTACGCCTTCATCCCAAAACAATTGGGGTCAGCGATATGAACCAAAAAAGAAATTCATTTTGGGTCTTCCACATGAATCCTTTTCCTCCAATCATTTCTATCCAACGCCATGTCCTCGGTGAGGTTCAAAGCATTCATATCCTTTCCTATCATCTCCATCCAAGTCTTCCTAGGCCTACCCCGACCTCTTTTAACTAATATATTTTCCCATTTCTCCAACCTTCTAACTGGAGCATCATTAGGCCTTCGCCGAATATGTCCAAACCATCGTAAACGATTCTCTCGCATCTTATTTTCAATGGGTGCAACACCTACCTTCTTACGTATCTCTTCGTTCCGAATCTTATCTTTTATTGTATTTCCACACATCCATCTAAGCATCCGCATCTCAGCTACACTCATTTTTTGAATATGATGTCTCTTGGCAGCCCAACATTCCGTACCATATAGTAAAGCGGGTCTAATAGTCGTCCTATAAAACTTTCCCTTCAACCGCAATGGCATTCTACGATCGCACAGCACTCCAGTAGCACTTTTCCATTTCATCCACCCAACCTTTATCCTATGATTTACATCTCCATCAATTTCTCCATACTTTTGAATGATGGATCCCAAATATTTGAAATAATCATTCACCGGTATATCTTGCTCACCAAGCTTCACTACACTCCCATCACTACTTCGTTGCTTACTAAACCGACATTCCATATATTCAGTCTTACTCTTACTCAACTTAAAACCTCTAGCTTCCAATGTCTGTCTCCATAATTCTAACTTAGCATTAACCCCAGCTCTAGACTCATCAATCAAAACAATATCATCAGCAAACAACATACACCACGGTACATTTTCTTGAATTGATCTCGTAAGCTCATCCATCACAATCGCAAATAGGAAAGGGCTTAAAGCAGATCCTTGATGTAACCCAACCGTTATCGGAAAATTGGTTGTCACCCCTCCACAAGTGCGGACATTGGTTACTACTTCTTCATACATATCTTTAATTATACTAATGTACTTGAGAGAAACACCTTTCTTCATCATTGTCCACCAGAGAACGTCCCTAGGTACTCTATCGTATGCCTTCTCTAAATCAATAAAAACCATATGCAAATCTTTGTTCCTCTCTCTATATCTTTCAATAAGTTGTCTAAGAAGATGTATAGCTTCCATAGTTGATCTTCCAGGCATAAAACCAAATTGATTCTCCGATATCATGACAACCTTCCTCAACCTAGACTCAATCACCCTCTCCCAAAGTTTCATAGTATGACTCATGAGTTTTATACCACGATAGTTTGTGCAATCTTGTATATCACCCTTATTCTTATATAAAGGCACCAAAGTACTCTTCCTCCACTCATTAGGCATCTTATTTGTTCGCCAAATCAAGTTAAAAAGATTTGTCAACCATTCTAAACCTTTCTCTCCCAAGCATTTCCAAGCCTCGATAGGTATACCATCTGGGCCAACTGCCCTTCTTGATTTCATTTTCTTCAAAGCCTCTGCAATTTCTTTCTTTTGAATCTTGCGCATGAAGTCACGATTTATCTCATGAAAAGGAATGGAGAAGTCTCCAAGATCTTGAGCTTGACTATCATTAAATAGCTTATCAAAATAATCTTTCCATCTCTCCTTAATCTCCTCATCTTTGACTAAAACCCTTTGTGTTTCATCTTTGATACATCTAACCATACCCAAATCCTTCGATTTCCTATCTCTCATCTTTGCAAGCCTATAAATATCCTTCTCGCCTTCTTTGGTATCCAACTTGTCATAAACCTCCTTATATACCTTAGCCCTCGCGTTTCAAACAACTTTTTTAGCTTCCTTCTTTGCTATCATATACTTCTCCAAATTCTCATTATCACGACTCTTACTTAGATTTCTATAACACTCTCTTTTAACCTTAATAGCTAATTTGACATCCTCGTTCCACCATGATGTATCCTTACCTAGTGGTGCACCGCCTTTAGACTCACCCAATACCTCCTTAGCTACTTTTCTCATACCACTCGCTATCTTATTCCACATTGATTCTGAATCCTCCTCGAGACACCAATCAACTTCCTTAACTACCTGCTCTACAAACATTCCTTGTTTAGCTCCTTTCAGTGCCCACCACTTAATTCTAGGATCTATCCTATGTCTATCCCTTTTGCGGCATTGTCTAATTCTAAGATCTAAAATTAAGACTCTATGTTGTGTAGCTACACTTTCTCCTGGTATAACCTTACAATCGATGCAACAACCCCTATCTCTCTTTCTAAGTAGGAAAAAATCTATCTGACTCGTATTAACCCCACTTTTAAATGTTACTAGGTGAGACTCCCTCTTCCTAAACCAAGTGTTTGCTAAGATCATATCATAGGACAAACAAAAATCTAAAATCCTTTCTCCACTTTCATTTCTTTCTCCTATACCATAGCCTCCATGGATATTCTCAAATTCATCCCTACTAATGCCTACATGTCCATTAAGGTCACCGCCGATGAAAAGCTTTTCTCCATAAGATGTCTCTTGTACTACTCCATCTAAATCTTTCCAAAATTGATGCTTAATGGAATCATCTAAACCTACTTGAGGTGCATAAACACTAATAATATTAATAATATCCGTACCTAATACTAATTTAATAAGTAAAATTCTATCACCCTTCCTACAGACTTCAACTACATTATCTATAAACTGACGACTCATAACAATCCCTACTTCATTCCTATTCCTATTTATTCCTGTATACCAAATCTTATATCCCCAAGGTTCTATCACTTTAGCTTTCTCACCTACCCATTTGGTCTCTTGAAGACATAAAATATCAATCTTTCTCCTACACATAACATCTACTAACTCTACCAACTTACCAGTTAAAGACCCTATGTTCCAAGTGGCTAACCTAATTTTATGGTCTTGGACTAACTTCTTTACCCCCACCCGTCCAACAAAGTGAGGGAACCCTTGCCTATTTGACACCACACCCGGGCGCCGGTGTGACGCGTCGCTTCTGGGCGACGACCTAGCAACCCTTGCACATTTATCACTGCCTCCGGGCCTAGAGAGTACAGCGCGTCGCTCAGTAGGGAACGCCCCAACGAAATTCTCATATTGGTTCATTTTCATAGGATATGACAAAGTTTTTATGCTGGCTGTCACAGGCCTACCGCAACCCTCCTCCTTTATCCGAGCTTGGGACCGGCAGTGTATAACTACACAGGCGGAGTTAAGTGTATAACTTGGATAACTGTTTCAAATTATTAAAGACACATACAGAAGAGAACAGGTGCTGGCAAAAGTTTCAAATTCATGGGAATGATACAAATTTTCAACTTTTTTGTTTTTGTTTTAGAAAAGATCATCACAATCACCATCTTCTTGAAGGCTTATAATGTTGGGCAAAGACTCAAACTAATAAATGTAGCTATTGGAGAATCTCAACACTTAAACACAAGACTACCAAAAGGATGAGTTGTGTATAAGATGGAAACTAAGTCACTACAAAATTAAGAAAAGAAGTGACCCCCCATGCTCTTTTTGGAGCAGAACTACATCTTGAAAGAAAGGGAAAATAATTATGTTTGTATGCATGTTAACATTTCTTAATTTTGAAACCAACCCATACAAACTCAAGAAAAAGAAAGAAAAAAGAAAAGGAAATGAAAAATAATACCTTGGACAACCATGCATGTTAGAAAATAAATTGCACAACCATGCAGGCTTGGTGAGATGGTGGGCCTGTGGGCCACAAGCGGTTACCAACACTAGTTAAGCCTGTAAGAACTTGAGTTCAATAGACCTACATAAATAATTAAATAAAGCACAATTTTCTAAGAAAAACTTTGTTATTCTCTTGGATTCATCATCATGTCATCCATTAGCAGTGTCTTAATTGGCCTGTAATGCATCAAGTAGTAACAGAGGATGCACATGCTTGGTGAGATGGTGGACCTGTGGGCCACAAGAGGTTACCAAAGTAGTGGCCCTACCATGAACAACACATGGTGACAGTCTTCCCCTTAGCTTGACATGTATAACTTGCGCAAATATCTAGCGGGAATTCCTAGCCTTTTCAAGCATGCTAAACCTAACTTTCTAAGATACCTAACACAAGGTGGCAGAAGTTGAAATCAGAGCAAACATAAGATTTCAACCAAAGGCACGTCTCTAACCAAAGCATATTTATTGACGCATTAACTAACACCAGAAAGTGTGTACGTGTGCTTCAAAAGACCTCACCTTTTCCTACTTTTTCAGTGTCACGGCCAACACGGATGGAGGCACCACGATTTGTAACACCCTATAATTAAAAGAAAAAGAAACAAAAAGGGAGGAAAATGTTCAATTAGTGGATGAATCAACAGGCACAAAACAAAGATAAGAATGAAAGCTTCTAGTCGATAATGAATCAACAACCAACTTTTTTTAATTGCACACACACAAGCTCAGTTGCTTACCCATGAGAAAGTGTTGATATCTGTTGTCTCATGGTGCCCTGTCAGTCGTCTTTCATTACCCTCACCATAGTCAGAAATTAATGTCCTCCTTGTGTCTCAAGCCTAGTTTCCTAATAGCCTCCTTGATGACATCGATTCCACCATCGCTTCTCATTGACTTTGTACTAAGGAAACAAATAATCATATCATTTTGAATGATATTGAGAAAAAAGAGAGCACCTTATTTTCTTGTGAAAGCAAGTAAAAATATAAAGAGAGTATTGCACAATATGGAGAAAGGTTGCCAAATACAAGAATTGGATAATTGGCAATTATGAATATTTGGACACCAAACACAACATTGATAAGATGGAATTCATGACTAGGCATAAAATGGAGTTGAAGCTTTTGTATGATGAGTGAGAAAAAACTCACCTGTAGTTGGTATGAGCACCAACACCGTTTCAGTCACCCTGTTTTTCATCAAAGAGAGAATTTAACATAACTACTGATGAATGAAAACTAAAATAGCAAATGTTTATACAACAATGCTATCTCTTTCACATCGACAAAATCCCAGAAATCAAAAAACAAAAAAACTTTACATTTCAGTTAATGTAGAGAAAATACAAAAATGAAAGATCTAAAATCAAAAGTTGTGATTAATCGACACAATCAGTATAATGCTTAAAAGAAACAAGTAATGCAAATATCTATGCACCAATATGAGACTGTTTTACAATTTCATTTTGTGATTACCCTATGTATGTTTGATAGAAAACCAAAAAGAAACAAAACAATCAATGCAAACAAACAAAGGATATTTGAATTACCAGAATAGGTTTTGGGTCAAAGGAGAGAACAACTCCAGTAATTTATGTGATCCTCTATTTTATCAAAGAAAAAGAGCGTGCATAAGCACATTACAGAAGAAAATATGAACATCAGAAAAAAAATGGAAAACCCATAACTTAATCATAAAAGCAATTCTGGATACCTCAAGAATGTAGCGAGCAACCCATAGCTCATCTCCAGCAGAAATACCAACAGCAGGACCAACTTGGAACTCCCACTGTTAATACAAAAACACAAATCTGAAAATGAAAAACAAGACTAGGGAAGCAGGAACAAAGTAAGCAACTATTTGAGATTTAAGAGTCGTGATGGAACAAACTTTAGAGCAAACTAGATAAATCATGTAGAGATAGAGATTGACTTGTCCAGGCATAACTTCACCATTGATGCCACTAATGTTGACTCCATCATAAATGCATGATTTGTAATGTGAGTCGACAATGCCACGACCAAAAGCTTTGTCAGCTCCAGCTGCACAGTAATAGAGTCCGACTACCCATCAGAGAGAGAGGGTGCTGCAGAGCCACTGACAACTTGGAACTCCCACTGTCAAAATAAAATCTGCTTAGGATTTCTTTCCATCCTCCTCCAGCAGGTGCATGCTACTGCAGACCAAATACAACGAGCACTATAAACAACTACCATGACTGAACCATATTTACACAACTCCATGAAACCAAATTTAGATTTTTTTTTTCAGGTCATAGTACATACACAAAAAAATGAAAACAAGAACAAGGAAAGAGCAATTGCCACCTTTTTGGAAGAAGAAAATGGACTACTTAAAATCATGTTCCTTTTCTTTTCACATTATGAGGAAAGGAAGAAACAAAACTTTGTTTTCGTAAATACATTCTGGTTGCTAAGGCCCAGACAATTGTAGTTATTGCATGTGCTTGGAAAAGATGAAAAAGCCTACTTTAGTTTCAAGCTTAGTTCAGTATGTCACCAAACTTGTACATTTCATACTCACTAACATATGCACCTTAGTTTGATTTGGGCCAAAAAATCCTTTTATCTACCATTTTAAGCATTCAGGTTCCACATATCCTATTGATAGCTAAGAGGACATCCCACTACACTAATTGTGTGTGACATGTACAAGAACGAGAGCACGATTTCAAAGATGAAAAGGGGCGATTTGGGTACGACAGACGAAGGGGAAACAATGGGTCTTCTGCAGGATCCATTCCGACGAACTCTATGGTGACAGTGCTGAGGCAGATGGAAGGGACAGAGAGAGAGAGCAGAGGGTTGAAACCCTCTGCAAATCTCTCCTTTGGAAAACCCAATAGAAAGGGGTTTCTCATCTACCTTCTTCACCCGAGCGCCACCTGTTCCGGCTACTCCCCCAATCGAAGGGGGTTTCTCTAATTGATCTTGAAACCCCAAAGAAGAAGGCTTCATCTACTTCATTGTGGCCTCTTGAGATCGTTAACGAGGCAAATAAAGACCACAACTCCATCGCAGACGTGATCCTCGACTTCGCCTTCACTGCTAGTGACTTCAATTATGCACTGCTTCTTGACCGTGTCCTTGGCATCAGTGACATGGCTGCCTTTCGCTTTCCACTTTGCCAACTCGTCGATCTCGATAGAGCACTTGTCGACGAGCAAGTCGACGGATGGAGAGGGAACCAACACAGGCCGTTAATCACTTCCCCAAATCCTCCTTCTCCTTGTTTCTTCTCTCGCACACCCAATCATGTTAAATATATAGGCGAGGTGGGCAAGGATGCCGCCCAGCTTGGTGTCGCCACCGGCAGAGGGGTCGTCGCCAGAGATGACGTGAATGACGACGGAGTCGACTTGGGGGAGGAGGGAGGCGAAGCGCCCTAAGCAACTTTGTAACGAGAGAGAGGGAGGGAGAATTTAGCGCTCTAATTTAATAAAAAACTAGTGAGGGACTTTCCATCGCAAAATTCATCACTAATTAGCGATATATTTTGCGACAGAATATTTCTGTCGCGTATTCATCGCTAAATTGCGATGGTTCTTGCGACAAATATTTTTGTCGCAAATCCATTGCTAATTAGCGATAGATTTTGTGACAAAAAGTTTTTCGTCGCTAATGTCACAAATATTTTGAAGGTTAGCGACAAATAGTTTTCTCTCGCTAATCCGTCACAAATTTGCACCAGATTTTTTGTCATAAATTTTTGTCACTAGTCGAGGTTTTTCTTGTAGTAGAAGATACATGAATACTTCTTCTTCTAGCTCTCCTTGCAAAAATGCATTTTTGACGTCAAGTTGATACAAATTCCACTGCTTGTTGCAAGCAATAGACAAGAGAACTCTGATAGTGTTCATTTTTATTACCGGAGAAAAGTTTCATCATAATCAACTCCATGAGTCTGAGTGTATCATTTGGCAACAAGTCTGACTTTATATCTTTCTACGGATCTGTCACTATTGTATTTTATTTTGTATATCCATCTGCATCCAACCGCTCGCTTTTCCTTTGGAAGATGAGTGATTTCCCAAGCTTTGTTTTTGTCAAGAGCATCTAGATCTTCTCTCATAGCTTTGGTCCATACGAGAGATTCCTTGGCTTCAAGAAAGCTTATCAGTTCTTTTTGGGCTGATATTTTGGCAAGATAAGAGACATAATGTGTTGGCAGATGATTATAAGTAATGTTATTCTCCAGAGGATATTTACCAGTACGAAAAGTGACGAAGTCCTTTAAGTATGATGGAGGATGTGAGGTATAACCGGATCTCCTTACTTGAGGTGTTGCAGTACACTACAAGAAAAATGCTACTTAGTGATGGAAGTTTGCGATGGATTTTTTACATCGCAAATTTGTGATGGATTAGCTAGAGAAAAGTATATGTCGCTAACATTCAAATTATTTGCAAAAATTAGCGACGGAAAAAATTTTGTCGCTAATTTACGAGGGCTTAGCGATGAAAAAAAATCGTCGCTACTTTTTTATTTCAACCAGCCCATCTAAGGTGCAAAATCCACCCTTGCTCTCTCTCTCTCTGATTACCCCCAAATATTTGTCTTCCCGACGGGGAAGAGGGAACGATCGATATGGCTGCCGCCCCAGCCGGTCCTGTAGAGCTAGAGAAGGCGGCGGACGCGAAGGAAGACAATATGGGTGGTGGTGACAGATTAAAGGAGTATGATGCGGTGGCGAAATCGGAAATGGGTGGAGCTGTTGGTGGTGGTGGGAAGAAGTTGGTGTTCTTTCTCAGTGCAAGGAGGGGCTTTGATCTGGAGGACCTTTGGGTTAGAAGGGATCATAAGGATTAGCGCTTAATTCTGGTTTTACAGTGAAGATGGCGAAAGAACCAACCTCCATCGCACACGACGTCACTGAGGTGTGCCCTTTTCATTGAATTCCTGTTCGTCCCTTCTTGATGAATCTTCATCCTTTTTGTTTTGTTTTGAATCTGCCTATTCTCTGTTTTGAACAATTGGTCAGGAAAACACCTTTGGTGTATCACAACAATGTCATAGATGGTTGTGTTGCTTGCATTGTGGTTAAGGTGGAGATGATGGAGCCATGCTCTAGTGTCAAGGATAGGTACTATGGTCACCTATATACATTCTTTTTCTAAAGTTTATCCTGTGCTCACAGTGGTTGACTTTGTTTTTCACAGGATTGGGTACAGTATGATCCCCGATGCAGAAGAGAAGGGACATATAACCCCTGGACAGGTTAGGAAATTCTTTTCAAGTTCAGTATTGTATATGGTGAATGGCCTTTTTGCATCATCATCACAAATATTGGGTATTTTTTGGAAAAATACTGCAATATTTTCATAAAAATATATTATCAACCATATTTGAAAAAATACCACCAATTTGAATATCTTATGGAATTTATTTTCTATGATCATCGTCCATATTTAGTTTTGATATTTTGTTGACATTTGTATATTTTTTCTAAGTTATGAAAATTTGTTTTTTCTTAGTTCCCATTTTATATTTTTTAAGTTTGTAAAGATTTTCCGGTGTTATTCTTGAGACTTATATAAGAAAAGTGAAATAATCATAAAATAAATCTCCATGTTGCTGAGGTATTTGGTGTTAAATGACATTGCTTCCTTCTCACCACTTTGTACTTCTTCCCATTTATGTCTTGAAACTTAGCCTTCTGGTTCCATTCTTTACAACATTATTTACAATACTCTCTACTAAACATTTGTTGGTATTTCTTTCTGGAGGCAAAGTATAGAGACTTGATATTCTCAAATCTTAACCCTGGATTTAGCTGCTCGGTCTCGTGTAGCTTCAGCAATGTTCCATTGAATGTATCTTTTTTAAGAGTGTTCAATTCTACTTGTAAAGATTATGGCCAGTATCGGGTTTGAACTTACTCAAGTTGATTGCTTCTCTCTCTCTCTCTCTCTCTCTCTCTCTCTCTCTCTCTCTCCCTGTGACATGTGTAACCATTGTGTTTTTATAAACACCAAAGAGTGTCTTGATTGAGCGTACTAGTGGCAACACTGGCATTAGGTTGGCATTCATCGCAGTGGCCAAGGGTTACAAGCTTATAATCACCATGCATGCTTCTATGAGTCTTGAGAGAAGAACGATCCTTCTGGCTTTTGGAGCTAAACTAGTGCTCATAGACCCATCTAAAGGCACGAAAGGTGTTGTTCAGAAGGCTGAAGAGTTGCTAGCAAAGACACCCAATTCTTACATTCTTCAACAGTTTAAAAATCCTGCTAACCCAAAGGTACAAAATTGCATTTTTTTCTTTTTATTAATTTTGTTGTCCTTTCATTCATCTATTTCTTCTTTTAGTAGATTTGGTAGCTTCATTCTCTACTCCGGCTATTAAGTTGATTGAGTTATTCTTGGCAATTACTTACAAGCAAAATCAGTTGGTCATTTCGGTCTTGGCATTTTGTCATTAATGTTGATAGCATTTAGATCTTTTATTCTCTGTATGTTTTTTATTCATCACACTGAATTGTGATAGATTTTCTTGATGACATTAATCTAGATAGTCTCTTCATGTTCTGTATCCTTTCTTTTCTCTTCTTTCTTCTGATAGAATGTCTGTGAACAAAAAGCAGAGGAGCGGGTAGAACACCACTAAATTGGGAAACAAGGTCACGAATAGCCCTGGGAGCGGCAAGAGGAATTGAATATCTCTATTCAAGCAGTTTGACACCCACAACAGTTATGCGTTGTTTAGGCATATAGAATTTGATATGAAGTATCTATATTTCATTTTTTTTAATTTTTTTTTATTTTTGTGACAAATTAGCAACAATTATTATCTTTAGCTATTTAGCGACGGATATTATCTGTAATAATATCCGTCGCAAAACTAAGTCCATCAGTTATTTAGCGATGGATATTATATGTTGCTATTTAGTGACAAATTAGCGATAAATGAGTTTCGTCGCTAATTAGCAACCAAAAAACTGTGATGGGCGCTATTTATCATCAATCCGTCGCTAAACAGTTTAGTGATGAATTAGCAACGAATTGGCGATAGATAGCGCCCGTCGCTAATTCACATTTTTCTTGTAGTGGTAGGAAGCTCATTCTCTTCATTTTGACTTTCGATATGATCACCATCAATTTCTATCTCAGAAGGCTTCTCCTTGATGATGACAAAATCATCATAATTAATTATAGGCTCGTTCTCCCCCTTAGGTTCATTGTGACCACTGTACTCAACTTGATTAGTAAAGTAGGGAAGACGCTCATTAAAGCTCACATCTCTGGAAACATAGAGTCTATTGTTTTGGACATCCAGACACTTGTATCCTTTTTTGGATACAAAATACCCCAAAAAAACACATTTGTGAGCTCGAAGCATGAGTTTGTTTCTTTTTGATGGGTCAGACGCAATGAACACAATGCATCCAAACACTTTGAGATGATTGATGTTGATTTTCTTGTTTCTAAGAATTTCTAAAAGGGATTTGTTTCCCAATTGTTGACTAGGCAGTCTATTTATCAAATAGCAAGCTGTTGCAATAGCTTCACACCAATATTTGCTAGGCACATTTATTTGAAATAAAAGTGCTCTAGTTTTTTCAAGAAGATGTTGATTCTTACGTTCGGCGACTCCATTTTGTTGTGGAGTACCAACACAAGTGAACTGATGATCTATGCCATTTTCTTTTTCATATGCTTCAAACAATCTATTCCTATATTTGGATCCATTATTCAATCTAATAACCTTAACTTTCTTGCCATATTGAATTTCGACAAATTTGCAAAACTCTTTGAACTTATGAAGCACTTCATCCTTGCTTCTCAATAAGAATAGCCAAGTAACCATAGATTTATCATCAACAAAACTGACATAATAATTGAAACCAATATATGAGACTAATGGTGTCAGACCCCATACAACAAAATGAATTAAATCAAAGAATTTTCAGCAACGGTTTCAGACAAAGAAAAACTAGGTTTAGAGAGTCTAGCATACTTGCAAACATCACAATCCTTATTATCAAACAAACTATGG
Source organism: Nuphar pumila (assembly GCF_984573655.1). Classification (NCBI taxonomy): domain Eukaryota; kingdom Viridiplantae; phylum Streptophyta; class Magnoliopsida; order Nymphaeales; family Nymphaeaceae; genus Nuphar; species Nuphar pumila. The sequence goes on along the minus strand of NC_143263.1, from coordinate 77,475,788 downwards.
GAATCGTGAATCAGGTTTTTAAGAGCACTGTTAGAGGGATGTCCCAATCGGATATGCCATTTCTCGTTTATGTGTTGTCTGGTGCATAAGGCTTTACATTCATCTGGCAAAAAATAGAGATTTCCATCTTGGTATCCGCTACCAATCTTCTTCTCTGTCTTGTGATCCTGAAATACAACAATATTGGGAATAAAGATCACATTGCAATCAATAGCAAAAGTAATTTTTACTATTGATAGTAGATTTGAGGTCAGACTAGGGGCAAACAACACTTTTGAAGGTTGTAAAGAGTTCAAATAACATATTTCTCCTTCTCCATTGACTGTCATAGATGATCCATTGGTTGTAGTAACAGATTTATGTTGCCTCTTAGGATCAAGATTAACAATGCATTTATCAGAGTCTGCCATGTGTTCGGAGGCACCGGAATCCACAATCCAAGTGCACGAGTTTAAGGAGCTAAGGTAAGAGATATTACCCGATTTCGTACAACCTTTTATAGAGCAAGTCCCTCCATTGTTAGAGCTGGATAAATTCTGAATCATTTCTGCAAGTTTTTTAAGGGTGATGGATTCAATGGCTTGTGCGACCTGAGCAATGGCTTGTGTACCTTTAGCAGTGAAGATAGCTTTGTCGCACGACTGATCAGATTTGTTAGTCATTGGTCGACCAATGAGAAACCAACATTTTCTCTTACATGTCCCTCTTTTTTACAATTAGAGCAAACCAGTTTCTTACCTTTGAATCTATTGCTGCTTTTATAATTTGTTTTGTTCTTATCATCACTAGAATAGGCAGCATATGCAACTCTATCTTTGTTTTCAGAAGGTGAATAATCTTGCTGCCCTCTATTTATAACTCGACGCCTAGTTTCTTCATGCATAAGGATAGCACAAACATTATTGAGAGAAAGGAGTTCGACAGATGTAAGGACTTGACTTTTAAAATTTTCAAATTCAGGTCCTATGCCTGCAAGGACTTGAAATATCTTCTCTTGTTCTTTAAGTTTATAAGAGACAACAGGGTCATTGGAAGCAAGAAAGTATGCTTCGAGTTCATCCCACATAGCCCTAAACCTGTTGAGGTACTCACTCATGGATTGATCGATTTTTCTGTGCTCCCAAATATCTTGGGATAGTTGATACATCCTAGCAATATTAAATTGTTCACTATGTATTTCTTTAGTAGTGTTCCAGATTTCTTGAGCAGTAGAAAGAAAAAAAATCCTTTTGCGACCTTTGGCTCCATGGAGTTTAAGATCCATGACATAACCAGGTCATTGGAGGATTGCCACTCATCGAGTTTTGGATCTTCATTCGCTGGTTTTGAGAGTTTTTCATTGATAAAACCCAACTTCAATTTTTTGTTGAGATACAGAGTAACAAACTTTCCCCAGGCAATATAATTTCTTTCATTCAACAAAATAGAAGTTATCTTAAGATTTGGAGTTACCTGCTCAACTACCATTTTTTCTAAAGGACTGCTGCTACTGGGATTTTGATTGTTAGCCATTGATGGACTGCTACAATGCTAATAACCCAAACGCTCTAATACCATGTTAAAAGTCAAAACGATGAGCGGCAACCTGTTACGATTTGCAAGTGGCAGAGCTTTGCGATGGTGCAATTTGTAAGTCACAAGAGCTTTGCGATGGTGCGATTTGTAGCTGATGCGCATTGATACGATTTGTAAGTGGTGTGCAGCCCTCGTGTTACGATTTATAAGAGTAAATGAGGCACAAACATTTAACGTCGTTCAACCTTAAGAATGGCCTACATCCATGAACTCATCGACCCTTTTTTCTATATTTCCTTATCATAAGCTGCTCTAATATATAGAGGCAAATACAAACCAAAAAACCATAAAAGGAAATTTAACATGAAAGGATATACAATATCTTTACAGTTATCAGTTATATAAATCTCCAAGCCTTTCAGATCTTACGGTCATACCAGATCAGCAACCTAACAACTATCCAAAGATAGGATCTCGGTGAAGGTAATGCTTATCTCAACATTTTTACAAATTACAAATGGACAATCTTTTTTCCCTCTCATCCTTCCTGGGATATCAATTCATCTCATAGGGGTTCAAATTACCTACCGTACTGAGCTTGTTGACCAAAGATTTTGCTACTCGACATCTCTTTCTCTGTTGGCAATAGTAGGTAAGGATCAAAGTTACCAAAAGCTTCTTAGATAGGTGGAAGCTCGCTTCGGAAGCGTGATACTCTTCGCTTCCGAAACTTGATGAGAACCTCGATTTTCTCACGCTTCTCTTATGCTTTCTACAAGCTTCATTTATTCTTATTATATGTTCTTTTACTCAACTTTTCATGTTTTTATGTGTTCATTCACTTCCACGTGCTTTCACTAAATTGGTATTTATCATTTTTAGATTTTGTTAAAAATTTAATTCTTACATTAAAAAATCATGAAATTTAGTATTAGTCATTTTTATTTTAGTTTTTATTTGTTTTTTATTTTGATTCTAGTTTGATTCTTATATTTTTTTTTATTTCTCGCTTTTTGCTTCCTATATATTTTAAAATGCATCGCTTACCTCTTCTGCTTTTTGTATCATTTTCTGCTTTCGCTTCCTAATTTGACAACCTTGGTACGGATATTAATGGGCTCCTAGCTGTTAGTGCATGTCACCGTGTGTTGGGACGTTGCAAGTTAACCCAATGATATGTTGCATAACCGGTGGGGATCTGCCCAACCCCAGCTTGCCTTTAAAAAAAAAAGAAAGAAAGTAAGTACGGATATCAAACAATCTGGCAATGATCTGACCCCATCAACTATGCTCTAGTGCTCTATTGGGGCACCAAGAGTTCGAAACCCATGGAATGTCTATTGCCGCAACGTGAAGGTGGATGTACTCCCAGACCCTGGGGACCTCAAAGATTTTATCAAAGGCCTGCCAATGTATGGTCGGTGATGGGAGAATTTTCCCTTGGCTTAGCCAAACAATAATAATAATAATTACAGATATCATTAGATGCTGTAAATAAAAAAAGCTGGGCATTAATGACCTGACTTAAGCTTTGGTGTTGGGACCACCTAAAGTTAAGTATCCAAGAGAAAAAGTTTTCAAAATATTTAAAAAAACCTAAAAAAAGGGTAAAAAATCAACACATTCACATCTACATTAATCTTTGTGTAGGTGTAGAAGATGCTCAAATGAATGTGATTTACTTTTCCAGATAAGAAATGCATTAGTGGAGTTATGGGTGAAAGACATGAACCGGGCTATCTGTTATGAACTTTTTTTCTTAAATTTATGAAAACATAGAAAATTTTGTAGACATGAATATGTGTCTGCAATTGCTATAACATATCCTAGTAAAAAAAGATTTACAAATCAGGTTCATTGTCATTCAAACAACAATTTTCATAACAAAGTTACCTAAAGGTTTAGTTGTAGTCAAAAGCACTAGGTGGTGCCTAGTTGGTAGACCCTTAAAAAGACTAGTCAAGAACTAGTCGGTATCCCAATTAAAAAATAAAAAATATTCAAAATATACATGAAAATATGATCAATTTTTTAGGAACAAGATGTTTTCATCCCACAAGTACACGACTACACATATTTTCACAAAATATACATAACCAGAATGTACATAATTACATATATATAATTGTACATACATATATATTCAATTATTCATAACCTGTCATTATAATCAACAAAATATGATTTCAAAAATTCACAGAAGCACATTAGCACACATATATAATATATTACATAATAAATAATACTAAATATGCTTTCTGGCTTTTATAGAAAAATTCACAGAAACTCACACATACAAAAAAAAAATCACACATATATATCTCACTTTCAGCCTTTAACAGAAAAAAATCATCAGAAAGACAGAAACAAAGTAACACCCATGTAGATAAAAAACATAAATCAATTAAATTTACTTTGCATACTTTCAACGTTTCACAGAAAAAGAAGTTGAGAGAGAGGGAGAAGCATGTCTGTAGGTGAGCTTCTTCTTCTTCGAGCGCCCGAGGGCAAGAGAGAGAGGGGTTAAAAGGAAACTATCAAGCTATTTACAGAAAAATGCTTAACATTCTGAATGTTACAACTAACCATCTGGGATTTTAAAGTAATGCTCAAACAGACGCTTGAAACAATTACCACGGTTAGTTTAAGTAATTACCTTTCAAGTTATTGTCTTTCTCCCACCTTACATTCCTTCCAAACACAATGGCGTTCTTCAAATCTTCTCACATCCAAACTTGCCGACAACCGACTTGTGGCCTCTAGTTTCTAGCTCTTTCTTTTGGGGTTTATGTCTCAAAAATTATGTGAGTTTGCATTTAGTTTGGTTATCTTTTTTTTTTAAGATTTGAGATGGAACTTCAATGCATGAGTTTATATAGAATAAAGTTGTTTTAATTTTCCTATATATATATATATATATATGCAAAGTAAAGATGTGCCAACTTTGAGAAGCTCCTATTTCCCATTTATGCAAAGATCTAGAGTACCACTCCACACTTCATTTGTCTACATTCTTCCTCTTTCTACTACCAATTCATCATGACCATCACCATCATCATTGTCATTGGATACTATTACCATCATATATGCAAATGTAGGTACACATCGTTTATTACCTTACACCACTGTTCTTGCAGCCTACTCATCATGACTGACATCATTCATCATCATCCTCATGCTTTCGACTGTCCCCCTTATCCATCCATTTCACAAGCCTTCTGGTTTTAGTTTTCTATCAATGATTGTTGATACTCAGGTTGTAAGGATGATGCCTAATAAAAGGGATGATAACGAGCTTGGGATGCTCCTAAATGAGATTCATCACGCCACATCATCATGATGGTGTATTTTATGTTTGGCAACATGGTAGCGAGTCACCAATGGATCATCATCATCATTGGTCATATGCGATGTTGTCCAGTGCATATACATAGGCTACAATAGGTGAATAGACGCTTTATATTTTAAAATGAAACGAGATCCAAAAGCGAGAAGCCATATATTTTAAAATTGATAAGAAGCAGGAAAGCGAGGAATCGATTTAAAAGCAAAATAAGAATAAAAAAAGAAGTAATATGGGATCAAGTGGAAAGAAAAATGCTAATCAAAGGAGAAGAGAATAAAAACTAAATTAAAAATGACTATTCTTAAATTTTGTGATTTTGTAGTGTAATTAAAAATGACTATTCTTAAATTTTGTGATTTTGTAGTGTAAGAATTAAATTCTTTTTAAAATCTAAAAATGATGGTTGTCAATTTAAAGAAAGTATATGGTAAGTGGTGTTTCAGCCTTACAATGCCACGATGCCTACTTTTCTCCATCACTGTCTTCTCTTTTACCCACCATTAGGGTGTCATCGGGTCGGATCTGGTTCGAACCCAGGTGTGTCTAAACCAGGGTCTGACTTTGAGGTGCTAATACCGGGTTCGAGTTTTACCACAAAAAAAAACTATACCAGGTTCTTATAACGATTGCATGAACCAGAACGGTCAATACCCAGTAAAATAATATTTTTTATCTTTTTTACATTGAAAAATCAGGTTGGACTCGAGTCTGACTCGAGTCTAGCATGAAATTTCACCAACCATACCTGGCTCCATACACTAATTGGACCCTTCTGGTCCAACTCATTTTCTAATATGACCTCCTTTATCACCAAACCAGCGATCAACCACCCTTCTTCATCCTGTCACCATTGGCCACTGTCCACAATAGCCACTACTTTCTCCTTCTTCAATGCTACAATTTGAGGAGAGAGGGACTTTAAGAATTTTCTGGTGGGCAGAGAGAGAATATAAATATAAATATAAATATAAATATATACACTTAAGTCAATGATAAACCCTAGTTAACCTAATAAAAGTGTGTTCATGTTTAACTGAGAAACTTTTAGGTTCATAATTCGAGAACAGTAGATGCATTTTTTATATTGTCCGATGGTTAGGCGCCTTTTTTCAAAATTTTCCCAATGTAGTTCAGTAAATATTTTCAGAAATTAATTTTTCTTTAATAACATTTGTTTTGGTTTTGGTCGGGTCTGGGTAAACCCGACCCGTTGTGTAGGCCTTATGGGGAATAATTCAAATAAAGAGATTATAAAAAAGTGAAAATTATGTTTCCTTCTAGCTTTTGCTAAACGTCCCATCCATCATCCCCTTGTGGTTGTGGGTGGCCATCAACATCTGAAAGAACAAAAGAAGGGACACTTTTCCAAACCTCACATCAGAAAAGGGCATAAAAGACACGTGGGTATATAACATATTGCAAAAATAGAGATTAATTTAGCATCATACCTACTAGTCAACTTGCAACTCGACAAAATTTCCCTAACTGAATTAACAAATCACCTTTCTCACAAACGCAACCCTGTGAATAACTTTCACAAGCATTAGATGCTCAGATGGAATAACATTCACGAGTTGTATTTCTGCATGTTTGCAATGCTCCTGTGAAAGTTCTAAAATGTGATTCAGAATCACAAGAAACCTGTGAAAGTTACAAAATAATAAGCATTGCAAACATGTTGTTCATGATTTGTTGTTGTTGATTATTCTTTCATTTTCACTTGGAGTTAAATGTGCTTGCTTGCCCATTTTTTTCCTTCACTAAGACTCCTTAAGGCCATACTGGTTTGCTTTGATTCTTTGTGCACTTCTGCTGAATTTAGGCTTATTGTATATCGTCTGTAAACCAATCATGTGATGGGGATGGGCATGGTAGTTCCAATAAAAGCTTAGTATCAATAATTTGAATCTCACTACTGCATTTTTTTATCTTACGTGGCCGTGTAGACTCATTTCATGATTCATTAAACATAAAAATATTGATCAACAAAATTTACACATTAGAATATATCTTAAGGACAGAAAAACTTGACTCATGTTGCAGCAAAATGCAGTTGTTAACAAAAAAGATTCAGCTTACAAATTTCTAGATGTGAAACATGATTTCTAAACAAACCATCATAAATCCATACAATAGTTCAAACAATTTGAAAAATGAACATAAAATGGGATTCTTCTCATTGATACCGAGAGTAATCCCACTTGCACACAAGTACTTCTCAAGCGCAACTATATTAATGTTTCTGCATAGAGCAGTTCTGCATAAGATCATTGAGAGGGACAGTCTAGTAAATGTGGTGCAAAGATATTTTTGCTCACTGTATCTCTCTAGAGAACAGGGATAAAAGGCACAATTGTTCATGCCATCCTTTTTGCCTTTTGTTTTTGTTTTTGCTCTTTAGTTTTTGCTCTCATAAAGTGAAACTGCACTTTTTTTCTTCAGTACTTTAAGCTTCCTTTAAAACGGGGCTTCTTGTTCTTTTATTTTTGTACCTTTTTGTTTGAGTACAAAATAAAGATTTTACATGATACAAGAAATAAAAAAAAACAAAGAAAAATTTGCTTTTTATTTATTTATTCTATAATACAACAATTTGATAAAGATTGTAACACCTGCAAATTTTTTAAAATTATAAATGAACTATTTTGACATAATTAATAAAATTAATTATCATTAGTTGTTATTATCAGATTATTTCTCAATAAGATTTTGGTATTTATTAAATGTTATTGGATCGTTGTTGATTAATAATATTTTTGAAATTTTTTGAAAGAAATCCGATTATCGAAGGAACTACTAAATTATTATTTAACTAGGGATCTAAATATCATGAACCTGATCTAAATTGAGTTTGGACCGACCCTAATTTGCATTGACGGAAAAACTGTAATTTATAGATATTTTTTAAATATCTAATTTATGTTATTCGAGTGCACAATTGTATTTACATCAAAAATTTTGAACAGAAAAAAAGTGATTTTGTCAAAATCAGAGTTCGTACGTGCTCTAAATGCACCTAACAATTTAAAGGACATAATTGTAATTTCAAAATGTTTTGGGGCTTCGTAGCAACTTTAGGGTGACGATTGTCATACTCTTGTTGACCAAGATCAATCAACTATATGGAAAGATTTATCTAAACTTAAAACTTTTAGAAAATATTATTTTTATAATTAAAATTATTGTTTTAAAAATTTAGTAAAAACATAAGGACATAGTTTGTAAAAACTATATCCCAGCTAGTTGTTGAAATCCAACCAAACTAGAACTTGGTCTGATTGGATCTTTTTAGTGGAACAAATCTGGGTCTCACCTCAAAACTCATATCTATACCCACTGTATTGCATGGGGCTTGTCAAGTGTAAACTCCAAGCATACACTTGGTTAACCCTTAAGCCCTCCCCTCCACTATAAAAGGAAGCTTTCCTTTTCCCCTTAGCCTTATTCAACCCTTTCTCCTTCCTATATCCCCTCATCTCTCCTTTCTCCCCATTTGCACCATCACTTTGGTGGTTGCCACCTCTTCTCCCTAGTGACTTGATTTCTCTTAGTATCATGTATTCTCCCCCTTAGTGACCCGATTTCTTCCTTATGTTTTTGAGATTTTTTGCTTCACAACACACTTTAAGAGGTAGGTTTACTTTCGAGATAGCGTATATATGTAGATTTGGGTTGCTCATGCAATAATCTTTTCATTCTAGGAATTTTCGTATGTGTATCGATTTGTGAAATTATATATATATTATATTTTGAAATTGATTTGTGTTGTGTCTTTTTTGAATAGCATATGTTAACTCATGCATTTAACTTTTGCAAATAAAAATATACATGTGTTCATAAGTTTCAAACATGTATGAGTAGTTCGAATATCTTTTCATGTTTTTACGAACATAAGTTTCATTATAACCAAACTTGTTTGTATTTCTGTATTTTTTTTATATGAACGCTTTAAAAAAATATGTTTATAGAGAAGCACTCAGAATTTGCTAGACTTATGATTTTTGTTCTGCACTTATGGATTCCCTGTACGTAGTTAATGCTAGTATAAGATTTTATGTGTTTCCGAACTATTGAAGATGCTTGCATACATATTACAAGCTTTCAACCTATATTATAAAATTTTGCATATTTATGAGTTTTTGTATAAATACGAGCTTTTGCCTGTTTATGAATTTCTGTATATATGTTTGCAAACATTTGCATGTATGCTTTCATCTGTTTATGAACTTTTATATGTTTACAAGCTTTCGCATGAATTTTGAGCTTTGATGTGCATACATGATATTAAAAAGATGTGAATGCATGCTACTGTGTGATATTAAAATTATGTGAATCAATGATATGTTGTTGTATGATCCAAATGAATGATATGCTATAACATGATATTAAGATATGCAATATATAATATGAAAATATGCTTCACATGATATTAGAAATGTGCAATATATGAAATTGAATGAGATGCTAATATGTATTGTTGAAAAATTCCCGGAATGAGATATGCAATAGTTTCTTTTGATATAAGATGTATAATGCTTGTATCGGTTGCATGATGTAATGCTTGTATGTGATGCATAATGATATAAAATGATTCATGTATGGAATTGTATCATAATATTCAACAGATTCTGTTGATGTAAAGTCAAGTAATTATTCAAGCCCGGATTGTAGCTAGTGACTATATGTATGGTCAACTGAACTGATATATGCTAAGTACCTCAAAGTGATGGCCAATAATTCTATGATGGGTTAATTAAAATTATATGCACATCTGGAATTAGTAAATAAGTAAATAATGTTTTAGCACATATGTTAAGAATATTGAGCTTACAATGAGAGAGTAAGCAGTACTTTCGACTCCATAAAATATTATATAAGTACAAAAGGTTGCTTTCCTCAGCGATAGAGATAGGGGATATGACTACCACTGCAACTACGAGATGATAGATAAGTAACTCATGAGTAAAATTCTAATATATCAAGTTGCAATTGTTGGAGTTTTTCTCTCGACTAGATCGCATCTCCCCAAAGAATAAGAAAAGAGAAGCAAGATTAAGGTAATAAGATATAATTTGACTTAATATACCCTTTGGGTCGGGCATTTAATTTGATTATTGTCTGTGTTAGTACCCACATAATATTCTGAAAAAGAAAAAAAAATGTATTGTGTATATAGTAAAACATCACATGCATCATTAAATAAGAAACCTAAATAAAAGAGATTAAAGCCACTTATGCATGAAGGAGGTGGCCAACTCATAATGGTAAGTACATGCATTATTTAACTGAACATGCACAATTATGATTCATTGACATGAACTATGTTTGATATCCTGTTCTAAATAAGTAAACTACTTTACTATGTTATAATAAATATATGAATAATCGCATATTCTGAATTGTGGTTAATATATGTGCATAGATGTATGTTCTGAATTACGGTATTTGAATTTTGGAAGTGTAGTTGGAAAAGTATTTTACATATGTGTATACTGATAGCTGTTGTTCATTTGATGTGTATAAAAATTGTTACATGTATATATATATATGTTCAGTCATTTGTATTCCTATTGGGGGCTGTTCTAACCCCCTACTAAAAGATTTTAGGAACTAAGTAGCTTTGCAGAGCGGATACACGATGTTGTGATGCTATCGATGAGCCAATATTTTTTTTCTCGAACATTGAATTTGGATAAATTGTATTACTTTTGAACTATTTTAAATAAATAAGGTTATGCACTTTTAAATTTAGTATAATCATTTTGAATGAAATGTAATTTGTCTGAGGTTTTGAACCCAAATGTTAATAAGAAAAAGGCTTCTGCTGTCGATTTTAATAAATAAAGAAAAAGTTTTATTTTTTCATGTATTTTTTAAGGGTTGAAAATATCAGGGCGTTACAAAAATAGTGAAATGGGCAAGAGCTCCACTTGAATTATCTGAGTTCTAATTTGTAGCCTTTAACAGTCATTAACATTATTTAGTAATGTTGTTACTATCATTGCAAATTAGCATGAATTGGCTGATTTGTATCACATCAGCTAGAAATTGATGCAAAACCAAGCATATTCAACTTATTTTTAAACATTTTTAAAAATGATTTCAAATATTTTTAATATTTTTATGACATGTCATCTGCTCGTTAAAAATTGGTTAAGATTATCATTTGATTCAATTCTGAATAAGAATCAATAATTCATATCAATTTTGACAAAATTGTTATTTAGACTCATGGGTTCTTTGTCTTAGACTTCAAGAACATCATGGTTTTAAATATCCTAGTGAAGTGAACAAGGATCCCATTATATGGTATATGATGGGATACATAATATATTAATCCTAACCGCTCAACTGATAATTAGGATTAGGGATGACAATGGACCAGGGGGGAACATGGCCCCACCCTGCCTCACCCCATTTGGACCCGGGATAGAAGTTAAAATCAAAACCCGTGCAGGGATGAACTTACTCTTCCCCCTGCTCCGCTCAGTGCCAAATCTCCATTAAGAAAATTACTATTATACCCTTATACATATTATAAAATCGTATATATATCTATATCTAACCATAACATAAAAGCTTTTCTTGAATCTCTTGTCTCTCTTTCTTCTAACCAGTCGTGCAAGCTCCCATCTCTCTTATCTTCATTCTCTAAAGAGTCGTGCAAGTTCTCATTTCTCTCCTTCCTCTAACAACAGAAGGCAACAACGGTAGAAGAACTAGGAAAATAAGCCCCCGCCCCCACCTCGCCCCATTTGGACCGAGAATGGAGGACATGAAACAAGAAATGAAGGTTAAAATCAAAACCCATGTGGGGATGGAGGGCAAAATTTTGAGATAGGGCAGGGGTGAAGACCGTGTCCCCTGCCATCCCTAGTTAGGATTGGTCAACATTCTCACCTTGAATGTGGACTAATCCTAACTCTCCAGATGCATCAGTTGGATAGCTAGGATCTGACATAGGATCCTTTCTGTAGTGAAGTTCACAAAATCAAGTTTCGTTTGTGTTTAATTGCCTTGGATCTCAGATACATGGTTCTTTTTTGGATTTGTGCCCTCCCCATTGAGCCAAAGATCCATGATTTTTGAGGGGCTTTGAGGATCTCAAAATCGGGTTTTGCGATCTATTGCTTGTAAAACCTCGGATGTGGAATGGGTTTCGTGCCAGACCAGACCCTCGGATATGAGATTTGATTAAGGCTGCAAATGTATCAAATATGGTTGGATATCTGATCCAGTTCAACATGCTATTTCTAGATATGGACCCTTTAAATAAAATCTGAACGTGCATTCAGATTGGATAGGGTTTTGATCAAGCAGATTTGAGTTGGATCAAATCAACATTCTAAGTTGGTTCTGGTGTTTATTCGAATAAAAATTTGACCTGATTGCAATTTTACATGTAAATGGCTTGCGTTTATTCTCTTTTTTTTCAGATTCAGTACTACCACATGTATCTCGAATAGGGATTAAATCTCACCTCATCAGACCTGAATTCAACTCTACTGCTTACATTCCAAATTCGGATCTTGGAAGATATGGCCTGGATCTCACCCGTTTTCAGCCTAGTTGGTTGTCAATAGTCAGGCAGGTATTTGTAAATTTTTTCTAAGAACAAATAATGAAATAGCCATTATATTGCTCTCATCATAACCATCACTCAAAGCAGTGGGCATCGATGCGGTGTGGGACAATACTCGAAAAGGATGGTTATTGTCTAAAAAATATCTTTTGGTGCACAAAAAAAGAGGGTGGGTCAAGTGATTTCATAGAACACATTTTTTTTGTATTTTGAAATCACCACCATTCATTTGTGTGATTGAGGTCATGAACGGTGGTGATTTCAAAACAGAATCACCTGGTCGGTCCTCAATGCACCACTGAAAGCCACCACTTTGTACGACACTGGATCAGGTCAGAAGCACCTCAGACGGTTATACAGATTATCGGAACCTTAGATTAGGGCTGTGAGGGGGGCAGGTTTGGTTCGTAGTGAGGTGGAACGAGACCTGGCCTTGATTTTCATGTATGGTATCGGGTCTGAAGCTGGGGCTAATCAGACCCACTATAAGTGAAACCATACTTGGATATGATAAGAATTACATGAACCAGACCCCGGCCATACCCAGTAAAATAATATTTTTTTTTATCATTTTTACATTGAAAATTGTGGGTCTTAATCAAAACTTGGGTCGGGCCTAGGTCTGGTATAAAATTTCACAAACTATACCCAGATTCATATATTAATCAGACCTTTGGCTCCGGACCCAGGTCTTAATTGGGCCTTCTTATTTATCACCATACCCGGACCCTATAGGGTTAGCTATGGGTCAGGTCTGGGTAAACCCGACCTGTTTATACCCCTACCTTAAATGTCGTTCATCACCCCCAAACATCAAGGTTGCACATTTTTTTATTTATAACCCGAAAGAAACCGCACGATGAAGGAATACAATCTCCCAAATAGTGACTTGATTTCTCCCTTAGTGACTCAGGATATTTTTGAGATTTTTTGCTTTATGAGGTAGGTTTACTTTCAACTTAACGTATAGAGCTAGATTTGGGTTGCTCGTGCAATAATCTTTTCATGCTAGAAATTTTTGTACATTTATCGATTTACAATATATATATATATATATATATATATATATATATATATATATATATATATATATATATATATATATATATCTTCCAAAATTGATTTGTGTTGTGTCTTTTACGAATAGAATATGTTAACGCATACATTTAACTTTTGCGAATAAAAATATACATGTGTTCAGAAGTTTCAAACATGTATGAGTAGTTCAAATATCTTTTCAAGTTTTTATGAACATGAGTTTCATTATGATAATACTTGTTTGTATTTCTGTATTTTGTTTTGAACACTTTCAAAAAAAAATTATTTATAAAGAAGTTCTCAAATTTTGCCATACTTATGATTTTTGTTCTGCAGTTATGAATTCCCTAGACATAGTTAATGTCAGTACAAGATTTCATGTGTTTCCGAGCTATTGAAAATGCTTGCACATGTATTATAAGCTTTCAACCTGTATTATGAAATTTTGTATGTTTATGAGCTTTCGTATGAATACGAGCTTTTGTCTATTTATGAATTTCTTCATGTTTAAAAATCTTTGCATGTTTGCTTTCACTTGTTTATGAACTTTCATATGTTTACAGGCTTTCATATGAATTACGAGCTTTGATGTGCATACATAATATTGAAAAGATGTGAATGCATGCTACTGTGTGATATTAAAATTATGTGAATCAATGATATGTTGTTGTATGATCCAAATGAATGATATGCTATAGCATGATATTAAGATATGTAATACATAATACGAAAATCTGCCTCACATGATATTAGAAATGTACAATATTTGAATGAGATGATAATGTGTATTGTTGAAAAATGCATGGAATGAGATATGCAATAGTTTCTTTTGATATAAGATGTATAATGGTTGCATGATGTAATGCTTGTATGTGATGCACAATGATATAAAATAATGCATGTATAGAATTGTATCATGATATTCAACATATTCTGTTGATATAAAGTCAGGTGAATATTCAAGCCTGGATAGTGGCTCGTAATCGTATGTATGGTCAACTGAATTGATATATGTTAAGTATCTCAAAGTGGTGGCCAATAACCTTACGATGGGTTAATTGAAATTATACGTGCATACGAAATCAATAAATAAGTACATAATGTTTTAGCAAATATGTAAAAAATATTGACCTTACAATGAGAAAGTAAGCAATACTTTCGGCTCGGTGGAATATTGTATAAGCACGGAAGCTTGTTTTCCTTAGCTACGAAGATAGGGGTAATCAATAATATAACCAACACTCAAAGTAGTGGGCATCGATGCAGTGTGGGATAATAATCGAAGAGGGTGGGTATTGTCTAAAAAATATCTTTTGTTTTTGTATTTTTTGGTGCACAAAAAAAGAGGGTGGGTCAAGGGATTTGATAGAACACAAATTTTGTGTATTTTGAAATCACCACCATTCATTTTGTGATTGAGGTCACTTACATTGGTGATTTCAAAACAAAATCACCTGATCGGTCCTCAATGCACCACTATGCACCACTGGAAGCCACCACTTTGTACGACACCTTTGATGACAATATAGATTATAGGCGCCTTAGATTAGGAGTGTCAAGGGGTCGGGTTTGGTTTGTACTTGGGTGGAACCAGACCAGTCCCCGATTTTTGGGTATGGTATCGAGTTCGATCCTGGGTCTAATCGGACCCACTATAAGAGAAACCATAATTGGATCTCATAAGAACTACATGAACCAGACCCCAGCCATACCCAGTAAAATAATATTTTTTATCATTTTATATTGAAAATTTGTGGGTCTTAATTGAAACTTGGGTCAGGCCCAGGTCCGGTATAAAATTTCACAACCTATACCTGAATTCATATATTAATCGGACCTTTGGCTCCAGACCCAGGTCTTAATCGGGCCTTCCTATTTATCACCATACTCGGATCCTACAGGGTTTGGTACGGGTCGGGTCTCGGTAAACCTGACCTGTTGACACTCCTACCTTAAATGTCGTTCATCACCCCCAAACACCAAGGTTGTACATTTTTTTTTTTAATTTATAACCCCAAAGAAATCGCACGATGAAGGAATACAATCTCCTAATATTTGAAATTTAAAAGTTTATTAATAATTGATTTTTCAAACCTTAAGAAAAAGATTGCTTACATGTCAGAATCAGACGAGTCAAAAGCCAATTCCTACTAAGCAACCACATACAACACATATGTATGACCATATTTCTTAAGAAAACGGAATAAAAGGAGAAAATGGGCATACTCATCATGCGCACCCACCACCCTTACCTTCAATGCACATATATTTAATTCCTATTTCATATTTATACTATGCATATTTCGTTTTTCACACATTATATAAATTTTACATTTTCTATAAGAAAAATAAATCTTCAAAATATGACAAATTTTTCTTCACCGATATTTTCACAAGAAAGAGATTTGTGACTATGGCCCAAAATGAGGCTACAAGTGTCTCTTTAATTTGCCTATGAGGGTGTTTCCCGTTAAGATAATGAACGTAGACAGGTAGACTCATTCAATGCAATAGGTTTCTTCCTCCTTTCATGTTTCCCTACTTGCAACTCACACAAAACCTTCACGTAATTTCATCCCTTAAGATCATACCCTTGTCACTTTCCTCCTACTTGCCTGACGTTTCCAGGAAGCTTCAGCCCTCTCATCTCATCTCATCAACTGTATTTGGTTGTTCATCTGCATCCTTCATTGTTTGTCACTTTCCTCCTACATTCCTTAATCATCTTTTTTTGATAATCACATTCCTTAATCAGCTTGATGCATCCCGGATGCGACGTTGTTAAGAAGATCTATCAACCACGACGACTAAGATCTTCGAAAACTCAAAATTAATTTAATGGAAAATAAATGAATAATAATAATAATAAGTTTAGGTTTCTCAAGCATCAAAAGTACTGTCTCTCTCTCCATCTCTTCTTTTCTCTTCTATTTATATGTAAGATGAAAAACCTTGGTTCTACTATTTGGATCGGATAAAAAGTCTTTGATCGGCGCTCACAAGGATCCGATGGATCTTGGGTTTGAAGTTCCACGAAACACAAATTAGAGTGATAGGTTGCACTTAGGGATGGCAGTAGACTGGAGGGAAAACGGGGCCCCGCCCTGCCTCATCCCGTTTGGACCGAGGATGGAGGAGATGAAACAGGGATGAAGGTGGGGATGGACTTACACTTTCTCTTGCCCCACCCTCTTCCCGATCCCCGTTAGTAAAATGCTAGAATACTCTTTAGGGATAATAGTGTACCGAGGAAAAATAGGACCCCGCCCCGCTTCACACCGTTTGAACCGGGGATGGAGGGCAAAATTTTGAGATGGGGTGGGGGTAGAGACCTTGTCCGCCACCCCGCCCTGGTCCACTGTCATCCCTAGTTGTCCACATACTTTCTCCCTCCACTAGTTATTCTGCTAGATCTAGGGCAGTTTGTTATGCTTGACTTGGTTCCAAATAAGAATTGGGATTGCCTTGTGTTCATTTGGATCTGGAATGCAGGATTCATTTGGATTTTGGATGTGGTTGTTTTTGGATTATCTCTGCATCACAGCTTAAATAAGATTTGGCTTGGACTTAGCTTAGAAGGACTCATGAACAAATTCAAAGATCTCATCTTTGGTAGGCGGCGACTCATGAACATCAGTAAGCTGAAGCAAAAAGACCTGTGAAAGAAGAAATCTCACAAGCTGGGTCTTATAAGATGGACCCACAAATTGGAGTTGGATGGATCTGGCCTTTGTTGTCGCTTAACAACTCAAATGCAAGATCTCTAAACCTTTTTCAGGGTCTAAACTAATCGGTTAATTACCTGTGCTATAAAATCATAAAAAAAAATACAAAAAATAAAAAGTTTTTATGTGTTTTTTTTAATCCTGACCTGTAATATTTTTTAATAAGCGATACTTTGAAACTATCATTGATCTGATAATCTTAGATTTTTGAAGTTATCATGATAAATAACGTTATTTTCCAATATCACCTACCCTCCATTTGTTAAAGAGGGCACCAAGAATTGGGCTTCTAGCTTTGTAAACCAAACCTTGTTATGGTGTATTCCTAATTAAGTCTATTTTCTGGTTGAGATCCAACCAAATTTTTTTTTCTGAAGGGAAAACATAGATGAAAGAGTTATGATCCAACCAAATTTCTTTTTTTTTTCCTGAAGGGAAAACAAAGTTGAAAGAGTTGGGATCCAACAATGGGTATCAACGGGTCGGGTTTACCCATACCTGACCCGTACCAAACCCTCTAAGGTTGGTGTGGTGATAAATAAGAAGACCCGGACCCAGACCCAAAGGTCCAATTAATACATGAATCCAGGTTAAGTTTGTGAAATTTTATACCAGACCCGAGCCTGACCCGAGTTCCGATTAAGACCCACAAATTTTCAATGTAAAAATGATAAAAAGCAGTATTTTACCAAGTATGGCCCGAGTCTCGTTCATGTAGTTTTAATCAAGTCCGGGTATGGTTTCTCTTATGATACGTGAGTCTGGTTAAACCCGAATCCATACCCAAAAATTAGTACCAAGTCTGATTCCACCTGGGTCCGAACCAAACCCGGCCGTTCACACCCCTAGATCCAACCATTGCCAGCTTTACCTACGTGACAAAGTTTTGGTTGCAGTAAACCAAGCATAAAAAAAAAAAAAATTGCTTGGCCATTAGCTGTGAACCACGCTGTCACACCATCAGTAATCACATATTTAACTTAATTAAATTATTAATAAAGTGCATCAATCAGATGCCAATGCCACGCGTCACCATCAGGAAGCCCTCACGTGTCTACCAATAAGTTGATCAAGATACGGCACAAGACGCGTAGAAAGAATAACTTTTGCGTGACACGTATCATTCTTCATACTTGTCCCCTAAGCATCGAATGAAAATGAAATGAAATCCAAAATCTATAAATACCTCCCTCACCAAACTCAAAACATCCATAACCACCACCACCACCACCACCATGGAAGCCACTTCCACTTCTCTGATTTTCAGGCCATTGGTTTTACACCAACCTTCTAGACCTGCTAGTACTAGACGATCGTGTATGCGGGTGCTTGCGACATCGCGAAGAGACCCTGATGATCGAAACTTCGGTAGCCCGATCGTCGACGAGAACATGATCATGTTGAGGAAGAGGATTCATCAGTTGAAGATGGTGGAGAGGAGCATTGAGGCCCCTTCTCATTGGATGGACTGGGAGAAGAAGTATTACGTCTCGTATGATACCGATGTATGCGAAGCAGTCGGAATGTTGCAGAGGTTTTTGATGAGCACAAGGCCCAGTTTGGCCCTGGGGATGCTGTGGCTGGTGTGCTTGAGCGTGCCCATATCTCTGATTGTAGTTTTCTTCAATTTGATTGAGGTTGCCAAGGGGATTGTAAATGTTGTGGCTCACCTCTAGAAAACTTATAATTATGATTTTTTTTTTTTGGCCATGGATATGATTTTGTAATAGGATACTTTCATTCTAAGATTACCTTGGAGTATCTTGTTCATATCTTCAATTCATGACTTTAATTCTAAGATTATCTTGGGGTATCTTGTTCATATCTTCATTTGATGACATACCAACAAAATAAAGGAATATGTAATCAAATTTGCTTCTATTGCAAGAGGCTTTTTCACATAATATTCTTAATCTTTACTCTCAAGATGGCAAGTGTACTGATGGCTTTCATTTTATTTGAATGGAAGAATATGCCTTAAATTTAAGTGATTATCTAAAATGGCCTTTGAAAACTATGATGGAATATTGTCTTTGCCAGTAGCCAATTTTTTGAACATAAGTAATCTACAAATGCACCTACTTATCGTGAATTTGCATTTAGCTTCCTCAGGTTTCAAATGATTCAATAAAATGCCTCATTCTTAAAAAAAATTGCTCTGTTAGATGCCTATATATGTTGCTTTACTCTTTGAAATTGCTCAATATTTCCCATTAATTGTAGCTACCAACTGATTTAATATCTTGAAAAAAGAAAAAGGTCAAGTTAAGAAGGGATAGATGGCTCACATGGGCTCGGCATATCTAGCTAGGTGGATCAACTTAAGGCCTACAATTTAAAGAATGTAAAGAGTTTGAACCCAGGGTTTAGGGTGTGTCCCCTACTTTAAAGCCTAAATTAGCACTACAGAATCATAAGTAATAACGGGTCCTGAAATTTTTTACTACAGTTCTTTAACTTTTAACTGTAATACTTAGACTTTTAAGTACACGGCTATAGTTAATACTCCCGCCAAAATGTTGATGGAGCAGGTAAAAAAACCTCTCTCCCTTCTCCCTTTCTCTCTCCTCTTCCTCTCGCTCCCGAACGCCCGCCACCGTCGGCCGTCGCTGCCACCGGTGCACCCACCACCTTTGCCTCGTTGCCACCGAGGGTAAAAAAAATCTGCCCCCATCTTTCTCCACCCACATCATAAACCCCTCTCCCTTTCTTTCTCATCTCTCTCTCCCTCTCCCTCTCGCTCTCCTTCCCTGTTAGCACTGTGGGAAGCCCGTGGTGGCCTCTTGTGTGCTCTCTATTCCCCCTCCCACCCCTCTTTTCATCCATCTCCCTTTTGACGGTTTGAGTACCCTATGAAGACCCACACGATCACCTCTGCTTCCGAGAGCAGCCTTCTCTTGGTTTGAGCCTTACCTGCACCTCGAGAGCCTTTTGTTCAGCCTCAGCGACCCATTGGGGTTTGTAGAGCCACCAAGGGCCTACGTTCTTCCCCATCATTTTTGGGGCACTTGATTTATTTGAGGCATGTCTATGTAAATACAGTTTTTTTCTTGTCTCTCACTCTCTTTATGCCTCTGCAGATCATCGGCTTGCATTGAAGACAACGACATCAAAAAAAATTGCATTGAAGACAACGACATCAAAAAAGTTTGCATTGAAGGTCTGTGTGTGTGTGTGTGTGTGTGTGTGTGTGTGTGTGTGTGTGAATAATGTTTATGTATTTGGATTAAATAGAAGAAATACAAAACTGGTTGGAGGCATGATATGAGTGGTGATTTGGGGTTTTTAGGCCGCTGCTGCTACTTTATTCCGTTGTGATAATTTGGTATGTTTATGTGGAGGCTTTGGGTGGTATAAAGGGATATACAAGAGTTTTAATCATAGCTTGGGAAAGGAGGTGGGTGGGGGGAGGGTTGGTTTGTTATGTTAGTAGTGGTAGCGGCGGTTCTGGGTTATGGTGGTGACATGACTTCTCTCTTGTATTCATTTTGCAGACAAATAATATATTGATTTGTTTAAACATACTTCAGACGGATATGGTGTTTTTCCATTCCTTCTAATATTTGTTATACTAGCGTGAAGAACTTTGTACTTGTGTAATCTTGTTTTTGTTCTCTATGGAACATGTTTCTTTCATGAATTGCTTCTGCTTTTATTTTGGAGATTTGTGTTTTCATAATCTCATCCTATTTATAGCTGTTGCTACTGTTGGAACAGAAGATTAGGGTTTTATCATTATTTTACCATAGTGATCTACTTAATGAAACTTTTTTGATATGCTAGTATGCGGCCTTTGATGGATTACTTGATAATCTATTTTTTCAAGCATCCCTAAATGCACTTGACAAATAAATGGTCTAGTAAAATTGATGCCTGAGCTACATGATGCTATGTAAAGATACTTCTCTCATTGGATATCAAATTCAAATTCAAATTCAAATTCTATTATCATTGGAAGCTTAAAGTTTCTTGGAAAGAATGAAAGCTGCAAATTTTCTTCTTGAATGGCCAAAATTGTCCATATAAAGTTGTTTTCTGTGTGTGTCATTGGTTTGTCAATGTCCCTCGAAAGACTGTTATTTGGGCAGTGGATTGAGATTGGAAATAGGTTAATCTAGAAGCTTTAGGTACACTGTGCTCAAGCTATGTATTTGGATTGGTTTTAGCTAGTACCTTGTGGTATTCACTTAAGCCCAATGTATTTGGTATGGTTTTACTGCCTCTTATCATTTTTGCCTATGATCCAACCAAATCTTTGTGCCAATGCACATCAGCTTAAACATTCTAAGATATGATATGTAGCTCACAAAATCTGACAGTTGAGATTCCATGGCACAAAACAGTCCACATTAGCTTATTGATTGAATTATCGTCACACGTGATTCATGGAATTAGGAAGCATAGATAACCTCTAAATGCAAATCTTTTCTCTTGTATGTGAAAAACACTCAGAGAGATACTTACTTGCAAAGCCTGATTAATTAGTTTCTGTCATTTGAGTTGACCTTGGATGTTGTCTACAAGATGGTCTGACAAATTTGGTGTTATCGGAGTAATTTGTTCGCTAAGCAAAAAAATTTGGAAAGAACTTAAGATGTACAATTTTCCTTTTGGATGTTTCAGTAATCATCTAATCTTGATGCCATGATGCTCCAGTTTTAAAAGGTACTTGATTTCTCAAATCTGTTAAGGTGTGGAGTAACAATGGTACATAACTAGCATGTGTCAAGTTTGTATCCAAAGTGAATAGTTTTTCATTGTGCTTTCAACTATAAATGTGTCTTGACTCTTGTTCAGGCTATTGGATCTCTGTCTTGCAGTTTTATTTTGTTCAGGCTATTGGATCTCTCTCTCAGTTTTATTTTTGCATCGTTATCCCTAAAGATCATCATGCTTCACATTCATTTTCTGGTAACTTAAACAAATGGACTGCCTGAAAAGTATCCAGGCAGATCTTGGCAGTAAACTTGTTTAGCCTCTGTGATGGAGCTCAGAGTCGTAATTGTAATGTCTGTAATTTTCAATCCTCAACCTACTATGCTTTAGCTCTAGATCACTGCTACAAAAAACTATTTTGATTATTGCTTAGCATTAAAGGTTTAAGAATTTAAGCTTTGTAATGCCTCGTTCAGTTGAGAATTATCATGTCCTGGAATCACATTTTACAACGCAGCATGGGTTTGTTGAGACATGCACATGCTTTATTTTTGCAATCTAAAAAGATGCAGATTTCCAATACAAAAATATCTGTCCCCTTGGATGTTTAATTGACTCCATGGTTTGGCTCTTTGTCACATGGGTGCGGGTGCGGGGATGCGGCACTTTAAAAAACCTTGGGTGCGGGGGTGCGGCGGGGCAAAATGTAAAAAATTATATATATATATATATATTATATATTATATATATATATATTATATATTATATATATATATATATATAATTTTGAAGTTTTAACAGTTAACATTGTCATAATTTAACAGTTAACATTGTCATAATATCATTCATCATGCATGCAAAATTCACCCTAAGCATCGGTTAGTATTGTCAGACAATGAAAAGAAAGTGATTCATCAAAATTCCTTATCAACATTAAATTCAATTTTTGTTTTCTTTATTATTTTTCATTAAGCAATGAAAGGCCTGACCAAGCATACATTTTTTCCCTCACCCATCACCCCAAAACCATTGGACTAAACACTAAACTTATCAGAAAGTGGTAGAAAAGAGTGAAAATGCACACTTGCTTCCAACATTCTGTTCACGTTGATCATTGTTGCCCAGCAGTAGAAACAATCATTGAAGTGAGTTTGAGATTTGTTATTGACAGGAAATTTAAATAATCAAGAACCTCAACCTGAATCACTCTTAAACTAACACAAATACAGAACCAACGAGCAACCATTGCTTGCTTGCTTTGCTTGGACTCCTTAATTGTTGGGTGACAGCATCAGCAATGAAAATGGCACCACGGGCAACAATACTAAACAACACACAACCCAACAAAAAATTACACCAAAGAGGCATTATTATCAAATGCCTTGAAACCAATCAGACTAAACCTTCAGCCACGTTGAAAGTGAAGAAACAAAAAATGGTCACTACCTCATTGTTTGCATAATTTTCTCACGAATATTCATGCTCAGCAGTGCCACAACAATAGTAAAAGAAGAATAAAGAATTCTTTTTAGCATATAATCCAATGTTTTAAAGGAAATAACCAAAGATTTCCTCCCAAATTGGAAGTGTTTTCCTTTGAATTTGAACCCAAAGAAATTCTGAAAACCGAACACACACAATTGATCGACCAAGAAACCAAAAAGATGCAAAAAGGAAACCCTTCCTGATCGAGTTCCATTCTCAATGTCTAAAAATTTCACCAGCCCAACATGAGTCTGAAGCAATCAAATCCTAAACGCTATCATAACAAATGCAAAAACGACGGATAAGAATGCAAACAAAGCAAATATCGGTATTTTCAGCAATCGCTAGACTTCTGCCTCCTGTCGATGCAACTCCATGCTGATCTCATCATCGAAGAAACCAAATGCCATCGACGGAGAATCCCCCGACGACGCCAATTTCCTATCGTCGAGTGCAAGCCCTACACTCTCTGTTGGCAGGGGAGGGGCCGAGCCCCCTCCTGCGCTCCCTGTTGGCAGGGGAGGGGCCGAGCCCCCTCCCTGCGCCCTCTTTGTGCAGGGGAGGGGTCGAAGAGGAGAGGAGAGGGAGTCAGAGAGGAGAGCAGAGGGAGTCGGAGAGGTCCGACGGAGCTGTCGGCGGCGGCGTCGGGGTCCGGTCAATCGGCGGAGGCTTCAAGAGGAGAGGTCGGGAGTAGAGGATTAGGGCAAAACTCTCCTCCGCAGCATATTTCGTCGGGATTTTTTTATGTCTAAAAAGTGGACACAAATGACCCTGAGTGTGGTCAACGCACCCAGGGTCTGGTTGACCACACCAGGTGCTGCACCCGCACGCGCACCCGGTTTGTCGAGTCCCTGTGACAGGTTTGGCTTGAGGAGTGTCATCTGTGATGGTGTGAATGCACTTGTTTAGCTTCTTGTTGAGTTGAACCATATGTTCAATAGTTGAAGAGTCTATCTAAATGCGTTTTTATAACAAAGAGTTGTTGAATCTTTGAAAGCTATGCTTCTTTGTTTTGTTTTTGGCTCTTGGCTCCTGGATAAGTTCATTTTACTATTTCTATTTGTGTCTTGAGATTCCTCTCTTTTTCTTTTTTTAATATGGTTTTGAGAAGAAAAATTTGCATGAGGCAACTGGCTTGGTAAGAAGGTTGAGACTAAGGTGATGTGACAGTGGAATCCACAATACTCTTGAATTATTTTCATTTGATAACTGGCCTGCCTGACCTTTTCTTCTCATGTGCATGGTGATAGCTAAGCAAGTGTTGAAACTTGTTGTAATGTCTTAGTTCATTCTCTCTAGGAAATTTTCAGATGGAAACTTGTTTCTTGGTAAGAATCAAAGTTTTTGTTTGTTTCTTAATTATGCTATTTTTTTTCTTTGGCTCTACAGGAAAGTAAAACTGAAGATGATATGCTGGACAAAGGTGATGATGAACAGGAGCCAGCTGCTAATCCGAGTCTGGGGATCAAATGTCTCATTCCATCTCATTAGAGAGGAGGAAGGCCCATTGGTTCTGCTCTAGGAACTATGATAAAATTGTGTTTCTAGATATTGTCAACTTATGCTAGTTGTTTTGATTTCATTTTACATCAATATGTTATGGCGGTTTTATGTTGGCTGTATTAGTGCAGGCACTTCTTCTGGAATGTTGTAGCATTATATTATTTTTTGTTAATTATTTGCATGTATGTTTTGGAAGTTTCATTAACGGGAATTTATCGTGCACTTATATACTTTGGTTCTGTTCTTCCTTTCCTATCTGATTTTATTACATGTTATTAACTTTTATTTACTGAGATATTTCTTATCTTCTATGACAGGTTGAGAAGTTGGGGAAAGAATCATTTATAAATTGTGCAAAAACAAGCATGTCCTCTAAACTAATTGCTAGTGACAGTGACTTTTTTGCAAACTTGGTAAGCCTTCTGTTTCTTTATCAATATATAACATGATGCCTTCTTTGGGTTGGTAGGATAGTGGCTGGGTGCTGCTGCCCTTGCTTGTGGCACCTTGAGGTCATACTTCCTGCTACATTAGCTGAAGCCTCAAACTAGATTAAAATTTTTCTAAATTTAGGATTATCCATGGCATGGTTTGTAAATGGCCTTTGGGCCCCTCTCCTGGGTGAGGGGTTCTCAGTTCGTGACTCTTAGAGAAGGATCAGACGGTTTTGGTGAGAGCAAAATGTCAACTAAGGAAGATCCACATGATTCTGCTATTCTCCATCTCTTTCTATCCAGTATCCATCTCTACTCATTCACACGCAATAGTTTAGGTCTTTCTCTAGTGGATTGCAGCACTATTCTAGTAAAAGTTATCATCAAGTTGGCTTTCTTGTTTTCATTTTTAAAGGTTATTCATTGGAAAGATGTAATTCCTTCAGGAATATTAAATTGTTCTATTTTGATTTGTTTGTGATTGTATAAATATTGGTGCTGATGCAATACAACATGAGATCCGATATCACATTGTTAAGGATATCTTGGTAATTTGGTCAAAGCCCTTTATTTACATGCTAATACCAACATGAGAATGTCAGTTTAGTGCACGTGGAGTTTTTGTGCTTTTGATATTAGAGCCCGTGAAGTTTGACATGCAATTAGAATTTTGAAGCAGCACCTGTTGCCATTGTAAAAACCCCCGAGGAATGACATCTCTGTATGTTTGTGTGTGCACGTGTGCGTGTGTATGCATTCATGTGAGTGTGTGTGCGTGGGGGCATGGAGGTGTGTGTGCAGCAGTTCTTTCATTTCTGTGTGACCACTTTTACAAACATTTATTCGTGCATGGCTTCATATGGATTATTGGTCATTTGATTTTGTGAAAGAATGCATTGATATTAACTGATAATATTTTCATGAAACATATCGAATTTTGTGCCTCATCTTTCTTGATTATCTTTTATCCTAAGATGCAATTTACATGCTAACAAATTATGTCCTCCTTGGAAAGGTCATGTTGAAAGCAGGTAAATATGACCTTGTTCACAAGTTTTTGGCAAAAATGTAAAGTGGCCTTGCTCCAAATTCCCACACATATAAAGGTAAGGTTACTTTTTGCAATGCACCTCAAAAGATATTCTTGGTGGCTAATGCATGTGCTTTTCCTCAACTTGTCAGTTCTTGTCTCTGCCTTCTGGGAGGAAGGTAAGATAAATGATTCTGTTGAATCTGTTTTAGATATGTAACAAGGGGGTGGTTGGAACAGCTAGTGTATATTATGAATTGGCTTGCTGCCTTTGCAATAATGGAAGGTGGAGAGATGCTATGATTCAGGTTTGTCATCTTTTAGTTCTGGATTTTCTATTAGAACACACATTTCTGTAGGCTTTGCAGATTGTCAAGTCCTTTATAAAATTGTACTTTTGTTGTTACTTGGTCTTGTGTTCTTGCTTGCTATTTTGGTGGGTTGGGTGTTTCAGGCTCTTGGAGTATGAACTAATAGTGAGTTCATAATACTTAGGCTCCTATTGTAAATGATGACATGATTTTTACAATCCTTCTGCTAAAAGCCATTGATGCTGTCCTTGCTTGATTTCCGAAATTGCTAGAGAACCTTTTTCATGACTGCAGGTTAGAGCGCTCACTTTTCCATTTTAGTGATAGCATAATATTTATATATTTGATTGAGTTGCAAGAATAAAGTGCAGTGCATTGCCACATAGATGCCACCAAAGAAAAAGGTAACATATCCTCTGTTGAAAAAACTGGACTCCTCTAGCAGATCTGTGTGTAGCTAGATTGGTAGATAAAGAGGAAGAAAGAGAGGAATATCAGATGTAAATTGCACCAAATTTCAGAATGCAATAAGTATATCAACTGGAATTATTTGAGTGCTGTTTACGTTGGTTCTAATTTTATCATGTTATAATATTTGCTATGTTCACATAGATGCTGGTGCTGGTGTGGTGATGCGACACTTAAAAAAAACTTAGGTGCGGGGTGCGGGAGGATATATATGTATAACTTATCCATAAAGCAAGCTCTCAATAAAAAAATCTGTTTTCCATCGAAAACAATAAAAAATGTAGAAGTATTGTTTAATCAGATTTTAATCAGGTATTGCTTAATCAGATTTGGATTTATATACATTTAATACAAAAGTCCATTCTAATATAGTTTTCACTTTTTTTATTAATGCATTTAATACAAAAGCTTGACCTACTCGGTTTTTCCCATTTAATACAAAATCTGACTTACTCTGTTCTCTCAATTTAATATAGAAATTCATTCTAATGCAGTTTTTACTTTTTCTATTAATGCATTTATGACAAAGTTTTATAAAAAGTATAAAAGAACGTAATGACTCAACTTTTTGTGATAAAGTTTTTTAAAAACAATAAAAGAATGTACGTGTCTCAAAACAATTAATGCACAATGTTTCAAACTTTCAAATATTTGTATATGGGACAAAACTTCGCACCCGCACCCATGTCGCATCACGTCGACACGGGTGTGGTGGCCTCTATGCCGAGTCCTTGTGACATAGATTATTTGGTGTTCTTTTGCGTGGGTTATTGTCCTTTATCAATTTATGATATCTTCTTGATTCTTGTGGTGTTCGACTTTCATTATTTTAACTATTTACTATTCTAAACTCTCTAGGTTGTTGACTATGTCACATGAACTCGGCATAGAGGCCAGTGCACTCGTGTCGACGCAACGTCAGTGTGGGTGCGGCACCCGGTGCAGTCAATGTGACCTTGAGTGCAGTCAACTTGCACCCAGGGTTATTTTTGTCCAAAATAGATACATTAACAAAATTAAATGATTTAAAGTTTTGTCTCAT
The DNA here is from genome assembly GCF_984573655.1 of Nuphar pumila. Taxonomy (NCBI): domain Eukaryota; kingdom Viridiplantae; phylum Streptophyta; class Magnoliopsida; order Nymphaeales; family Nymphaeaceae; genus Nuphar; species Nuphar pumila. The sequence goes on along the minus strand of NC_143263.1, from coordinate 77,447,653 downwards.
ATACAAAGTTTTTAAAGTTTGAAACATTGTGCATTTAATGTTTTGAGTCACAAACATTCTTTTACTGTTTTTAAAAAGTTTTGTTATAAAAAGTTGAGTCATACGTTCTTTTATACTTTTTATAGAGCTTTCTACTAAATGCATTAATATAAAAAGTGAAAATGCATTGAAATGATTTTTTTTTTAAATGAGAAGAACCGAGTAGGTTGGATTTTGTATTAAATATACTTTTGTATTAAATGAGGAGAACATAATAGGTCAAACTTTTGTATTAAATGCATTGATAAAAAAAGTAAAAACTGCATTGGAATGAAATTTTGTATTAAATATATATAAATCCAAATCTAATTAAGCAATATCCAATTAAAATATGATTAAGCAATACTTATAAATTTTTTATTGGGAGCTTGCTTTATGGATAAACTTTATATATATATATATAATTATATATATATATATATATATATATATATATATATATATATATACCTTCCTGTACCCAAGTTTTTTTTAAAGTGTTGCATGGCCACGCCCGCACCTATGTGACATAGGTTGTTGATGTTGTTCGGGCAGTAAAGGTCTCCAAAGACAAGGGGGAGGTCAAATACCCGATAAAGGTTACTTGTTGTATGAAGTGTTGAGGTTGTAGCATCCAAGATAGTTACATGATATTCTCCAACTCGTGCTGCACAAGGAATGCCAACAAGAGTAGCAATTGCTAGAATTGCTTGTCTTGATTTCGAAACTGCTTCTTCTTTTCTATCTTGTGTTGTTTGTCGCACATCTTCATCACATAAATTTTATTTTTCACATTATTTTTAATTTTTTTTTCTTTTGGCTGTGGACCAAATTTATGTATTTTTCTTTCATTATTCATGTCAGTTTTGTTATATTTATCATTGATGTTGGTTGATTCTTTTCATATGATGAGTTTCTACTGATGGGATTTTGTATTTCAATTTTAGACAATCACAAAATAGCCAATGAGTTTAACATTGGCCAGATATTTGACAACTAATATTTCAAATGTTTCAGCAGTGGGATATTTGTCAAGAAATAACTGTGAATTAATCCTAGATCTTTGAATTGTGCATGAAAAAAAATGATTAAGTCATGGGCTCTAGTTAATAGACATAATGTTATTATCTAAAGCTCAGGGCCCTGAGCATAGTTGAGTATCCTCATTTGCTATATAGTTATCGGTTGTAGTTAATGTTATCCCCATTTATTACGGCTATATTCACTATGGTTCAACCATAATTAATGGTTATCCACTATTTACTCTGGCTTTTTTAGCATTAACTTGGCCATAGTTAATAATACGAGTAAATATAAAGAGCAAAAAATGTAAAAAAAAATCACTTGGGCAGGCCTGCAGGGACCCTGCCCTTTTAGTAGGGCAGACTTGTGTATGTCACCAAAGCTGAAGGGACATCATGAGTTAAAAACCCTCCGATGCAGGTCTCTTGCTACAAGGTTGGAACTTGATGAACTTCCTAATGCCAAAAGGGACTTAAATTTTTTTTTTTTACATCTGTGAGCTCACGAGTAAGTTAAAAGGTTTTCGCTGGTGGTGGTAATAATAATAATAATAATAATAATAATAACTTGGGTTGTCATTTGAGTAATTTCTTCACAAGTTAAAGGTTTATCTTAAATATTTAAAAACATGAGACGTTTACATGTAATTTAGCATAAATCAAGAACCTATATGTAGATTACCCTATTCTCATTTTTGATACTAGAGCAGAGGAATGTTTGGAGAAATAGATAAGCATGGTTGACTTATGACATTTGGAGGAATATTTGATGAGCTGGGTTGACACGTTACTGCATTTGTTTACTGTCAAAATCAATGTTGTCAGTATGAATCGGTCAAAAAATAAATAAAAAAATAGTATGTGTCAATCAGAGCGTAACACAAGTTAAAATAATATTAAAATTTAATTTTCAATTAATTTTTACATTTATTAAAAAGCAAACCGATTCAAATCAGTATCATATCGAATTTTTTGACGATAAGATACGTATGGGCCGCTTATACTGACAACATTGGTCAAAATGGTTAATAAAATGAAATGAAGGAAAACATCACTTGTTGAAATTATATATTGAAAATGAAAGGATTCAAAACCTTGGTAGCCATTAAGGGCCCATTTTGAAATTGGCATCATAGAAGTCACCTTTGAGACTTGGTGATGTTAGGGCCAAGAAACGAAACGGCTTGTGGTTCGACACATGTTCATCTCATAAAGAGCTCGTCTGAGCTCATAAAATAGGTTTGGTAAGTAAAACACGAATAACAAATGCTCGAGCAAGATCAAACCGAGTCAAACTGAGCTGAACCGGACCTATGCAGCTGCTAGTATCGAGGTACACGAGGTTCAGAAGGCGGGGTGGAGTTTATCTAAGCTTAAATGACCCAGCTTGGATGGTTTTCCTGTTGACTTCTTTTAAGTGGTTTTGAAAGGGCATGACCACGGCCTGTTTATGGAGTTTATGCATTCAAATAAGTGGTATATGCTAAATCCTGGATTTGACAGCTTTATGACTTCCCATCCCAAATGCATAAATGCTCATCCTAATGCCGAGATTCCAAACAGACCACCAAGGTAGTTTGACCAAGATTTTTTACCTCGGGATGACCAAATTCATAAATGCTCATCCTAATGCCGAGATTCTAAACAGGACCACCAAGGTAGTTTGACCAAGATTTTACCTCGGGACCACCAAATTCATAAATACCCATCACAGCGCCGAGATTCCAAACAGGCACTTAATGAATTTCATGTTAATGGGTGTATGTTGATGGATTTGGCGCGATCCAAAATGGTTCTTATTCCTAAGAAGGGTGCCACTAATGACATTTCTTCATTGCGATCAATCTTGACACTGGTTCAGCATGTAGAGTCCTTACCAAGATGCTCATCAATCCTCTCAAGGTCTTGATTGCTTGGTGTGCTCGTTAGATCATCACAACTAGCCTTCATCCCCGTTACAAGTGTTCATAGCAAGTGAGTTTGTAAATAATAACTCGTGCATGGATAAAGCATCCCACTATCTCCATTGTAGAGCTAAGATTTTCGCTATTATTAGTTGAGCAGTTCAAATCTGCTTTTTAGGAGAGATAATTGGGTGTTGGGGGAGTGTGGAGCCTGTTTCCTACCTGAATATGAATCCTTTACTTCTGTTTTTGTAGGGTAATTTTATAATTTTACCTTAAACTTCTTGTAGGATCATTGTAACTTTTTTGCCTTCTGTTTAAAGAGGATCATCTGCCCTTTGTAAGGTATCTCAGAATTGAATAACAGGGTTTCGGTGTGGATGTAGACGTAGGTAATTCTGGATGAACCATGTAAATCTTTGTTTTTCGTGTGGTTTGATTTCTTCTTTTATTTGTTTGACGATTCTTCAAATGTGTGCCTATCGTTTCCCAGCATCGGGTGTAATATGATTGCACAAAAATTGTGCCTTAAACACCCTACCATCAGGTCTTAAACCCCACACTGATAGGACCTGTCCCCAAAATGGAGGGTGATCAGGTGCTTGATTACTACAAGGTTTGTATTTATGGTGGTGAACCATCGCCAAAATCTCCAAGGATTGAGTTTTTTAATTATGTTTGATCGGTCTAAAATATACTCTTAGTGGTCCTCCTTAGGACTGGTCACCCTGGCATCGTTGAGTTTGTTGGCATTACTTGTGCAAGTTTTAAGCTCGACTGGCCTTGGTTAGTATAAGCTTGTTAATTAGCAACAGATATATTTTGTATCATAGTGTAGATACTGAAGTATTTCAGTTGCAAGCAATGAGCTTAGAGTTTAAATCCTGTTACTTTGAAACGATGGATTTATTTTATGAATGATCCAGTTTGAACTTGGCTCATTAGGTTTAAAGTCCAATTTATATAGTATTTTTAGCTTAAAAAAATTGTTTCTTTTGAAAAAGGAGCCAACTCGAGCTTGGATCACTCTAAGTATACCATGAGCTCGAGCTCGAGCTCGGCTTGGTTCACCTCAAGAATGAGTTCAGATTGAGCACCCTCCTATTCAATTTGTTCTGCGGGTTTGTTAGTTTCATCTTAAACCAGACCTAGGTGATGGGGCCTGTAGTTAAATGAGCCAAACGAACCGAGCTTGGGTTGTTTGGACTTGTCTCAAATGGGTCGGATCCAGGATGAAGGTTTTACAATTTTTAGCTGTTTCAGATCCAGATCAGATCCAACTCCCCATGTATTTAGCTGTTTCGGATCCAACCCGTTTGCATCTACTTGTGGGCTATGAACTAAGGTTACTTTTTACTAAATATTGAGAAAGGACATCATCTAGATTAAGGAAAAAAGAAAAAGAAAAAACCCTCAATTTCACCTCGCTATTAACACTATAATTGAATTTTCACCTCATATTATGAACATGATATAAATGTTCTCCATGAATTCAAGTCCAAGAAAGGAATGGAAACTGGGTGGATACTGTAAAACCGACCATGCATTGGTCTTACATGTTAGTTGGCCTATAAAGAACTCTAATCTCTTTTGATTTCAACCATCATAGACTTAGATAAATATTGGAAACTGCCAAACAGGAAATTGCAAATTCTTAACCTTTGTGTGCCACCAATGGAGGTCAAACGTGTCTTTGGATCTTGGAGTACTTGAATGCTATTTCTTCAACTTGGAGTAGTACTGTTCGCTACACAATCTCAGTCAATTGATGCATCCCCTATTATTATGATTTTCACGTACCGTGCACGAATAGAAAGAGTCAATTTCTTGGGTTTTAAACCATTCAGACAGGTCCAACATGCCATCCTTAGTAGGTCCACCTGAACATAATTTTGATGCTTGTGACCCTAGTCTGCATCCAGCCCTTGAAAGACTTGTATGTGGACCAATGTTGTCAGTAGGGATGCACAACGAACCGAGCTGAGCTAGGCTCAACTTGATTAAGCTTGGTTCGAAGCTCGTTCGTGCTTTAAATGAGCCGAGCTTGAACATGGTTCTAAAGCTTGGACGAGCAAACAAGCCAAGCTTGATCAGCCTACCGAGCTCGATAAAGCTTTATTGGATCGATAAGGCTCGGATATAAATATATATAATATATTTATAATTCTATTTAACGAGTTATTGTTAGTATAGTAGGTAGGCAGGACCTTTATCAAAAGGCTAGTAGTTCAAATCCCGTTTTTCACTTTTTCTGCCGAATATAGGGTATTTTTAGTACGTATATATTATTTTTAGTGAGAATTGTATGCTTCACTTGGGAAACTTGAGAGAGGTTTGGGTTCTAAAACTCACCTTCAACAAGTATCGTTTGGAATTGGTCAAAAAATAGTTAAAAAATATTAACTGTCAATCAGAATGTGACATGTATTAAAGTCATTAAAATAATATTAAGTATTTTTTACATTTATTAAAAAATAGCCGATTCAGGGGTAAAAGCGTATCAATTTTCTGCCGATATGGACTATAATATTAGCAAAGGAATGATGGGATTGTCATATCAACTTGGGTTTTGATTCAATTTTAAGGTTTGGTCCAAAATCCAGAACCTGACCAGCCTCAGCTCGTTCCAATTGTATCTGAGCCGAGATTAGAGCTGATCATGCTACAAGAATTGGACTCGGGCTCACTCCCAGTCCATACATCTAAAACCTGGATCCAGACCACCTGTTTCTTTACGGGTCAAACCAGTTGAGAAATCATCTACCATGGTTGTCACCGAAGCTTAATTAGTGCACTGCTAATTGAGAATTGTTTGAAATGCACATGTTCAGTTTTTTTTTTCTCTTTTTCATATTTTGTGATAATTATGATATTTTTTTGCTATTATTTTTTAAGTATTAAATGCATATTTTTTAAGTAGTGAACCACTAAGTCGTTATTTACTTCATTTCTGTATTTTCCTTTTCAGATCAAGTCTGCACTTCGACCATTTATTGAAAATCAGCTTGAATCAGGTTTATTTCTCTTTTTTATATTTTATGACAAATATGGTATTTCTTTGCTATTTTTTAACTATTAAATGCATACCTTAGAATTTGATTGAACCAGTAAGTCATCATTTACTCCATTCCTGTATTAGTGTATTTCCAAAACAGGTTATATGTTCCCCCCCCCCCATGATTCACTGAATCCCACGTCTGTGTTCGGGCTTTGAATGAGCACCACGTATACAAACACATGGGGCTCGTATTCCCGTGTATGTTGACATAACTTTGCATCGAACTCTGGTGATGTTGCAAAGACTTAATCACCCTTACTTGCTTTTCTTGCCGTGAAATGACGGTTCGAGGAAATGACAAAAATATCCTCCATTCAAAAGTTGTGAAACGACGGGTGGGGAAAAGGACAAAAAAGCAAAAATTTCAGAAAGTTTGATGTTAACCATTTAAAGTGGAGACGTTCGCCTGCGCCATCTGCTGTAACAGTGCTCCCATTATCAACGTTCCAGTGTTACAAAACATTCCAGTGTCTTCTCTTCATTACTGCTGTCGTTAGGCATCATGGAAGAAAGCAATGATTCACAAACATTCCAACCAGTGCCATCAACCCTCTCACTCTCTCTCTCTTCCTTCTATTTCTGCTTCTGTGCACATCCATTAGAAGATCATACATTGCTCCATCAAGCACCGACTGACCTGCACATTGACTGTTGTGGAGCCTGATTCAAAGTTTTTACCCTTACAGGAGGAGGGTTTGGGGGCTCATCCCAGCGTGGGTAGCATCATTCAACTCTCACTCTCTCTCTCTCTCTCCCTTCTATTTCTGCTTTTGTGCACATCCATTAGAAGATCATACATTGCTCCATCAAGCACCGACTGACCTGCACATTTACTGTTGTGGAGCCTGATTCAGAGTTTTTACCCTTACAGGAGGAGGGTCTGGGGGCTCCTCTCAGCGTGGGTAGCATCATTCAACTTGAAGAGTTGTGGAGTCTGATTTAGAGTTTTTACCCTTACAGAAAGGGGGGTCTGAGAGCTCCTCCCAGTGTGGGTAGCATCATTCAACTTGAAGAGTTATGGAGTCTGATTCAGAGCTTTTACCCTTACAGAAGGGGGGTCTGAGGGCTCCTCCCAGCGTGTTCATGGCCTTTTGCCCTTACAGGAGGGGGGTCCGGGGGCTCATCAACCCTCTCTCGCTCTCTCTCCCTTCTATTTATGCTTCTGTGCACATCCATCAGAAGATCCTACATTGCTCCATCAAGCATCGACTGACCTGCACATTGACTGTTGTGGGTCCTTACTGATGAGCTGCCTCTAAATTTATTCGACTTTGGGTCCTTACTGCACTTGAAGTTGAGTCGTTGTATTTTTTGTTATTCGGTGGGTGGTGAGGCCCTCCTCTACTCTCTCAAGACTCTTAGCTTGGGCAATCTTTCTTTTGATGATTGTGGATACATTACAACCACAATCATCAAAAGAAAGATTGCCCAAGCTAAGAGTCTTGAGAGAGTAGAGGAGGGCCTCACCACCCACCGAATAACAAAAAATACAACAACTCAACTTCAAGTGCAGTAAGGACCCAGAGTCGAATAAATTTAGAGGCAGCTCATCAGTAAGGACCCACAACAGTCAATGTGCAGGTCAGTCGGTGCTTGATGGAGCAATGTAGGATCTTCTGATGGATGTGCACAGAAGCATAAATAGAAGGGAGAGAGAGCGAGTTAGAGGGTTGAGATTCCACCAGTAAGATCCGTAGTCCTTCTTGCTGCTAACTCTTTACATTTGCAGGTTGTTTCTTCAAATGATTATAATAATGACAAATATGCGAAGGAGTTCAGTATCAGTGTTTCTAATGCGCTTGCTACTTGTCCTGCTCGGGTTTTGCCAACTCCTCGTGTGAGTTGATCAGAATAATGAACAAAACAATAAATTACATATGATCAACTCACACGAGGAGTTGGCAAAACCCGAGCAGGACAAGTAGCAAGCGCATTAGAAACACTGATACTGAACTCCTTCGCATATTTGTCATTATTATAATCATTTGAAGAAACAACCTGCAAATGTAAAGAGTTAGCAGCAAGAAGGACTACGGATCTTACTGATGGAATCTCAGTAATCCAATCGAGATGAGCATGAGGGCCAGATTCTGCTTACTGAGAAGCACTTAAGCAGCAAGCAACAAACACAAACAATCAAGGCAAGAAAGAGATGCTTCAAACATTGCAATCAAAACAGATTCAACTAAAGCTGGCATTATGATAAATAACCTTTGAAATGTTGTTTTGCCTATCAGTGGGACGTTGACATGTTGCTCTGAGCATAGCTGTTTGGAAGGGTGAAGCCCAACTGTTGCAGCCAATCGTTGGAGAGGTGGAAGAAGAAGAGGAGGTTGCGGCGTTTGAGACGTCGATGGAAATGCCACCCCTCGAAGCCGAAATCAAGTCCGGCAGGGCAGATTGGTCCGGAAATTGCAGGTTAGAAGGTTCAATGAGGCCGCTGCCCGGGCTGTCCGACTGGTTCCGGCGACTGGAACCCAAGTTCGAAGGAGGTTGGAACAAGGTTGGGATCTACGGGGCTTTGAAGGCATCCTTAGGGAACATAAAGTGCCAGGCCAACGTGATAAGGGCTCTGTTTGAAGCATGGTGCTGGGAGACCAACACCTTTGTGTTTCCGTGGGGAGAGATGACGATCACCTTGGAAGATTTGGCGATGATGGGACTCCCATTGCTTGGAGAGCTCGCTCGAGAGGACCCCAACAATTTCTAAAGCAACAGTGCAGAATCCGGCAAGGCTTGGACAATCTTTCTTTTGATGATTGTGGTTGTAATGTATCGTTGAAGTTAAAATGGGGAATGAACTGACAATAGAAATCGCTAAAAATTTACAAAAATAAACTAGACTCAATAACGAAGACACCACTTTTTACGGATTTGGAATATGACCTCCGGTTAGGGAGATATGGCCCTGACAAGTTGGTCCTAATTCGGGTCGGGATTTACAGCTATTTGCTTACTGAATAACACTACACATCGCTATAGCTATTGTGTTGGGTTGCTGGTGCTTTCGACCAGCACAAGTACGACCAGCATATTTTTCTCTGGCGAAAGATATTTCTAAATATCGCATTACGTGAACTTATCAATAAGAAAAGTTTGTTCTTAGAAATCGCTGTATTGATGAACCGACGGTAATGTACACCTAAGGCGATTTCTTTAGACGTACTTGTGGATTTATTTGAGACCCAAAGATTCGGTCCAATCGCATTGACTACCATTCAGAATAGGCCTCTGGCATGACATTGTTTTCTTTAATGCGGAGTGCTTTTTTATTTAAGATTTGCTTTTAGTTTAATGAAACTGACGTATATACTGGAAAACTGATGGATGGTGATAGGACGTTTCATTAATATTTGAATGACACAACACACAGTTCCACTTTGCTTCGCGAATAAGGAACCGAATAATCGACAATTCCTGCATACACTACTTATTCTTCAATCGAGTGCATAGGCGGCTTCGACGCAGTTGTCGTATCCGTCTATACCTTTTTCATAGGTTTGTAAGATCATAATTGAAGAAACCGTCGTTTAAAATTCAAGCAATTTTCAAATGCTGACACAAGTTTTCATGGTCGTAGCAGTGTAGTTTGACGTTAGACCACCAAGCGTATCACTTTGTACTATTCGTAAAATAAGAATGCGACATTGAAGCGATGTTTAAGCATACAACATTTCATAGCGATGTTGAATATTATCATTTCGAACATTAGAAGTCTTTGTTCATTGCACACATCGCAGTCTCACCCTGTGACTGTCAATCACGCGGGTTGAGCGCACATCTTTTATCAATTACAAGCCTTTTAGACCTCGCCTCCGTCAGTTTCTCCTCCGAAATGAGAAACAACGTCAACTTTTTGCAGAGTTCTTCGCGGAATCCGGGTATATCAACCTGCATAAACAGATTGTAAACTAGAAGCAATAGACATGCCCTTAATTGCCAATAACAAAGGCCAAGGAATGGCATACAGCGTTGAAACAGGGTTCTACACCATTGTATATCGCTTCAATGTACTTCATTACAAATACGCCGCAATCAACGCCATTATCTTGTAAAGGAGCATGGTATGCCGTGCGAAAGATCCACTCGCTGACATCGACTCCCAAAATGGCTATGAGGAAACCGATCTGAGAATAATGCGACCGAAAGTAAATTCATGACCCCAGTACACTACACGATACTCATATAGATAGAATCTTACGAGATGAGAAATGTCTAGCCGTAAACCACTGTCAACTTCCAACGAATTGTAACACCATAGTTATTTTTCGCGTAAATCCATCACGTATAAGACCCAATGCTTTTCAGACTGCCAGAGTGTAGGAATCAGTATCTGCAAATAGATCGAAAAAATGTTGTTACCACTGTCAAGCTGTAATATTGCACTGTAGGTTTGTTTGCTTACCTTTTCACTTGTCATAAGGTCTCTGCAGTGATTACCGTTAACCCAATAAGGTTTTTCGTCTTGAAATCCACTGAAGTATGGCAAACGGCATAATATAGTCTGCAAACCGAAAGAAACATTGCTAACACCAACGTTAACATACGAATCAATTGAACTAAATCAATAATGAAAAACAACATAAAATACAACCGATATACCATGAAATATGGGCTGACGACGCTCACAGTCTGGCTTGGTGCGTTGCTTTTAATATAATTTATGAAATCGGATATAGTCTGTTTGCAGCAAATATGGTGTTGTATTGATCATACGTACACATGGCTTACGTTTATAGACAACTACTACTAGTTTAATACTAACAAAATTACTGATCATGTTGCATTGTGCGAATTCACTGCGCATTCGGTTGATGTCCTCCAGAAGTGATTGACTAAGTTTTCGCCCAACTTCGTCGGTGGATGTTCGACTGAAATGAATGCGGACATTGCAACGACCGATATTTAAATTACATTATATAGTACACAAAAACAAATCGCAAAAAATGCATGAAAGAGACGGATTTTGCTGAACATGTAGACTATGTGTAGACAATATACCCATGATTCGCCATTGTTGGTCGTGTAGCTGTCTTCGTCTGCCTCACCGACTATAATTTTCTATGTTCGAGGGCGGATCTCCAGGTTTATGAAGGAACCGTCGGTTTGGTTGTTGCTGGTTCACGAAGTAGAAGAAAAACACACCTTCCAGTGCTTGTGCGACTATTTATGACCTAAAAGATGTACTGCTCAACCAACATGATCAATGGCTACTGTACGACAACTCAAACATTTATGGGTATCCGTTGGAAAATACACATTGAGTAGCCTTTTATTTATAATATATGGATACAACTTTTCACAAGAGAACTGACAATAATGATTTCAAAAGGCAAGTGGAGGTGTCGGGAACACGAAAGATTTGCTGGAGAAGAAGTTCACTGGAGGTGTATGGCGATTTGTGGTTATCGTTGAATAGCGATCTGTGGCATCGCAACACAGTGATTGACAGTCCTACGCTGCGATGCCACACATCGCAGCACACTTGAACAATCCTTCGCATCACGCTAAGATTGACAGTCCAACAATAATCAACAACGTTCTACGCTGCGATGCCACATATCGCTATCCACGTGTGATTAGACATTCGAACAATACCCAAAAATCACCATGCTGCGATGCCACAGATCGCTCTCCGACTCAAAGCACGAAGCTAATTAATTGATTGCGTTTAAAAAAAATATAAATACGACTTTTCGCATGCCGTCTTTTTTTGATAACCGCCGCCAAATTAAATGCTTGCGTTCGAAGCATTCAAAAATACGTCTTTCCATGCCGCTCATTAAGTTTTAAATATTCAAAAATACATTTTCCACGTGTGATTTGACATTCGAACAATACCCACAAGTCACTGTGTTGCGATGCCACAGATCGCTGTCCGACTCAAAGCACGAAGTATCCAGCGATGGCAACAAATCCTTTCCTTATCTATTGATTATTTGCATCGCTGTAATCAGCGATGACAAACAATCGCTGTATTTGTCTTCGCCAATACTTTGCGCGCTATTCTTTCGAGGCGAAGACAAATACAGCGATTGCGAAGACAAAGATCTCTGTAATAGTAATTTTAATTTTTAATCATTGCATTTTTTGGAAAAATGAGAAGCTTGACTTCCGAACAAAGATCTACGTTTACAAACAAATCTTTTCAACTTGTGCACTCGGATTTATGCTGCGATGCCACAGATCGCTATCCGACTCAAAGCACGAAGTATCCAGCGATGGCAACAAATCCTTTCCTTATCTATTGATTATTTGCATCGCTGTAGTCAGCGATGGCAAACAATCGCTGTATTTGTCTTCGCCAATACTTTGCGCGCTATTCTTTCGAGGCGAAGACAAATACAGCGATTGCGAAGACAAAGATCTCTGTAATAGTAATTTCAATTGTAATCATTGCATTTTTGGAAAAATGAGAAGCTTGACTTTCGAACAAAGATCTACGTTTACAAACAAATCTTTTCAAGTTGTGCACTCAGATTTATGCTGCGATGCCACAGATCGCTCTCCGACTCAAAGCACGAAGTATCCAGCGATGGCAACAAATCCTTTCCTTATCTATTGATTATTTGCATCGCTGTAGTCAGCGATGGCAAACAATCGCTGTATTTGTCTTCGCCAATACTTTGCGCGCTATTCTTTCGAGGCGAAGACAAATACAGCGATTGCGAAGACAAAGATCTCTGTAATAGTAATTTCAATTGTAATCATTGCATTTTTGGAAAAATGAGAAGCTTGACTTTCGAACAAAGATCTACGTTTACAAACAAATCTTTTCAAGTTGTGCACTCAGATTTATGCTGCGATGCCACAGATCGCTCTCCGACTCAAAGCACGAAGTATCCAGCGATGACAACAAATCCTTTCCTTATCTATTGATTATTTGCATCGCTGTAGTCAGCAATGGCAAACAATCGTTGTATTTGTCTTCGCCAATACTTTGCGCGCTATTCTTTCGAGGCGAAGACACCCGTAGTATCTAAGGGAGGATTTGCTTACTATGTTATTTTTTTTATGATTATTCAAGATTTTGTTGGATATACTACCTTAAACATACTCATGAAGTCTTTGCATCGTTTAAGACATAACATATGATGATTAAAAATCAATTTAATGATAATTTAAAAATCTTTAGAGTTGATTCCAGAGGAGAGTATCTTTCAAATGATTTTAAAAACTATCTTGAAAACCATAGAATAGTTCATCATAGATCTTGTCCAAAAACACCACAACAAAACAGTCTAGCTGAAAGAAAACATAGATATATTATTGAAACAACTAGAAGCAAAAACCCGCTATCTATCGATTTTAACAAATTCAACCACGAACCGCAAGTCGTCAATGACAAACGACTATAAACTCTCCAAAAACCCGACATTGTGGAGATCGGGTCATGCAAAGAGGCATGCCAACTAAGTTAATAGCCCACACGAGATTCCTGTGTCCCAAACCAATCGGTCGACTGCATCGTAGCCTGTCATGAAAGAGAAAATATTAGACACTGAATTAAGTTTCACAAGAAATGCCTACCTCCTCGCAACATCGATAACATACCAAAAGCCTTGTAAAACTGTAGCGATCGTTGCCGAAAATCTGGTCGGGAGGAATGTAGGTTTGAACGTTTGCTGGTACTTCTGCAGGGTATTGCTGCATGATGGACATTACACGACTTAGCTATTTGACAAGCTTCACGCAATGGGGAGCAATATAATGTTTTACATACCTGTTCATTCGAAGGGCTTTGTTGTTTTTTATTACAGGTTGGTTGTTTCTTAGTCCTTTTCTTGCCAACCAATTCTAGTGCACCCTTTGCCCTCCGACGACTGCGATCAGAGGCAGGTTTTCTTTTGATACCCTTTGCTTCATGAATATGTTCATCATAATCAACAACGTTCACTACTGACTTGTTGAAGATAATGTTTACGCTTCGGCGCAACTTCTCGGGAGTGTCAAGCGAGACATGATTTTGACCTACGTTGTTCGATCCCATTATCTTCGGCTGGTATTCATTCGCTGCAAAAGACTTAATGTGAATTAACTCCACGTTTTCAAGTAACTCCGTTGCAGCTTTTCTCGCACATGCATAGCCTTCTTCACTTCTCGATGCCAAATCAGCAACATGCATGAATGACCTACACAGTTGTTGGTAACGGGAGGCTATGTGGCACTTCTCGTCAACACCAGATTTACTCGCATTGTCCATAACGAGCATTTCAATCTTCGCGCGTCTCGTCCATCTTCGCATTACGTAAGACTCAGGTATTTCTTGTATCTTCTCTTGATTGAGTGCCTTTAATGCATGACAGCATAGGATACCTTTGAATTCATACATTTTGCACAAACATTCTACCCTTCCGTTGTCGACATTGTACGTGACATGCGCTTCTTGCCTTTCCTGATGCTTTTCGCCCTGACAAAAAATATGGTATTTGTGCATATTCTCGGTTTGCACCAGTTCTTCTATTCTGCAATTCATGACATGAAACACCTCTTTCTTGATCCATTCAAATACAGTTAGTGTATACAGAGCTACAGGTCGCATCAATATTTTCATGCCAAAAGTTAGAGGTCGTGTATTGAAGCATTTCACGTCTTGTTCAAGCTCATTCTGTCTTAAACCGTCTACAAATAATTCATATTGTTCCATGAAACAAAACATTGTTAAACATGAATACAGGGTTTTTTTCAGCGTGGCATGCATAGATTCGGCTCTTTGTGTGCTTATCATACCTGCACAAAAGTATTGTCTTCCATATGCCAATGCCCACTTCTTTTTTTCTGTATATAAATTTTGTAACCACAGACAGTCAGCAAGGTCGTATGTCTTAATCATTTTGTACCAATCTGACTTAAAGGTGACCTCGTCTACGCTATGAAGTACACACCTTGTAAAATGTTTGTCAAACCCTGTATTCTGATTAAATATGTGTCCTATGTTCTTTGCTGCATTTTGAAAGATATGCCACAAACACAGGCGATGATGTGCATCTGGCCACACATGAAGCACTGCAGCCGCAATTGCGTGATCACCATCTGTGAGTACAGTTTCAGGATGCTTCCCGTTCATTGCCTGTGTAAATACTCTGAACAACCACTCAAAGGTTTCCTTGGTCTGGTCATACACAAAAGCACCGCCTAATATACAACTCTGTGCGTGATGGTTCACTCCCATAAACTGCGCAAATGGCCACTGTTCAGTGTTAATCTTTACTGTAGTATCAAACACAAGCACATCATTGAAGCATTCATAATCTAATCTAGACCTTGAATCTGACCAAAACATATTCACGGCATATCCATCTGCGTCCACTTGCATTGCACTAAAGAAACCATGTTCATTGCTTGATTTATTCTGTAAGTAACGAACCAAACAACATATTTCTCCGTTCTTCATGTTATCTGTCCTCTTCCTGCTCAAGTGGTTTCTAAGATCCAAAGGTGTGAATGGCACATTTTCGCGACCACCATCTATGCGGGTAAACAAATTGTATGTCTTCCTTGGTGCAATGCCGACGCTATCGGCTATTTCAGCCATTGCAGCATGAGCTACAGTTACTTTACGATGTGACCTTAGCATAGGAGTCATAAATGATGCAGATAAATCATGATTATGATCACTGATTAAAGTACGCACGACAAATTTCCCATTCGGATGTCTTCTCAAAACCAATCTCGCCTGACATCCACATCTTGATTCTAGCGTGCTCTTAGTTGGATTTTCCATTGATTTCTTCCAACCTTGCTTGGAACAGACATATGTCTTTCTAACCAAGACACCCTGTGCATTTTTTGACCAAGAAAACCTTCTCACACTGAAGCCAACTTTTAAGGCATAATCATTGTAAAATTTATATGCATCTTCTTCGTTATTAAAATGCATTCCTTCTACAAGAACATAGTCAAGTGCAATTCCATGTACATTCTCAGTTCCTACGGTTTTCTTAAGTGTACTGACATCAAAATCAGGATCATTACTGAATTGCATTTCTTCTCCTGGAACATTAAAGTGAGGTGTACTTCCGTGTACATTCCCGGTGCATACACTTTTATTATGTGTGCTGTCATGGTAGTCTACCTCATCATTGAATTGCATTTCTTCCACTGGAACATTCAAGTCAATAGTGGGTCTAATGCCTGCACCTTTCTTTTCATGTGCATCGTTAGTGCAGATGTTCAATTCTTCAGTTGGGTCATAAGTATAGATATTCAATTCTCCAGATCTTTCTATTGATTGAGCTACATCGTCTTTATTACAAGCTGATGATAAGCTCAATAATGTTTTAAGCAATATATCAATTTGTGTTTGCAGTAACATGGCAAACAAGTCGATATTATCTCACAAAAACGAGAGTCTGTTACTAATACAGCGATTTGAGATACAATGCATATGATGAGTGAATGTAGGATACCTGATGGGGTAGAGGCCCTTCCTAGCATCTGCAAACAAGCATTCCTGTCAACAGGTCCCAGCGTCTTACAAATATCGATAAGTTTCCAACCTTCGTAAGAACAAGATCTACCTGCAATAACCAAACAAAGCCTTAATGACACACAAGACGACATGCTTTCTTCATAGATAGCATGATGCTGGGAAGCTACTCACGCCGCCTTGATGGAACTGGTTGGAATGTTTGTGCATCATTGCTTTCTTCCCTAATGCCTAACAACAACGACAAATAAAAGAAGACAGTGGAATGTTTTGTAAGCAATATATCAATTTTCGTTAGCAAGCGGCATAGGTTTACTACGATTTAATCAGGATGCATATAAGAACGGATACCACTAGGGTTACGCAAGTCAAAGCAACAATTTAATGAATGAAAGTATCAAAGCAAGTGTGGTTTGATGTTTGCTTGTGCTGAGCATCGACGTGTCGCTTACCATGCCAATAAAATAAACATGTCGTACATGTGTGTTGACGATAACGCTCTCATAATATCCACGAGGCTCTAAAGCGAGTTCAATAGAAGTCGCTGAGAGAGCAACGATATGCATGCGAAAATCGCCCCGCCATGCGTGTCAAGATGTGTTTCTGCACCCAAACGTTTTCAAAGTCTGTGTACAAATATCTTACAAATACATATTACAAAACATATAATATCTTACAAAACGATATGTATAGCGATTTGTCAGATATTGAAAATCGATACGGCAGTTCAGTTTTTATAACTTATAACTCGACGATACAAAAACATACTATTTAAAAGGTCGATAAATATATCGCACAATAAATTACAAATCAATAAGGAAGAACTTGAACATAATAGCAAACAAATCGATATTAACTAACATAAATGTATCTCACAAAAATGAGAGTCTGTTACTAATACAGCGGTTTGAGATACAATGCATATGATGAGTGACTGTAGGATACCTGATGGGGTAGAGGCCCTTCCTAGAATCTGCAAACAAGCGTTCTTGTCAATAGGTCCCAGCGTCTTACAAATATCGATAAGTTTCCAACCTTCGTAATAACAAGATCTACCTGCAATAATCAAACAATGCCTTAATGGCACACAAGACGACGTGCCTTCTTCATCGATAGCATGATGAGATGAAAAGCTACTCACTGTGCCTTGATGGCACTGGTTGGAATGTTTGTGAATCATTGCTTTCTTCCATGATGCCTAACGACAGCAGTAATGAAGAGAAGACACTGGAATATTTTGTAACACTGGAACGTTGATAATGGGAGCACTGTTACAGCAGATGGCGCAGGTGAACGTCTCTACTTTAAATGGTTAACATCAAACTTTCTGGAATTTCTGCTTTTTTGTCCTTTTCCCCACCTGTCGTTTCACAACTTTTGAATGGAGGATATTTTTGTCATTTCCTCGAACCGTCATTTCAGGGCAAGAAAAGCAAGTAAGGGTGATTAAGTCTTTGAAACATCACCAGAGTCCGATGCAAAGTTATGTCAACATACACGAGAATACGAGCCCCATGTGCATGAATACGTGGCGCTCATTCGATCCCCCGAACACGGACGTGGGATTCAGTGAATCATCGGGGGCGAACATACACAACCCTCTCGTGTATTTCCCCTTTTCAGATAATTTTTTCTGTTTCAAAAATTTTAAATAAACCGATTCAAAATAAAAATGACTTGTTTTTTTAGGACGAGGAACCCTCACCGAGAACAGGAGCACCAGAATACTCCCGGTTAGGATTGATAGAGCAGGTCCAATATGAGTCTCTCTCTCTCACCCAAGGTTTTTTTTTTAACCTCCTCTTAGACTGAATCAGTGAGAGGATGGTGGAGGAAAGAAAAGCTTGTTCAAAAGTGGAGAACTGAATGAGTGGTTGGTGGGTTTTCATCGGTTTCTAAATCGTCTTCCTTTTTCCATTGAGATTTCTGGTGTCCATGCTTAGTAAATCCTCAGATACCCAGTTGGTGGTGATTGTACTCTTTGTATGTGTGTGTATGGAAAAACAGCATGATCCCTTTTCATTAGATTTCTCCTGGATTTTTGGATGCCCAATTCGAATTTTTTAGGCAGCAAATCGAAGCTGGTGCATTGTTTTTTGCAGGGCGGGCAATTTAAGACGTGACTCGATTGTTGTGACTGCAATGATGCTTTCTCTCAGGTAAAGGTTCATTTTTGGTGATTTTATTACATGGGTATTCCTTTTCTCTGTTTAGTTTTCTGTTGTTTGCTGACAATTGATTGTGCATTGTGGTAAAACAGGGATTTTTGGGGAAAGCATAAGGGGAAGGTCTTTGGTTCAGTTGGAGTTTTAGGAAGTGGGTATGTTTTGTATCAGCTTTGCTACAGTCATAAACAAGAATTGCAGCTCTACAGAGTGACTTTGAAAGTCAGCGTGAATCCAATAATGTAGTCTCAAGACTCTAAACAAGTGTTCTGAATTGAGAGCTGCCCATTTGGGGCATTGCATTTTTTTGGTTTGTTTGTATGTGAATCGCATTGGCGTGTTTACTCTTTGGTTGGTTTTTGTTGATAGAATGCAAGCTTCTTTTGCAAATATCCCGAGGATTTCAGATTCAATGACACTCCAGTCTGTGATGCATGGATTACGGGCTCGGGTTTCAGAAGAATTGGATCTTGCAGAGTTAAGGGAGAGGCTAAACCAAGGAAGAAGCCATCTAACAGCACATGAGAAGCTTTAATTGTGGGGGAGAGTGAAGATTCTTAGTAAGCTGTTGCTTTTGTTTCAACAATTGTCCTTTATGCAAAACTGCATTCTTTTTGTGCCTTAGTTTCTCTTGTGATTGTACGCAATCATTGTGATAAGTATGCTGAATGTCCTGTGTTAGTCATAGTTATATTTCTCTTTCCGGTTCCAAATTGTGGTAATTAACCTTCAGTAGTTTTTGTTATGGTATAAAGATTAGATACTTGTTATTTGTCAATCAATATTCTACATGATAAAAGAGCTCACCTTGACTTGTCTCCTTGTTGCATTGTAGGTTTCACAAAAACTGTGACCTCATTATGGGCGGTGCCAATGCTCAGTTTATACACGAGTTCTTCATAATGTCCTTGGGGGGCATCTTTATATTGGCCAGGGGCCTTGGAAGCACTGAGCCACTGGTGAGAGCATATATTTGCTCTATTGTCTCAAATTATTTTCTAGTATTTTGTTTTTCCTGTACTGCAATGTAGCATTTCAGTTCATTGTACATCCTTTGGATGGATATTTATATGTTATGAATCGGTGTTTCCTGATGCTATACTCATTCTGTGCTTACAACTGAACATAATTTAAGTGGCTATTATGAGTGTTATTAAACTCCGTCTCATCTTCTGATCGTATCCAAAGAAAAGGAATTGTTGTGTGTGTTTTAGGAAAATTTCAACGCCTATAGATGGTTAGTTGTTAATGTTGATACATGTTCTTCACTATGTTTAGCTTGAACTGAAGCATGGTATAGCTTGACGCCAGCACACCTGTAACCACCCAAATTTAAAGGATTTAGAGAACCACTCCAATAAAAGCTAGGTTAGCCATGTTAACATCCATCAAATAGCGCAACCCCACCTCGCCCTCTTGCTTAGGGCGGCAGAGGAGGTCCCACCGAACTAGATAAAGGTGGTGCTTTTGAACCTGCCCATCCCAGAGAAAGTGGCAAAGGATCCTTTCTGTTACACGCCATGTAGTAGTAGGAATCTTGAAAGCAAGCAACCAGTGAAGTGGAAGACTCGTGAGAACACGATGATTAAGGCAAATCCGCCTAGCATATGATAATACACGAGACTTCCAACCAGCCAACTTGTCAATCTTCACCACAATATCTTTACACAGCTAACCTGTCAACTAGGGGTGGCAATTTCTGACACGACCCGCCAACCCGACCCGCCAACCGGCCTCTTAGGCGGGTTCGGGTTGGGCTTAAGCCAACCCGTTTAATAAACGGGTCGACCCGCGTAACCCGTTTATTAAACAGGTCGGGTTCGGGTTGGGGGTATGCCAACCCGCCAACCCGGCTGACCCGTTTAATAAACGGGTTAGGCGGGTGGGTCAACCCGCCAACCCGCCAACCCATCTGCCCGACCCGCCAACCCGACCCGTCAACCCATCAACCCGACCCGCCAACCTGCCAACCCGATCCGTCAACCCGCGAACCTGAAAACCTGTTTACCCGACCCAACCCATTTATTAAATGGGTTGGCGGGTCGTGTCGGGTTACCCGTTTATTAAACGGGTCGGGTTCGTGTTTGCCACAGCCGACCCATTTAATAAACGGGTTGGGTTCAGGTTGAGGTATGCTGACACGCCAACCCGACCCGCCAACCCACCAACCCGATTGCCACCCCTACTGTCAACTGACCAGTGAAGGGCAGGAGTCCCAATACATAAACTTGTCTGCACAATAAAACATGAAATGAAAATTTTATTGAGATAAGGACCCGTTGCTACTAGTTCGTGGTGTTGCTATATCCAACCGTGGAATGGATTTGGCAAGAGTAGTTCCAATTCCATATGATCTCTTCCTTGTCTCAAAGTTGCTTTGAACTGTGGCACTTTATTGCATAGACTGTGTATGCTTTAGGTTGGCTTTGTAAAAGTAGGATGCGAGGATTGAAACAGTCGCCTGACCTAACGATGGCTTATTGTTTGCATTTTTTTAGGAGTTTCTGTCTGCCTTATAAATATGATAATGGAAAAAGAGATTTACTTTAGTGGCTTTTGCATTGGAATAACCTTGATTTTTTTTTTTTTTTTTTGGGGGGGGGGGGGGGTAAAGAATGAATGATCGTGAATTCCACTGGTTTTTTTCTGTAAAGGCACTTTAATTGCATGATACAGTACATCTTTCTTTCTTTTAAATCTACATGTATGCAAGTTTTGTTCCCCAATGCTTTTTTGGTGATACCACACAACTCGGACCTTTCTTTCACCTTTTTTTCTTCATTTTTTATGGCAGAAATTATTGCCACGAAATGACATGGATCCCAATACACTTTATAATGAACTTCAAGAATATAATACATTTAGACAAAAATATAAGAACTAAAAATGAAACACATGAAATGTGAATGAATAATTTTATTAATAAAGAACATTAAAAATACAAAAGAAAAATACATTTAATCCTCACTACAATACACTCAAATCACACAAAACCCTAAAACTATCCGGTACTCTTTCATTTTATAAAGCACATACCCACCCTATTTATAGAGGAGAAAGAGACTAAGAAAGAGATAAAAGAGAGGAGAAAAAGAGTCCTCTCAAGCAAGGAAGGGACCTCCAAACAACTAGAATTCTAGCCGTTGGGAGCAAGTCAACTAGTTTGACTTGATCCCAATATATTATATACATATTATGTTATATACATAAATATACATATATATATATATGTATAATTTAATAATATATATATATATATATATATATATATATATACTAAAATGAAACATTAATCTTAGCACCCCTCTCAAACTTACAGTGACTCATTGTAAGTTTGCAAATACAAACAAAGAACCCATTACATAAAAGAGTTTCATTTGACTTCATTAAGTTCTTTCATTTGTTGCTTCCTTAAAGGGTGCTCATGATCTTCAATTATATGCTTTTTTGTATAAAGTCTTTAGGATCTTCAATATCATCAACACTTAAAAACATGTAAGAGATAACAAAACATCCCAAATATATATACATATCATAAGAGAATTTCAAAAAATTAATTATATATTATGGAGAGAGGATGGCCAAACACACCAAAATTATATAAAAAATATTTAATAAGACAATTTAACATTTTTTTCAATTTATTTAAAAGTTTTTTATATTAATTTTAAAAAATTATTAATTTTAAGAAATCATATTTCTTAATTCATAAGATAGCATAATTGCATATTATCAAAAGAGGAGAGATTCATGTATTATTCAAAGTAAATACACACATATATCTATCACGAAAAACACATCAATGCAAAAAAGACATGAAATATGGTTTTTCAAATAACATTAATACCATGAATAAATAACTCACAAAAATAGTTTAAATCATAAAATCCCACAAAGGCAGTAAATTACACATAGATAGATTTTCTTTTTTAGAATAAATCATTTTTACACAACGGAAGATACAAGAAATGATTCAAATCGTTCAGCAAAGATTTAAGAAAATACAAATAAACATGGATTAATTAACTATTACATTTTAGAAGCAATATTAATCATATAACTAATGCATATATAGATGAACCATGCAGTAGTTTAGAATTAATGAAAAAGTCACTTATAGACCAATTTCAAGAAAACCTTTCAAGAGATAACTTACAAAAAATTGAACAAATTTAAAATTCTATAAATATCAAAAAATGATATTTTACAAATATCAAAATATGCAAAATAGTCAATCATGCAATTAAAGCATATTTATTGCAAAAATGCATGAAAATATTTCAACAACCATTTTCATACAAGGGCAAATGAGTAGTAAAAATTTTAAAATTTTGTGGAGAGATTAAAAAATCTCACATAAGTACATAACACAATGATATTTATAAATCTCAACAATAGTTCAACAACAACAAGCAATCACCTCACTAGACCTCTAAACCTCAAAACTCAAATATATCAGGTACTAGAAAAAGAGCATAATACAAATGTCAGCCATTACCAAACAAGACAAGAGATTAATCACAAATGTTAACAATAATAATTCATGTGACTATGCACGTGCAATACAGGCTCCCTGACAATACAAACCTGCAAACAATAACATCAGCTACGACAGGTGACACATAGTTCGCCACAATAATGGTTGTAAAACTGATAAATTAAAATTTCTTGTCTAATAAAATATTTTATCTACATAAAATGACACTTTAAATAAGAGGCATAATAAGAGAAAGCAAATAAGGTAAGAGTGCTTGTAATAAAAACAAAGTAATGTCACCAAGAAGTATAAGGATATCAATTTTAACAATCTTTCAAAACATGATGGTTTCAAAAATAGATAGCCATCACAGATAAACACAATTATGAGCATCCAATATAATAGTAATGGACAAATAAACAAATGAGTGATATAACACAGTCATAAAACCAAAGATCAAACAACCGTCAATTAAAGCGGAACTACAAGCCAACAATCTAAACAGATAAAAAATGAGGTGCACACAACTCACCCCAATAAACATCTCTAGTTTAAACAAAATCAATATAGCTCCAAATGCCAATCAACTATCAATTACATCTAAGATATGTGTCAACGTGACACTCATAAACTTTGATAATTACAAATTGATAAGATGATTTGAGGTGTATACATAACTCACCTTAACAACTAAGTTTGTCCTAACAATAAGGCCAAAAGAAATGATGCATCATATAAAACAATGCAATCATATACAATACAAGATGTCTCATGACAACCTGAAAAAGCAAATAATGGACAAGAATCATGCCCAATATAAGCAATCTACATAAAGTATATGGAATCATGAAATTTAAGTATTCTTCAAAAGATAATGAAATCATAAATCCACCAATCAAGGAACAAGAGCATTAAGGCATATTACATGCAAAAGATCCAATAAATTTTATTAAAGAGACAAAAATATATAATCTTATTAAATAATAGCTTCTAATAAGTTAAATCTAAATCATAAGTCTATTATAAGACAATTGAAGACAAACATGTAGAGATTAACAAAGAGCTATATAGAAAAACATACATAACTATCTCCAACCATGAACCCATATATGTTATACAAGAAATTCCAACAAATATAAAATCTCTAAGTATGTTACAAAATATCAATACACAGGAAAAAAACTACTAAGTGTTACATTGGTATACAAGTACACAAATCAATATGCCACCAATGGACAAAAGCACATAAAGCCACTAAGGGTTAAGCTACAAGCATATAAGAATCTTAAAAATATAAGATTTTAAAAAAGCTAAATAAGAAGCATAAACACAAGAATCCATTAGGGAAAATATATAACACGTAATAGAGAATTACATTTAATATTATAAAAAATATGCATTCAGAGTATCTGATGACAAACCATGCTTATGCCATCCAACAATAATCATAAAGGCTTCATAATCAAAATCATGCATGGATACATAATTCAAATCACCAAGAAAACATCATAATCTATCAAAAGTCCCAAAGATAATCTATGTATACTCATACGTTAAGAGACACACAAAAAGGGTATAACATAAAGTTTAATTTTTTGCAAAACATGAAACACATAAGATTTTAAGAAACCACATATCTTTGCAAAATATAGTTTTATAACATACATATCCATAATCCAACACATACATTTCATATATCAAAAGACAACAATCTCTACATATTCTAATTTTAAAAGAAAATATTTAATTTCAATATAACCCCATTTTTAAAAACACCTACCGAACATATAAAAAAACAAAGGTACATGTCAGAATGCAAAATCCTTGAATCCATACCATTCATTGATATGAATCCTTTCCAAGAACATGATGCCATGCTCTGATACCATGTCATGAAATGACATGAATGTCAATGCACTCCATAATGAACTCCACAAACATAGTACATTTAGACAAAAACATCACTAAAAATGAAGCACACAGAATGTGAATGAATAGCTTTACTAATAAAAAATATTAAAAATATATAAAAAAATACATTTAATCCTCACTACAATACACTCAAATCACACAAGACCCTAAAACTATTCATCACTCTCTCACTTTACAAAGCACACACACACCCTATTTATAGAAGAGAAAGAGAGAAAGAAATAGAGGAAAGAGAGGAGAGAAAGAGCCCCCTACCAACGGCTAGAATTCTAGCCGTTGAGAGCAAGTCAACTAGTTTGACTTGATCCCAAATAAAGGATACATTAATCTTAACAATTATGGTAGAAATAGGAAAACCATTGAGTGTGAAAGGTCTTGGACTCTTGATAGATGCCTCAATAGAATTATAATATTATATTGCTAAGGTTAATCTCTGATTCCCAATCTTTCGTTTGCCAGTGAGATAGTGGAGGCAACCACTTATTTATGTTTTAAATGAAAATGACAAAAGGAAGATTTTTATATTGCTAGCCACCAATTTTAATGACTAACAAGAATCAGAAGCCATACTGAGCTGTCTTTGAACTTTGGAGAGATCTTGAGTGTTTAGGCAGAAATTTATGAAAGAATGTCTGTTGTTTTACTACAGTTACATTGTAGTGGACCCTTGAGTACCAGTAGACGATTTTTAAAGAACCAAGTATGTTCTCATTTAACCAATCTCGTTATTGCTCTGTGGGCATGCTGCTAGACAAATGAGAGAGAACATGAGGGGTTTTAACTTACATTGTTTTAAGTGTTGTCTATTATGTGCCTATGTTCATTCTAACTAAAGAATTTCAGGTTTTATGGCAGGGAGAAGCTTACACGCTAGACAGACTAAGTCAGCAGGAGTTCCTTTCTTCTGCAGACTATCTTTGGAAGAAGAGCTTGTGCGCTTTGATTTTCAGTATCCAAAGGGCAGCTACTGAGGCTCTCAAAGAGTAAGTAGAAAAGGACAGTTTGTTTTCTGTTATAACTTTAAGGGTCCGAATCATGGTGATCCAGGGTTCCATGGCATGGCAGGCTTCACTGAGTTTCCTGTTTGAGGATTGGTTATTATGGTACAGGCTTCTTCCTGTTCAACTGGCTAGAAAACCAAACTAATCAATCAGTTGTCTGGAAGATTGAATTGTTCACTTTTTTTGTTTGCTGTCTTCAATATTTGAAACCCCAGAATCTTAAATCAGATAGCTCAATGCAACTTTATCTTTACAAGGAACTGCATTAGATTGGTCTGGGATTTCAATTTTAGATGCATGGTATATTCATTATTAGGCTGATCATGCCTTCAGCTGTACTCAGGTCTGCAGTTTTCATGTTACTACTTTAGCACCTATTTCTTTTCCTTTAATTTGTCAGCAAAATGCTATTGCTATGGATGCTAGCTGGATGAGTTAGTAACCTGTTCCTTGAAGTAGCTGTCTTGAGTTTGGTCCAAGTAGCTGAGCCCCTTCCTAATCTGGATCCAGTTAAGTCCGCGAACCAGTTGAACTGCTCAACATGGGATAACTTGACCAAATTATGTTGGTGCCCAATTTCATGGTACTAGCAATGGATACACTGAATCATTCGACTGTAAAGCATATCTTATTGAGTGCTTCCACCGAATCATTCAATTGTTCAAGTTGTGTCCTTTCTGGATTCTGTTGAAATTTTGAATACTAAACCCACTTAACTTTGCAGATGGCATGGACTCTGACTTGCCAGAGCATGGGAAATATTCGCAGATGCCTAAATGGAATTTGTCCAATTCATGATCAATGCAGCTCTGGGATAGAGTACTGCTGTATCTTGAGCCAAAGACAACTTTGTGAAGCCTATTAATATTACTTGATACTAGTAAGTTTTCGTTAGGACTTAAGTGGGTTGTCACCGATAGAAAAGATAAATGTTGTTCGGCCAGGTGAACTTGTAGATAGGGTGAACATCTGGCTAGGTTAGGACAGGTTGGACAAGATCAGCCATACTGTGCCTAGGAAAAATTAAGCAAGGATCATCCAGGGATCTTTGGATACACATACTGAAACCTAGGTTTTCAATAACCCTGGTTTTGGTAAAATCCAGGATTTGAGGTTTTTGATGATGAAACCCAACCAAAGCCAGGTTTTATAAGTTCTTTTTGTAAAAAAAAAAAAATAATAAATCGCAAGAGACATCATCCAGTGGATGAAGTTAACATGGTCGGACGGTGTTTTCCCTTCCCTTGCCCACCTTCTTATAACTTAGTTGGGAGTCATCTGCTGATTAGTCGTTCTCATCTTTGGTGCATTGTGTAGGATCTTGGACTCGAATCCAGTGTGACCATAAAGTCTCACAAATAGAACTGCAAAAGCCGTAAGATTAATGAGCTTATTAAAGCTAAATTATGGAATATAATTATATAGCTTTATGGGTTGTATGTAACCTACAAAATGGTGAAAGGAGTTTGCTGGGTTTTATAGAGCACTATTTCTAATTAGCTGTGGATTAAATTCAATTTTCAAAGATACGTTCATGGCTATGCCAAATGATATGGTTGAGCATTCTTTGCACTCAGTTCGATGAAGAGCTCCACAATTAGAAATAAGCTGGAATAACTCAATTAAGAGAACATGTGTTTTAACATAGATGAATGTTTGAATCCTTCTCGCAGCACATGCTTCATTCAATTCAATGACTCCATCAATGTCAGATTTTAGAACCAATAGGTTTATCATTAATATCAGAGTTAGGTTGACGATCCTTTCCTGTGAATATTAGGGTCATCGGATTGTGTGTTGATCAGCCGGATCACCCCCATCCAGAGCAGCACAACTTTGGCCGCCTGCAACGGCATATGTCTGGGCCAATCGCGCAGTCTCTGAAGTGTCAGTCGGCCATGAGCAAACCCACCGCCGACATCAAGAGGTTCTCCAGATGCGGACCGTCTCCAACCAAATGAACACTGAAGAAGTCAATAAAAAAAGAGAGGCTTTATTTAGGTCCTCTTGTACTTCTCTGTGCATCGTAGGAAACGTTCGTTGGTTGAAAGGTTGTCATTGTCACTTGTGGGTAGGAGATCTCGCCGGCTAGAGAAGTTTCTATCGGTCAAAGCATCAGTCGGATGCCACCGACGGGGAAGAGTAAATATCAATGGAAAAAGAGAGGAGCAGAGCAAGCACACCATCGTGGAGGCCACGACCACCGCTGCCGTCAAGGTCCTCCTCCCGTGCGCATCGACGAAACCCCTCCATCTTCTACTCGCCCGTGACATCGTCTCCGCCCCCACGACCCCTGCTCTCTGCCGCTGGTTGTGGCTGGCCTCGAGTCCCGCGGCATTGTCTTCGCCCCACGACTGTTGCTCTCCGCTGCTAGTGGAGGCTAACCCCGAGTCCAAGACGGTGGATGGTGCTTGGGCAGTCGCAAGAAAAGGCGG
This sequence comes from Nuphar pumila, assembly GCF_984573655.1. Taxonomy (NCBI): domain Eukaryota; kingdom Viridiplantae; phylum Streptophyta; class Magnoliopsida; order Nymphaeales; family Nymphaeaceae; genus Nuphar; species Nuphar pumila. The sequence goes on along the minus strand of NC_143263.1, from coordinate 77,419,212 downwards.
TGGGCACATCACTGGATATCTGGGACTGCACGCCTCTCACTGGACGGAGCCCCACTGCATCCCACCCTTGTGGCCCGCCGGATGGTCGTGACGGAACCATGGTGGATACAGAAGAATCCGAAGAAAAACGAATAGGAAAAGCTTTTTGTGTCCCATAAACTGGATGTTAAGTCGAGAACATTCAAGCCAAGAGCTTTTTGTGTCCTCCAGCTAAGCCGAGTCCGCTGTACATTTTGGATGTGCTAGCATAAACCAAGGAGTAACGTTAAGGTGGTGTTTGAATGGCGGGATGCAAGCGTCCTGATGCAATCATCCATCAGGACGCTTGCATCCCGCCCTGCACGGGTCTCACATACTGGGGCAAATGGGGATGTGGGTGTCTCCACAAAAAATGGGACCCTTAGGATGCGTTGTCCTAGATAACTTGTCCAGGGCATGTGCTCCAAGAGTCCTGGGTAAAGTCTTAATTTGTATGAGTTTTAACATTTTGTGGCAAAATTGTAGAGAATCAAGGTGACTATATAAAAACTAGTTGCTTGTATAAGCAAATCAGCCAGGTTATATATAAACTTCAACAAGCTAGTCTTGAATTAGCTGGCTTCAATTCTCAAGATGGTTTGTTAAGCAGAAACATATATATTCATAGAACTCAAAAGTTGGTCAGAAATTGATCTCTCATGTAAAATCTTATATGGAAGGGAAAGTTACCAACGAGACTCCGCTTGTCTGGTAGGTGCAGCTAGTGCACGTCACCTTGTGTTGGGCCGTTGCAGGTTCAAAACCCAATGGAATAGTTATATAACTGGTAGGGATCAGACTAACCCCAGCTTGACTTTCAAAAAAAAAAAAGTGCACCAGTTGTTACACAAGGGGCTCCTGCAGTTATTATTTGCAGCAACTTGGTTCATAATTTATTAAAATATCAACTAGAAAAGTGATGGCATTATAGCTGAAACTTCTTGAGAATTTTGAAGTAGGGATGAGGTAAGATAGTTTTCAGAAAAGCATGAATTTAACTTAGGCTAAAAGAGTGGGACCAACCTTGTAAGTCCGAGTGAACATTTAATCATTTCTCTAGTTGCCCAAGAGGGCTCATCACACCTGGTAGGTGGGTCCACTCAAAGGCCCTTTAAGTTGAAAGACGTCACAAGCTTGACACCCATGTTGCGCATTTTTGTAAACTCACTTCAGCCAAACATGGAAGCTCAGTTTTATATTTTGTTTTTGGTGTGACCTTTGGAAGACATGAGAAGCCAACCATCCTTGGATGAAATTTCAAAATCAAGGGAAAATTATTCTCGATGGATAAGGAGTTCGTGGGAGTTTTAGACCATGGACATCGATACGTGGCAATGGTCAATGTGGCATATCTCGGCTCGTAACAAGACATCCAAACCATAACTGTGTTTACTCTGTTAAGACCAACAAAATGTGAGTTAAGGCTATGCTAAATTGCACAAAGTGGAGATAATTACTCCACATATTTTTTTCCTGCCGTCTAGGCTCTGTTTGGAAGCCTTGAATTGGAGGTGCGTCGTGGTTTCCTGAGTGCTTTAATTCTCTCTGACCGTTTGGTAGCAGTGGTATTGCCAAAAACACTGTAGTTGGGAGTTCCCAACACCATTCGCAAGGGGATATTTTTGGTATAGAAATGGTGTTTCTATCTCAATGTAAGGCTCCCAAAGCTTTAGTGGTACAAGTCACATTGGCATACAAGTATTTAATATCAGCAGCAAATTCAGCCAAGTCATACATAAATAAGCTTAGAGGAGCCACTGCAGATTCGATGGATAAAGAAAGTAGCCTGGAGCAGGTTACCTGGAAAAAGTGTAGCGCAATTTCCACTCCCATTTCTGAGCAGGATCTCGGCAATGCTTGTGCCTTGCATAGCATGGTTGGCTTCTCATATCTTCCAAAAATCAAACAAAAAACAATATATAAAACTGATCTTCCATGTTTGAATAAAGTGAGTTTACAAAAATGCTGTGCAGCTTAGTTGATCGCACACCACATCTTTGAAGTTAATATTGTTTTGACCAACACTAATATAGGATGTGTGTTCTGAAGGACTTCATGTTCCTATTTCCAAGTGAACGGAAAAGAACAATGTTTTACAGGAAGAAGATCTAGCGATGATTCATCACATGTTGGCCGCATGAGTAGCAGAAGAATCAAGCTATCTTTTCCTTGGTGACCATTTTCTTCGCCTGCGACGGATGTTTCACTACCTGCAGATCAAATGAGAACCGTGTAAGATCAAGAAGAAAAACGAAAAGAAATTGTTGTAGTTTGTTACTCGAGTGAGGGAGCTCCCTTCAGTCCAAGTCGAGATGGCCACTACCAAACCTTGCTCCTGCATCGTTCGAGCGACAATTTGTCCTTCAAAAAAGTTGGCGGAGAAGCTGGCGGACGAACGAGTCAGCAGCAGGAATCGGCGAGGAAACCATCCTGGAATGGACAGAAGAGAGCTCCTTCATCTAAAATCAAACACCAACATATTGCCTTCGCATGAAACTCAACCTCTCTCCCCAACCACAACCTGGCATGGTTATAGGCAAGTGCCTACCGACCACAAAATCTTACACCAGCCTGTGCACAAGATCTACCGTGCATATCTTCCCTCGAAAAATACATTTTTCCTTTTTAAAATTTTTATACTTTCTTTTTTTTTTAGGTAGAAATCTTTGTACTCTGAGATGAAAGTTGCAATGGTGATGATACTATACATTTGAAAAGGAAAGTTTGAAATTTCAGGCTCCACTCGGGTGGGATCCCGAGTCTCACCAGGACTCGGCAACCATTATGGTTCGAGAAGGGCTAGAGTTCTACCCTTGGCTTAACTTCCTTTATGAAGGGTATAATTCCCTATGATTATTATGCAAAGCATAGTCGGGTTTTTTTTATTTATAGCCCGAAGAAACTGCACTAAGACCTACTACAGTCGTCGCCGGTTGCATAAAGCACAGTCGGTTACAAATGTAGGTTGTTCTGAAAGGGTCATGATTTTAACGTGATATTTTGTCTTTTACGTCATGTGTTTAGAACTTTTCTTTATGCTATCATATGTTCTCTTGCAGTTAATATATGCTAAGATTTTCTTAAAGGCAGTTTTTTTAATTTTTTGCGAGATTTTCCATTGCCAATAAATCCAGATAACAAGATTTGTGAAAATTGGTCACGGTCGAATAATTTTAATGTGATATTTTCACTTTTATGTCTTTACAAATTATATATTTTCCTGCTTTTTGAATTGGTGCCAAGGTATTCTAAAAATGTTATTTAAAAGTTGCCACTAGATTTTTCCTTTGCAAAAACTTCTAGATGTCAAGATTTATGACATTGGTCACGGTGGTTACCTAGCTGGATGATTAGGTCATATCATAACCAAGGGATCTTGGCATCAAATCCTATGGAGGTTCGCCTTATATATATAAAGAAAAAGGTTTGTGACATTAGTCTAAAGCCTACTTGAGCCCAACTGATAGTGACATTGGTTTCAATATATAGGTTTATTGAAAGGGCCACATACTGCTCCTACCAACAAGCTACGTCAAATAAAAATCATGCAAAATTGTGGCTTGACACTCAAATCCACCTAAACGATTTCTACATGACCCTTCAACAAAGGATTCTTGGCTTTAAAGTATCACAAAAGGGTTATGCCCTCAATCCATAGTAAAATACAAGTGATATTCTGAATTCATCATCATTTCATCAAGATAATTTCATGAAACATAAAAAAAGCATGATAAGATGTGATATATGAAAGCAATAAATGGTTTAAATGGTAATTTTTTTGACAATAAAATTTTCATGAGCTTTTCAAAATTTATTATTTTTTTCACTTTTTTATGGATAAATTTTTTTAGAAAAATAAAAAAGTAAACTTATAAAAACTTCACAAAATAATTACATGAAAATATGCAAGAAATATAATAAAAAAATTCATGTTATTTTGCTGACAAAAAGTAAATGTCGAGATAGATGGTAATATTGCAAATTGCAATACATTAGGCATTTAAGGTGGCAATCAAAATGTTGCATTTAGTCATGACATTTTCAAAATGCCACGCATATTTCTGGGTATGGATCTGCTCGATTGATCACTCACCTTTCTATATCTTTTTTTTTTCTATGACGAGCAACCTTTATGATTTTAGTTTCATAATTTTGCTTACATTCTAATTTTTTATATTTTAATTACATTTCTTTATTTCCATATTTTTTGCTTTTAATTTTCTTTGAAGAAAGATTTCCCACACCGAAAGGAAACGCGCCAAAAATGGGATTTTTCATGACTATGTCACGTAATGAGTTTAAATTAAAAACAAACAAGTTTTGAGTTTTGAGTCGCCCCAATAGCTTGGTGAAATTAACATTTACACCTCACCCATTGATTGAGACACCCACAAGAAGTCGACTCGGGTTCATGGGGATTCTAACCGAGTCATGGATATTGGGCCCCACGTGGCGTGGCTTACGGGTGCCACTATTCATTATTTAGATTCAGGGTGGCAGTGAACAGTCACGTACAAAAATTCCTGGCGTCCTACACCTGCACAACCCCCGCGGGCTGTGGCTCTGCGACTACTACGTTCCCCCACAAAATCAATCAATCAATCACTCCTTTCACTGTTCTCTCTCTCTCTCTCTCTCCCAGATCTGGCTCTTTCCCCGTGTCACCAGTGAGTTGAAGGGACAACTCATGTGGCTGTTACCACTTGGAACTTAGAAATGAAAAAAAACTGCTATCGAGATTCATGAGTGCAAAGAGAAGGTGTTAGGCTCGGCGGCCGTTCGTATAAAAACATTGTATATACTTTAAGAGGAACGTAAAATATGTAAACTTTCGTGCACAGGCAGAAACATCTCCGATTGATGGTTCCTGTCAAGTTTTTTCTCTGTTCTTTCTCCTTCTCGTCATGCGTCCCTTCTTTCTCACACTAAATAACCACCATGACGGGAGGCCATCTGGTGGGGGCGGCGAAGAGGTTACCTGTCATCCTTGGTGAAGCACAGTAAAGAGAGAGAGAGAGAGAGGAGCATGGATAGGAGGAAAGGTCGGCCAAGGAGGCCATTCATATTTCCTTGGGAAACAAAAGAAAGGAGAACTTGGTGCAACTGCAAGGGAGTTTACATATTTGATGGGTTTACATATTTTATATAAAATACATATAATTTTAAATATAATATATATATTATGTTATAATTCACATTGATTATTTTACATGAGCAACTCGTAAGCAAGCCAAGCTTAAACATCGTTTCTTACGCAAGCCTAGGTTAGGTGAGTATAGTGATGTAGAAACATATTTTATTTTTAGATTGTTCTGATAGAGTTCAGGAGAAAAAACATTTCTCTCAAACGACTGCACATGAAAATCTAAAACTTGAACACTAGGTTTATAACGGGCAGAGTAAGATCCTGGCAAAAAAACAGGGCTAGAATCAACGGGGTTACGGTTTGGATTGTGATTTGGGTTTAACATGTTGCACTAGAAAAAGTGTATCTCCCAAATGAAACGAAGATAAATTATGATTTTTTAAAAGCTTGCTATGGACACGTTGGAAAAGCTATAGTTTACTCATTCTAGTTAGGAAGATAATATGTCTATAAGTGAACCAATTTCTGCACTTCATAACAACAAAAAAGGTGGCCTCAATTTGGTTTACTTGGTTTCGGTGAGTTCAAGATTGGGCATGGGCTTAAGGTAAGGGTTAGTTCAACTTACTAGTGTGCAGGTAGGTTAGGTTCATAGCTTGGGTAGGGCTAAGGGTCAATACAACATCAAGTTTACCAAGGAGAGTATATTAACTTAGCCACCAGTCACATCGAGTTCACCACATTGTTGACGCTTGGACTGGGATGTAGCTTAGTCCTTGAGTTTCATAACCTAAGGTTAGGTTCTCAATTACCAAAGAACAAGTCCAGAGAGAGGAGGGAGTACGCCTAAGGGCCAATAAAAAAAGTGAGTGGAATGAGTTTTAGGGAGAGTGACAACACTTCAATATTTCATTTCTTCTCTATACTCAAAAGAGACTTTTACAAGCCTTTATACAGGCAAAAGGGAGGCTATTAACAACTTTCAAGATTTAAATAAATGAGAGGCTAAAAAGAGATAAACCTAAGTGATCCCTTGGATTTTCCATTCTATTAAGGTGTAACACATATTTGAGCCTAGATAACTCCTAAGCACCTTCATAAACACCCTACACGTCTATTTAGGCCTTTAAAGTGGAGAGGTCGACTTTCCTTAGGTGAGTCACACAAGGGCTAGTTGGTCTTTGGTCGATTTCGGGTCCAAATCTATCTACATCATTGGATCCCAATCCAGATTTGTCTTTTCAATGTTGTAATAAGGTGGTGCCCTTGGAGTGGGTCCCGCTAGTCCAACTTAGCTCCTAAGATAATGTGATATTCTTATGAAGGGTCCCACAACTGGTTGCTGCTTGGATCTTGGACCTGAGACAACACCAATTGGATCCCCTATAAGTAATTGATGCAATGGACTTGGATTTGCTCTAGCAACACATGGATCCATCTTGATATCTTAGGATAGTGGATGCGGGTTGGATTTCTCCATAATTCGGTTTGCATTATACCTTCCTCCTTTAAAATTGCCTAGTCCACTAGGCAAGGTTATGCTATGAAGATCGAATACGAAGGTTGGCACACCTCTTTGTATTAATTGTTAGACTGTCTTTTAGCCTTGAACACCACACCATACTTTGTGCGTATTTTCAACACACGATTCATCTACACTTGTGAGCCTCTAGAGAAGAGATTTCACTTTATGGGTGGTGGATTCATTTGTGGTTTCCACTCAAATAAAAAATAATGAATGGGTTTAATCCAAATACTATGAGCCATACTCCCAAGTTGGTCTCCACCTTCTCAATGCTTTCATCGAGAAGCAGACTCAAGTCTTCCGCAATGGCAATTATGCTTGCATGTGACTCCACTCAATCCCTAGTTATTCATTTACGTGTTAAGGTCTCACCCTTACACCCATCCTTTTCCAATGTTTGGACATGGTCTAACTCGAGTATGGGACTTAGGCTCAATAGACTCGAGTTAAGTAAGTTAGGTTGCTTCAGACAGATTTGGAAAAAAAAATCAGTTCTCCCAAAAGATGTATCAGAAAATTTTAAAATTTTAGGGTCTGATTCTAGACAAGTTATAGAAGGTTTGGTTAAAAAATCAAGGTCAAATGCCAATGAAATAGGGAGATGGCTTTTTGAAGTCATGTGAAAATTCAAGATTGTAAAAGATAGACTGGGTTTAGTTACTAACAGGCTGAACTAAAAAATTGAGTTCTCCCTATTGAGAACTCAATAAATAGTGAAATTTGGTAGGTGGACTAGAGACCCTAAAGAGCCTTTGGTACAAATTTCAAACCTAGATTTATCACGGTTTGGGCTGAGAGGTTTTTCAAAGTCTGATTGGTTTGGGGGGTGTCGCTGATTCTTGGGTCCATCTAGCCTTGGGATTCAAATTTGTATGGCATCATCTTGGCAACTTGTCTTTCTCGACGTGCCAACTTATAGTCAATTAATTTCTTCAAGTTCAACAACGACCACAATTGGCGAGATTTATGAAAGCCATTAGGTGGCCTTCTAGCATTAAATGAACACTTTTTTTGATGCCATATACATCGGTCTCCATAATAGGCACATTGTTGACTTCGAGCACGATGAGTATCGGAGCCTCACACAAGGCTTGTTTGAGCTCTCCGAAAGCGGGTTCGGCTCCTTCTGACCAAGCAAATGTGTTGGCTTTCAACTTCTCACCATTGAGGCATTCTAAGGTGCATCCTAAGCTAATCATAGGGGAATTCATGTTGCTTATAGAACACTTTTTTACAATAATTAACTCATCATGTGAGTTTGTCTATAAGAAAGTAGGAGTAGTTTTGTTCACTTGCTGACACACCATCTTATTGCTCTTGTGGGTCTACTTGTGCCTCCTTCAACAATCTTTTGAGAATTGTGTCAACCTCAGAAACGATGGCAAGAATACTCTTGTCCGGTTCGTCAACGGATTGTAGCAACGAGGTTAATTCACTCATCAAAAACTTGACACTCTTTACGAGGAGTACTCTACTTATGGCAGCATATGAGAGTTGTTGTTGCATGGCCTGAACTTCTACTTAGAGTTGTTGCACCAAGTTGAGGGTTTATTGTAAGCTGGCTTTGAAACTAGCCATGTGAACACCATTGACTTTGTGGTTTGTCATCTTGGCCAAGTTGATGATTTTAGTTGTGAAGGAGAAATTCATTTTTTAAAATTTGGGGAACAAAAGATAATTTGCTTTGATATCAATTTGTTGCATTCTTTGGCCCACGAGTTTAGTTTTAGGTTAAGCCTAGATTAGGCGAGTCTAGTGGGGTAAAAACATATTATGCTTTTAGTCTGTTCTGATAGAGTTCGGGAGAAAAAATATCTCTCAAACAACTGCACCGAAAAATCTAAAAATTGGACACTAGGTTTATGACCCGTAGAGAAAGGTCCTGACAAAAAATCAAGGCTAAACACAGTAGAATTAGGAGTTATGAAGTCAGGAACAGGGGACCGGCTTAGGGTTTGGACTGAGCCTAGACTGTGATTTGGGTTTGACAGGTTGTACTAAAAAAAGCATATCTCACAAATGAAATGGAGATAAATTTTGATTTTTAAAGGGTACGATAGGGATACATTGAGAAAGATAGTTCAAATTTTAAACCTAAATCCGTTTTGGTTAAGGAGATATGATGTCTGCAAGTCAAACAAGTTTATGCAATTCACAATAGTTACTTGGCTTGGGTGAGTTTAATAATGAGTATGGGCTTAAGGTAAGGGTTGGTTCAACTTACTAGGGTACTAGTATGCTATATGAACGGCTTAGGCCCGGCTGAGGGTTTGCATAGCATCAGGTTGACCAAGCAGAGTATATTACCTTAGACACGGGTAACACCGAGTTCACCACATTGTTGATGCTTGGACTGAGCTGCAGCCTAGTCCTTGAGTTACACGATCTAGTGAAGGTCTAGTTCTCAAGTATGAGAAAACAAGAGCATGAAGAGGAGAGAAGGCCTAAGGGCCAGTTGAGAGAGAAAAAGAGTGAGACGTCTTTTAGAGAGAGAGAGAGAGACGAGTTTTAGGAAGAATGAAAGCAACACTTCAATATTTCATTTCTTCTATGTACTTAAAAGAAGATTTAAAAGCCTTTATGTAGGTACAAGAGAGGATATTAACACCTCTACACAACTAAGCACCCTCATGAACACCCTTACACATCCATTTAGGCCCAAACCCACTATGCCAACCCTCCTCGGAGCTAAGTGTTAGCATAGTTGATTTGTTAGCCATCCCAACCCATGAACCATGTTTTAAAAAAAAAAGTTTTACATATTGTACATCTCTTAATTTGTCATATTCTTGCCTTCATTGCACCGAGTGATACTATATTATAGTACTCTCTAGTACAAAATTAAAGCTTCATCGATTATTTACTCAACTAATAAATCTTGTACAATTATTCGACATGATTTGTTTAATAAACATACATTGGATTCATTTCTTTTGTTGTAAAAAAATATATATGTTGTAAAGTTTTGGTGTATTTTTATGTTAAACTCTTTTAACCCATAAAGAAAATCATAAAAGATGTCAAAATATTATGGACCATGCTTTTATCATATTAATATCATGGTAAAGTTGTGATACTTTCAGAGCAAGTCCTGTTCTGAAAATATCACAAAAAAGTTGCCATATTTTCAAAATATTACATTATTTTGTTGCACAGATTCATTTTTGATATCATAAAACAAAATTGTGACAATATTTTGTTGAGCAAATGAATTTTTGATATCATAAAAAAGAAATTTGACACTGAAGCCAGAGCCCATCTGTTCCCACAAATTTTATATGCGTCAATTTTTTTTCCCTTACAAGGCAAGGGCAAAAATTAATTGACGAAAGGAAGGTTGAAAGGACCAGCTTAACTTTCAAAAAAAAAAAATAGGGGTGGATACCTGATAAAAGGACGATTAGGAACGACCACAACCCGGATCCACAGAGAACTTGTACTTCAGATCCAAAGGAGCAGGTTGATCCAAAATTCTCATGCGTACTCAATAGCGGATCCAGAACCAGATCGAGAGGAGCCACACGTGGGCAAATCCACGAGGAGAACAAGGAGTCAAATGAAGGAAGCGTGCATATAGTGCATCTCTCTAGGTTGTGTCCTACATGTGATCCAAATCCAAGATCTAGTCGGATCTTGGATTGATCTATCCAGTTTTGATGTCAGGGTTTCCCTATAAATTCAGTGGGGGAAAGCATAGGGAGAGGTTTTTGGATTTGATGTGATTTTTCATGAACCCTTCTCTTTTTCTTTTTCCAATTTCTTGTACCTTCTTGGTACTGTTATTGTTTCTTAATTAATTGAATTTTCAATTTCATAGCATAATTGTAGTGTAGTTTTGCGAATCCGGTAATGGATTTGCATCAACACCCATGGGTTTTGAGCCTTGTTTGCATTAGATAACACTTTATTTGTGCTTTTCCTTTCCTTTTTTCTTTCCTTTTTACTAAAACACTATTTCAATATGTATGTAAACTGCATTTTCTTACTTTTTGAAAGATGTGTTTTCTTTTTTCTTAAAACAAGACAATTTATTTTAAAAAAATAATCATATATTTTAAAAAATCTCATTGCTTTTAAAGATGTTATAGTCATTTTAATAAGTTAATTGCAGTTAACATTACTTTTCTAATTTATTTTCAATTATAGTGAAACATATATTTGTTGCAATGTTTGTATTATTTACTAGAAAACATTATTTTTTCAATTTTTTTTAATCTAATCATACAATATGATATACCTAGTTTGTTTAGTCTGAAACAAGTTTTGGATCTGTGTTTGCAGCATGTAAATAGGTTTTTCAAGGGCTTAAAAAAATCAATGGTTCACAATGTGTACAAATTTCATGATTAAAAAAGTCATTATGTCGAACAAATACTCCTAAAGCGCAATTCCTATTAAAACAAACCATGTTGAATACAACAATGAGGTCAAATTAAGTGGATACAATCTGTGCATACGCTTTTTTATATAAATTAAATTATGTAGCATAAGGTGTGTTGTAAAGGTGGATACAATCTGTGCATACGCTAGGTCGTCGCCCAGAAGCGACGCGTCACACCGGCGCCCGGGTGTGGTGTCAAATAGGCAAGGGTTCTCTCACTTTGTTGGACGGGTGGGGGTAAAGAAGTTAATCCAAGACCATAAAATTAGGTTAGCCACTTGGAACATAGGGTCTTTAACTGGTAAGTTGGTAGAGTTAGTAGATGTTATGTGTAGGAGAAAGATTGATATTTTATGTCTACAAGAGACCAAATGGGTAGGTGAGAAAGCAAAAGTGATAGAACCTTGGAGATATAAGATTTGGTATACAGGAATAAATAGGAATAGGAGTGGAGTAGGGATTGTTATGAGTCGTCAGTTTATAGATAATGTAGTTGAGGTCTGTAGGAAGGGTGATAGGATTTTACTTATTAAATTAGTATTAGGTACGGATATTATTAATATTATTAGTGTTTATGCACCTCAAGTAGGTTTAGATGATTCCACTAAGCATCAATTTTGGAAAGATTTAGATGGAGTAATACAAGGGATATCTTATGGAGAAAGGCTTTTCATCGGCGGTGACCTTAATGGACATGTAGGCATTAGTAGGGATGAATTTGAGAGTATCCATGGAGGCTATGGTATAGGAGAAAGAAACGATAGTGGAGAAAGGATTTTAGATTTTGGTTTGTCCTATGATATGATCTTAGCAAACACTTGGTTTAGGAAGAGGGAGTCTCACCTAGTAACATTTAAAAGTGGGGTTAATACGAGTCAGATAGATTTTTTCCTACTTAGAAAGAGAGATAGGGGTTGTTGCATCGATTGTAAGGTTATACCGGGAGAAAGTGTAGCTACACAACATAAAGTCTTAATTTTAGATCTTAGAATTAGACAATGCCGCAAAAGGGATAGACATAGAATAGATCCTAGAATTAAGTGGTGGGCACTGAAAGGAGCTAAACAAGGAATGTTTGTAGAGCAGGTAGTTAAGGAAGTTGATTGGTGTCTCAAGGAGGATTCAGAATCAATGTGGAATAAGATAGCGGGTGGCATGAGAAAAGTGGCTAAGGAGGTATTGGGTGAGTCTAAAGGCGGTGCACCACTAGGTAAGGATACATCATGGTGGAACGAGGATGTCAAATTAGCTATTAAGGTTAAAAGAGAGTGTTATAGAAATCTAAGTAAGAGTCGTGATAATGAGAATTTGGAGAAGTATATGATAGCAAAGAAGGAAGCTAAAAAAGTAGTTCGAAAGGTGAAGGCTAAGGTATATAAGGAGGTTTATGACAAGTTGGATACCAAAGAAGGCGAGAAGGATATTTATAGGCTTGCAAAGATGAGAGATAGGAAATCGAGGGATTTGGGTATGGTTAGATGTATCAAAGATGAAAAGCAAAGGGTTTTAGTCAAAGATGAGGAGATTAAGGAGAGATGGAAAGATTATTTTGATAAGCTATTTAATGATAGTCATGCTCAAGATCTTGGAGACTTCTCCATTCCTTTTCATGAGATAAATCGTGACTTCATGCGCAAGATTGAAAAGAAAGAAATTGCAGAGGCTTTGAAGAAAATGAAATCAAGAAGGGCAGTTGGCTCAGATGGTATACCTATCGAGGCTTGGAAATGCTTGGGAGAGAAAGGTTTAGAATGGTTGACAAATCTTTTTAACTTGATTTTGTGAACAAATAAGATGCCTAATGAGTGGAGGAAGAGTACTTTGGTGCCTTTATATAAGAATAAGGGTGATATACAAGATTGCACAAACTATCGTGGTATAAAACTCATGAGTCATACTATGAAACTTTAGGAGAGGGTGATTGAGTCTAGGTTGAGGAAGGTTGTCATGATATCGGAGAATCAATTTGGTTTTATGCTTGGAAGATCAACTATGGAAGCTATACATCTTCTTAGACAACTTATTGAAAGATATAGAGAGAGGAACAAAGATTTGCATATGGTTTTTATTGATTTAGAGAAGGCATACGATAGAGTACCTAGGGACGTTCTCTGGTGGACAATGATGAAGAAAGGTGTTTCTCTCAAGTACATTAGTATAATTAAAGATATGTATGAAGGAGTAGTAACCAATGTCCGCACTTATGGAGGGGTGACAACCAATTTTCCGATAACGGTTGGGTTACATCAAGGATCTGCTTTAAGCCCTTTCCTATTTGCGATAGTGATGGATGAGCTTACGAGATCAATTCAAGAAAATGTACCGTGGTGTATGATGTTTGTTGATGATATTGTTTTGATTGATGAGTCTAGAGCTGGGGTTAATGCTAAGTTAGAATTATGGAGACAAACATTGGAAGCTAGATGTTTTAAGTTGAGTAAGAGTAAGACTGAATATATGGAATGTCGGTTTAGTAAGCAACGAAGTAGTGTTGGGAGTGTAGTGAAGCTTGGTGAGCAAGAAATATCGGTGAATGATTATTTCAAATATTTGGGATCCATCATTCAAAAATATGGAGAAATTGATGGAGATGTAAATCATAGGATAAAGGTTGGGTGGATGAAATGGAAAAGTGCAACTGGAGTGTTGTGCGATCGTAGAATGCCATTGCGGTTGAAGAGAAAGTTTTATAGGACGACTATTAGACCCGCTTTACTATATGGTACAGAATGTTGGGCTGCCAAAAGACATCATATTCAAAAAATGAGTGTAGCTAAGATGCGGATGCTTAGATGGATGTGTGGAAATACAATAAATGATAAGATTCGGAACGAGGAGATACGTAAGAAGGTAGGTGTTGCACCCATTGAAAATAAGATGCGAGAGAATCGTTTACAGTGGTTTGGACATATTCGACGAAGGCCTAATGATGCTTCAGTTAGAAGGTTGGAGAAATGTGAAAATATATTAGTTAAAATAGGTCGGGGTAAGCTTAGGAAGACTTGGATGGAGATGATAGGAAAGGATATGAATGCTTTGAACCTCACCGAGGACATGGCATTGGATAGAAATGATTGAAGGAAAAGGATTCATGTGGAAGACCCAAAATGAATTTCTTTTTTGGTTCATATCGCTGACCCCAATTGTTTTGGGATGAAGGCGTAGTTGTTGTTGTTGTAAGGTGTGTTGTAAAGCAAATGAACTATAATAAATCAATCTACATGATTAGATGTATTGAATAATAAGTTGGTGTTGCACATTTGCACCAAAAAATTGTGTAAGAAATTCATTTTTGTAAAATATGGTTGTCAGTGTACCAAGCTCGTGACATGGCTTGTGCTCATGTTTAGCCGATCTCAAGCTTGGTGCAAAAAAAACCTATGTTATTTATGTATGAAATATACATTTTATGTATATTATACTTATCTATATCTATATATTTATATCTATATTAAACTTAATATTTCACATGTATATTTTTCATACATCTTTCTCTGTAATAATATGTTAAGATATATTTTACACAAAAAAAATATATATATATGAGCTCACCCGAGCCTAGTTGAGCCGGAACACAAGTTTAAGCTAAACGAGCTGCTCATGACCAGACTGACCAGTTTTGCGAGCCGATCGAGAAAGAGTTTGTGATGGGCTGAACTGGAACGAGTCACGAACTGATTGGTTCATTTTAGCAGACCTAATTGTGTGGTACGATTGAAACAGCTATATCTATCTCCATCAGGTATGCCTTGGGGCCTGATGAGTGAACGAACACACCTGGACAGGAGTTATACGTACGGGACAGTTGGTTCCTTGACACGATTGTACTGCGGTATTGATCATGGCCTTCTAAACTTTCAGGTCTTTGCAGCTTTATGTTATGTCATACTTTTTTCTTCTTTCCTTGTCCCATCATTGTTCTTGTTTTTGCAGATTTTGCTCGTGAAAAATTGAATTTGGAGTAGTCCGATGCATACGATTCATTTTCGTACAAGCTACCCGAGTAGGTTCACTGGTGGCTAGGGTTTAGCCTTTCACACCTTGTGGGGTTTAATTTAAATAAAGAACCCAACACTCATTGAGCATTGACTCTACTGCACCACACTTTGGATGTTTGCACTTTGCATGTGTTACATGACAAATTTGAATACATATCCAATCACAGATATCTCACGTATATATATATATATATATATAGATGCAGTAACATTTAGTAATGTCGATCCGACTGTCCAAATGAGTTGGAAATTATATGTCCAGCTCATGTTGACCCAATCCAACCTCATGGATGGATTCAGCATGGTCCAAATGTTAGGCACGGCTTTTGGTTCGTGTTTTCGAACCAAAAAAAATCCAAATTTACGATCATAGAAGAGTTCATGCTCATAATATTGTGTTTACCTGTCATAATGTGATGATTTAAAAGTCAATTCTCACTAATTAATCACATATGTGAGGTTAGTTTGTACAAAAAGATAATATATATATATATATATATATATATATATATATATATATATATATATATATTAGTAATGGGTACGTGCTAAACCCATTTGGTGCTAAACCGTGTGTTAAATGGTTTTTTTTTGGATTATTTTATTTTATTTTTCAATAAAGACCGTACAAATGTGATCTATTTACTTGATTTTAGAGGGATCAGCTCTCGAAGCGTTTGATTCCAACACATTGGTGGGTTTTTATAAAGTTTGAAAAATTAACAGTCTAAAATCTTTGTAAATTTTCGAAGCTCCAAACATCATTTTTTTTTCATTGAAAACACGATCCAGGTGTGGTTTTTTAGTAAATCGGCCATGCCCAACACATTTATGGGGCAGGAACCGCTTAAAAAGCACTGGAGAAGCCCAAAAAACCCATTTAGCATGCGGTTTAGCACCAAATTGGTTTAGCACGAACCCATTTTCTTTTATATATATATCAGTAATAGGTACCTGCTAAACCCATTTGGTACTAAACCTGGTGCAAAATTGGTTTTTTGGGGCTTTTTTATTTTATTTTTAAATCCTGACCGTACATATGTGATCTACATACTTGATTTTTTAGGGATCAGTTCTTGAAGCGTTTGATCCCAACACGTGGGTGGGATTTTATAAAGTTTGAAAAATCAACGGTCCAAAATCTTTGTAAATTTTTGAGGCCCCAAATATCAGTTTTTTCATCGACAACACATCATCCAGGTATGGATTCTTAGTAAATCAACCATGCCCAACACATTTATGGAGCAAGAACCGCATAAACAGCACCGGAGAAGCCCAAAAAACCTATTTTGCACGCGATTTAGCATCAAATGGGTTTAGCACGGACCTATTTTCCTATATATATAGATAGAGAAAGAGAGAGAGAGAGATTGGTTTGTCGTTAGTAGATAAGAGGGTGTGGATAGTTTTAATTTTCTATTTTTTGTTTTGTTTTTTGAGCTATCTTTTTTAACTTTGGCCTTACATATGTGATTCTATTTTGTAGGAATCAGCTTTTAAATGAAACAATTACAATATGTGGATAGTTTTTTTTATAAGGCTTCAAAAATTAATTTGCTGGGTTATTTACATTGAGAAGACAATTCACATACTACAAGCTGAGGGAGTCCATCATCCTTCCAACATTGATCACTACTTGAGACCCAAAGATTCCCAAGGTTTACTGATGTAACACTCTTTTAAGGTCCACACCAATGTTGTCAGGATACTAACCTCAATCAACTATTTTTTAATAAATATAAAAAACGCTTAAAATTAGTTTTAAATATTATTTTACTATCATTTTAATGGTTTTAACACCTATATTGACACCAAATATTTTTAAATTATTTTTTTAGTCGAATTAGAATGATTCACCTGAATCGTTGGCCAAACGATTCAGCGCGGATATCGATGACAACATTGGTCCAGAGTCCAAACCTAAGGGAAAATTCCACTATATTAGAGTCACTACCGCTATAGCCTTGTGTGAAGGCCACTGACACAGCAATTTTTGTAGGTGTTGGCGTTGTTTGGCAACAGTGGCGTTTCTATGATCTACAGCAGCAAGTATAACTGCCGTTGTAGGTTACCTATAGCAACATTAGGTAACTACCGCTGCTACCCTACAATGGCATTTACAATTGTCACTATAGGTAATACAGTTTAAACTGTCGCTGTGGATATCCTATAGCAGCTCTTACAAACTGCCTGACTCAACAGTGGCAATTGCACACTACCACTAATTGCATAGCATTAGACAAACAGTGACAATTTCTCAAATTGCTGCTTTTCGATCAACAATGACAGTTGTTTCCTTATTCTGTCGCAGTGAGTCGATTAAATGAACTTTAATTGAAGGTGGACCAAGTTCTGTTAAATGAACCAACACCAGTCCAACTTTCAGTGTCACATACGTTAGATCAAATTTGATTTACCCAATATCTGTTTGGGGATTTCTTTCATGAGAAAAATGTTTTACATAAACTTAAATTTTGTTTTTAAGCTAAATCGAGAAAATATTGGCATATATTAACTTTGAAAATTAAAATAAATTGTGTAATATTATAAACACGGGGATAAAAATATATATTTTAAAATTTAAAATGTGCTAACATCATGAATATATCATGATAAAATTATGATGTTCTCAATAAGAGCAAATTTTAGTAAAAAACACGATATGCTGGCGATTTTATTGGTTTTGGAAAATTATCACAACAAAAATCAGAATATTTTTTTAAAATGTTGACTAAAATGATGGATTTTATTTTCCACTTGATGTTTTTTTTTTTTTTACCGGGCATCAATCACACCCTAAGATATGCAAGTTGGAGGATAAAGACCCAAAGGGGTTTTGCCTAGTCCGCTAGTGAGGGCTGCACGTGGTCTAAAGCTCAAATCTCATGGGCGTCACTCTTTGTGCAAGCCAAAGTGGGCCACTTGGGGTCAAAGGAGCAAGTTCATTGAGTTTTACGCTGCCAGGGCAACTAGCACGGCAGGCAAAACCAATGTGGTCAGTTCTCTCATCCTAAAGGCGGTTTTTTCGTGTAAATATAAAAAAAAGTTGAAGGATAACCCTTGTAGGATTAGAATTTTAGAACCCTTGGTTATGGTAGTTCACTTAATCATCTAGCTATCCAATTCTACCTTTGTTTTAGGGGAATAGTCCAAGAGAATAACACCTGTTACCAATCGCATATTGGTTAGCCTCTAATTGGTAAAATTCTTGAGGTTTTCCTGCCCACCAGGGTTGTCACCGGTGCCTCGAGTTATCCAAACACAAAAAGAACGTCTTTCAAGTGTACAAACAAACTCTCAACACACACACGAGCAAAGGCAAAAGTACGTGCAAGCATAAACACATAGAAAGTGCAAGGAAGTAAAGATGCATAAGCTTTTTTTATAGCAATTTGTAAGTACAAAGAGAGATAGAGAGGGGCTTGTTACCAAAGTACATGGGCGATCTTAGACCAAAATCCCTTTACAATAACTAGATAGTGCTAAAGAGGTATATACATCGGATACAAAAAGTGAAAAACATGGCATTCTCAAACATGCTCTTTCACCTAAATTGGTAGTCCTTGACGCCAATCATTCATGGTAATCCTCCACAAGTTCATGGTGGTGCAACATGTTGGTAGCTTTTTCTCAAGCAGATTTCCTCTCTAGCAGACCTTTTCACTACACCAAGTATTTTTTGACTTCACTGATGTAGTTATTGTAGTGGTTGAGAATGACTTCTGATTCTCTACTTGGGATGTTGATTGTTGATGGTATGTGCTATAGGATGAGAGCATGTTGAGGCATGCTCTATTGAGGATCTTCTTCATTTTCATGGAATGACTTCAAGTTGCACACATAGAAGACTAGATACACTTGAAAATTTAATGATAAGTCCAGCTTATATATATGTGTGTTAATCTCATGTGATTTCAAATCGCACGGTAGAATATGTGATTTGAAATTACGTAATCACATTTGATGTAGTTCCAAATCACAAGATACGAAAAAACATGCCTTATATGTCACATAACAGTTTACCAACCATCAGAGACATCAACCACCTTAACACACAAGAAGCAGCATAACATTGACCTTGACACCAAAAATGATGAAGTAGATTATCCAGGACCCCAATTCAAATAATGAATTGAATAGGAAGAAGAGAATAGCAAATGACAAAATAGAAGGAGAAACAATGAAAAAAAAATTATGCCTACAAAAGAGGAACCAACTATTTTATGCCTTACCAGACGCATATCAACCACATAGTTATCGTTAGTCAGGCAAGCCTACTCGTGATTTTAGCATCGAGAATGAAGGCCTTATCTATCTACATTCATTATATTTGGTAGATCTTGTATGTTTGCAAAGTCAACCAAAAGATCATCACACAATTTATCATGTTATTAGAGAAAGAGAGAGAGTTACTATTGAAAAATTAAAATTTTAGCGCCATTGAAATAAATCTCAAGTAGCAGCAACCATAACATCTAAAGCTGCAATTAATATTAGGCTAACGCTACTATATGTATGAAGATGTACATATTATATATATACATATACATATACACATACACATATGTATACACACCAAGGATACATTTATCTTAACACCCCCATCAAACTTACAATGAGTCACTATAAGTTTAAAATTACAAATGAAGAAACTCATTACATAAAAGGTCTCCATGGACTTTATCAAGTTCTTAGATGTGGTGCTTCTTTAAAGGATGTTTAATCATATGCTCTATAACAAAAATGATCTTCAATATCATCAAATGCTTAAAACATCATAAAGAATATCTAATAAGATCAAAGAAAGAACATAATTCAAGAAGTATATCAGGTAGTTTTCACTCTTTAATAGCTTCGAATTTATTGTGATATGTTTTCAATCTGCCTCCTCCCATAATATGGCAAAGCATGTAAACTTCTCTTTGACCAAATATGTATTTTTCCTACTTGACATATAACTTATTATCTTTCAGAGTTTGAAGCACAATCTAAAGGTGTTGAATATGCTATTCCATAGAATCATTGTACAATACTATGTCATTCAAGTAAACCATGATGAATTTGTCAAGGTACGAGTAAAATATCTTGTTCATCAAGGTAGAGAAGGTCACATGCACATTCCTTAATCCGAATGGCATAACAAGAAACTCAAATGCTTTATAACACATCACACAAGTGGTCTTGGTTTCATCTCCATTAGCTACTCTTGCTAATAACCTGATCTTGGGTTTAACTTAGAGAAAAATCAAGTTTTTTCGAGTTGATCAAACAAGTCTGAGAGCAAATACTTGTTCTTCATTGTGAATTTGTTCAAAGCTTAGTAGTCAGTGCATAAGCGACCCATCATGCTTTGCTTGAAACAGTATGGGTGCTCTAAAGGAAGCTTTGGATGACAAAATGACCCCTACTTCGAGCATGTCTTCCAGTTGCTTATGCAGTTTGTGTAACTTAGGAATTACCGTACAATATGGATTCATTGCGGGTGGCTATGCACCCAACACTAGCTTGATCTGATGATCTACCTCACGCCTTATAGGTAGCTTCTTTGATAGTTCGACGAGTATAACATCACAAAACTCTTTCAATACGGGTACTAGGGTCCCTATGACATAAGTGGTTTCTCCCACTTCTTCTGTTGCTTGGATTGTGATGAAAAAAGTTTCATCACCACTTTTCATGCCTTTCTTCAGTTGAAGCATGGACACAAAGTGCTCACGAGGCTTTTATACATGCTGTGTAACAATCATACACGGTTGATTTTCATCCTCAAAGTTGACAGTGTTCAGGTGAGGCATCGACACTGCTTTGTTACTTTTCAGAAATTTCATCCCAAGGATGACTTTGAAATCATCCATCAGTGCTACTGAAAATGTGGTCCTTCCCTACCTGCTATGAATTTGCACGGGCGCAATACGAATACCATCGTAGATGGCTCTTGCTTCAAAGTTGACCACTTTCACACGACTCTCCTTTTTTCACTATAACCCAAACGTTTTGCTTCTTCACGAGAGATAAAGTTATGTGTGACACATGTGTCTACCAACACCTTGGTGAGACTCCCGTTGAGTAGGAATTACAGGTATATCAGTTCCTTGCATATAAGTAGATCCACGGTAGTTGTCACCTTATTGTGTTTATCATTTGCATCACTCCAAGAGTCGGTGCTTTTGTAGGTTAACGAACATCTTCACCCTGAATGACATTCACAGCTTGGGGCTTGTGGTTACCTTCATTCGCTTGATTGTGATTCATGTTGGGACATGCATTAGCCCAGTGATCACCATCACATATATAGCAGTCACGATGATGGTAGTTCAGCCCTTGAAAGTTTTTCTTGTTCTGATTGTTGTTATTCTAGCCGTCCTATCGACCAAAATTTTGCCGGTTTCCATGATCAGCATTGTATTCATTGTCGTTCCTACAATTATCCCTTTGATTGTTATTGTTATGACCATTTTCAAAGAGTTTACCTTGAAATATCATTTTGCGTCTATTGATCTCGGCAAGAGCAAGCATCAGAGCGAGAGTTATAGGGTCATATCGAATGAATTTCATAGCTCCTCACCTTTGCAACCCATGCATGGAGGGGAACAACCAGTCTGTGTCGCCCATGTTCTCGATGTCTAACATCACCGAGGTGAACGCCTTGACATAATCATAAACTAGTATGTTTAATTTGCTTTGATGCTATCAACTTATTGTGAGCTATTTTTTCTTTGTTTTTGGACAAAAAAAAGTTATGCAGTTCTCTCTTGAGATCCTCTAATGAGTCTACCACGACAATCTCATGTTGAACCTCACCTAAGCGGCATCTTCACTAGAGGATAGCGTTGTCTACAAGGTATATCGTTGTTGTGTGCAATCTATCTGCATCTTTCTCAATTTTGGCAGCATCAAGGTATTGCTTCATCATGTAAATAAAATTCTTGAGTTTTGAGTACCCCTATATTTGGCGGGCTTGAGTGGTCCTATTCATATGCGTCATTGCTCCACCAACTAGGTCAATTCTCAACTGACACTCCAATTAATCATTCTTTTGTCGGACATCTATTTTTGTAGTCATGGTGTTGAAGTGTTCTAGCATATCATCAAACTTGGTGGCTAGATTATCTACCAAGTCAACAAATCTAGTGGCAAGACTTTTCATAGAGTCCTTCACTCCTACCACAATCTTGATCTCATGATCAAGCATTACAAATGCAACATTAGTCATGTTAACCAACTTCTTCATGTTAGTCGCTGTCTCGTTCAGCTCGACGACATCGCTCACGATAGTTAATGCATGGTCATCAGACATGAACTCTTCTTCAAAAGGATCATGCCTGCCCAAAGGAGTTATGTTTTATTTTTTTCAACGATATTGTCAATGCCAACTTCTGCAAGGCTCTTATACCTACTTGTCACAGGCTTAAAAGTGAAGCCCCTTGCGATGACACCTTAGATTATCCAAGCAAGTCTTTTAAGTGTACAAACAAACTCCCAACACACACGCATGAGCTGATGCAAAAGTGTGTGCATGCACAAATACATATAGAGGGCAAGGATGTGTAAGTTTCTTTATAGCAATTTGTAAGTACAAAGAGAGAAATAAAGAGGTAGAGAAGAGTACAGGGGATCTTGGGCCAAAAGCCCTTTACAAACACTGAAAAGTGCCAAAGAGGTATATGCATCAGATGCAAAAACTGAAAAACATGGCAGTCCAAAACGTGAGCAATGTTTAGTATTAGCCTCTATAAGTACATGCTTCTCTCTCTAAAGAAAAGGATATATATAGAGAAATGAAAACCTACAAAATACAAAACTTATAAAATGAAACATGCTATTGGATTTTCATTGATTTTTTTATAATTTTCAAATTCTGACCGATATAAATGTGATTTACATACTTGTTTTTATAGGAATCACGTCTTGGAACGTATGATTTCGATGAATGGATAGCCTTTTATAAGGATTCAAAAATCAACATCCTATAATTTTCATAAATTATTAAGGCTCCAAATACCATTTTTTATCCAAAATGCATGATCCAAGTGTCGATTTTTAGTAAATCAACCCTGCTGAACACATTTATAGGTCAGAATTTTGAAAAAAAAATACTGAAAATCCACTATCATGTTTCATTTTCTCTCTTTCTCTCTCTCTCTCTCTCTCTATATATATATATATATATATATAGAGAGAGAGAGAGAGAGAGAGAGAGGTGTGTGATCAATAGGAGCACAACACGCAAAAAATGTTGTTTCAACATTAATCCACCCAAAAAGACATTTAGTGCAGTTTTTGACCACTGCTAAAGGCCTCAATTTTTGCTGAGTCCTTTAGCAGTGGTGGAAACCGCCACTAAAGCATCTTTTAAAAATAACACGCACGTTTGTGAGGCTTTAGTGGGGGTTTCAACCACCCTAAAGGTCCCAACAAAAATAGGACCTTTAAAACAGCCGCTAAATATATGTTTTTTTGCATGGATTCACTCTGAAACGACATTTTTGCTGAAAAAATATGTTGAGCATTCGTCAGTGTTTCACCGGTAGCTGCGCACTTGCGCAACTACCATTATATATATATATATATATATATATATATATATATATATATATATATATATATATATATATATATATATATATATATATATATATATATATGATTTGTGTGCGTATGGGTCAACGCCTGAACAGATTCAGGCGAGCGATTCACCTTGTCCTTGCCTATCATGTCTTATCATTTACGGTCATCATTACTTTTGGTCTCTTTAGACTCTTGAGTAGGTTAATCAATGGCTCGATTCACGATTCGATGGGTCCGTACCCGGACCGGTCCAGTGGGTTCCATTATGCGTGTGCATCGGCGAGGCAGAATTCCAAGCACTGTCATTGGATCAAATCTTTGACCCGCCCCGCAATCCATCATCATCTGGTTGACTGAAGAGCCAGACCCAATCAGACAAAAGGATCACAACTGAACTTTAATTACGAGAGATTTGAACAGAAATCCGGAATTGAATGGTTCTGAGCACAGTGATTAATATCACAATATTTTTTTAAATAACAAGTAAAAACGTGATATATTGATAGACTTTTCAATCCTAGATAAAATCATGATATTTTTAAAATAAAAGAGAGCACATTTGCTTGTTTTTTTAATCTTTCTTCCTATTTATAATTTTAATTTTTTAAATCAAAGAAAAAACATTTGAAAATGAAAATGTTGAAAACGTCCCAAGAATTTCATGGCCAGTAAATTGTTGTTTAAAATTTTTCTCACTACGATTCAGACTAGGCGTCAAGGTTGAGTTACAACAAACAGATTGGATCTGAACTCTGCAAAAGAAATCTAGTCCACGTACTGAATATGTTTCTGTGGAAAAGCTGAAAAACACACAGAAAAGAGTAGATTGGTTTTGTTGCTCCATATTCCATTTCTGGATCTGGATGCTTTCAGCTGACCCATCAGTTTAGTCAGGTGTGGTTCCATATCCATCTTGTTTCAACTCACATCCAATTTGTTGCCAGTAGGGATGGCAATGGAACTGGGGGAGGGGGAGGGGGAGGGGGAGGAGAACAAGGTCTGTGCAGGAGAAAGCGTAAGACCCAAATAGTTGCATCACAGTGAGGGATACGTGGTTGGTACATGAATTGACTAATAATGTGAACGAAATAAACAATAACAGGTCGTGTGAATGTGAGATATATCAATCTACCTACTAAGCTACCGGGTTAGATCTTCCAAAAAATTTGCCTTAATATGCAGTCAATCCAAGTTTTTGATCCATAGGAAAATCTGTGAGCCGAGCTCTAAGAATACCCACATCATCCAAGATGTCTATAGTATATTTCCGCTAGCTTAAAAGTATGCCTTCTGGTGCACGTGCGACTTCGATGCCCAAAAATTATTTCAAATTTTCCAAGTCTTTGAGGTGAAATTGTGTATGTAGAAATTTCTTCAATTGGGCAATCAATTGTTCATCATTTCCTATGATGCCAATATCATCAACATACACTAGAACTGCTAAAAAGTGAGTTCCCGTTTTGTAAGTAAAGAGGGAATAGTTTGCCTTGAATTGTACAAAAACAACACTTTTTAATGCAAGAGACAACTTGCTAAATTAATTATGGCACGATTATTTCAAACCGTAGATTAATTTGTGAAGCCCGCACACTTGATTCTCTCTCTTACTTTGGAATCCCGGTGAAAGTTGCATATATACTTCCTCATCAAGGTCTCGATGTAAAAATGTGTTGTTTACGTCAAGTTGATGTAAGTTCCAGCCTTTTATGGCAGCAAATGCTAGTAAATAATGCATAGTAACAAGTTTTGCCACTGGCACAGATATCTCGTGATAGTCAAGTCCCTTGGGTGTAACCTTTGGCCACCAAGCGGGCATTGTACCGCTCGATGGATCCATCTTAGACCCATTTGCACCCAATGGGTCATTTATTTTATGGTAGGGACATAATGGTCCAAGTGCCATTTTTTTCAAGGGCTTTGATTTGTGCAGACGTTGCATTTTGCTAATATTGACTCTTTACCGCTTCGTTGTAGTTGCAAGGTTCTCTCTCAGAATGGACAACACAAATGAATGTGAAATGAGAAGTAGTAAATCTGTGAGTAGGCAAAAAGTTATCAATGGGGGTATGGTGTACCTGAAGAGAGCTGATCGTGAGAGCCGGGTAAAGTACACATGGGCTGGGTATAATCAGAGGAACAAACATATTCGGAGAGATAGGTGGGCACTTGTGTGTTCGAACAGATTTGCGCATGAGGACAGGTTGTGGTGCAGGACTTAGACAAGGAATCAGTGAAGTTGGTGGAGCAGTCTCATCATAAGTCTCATTAACTAGGCCAAGTGGTGTGTTTGTTGGTGTAAATGGTGATAGATGGTAATCAGTGATAGGTGTCATAACTGGTATGGGTAAGACAAGTTCTTTTAAAGTTTGATTGGGAATAGATGTTTGAAATGGAAACATGTCCTCATAAAAAGTAATATCACGACTAGTGAAAATGTCATGACTGTCCAAGTCATAAAGATGATATTCACGTTGTCCAAATGGATAACCAACGAAAATGCAGCGTTTGACTCTTGAGAAAAAATTGTACTTTGATGCATTCAAATTACGAGCATAACATAGACACCCGAAAACACACAAGTGATTATATTTTGGTTTGTTTTGAAAAAGAGTTTCATGTGACGTTTTGTTGTGCAAAATGTGAGTAGACATTTGATTAATGAGATAAGTGGTAGTGAGAACGCATTCTTCTAAAAAATAAATAGATAAATTGGCATGAAATCATAGTGCTCGTGCAACCTCAAGGAGGTTGCGTTCGGTTCTAGCATTTTGTTGAGGGGTTCCAATACAAGTTTGTTGATGGTCAATACAATTTTGAGTCACATGGGAAAAAAATTCAGCTCCGTTGTTAGTGCAAATTTTTATACTTAAGTGTTGAATTGGGTTTTGACCAAGGCAATGATTTTGGTTAGAAAATAATATGTTTCTGATTTATACCTCATTAAGTAAGTCCAAGTGCAATGCGAAAAATCATCTACTATGATAAGAAAATAGTGTGCACCCATGTGTGACAGTGTAGTAGCCACCTCATATGTCGCAATGAATTAAATCCAAAGGTGAATCATCTTTATTTGTGCTAACAGAAAATGATAAACGAGTTTGTTTTGTTCTATGCCATGCATCACAAAAGGGTTTAAAATAGGAGTAATATTAGAGTCTTCACATGATAATGGAATTATAATACATTGTTTGGTCGGGTGTCCATGATGCATATGCCAAATGCAAAAGTCAGAGAGATTCAACATATAGGGTTCAATTACTTGGGATATTGGAAAGATGATATAACTTTTCTTGCACTCTACCCGCTCCAATCAGCTTCTTCGAAGAAAGGTCCTGAAAAACATAGAAGGTTGGAAAAAATATCTCAACACATTGCAACGAGTGAGTTAGTTTAATGATGGAAAGAAGATTGAAATTGAACTTTAGAATGCAAAGGACATTTGAAACTTTGAGATTGGGTGACACAAATGTGTTACGTATATGAGAAACCATGAGACTTGACCATTTGGGAGGTTAACCAGTTTTGCTTTCGCAAGAGTCTCCATATTACTCAAAGAATAAAGATGGGAGGTCATGTGATCAGAAGCATCAGTGTCTATGATCCAAAAAGTCATATTGTTAACAAAATTGAGAAAGACATTATCCACAAGATTAGCAAAAGCTGGTGTAGAGTCCCTATTGACGAAAGCAAAAAACTGCTTGAATTGCCCTCGGATATCTATGACATATTGTGGTCAGTGTCAGGTGTGGATATAGTACCTTGCATCAACCCATTGGTGGCAGTAAGAGGAGATCCAAACATTTAATAAGCAACATTGGATCCTTGTTTTGATCCTTAAATAAGTGTTCGCATTGGATGAACTTCCTCTTTTAAGATGATTTGGAGGGTAACCATGTATCACATAACACTTGGATTTGTAATGTCCAAGCATGCCGCAATGATCATATTTGGGTCGGTTGCAGTTTTTTCTTTCATGATTGTCGTCATTGGAGAAGAACTTGATTTGAGCTTGAGTATTACTTCTGATATAGAACACTGCAGATTCAGATGGGTTACTTAGAGGCTGAAGTAAACGTTGTTTTTCTTCTTGAAGAACCATGGAATACAACTTGTTGATGTTTGGTAAGGGTTGAATGGTGAGAATTTGACTTCGAATATTATTAAAACTTTCATTCAGACCCATGAGAAACTGAAGTACTTTCTCTTGTTGTTGGGTGATGCTTTGTTCTTTGAATGCACCGCACGTGCATATGGAGACTCCATAGTAGAATGTAAGCTCATTCCATAAAGCTTTTAGGCCGATAAAATAGGTAGACAAGGACAATTGTTCTTGTCGATGTTCCGTGGTTAACTTCTTTAAATGAAACATACGAGTAGCATTATCTTGAGATAACTTGTCCTCAAGATCGACCCATATGTCTCTTATATTTTCGGCATAAATAATACTGCTTGCAATGTTTTTTGTTAATGCATTCAGTAGCCATGACAAGTTCATGTCATTACAGCGACTCCAGTGTGGCCATTCAGGAGAGGATGTTGACGATTGAGAGATGTTTTTGTCTACAAACCTATATTTATTTTTTGTGCTTAACGCCATTTTCATGGCTCGCTTCCATATTGAATAATTGTCCCTATTTAATTGGGTTGACACCAAAACTATGCCAGAATTGTCAGAATGATGAATATAATATGGAGATGAATATAATATGGTGATGAATCAGAATCTCAATCTCGGTTTTGAATATTGGTTGATTGACTTTCATTGTTGTTTGTTATCGTTATTAGAGATAAGAGGATCCTTCAGCAAATCACTACTCAATTTGCAGTGTCCTTCCCTTCCCTTCGACAATTCGCTACTCAATTTGTGATGTCCTCAGCAAATCGCTACACGGTTTGAGGTGTCCATCAACAAATTGCTATGCGGTTTTAAGGTGACCGTTAGTAAATATTGTTATGGTATGGATTCAATTTCTAAAAAATGTGGAGCCAGAATAGGCAACTGCATCATGCAAGATTATCGTGTCCTGGGTTGTTTCCTGTTTTCTCTAGATAGAGATATTGTCTATCTCAAGCAATTGCTATTGTTGTTGTTGCTAGTTTTCTATATATCTTGTAACCAACAGTGGGTAAATTGAATCTGAGATAGAGTGACTGTTTTTTCCCATGGATGTAGGCCGGACAACCGAACAACGTTAACCTGTGCTTTTCATGTGTATGGTTACATTCTCTAACATGGTATTAGAGCAAGGTTCATTAATGCGATTTTTGTTTTTTAGCATCAGATCCTATGCCGGAAGATGCAGGAAATACTTTAGGTAATACCAATCATGGTTTGACTTCCTCCAATATTGCCGATGTGAAGGTTAGTTGTCATGATCAAAGTCATTTTCTCAAAATCACCAACACTTTGTTCTCTGAAATGGACTATTTGAGTTGGGCTAAAACCATTAAGTTGTTTTTAAGTGGTAGGTCCAAATTATGGTACATTACTGGAAAAAACCCAAAGCCTGATGTCTTAGATCCTGCCTATGATAAGTGAGAATCCAAGAATGATATAGTAATGAGCTAGATGCTAAATTCTATGGAACCAGCCATTGCTAAAAGTTTTCTATTTATGAACACCGCACAAGAAATCTAGGATGCGGTTAAAGAAATCTATGTCAAGCAATTCAACCTTGCCAGAGTTTATGAACTACAATTAGAGATCGCTAAATACACCCATGATGACAAGCCATTTAGCATGTCCATAGGTACGCTCAGAGGAATGTGGGATGAATTCAGCTAATATTGTCCCCCAACCGGCAATATTCTTGAAAACAAGAAACATTTTGAGGAAGATAAGGTGTTTAAAGTTCTTGTAGGTCTAGGCCTTGCCTTTGAAAATCTGTGAAGTCAGATTTTGATGACAACGCCCATGTCGTTCTACAACTCTGTGTGTGTCATGATTCAACATGAAGAAACATGCTGAAAAGTCATGAATCTGACCCTTAAACATAAAGAAGAGCCGATAGAACAAATGGCGTATCAAGTTTTAAGAAAAATCAATCTGCTACTGAGGTTCTAAATGGCTTTATTCAAGATCGCTTCAAACCAAGACCGAAACTCAAGTGCACCTACTGTAAAAAAACTAGTCACTCCAAAGATCGGTGCTGGGATATGGTTGGGCGCCCTAACCGTGATAAGGATACGAGCATAAGAAAGGACTCAGCAAACTTTGTCACCAAAGATGACTTGACACGTTTCTTCCAACAAATGGCTAAAACAAATTTAGCATCCACCACTCCCATAAGCGATACTCCCGCCGATCAACAAGGTAAAACTCATGCATTACTTTTGTGTGTTTCCAACAATGAGTGGATTATTTATTCTGGAGCCTTAGACCACATGACAAACCTTAATGACGACTTGACCAATTTAAGTAAATCAGTATATACTGTCGATGGATCAATCATGGTGGTCACGAGCACCAAAAATGTTAAGCTCATCAATCGTGGTATTATTTCGAAAGCCTTCAATATTCCTGAACTTACTGCTAATCTCATATTTGTGAGTAAGATCACAAAAACTCATGACTACTTGGCTGTTTTTCAGGACAGGAAAACGAAGAAAGGTGATTGGTAGAGGCATTGAACATGATGGATTCTACATTTTCAACCAACTGACGAGGGCATTGTTGAGTTATGCTCAATCAAGTAACTTTTACAACCTTTGGCATTCTCGTCTTGGTCATGCTTCTGCTAAAATCATAAAATTGTTGCTGCCAAGATTGAATAACGATAGAGTATCTTGTGATGCTTGTGAATTCGCTAAAGCTACTCGGCTTCCATTTCAAAATTTGTCTGATAGAAGTAATATATTGTTTGAACTAGTTCATTCTCATGTATGGGGCCCTGCCCCCATCGACTCTCTGTTTGGTTTTAAATATTATGTCACATTCATTAAAGATAAGACTCACGTTACTTGGGTGAACTTTTTGCAGCATAAAAGTGAGGTAGCCAAATTTTTTAAAAGCTTTTAGAACCTTGTGTTCAATCAATATGATTGTAAGATCAAGCGGTTGAGATCTGACAATGGATGGGAATACATTAATGAGGTTCTTAGTGAATTTTTTGCTCAGCAAGGCATATTGCCGCAAACTACATATGCTGGGACTCCCCAACAAAACGGGGTCACTGAAAGGAAGAATCGTCACCTCCTTAATGTTACTCGGTCTCTTATGTTTCATATGAACATACCTCAAACATATTGAGCAGATGCTATAGCGACAACCTGTTACATTATAAACCGGGTTTCTAGTACTAGTTTGGAAAATGAAATTCCTATGAAAAGCTTGATTAATCAAAAAAATTCCATCAATCATTTGAAAGTGTTTGGGTGTAAATGTTTTGTTCATCTTCAAGATAAGTTTCGAACCAAACTTGAGAAAAGCGCCATCAAGTGTATTTTTGTAGGATACTCTTCCTCTAAGAAGGGTTTTAAATGTTTCAATCAAGTGAAAAGAAATTTGTATATATCAAGAGATGTGATTTTTTTTGAAAATGAACCATATTTTCAGCATCCTAATGAGGGGGAGAACCGACTAGAGATGCCACGCCTCAACTTGAATCCCATTCTACCAATTTCCTGAGAGCTATATTGAGTTTTTCCCCCTTAATGAACTGGGTGATTCAATTAACCAAGAATTTGGTCCTGCTTCAGATATTGTTGCTCCTCTTACAGAACCAAACCCAGAACCTATATTTGTGTACAACCTAGTTCAAGAAGTCGGTAATCCTAGGAGATCATCTCGACACACTATGCCTCCAATTAGACTTAGTGACTACTATTCCTATAGTGTCACCAAAGCACCTACTACCCATTCTATCAAAAACGTGTTTGACCTCTCTAAACTATCCATTCCTTATCGGATATACCTGGGCAGGCTAAGGTACTTCCTTGGCATTGAAGTGGTGCATTCTAATAAAGAATTTTTTTGTATGTCAACAAAAATACACTTTTGATCTCCTAAGAGATACTGGAGTGATTGGGGCGAAGGCAACAAATACTCCTCTCAAAGCCAACTGCAAACTAAGGAAAAATGATGGAGAAATGGTCACTAATATAGAGAGTTTTCAACGTCTTATGGGAAAATTAATATATCTGACTATTACACGTCCTGATATCACATATGTTTTAAGTGTAATCAGTCAGTTGATGCATCAACTTCGATCGACTCATGTTGAAGTAGCTCACAGAATTCTCTGATATCTTAAAGGCAACCCAGACAAGGGAGTTCTTATGAAAAGAAATGGAAACCTTGATATTGTGGGATTTACCGATGCAGATTGGGTGAACTCCCTAATGATAGAAGATCTACTATTGGGTTCTGCTCATTTGTTGGTAGCAATCTGGTGACTTGGAAGAGTAAGAAACAGTCTGTTGTTGCTAGGTCCAGTGTCGAAGTTGAATATCGTGTCATGGTTTCATGCACATGTGAGCACATTTGGATTAAAGCTCTTATTATTGATATGGGCATAATAATTTCTCAACCGATGGAGCTGAAGTGTGACAACATGGCCGCTATATACATTGGTGCTGATCCAGTATTTCATGAAAGAACCAAACACATTGAAGTCGATTGTCATTTTGTGAGAGAGAAGATTCAGGCTAAAGAGGTTTACACGTCATATGTGGAAAGCCAAGAGCAGTTAGCTGACATCTTTACTAAGTCTCTAAGCCGAGAAAAACATCACAAGTTAAGCTGCAAGTTGGGACAGATTGACATCAATGCACTAACTTGAGGGGGAGAATGTTATCGTTATTAGAGATAAGGGGATCCTTCAGCAAATCGCCCTTCCCTTCCCTTCAGCAAATCGCTACTCGATTTGTGGTGTTTTTCAGCAAATCGCTACGCGGTTTGAGGTGTCCGTCAGCAAATCGCTATGCGGTTTTGAGGTGTCCGTCAATAAATATTGTTATGGTATAGATTCAGTTTCCAAAAAATGTGGAGCCAGAATAGGCAACTGCATCATGCAAGATTATTGTGTCCTGGGTTGTTTCCTCTTTTCTCTAGATAGAGATATCCTCTATCTCGAGCAATTGCTATCGTTGTTGTTGCTAGTTTTCTATATATCTTGTAACCAACAATTGGTAAATTGAATCTGAAACAGAGTGACTGTTTTTTCCCGTAGATGTAGGCTGAACAACCAAACCACGTTAACCTGTGCTCTTCATGTGTATCGTTACATTCTTTTAACATTGTTACCGGTCATGAGAACCTTAAGGGAGTGTTGCTGGGCTATTAAAGATTTCTACAGTGTTGCAAATCTACTGGACGTGTAGCGAACAAAAATTTGCAGTGGCCGACACCAGGGAGAACTCGTCTAATTGTGCAGTAGGTGAGTGAAAACAGAAAAAACAAGCCTGCCTCGAACAGATTGACTTGATGAACTTGCCATGAACAGGTCTAACACTATGAAGGTGCTTTGCGCCTGAACAGCCCGATGATGATTGTAGAAGACGTTGAGTGAACAAGGGAGCAAAAGAGCAGCAACAGGGAGTCGGCTATGCGAGTTCTCCCAGAAAATGACTTGAAAGCAAAACTTGACCTCAGTTATGCCCTTTGTTGGTGATAAACCAGAGTGAAAACGAGCCTTGCATCGTCCAGGTATCACCACGCTTTGATACAATAAGAAGAGCGTTTCCCAGAAGAAATAATATGGTGTGTTGTTTTATTTTGATCAAAGAATAAATAAATACAAAATAACACGCCTTCTGTTACGGGGATGCATATCTATACAATGCTAAATTTACAGTCAGTTACAAAACGGGTTAGATGAGATATGATGACCACATTTGATGCTGGAGATAATCGTAGGAGCTCAACATTTGATGCTGGAGATAATCGTGGGAGCTTCACATTTGATGTTGGTCACCGTTACCTTAAGCTGGATGGAATCCCATGATTTGCAGGACAGATATGCGAGCTGGCTGGAGGTTGGCTAACAGATGATGTTCTACGATGGACCGATCTCTTAACTCTAAGATGTTAAGTCAGGTGAAGTGGGAGAGAGCATAATTTATTTGCATGAGACTTGTGGAATCAAGAAATTGATTGAACTCCTCAACTCCTACGTGAAGGTTGAGCCCCAATGTTTAAACATGATGTGGGTGACATTCCAATCACTTATTGCCAACCATGGAGAGTCTACTAGGTGGTTTTGAAGGTCTTGTCACATTTAACGACGGTCAAGGTATGAGTTCTATCCATACACTCTTGAAATGAGGATGATAGAATAAAAAATGTGTAAGGCTTAGGCAAGTTTTTCAATCTTCATAGCATGAATCACATTGCCAAGATTGTAATAGAATAAAAAAATGTATACTTATCTATTGAAATGAATAGAGAACTAAATAAATAAATTAACAAATTCATCTAAAAAGTATTTTTTTAACTCGAGGGTCTGTTTGGCTTTTTTAAGATCTTTTTTGTTAGGCAGCACCTCTATTGAGGTGGGAGGATTGTTGCAGTGATTCCAGCAGCACTTCCGCGTGGGTAAAGTTGTTGTTATGATCGCTCCAGCAGCACCTCCCCATAGGTAGGGCAGTTCAAGAGAGAAGCATATGGCAGACTTAAACTCGTTTTCTCTATAGTCAGCTTTCGGGGAAGACCCTGAGGACGAAATACCTTCCATAATGCTCGACTATGAACCCTGGGCCAGTTGCTGGAGAGTGAAATCATAGGCTATGAGAAGCATATCTTCCCTCTCAGGGAGGGGACGGAACTCGCTAGCAGAATGGTTCTTCGTATTTTCTTTTAGAAAATGAGAGCCCCCTACTTGTTTGATGGTGTTACGTACAAGGGTGGTCCTCATGTCTGTCTGCCATTTCTCTGTCCAACTGATATGCATGAGTTCATAATTTGTAAATGGAAAGACTATTTAGAACCTTTTTTTTTCATATTTAATGTGGAATCCCACTACCAGTCCGGAGACATAGTCGCCGGCCAGGGGCTGAAAATGCCAGGGATGAGTGCCCCCATCCCCGGGCCTATGCTTGCTTTGGCTTATGCAAAGGGGTGGCACCCACGGGAATCGAACCCCCATTGCCAGTCTGATAGCCGAAGCCCTCTTCAACTACGCTAACCCCTTTGGGGTAATGCGTACTTTGAATTTACTATGTGCCTATTGAACATCAAAGCTTAAGGGCTCTTCCCCCCATTAGTCGCTTTGAAACTGAGAGCTTGAAATGGATCAGCAACCCAGTAACAAACAATGCCAACCCTTTCAATAGTCCCCACTTGAGCATATTACCAGTCAATCTGCACTGTCCACAAGGAAAGTTCATGATCGAGAAATGCTACATCTCGAGGTTAGAGTGATGTCCAACTGGTATTTCAAATACAGTGGAACAATAAAACAAAACCCAAAACCAACAACTTTGATCATGTTTGGCACTGTTGCACAAACCAAGAAATGGTCAAGCACAAAGTTGGGGGATATGTGAAGACTAAAATATGTCAGGCAGATTAAATGAGAAGGCAAGAGAGTCATATAACACAGGCGCAACTTATCTCAAGGTAGCTAAATATGATTCATGGTTAAAAACAAATTAAACAAAGCTTTATATTAAGCATCTTCGACGAAATATCAAAGAAGACAAAAACAAGCAGAGAGAGAGAGCATGATTTCTGCTTCCTTCGAATATGTAAACAATAATGGCATTAAATACATTTCAAAATACCCAAACAGAAAATAATGTGGTAGAGCTATCTAGCACTACAGACCCTCTCCATGCATGTTTATTCTTTCTTTCCAACTAATATTCGGCATCCTTCTAGATGGCTCTACCAATATTCAAGGCTGATTGGAAGGGCACCACATTTTTTGATTTAAGAACATATGAAAATGTCGCTGATCAGAAAACACCGCCATTGGCACAGAAAGCCTAGAAATCTTTTTGTGTTTGTGCTTCAGCTCTCCGTTTTGCCTGCAATGTGAGCCGCATCTCTCGCTCCCGCTCAAACTCTCTAAAATCAGTTCTTTCTAGAAATGACACCTTATCAAGGTACTGGTTTGAGCTCTTCTTGTATGCTAAAAGCTCCTCATCTAATCCTTTGTTTTCTTCCTTAAACTCTCCCCAATCTTTCTTAGTCTTGTCTAAGACGCTGAGTTTTGTTTTTTTCTTTATTTGCTCAAGAATGGTGTCTAGCCCAGATGACGGAGTTGCTGAAGTGTTCAACTTGTCAGCTGCTTCCTTCGAGTCTGCCTCAACAAGCTTCTTTACCTCAATCTCCTCTCCAGCAAATTTCCGAACCTCAGTGATCTACATCATATGCTAGCAATCAGACACAAACAGCTAACCACAAGGGGGGAGGGGGAGGGGGAGGGGGAGGGGATGGTGCATGTGGTGGAGCGGCAAAAGGAATTTTTCTTTATGGTTATTGAGAAATTGATAATACTAATCTTTAAACTTTAGGCAACAAGTGATATTTCGGTTAAAATAATTATGGGTACTGGAGTTAAACTTCTCAAGATCCAGGCAGCAGCACACAGACATGCAAAGAAAAAGATCTTCAAGAGAAAAGGAAAATCAGTTGGTGGTTTATATAGTTGCATTTTAAACAAAAGCCATCCAGTGATGCGTCATGTTGCCACATGTAAACTTGTTCCAGCAGTTTTCTATAAGTGTCCTAGATTGTTTCATTAATCCCAATAAATTTGCTAACACATGACAAGTGCTCTCAGCTAAAATGCAAAATGTGGTCTCTCATGATCATATGACACGTGAAATTTAAGAGGAAACTAGTTTCAGCTTTTTACAAAATTGACCAATTGTTTGGGGATCAAGAATCCTTTAATACAGAAATCAACATCCAAGATCCATACCTCTACTTTACCAGTAGCTGTAGCTGCAGTGACATCCTTGACGGCAGCCAGAGCAGCAGCAACAAGCCTCTTGGCCTCATCACTGGTGCCATTCTTTGCTGCAGTCTTTGGAATAGGTGGTTCATCCTTATCAGTCATTGCTTTCTTCGGTACCAGGCCAAGAGTTGTCATCCAATTCTACAAACAAATGCACGTATAAACATGAAGATTATCATCACCAACATAGAAGTGACTGCTAATAACCTGAAACCACCCTTACATGAGATGTTTTTACCGTAGGCTGATTTGGTGCAGGCCTGGACTTGTGAAGGAAGGATGTAGGCACCTTAACAGATCTGTTCCCATTCATCTGCTCCCAAATGGCATTGATCCGTGCTTTTCTTTCTGCAACAGTCATATAATAGGGGAAATAAATAATGAATAAACATAAGCAAATCTGCTTGGGCTAAACTCAATACATCATGCATTGAGGATACACTTGAGTTTGCACGCATGTAAATGTGTGTGTGAGCTCCTGTGTAGAGAGAGAGAGAGAGAGAGAGAGAGAGAGAGAGAGAGAGAGAGAGAGAGAGAGAGAGATGTCATGAAACCAGACACCATAAGAGATATTTTAGATTGGAATCTCATTCAAACAGCCACCCAATCATGTGTCTTTCAGTGAATTTGTTGAATTCACAGTAGATACTATTAAGCAATGAAGTTATTTGCTTTATGAGCTTAGGATAACTGCACCTTCTAGAATTAAGATCCGCTACCAACTTTAAAAGATCAGGAATAAATTGTCAATCACTTACCATTGCTAAATATAAACTACTCATGTCCAGCTTGTGAATAACAAGTTAAAAATGTCAATTTCATTGGAAATCAAGCCAAAAGCATAGAAATTCATTCAATGACAAGGATGCAGTTATATATGGACCAACAGGTAAAATATTTTTTCCATTTAAAATATGAAAAGAAAAAGAAATTGTTAAAAAATAAAAACATGGGAGAACTTCATCAGACTGTGAATATAATTAATCAGATCTACAAGAGGATCAACAGCAGATTCAGCATCTAGAAGAACATGGAACAGAACACACCATTTTCTAGTTGCTCATCTGGAACAGTGGTTGCTTTAGCTTCTTCCATGTTTTTCAAATGAATCTGATATTTCCAACTTGAACGCTCTGCATGTATCACACACAGAAGAGCACACAAAAAATCAAACAATATTATCACTTCCAGCCTAACAGTAAATTTAATTCACTTTGTATGAAACATCAACTCAGAAAGTAGTGCAGATCATGATCTTCACAACCTAACTGAAGTACTGTGCTACCATAGTGTCGAAATAAGCTTCAGGGAACAAAAAGGTGTCACATTCGAAAGGAAATGTTCACCAAAGGTTAAGAGAGAGAGAGAGAGAGAGAGAGAGAGAGAGAGAGAGAGAGAGAGAGAGAGAGAGAGAGAGAGAGAGAGAGAACTATATTTGAACAATCACCACAAAGGTTGCCTAAATTTCATTTCTGATAGTGGTAAGCCGATACCTTTATCTTTGCAATACGGTAAAGACCATCCTATTCATGTAAAATTTCATTGATGCATCAGTAGGAAAACACTATCTTAAGTTCTTAAACAGGTTCTCAAGTTCTATCCCCTTGGGGGCCATCCCCTCCATATCTTGAATGCCATAAAGAAGAAGAAATAGGGAAAAAAAAGGTAGGATCATGAAACTTAAAAAGGACTCTCATACACTTGCAAGTTGAAACTTTGATTGCAAGTCACCACACAAAAGAGGAGAATCTGGTAGCCATCTTTGGGACACCCTCATTTTGGTACCAAAGACAGAGCTTCAGCACATTCAAACCCAGAAACTATGTCACATGGACACTTCATCTAAGCTTAAGTGTCAGCGTTGGACACTTCCTGACACCGACACTGACACTCCTGAACATGGCAGCGACACGCCGTTTTTAAAATTAGAAGTGTCCAAAATTTTGGACAGCCGTGTCGGGTGTCTGACACCTTGAATTGCGTTTTGACACGCTGTGTCGAAGGACTGTTCATACGAGTGTCCAGTTTATTGCATAAAGGATAAGGGTGTCCAACTTTATGGGCACTTGTTAAACAAAGAAGTGTCGACTATTCTAAGGGGTGGAAGATACTTACCTGGAAAGTATTGACACTCTTATTAATCTTAATGATCTGTTTTTTACTATTTGTACTTACAATCTTACATGTTTATAAAATTGTAAATGATCAAGGATCAAATTACAAGAATGTGAATTTTATATTTTATGATTTTGTTTGCATAATTCTTTAAATCGCTTATATATATATATATATATATATAGCCATGTCAAAGTATTTTGTTGTTTAAGGACCGTCGTGTCTGACACTTCCCGTGACAACAGTATAAGTGTCTAAGTAACATAGCCCAGAATTTATTGGATACTCAAGATGATTTAGTGGATACTCAAGATGGCTCAAGCCCATACTTCATACCTTTTCCAATCAACTCATTCCAGCCTAGTCCTATTATATCATACCTTTTCCGATCAACTCATTCCAGCCTAGTCCTATTATAAGGCTTGAGAATGACTTTTCACCAAGTCCAATAGGAACTTGTGGGTAACACAAACACAATTTAATGCAGTGCACTGTCCACCACAAACAAGTATATATGCAATTATGCATATGTTAGCACCTCCATGGCACAGTATTGTCACAAAAACCCATTGCTTATCCTTCATGGTAGTATCAGAGGAACACAAAAATTTAGACTTCACGGCATGCATGAACACGGACCTCGGAAACACCAAAGTGGATGGAAATGGTCCAAATTGTGTTGGACACAACTAATGTCATATCCAATCAAGTCAAACATCCATCCTTTACAGGAAGGATACCAACTAACCTTACTTTAACCCATCTGATTTAGGTATTAGTCAAGCTGACCTAGGCCCAATCAGGTTAACCATTATATCAGTTGTAACAAATAACTGAGCTACTCTGAATGTCGATATCCTCAATCTCATGGGGAACACTAATGGATATGTTGGACTACAAGAATACATTGAAGCAGCAGAGAATTCAATTCAACCCAAAAGAACAAAAATAGATAAGTAAACTTATCAAACAGCCACTCAAGATTTCTCAATCTCTCGCCCTTTTCTCACTTTCTACACTAATCGAACAATCTATATGACAAGATTTTCATGGGCATTGTATGTCATCATGAAACATCTCTAGGGGCCATAGTCTTCGTGGTAGTAACTCTTAATCAATTTCCTCTAAATTCTAAACCCAAGCACAAGGACGGTTTAAACATACCAAATCTTCAACTAGGTGTTTCTATCGAGTTTATTTTCTGGGTTTTGATTGATGGGATCACCAACACAACAAAAAGAAAGACTTGCCACTAGATTTCGATAGTGTAGAGGATAAGAATTAAGAAAAGTAGAAATATACGATCCCCACGTCATGTGTTGCGCCTACCAATAAGAAGAAGAAGAAGAATAAGCGAAAAGGGCTCGATCTTGCGGCATGTTTGAGCACATCCGCACGAGTTCCTTCACCTATTTCGCCTCCGCGCAGAGAGAGAGAGAGAGAGAGAGAGAGAGAGAGAGAGAGAGAGAGACTAATATAGGGTTTCATTGAAGCACCTCAGCTAGAAGTCGCAAGGCTCTCCGGCAGAGACTGCCTTGCTTGGCTGGAAATTCTCCGTCGCCGGAGGATGCCGCCCCTCCAACTGGCTGAACTCGCCGGAAGTTCGCCGGCGGTCTTCAACGAGGGAAGCGTGAAACCAGGAACTCGCCCGCCGACGGTGGGTAATAAAAAGTCACTTCTATCCCCTTTTTTATTTTTTGTTCGAGACGTTGCATAAAGTTATCAGCTATTTATAGGAACACCCCAAACCTTTTCAATATTACACTTAAGCGCCTTATTTTTCGGGGTAGATAGAAGGCCGACCCGACCCATATCCGCTATGGCTGGTCTGAGCCGACGTCGTCCCTAACCCGCACAAACCCTAACCCAGTCCCTGATGGGATCAGATTTGGCCCTGGTCTCATCAAGTTAAGGTCAGTTCCTAGTGGTCAGACCTTCAAATCTGATTGATACCAAGCATTATCAGTAAGCCCCAAGGGGTAAAAGTACAAACACCACGCAGAATCAAAACATAGATTAAAGATCCAATATGATCGGATGTACCCATATCCGAAAACAATGTGCCAGATGATATAATGATGAACTTTTTGTAATTGTTAAGTATTACTTAAAAAGGACATTTAACTGTGAACATGGTTTTGACCTTCTATGTTACGGTCAACGTAAGCTGTGTCCAAGCCCCACCCCGACTCAACTTATGTGTCGTATCATGCTCAGAGGACCCTGACTAATGTTTTGGCGTGTCATGGTACATGACACGAATTTATCACCTTTTTTTAAATTCCTGATACCACCTTTTTTTTTTTAAATTCGTGATACAATCCCAAGTTTTTCAGC
This sequence comes from Nuphar pumila, assembly GCF_984573655.1. Classification (NCBI taxonomy): domain Eukaryota; kingdom Viridiplantae; phylum Streptophyta; class Magnoliopsida; order Nymphaeales; family Nymphaeaceae; genus Nuphar; species Nuphar pumila. Next base: position 77,378,282 of record NC_143263.1, on the reverse strand, counting down.
CACCACTAGTGGGAATGAAGATTCCCTGCCTTCAGTCCAACGGCACAGGCTTGAGCTTGGCTGGTGGCTCTCTTTGGAGGTCGCCCAAGGGTGTTCCCTTGTGAACTGAGGTGATAGCCTATTGCACAAGCCTTTGGAACAGCATAGTTCAACTTGGGCTGAGTTCCATCTTTGTGAGGTCCTATCGCACACAACCAATGGGAGCTCCGCTTGTCTGGCGGGATGTGCCAAACTTTATTTATCACTGGCCGAAAGTGGCGTACTTGTGTATGCATTGTGGTGAGGCATATGTGACACGCACATTGTTTAGTGGAAAATCCATGTCTTGCCTATGGCATGCGGTGGCGGTATGAGGCAACACAACATTGCTCGCTCAAAAAGCAAGTCTTAGTGTGTGCATTACTTCTCAAGTGTATCTATTCAACTCCATGTTTTATGTTACGAGCCACCTACAGTCTTGTGTCATAATTCAGGGGTGCTACAATACCTGCACTTCGTCTCAACTTCGTGTTATCAAAAGGAGAACATTCATGGGAAATTCATGTGCCACAATCAAGTATACTTCCGCGCAATTATATGTAAAGAACACATTCATGAGGTCAGAACACGAAAATAAGCTACTTCATCTATAGGTGTCATGTTGGTGCTTACGCAAACTCGCCCAAACTTTAGGGTTGTGTATCTTCATGCACGTTGAGAATTATTAAGCCAAGATCAAAATTTTGTCAACACATTCATATGTGAGGAAGACCTTGGTGTGATCGTTTTTGCGAAATGCAAAGTCTACATTTGGAAACACAATTAGGAACAAAACTTCAGCATTCTCAAAGGATATTATGGTTACTCCTATTGGCAGGGGTCAACGTCCATAACCCCTATATACAAGATCTTTCTCTTAGACTCGTTTTGGTGCACCCATTGTGCGGTCTTGAGTAAACAACCCTTATGTCTCGTGAGTAGCACATCAAAGTGAATTGAGGTACTCACGAATATGCATATTTCTCATGAACATTTCAAGTATGCACGGGGTCCACTCTTGTCGCCCGCCTTGCCACCCAACCTCGCACCCTTGCGAGGGACTCGACAAGTGTATGTCGAACATTGATAATTCCTCTTGGCTAGGGAATTTTACTGTCATACTAACAAGTAACTTATGTTGAGGGCCAAAAGATTTTCTCCATCATAGTGAAAAGTTCTTTGTGAGGAGCGTGTTATGCTCCGTATAATCCACAGGTCTCAAAATATAATATACCTTTCGTTCGGTGCATTTCGAGAACTCAATGCTCAATTAAATGTTCGTAATACTCATTCAGACATGTAGCTGACTCTATGATCATGCATAATATTTGCATTTTAATAATCATTATGTATGCATGATCCATGTTAAAATTATTATAAAAAACCATTTTTATCGTTAGTTTTGCGAAAGCGCATTTAATTGAATTTTATCAGAAAATCGGGTTTTTCAAAGCTTTCCCCGCAGTTTTAGTGTTTTTATTAGATTTAGATTTTCTTAATTGTAGTTCAATTAGTTTAGGCTTGTATTAGCTAAATTTTAATTAGCTTAATAAGTTTTGATTTTTAGAAAAACATGTTTTTCATAAGAGACCTTGTTTTAAAAATTAGCAAAAATCTTTGGACTCTTTTTGAAAAACCTGTTTTAACCTAATTAAATCATTAAAAACTCATCTTTTCCAGCCATGGAGGTTGTTTTTCCAGTAGCCTTCTTGCTTTCCCTCCTTCTTGCCTCTCTCTTCTCTCTCTCCCTTGCTTCTCCTCTCTCTTTTGCCGATTTCTTTCTCTCTTACTCTCTTCTTCTTCTTCTCTCTCTTTTTCTTCAAGCTTCGAACTCTTTCGTCATCAGCAACTTCTTCTTTGTCGGAGCAGCGTGGATGCAGCTGGATCAACCATCTTCTCTTCTCAATCCCTCCATCGGAGGCGAACCACGGTTTGCCTTTTCTCCTCCTCTTTACTATTTTTTTCTGCATTTAAATTAGTTTTGTTTATTTTATTTTATTTTATTTTATTTTATTTTGTAGAACACTTGAGTCATAATTCATCGTTGCATGTAGTTTAGGTTGATTTGTATATTTGCTGCATTTAGTTTAATTAGATTCATATCCTGTTTTTTTTATAGCATATAGCGTTTGGTTTTGCACGATCTAATTGAGTTTTCAGTTTAAGTTTAGTTTTTCATACCTTGCTGCATCACTTTATACGTGAAGAACAAACAGACCTGTCATTGTTGACAGATTTTCTCGTTCTTAAGATCTGGTGAAAATTTGATCAGAACTAAGAGCTGAATCACGCAGTGCCACACAGATCAAGTATAAATCGGATTTAGCATGTTTAACGTTGAATCGGTATGGATTCCTTGAAATCAACGTAATTGAGGCCAAGTTTTGATTCAGCAAGTATGTTGTAGCGTTTAATTTCATTAATTGCTGCATGACTTGTTTATCTTATGTTTTTTTTATTAGGTTAGTTAAATCTTTTTAGTTTGTCATATAGTTAACGTATTCTCTTTTTTTGTCTTATATGAGCTAATGTAAAGTCAAACTGAAAGTATTAAAGTAGTATCCCTTTAGATTAGCATGCTTTTATTCCATAGTTTTAACGTATGTCACTTTATTTGTTTAGGATTAGTTAGATTAACTTAGGTGGTTTATATTATTTAGTTTTCTTTTGTCACGTTCTTTCATTAGTATGCTTGAATTTGTTACACGTTAATTGCTTTCACGTTTTTGGTTATTAGTTGTCATGTTATTTTATTTCATGTTCTTTCATTAGTTGTCACATTCTTTGGTCACGATATTTTCTTTCACGTTCTTCAATAGATTAAAGTTGTTTAGGATTCCATCAAGTAATTAGTGGGTGAGTTTAGTTGCTAGTTAGTTTCACAATTTGTTACAGGGTTATTGTAGTTAGTTATGCTGTTTTGTTTTCTAGTATAGTTAGTCTGTTTAGTTTTCTTCGTTTTCTGTTGTGGTTCGCTTTTGATTTTTGCAGGGAAGCGTTGGAAAGTGCGGTAGAACCCTTTTTGTACTCTCAAAGTACCCTTTGAGGTTCCCTTAAGCCCTCAGAAGTACCTTCAGGGAGCCCTCAGAGGGACCACAAAAAGATATGCAAATAAGAAAAGCAGAAGAAGGGAACACACGGGAACAAGAACTCAAGCACTGAAGACACCTTTCTTTTAGTTTTAGATTAGGTTTTCATTTTAAATTCAATTCAATTATTGGGTCTGTAATAAAACCATTTATTTATTTTGTTTAAGCCCTCTGCATAGGACAACACTCCCTTAATTAGTTAATTATTTAATTAAATTTTTTTATTTTGGCGATAAAGAGTAGTTTAGCTTGTGTGTTTGAATACAAGTATCTCCCGTTCCTTGAGTTCGACCCGGACTCCACCACTCGTGCGAGCCGGTTTTTATTATTTGGTGTCTGGCTTTCACACTAGTTTTTATCAAAAATATTATTTTAAAAATTGTTTTCATAAAACTCACACCAAATTTTTGGCGCTGTTGTCGGGGAACGGTGAAATACGAGTATTCACTTTATTGCCTAGTATTTGTTTTGCATTTAGGATTAGAACCACGTGTGTGCATATCATAGAGACGAGCTTACTTTTCTGCACAGCCCACCTACTAGGATTCCCTTAGAGGTGATTGTGTACGATTGATACCGTACACATAGATTTTATATTTTCTTTGCATAATCCCTAAATGTGTGCAACTGTGTGGTGTTTGTTTAGTTTTTATTGTTTTTTTTTTAGTTTACTCGTTTTGTGGTTTGCGTGGTTTGGCCGCTAACGCGTTAGTTAGGTAAAAAACCCAAAAGTTAGGACGTGTGCTACACCGGTCTACTCCAAGGTGTACGCAATGGCTGTTGATCATCATTTGATCCATCCTTTGAGGGAGTACTTCATGCCAAATACGTATACTCTCGCCTCCTGCATCACGAGACCTGATATAGGAGTAAGTCATTTTGAGATTAAGGCCAGCGTTATGCTACATTCATTTTATGGCCTTAGCAATGAAGACTCCTACCATCATCTCGATGAATTCTTTGAGATTTGCTCTATTGTGCGAATCAATAACTTTGGAGATGACGCATTAAGGTTAACGTTGTTTTTGTTCTCCCTTAAAGATAAAGCCAAGCATTGGCTAAAGACTCTTGAGACAGTTCAGATTACCACTTGGGAAGTAATGCAATGCGAATTCCTTAAAAAGTACTTCTCAATTGGTAAGACGAATCAGTTTCGCAAAGCCATCACCAGTTTTTCATATATTGAGGGAGAACAATTTCACGAAACTTGGAAGAGGATGAAGGATCTTCTCCGCAAGTGTCACCACCACCAGGTGCCTCGCTGAGAACTAGTGCAATATTTGTATGACGGTCTTACTGAGAAGAACCGTCAAATGGTTGATTCGTCGTGTGGGGGCGCTTTTATGCTCAAGAGTGAGGACGAGGCTTGGTCTTTATTTGAGACCTTGAGTGACAACATGATGCATCATGCCTTGTCTTTACGGGTCGATAGGACCACATCTGTGCCTAGTGGTCCTAGGAAAGTTGGGATTTTCGAAGTAGGGTCCGAGCGAGATTTGCAAACCAAGGTCGACCTGTTGACTAGAAAATTAGATCAATTCCTAGCAAATTCTTCGTGAAGTTCAGTAGGAAGAGTGTGTGAGCTATGTGCTAGCCCTACACACTGTGCTTTTAATTGTCCGGCAGCATCGCTATATTCTGAATTCGTTTAGGAGCAGGTGAATGCTGGCCAAGGTTTCGCTGGGCTCAAGCCTGATTCATTTGCACCCTCATATAACCCAAGATGGTGAAACCACCACATCAGTCCACCCCATCAGCCCTCCCAGACACAACATAGACTAAGTAACACAAAGTTACTCGTGTTTCATAGATTCACAGGTCCACACCCAGTATAGTCTGCATTCTCCTTAGGAGCCTACATCGCGCATATCATTTCAGGAGAAGATATTAGAGACCTTTTCTGATATTAAGGCCACTATTTGTTCCCACACACAGTCAATAGTCAAGCTAGAGACTCAAATGAGACAATTGGCTCAGGCCTTCAGCAGGCAAAGCGAGGGGGGCCTATCTAGTCAGTCTGTTGTCAACCCAAAGGGAAATGATCCCATGTCATTTGACCTACACCCCACAGATTCACATCCTGCGCAGGTCAAATATGTTACATCCCTTAGGAAGGGGAAGGCGGGTCACCCCATTCAGGAATCGATTCATGAACCCAATGTCATACTCACTGATGAGTCAATCTCCTCCATTAGGCCCAAGGAGAAGGGGCAAGACCCACAACTTCTACAGTCATCATATATTCACCGAGCCCCAGTCTCTCAGGCATTCAGACCGTCGATTGCTTTTAGCAAGCAAGAGGTGCAGATGCAAATGCAAAAGATGCTTGACCTAGTCAAGCAGGATCATGACCACCACTTGTTTGAGGTTGCATATATCGATAGTGGATCGGTCCTAGACTCTCTTTTTGAGAGTAGTCTCCCAGAAGAGACTAACCTCTGTTCTTCCTGTAGCAAGAGTCATGATATTATTTTTAGGGGTCGAGTGGGCGGGAATACAGTGTGCAGTGTCACAGATGACACTCTTTTTCATAGAGAGCCTGATTGAGCGAGACTTCATGTCCATTGATCTCATGGACGATGAAGGATTCTTCCAGAGATCTGTCTGGTTGAGGACGTAAAACTTAGCGCTTTATGGGAGGCAACCCATATTTGTGATGTACCATTAGTAGCTTTAACACTTTTCTATTTTTTTTAGATAGTTCTTCTTCATGAGCATCAAGCCTAGATCATGTATGCATTGTATTTTTTTGCATATTTCTATGAGTTATGAACTGTGAGACAGGTGAAACCTAGGCAAACTCATTCATATGTCATATCAGGTAAGATTCCACAAAGTGACTCAGGTGACTTCTACTCCTTTTTCTCTCATTTATTTTCGTTTTCATATGCATTTCCTTAGTTTCATACAAGCATGGGGGAGTGCCACTGATGACAGTGTCATTCGAGCATGGGGGAGGGTGTAGTTTGCACACCCAAACTTTTTGTCTTTGTACTTGAATTTTTATGTCAACTAAAAAAAAATTGGGCTTTTAAGGAATGAGTTTGATCTTATATGAATGCTTTACATAATCTAATATTTTTAGAGAATTTTTAGGCCCCACGAATTTTTTTTTCTGACACGGATCTAAAAAATCATGGTTGTTTATGTGGATTTCAAAGAAATGGCGATAGATGCATGTTAGAGTTTATTTTGAATCACAAGTATGAATATGCACAATATTATTTTTAAAAACTAAGCAAATGAACAATATTGCATTTATGAGCTCAAAAAGTGAAAAAGAGCATACGTTTAGCTGTTTGATATCTTCGTACTCCCTAATAGTTGGGCTTAGACACAAGTTGAAGTGTTTGAGTTCTATGTTGAAAAGGATAACCAAGGAAGTCAATTCTTTGTCTACGTTAATATATGTGGCCTATTTTGTTCGAGCAAGTAGAGCCTGAGGGGTGTTTACACCTGGTGCCTTAAAGCCATCTGATTTGGGAGCCACCAACCCGAAAGCCCGTTACATGGACTTTATAGAGAGCCTAATAGATATTGACATTGTACATGACAGAGAAGTAGACTATATGTAAACTATAAAAAATTGAAAGTCTAGTGACTCGAGCAATTAAGTCTGAGGGATACTTTGTATCTGGTGCCCTAAGGTCGTCTGGCTTGGGAGTCATTGACCCAAAGCTCGTTACACGGGTCACGAAAACTGGAAATTTGATATAGTGCTCAATAAAAGAAAAGAAAAAAATTGTGTGAAAAATTGAAAATCAAGAAAAAGAAAAGAGCGAAAAAGATAAAAGCTCACTGCTTAGAAGCAATATTGAGAAAACCTATGCAGAACACATATGAGTAGGGATAAGTAAATAATAACATGTATGTGTGTGAATTTTTGAGACTGAAACATAAATGATAATGCTATTTAGAATAGTGAAATAAAATATTTTATTCTGTGGTGGCAGGTAAAATACTCTAATCATGTTTTGATAATGTAATGACATGAAATATTTATGAAAATAAACTCCTCAATTGCCTAATGCTTTGTGTTTTAAAATTTTTATGCATACATGACATAGATGTTTGTGGGTAGCATCACTGCAAACCCTCGCGAGACCTTACTCGTCCACTGGGGTAGCCCAGGGGTTGAAAGGGCTTGTTGCATATGCTAAATACAACCGTGATTCCTACGAAAGTGAGTTAGGTTTTTATTGTGTCTAGTTTAGTATTTTTGTTTTTGCTTCAGTTTGCTCGAGGACTAGCAAACGATAAGCATGGGGGTATTTGATCATGCATAATATTTGCATTTTAATAATCATTATTTATGCATGATCCATGTTAAAATTATTATAAAAAACTATTTTTATCGTTAGTTTTGCGAAACCACATTTAATTGAATTTTATCAGAAAATCGGGTTTTTCAAAGCTTTCCCTGCAGTTTTAGTGTTTTTATTAGATTTAGATTTTCTTCATTGTAGTTCAATTAGTTTAGGCTTGTATTAGCTAAATTTTAATTGGTTTAATAAGTTTTGATTTTTAGAAAAACATGTTTTTCATAAGAGACCTTGTTTTAGAAATTAGCAAAAATCTTTGGACTCTTTTTGAAAAACTTGTTTAACCTAATTAGATCATTAAAAACTCATCTTTTCCAGCCATGGAGGTTGTTTTTCCAGCAGCTTTCTTGCTTCCCCTCCTTCTTGCCTCTCTCTTCTCTCTCTCCCTTGCTTCTCCTCTCTCTTTTGCCGATTTCTTTTTCTCTTACTCTCTTCTTCTTCTCTCTCTTTTTCTTCAAGCATCGAACCCTTTCGTCATCAACAACTTCTTCTTCGTCGGAGCAACGTGGATGCAGCTGGATCAACCATCTTCTCTTCTCAATCCCTCCATCGGAGGCGAACCACGGTTTGCCTTTTCTCCGCCTCTTTACGATTTTTTTTTCTGTATTTAAATTAGTTTTGTTTATTTTATTTTATTTTGTAGAACACGTGAGTCATAATTCATCATTGGATGTAGTTTAGGTTGATTTGTATATTTGCTGCATTTAGTTTAATTAGATTCATATCCTGTTTTTTTTTATAGCATATAGCGTTTGGTTTTGCACGATCTAATTGAGTTTTCAGCTTAAGTTTAGTTTTTCATACCTTGCTGCATCACTTTGTACGTGAAGAACGAACAGACCTGTCATTGTTGACAGATTTGCTCATTCTTAAGATCTGGTGAAAATTCGATCAGAATTAAGAGCTAAATCACGCAGTGCCACACAGATCAAGTATAAATCAGATTTAGCATGTTCAACGTTGAATCAGTACGGATTCCTTGAAATCAGTGTAATTGAGGCCAAGTTTTGATTCAGCAAGTATGCTGCAGCGTTTAATTTCATTAATTGCTGCATGAAGACACCTTTCTTTTAGTTTTAGATTAGGTTTTCATTTTTAATTCAATTCAATTATTGGGTTTGTAATAAAACCATTTATTTATTTTGTTTAAGCCCTCTGCATAGGGCATCACTTCTTTAGTTAGTTAATTATTTTATTAATTCTTTTTATTTTGGCGATAAAGAGTAGTTTAGCTTGTGTGTTTGAATACAAGTATCTCCCGTTCTCTGAGTTCGACCCGGAATCCACCACTCGTGCGAGCCGGTTTTTATTATTTGGTGTCTGGCTTTCACACTAGTTTTTTCAAAAATATTGTTTTAAAAATTGTTTTCATAAAAGTCACACCACTCTACAACCTTCGATTGATCGTGCGCTCATCACAAGAAGGCAACACACCCATCTCTGGTTGGCTTGTAAGCCCATACGCCAAAGACTTTAGCATCGCCCTCCTACTGACCCATTCAACTCTCTTAAGATAATTTCGTTATGCTAAGCATACATGAAATATGCACAGTCACCAATTCACTTTCGTCAAGCTTACATACTACTTGTCTGTGAAACAAGTTGCATGCAGCACGGCCGAAACAGTCCCAAACTTTCTCTTGGCACAAAAAAGAAAGTACAAAGAAAAAGGTCATAACAAGGAGTCTGCCTCTTTGAGGTTGCAACATAGGCGTGCAACTCTAGGAGCATGTGTGGCAATGTACCGGCTGGCAAGAGAGAGAGAGAGGGGGGGGGGGTGGCAGGTGGGTTAAAGGGGCACAGTATTTGGGTTAAGATGGGCACCCTGACCTAAACCCCCTTATTGGGACGTAGGCACGTAGCTCCTCTCCTAGTTGAAAACTCTGATCTATTTTGATTATTCGTATTCTGTAGCATTTAAGGGCGGGCAGATGTAAGTCCATAACTTGTAAGACTCACGATCATACATTTTACTTAATAAGGTTAAGATAATGATTTCAGTACATTTTAAAACACTTTTCACTGTTGTCTAGGAAATTACCCTAAATTGATCTGAAAAAAAACTAAGCTGGTAGCAAGGCCACTGAACCTCTTAAGCCATAAAGACAGATGAAATGTAACGTGGATTGCCTCTTACTTCAGTACTCTTAGATTGATTGAAAAATTCAAGCTATACCAGACCACTCCACTTATTAATCCACAAAGACAAGTGCAACATGATGACTCAATGCGTTCTTCAAATCCCATCGATCAACTTCCCAAAGGGTTAGTTGAACTGCCTTATATCGAACATCCTAGCTAGGTCGCTTTCTGCATCCATGATCTGAGATCCCAGATCGAGGTGGGGCTGGGAAACAACACAAACTGCTTGTAACTCGGCTAATGTTCGGCCCACAAAGAACTTGTTGAGAAATAAGTCAGCAAGTCAAACTTGAACAACAGGTGTTTGGATGAGCTCATATAGGCTCATTATCTAGTAACTAAGCATGCCTGTTTTACATATATTTTATATCATACAACGTAGATGAAAAACAATGAATTCATCTTGTAAATGAGCCCGTTTGAGGCTGACTCAATAGAGTTAGAGTTCACATTCTTATTATTTTAGATTTTGAAAAATGACAGCTCGACTTGACTAGTTTAACTTGAGATCACCATGAGCTCGAGCTCAGCTTAAGGATGAGTCATGCTTGAACATCCTCTGTTCATTTCAATCGATTGGTTTTTTTAGATTCAACTGTTTGTTACCAGCCTTAAATTGAGAACCTATAACTCCCACTGAGGATTAATTTTGGGCAGCAAAAATTGAACCGTATTTTATACATTAAAAAACCAGCCCTCTATGGTGTGCAACTTTGTTTCCACACAACCTTAGGGCACCTTGGTGCAAGTAGGGATGGCAGTGGACCCAGGGAAACCAGGCCCTACCCTGCCCCATCCCGTTTGGATGGGCGATGGAGGATATGAAAGGGGGATAGAGGCAGGGATGAAGGTTAAAATCAAAACCCGTGCAGGGATGAACTTACGCTTTTCCCCGCCTCGCCCCGTCCCCAATCCTTCTTTAGGGATGGCAATGGACCGAGGAAAAATGGAGCCCCACCTCGCCTCGCCCCGTTTGGACCGGGAACGGAGGACATGAAACGAAAACGAAAGCAGGGATGGAGGTTAAAATCAAAACCAGTGTGGAGATGGAAGGCAGGATTTTGACATGGGGCATGGTTGGAGACCATGTCACCCAGCCCCACCCCCGTCCACTACCATCCCTAGGTGCAAGAAAGAGAGTAGTCCTGCGGTGATTGAAAATGGCAGTAGAAAATAACACAGGCCACAATATGCACCAAACCAGTAACGTATTAGCAACATTCTTAAAAGCTAGAAGCCAAATAAAATAATTAACAGCCGTATATAAGATGTGTCAACCAAGCAATGCATCGTGAGAAACCTCCGTGACTTCAAACTGCTGGATTCTCTGATATTGCATGAATTGGCTCTCCCAAAGTATAAATAGAAAATCTGGAATACAAAATGTCATCATGCAAGATTAATTCCTGCGACTTATCTTTCATAAAACAATAATAATAAAAACTAAATCATCATGCACATTAATAGGTCCAAAAGAGGCACACTTAGCTAATACAGAACGCATAAAGCTGTAGCTGCAAAATCTAATAAAGAATGTAAAGCTTATTAATCATACACAGCAGTGTAATGTTTGATATATACATCACTTAAAAAGAAATACGTTCAGAAATGACAATTCAAGTATGCATGCTGTAGGTTGTTAAATCTGATCCCTCATTAAACATGTGCTAGCATCACTCATAGGGTCGACCAACGAAGTAAAAATGTCTGAAGACACCATGCCTATGCACAATAGAAGTTGGCCATGAAAAAACAGTCTAAAAATCACCACCGAGGTGGTATCCCATGTAGTAAAGCAGGGTCCTGTGTCAAGCTGAAGGCCCAGGATCGAATCCCTCTGCCACATGGGGCGGCTGTTTTCTGGTAGGGGTCCACCTAATCCCAGCTTGCCTTTCAAAAAAAAAATCTGAAAATCAACAATACGTGATATGTGCATGTGTGTGTTATCCAGCTGGACTTTCAAAACAAAAATTATGCATTCAACTATCGTTTGCAAAATTAATTCCCAAGCAAATCATAAAACTAAGGGCATATAAACCAATGAAATGATAACCAAATGCTTTGGAGAAAAGAAAGGTTTGAGACAAGTACCGATGGGAATGATCAACCATCCATGCAACATGAGGCAGCTACAATGACCAACGTGATAAAGTAAATGTACCACATGAAATAACTTCGGGATAATTCAGATTCTAATGAGCGTTGTGGAGTTCATTCAGACATCAGTCAGACGATATCATGAATTATTATGGTAGATATATTGAAAGAATTAGTTTGTAATATTCAATAACTTACATTTGAAGCAAAAAAAATGAGGATTAAATGACTCACAGCGACGGCCAAAACCAATGCAAATCCAAAATAGGATACCCACCCTTAGTCATACACAGTAAAGTGTCTCACCCGTGGTTAGTAGGACTCTCGGAATCCCATGAGTCTTCTCTGTGGAACAGCTACTGCTATTGACTCGTTCTGTTTGTGTTAAAAAATATCATGTCCATGGATTTCATTCGTTTGGAAGATTGGTGGATCGTTTACAAATCATGCCAAAGGCAATTAGCATTTACATGTCTCAAGCATAGAAGCTAACATCAACAGAAGTTCTTCAGTCAGTGCTTGTTCCACATAACAGCCCTATTCAGTCTCCATGATTGTAACTCTTTGAGATCACAAGCATGCACATCCTTATAAAAGAGATGCATACAGCAAGCACAGCTCAGCAACTAGGCCAAAAATGCTTAAGGGGATGCAGCAGACTAGCCACCTAAAAGATGAGGCTAGTCACAGCAAAAAGACTTGCAAAAGAAAAGTACCTTCCTTAGATATGCCCCTGATACCGTAGAAAGAAAAAAACAGCACTTTTTCACATAAAATAAAATAAAAATGAAAAGGGCAGAGGGGAACTTCGTTGGTAACATGAACGACACATCATTTCATTGGAACAGCCCCGCATGCTAAAAGAGAAAGAAAATTGCAAGTTTAGAGAACTATGCTTTTATGAAAACATGACAGCCTTTTCACGTGATTCTCACTTGCTTTTCTTTGGGCTGTGTGTTTTACCACAAGAAAACATGACAGCCTTTTTCACTCAATCACCATAAGGTTTCTTTTAGTTATTGCAGCTTTAAATTGATTACATTTATGTTATGAGTATAGCAATTTTTGCAACCATAAAAAGAAAACCATAAGGGTGTAACTAGAAAACTAAGCAAATACTTGGCATACCCTTTTGTGTTGGAATCAAGTGGCAAACCTAGCCTTGTTCAAAGTAGACAGCCTAACCATTTAGGTACTATCATGTATAGAGTTAACCTTTTGAGTACCATCGGGTACAACGTTTAACTTGAAAACAATCAGGTTACATCCCATAAATTATCTACAACTAACCAATCAAACAACACGGATCTAGTAACCAAGAAATGCCATCGCCAAAGCAATTTAGTCTGATCCATACAAAATGACCCCAAATCCAAACTCCATATAACCTACCAATGGTTAATGCTAACTCCATTAATAAAGGTAAAGCAAATAAGATTCTTCTTTCAAAAATGTCAGCTACTAGCCTAGTCAAGGAATAAAAAACTGAAAAGATCCATTCAAGGTGATCGCTACTCACGGAGCAACCAAAAATAAACAATTAAAAATATTTTGTCGTGTAAATCCAGAGATGTAAATTTTCAAATAAAAACTATTTTTTAATTTATTTATCCGTAGAAGAATGCCAAAGTCCATTATAAGAAATACCAGTTCTTCAGGTGAGTACCTATATGGACATTCACTAATTTTATTTACCATGTCAGTAATTCCTACAAAAGCACATTTACGGCTTGTTGCTCTGAGTCAAAACAAATTACATCAGCTTCATTAACTTTCACTTGCATGTCCAAATTCGTGGCATGTAACACCTAGCTTGTTATGACATTGTCCCTTACATTTTAACGTGATCAGAAGAATCTTCATCAATATCATGGTTCCGCTCCATCGCATGCTTGCAATCCTTAAAACACAAAGGAAAAGCACATGAACTAAAATTTCACATTGAAACAGAATGTATTAAAGATAGCATATCACTACATAAGCATTACCAATATGATGCTAAAACATAGATCCTTGGAAACCATTTTTTACCAACATAAACTTGCAAAACCAAGAAAGATCAACATAATATTGTTACAATAGAATCTAAAGAAAATCTGATAAAGTATTACAAGCATAGATGCCATAGGCAAAATACCAATCTGGAACCAGAAGGTTTGGAGACAAACAAAAACTAAAAGGGCTTGAATATCTTTTTCTGATAGGCATACTGGAGTTTTGGCAGAACCCTACCTGTATATATATATTAACAAAAAAAAGGCGCTACAAGTATACACAAAGCAGTTCTTATATAAGGTAGCCAATCTGGGGACTCATTCTCCCAGTGGGCAGCTTACCTTGCCTGATGCCTTTTGAGCCAAGGCAAGGCTTTAGCAAGAGCATAGAATAGAAGCCCTTGTTGAAACTAGTGAACAGAGAAAATGGCATCAAATTTGTTACCCAGAAAAAAACATATCATCGTCCACAAATAAGTTCTCTGAGCATTTTAGATATCAAATATTATATACAACAATGGGATATCCAAGTGAAACCTTTAACAAAAAAACACAAACACACACGAAGGGTCATAAAGAAGCCCAAAATCACAAAGTCATATGCAGCCTCTAGAATGCCGGAGCGAGTGATTATTTAAGTACGAAGCAACTACTGAAACACCACTCTAGAGAAAAACAAATAATCATTTCATCATTTGGTAGTATTCTGATTGAAGAGGGATGAGTAGAATGAATAAGGTAACAGTATCCATACCCACTTTAATCATCTTATGGGACCATTGTTGTTAGGCTTTTAGAAACAAATGCATCATTAGTGCAAGGAAACCACGTATCCCTAGGCGACAGCAATCCATCTCACGTAGCAATGACTACAGAAGTGAAAGAACCAAATCTTTAGGCCAATGGACCATGTACCACCGTCGACTTTAACAACGATCATGCGATCAACTAATGCTAAATAAAATCAACAAATCTATTTCTTGAAAATGCCACCTTCAATAGTAACAAACATTGTAATCAAGAAATCGGATTTGCTGGTAGTAAAATTAGTAGTGTCCATGGAACAAACATGGCGTTGCCCACAACTTCCAGCGAAGAGAAACCATCCATTATAAATTAAAAACACAGGAAGAGAGAGAGAGAGATAGCAAATCACATGAATGATATACAATGGTTTTCTCAATGGATGGCTTGCTTCGAGTCTTTGAGTAAATCATAATTACAGCCAAAAGAAATCATCCACCATGAATTAATAACATACAAGAGGGAGAGAGAGTAGTCAATGGAGCATTTGTTTTGAGTTCCCCATACTTCCAGCAAAAAGAAACCATCCACCATGAATTAAAACATACGGGATATATATATATATATATATATATATATATATATATATATATAGAGAGAGAGAGAGAGAGAGAGAGAGAGAGAGATGAATGATATACAATGGTTTTCAATAGAGGCCTGGCCTTGAGGTTGTTGGGAAACGAAAAGTAGAGCTCCCTTCAATCCAAAGAAGGGTCTAACATGAATAATGCAGCTCCTGGGTCATGCAAGCCACAAGCCTATCCGAGTCTTGAACCCAGTGGGTAGGACAGTGGGATCCATAACTCAGCAGCTCTATCTATTCAGCAAGATCCTCATTTGGACATAAAGGAGCTCCACTCAACAATCACCTCCCAAATCCACCAAAACACCAAAAAGAAAACAACACAATCAACTGAATCAAAAACCACCATGAATCATCTATTAACTCAGTTAAGGAATCTATGACAAACAGTGCCCAAAAAAGTACGAGGAAGAGAAAGGAAACAAAAGAAAATTTACATGGTTACAACTTCATGAATATGGAACATCAAAACAACCGAGCCAAAACTCCAATAAAATCATAGACTTATCCAAGGAAAACTAGCCAATAACGCACAATAAAGAAAACCGATCTGTAATTATAAGCTACATGAACACCAAGTACTTTTAGGAACTGAAGTCACGAAACTGTTGCCAAAAGCAATAAAAAGAATTTTCCATTTGCTTCTCAAGCGAACTCAACCATAAAAAAATGAGGCTTTAGAACAAGCAAAGGCCATTTATCTTCGTAGACGATAAACCCCAGCCCCAAAAACAAGGGCAAAGGTAGAAAGAAAAATCTGGACTTGATAACTACCACAGAGGTCCACCCAAAACTCAGCAACCATCCTCACCCACAAGACATCAAAATATCCAACGACAAACAAGAAGACGACTTGGCCAAGTTGACAAGGAGCTATAGGACAAGGACACCATTATGTTTCTTACATACCAACTGAGTAAGAAACTAAAGAAAATGGAAATTGGATTGGGATATTTTGAAGCTTGAAGACTTCCCCAGATCCCCCCAACCACTCGAGTCCCATCGACGCCAGAAGTGGTTTGTTAGGCGGCTTTAGAACCGGCCTAAAGCCCAACGGAGTAACATCCATAAAGAGAACAGTAGAACACTGAGAAACCAATACAACTGGAATAGAGAGCCTGAAACTGGCCTTTTAGAGAGAGAGAGAGATATGCAGATTTAGGGAGCGACATGGTGTAGAGTAGGGCAGAGTGGGTTTTTCCGCTATCACGAGAGGCCTCGGGAAGAGGCTAGATTCCTTGGATCAATTATGATCACACGTGATGAGAGAGAGAGAGAGGGTAGGCAAAGATAGAGATGACGAAAATCTGTTAGAGGGAGAGTTGGCAAAGTGAGATGGGTTGGTAGAGAAAGTGGATGTACAAGAGAGAGGGGGAGATGAACAGGAGCGTAGGAGAAATTCAGATGATGAAACAATGGAAAGATAGATGGGTAGGAGAGAAACGATCAAAGTTCAAACCATGGTTGGTGAGAGAGAGAGAGAGAGAGAGAGAGAGAGAGGGGTGGTCAGGAGAGAGAAAGGGGCAACAGAGAACGCAGAGAGAATGGTGAGTGTGTAGAGGAGAGAGGAAATAGGGTGTCTTAAACGTGTCCGAGGGTGGGGGAAGGTCAGAACTCAGAACATGAATGAAATAATTAAAGAAAAAGGGCAGCCTAGAGGATTAGGGTTTCCTGGGCCCTTCTTAATCGTAATTGGGTATTTGAAGATGGGACAAAAAGAGACGTAGACGTGACGATTAGTCTGCAGTAATCAACAGGCTTCGGAGAGCGGGCTGCTCCTCATTCAATGCCTGCTCCTCTCTCTCTCTCTCTCTCTCTCTCTCTCTGTAGCAGGCTGTTCCTCTCTCTCTAGGATCCCTTTACTCAACCCTCTTTCTCTCTCTTTCCAGTCACTCTCTCTAGTCTCTCCCCTACTAAAATAAGACACAAAATCCAGCCATAGATTCTCTTGCCGGTTAACGCTTCCTTATTCCCGCGCGATCTTTCAATCTCTTTTTCCAAAGAGAGAGACTGAGAGAGGACGTGGTCATATAGTTGGGATGATAAAATGGGCATAGTAGTCAATACATATATGCTGTAGGAGTTTCGTTTTGGAAACTCTTATCCACAAATCTCACAATTTCCCCTTCTTCACTGTACAAATTGGAAAGAAGCCTCTTGGTGAAAATTGCCAAGATCTGCTGAGAGTCAATGTGCAACTTGTGGAGATGGTAGAATAATGTCAAGCACATTTCTTTTTAAAAAATGAAAATAAATAAAGAAACTCGTTTTTGTGGTTTATGTAGCACACATATCTTCGAAGATGGTAGCTAGGGAAATAATCCGAAAACGTGCTATTCCTGTGTTCAAAACTACACATGAGAAAAAGGACTGGGACGAGTTGTGGCCTCTTGTTTTCTTCCTTAAAGTTTGAATTTTGAAAAACATTCTTGCTAGGACATGTGGGCCTTAACCCTTCATCTTTGATAAAAGCTCACAACTTCTACCATTTCTTACTTTTGATTGCCTATACTTTCATGATTGGTTTAATATCTTAAGAAAAAAAAAACCTTTCTTTTTCTCTTTCTTCCAGGTGGTCGGACAGTCTAACAAATATCAGCAACATATACGATATTTAAATCACTGTTTTAAATGGCCAAAATGTTGTGATATTCAAGATTTAATGCTTTTGTTTTATAGTTCCTCATTTTCAATTTATTTACTTCTGCTGAGATTTTGCGAATAAGAAGTGAGAAAGCAAAAAAAACTTGTCATTATAACCATATTTGCACAGACAATAAATTGATTTGTCACTATCGATCGTGCAGTATTCTCATTTTATCATATCTACAAAAGATAAATGAAAACTTTTCTTTTTTTCTGCAATGAAAGCTGGGGCTAAGCAGACCCCTACATGTTTATTAACAACTTAAAAACAAGTTTACATGAAGGGAACCAATCAGGATCCATACTCAACCAATGATGTTCCAATTCAAACTCTTGGTTTTCTGCAGGTCCAAACCGTTGGATGATCCAACTTGCCACAGATCCGCAGGAAACATAATTGTTGAATCTGTTGGCATGTAAGTTTTTTGCCTTAAAAAATGATCAAATTTCAGATAGACCACAGCTTCCAGATGATGATTTGATAGGCTATGATCCACGCACGTTTGAGAACTTTAGGTTGAATACGCTGATTGCTCCCATTTACATAGACCCTCCTCAATGGATCGGTTTGAAGTGCATCTCTGTGGGTTACTGTTTCCTTAGCAACTTTACAAAACGGACATTGACTACCTAAAGAAAATTCCAGCTTGTTTTAGACTGTCCTGGGTGAGGAGACTACCATAGAAGGCAAACAATAATTTGAGTGGCTCCCTTGATAAAGGCCCTTGTACCAAATCAGGGTAGTTGGGACAGTTTAGGGGGTGGGCTTCTGACCGGCTGGGCCCGGGCCCATTTAGAACTCGTCTCGCTGAGCTTTAAGTGCGTCCTACCCATTTACTAACGGGCTGGGCTTTGGCCCAGTTCTTAACGGGCTTGGGTTTGAAGAACAGCCAATGACCCTGCCCGACCCAAACCCAACTAATTAGTGTAACTAATTAGGTAAATAATAAATAATTAACAAGTTTTCATGTACCAAAGTAATTATCTTTCTAGTTTTTATAAACTTAATGCAACTAATTAGGTAAATAATAATAGTTATCAAGTTACTATACAATTAATTATTATTTTTATTTTATATTATTAAAAATTAATAAATAGCTCAAGCTCGTCGGGCAGGCCCAGCCCACATATATGATGAGCCGAGTTTTGGCCTGATGGCTAATGGGCTCAGGCCTAAAAACCATGACCCAAACCTGGCCCATGGCGGGCCGGTCAACTTGGCCCATCGGGATGCCGGGCATGTTGCCCACCCCTAGTTTAGGGTGATGAACACGAATGGAGTTCCAAGCAGCTTTGGTTGGGAATTCTTGGGGACCATCCCAAGTGATGTCTTTCAAATCAGGGTTAAGGGTGATCTCATCAAGCCGGGTGCCCAAATCAGCTATGTAGTTTAGGACTAAGGGTGGCAAAATCTGACCCGACCCGCCAACCCGCTTCTTAGCCGGGTTAGGGTTTGGCTTAAATGGGTTCGTGTCGTAAATGGGTCGATCCACCTAACCTGTTTATTAAACGGGTCGTGTTCGTGTTAGGGGTATGCCAACCCTGATTTGGTTATGGGAAGACCAACATAATCGATCAAAGATGTGTGAGACAACCATGGGTCTAACCTGAAGGAAGTATAGGTACCATTGTCAAGATTTCAATTGAGATTATTTTGAATGTTGTGAATCTCATGACATAAGCTTTTCCACCCATAAGACCCATCTCTCATAACCTTGAGAAACCAATCTGAAGAAGAAGAAAGAAACTTACATTGGACAAGATGAACCCAAGGGTTTGGCCCTTCTTGTAACCCCTCCCAACCCAGCTTGCAAGCTGAATTATGATCTCGATTTATTTTAATCCCTAAACCTCTTTCTTCCTTAAGTCTACATACCTTTTCTCACCCAAATAAATGGAAGTGATGGTTGGAGGGTGAGTCGAACCAAATGAAGTTATTCATTATTCTCACTAATATAGAGATAACCCAGCTTGGCAAAAGAAAATATGACATCCATTAAATTGGAAACAAAGCTAAAACATAATTAATAAGCACCAACCTGTTCACCATAGAGAGGGTCCTGTTGCTCCAGTTCTTTTATCATACTACAAAACTTTTTAACCAAAGGTTGGCATAGGGATGATTTCAACTGACCTCTGAACAGGGGAAGCCCAAGGTTTTTTTTATGAGAATTTGAGCCCTCTAAACATCTACTAAGATGATTTATGTAGTTATCACGACTTCCAAAGAGATAGAAAATAAATAAATAAGGATTTTTCTGCGCTCACAATCCAATCCAATCGAATTTTTCTTCAAACTCATGAATAATGTGAAGGAAGTTCCCCAGATAGAGTTTTTTTGTCACAAATAAAGAGCAAACAGAGAGTGACTCCAAGAAAATTCTTTCACTGAAACAGGAAAAAGCTGGCCCGTGATTCCTCCCAATGAAGCGGTGCACTCAACATTTCCATCACCAATAAGAAAAGAAGAGATGATAAAGGATCACCTTGCCTTACCCCTCTACTGCTATGAAAAGACTGATCACCACCGAGAAAAGTGAGTGAACACACCTCACATAACACGATTGATACCAATTCACTTGGTTGTAGGCCTTAGTGATGTCCGTTTTAAATATTGTTAGGTGTAAGAAAAGAGGAGAGAGAGAATTCATAAGAAGAAACTTAGGTTGTTTTTTCTTTTTGGAAAAAGTTTGGTTTTGATGACATGGAATAGTCTCATATTGAGGGTGTTTGAGTTCGTTGTAGGCTTTATAACCTACATGTAAACTCTTACACTTGTTCCTAAGAACAAGAGGTTGGGATGACTACCACACGCGCGCGCGTGCGCCCGATGGGCCAGGTTGGGTTGGGTCGGGTTCAAGACCAAAGTATCTTTCTGCAACATCAGTTCATAGAGGTTGTTTTCGAAAAACGATTTTTCGTTTTGATCGTCGAGGCTATTGTATTCTGGGAGAAGGACGTCGGACCCTGTTTGCACTGTACGAAAGGGAGTACTTTCGTACGCCTTAGCTTTTTACACAGTATTAATATGTTTTTCTTGTTGTTATTGTGTTCTGTGCATCTGTTTGTGCATATGTTGTTGTCTGGATTTTGGTTTTATGCAAAAACCGTCATGCTTGCTTCCTGTTCTTGTTTGGATCAACTGTAAATCATGATTTCAATACTGCTGTATTTTCTGCTTTATATCATGATGTTGATTGTGAAACTGCGTGATCCAAAAAAAGATCCAATAAATATTACCTACAGGGCCGTGCTGGAAGCCATGGAAGACACTAAGTGGACGGCTAGTAAGATAGTCTCATGGATATTATGGCCATTCAAAAATGTTCTTTTGTTTTGATAAATGATATGATACGTTAGAGAAGCCAAAACCCAGCTCGATCTTAGGGTCTGACTTATATTTGGTAAAATTAAAATATTAGCCCTCAGACACAAGCGTAGCCTGACCAACCATATGTTGCTCAAGGCCTGGCTGAGGCCTACTACTGGGTCTCACTCGAAGTAAAAAATTTCGTGCCAAGACAATTAAAACTGTTGGCCCATTGTTGTGCCAGCCTCGATGACTTCAAAATTCAAAGGGCTATATATTAACTATCTTGCAGTAGGTAGTGAATGGCTCATTATAGATCCATGCCCAAATGGTCCTGCTGGCCTCTGACCACCTTAAGTTAACAACTGTAGATTTTTCTAAAATGAAGCAAAATCATCATCGAAATGTTGATACTGACATCCAAAAAAGATACTTTTTTGTATACTAGTTACAAGACCCACAGTGGGAGTGATGCAGGCAATTGGAGGAAAGACAGAGAGAGCTAAACAACCCCATAGGAAAAACACCAAGTTTGTACACATTCATGGGCGATGGTACCTAGTATCAGGCCCCCAAGTCGTTAGCATCTTAAAGGGAACTTTATCAGAGCTGCAAAAGAATTGCTTAAAACAGTGGAATGTTTAGGAGCTTTAACTTGTTTAGGAATTGAATGATGAACACGTGAAAGCAAGCAATGTAGGGCTTTGTAAATTTTGCACAAAAAATTAAAGCACACATGCATGCATTTTCCATGGAGTATTACACACTATCAATATAGCTCCTTTTCTTATATAGTACTCTTCTGTTTTGAAGACTAAGGAAAACCCTCCATGCGAGGTAAAACTCCCGGTTGAGGATGCAACCACCCAGCCTTAGGTGCCCCCAACCGTGATAAAGCAACAACAGCCCCTATGCACCAGCGAATTCCATCCTAAGCCTTCGGGACCCGCAGACCACCTGAGTCAGCACTGGGGTACTTGCATCCCAAAACTAAACAAACCTTTAGAAAAAGTACCAACAACCAAAAAGCCTAGGCTTACCGTTTGGTGCCTGACCATTTGGCTTCTAACCAAACTGAAATTCTAAGTAGGGCTTCATCCTATATGTATATATATAATTGGTTGTACCAACCGGGGGGAGTTCCCTTGTCTGGTAGGAGTAGCTAGTGCACGTCACCTTGTGTTGAGACATTACAAGTTCAAATCCCAATGGTATCGTTGTATAACTGGTAGGGGTTTGCCTAACCCAGCTTGCCTTTAAAATATATATATATATATATATATATATATATATATATATATATATATATATATATATATATATGAACTATTAAGTATAATATATATTGTATAATATATACACATGAATAAAAAATATGTAATGTTTTTACAACAGCCTATTCGTGTATAGCTCTTCTCATTTAGGGATGAGACGAGTTTGAGCTCAACTCGGCTAAAAACAAACATGAGTTGAGTCACAAGCTAAATCTACTGGCAGGGATGAGCCGAGTTTGAGCTCAACTCGGCTAAAAACAAACATGAGTTGAGTCACAAGCTAAATCTACTGGCAGGGATGAGCCGAGTTTGAGCTCAACTCGGCTAAAGACAAACATGAGTTGAGGCACAAGCTAAATCGACTGGTAAGAATGAGAAGCGGGAGGGCCCACTAATGGACCGGGTCGGCCCAGTCAAAGCCCTGCACCTCAATTGACTGGTCGAGCCTAAAGCCCAGTTCGGGCCGACTCATTGGGTTGGGTTGTGCCAAGCCGAATCAGAATATAAAATATATATATATAATATTAGCATTAGATAGAAATGATTGGAGGAGAAGGATTCATATGGAAGACCCAGAATGATTTTCTTTTTTGGTTCATATAGCGGACCCCAATTGTTTTGGGATGATGCTTAGTTGTTGTTGTAAACATAAATATATAATAGAATAAATTAGTATGTAATGTCTAATTTGATTAAAAATTGTGTTTGTTTAAAACTGGGTCAAGTTATACCCAAACCCATTAAAGCATATATGGGTCTATAAGTTGCCATACCGAGATCTAAGTCAAAACCCAAACCAAATTGGGAAGAAACTCGTTCATACCCTGTGAACCACACAATTCTAAAAAACCACACCGAAACTCAAACCAAATTTGGTTGGCTTTAAACCCAATTTTTAGGTCCGAATTAAAAACGAGTTCTATTTAAGAGCCAACCCAGTTGTCCCCACCTGACTTATACCCAAACCATTAACTGAAATGTCTCCACAAGTTTCCTCATACCCATACTTGGGCCCATCGAGTTGAGTCGGGTTTCAATTTTAGATCCTATTGAACTCAACCCAAACCAACCCTGCTAATACGCGTGAGAGAGAGAGAGAGAGAGCAGGGCCCATGCCTTTCCCTGGTGAAGTAGAAACCGGCTGAATATGTTCCACCAACAGATAACATCAGCGTTGTACAGACCCCATGGGTAGGGGTGGCAATCGTGTCAGGTTGGCGGGTCGACCCGACGGGTTGTCGGGTCAGCATACCTCAACCCGAACCCGACCCCTTTATTAAACGGGTCGGCTGTGGCAAACACGAACCCGACCCGTTTAATAAACGGGTAACCCGACACAACCCGCCAACCCATTTAATAAATGGGTTGGGTCGGGTAAACGGGTTCTCAGGCTCGTGGGTCGGGTTGGCAGACGGGTTGGCGGGTTGGCATACCCCAACCCGAACCCGACCCGTTTAATAAACGGGTTAGGCGGGTCGACCCGTTTATTAAACGGGTTGGCTTAAGCCCAACCCGAACCCGCCTAAGAGGCTGGTTGGCGGGTTGGGTTGACGGGTCTTGTCAGGTTTTTGCCACCCCTACCCATGGGTCTCTCTCTCTCTCTAAACCCCCTCAATTGATTTTTGGCATTGTAGAAAATGGTCCATAGGCGTTTGATACGCTGAAAAAATGTCGTTCAGTCTGTACCAAACAAATGCCGTGTTTGTCTAGAACTTGTGCAACTGGTGAGTCTCTTCACACAACACTGAAAAAGTGCACCACGGTTCACACTTTGTCCTATGGGAAATGTTTTGTCCACGCATATCAAACGCAGGACAAAGCTCACACAGCGGGCTCTTTCTCCCATATCACACTCTAATTCTTATAGTTCTAGTTGTCATATTCTAATGGCTGATTCTAAACCCATTCTACTCCAAATTGCCGGATTTTGGCCGATCCAGATGATTCAGAACAAAATCGGTTGATTTTGAACGGAGGGTCGAATCGGCCAATTTTGACAACAATGCCTGCTCCATAAACTAATCAGACTCTTTGGGTCTGACCCGAATTCTAATGGAGTCTCTTTCTTTATTACCAAACTCTGACCATATAGGGTTTGGTACATGTCAGGTCCCAATCAAACCTGACCCATTGACAGACCTAGTGGTGACTTTTAAACAAGGAAGGGGAAGCTGCACGGTTATGACAAAGTCCTCTCGTGTCAAGATATTGATGTTTCAGCGTTGCATGGTTGGTGTGCATGCATTTCCCAATAATAGGATGGACCACATGTGAAAATAGTTAAAATAGCCATGGACTCATGGCACTTTTGTTCTTAGGATTTGATTCATGAAACTGTATTGTTAGAAAATATTTTCTTGTACACATGGAATACTATTTTTCTTTCAAATTTGAAATATGCTAATTTTTACTCAACCTAATCTTTTAAAATTAGTTAAACCTTGTGAAAGTTTCATCTAACTAACCCATCTCTCTCTCCCCTAAAGCAAACCTAGATTTCACAAGTGGCCCTATTTTTTAGTTCATGCATCAATTGAGCCTTGTTACCAACTAATACTTCATCAATCCTTTGTGCTTTAAGGTAGAACTCAAAATCAGTTACAGAAAAAAACCAATGTGGAGAGTTGTTTGATCACGAGGTCACGTGAGCCAAGATAAGATTGACACTGCCTAATAGGCTTCATACTTGAGCCCTTATTGCCAAGGAAAGTGATGTTTGCACCAAGTGGGTCAAGAAAATGTCAGATCCTTGTGCATGCCAACTCTAATACAAGTCATATCTAAGTAGGTTTTAGTTGTATTCATCAGATCGAGTCCATATCAGACTATGTTGGGTCCAACGGGTTGAAGATCTGGATCCAGTGTTACATCCAACGCAAGGTCAATATAGAGTAGGCCAATCATCCAACCCAAATAATTTGTTAGTCTCCAAGGAGATAAGATCGACCCTTTGGAAGGATAATATTTTTGAAAACATGAAAAGGAAGTTGAGAGAGATAAGAAAGCTTTAATTACTTGTAAATCTCAATCCCTAAAATGTGGCCTAAATATAGGAGATATACCAATCAAGGTAGATCCTGTATGATTGTGTAATCATTATTATTTTAAGGAAACCTCCTCTCTTGAAAAAATATGGAATAGAGAAGGAGAGTCGTGGATGTAGGATTTAACTGAACCACGTTAAAATTGTTTCCTTTCTGTTATATTCTCTTTTTCTTCTTAAGTGTGGGTTAGTTCAATAGAGGATGTTGAACCTTTTTCATGGTATCAGAGTCAATGGCATCATCCTCTTTTGTTCCTTCAGGATTGGTAATGTTCAATCAGGCCATTCAATGGAATGCCTTCTCGAGTTTGGTTTCCATCAAACTCGACCAAAACATTTACCTCTTATGTAAATCTCGGATAGAGTCCATCATGTATTCTCAGGACATGATCAAGTTCGTAGATGGGAGATCCCAGGCCCCTACTCAGTTTTTTCAAAGTTCTGACTCCTCCCAATCTTTGAATCCTGAGTAAGTTGTTTGGAAGAGGGCAGATCAACTTGCCCTGAGTTGGATCAAAATAATAGTTTGTGAATATATCCTTTCTTAAATCATCCGCATACCAACTGCACGTGAGGCTTGGCTTGCCTTAGAACGTGCACATGCTTCTCATTTGAGTCTAAGGATCTTGCAGCTCAAGAGAGACCTGTAAAACATTAATAAAATTGATAAATCTATGGTTGATTATCTAAATGAAATCAAGTTCTTGGTGGACTCACTAAGCATCATTGATAAAAGAGTGTCAGATAATGATTTGGTTAGCTACACTCTTAATGGTTTGTCTGCAAAATATGAGAGTTTCGTTACTACCATCACCACGATGACTCTTCTTCCATGTTTTATTGATATCTATGAGATGTTACTAAATCAAGAAAAACGTTTTCAAATCTTGGCCGCTAAACTTCCCACAAATGACCAAAACTCAAACACAACCTTCTTTACTCGAAGAGGAAGAAGTCGTGAATTTTTTTTTCGTGGTCGTGGTTGTGGCCGAAATAAAAATTTGGATCATGGGAATCAAAATTTGTATGAAAGTGGTCAGCATGATAGGACTAATGGTGTGAATCGTAGTGATGTCATTTGTCAGTTATGTGAAAGAAAGAATCACATTGCACAGTAGTGTTACAATATTCCTAAGGCGTTTGCAGCTATGACTCTAAAACATGGCAGACCCGAATTGGTATCTGGATAGTGGAGCATCACATCACATGACTAGAGATGATAGCAATATGATAAGCAATAAAGAGTACAATAGAACTGATGGAATGATGGTGGCCAACAACAACAACGTGCACATAACTGGAATCGGTAATGTCCTCTTGCCATAAAAAATGATAGTTTATTATTAAAAAATATGCTTTATTAGAATTTTCCAATAATAGGATGGACCGCATGTGAAAACAGTTAAAATAGCCATGGACCCATGATATCTTTTGTTCTTAGGATTTGATTCATGGAACTGCACCATTTGCTAGAAAATATTTTCTTCTACACATGGAATATTTTTCTTTCAATTTTGAATGAAACAAACGAATATGCTAACTTCTACTTAACCTAATCTTTTAAAATTAGCTAGACCCTATGAAAGTTTCATCTAACTAACCCATCTCTTTCTCTCGCTCTCTCTACTAAAGCAAACCCAGTTTTCACAAGTGGTCCTATCTTTCAGTTCATACATGAATTGAGCCTAGTTATTGACTAGTGCTTCGTCAATTGTTTGTGCTTTAAGGTAGAATTTAAAATCAGTTACAAAAAGGAACCAATGTGGAGGGTTGTTTGATCACGATCACGTGAGCCAAGATAAGATTGACATTGCCTAGTGGCTTCATACTTGAGCCCTTATTGCCAAGGAAAGTGATGTTCACACCAAGTGGGTCAAGGAAATGTCAAATCCTTGTGCATGCCAACTCTAATACAAGCCACATCTAAGTAGGTTTCAAGTGTATTCATCTGATCAAGTCCATGTGAGACTCTGTTGGGTGTAAAATCCAATGCAGGGTCAATATAGAGCAGGCCTATCATCCAACGCATGATAAGAAAGTTAAGAGAGATAAGTAAGCTCTAACTACTGGTAAATCTCAATCCCTAAAATGGTGGCCTAAATATAGGAGATCTACCAATCAAGGTAGATCTCGTATGGTTGTGTAATCTTTATTATTTTAAGGGAACCTCCTCTCTTGAAAAAATATAGAATAGAGAAGGAGAGTTGTAGATGTAGGATTTAGCTTAACCACATTAAAACTATTTCCTTCCTTTTGTATTCTCTTTTCTTCCTCACAGTGTGTCATTGTCTTGAGTGTGGGTTAGTTTAATAGAGGATGTTGAACCCTTTTCATGGTATCAGAGCCAATGGCATCATCCTCTTTCATTCCTTCAGGATTGTTGATGTTGAATCAGTCCATTTATTGGAACACCTTTTCAAGTTTGGCTTCCATCAAACTCGATCAAAACAATTACCTCTTATGGAAGTCTCATATGGTGTCTTTCATGTAATTCGAGGACCTGATCAAGTTTGTAGATGGGACCTCTCAGGCCCTTGCTCAGTTTATTTAAAGTTTTGAATCCTCCCAATCCCTGAATCCCGTTGTTTAGAAGAGGGCATATCAACTTGCCATGAGTTGGATCAAAGCAATGGCATGTGAATTTGTCCTTTCTCAAATCATTCGTATACCAACTGCATGTAAGGCTTGGCTTGGCTTAGAACGTGGACATGCCTCTCATTTAAGTCTAAGCATCTTGTAGCTCAAGAGAGATCTGCAAAACATTAAGAAAAATGATAAATCTATGGTTGATTATCTAAATGAAATCAAGTTCTTAGCAGACTCACTAAGCGTCGTTGATGAAAGAGTGTTAGATACTGATTCGGTTAACTACACTTTTAATGGTTTGTCTGTAGAATATGAGAGTTTCATTACTACCATCACCACGGTGACTCATCTTCCATGTTTTATTGATATCTATAAGTTGTTACTAAATCAAGAAAAATGTCTTGAAATCTTGGCCCCTAAACCTCTCGCAAACGACCAAAACTCAAACACGACCTTCTTTACTTAAATAGAGAGAGGCCGTAAAATTTTTTATCATGGTCGTGGTTGTGGACGAAATATAAATTTGGGTCGTGAGAATCAAATTTTTTGTGAAAGTGGTCAGCATGATAGAACTAATGGTGTGAATCATAGTGATGGCATTTTTCAGTTATGCGAAAGAAAGAAACACATTGCACGGTAGTGTTACAATATTCTTAAGGTGTTTGCATCTATGACTCTAAATAACATGGCAAACTCGAATTGGTATCCGGATAGTGGGGCATCACATCACATGACTGCATATGATAGCAATATGATTAGTAAGGAGTACAATGGAACTGATTGAATAATGGTGGCCAACGGCAACAACATGAGCATAACTGGAATCAATAATGTTATGTTACCATAAAAAATGGTAGTTTATTATTAAAAAATATGCTTCATTAACATTTTCCAATAATAGGACGCACCACATGTAAAAATTGTTAAAATAGCCATGGACCCATGATACCTTTTGTTCTTAGGATTTTATTCATAGAACTGTACTATTTGCTAGAAAATATTTTCTTATACACAAGGAATATTATTTTTCTTTCAATTTTGAATGAAACAAACGAATATGCTGACTTCTACTCAACCTAATCTTTTAAAATTAGTTAGACCCTATGAAAGTTCCATCTAACCAACCTTACTTTCTCTCTCTTCACTAAAGCAAACCCAGATTTCACAAGTGGTCTTATCTTTCAGTTCATGCATGAATTGAGCCTAGTTATCAACTAGTGATTCGTCAATCCTTAGTGCTTTAAGGTTGAATTCAAAAATCAGTTACAAATAGGAACCAATGAGGAAGATTGTTTGATCACGGTCATGTGAGCCAAGATAAAATTGACACTGCCTAGTGGCTTCATACTTGAGCCCTTATTACCAAGGAAAGTGATGTTTACGCCAAGTGGCTCAAAAAAATGTCAGATCCTTGTGTATGCCAACTATAATACAAGCCACATCTAAGTAGGTTCCAGTTATGTTCGTCTGATCAAGTCCATGTCAGATTCTGTTGGGTCCAACTTGGGCAAATACATCTCTAATTGTGTTGGGCTCAAGGGTGCGCAAGGTGTCGATCAATTAACTTAGTAAACACAACAACTGCTAAGGACTATATATTGAGTTGAAAATCATAGGTTCAACATAGTTTGTTTGAAGGCGCAGAACTATTGAACTGGAAATCATAGGTTCAATCTTTAAAGACTCAATCTAACTACATAGATGTGTTCATCATGGTCTATTTTCTAAGGATCAAACCACTACAACAATTATTTTTTGTCGTGACGGTTTATAAAAGCCATCATAAGAAAACCAAAAATAGTGACAACCCAAGTCATTGTCGGATTTTTTAATAAAAAAATATGGCAAAATGGGAAGCTCATGATGCCTTTCGCCCTCCCTTTTAATCCAACAAAAAAGGGACAGCCCATGACTCCTTCTGGTCTCCTTTCCTCTTATGTGCTTCTCTTCTCTCACTCTCTTTCAACATTTTATCTTTACACCTCTAAGGCCGATGACGGATGCAAACTTGAGTGTGCTTTTGCGAGAGCAATTGCCTGTGCCAAGGGGTTCAAGGACTTGCATCAATCCAAGATTGGCTCTATTCTGTAATGCTTGAAAATTTTATCAAAAATTTTCAAGATTTTTTTTTTTAATTTTGACTTATCTTTTGCAAGCACAATGAAATAGTTGGTTTGAACCCGATTCAAACTTTGGGCGAGTTACAATAAACTCAGACACACACACACACACAACTGGATTTAAAGAACTTAATTAAAGAGATTAATTCAAACAAGTACTCAGATAAATTCAAAGTTTACAAGTCTCAACAAAAATCTAACTTAATATAAAATTATCCAAAATAAATCTGAATCCCCAGAGAAAGAGAACGATGATGATCAATTTGACATCGACGAGTGACCCGCCATCATGCTAGCTCATGCATTATCTGTATTATTTTAAAGTAGGGGGCATTAAGCCACAAGCTCTAGTAGGATACCCCAAACGACATAAACATGGATAGAGTCTAAACACAAAAGATATACACAGGTCCATAGATATCTAAGGGCAATTCAAGCAGTTTTTTGCTTTCGTCAATAGGGACTCTACACTAGCTTTTGCTAATCTTGCAGATAATGTCTTTCTCAATTTTGTTAACAATATGACTTTTTGGATCATAGACACTGATGCTTCTGATCACATGACCTCCCATCTTTATTCTTTGAGTAATATGGAGACTCTTGCTGTAAAACCCGAAAATTTTTGCTACCAAAATTTTTGTTTATATTATAAAATATTTCAAATTATGCAAATTGGGCCTAGATCCACATTTCGGATCTAGGACCCATAAAGGGGGTAATTAGGATTAATTGATTTAAATTTCAATTTAATAATAATAATAACAATAACAATAACAATAAATAAATAAAATTTTAAGTTTTTAAAATTAATCCGAGGATCCACAGTTGGATCCATTTGGATCCATATTGGTTGGGGTCGGGTTACGGGTCTCGGGTCCGGACTCGATAGCAGCCTTTTTAAAAGATAAAGGGCAACCCGATAAGGGTTTCCCGATAAAGCTAGATCTGAAAACAGAAAGGGGGGTAGGGGGGTTACGCAGAGCGTAACGACCCCGCGCCTCTCGGCAGAAGAGGGGGGGGGGTCTTGGCCGATAAAAGGGAGTGGAGAGGGGGCCCTCTTCACCCATCTCTCTCTCTTCCCTTGTTTCTCTCTCTCCCCGTCTCTCTCTCTCTCTGTCTGTGTGCGCACACCAGAGGAAGAAGAGGTCGCCGGCGAGCTGCGGCAACTAGCAGCCATCGCCGACCTCCAGCGAGCTCCCTGTCACGGCAGCAGCAAGGAGCAACCCCAGCCGGCCTTACCCACGTGATTTCAGCCTTCGATCGCGGGAGAGATCGCCGGAAAATTCTTCAAAAGGTACGGTGCTCCTCTCGATTCTAGGTGAGGGATCGAACATGGGTTCAATCCGGTGTAATCTTTTGAGGTGAGGGTCCATGGGGACCTTTTGCATGGCCGATTGTTGTTTCCTTTGTTGCTTCGTGTATTTAATTTTGTTTTGGGGGTTTCCATCGACCCTAACCCGAAAACCCAAATCTATGATTTGGGGGTTTTCGGATTTTCATCATCAAGGGGATGCGCGATTTTGATTTTTATGATAAAAAAGGGGTTTCTTGTTTGTGCAATTCTTTTGACTTCTAATTGGTATATGGCATGCGTATGAATGAGGAGATTTGGATCATTTATGGTAATTTCCTTTCTTTCACTTTATGGTATGAAAGAACAGTACTGTGCAAGTCAATCTAACGGGTTCTTTTGGGTTGATTGAAATTTTGAATTTCTTTTGGCTAATGTGAAATAGGGTTGCTAACGATATATATATATATATATATATATATATATATATATATATATATATCGACTGACACGGTCATGGTCTCTTGTTGGGTTATCTTATGGAATCGGTTTTTAGTTTTTATAAAATTTAAAATTAGTAATCTGTAAGGTATATTAACAAGTGTAACATCTTGTAATGCCTGAGTATTGAGTTATGCTTATCTCTTCTGATCTTCATCGAAGCAACAAATATCTAGAGACTTCCCTATCAGGCATATATCTTAAACCTGCTCGTGTTTTCTCGTTTCTTAAGTCCTGTTAATTCCTATCGGTAATCGTCTGAATAACAAGTATTTGATTGTGCTTGAGTTGGTTTTCTTTTTTCTTGATGTTAAATCTGAATATGCATCTATATAGTTTAGCCCAACAATATGGATTAAACCAGAATGGGCACTGAAAAGTTTGAAGGGTTATGACTGTTGCGAAAGAATATATAGTCACAGATATAGGGGTTTGGATTGAGTAGTTTGTTGGGTTGCACATGCTGCTGATATGGTTGCTCATGTATATAATACTTAATCTGTATTATATACATACTTTTAATCTGTAGATTTGGCATGGAAAATACATTTTAGAATTTTTGTTCAGCGTTAGCACATACTGCTACCGTTATCATGCTTCGACCTTATGTTTACATGTATTTTTCTGTTTGCACTGGATTTGGGTTTCCCATGAGTAGTCGGTTTTGAAAAAAAAAAACATTCTTGAGGGAAAAAGGATCTAACATTATTAGGGATCTTCATTATTGATTAGCTAAATGTGTTTATTTTGTGGCATCAGCCCCTGGTATTATGTAAACTGTGTTCGTAAGGGTTGATTTTACTCATATCATTCATGATAGGTTGATAGTGATGCCCATGCATGGAAGTTATCAGGTCTGTTTCCGTATTGCATACATATTTGGGTTTGATGGACAGATTTATCATGGGGTTCGTGTACAAGCACCATGTAAATGGTTCTTGGAACCCTGAGCTTTGGATAACGATCTGATCGATCTTTGTGCACATTAAGATAATTGTGCAAACTGTATTTTCTTTCCTGAAAATCTATGTCCTTTCAATATGATTGGTTGATATGTGTTGGCTGGACTGAATTGACTAAACTTCTAGCTAGGAGGTTGGCGGGTCTGGGATTGGTAAGCCCGACTAACTTCCCTAGCATATGGCAAAGCTTACACTTTTGCCTAGTAATCATGTAAATGTTGTTTTGCTTTTCATCATACTAGTTGTGAAATCTGGAATGTGAGCATGATTTGGTTATTGATAATTCTTCTTGGGCATGAATGCTTGATTTATTATGTGAGATGGTACATGAACACTCACACACTCAAAAGAAGACATGGGTTGGTTGATACCCGTATGTGATGTAAGTAACACAAATATAGTGGAAATGCTTTTTTTTATAGCAATTTGTAAGTACAAAGAGAGATAGAGAGGGGCTTGTTACCAAAGTACATGGGCGATCTTAGACCAAAATCCCTTTACAATAACTAGATAGTGCTAAAGAGGTATATACATCAGATACAAAAAGTGAAAAACATGGCATTCTCAAACATGCTCTTTCGCCTAAATTGGTAGTCCTTGACGCCAATCATTCATGGTAATCCTCCACAAGTTCATGGTGGTGCAACATGTTGGTAGCTTTTTCTCAAGCAGATTTTCTCTCTAGCAGACCTTTTCACTACACCAAGTATTTTTTGACTTCACTAATGTAGTTATTGTAGTGGTTGAGAATGACTTCCGATTCTCTACTTGGGATGTTGATTGTTGATGGTGTGTGCTATAGGATGAGAGCATGTTGAGGCATGCTCTATTGAGGATCTTCTTCATTTTCATGGAATGACTTCAAGTTGCACACATAGAAGACTAGATACACTTGAAAATTTAATGATAAGTCCAGCTTATATATATGTGTGTTAATCTCATGTGATTTCAAATCTCACATTCTCTCTGTCTCTCTCGTGGTGGAGCCGAAACAGGCATGCCTCTCTCGTGGTGGAGCCGAATTAGGTACGTCTCTGTCTCGACTTTCACAGTCGCAACATTCTCTCTGTCTCTCTCATGGTGGAGATTTGGATTGAAAACCCAATCTCCTCCTTCAAGAAATAAGGGTTTTCGTCCTTTTTCCGTTCTCCGTCACTTACAACGTTAGATCTGAAAATTATGATTGGGATCATCAGTTGTTCTTTCGACCTTTGGTCATTTTCTGCCATCAACTTTTTGCTAAGCGGATTTAGGGTTTCTTGGTCGTTTCCTACCATCATCTTTTTTCCAAGCGCATTTAGGGTGACTTGTGGGTATTAAAAAACCTAACAGATTGACATATGTATGGAGACATAATCCTCTAATTTGTGTTTTTCGTGAGCTGTGAATTCAAGAATTGTGTTATCTTAATTGATGGACTGTGATTATAAGACGTTGACTAATCTTCACGTAATCTTCTTTTGAATGGGCATGTTTTTTCTGTGTGGTTCTGCTCGGTTTAGTTGTACTTGGGGGGTTTCTTTCATGGATTGTGTTAATTTGATGCATCGAGAAGTTTCGTATGTATGCAGATTTCTTTTGCCCACTAGGTGAAAATTGTCTAATGTGCTAATTCTGCCATTCACCATATGATTTGGCGGGTGCTTCTGTTGATTTGTATTTCCATGCTTGATTAATGATTGCCACATCTTAGATTCCAAATGCTTTTGGAACTGTTCAAGTTGTAACTTTCATGTTTGAGGATCAAAAGCAGGTGACTGAATTGTTAGATATTTGAAAGGAAGATGATTCAAGAAATTTTCTATCCAAGAAACTACCTCTTCTGTGAAGAAAGGAATGTTCTTGCGGTATATTGAAGACATATAGTGTTTGTATTAATCAAGATCCGTTCCTTTATTGTTCACATGAGACCTATGGGATTCATCGAAAATTTTCTTTCCCCCGGTTGTGCACTTGTATCGTGTGAAATTATATATAGAGGTTATGGCTCACATGTATTATGGTTAACGTTTTGTTGTGCATGCTTCATGTTGGTCAGATGGATTTTAAATCATGCACTGTAATTGCATGATTTTTTATAAACATTGGTGTTGTTAAGTTATTTTTACATTGTAGTAGTGGCACACAATTTTACTCAAAGAATGCAGGCACATAAAAAAAAATCTTTATTTACTGAAATTTCACTAGTTATTGTCTATGCTTGATCAAAGCTTTGCTGGAAATTTTGACTTGTGTGAATTCGAAATCCGGAGCTATTTTGTTTTATTATATCTGTTAAATCACTTTGAAAAAACTGGATTTGCCTCAAATCCTAGTGATTTGCTAAAACTGTTAATGCTAATATGCATTTCGTTTAATGTTAATTTTTTATTGAATGAATGTTCATATTTTATTTCTTAGATACTTACATAGATCAAGTTCTTGTATTAATATTATTTTTACATGTTAATCTCATATTTTTTCAGTATTTATTTGAGATTTTTTATTTCTTATTGGTTGTTGCTTCATCAACAAAGCATTTTTTATTTATTTATAATTTTAGATATTTTTTTATAGTTTTTTTAAGTTAAATTGTTTTTTTTAGGCTTACGCTTTATGCCTCAAGGTTTACGCCTCGCCTCAGATTTTGGTGGAGCGTCTCGCTACACCTCAACGCTTTTCACAACACTGATTTGAATGTATTACAATACTTGATTTGAATGTATTGAAATGTATTGCAATGATTTGAATGATTTATATGTATTCCAATGATTTGAATGTATTGCAATACTTGATTTGAATTATTTGAATGTATTGAAATACTTGATGTGAATGATTTAAAATAATTTGAATATATTGCATGACATTTTTTATTTGTTAGAATATGGTTCGTGGAGCTTACAGTGGTCGTTCATTCAGTAGTAGCCAGTCTCAACCTTAATCTTCACAGACTCATTTGATAGGTATATCATTTAACTAATTAGATGTTTGATTAGTTGAAATATGCATTATGAGAATTTCTAACATATTTTTTTACAGATGATGTTTCTCCTGCACATGTCTGAACATGAACATCGGTCTTTTGCTAAGATCAAGCTTTTAACTAGAGCAAGCAACAAAAGAATTTCATCTTTGAAAAATACACCAAAAAGTTCACGTCTACATCAAATCATACACTTATTTTAAGGCAGATTAACAATGTTACTGGATCAAACCTGCCAAAAAAATCATGGATGTAAAATTCACAGAAACCAACAAAAAATAGATGAATCAAACTTAGACTACTGCTTGAGAAGAAAAAGATAAATTCATAGTTATTTCAAGCATAACACCAACAAGAGCGACCCACCCCACTTTCTTCCTGCCAACAAATTGCGGTAGTGATAAAGGGGAGGGAGACGATGATGGTGGTGGTACGGGGGCCAGCAGGGGAAGTAGGGAAGTGGGTGTTGATGGTGAAGGCGAAGGGGTTGAAGACGATGGTGGTGGTGATGAAGGGGAGGAAGATGATGGTACGAGGTGAGAGAGGGGGGGACAGGAAAGACTTTGATAGGAAACACTCCACCCCCATGAGGAGTGTTTCCTATCAAAATATGTACTTTTTCAACATGTTTCTCATAGAAAAATTTTCTCTTGTTTGGAAAGGTCGGAAAAATTGTACGGTTTTCCGACCTTGGTTCACTTCTGCTACATGTTTCCTGCTTTCAAACGTGCCCTAAAAGGAAATGAGAGAGAAAAGACATTGATAGACTATAAGAAAACCTACAAAGAATGGGAGGTGGGCCATGCAAAGGTTTCAAAGAATATCTTGAATCAAATGAGATTGTATACCAAAGATCTTGTGACTACACACTCCAATAAAATGGTTTGGCCGAAAGAAAACATAGGCACAATATTGAAACCACTAGGATACTCCTAATTTCAAAACATATTTCAAAAGATTTTTGGGCCGAAACTTCATTAACCGACGTATATCTTATCAATCAAATTTCTTTCACGAAACTGCAAAATGTTTCTCCTATTGAAAAATTCTTTGAAACTCCTCCCGATTTTTCGAGACTAAGGACTTTTGGATGTAAATGTTTTGTCTTTACCAAAAAAAATGACAAACTTTCTCCAAAAGTCATTCCGTGTGTATTTCTTGGGTATGGAGAAAACCAAAAAGGCTTTAGATGTTATGATTTTGAAATAAACAAAATCTATATTTCTAGAAATGTTTATTTTTTAGAGAAGAAAAGTTTTTTGATCAAGGTGTGCCTAAAAAAATACTGAATATTCATTTTTACATGAATTATTGCCTAAGAACAATGAGGAGTGCATGATTATTGACGTTATTAATCAAGAACCTCCACTCAATATCCAGAATGGTGATAACATTGATCAAACCGAGCCTTTAGTAATTCAATATAGTAGATGTGGCAATGAGAGACACCCAAGCGCCTTTAAAAATTATTCTAACTTAGAACAACAATTAGGCGAACTTAAAATTTGTTCCATATGATTCATTCTCAACTCTCTATAGAGCCTACCTAACCAAAATCCTGACATATTTTGAACCAACTATCTATAAATGAAAGTTATCCGTCTCTAATCCGACGCTAATCCATCGCTAAGCTGTTTAGCGACGGATTAACGTCAAATTAGCGACAAATTTAGGTTGTCGTTAATCCACAGGTTTCTTGTAGTGTGTGAGACTAAAATTTTATAGAGAACTCATTACCCACAAACTTAAATAAAAATAAAAATAAAAATAAATACTTAGGGATAATTTTGAGCCAAAATCTAACATATATGACGCATCAAACCCCCTAATCTCAAAGTGCCAGTGACCATTGCTAATAGTTCTTTTGTTCCGATTGAAGATGTTGGGGAAACTTACTTTTTTAACCATGTTGTGGCTTGTAATGGTTTCTATACACCTAAGCCCACATGAAGCTTGCTATTCATTCATCAAATAACTCAGAGCCACAATTGTAATATTATTTTTTTTAACTAACATAATCTTTGAAGATCGAATATGAGATTGTTGGAGTGTGGATCATGTTTCCTATCTCGATATAAATCTATAAATTTTTATAGAGTAGTTAATTATGTAATTTTATCTAAGACTCCTTGTATCCGGCAAAACTAGTAGACTTCATGTAAACTTCGTAGACTACTCATATTTTAAGAGGCATCCTCATCTTTATTGTCTATCCTAATCAATAAAGAAGAAGACTAAGTGTGGTTGTGGATGTACACAATTCTTGTTGAATCACGTAAAATACTTGTTTTTGTGTATAATTATTTTTCTCCTTTTGTTTTTTCGTGCTTATTTCTTCAATCCAAGCTTTATTCTCTAACAACCAATAAGATTGGTGAATGAAAGGTTGTCATAGGTCTCTACTTACTCAAAACAGGGAGTGAGGCCTTTATGACGTGTCATGTAAAGGGGGACAACAAGGTGTTGCACCAAAAATTGAGCTACCCATCCAATAAAACTATAAAATCTCCCATGTTTCAGTTAGACTTTGATTGTCTGTCATGAGATGTTTACCAATATGCTAAGCTCACTTGTGGCCATTTTCCACATCCAAATAGAGTTTCTACTAAAACTGTTTGACTTGGTGCACTCATGACGTATGGGGTCCAACCCTTGTATTTGAGTTTCAAATATTATGTCACCTTTATCGATTTCAAAGGTGACTTGAGTCTATTTTATGCACTCCAAAGATGAAGTTCTCTCACACTTTAAACTTTTTTTTTCAAGCTTGTTAAAAATAAATTTTGAGTATCGATAATGGTATAAAGTACACCACCAAGTTGTATGTGAAATTTACTAGGGGATCAACCACTAGACCACTTGCGTGGGCACCCCAGCAGAATGGATCCACTGAACACAAAAATCAACATGTTATGAGTCACCAGAGTTTTCCTATTCCAAATAAATGTCTTGAAACAATATTGAAGTGACGTGGTTGCCACTACATGTTACTTTTTTTTAAAGGCAAGCTGTGGTTAGGCAGACTCATACCAGATATACAACTATACCATTGGGTTTTGAACCTGTAATGTCCCAACATAAGGTCGCTTGGACTAGCTGGGCCTACCAGACAAGTAGAACCCTTTTGAGCAAAAAGTTGAAAGGTAAATCTTCTATGGAGATCTTGAGAGGAAAGAAGGTCTCTCTTGACCATCTAAGGGTTTTTTGGTGCACTATGTATATTCTGAAACCCCCTCAAGGATGGGACAAACTTAGCCCTGGAGTTGTCAAGTGCCTCTTTCTGGGGTATTACTCCTCCAATAAGGGCTATAAATGCTACTGTTCCGGACCACCATGTTTTTCACCTTTTTGCTCTGATGTATATACCTCTTTGGCACTCTAGAGTGCCCCACAAGGCCTTACGGCCTAAGCACCCTATGTATTTGGACCCACTTTCCCCCTCTTGATGTACTTTGCTTTCAAGTATCTATAAAGAAGCTTTTTGCATCCTTGTCTCTTTGCTCTCTTTGTGTTTGGGCATACGCGTACTCTTGCTTCCGCTCGTGCGCGTGTGATGTGTGTTCTTGTGTGCTTAAAAGGCTTGCCTTTGGTGTTTGTGATTGCCCGAAGCTGCGTCACGGGGGCCTTCACTTCTTAGCCCGTGACAAGTTGGTACCAGAGCCTTGTCGACATTGGGAGTGACAATGGCGCCGAAGAAGATTGCCATGACTCCTTCAAGTAGTATGGTTCCTGCTGAAGAGGACTTCATGACCGATGATCGGGTGTCAACCATCTCAGGCGATGTGACGGAGCTGACTGGGTCAGTGACCAACATGGAGAAGTTGGTTAATGGAACTTGTGTCGCTTTTAGAGATCTCAATGCAGAGATCAAGACAACAATAGAGGGAGTAAAAGACTCGGTGAAAAGTCTTGCCACTAAACTTAACTACTCAGTGGAGGACTTTTCCACCAGATTTGATGATTTGTTGGGTCGGTTCAACATCATGGCTGCTGAGTTGGATGTTGTTCGCCGAAAGAATGAACAGTTAGAGCGACAGTTGAGAACTGCCCCGGCTGGCGGAGTTGCGACATATGTGGATAGACCACGGTATAGGCTACCTGAGCCCGCAAAGTATAAAGGCACGCGGGACTCAAAGGATCTCGAGAATTTTATCTACGAGATGGACCAATTTTTAGAAGCTGCGAGGATAGAGGAGGAAGCAGATAGGCTGCGCACCACAACAATGTACTTTGCGGATGAAGCGACCCTTTGGTGGAGACGTCGCTTAGGTGATGTTCGACGAGGATTGGTTGCTATAGTCTCATGGGAAGACCTTCAGAAGGAAATGCGAGACTACTTTCTACCTAAAAATTAAGAGAAAATGACCCGCAAAAGGTTATTGGCATTGAAACAGATAGGGTCAGTGCATGACTATGTCAAGGCATTCTCTTCGATAATGTTGGAAGTGGAGAGAATGGATGATGATGATCGGTTGTTTTACTTTGGCAATGGGTTGCAAGGATGGGCAAACCAAGAACTCATTCGGCATGACCCCGCAACACTAGCTGAGGTGCTTGCGGTTGCAGAGAAACTTGCTGAGCTGGATAGGAATGACCTTGCATTTCAAGGCAGACAACATGGAAATGATCGCAACAATCGAAGGAACGTCCAAGGACAAAATGCTGGTCGGGGAAACCAACAGAATCATGGCCGACAAGATGGCCAAAATAATAATCAGAATTGGAATAATTTTCAAGGTGGTAATTATCGTCGCCATGACTGTCGCATCTGCCATGGGGATCATTGGCAGGATACATGTCCCAATAGAAACTGCGGTCAAGGGAATGGAGATAACCACACACCTCGAGTTGCGAATGTTGTTCAGGGTGAGGAAGATGATCAACTTGCAGAGGCGCCAACAGTTGGCGCAATGCAGATGATGAATGCAGTAAAGGTCACAACCAGTGTGGAACCGACAATATGCAAAGAATTGATGTATTTGGAACTTTTGCTCAACTGAAGACTTACCAAGACATTGGTAGACACGGGTGCCACGCACAATTTCATCTCACGTGAAGAAGCATAACGGTTGGGATTACAGTGGGAACAAAAAGAGAGCTGCATGAAAGCGGTTAATTCTGAGGCTAAAGCCATCTACGGCGTCGCTCGAGATGTACCAGTGCGGATCCACAACTGGTTAGGAAGGATCACATTATCAATCGCACCCATGGATGATTTTAAAGTCATCCTCGGGATGGAATTCTTGAGAAGCAACAAGGCAGTGCCGATGCCCCACCTCAACGTTGTCAGCTTTGAGAGCGAGAGTCAACCCTGCATGGTTACTGCGATGACAGAGAAGCCTTGTGAGCGCTTGGTGTCTGCGCTCCAGTTGAAGAGAGGCATGAAAAGTGGTGACAAGACTTTTCTTGTCACAATCCATGCTACAGATGAGGCAGAAAAAGTCGTGGATGTCCCAGAGGCCTTAGCGCCAGTATTGAAGGAATTTGGCAATGTTATGCCCGCCGAGATGCCGAAGAAGCTACCTCCGAGGCATGAGGTAGATCATCAGATTGAATTAATACCGGGTGCACGGCCACTCGCAATGGCTCCTTATCGCATGGCAATTCTTGAGTTGCAGGAATTACGCAGACAATTGGATGATATGCTCGAAGCAGGAATCATCCAACCCTCCAAAGCTCTCTTTGGAGCGCCCGTGCTCTTTCAAACAAAGCACAATGGGTCGAAGCGGTTGTGTGTCGACTATAGGGCACTGAACAAAATGAAGGTGAAGAACAAGTACCCGCTTCCTTTGATCACAGACTTGTTTGATCAACTTGGAAAGACAAAGGTCTTCTCTAAGTTAGATTTGAGATCTGGCTATTGGCAAGATCAGACAGAGTTGGCAAAGGCATATCTAAACAAGACAACCAAGCGCATGAAGAAATGGGCAGATGAGAAGCATCGCCCAACAAAATTTCAAGTTGGAGACAAAGTGTTGGCCAAGCTCTTTCCTAACCGCACAACTATCTTTCGGGGCCACCACCGAGGCCTTATTTGCAAGTATGATGACCCCTT
This sequence comes from Nuphar pumila, assembly GCF_984573655.1. Taxonomy (NCBI): domain Eukaryota; kingdom Viridiplantae; phylum Streptophyta; class Magnoliopsida; order Nymphaeales; family Nymphaeaceae; genus Nuphar; species Nuphar pumila. Next base: position 77,336,483 of record NC_143263.1, on the reverse strand, counting down.
CACCATTATCAAACGTGTGAGAAACTTGGCATACCGGCTGGACTTGCCAGCAAACTTTCAAGTGCACTCAGTATTCCATATATGCAACCTGAAGCCATTCCACGAAGATGAAGGAGATACTCAACGGAGCATGCCTCAACGTGCCCCGATCCCGCAGCGAGCTTCTTCAACAGTTAGTGTACCAGGCAGAGATCCAGATATCATCCTCAACCATTCCAACAACTATCTAGGGGAAGTCAAAAAGTACTTAGTGCAGTGGAAGGGATTGCCAGAATGTGAAGCCACCTGGGAGAAAGCCAGCAACATGTTTCAGCATCGTCAGCTTGTAGAAGGCTACCATGAACAATTGGCGTTGAGGACGGCGCCAACTTAGGCGGGGGAGCGTGTTCCGGACCGCCATGTTTTTCACCTTTTTGCTCTGATGTATATACCTCTTTGGCACTCTAGAGTGCCCCACAAGGCCTTACGGCCTAAGCACCCCGTGTATTCGGACCCTCTTTCCCCCTCTTGATGTATTTTGCTTTCAAGTATCTATAAAGAAGCTTTTTGCATCCTTGTCTCTTTGCTCTCTTTGTGTTTGGGCATACGTGTACTCTTGCTTCCGCTCGTGTGCGTGTGCTGTGTGTTCTTGTGCGCTCAAAAGGCCGGCCTTCGGTGTTTGTGATTGCCCGAAGCTGCGTCACAAGGGGCCTTCGCTTCTTAGCCCGTGACAACTACAATGTTTGTTAGAGATGTAAATCTCTAGAGAGGTGAGTTTTGAAGAAAAGGTTCCTTATTTCAATAATCTTGAGGTCAATCAGCTCAAAGGACAGGTGCAACAAAGCAATATTCCTGCTCTACCCAACCTGATGATCTTGGCATTCCTCACACACGTGGTTGAGAAAAAATGAGTCTGGTTAGAACAACACTCCTCACGTGACCAACAATACCCAAATCACACCACTTGCACCCAACGTTTCCCTCGGGCGTTCAGAAAGAGTTACCCGGCCTTCCCACCGGCTCCAAGAGTTCATAACATATAAATTCTCAACTTACCCAATTGAGAAATATATCTCCTATAATCATTTTCCCACATGTTATATGGATTTTCTTGGAAACATTTTCCCTCACCAAGAACCAAGCAGTTTTCATGAAGCTAGAGAAAGGCTATGCTGGAAGAACTTGACGCTCTCCACAGAAACCATGCATGAGAAGTCGTCCCCCATTCCTAAAGAACAAAAAGGTTGTTGGATGCACATGGACATACAAAATAAAATATAAAAGTGAGGGTAGTATTGAATGAAATAAGGCCAAACCCTACATGGAAACCTTCTCTTTGATTGCCAAGATGAAGAAGACATTGAGAGTTCTTTGTAACCTTGATTGGAAACTCTATCAACTGGACGTTAAAAACACCTTCCTACAACTAACTTAAAAAAGGACTGCCCCTAGGATAACCAAACAAAGAAAATCAAGAGCTTGTGTGCAAACTCAATAAGGTTATATATGACCTAAAACAGTCCCTGATACAACATTGTTGAAAAAACAACTCAGAGAAGCTCTGCCGACTCTACCCTATTTGTCAAGAGAACCAACTCGATTACTGATTATTCTAATCGTGCTTAAGGGAATTGAAACCATGAGATCTACAAAGAAGAGACATTCTTCTTCCAAGTCAATGCTAAGAAGGAAGAAAGCTCTAATCATTTATTTTGGAGATGTGATTTTATCATGGAGTGCTTCATTAGAATATGCCTACTTCTACGTGGAAAGTTGATGTTCAACTTAGATATAATTCTTACAGCTTTATCAAAATGAATAGTATCAAAAAGCTATTTGCATGGAGGTGTTTTGCAATCTGATTGCAAAGGAATGAGCGTCCACTCGAGTAAATCCATCCCAAGTAAAGGGATTTCAAAGATGGTTCTTCGAGAACTACATCAAAGCATCTCAATTAAATGGCAGAATCTTCAATACCATTTCATCATACAGTTTGAATCTCTTTTGTAATCTGTGTGTCAACCCTATATAATGTATAGTAATTCTCTGTTGAAATAAAATGTATTTTTTCTTAAAAAAAATGAGATCTACAAACTAAAAGACTATCTTAACGAAGCCTTTGACATTAATTCCTAGGCATTGAGATTGCTCGTTCAAGGAAAGGGCTATTCCTTTCACCATACAATTATGTCTTGGATCTCTTAAGGGCAACTAGGAAACTTCGGCCAAACCAGCAGACACTCCGATTGAAGTCATAGCAAGCTTACTCAAGATGATGGGGAACCTCTTGAGGATGTTGAAAAGCATCAAAGGCTTGTGAGGAAACTCATATACCTTATGGTAACTTAACCAGACATTACCTACGTTGTAAGTTTGGACTTGTCCGAAAATCTATCTAATAAGATGGCTACTACTGGATACTGCATAATAGTAGGAGGTAATGTGGTTGTCTGAAAGAGAAAAAAATAAAATGTGATATCACCCCAATGAAAATGCATTACAACCAAGCTCTGTCGACTCAGTCTTTAACAAAATGACCAAACACATTGAGATAGGCAATCACTATAGGGAGAAAGTCCAATCGAATGAAATATGCACAACCTAGTTGAAAAGCTTGAAGCAACTCAACAAATAATCTTCACTGAAGCAGTCACCAAGATCCAATTCTATGAAATTCTTAGCACGTTGGATTCTATGAGTGTTTTCACTCTAACTTGAGGGAGTGTTTGGAGTTAAGATCAGCTCCACCGTCATGCTAGCACCCCTAACCATTTGGATCTGTGCCCTATTTTTAAGATTACCCTTCCAAATTGGGTGTTATCTCCTTTGGCTGTCATCCCTTAATTCAAGGGAAGAATCACGTTGTATCTATATATGCGAGTGTATTGTTGTAGTCGGATTCATGATTCTTAGTGAAACTTTCTCTGAGCTGGTATTCGTGGACGTAGGCGAATCATGATCTCTCTCTCTCTCTCAACCACGTTAGACAGATCTCAATCTGACAAACGATCGTATAAACACAAATCCAATCTAAATTCACATATGAATATTATACTAAGATAAATCACACAATACTGTATCACATTTGGATCTTAGATCCTTAGGTGTAGGGATGGCAGTGGGGCGGGGCGGGACGGGGCGGGGTGGGGCAGGGGACAAGGTCTCCACCCCCCGCCCTGCCTCAAGATTTTATCCTCCACCCCCGCCTCCATCTCCGGCGGGGAATGGATTTTATCCTCCATCCCTGCCTTCATCCCCGGTTCAAACGGGGATGAGGCGGGGCGGGGCGGGGATCGGGGCGGGGCAGGGAAAAGTGCACGTCCATCCCCGCCTCCACCCCCGGACGGGGATGGATTTTAACCTTCGTCCCCGCCTCCATCCCCGTTTCATACCCTTCATCCCCGGTCCAAACGGGGCAAGGCGGGGGCGGGGCCCGCTTTCCCCGGGTCCACTGCCATCCCTACTTAGGTGGTGATTTCCCCCATATGAGGTCTCTCTCTCTCTCAGAACAATGGACCCCACATGACATGTAAAGGCACAATTATTTGGTGGGTGGCGTGGGCCTACCAAAGCACAGTGTGGCTGACTATGAGCACATTCATTGGGCCGGTAGTGGCCAGTATTATCTTATGCACGGTTTCACTTTCACCCCCCTTCGCCTAGTAGCTGGGCTGTCAATGGGTCGGGTATCCACCGTTGAGGGTGTACTCGAATCCACCAAAATAACTTGCAGCCCAACTCCGGTTATGTCGGATTGAGCTAATGGAATCCCAAACCCAACACGTATCATCCAAGAAGTATTTAATTTGCTTTAAAATACATGTCAAGTACTCGGGTCAGCTGGGTCAGATTGGATATCTAACGAAAAGTCAAAACTCAAACCGAATCACATATTATGTGTCAACCCGATTAACACTCGGGTTAGCATTTTTATGCCCATACCTGATAGATCGGGTCTGGATTGAATTGAATACCGGATTGACAGCCCTAAATTACTGGATTTACTTATCCTCATTTTCATCTTTGCATGTATAGCTTTGTTGTAAAGGTTCAAACAAACCACCGAGGTGGTATCCCATGTGGTAGGCAGAGTCCTGTGCCAAGCTGAAGGCCCAGGTTCGAATCCCTCTGTCACATGGGCTTAAGAGATATCTGGTTGGGGTTTACCTAACTCCAGCTTGCCTTTCAAAAAAAGAAAAGGTTCCTGACAAAAAACCAAATTACCCTTTCTCATTTCAAGGGTACAAGTCACAAAGAAAGATGCTTTGCATTATACAAAAAGGAAACCAAAATCCTCCTTTTGAATTAAAAAAAAATATAATCAGATGGAAAATAAATAAAAAAATTTATTTTTTGGTCAAATAATTTTTTTGAAAGAAAATAAAATTTAATTATAATCAGATGGAAAGAATTAATACAAAACAAAAGGGATGGTGATGAGATACTACCAATAACAAACATCAAAGAATTCTCACATGGAGGAATCCAATTACCATTCCAACATTTCCCCAAATCTAGATTGAGACTTGCAAGCAGAGGAAAACATGGAAATGAGTAAAACTTTTAAATGAGCTGGTACACGGACCTATCCAGAATGGTCTGCCAACCAGATCCAGACGTATCTGGATAGGTATATGTAATGGATCCTGATTGAAGAGTTCGACCCAACAAAATGTAACCATACAGGTAGTGTGAATCAAATCATAATCATTCTCTGGATCTTAAAATAAAAAAAATTGGATTGGATCTGGAACCATACCGAAGATTATTGACCCGGACCTTCTGCTGGATCCCATTCATTTGGGTCCAGAACTGACTGGTTATTGCCTTCAATAACATCTGAGATTGTAGTTACGGGTGTCAACAGGTCGGGCATGACCTGATTCCAACTCTACCGGATCCAGTACAATCCAGGGTTGGTATTTAACGAGGAGGTCCAATTATCGATTCAGGTTGGAACCCAGGGTCCAATTAGTATATGGAACCGAGTATGGTTTATGAAATTTCATTAACTATACCTCAGATCAGATTAAGATCCACAATCTTTTAATGTAAAAAACATAAAAATATTATAAGAAAGGACTTTAATGATAAGCGGGGCAGATTGGTGCTAAAGACTTCTTTTAGCGGTCACTTTGATCATTCTTTAAGGGTTAAATGCCATTTGAATTTTTTTGGACACGACACGTTGGGTGCACCTAGTTCGTACCTACTCCCAAACTCCAAAATTACATTAGACTGTTCTAAAGTTACTGCCTACAAAAGTGGTAAATCGAACTCCATGGAAGTCACGAGGTGCACGGTGTCTACATTTCTCATGTTCCATATTTCTATGAATCCTCATTAAATATGCCTCCAATCAAACCCCACTCTCAAGGAAATAGGAATTCTAATTCCAGTTTGGAAAAGATTTTTTGGGAACAGGTGAGAGTAAGGATTAGGGATGGCAGTGGACCCGTCTCCACCCCTACCCAGTCTCAAAATCCAGGAGGATGGATTCTGGGATACAAGTCATCCCCGTCCAAATAGTATAATCAAAAGCAAGCAAAAAAAGGGGGTTTTCCGTGATTTTTTGGCCGTACATAAATAATATAATTGCGATCAACAAGAATTCAGCTTTTTTCGCCAGCTCGATGTTGAGGAATCCGTGGATCTAGAAATTCATTTCGGCTAATTGAACCTTCTCAAACTGTTTCTTTTTAAGAACCAAAAAGATTTGCGCCAGGATAACAGATACTAAGAAGAACAAAAGGCCTTGGATACCCAATGGATCTTGAAGTACTATTTCCGCATCGCCTTGACCAAAACCACCTACATTGGGATTACTTGTTAATGGCTGATCAAGCTTGATGTATTCACCTTCAGAAACAAGAAGTTCTGGTCCTCGAGGTATAATATCAACCGTTTGCTGTCCATTCGATGCATCAGCTATGGTTATTTCATATCCACCTTTTTCTTTACATACTATTTTACTTATACCTGCTGCTGAAGCATTATAGACTGTATTGCTACTCTTGCTCCCAACTTTCGCCCCTGCCTCCATCCCCGTTTCATGTCCTCCATCCCCGGTCCAAACAGGGACGAGGCTGGGTGGGGCCCCATTTCTCCTCGATCTATTGTCATCCCTTAGAAGGATTGGAGATGGGCTGGAGCGGGGCAAGGCGAGGATCAGGATGGGGCAGCGCAGAGAAAAGCATAAGTCCATCCCTGCATCGAGATGAATTTTAACCTTCATCCCCGCCTCCATCCCCGTTTCATGCCCTTCATCCAGAGCCGTACCTGTGTTTTATGGGGCCCAAGGCGGAGGGAAAAAATGGGCCCCCGTATTAATAGTAGGAGTTCGGGGGCAGTGCCTCCGTTTTTTTTTTAAAGAATCAAAATAACCGTAAAAATTGCATTCACATTAAACAAATATAATATTCCAAATATTTATATTATATTAAATAAAAATATATAAAATATTTATATAAACTACCTAAACAATTGGCCCCTAAAATTTTTTTGGGCCCTGAGGCCCAAGCCTCATTGGCCTCTTTACAGGTCCGGCTCTGCCTTCGTCTCCAGTCCAAGTGGAGCGACGCAGGGCGGGCCCCCCATTTTCCCACGGACCACTGCCATCCCTAGCAAGAATATAACAAGATGTGAGGTAAAGTGTGACAGCTAAATAGGCTAGGTCACTATCATAACCAAAGGGCCTTGAGTTCGAATCCAATACTGGATTGACCACTCAGCTTGATCAAACAGGAAGCAGGGTTGCCAATTCTCTAGAGACATAGCCAGGGAAGGAATTGAGATGTCCTCCCAAAGTCTCCAAAATCAGACGCAGGCTAATCTTCTCAGCCCAAGAAAGGATGTAAGCCAAAATCTCTAGAATTCAAGACTTCTGTTGGTCCATAAAATTTTATGAAGTGATATAAAGAAATCTCTACACCTTTTGTAGTCTTTTCTTTGATAAAGGGGCGCGTGATCACCAAACTACAAATTAAAAAAAAACAATAAAAAAGTATCGAGGAGTCTTAGACAGAGAAAGCTCGGGTTAGTCACACCCTACCGATTAAAAAAACACATACCACTGGGATTCGATCTTGCAACGTCCCAACACAAGGTGACGTATACTAACTGCTCCTGCCAGACAAGCAAAGCCTCCATTGGTAAAAGAAGTCTTGACTCTTGACTATAGAGGCACAACGGTTATTTATTGTGGGTTGACTTTGATCAACAACTTTCTTGAATTGCAGTTAGTATACCTTCTTTGACCAATGAGAAAGGCTTTCAAGGTCAACCAAGTATGTGTGGATGAAAGTCAAGAAATTAAAGAGTGGCTTAATCCTATGGACCACATCCATTTTTCTAATCATTCATCACAAAAAGTATAGTTTTTTTTTTCCTTTCCCATTGTAGTCAAAACAACTAGTGAGCTTCTTTATTTGCCAACTACCTAGATAGATTCATCCAACTTAGGGAACAGTAGGCTAACGAAGTAGAGATGTGGAAAGAGAGTGAACAAATATAGCAATATGTATGGAACAATGTTATAAGTTTTTACAAACTTTTACTTTTTTTACCAGTGTTATCAGTTTTCATAAAACAGATTAATATATTGACTGCAACTATAAAAACAATCGAACATGTTGTTTATGCTTCATGTAAATGGGAGTATAGCTTGCTTATTTTTTTAATAAAACAATAAATATCACACTTAAATTGTTTAAATGTAACATATGGTTTAATCAGTGTCGTCCGAATCGAATCAAATCGGCCCCTTTCGACTCAATGAAGGAGCTGATTTAGATGCCATATAAAATCGGCCAGTTTAGCCAAATTGAGCATATTTGACCTAAATTAGGTCTGAATTGTAATACATATATATATAATGTTTTAAGTTTTTTGTGTTTTTTTTTTTTGAGAAAAGTTGTTTTGAAAGACCAATCCAAGCCAATTTGATTTAGACCAATTCAGGTTTTCCTTTAAATTTGATTCAGTTAACAAACTGATTTTGACAGCATTGAATTTATTGGTTAAGATAGAATAGGTTCAAGGAAAAAATATATATAACTAATTCAGTTACATTAAATTATGAGATTTCTATATTTCATTCAATACATTACATCTTTCTTAATGTTAAAAATAATAAAAATATAAAATGTTCCAAAAATAAGTAATAATAAAATTAAATAACAAATGTATTTCAAAATTGTTTTATTAAAAATGTCTTATTTAAGGGAAATATGTGAGAAATATACAGAAAAATTATTTCCAAAATAAGGGGATTTGGTTTCCCATAAAAACTAAGTAGGTTTCTTATGCATTCTTTACAAGCTTCCTACTAGTAAACATTAGGTTTTTGATGAAAACAGTTTCTCAGAAAAACATTTTTCCACATGTAAGTAGTTTTTCAGTAACTCTAGGTTGGAGTACAGTGCAAACAAATTGTTGAAGTGAAGAAATATGTTTAGAATTCAAATCTTAATGGTTTTAGCTTTAATAAAAGGTACTTCTTCCAGTCCAAAAAGTATGTAACAAATTCAAAATTAAATTTAAGTGTTTTTCTTGCATTAATATCACTGTAAAATTGTAATTTCTGACATTGGTGATATGTTAAAAACATTGCATTTTTAGGACTTACATCGATTTTGAAATTATCAGAATAAGATCCCGTTTTCAAAAGTATAACCAATATTTGCTGCATTGTCATACATGCAGGACACACACACACACACAGAGAGAGAGAGAGAGAGAGAGAGAGAGAGAGAGAGACCTAGTCCAAATTCACTATGATAATGGACACTAGCATTCATTGTGAGCCGCTTAAGTTGGTTGGCAGAGCTTAGCTAATGTACTTACCAAATACCAACCTCACAAAAGTTATCAATGGACGTCCTAATACCACTCAAAAGCCCATGCCAGCATTCCTTCACCTAACTTGCATCCAGGCTTCATAAAATTCATGTATTATGATGATATTGTAGGTGAAGGTATTATTTGTTACATTATGATGAAAATAATACGGGCACATCTACTATTAAGAATCTGCTTCAACAAGAAAAAAAAAAAGCCTAAGAGTTGACGCATGCGAGTTGTGGTACTATTGTATTTTTTTTTTTATATTTATATGGAGAAACCAGCCTGGGGAACAAAGACCTAGCCGCTCTCTTTGCTTTGCCTGCCAAACTTATGGTCACTGTTCTGGCAGGGCTAGCTTACCTCCTTGCCCCAAGGGTGTTGCCACGGCTTGCCCAAGGAGTGATGCCCATGAGATTTGAACTTAGACCGCTTGCCTGGATACCTAGGCCCCATCTCACTACGCTAAAGTGGTACTATTGTTTTATATTAATCATATGTATTAGCAAATGACATGATCCTAATCTGCTCATCACAATTTGTGAAATAAATAATCAAAATAAAATAATAGATTTAAATATTATCAATTAGGCCATCTACTCTACTAATTGTAGGGCTAGGTAGGATGAGTAGGCTAGCAACATCATGTGATCAATGAAATGGACGTGAACCAAGGGGTACACAAAAAAAACAAAAAATCATTAAATCTTCCCAAACCTAGCAGTTAGCCAACTCAACCAACCCAATGGATAATATTCAAGGGTGCACCTCTCAACATCTTTCAATTTCAGTACGTCCCGCTACATATCCATTTAGCTCACCAAATAAATTGATAAGCTCATCAAAGTGGACCGAATTGCAAGTAGATATACTCGACTACGGAACTTTATTGTTTTTTATTTTTTATTTTTTCCATTTCCTTTCATGAAATAGTATACGGCTAGGGATGGCAGTGGATAGGGGGAGAACGGGCCCTGCCCCGCCTCTCCCCATTTGGACCGGGGATTGAGGACATGAAATGGAGGTTAAAATAAAAAACGGTGTGGGAATGGAGGTGGGGATGGACTTACGCTTTCCCCCGCCCTGCCCTCATCCCCGTCCCAATCCTCGCCTTGCCCCGCTCCACCCCGTCCCCAATACTTCTTTAGAGATGGCAATGGACCGAAGAGAAACGGGGCCTACCCCACCTCGCCCCATTTGGACTGGGGATGGAGGGCATGAAACAGGGATGAAGGTTAAAATAAAAAATCGTGAGGGGATGGAGGGCAAGATTTTGAGACCCACCCCCACCCCGGTCCACTTCCATCCCTATATAGGGCGCAAAATATGCAAGCATTTCTAGGGCTTTTGATTATTCTACATCACAAAAAAGGGAAAAATATATTTATAGTACTTTGTCATTTTTTTCCCATCAAAAGCACATTCATATGGCTTAACATCTGATGACCAACAAAAAAATAAAATAAAAATTTATTTTAAAGTACACAAAGTTTGAGCATTAATAAAAAAGACATCAAAGTTTTTGAAAATTTTTCAAAATACACTTAAAAAATATCATGGTTAATTAAGAAGGCCCAGAGTTTACTACTATCAAGTTTGCTGTTAAATGAGATGTGGAATTACTATTTTATCCTCAACTTCATATTTAAAAAAAAAAAGCACTTAGAAAAAAGATAGCCTAAGTTAAATGGATGGAAGTTTGTTTGATAACAGTGCAAAAATTTAGGTGCCCTTTTAATTTTTTTTCAAAATTAGTTATATTTTTAATTAATGTCCAAACTTTAGGCGCATTTTTTTAAAATTTCTCAAATGCAAAGGAAAATAAATAGCTTGAAAAATAATACAAGAACATTAAATCATGCCACTAGTGGCTACATAAGTTATTAACCAAAAACGGTTTACCTTTTTCAGAGTTTTAGTTTCTTATTGACTTTTGGGTTCATCTGAAGGACCAAGCAATGTGGCACTTCTCGATCATTAAAGGGATGGATATCATTATTTTGGACACTAAAATGGGACCGCCGCTCTTATGGTTGCCAAAAATCATGGTAGTACAATCCCCATCAGTTTCACACATGGTGCAATGCAGATGCACTGTTAGTTCTTATTTTCACCCACCTGAACCTAACAAATCAACCGCTGTAATGATCTGTTTTTAGGAGGTGTTTAGCTTCATTGGGATATATTACTTATCAGCTATTTGACAAATATCTGTTATATTTTGAAAATATCCTGCAAAAATGTGATATTTGTGGGGAAAATTTGCATAAAAATTTAGATATCCCAACCTATTGCAATATTTAAATTTTTATCGAAAAATTTCATTAAAAATGGTAATTTTACTTTATATAAGTTTTTACTTATTCGTGAAAATTTCAATTTCTCGTGGGAACTTGGCAGCTCTTATTTTGCTGTTTTAAACGTATCGCTATTCTTATCGGTAAAATATAAAAAATTACTAGCTGTAACAATAAAGAAATTACTTCAGTTAACAAACAAGACGAGAGAGAGAGAGAGAGAGAGAGAGAGAGAGAGAGAGAGAGAGATTCAAGGATCACCAAGAGCCACACCACAAGAGTGGAGCATGAATGGGGCATCCTTTTAAACGGAAAAAACGGTGAAAAATCGGGTCGTGATCAAACGTGGTATGCTAGTGGCCCGATGGTATCTCTCCATTTAAATATAGTTAATTACAAAAAAAAAAAACTTTGTGTTAATATCCTGTTTTGTTGCTGTCAGCATGCCGAATTCAAAAAAATAAAGAAACAAGGAACCGTGATGACAAAATAAGACAAAACCAATAGATAAATACAATATTTTTTGTTTTTATTTTGCTAAAAATAACAAATTAGTGTAGTTAGTGAAAAACCATAATTAGATGAAAAAGAACTGAAAATAAGTATAACCGCAGCTTCCTCCTTTCACCTTTGAGTTCTTTCTTCCTCTCTCTCCATCTGTGTTGGAGGGAACAAATTGAGGAAGCAACAATCCTCACACTCCATCTCTTGCTTCTCTTTCTCTCTCTACTCCCCCAAAAAACCCAAACACCCAAGAAACCCGTCATTCCACCACAAGTGAAGGAAAAGGAATCCCAGTTCCATCCTTGTAAGTCTCCTCATTCCATGCCTCCTCTCTTCCCTTCTTCTTTTCTTTGGTTTTCATGGCTCAAGTTGCTATTTTTATTTCATCCCAACTCTCAAACTCGGTAGAGAAACGAGTTCCCTCATCTGGGTCATCCTTCTTCCCTAAAAAATCTCATCTTCTTCCAGAGTTGTGAGTGAAAAGGTAGGCCTTTTCAATGGGATCTGCCTTGTTCTAAGGATTGGTTTTTTGCTTTTTTTTTCAGGGTGTTTTCTGTGGGAACTGAACTCAGAGGATAGTGCGTTTCTGAAGATGGGTGATCATTTTGTGCTGTTGGTGGATCGGTTGATCACTGCGTCAACCCTGGAGGCGGCAATAGAGAGCCGGAACCTGAGCCAAATCCCGGTGGCGGTCGAGAAATCTTCGGTCGATTCGACGCCACTATGGAATTCCGGCGACGAGGGGTCGGGATCGTCAGTACTCAAATTGGCGGAGTGCCGGATTTGCCAGGACGAGGACCGTGACTGCAACATGGAGTCTCCTTGTGCTTGCTGTGGCAGCCTAAAGGTATTTTTTTTTTTTGGGGGGGGGGGGGTATAGTTTTTAACTTATACCGGAGCTAATTGTGTGCCCTGTGTACAGTTTGATGTAGGATGATGCTCCTTGGTTATTGATTGACATAAAATTTGATCACACTGTTTCAGCTTTTTCCTTGTTCGTTTTATTTTCTGGAGCTGTCTTTGGTTTCAAAGTATTTGATTAGAATGCTTAGGACGGTTTAGCTAGACTGTTATTTTAATCTTTGCAGCTTTATTTGTCTTATATACTTGTGATGCATGACGGCTAAGAATTCTACGATTGAAAATCTCATATTGGGAATAGTTTTATGAGCTTTGGATGCTTTCTCATCTTGAGCTTCCTTTCGATTGAAGAGCAACTGAGGGAAGGTCCTCGTGATGCAGGAAGAAAAGCTGCATTGTAGTTTTTTTTCCCTTTTGTGATGGAGAGAATGGCAATAAGAATGCATTAAATCCTGATAAAGTACAGAAGAAAATCAGAAAAATTGAAACACAAAGATCCTGATTCATGTAGGAACCAAAAACAATCATCCATCACAATAAGGAGAAAAAAAAAGGAGCCTTGTTGCGTGTTCACTTGGTCTACATGAAGCATAGCTTTGCCTTTGCCCCTTTGCAATTCATGTTGGATGATAAGTCTCAGATGCATTCTAATAATTTAGTATCAAATGGTGCTACCAATTAATTCTACTTGCTGAATTTGGATGACATACACAAGCTATCGGTTTCTTTGTGGGTTGTTCTTGGCCCATTTTCTCAAACTTTTAGCTTCCTTCTTTCTGTTTGTTGCTATGTCTAAGAAGTATTAATAGAGTTTTGGTCTCTAATCAGTGTTGAATTCGTCCTGTTGGTGCACTTCTGATTTCAAAGTACTTTTGGAACGGGAGATTTTTGATTAGTTTCAGATGGTTTCTTATAGTTAGCTCTATCAATGTCGCTTTGCGATTCATTCCTGCTTATCCTTCTCTTTCTAATGCATCTGCATCAACTTCTTACATCCTGCAGTACGCTCATCGCAAATGCGTTCAGCGGTGGTGCAATGAGAAGGGAGACACCACCTGTGAGATATGTCATCAGGTGAATCAACTTTGCATTTTTAGATTCTCTATCTACTAATATAACTCAGGGATTTTTAATTGTTACTAGAGCAATAATCTTTGGTTTTGAAGATCCAACTTTTCTTTGCATGGAGTATAACTCTCTGAACGTGCAAATATGTTGCCAAATTGCAGCCATTTAAACCAAACTATACGGCACCTCAGATTTTCCATTATGGAAGCATTCCAATGAACTTTAGGTAAATCACTTGCTGTTTGGCCTTCAAATATTTCCTCTTCAATACTTTTATTGTAGATATGCATGCATACTAATTTATTCAGTTGCTTTGTAGAATTTTCTTTTTAAGGTGATGTTTCTTTCAGGGGAAGTTGGGAAATCTCCAGACAGGACTTGAGGAATCCCCAATTTATAGCAATGGTTGCAACTGACCGCAACTTTTTGGATTCTGACTATGACGAATTTTCTGCTTCTAGTACAAGAAGTGCGCTATGCTGTCGTATTATTGCTGCTATTGTGAGTCCTAAATCTGTTGAACTGAACTAAGTTCCTTGCTTTTTGTTTGCTTGTTTACTGATTCGTGGTGCCTTTTCCCTGTTACTGGATTCAGTTCACGGTTCTACTGGTCTTAAGACATGCCTTGCCTATCATAATTGGTGGAGCCGATGAATATGCTTTCACAATATTAACAGTAAGTCATGTAGAATAGACCAATTTGCTGAATGCTTATGAGATTCACAACTTTGATGTCGCCCTAACTGAAAATGCCTGGATTTTTCTGATAGTTATTTCTGTTGAAGGCTGCTGGAATCCTTATTCCTGTATATATAATGGTGCGTGCACTCGCTGCTTTTCATCGGCGGAGACGGCGCCAGGTATTTTGCAAGTTTATTATCTGTGTTTCGTATCCTGCTTGCCATTTTTTGATGAAATAATAAACAATCTTGACTTGAATGGCATATGCAGGAGGTTTCAGATGCTTCACTTAGTGCATCTGATGATGATGATGATGAGCAACAACATCTACATGTGATACATGTTAGGCAAGTGGATTGATTCATTCAAAGCTTAGTTGCTCAATATGATGGTGGCCCTGTCCCAGTGGGATGGATGAGTTCCTAGATGAAAAAGAAGTGATAAATGAAAAGGTGTTGGAATCAACTGGCAGGGTAAATATTCTCAGGGAAAGATTCAGCCAAGCTGTGTAAAATTATGTAAATAACAAAATATAGGCCTGGAGAAAATACACATATAGTTGTATCCTGTAAAGATATCGAGTATGCTATATGTAGCGCCCCACCAAATTTGATATATAAAGGAATGATACCTTTCTCTCTGAAACGTATAATGATGCAACATACTTGAAGGAATTTTTGTTCTTACTGGCCTCTTCATTTAAGGACAAAAGGCCAGACCACTCAAAATTTGAAAATCAAGATTAACTGGTTCATAGCGACACATCTAAAAGACTAAAACAAGAAACAAATGATGAAAAAAATAGAAGACATATTGGACATTTTTCACATTTCTCACGTTTTTATTGGCAAAAATAAATAAATTAAGAAAATAGAAGACATATTTGCAAAAGGAAACAAAAAAACATAAATGAAATCAAATTTATAGGGAAAATAACCCATTAAAATGTAAATATCACAATAAAATTACAATATTTACATTTTAACAAAAATATCATGATATTTTGCCGTTTAAAATGGTGACTGACATGTTTTTCCGCAATATTTTTTAAATATGACCGATATTTGTCACATAGGTTGTATGTAGGCCCGGCTTGTTGATTTTCAGCAAAACTCACGAGACTAAGAGGGCATGTGCACGATTGATTTTGTTCAAATTCATAAATGGAAAGAGGGGCAAACCTGGACCATTTGAAAAATTTTATATAAAAAAGGCAAGCCATCCATAGAAAAGCAAACCGATCCCGAACAACACAACATACTTTATTCAAATGCAAATTACATGGCACCAGAATACAATTTTAAGCTAGAACAAAAATGTGATTTTTCATAAGCCTTTAAAAAATCCTTGGATAGCTTGAAAGCATCAGGAACGTACTCTTTCTGAAGCTGATCCCATATATAGATCTGTATCTGTAATGTTTCTTTATCAATTGCACTTCCCATCCAGCTATGAATTAAGAACATATAACCTGTCGTGTAACTGCTCAAAACTTAGTCATGCATTCTTATGCCAATCTGAGCACCAGCTACAAACATTCCAAACAGTGCAGGAATTGGATGGTACCTTCACATCCATTCTGGCAAAAATGATTACTAAAGAGGACTCCATATAACATGGCCAAAATCCTTGGAATACGTGGGAGACAGTTGACAAGCTGTGTGCTTGTACACTAGAGTGATTAATTGAGACTACAAAGTAAAAAATCATACATCTTCAAGGACAAAAATTCTATAATTTTCAATATGAGAATGTACACGTGATTAAAAAGCAGCCATCTCCTTTTCAAGATGGATATTCAGATCCCAGTACACTGAAATTCCAAACTGATGGTTAGTGAATCAATACAATGCCTCAGGCTTGATATACAGAAGAAAAGCATAGGAAAAAGTGATGGGCTCGCATCTGGGAATAACGGATTCAAAGATGCCGTCAAGCATATTCTGAGCATGCGTACAGCCTTGAAGCAAGCACAGTAAACATACCTATTTGGTAAAAGCTTTGTTTCCATGGATAATCTCATTTAATGATCCTCCTCTGCCTAAACAAACAAAAGAATATGATAATCAGCTTCCTGTCATTAGGAACTCTTACCACTTGTAACAAGACACTAAATGACAATTTACCCTCCTACTAATTATATGTTCTTTAAAGAGTGTAGTTGGTGTAAGTACTTTCGGCTCTTCTGTTGCGATCGCCAGAAGCAAGCGAGTGCCCCAAAAGTGCAGCTGGCAAAAGCAATGGCTAATGCGGCTCCAACAGGTACTGCAACTGCATTTGATGTGGTCAGGTCATCAACCATTTCCAGATCACTCTTTCTCCTACTCAAATCATTTGCCTCTGAAGATGACTTAATCATCTTCCCATAATAATCAATTAAGAAATGGAACACTTCTGTTTCATTCCATTCAACTTTAGCGGTGCCATTTTCTTTCCTGTGCACAGAAATGTAACAAGATGGACAAAGTAGCCGGGATGGCCAGATTCGTTTTGGGAATTTTGGGTCTCCGGTACCAAGAGCTGTTTCTTCTTGCTTTAGCCTCTGATTGACCTTGTTATGTGTTTTCCATAACCACAAAGCAAAATCTCGGGTTGTGTTGAAAGGAATAGAAACACTGCAACCACATATTAGAAACAATCATGTCGAAAGAGAGTTCTTCAATGAATGACTCCACAATAAAATCTGGAAATACCTGGAACACATCTTATAAAAATGATGGCGACATTCCTCGCAAATGAAGAAGTTATGAATGAAGTTACATATGGTAGAAAAGGCCAAATGACTCTCTCCATCATCAACTCTAACAGACAATGAGTGGAGCAGTACCCATAATCCACAGCTGCCACAACGAAAAACAGTTAGAAAAACAGAACTAAGAATATGCATTGAGGCATATGATTACTAATTCAGAACAGCATAGTTGAATAGAGCATTCCGCCAGAGGAAGCAACAAAGAAGTAGCATACTCCATAATATAAATATAATATATATATATATATATATGAAGTTGCATGGGCTAAAATAGTAGAATAATACACTTTTGAACAAACAAGTCTACATAATTAAAGCATTAGTATACCGAATATAATCGTGATGATTTACCAGAGACTGGCAGTTAAGTGCCTTCAAAGACAAGTATCCAAATTAGAAAAGAATTTCCTTTTCGCACACTTCATACAAATGTCATTCCATTAGAACTAAAAGTTCAAGTTTAGCAAGTGAAAGATGATTATCAAATAATTGAATGAGGGAAACACATCATTCAGATGGAAAACATGCTGCACTCTTAACTGGGGCTACACAACATCCCAAGCATTTCATATGATGAGCCAAGCATTCATGAAAGGCTCAGGGTCAGATCATCCATTTTCATATAAATGAACTGAACTCAGCTAATTCAACATCACTTTAGTGCAAGAACAAGGGTATCCATGCACCATTTTCATCAAATGCCCCTTGTATGTCCTACAAAAACGTGTAAGGGCAAAGAATGTGCCTCCTAGGTCATCTTGGACTGTATACATAGCCTCTTATTATAGACTTCTAACACAAGACAGGGTGGATCATTTCGGAGTATCCCTTCCTAATAGATGCTGTTTATGCTAAGGAAGAGGAGATGCAAGATCATCTGTTCTTTAGGCAATGAGTGGCTGAGGTTGTTTGAAGGGAGATGACTCAGAAATTCGGTTGGCAGAGGGTACCTCAACCAACTTCATCTCTGAATGAGTGGTGGTTTTCCATAAGCACCACTGGCTTGAAGAATATCTGCTGGGACTTTCTCTCTCACTTGGTTTTGTAGAAATTGTGGCATGTCAGGAATAAAATTCAGCATGAGAACACTGTTTATACTCTATCAGAAGTGGTTAAAAAGGTCTATGCCACATGCACAGATAAATGATATATTATGGGCCACAAATATCATCCAACCATTAAGAACTTGATTAAGATTCAGACTAATGAGTGAACTTGTTCTTCCTCCATTGGACAAACTTCTCACCTTTGGATCATGGGAGAGAAAAGAAGGAAAAATGATATGTTTTGGAGGTAATGTGGTGGGGAATTTTCTGCTGAGAGGAAGTGAGATTATTGCTAGAGATTTTATTTTTCCTCAGCTACAACTGCTTGATTATCATTCTAAGGAGATCCTGCATGATTGTGAGGTTTTGATCCAAACAAGTTGCAAAAGATGGTGCACTGCTATTGTTACTACACTTGAAGGACGAGGAAGATGAATTGAACCACTGAATACTTTTGTCCTGTCCATTAAATTGCTCGTATCAAGTTCAGATTTCCTAAAACTGCACAGATTTTTTATTTTCTTCAAAATGTTGTGGACGTTATGTATGGGAAACATAAAGCCCCAGACTGGATTCTCAATCCCCAGAATATGCTCTAATTCTTTTCGATCATTGATGATACAAAGAGGGGTCCTTAATCCCCTGGATATATGTATATATATATATATATATATATATATAAGGTAGATGAATTTAATTCAGGATTTGCCTTGGGATCTTCCCTTGTCCATCATTACCTAGACAAGCAAGGGTTATGGTTCCAACATTTAACGCAATGTTATAAACACCCCTACAAATAGGCCAATTTAACATATATACCCCTACATAATCCACCTGAGGCAATAGGGATAATTTGGTTATGGAAAACTTGGGACATGAATGCTGTTTATGAGACCTTAGACATTGTTGGAAGGTTGAGATTTGCCTAGCCCATGCATGGTTTCCTTGTTTGTTAAAATAGTAACTAATTTCATAAACTAACTCTTGATATTATACTTAGACTGTCAATTTTCTAGACATTGAAGGTCCAAATGATTCCAGTTAGCATTGGGGGACCAAAGTATTGTGCCCATCATTTAGGCTTCTAAGAAGAAAATTGAGAAGGGTCAACCAGGCAAAGGGCAATTTTCATCTACAAGAGCCAACCGCTGGCAAGATGTCGGTAGAGGTGAGTGTTAGAATAGTGAGACATGTACATTTGGGCGTTCTTGTAATTTTTCATTATTTTAACCCCTTTTTCTCATATCAGGGGTAATGCTGTAATTAGTCAAGTAACTTAATATAAAAGGAGAAGCTCTAAGGGACGACCTACATAGGGAAAATATCCTCTTTGTCTGCCCCACCTCTCTCTTTCATCTCTCTTCCATATGCGATTGATCTTTGGGTAAATCCATTTTATATCAAAGTCTAAGATAGTATTAGAGCAAGGATTGAAGACTGATTTCTCCAAATACTTGAAAAGATCTGATTTCCTTGTTTCATCTCTTCCAAGTTTTCTATATTTCCTCTTCTTTTCTCTCTTTTCTATTCTTTTCTTTTATTTATATCTATTCATCCCTTTGTCTTCATTTTTCCATCTTTTCTTCTTTGTTGATCATAGACCCTGTCTTTGTTTTCCCATCTTTCTGTTAAGGAGTCAGTTACTGGATCCATTGGAGATCCACACCCAAGTGCTCAAAAGGAGTCCAAGTTCAATGAAGTTGAAGATAAATATCAAGAGCAATCCAGAGGACGTGAAAATAGAAGTTTGGTAGGAGACAAATTTTGTAAAAAATTTATACCAGACCCGGACTCGACCCGAGTTCCGATTAAGACCCACAATTTTTCGATGTAAAAGTGATTAAAAATATGGTTTTACTGGGTTTGTTTCATGTAGTTCTTATCGGGTCCAGATCTGATACCATACCTGAAAATCTGGTCCAAGTCTGGTTCCACCTGGGTCCGAACCAAACCCGACCCGTTGACACCCCTAAGATCAGTTCATTAAGGAAGGTGAAATTTGTTTTGAATCCTGAGTTTTTTGTGTTGAAGCATTCCGATCAGTTGGCACTTAGCTGGATTAAGGCCACCATTACTGAGCCTGTTTTAAGTTAAATAATTTGTACTAGCACGGCTCATGAAGCCTGGCTGTCTTTGGAACACTCATATGCATCCCAATCTAATCTTCACATCCTCCAATTGAAGGATCTTCAAGACGTGGAGGAAAAATTGATGGTTGAGCATCTCAATTTTTAACCATGTAAAGTTCATTGCAGACTCTTTATGTACGACGAATGAACCTGTTTCGGATAGTGAGTTGGTTCAACATACTTCAAACAAACTCACAAGTGATTATAAAAGTTTCATTACAACTGTGACCATGCTCAACAAGCTTTCGTCTTTTGTTGAGATTTATGACCTTATGTTGAACCAAGAGAAGAGACTCCAAATGTTGAAACCAAAGCAGCCTCAATCTGAAAATAGCACCACTGCTTTCTTCACTCAAAGAGGAAGGGATTATGGTAACTTCCGTAGCCATGGGCGTGGAAGAGGAACAGGTTGTGGTATGTTCCAATTTTTTTCCAAAACAATAAGGACAACTAGAACCAAAACATGCGATCTAATGAAGTTCAAGGGCAGGTTGTGTGCCAATTTTGTGGTAGAAGAAATCGCACAGCTCGTAATTGCTATGATATTCCTAAAGTGTTTGCTGCCATGGCGCCAAGTTATATGCAGGATTCAGCATGGTATCCTGACACTGGGGCATCCCATCATGTGACATCCGATGGTCGTGGCATGGAGAACAAAACTAAATACAAAGGACCAGAGAGCGTGATTGTTGGCAATGGTGCTAGTCTACCTATTTCAAACATATTACAAAGACAAATATAGCCACTACAAAGGAGAAGAGAAGAATGAGTAACAAGAATAACTTCATTAGTTGCAAAATGAGATAAAGATACAACATAAAAAGGGCGATCCCTTAGGGTTACACATAAGGACAAAAATAGTTGACTATATTACAAAGATACCCCTCTATAAAGTAAGTATGTACATAAATCTATTAATAAAGAGGGAATCACACAAACAAGTAATAAGGCATTTCCTCACCACTCCCCCTCAAGCTTGAGGTGATGAAAACACAATCAACCCAAGCTTGAACAAAAATGATTGGAATGCCTTCAAAAGTAAATTTTTCGTAAAGCAATCTGCAATCTGGCTCTGAGTCCCAATATAAGCCAACTATATAACTCCATCCAGATATGCTTGCCGGGTAAAGTGACAATCTATCGCAATATGCTTAGTCCTTTCATGAAATTTTGGATTCTTGGCAATATGGACAGCACTTTGATTGTCACAATGCAATGTTGTTGCAGTTGCAATTTTCACTCCCATATCTTGCAACCATCTCAACCAAATAACTTTTGCAGTCACCTGAGCCATAGCACGATACTCTGCCTCAGTAGTTGATAAATGATAGGGCAATCCTTTGTTGTTTCTTGCCCTTCCATGATATCAAATAGTCACCTAGGAATATACACAACCCTGCGGTAGAATGCCTATCTCGTGAAGCTCCTCCAAAATTTGCATTAGAGTAAACTTTCAGAGAAAAATAACCCATAATGCATGGTACCTCTAACATATCTGATGATCCTCAGAACAACTGCCAAGTGAGATGTCCTGGGGGTACTCATAAATTGACTTACCACATGAACTGCAAAGGTAATGTTTGATCGTAAGATAATTAAATAAATTTGAATCCCAACCAATTGCCTATAAACCGAGGGATCACTGAGCAATTCTCCATCAGTATGCTTCAATTTGTAGTTGGCCTCCATAGGAGTGTCCACATGTGTCTTGTTATCTACCAGCCTTGCTTTACCAATAAGCTTTGCTCCATACTTGTGTTGTGTCAACAAATATCCACACTTGGAATACGCAACTTAAAGACCTAGGAAATATTTCAATTTTCTCAAATCTTTCATCGCAAAGTTTTAGGTCAGTTGTGTCTTTACCTTGGCAATCATTGTCCTGTCATCTCCAACAATGATCATATCATCTACATACAACCATAGTGACAAAAGTTAAAAACGGCAAAATCTCGGCAGGCCAAAAACTCAGGAGATTTTAAAATTTTTCATAAATCTCACATTTTTTTTGACAAAATCTCTAGAATAAAAAATAAATTAAAAATATGAAAAATAAAATTTATAAGAAAATATAAATAAAACACATTTAAAAATAAAAAAACTTGGGGGTTTTCACAATAAATATCTTTTAAAAATATAAATATCACGATATTTGTCATGGTTTGAAACTTTGAAAATCTCAAGAGAAATTGTCGTTTTAAACTTTCAGGCAATTTCTTGTGATATATCGGTGAGATTTTTATAAATTGCGCGATATTTATCATAAAGCATACAACAATAGAAGGCATTGTCCTTAATAAAAATGCCACAAACAAAGCAGGCTCATGATGACTCTGTCTAAAACCCAGGCTCACTAGTGTTGTGCTAAAATTTTCAGACCAAGCTCTTGGAGCTTGTTTCAACCCGTATAGAGCCCTTTTTAATTTGCATACTCTACCCTCCTTATCAACAACTCCCTGAGGCAACTCCATATAGACTTCTTCCTCTAAATTCCCATTTAAGAAGGCATTTTTAACAATTATCTGCCATAAATCCTATCCCCTGACTGCAGCTATTCCCAACATGGTTCTAATTGTTGTCATGTGGGCAACTGGTGCAAAAGTCACATCGTCCTCAATAAGTCTGGAGAAGGAAAAGGGGGGTACTTTGTTAAAAGGCAATGTTCGATGGAGATAACACTATCATCCCCTATAATCTTAACTAATAATGTAACCGTTGGATTAGTCCAACGGTTACATTTATAATTGTTGGACTAGTCCAATGATTACAAGGAGAGCTCCTTAAGAGCTCTCCTCTCCCACTTGTATATAAAGAGGTGCATCCCCTCTTGTATTTTATTCCAATGCTTCTTAAGCATTTGGTGTTTCATATCAATAAAGAATATTTTTTATTTCTTCTTTTGTTTCCCATTATACCCTTTTTAAGGGTTATGCTTTAGTGTCTTTTTAGACACCTTCTCGTGCGGATCTAAGTTCGTGTTTGGAAGATCCTCATTTCATGGTATCAGAGCGAGGTTCATCCTACATCGTGAAGATTTTTTGCCTTGTTTTCCGTGCCAAGCTTGTAAAGGTGTTTTATCACCTTGGTTGAGGTTTTTAAAGCCTCTTTTTAAGGAAGGAGAGAAAAGAAAGGCTCGTTGCATCAAAATATCGCATTTGCTTTCTCTTACCCTCTCTTTCTTTATTTCTTTTTCTCCTTGTTTTATCACCTTTGTAAAAGATGGATGATTAAGATAAAATCACCATCATAACCATGAAGCTAAACGACACAAATTATGTAATGTGGGCTTCAATAATAAAGTACCACATATGGGAAAAAGGGTTGTGGGGCATAGTAGATGGTTCCGATTCGGAACCTAAACTTGTTCTCACCAAAATAGAAGGTGATAAAGAAGTTCCCTTGACCGAAGAGGAAAAAAGCAAAGCCTTAGCCAACTATGAAAAGAGTTGGAAAGAATTGAGAATAGGGCATGCTAAAATTATGTCATGGCTAATCAATAGCGTTGACATAAAGAAATGTTCTAGTCTTGCCAAGTTTGAGCATGCCGATAAGGCATGGGAATATCTCAAAAATATGTATTCCCTAAAAGATATTGCACATGTGTGCAATCTTCAAGAAAAGATTAGATCAATGACCCAAGGTGACAAAACTATACGAGAATAATATAATAAATTATCCGAACTTTGGGGTGAATTGGCTATTCTAGAGCTAAAATGGCATTGTCCAGCAGATATTGAGCTCTGACAAAAACAACTTGATATGGAGCATTTTTATCAATTTATAAACTGTCTAAGACCGAAATTCAAGTCAACGAAATCGGCTCTTCTTTATCGAGGAAAAGTTTCCTCTATTGTCGACACTATAAAGGAATTAACTATGAAGGAAAACAGAATCAAGAAGTATACTCCAAAGGTTGAAGATGATTCTGTTCTTGTTGTATCCAGACCAGGGAATCATGTACGATCATATAGACCACCCCATTTTAACCGCCAAGGTGGTGATTATGACAAGAAAAAGGTTATCTGCCATCATTGTAGTGAACTGGGACACAACAGGCCTCAGTGTCCTAAGCTTAAAGAGCTTAGAGAAAAGAGAGTTGTGATTGTTGGATCGGATCCCAAAGATCAAAATGCACCAGTCTCTATGGCACAACTAATGAAGATTCTCCAACCTCTCATCAAAGGAGCTTCCTCCTCATCAGAAGCTTTGACTGAGGCAGTTGCTTCATCTTTTTCCGATCCAGGTAACTTCCCTCGGCTTCTTGACTCTGGTGCTTCATTTCATATGACCCAAAATGATAAAAGTTTATCCGAATGTGTTAAAAATAAAACAAGTGTGTCAAAAGTTTTTACAGCTGATGGAACTTCTCTTGAAATAGAAGGAATAGGAAATTTTGAAAAATCCATAAAGCTGAGAATTTTTTTGTTCCAAAAGTAAGATTTATTCCCAAACTAAATTTAAATCTATTATCCGTTTCTCAAATATCTGACCATGGTTGTAATATTTTCTTTTCTTCTCATGGTTGTTGGGTACAGGATCGCCAGCCAGGAAAACAGATTGGGGAAGGCCATAGAGAAGAACTCTATTACATGGATTTTTTTGAAATGACAAAGAAAGCTTTTTGTTATAACATTCAGAAAAATGAGTTGGAGTTGTGGCACAAGACTCGATCATCCTCGTATAGCCAAAATCCAACATTTTCCAAATCTAGGAAAATTTTGTAATTCTGAAACGTTTACTTGTAAAGATTGTATTCTTGTCAAAATGAAAAGATTATCATTTCAGAATAGAACTTTTGTCTCTTCAAGACCACTTGAATTAGTTCACTCGGATGTTTGGGGTCCTGCACCAATAATTTCTAAAGGAGGATTTGCTTATTATGTTATCCTTGTCGATGATTATTCCAGACATACATGGATTTACTTTCTAAAACATAAGTTTAAAGTATTTTCATACTTTTAAACATTTCATAATATGGTTAAAAACAAGTTTCAAAATAAAATTTTCATCTTTCCCACAGATTCAGGATGAGAATTTTTGTCCACAGATTTTAAAAATTACCTTAACTTGCATGGCATCACATATCAAAGGTCTTGTCCATATACACCCCAACAAAATGGGTTGGCAGAACGAAAACATCATCATATTATGGAAACCACTAGGACTCTATTAATAGCAAATCAAGTCCCAAAAGATTTATGGGCAGAAGCTGCCTTGACTGCCACCTATCTGATTAATCGAATGCCTTCTTCTTTGCAAAATATAACACTAATCGAAAAACTTGTGAACCTTTCTCCAAATTACTCTAGACTGAGAGTATTTGGATGCAAATGTTTCATATTTACGGACAAAAATGATAAACTTTCTCCCCGTGCGATTCCTTATGCCTTTTTAGGATATGCTGAAAATAAAAAAGGATATAGGTGTTTTGACTTCAAAAATAATAAGTTATACGTAACAAGAAATGTTTCTTTTCTAGAAAAAGAGAGCTTCTTTGAATTTGAAAAACCAAAGGAAGTCACATAGTACTCCTTTTTGTTAAATCAAACATCACAATCTGATGAATATGATGATGACTATAACTTTGATGAAGATCAAGGTATTATTGACCTTTATTACAATGTTGACAATGAAGAAGTTCATAGAGATACTAGTATACAATATTCAAGACGACGAGAGCCTAATCTTCTATGTGCACTTGAAAGATATTATGAAATTCCAACCAGAAGGTCATCCCGAGTCTCAAGGCCTCCAGGAAAATTTGTGTCATACGAATCTTTCTCTCCCATATATAGGGCAGTTATTGCATTAATTCACTCATATGAAGAACCATCTTCATACTATCAAGCAAAGAATGATGTCAAATGGGTAAAAGCCATGAAAACTAAGTTAGATGCACTTGAAAAGGCTTCTACATGGTCTATTCAAGACCTTCCACTTGGGAAGAAACCTATAGGATGTCGATAAGTTTACAAGGTTAAAACTAGGAGTGATGGTACTCTTGAAAGATATAAAACCCGTCTTGTAGCCAAAGGTTATGCCCAAGAATATGACATTGACTACGAAGAAACCTTTGCCCCTGTTGCTCGTAATGACAACAGTCAGAACCTTAATTGTCTTAGCTTCCATCAAGAAATGGTTTATATTTCAGATGGACGTCAAAAATGCATTTCTAAATGAAAACCTAGTTGAAGAAGTGTACATGAAAGCCCCTCCCGATCTCAATATTTCTAAGGATAAAGTCCTTTGCCTGGAAAAAACTCTTTATGGGCTTAAGCAAGCACCCAAATCGTGGTATGACAGGTTTAGTCATGTTATGATTGATATTGATTTTCACTTCTGCTTGACTGACACAACTTTGTTTATTAAGAGTTCTGATGCAGGGATCATTGTGCTTCTTCTATACGTGGATGATATGATCATCATTGGAAGCGATAAACAAGGAGTTGAAAATATAAAAAACATTCTTAAATCTCATTTTGAAATGACTCATTTAGATTTATTAAGATATTTCTCAAGTATTGAAGTTGCTTACTCTCCTAGGGGTTATCTACTATTTCAAACTAAATTTGCTTCTGATATTATTTTCAGGTCTGACATTACCGATGATAAGAAAGTAGATAATCCAGAAGTTGTCAATGTAAAAATGAAGATTGATGATGGAGAACTCCTTGAAGACCCTACTCCTTACAGACAGCTAGTCGGAGCTCTTTCCTATCTATCCATTACCAGACCAGACATAGCACATGTTGTGCACAAAGCAAGCCAGTTTCAGCATGCTCCCACATCTGTTCATATGGGAGCAATTTTGCGTATCATCAGATACCTCAAGACCTCTCTTTCGAGAGGGCTCTTTTTGTCTTTTACTTCCTCACTTGATTTAATTGCATACATTGATGCTGATTGGGGAGGTGAACCCAACAACCGACACTCAACCATTGGTTTTTGTGTCTTTTTAGGTGAATCTTTGATATCGTGGAGATGCAAAAAGCAACATAAGGTCTCTCTCATCCACAAAAGCCGAATATCGTGTCATGGCAACCACGACCATGGAAGTAGTTTGGCTCAGATGCCTGCTTGCTGATATGGGAGCAGAAGCAATACAAGCTTCACATATGTGCTGCGACAACAAAAGTGTGATCTACATTGCAAGCAACAGAACATTTCATGAATGCACCAAGCACATTGAAATGGGTTGTCACTACGTCAGAGAGAAATATCTACATGGGACAATTGATCTGCCATATGTTACCTCAGAATATCAGTTAGCAGACTTCTTTACAAAGCCTCTCGCTGCTCCCAGATTTCACTTTCTCTTAGACAAACTTTTGCTCATTGTACCGTAAGTTTGAGGGGGAGTGTTAAAATGTAAAAAATATATATATATATATAATATTCATATTATATATATATATATATTTATGTAATTTTATTTTTATTTTTTTGCATTTTTTTGCTATTTTCTTTTTAGCTTTTTAATAGTTTAATTCTAATAGAACTAGATTTATCTTATTAGTTGAGTTCCACTTGGAACATAACTAATAATGTAATCGTTGGACTAGTCCACCGGTTACATTTATAACCGTTGGACTAGTCCAACAGTTACGAGAAGAGCTCCTTAAGAGCTCTCCTCTCCCACTTGTATATAAAGGGGTGCATCCCCTCTTGTATTTTATTCCAATGCTTCTTAAGCATTTGGTGTTTCATATCAATAAAGAATATTTTTTATTTCTTCTTTTGTTTCCCATTATACCCTTTTTAAGGGTTATGCTTTAGTGTCTGTTTAGACACCTTCTCGTGCGAATCTAAGTTCATGTTTGGAAGATCCTCATTTCATTTCAAAAGTATCTCCAAAGAAGTCACTATGATCAAGACACTAAGTTCTTGATGAATAAAGTGTACACAGAGGCACAATAAGAAGACTTAGAACACTTGTGCACAAAGGCACCACCCACAATGTCTCACAAATGCACAAAGGCATAAAAGAATATGAAAAGCTTTATTAAACAAGAATGGCTTTGACTCAAAGCCTTAACTAAATACAAAGGGATAAGCCCCTTTTATAGAGCAACTAAGTGGGCCTTGGAGGGGCTCCACTTCTAGTCATTGGAGCCCCTCCAACAGTCACAATGTGATCGTTGGAGGGGCCCAACGACTAGAGTGTACCCCCCCCCCAAGGTACACAACTTATAATAAAAGAAAAAGGAAAAATAAAATAAAAAATAAAAAAATAAAAAAAAATAAAAGGAAGAATTACAATCATATTAAAAAATATGAATATGCATAAAATGTTGAAATGATTAAAATACCCCTACAATTAATACAAGAAAGAAATATATTATATATATATAAGTAGATGGATATATGTATTTTCTTTTATACATATAAAATATATATAGAAAATGCATTGCCTTATGAATTACAATTTAACATCCTCCCCCCCTCAAACTTAGGGCATAATGACCAAAAGTTTGCCAAGAAAGAAGTTGAATCGCGAAGAGCACATCGCTTTGGTGAAGAAATCTGCCAACTGATATTCTGAAGTTACATATAGAAGATCTATGACTCCTTTCAGATATGCTTCTCGGACATAGTGGCAGTCCATCTCGATGTGTTTGGTCTGCTTATGAAATGTGTGGTTTTTGGCAATATAAATTGCACTCTTATTATCACAACATAGCTTGGTGGGCCCTTCTATATTAATCCCCATATCTTCCAATAGCTGATGAATTCATACAATCTCCATGGTAGTAGTTGGCATGGCTCGGTATTCAGCTTCGGTAGAGGATAACGATATTTTTTGTTGTTTCTTACATCTCCATGAGATTAGTGAGTCTCTTAAAAACACACAAAAGTCAGTGGTGGAGTGACGGTTATGTGGATCACCTCCCCAATCAAAGTCAATATAAGCTATTAAATTTAATTCAGAGAAAGATGATAAGAATACTCCCTTATTCAATGATCCCTTTATGTATCTGATGATCCGCAGAATTGCACTCATATGAACGAATGTTGGTGCATGTTGAAATTGTCTTGCAGTATAAACTGCGTGTGAAATATCTGGTCTAGTAATACTCAGATACATCAAGGAGCCTACAAGCTGTCTGTAGGGAGTGGGGTTTTTGAAAAAAAAAATCATCATCAATTTTCATTTTGGTTCCTACTTAGCAGGAGTTTCACAAATTTTATCATCTGTAAAATCTGACATGTTAAGAATCTTAGAAGCAAGTTTAGTTTGAGATAAAAAATAACCTCTATGTGAATATGCAACTTCAATTCCCAGAAAGTAGGTCAAAAATCCTAAGTCAGACATTTCAAATTTATCTTTTAAAATAGATTTTATGCTCTTAATTCCTTTAGAATCGCTTCCAGTTATTAGCATATCATCGACATATAGAAGCAATATTACTATTCCTGTGTTGGATTTTATGACAAATAAAGTTGTGCCTGTAAAACATGAGAAGCCATTTTTTAACATTATAGAGTTAAATCTGTCATACCAAGCTTTGGGGGCTTGTTTTAGTCTACAAAGTGTTTTTTGAAGATAAAGTATTTTTCCTTTAGGAGTCTTCATTTCTCGAGGAGCATCCATATACACTTCTTCGTTAAGATCGCCATTTTAAAAAACGTTTTTAACATCCATTTGGTAGATGTTCCATTTTTTAATAGAAGCGATAGTAATAAGGCATCTGACAGTAACCATTCGTGCAACAGAGGCAAATATTTCTTCATAGTTAATCCTGTATTCTTCACTATATCCTTTGGCTACTAGACGAGCTTTATATCTTTCAAGAGATCCATCGCTTTTAGTTTTGACCTTAAACACCCATCTACACCTTATGGTTTTCTTACCCTTAGGAAGATCTTGAAATTCCCAAGTCTTCGTTTTTCTGAGAGCTCTAAGTTCATATCCATAGCTTTTATCCATTCAATACTTTTTTTGGCTTCTTCAAAGTTTTTGGGTTCTACATATGAGTGAATGCCACTAAGGCAAGCTCTATGTTTAGGTGTGAATGAATCATAAGAAATAAACCTTTTAGGGATTTTTCTATTTCTCTAAGTTCTTCGTGGATTTTACTCATTTGAAGAGGTAGTTCCACTAGATTCGTTATATTTTTCTATTGCACTTTTAAAACTATTTTTATCTCTATGGGAATATGTGATAGGATCTCTAGATGTTCCTTCATCAATATGTTGATAGGTAGGTGGGTGTAATAAAGAGTTATTTTCCTCAACTTCATTATCACTAGTCATTATGTGGGAACTCATCATCACTATCATCATTATTCTTAGATAATAACTCAAATAAAAAGGAATAATCCATATTTTCTTCGTGAGGTTCACATCTTTCAAAACTACTAACATTTTTAAAAAAAATTACATTTCTGGATACATATAATTTGTCGTTTTTAATATCGTAACACCGAAACCCCTTTTGAGTTTCAGAGTAACCAAGAAAAGCACATGTGGTAGATTTTGGTGAAAGCTTGTCATTCTTGTCCGTAAAAAAAAACATTTGCATCCAAAAATTCTTAATCTATTATAATCAGGTTCTTTTGTGTATAACATTTCAAAAGGCGAAATTTTGTTTAAATTTTTGGATGTAAGCCGATTTATGAGATAGACAGATGTGAGAGCCGCCTCGGTCCAAAAAAATTTTGGTATGTTTTGCGAAATGAGAAGGGTTTGAGTAGTTTTAATAATATATCTATGTTTTTTTTCGGCTAATCCATTTTGTTGAGGTATTTTCGAACAAGATTTTTAATGGAAAATACCATAACTCTCAAGATATGTTTGAATTCATTTGATAGGTGTTCTCCTTCAGAGTCAGTTCTAAAAATTTTCAAGTTACCATTAAATTGGTTTTTGATCATCATATGATATGTTTTGAATGTCGTAAAAACCTCACATTTGTGCTTAAGAAAAAATATCCAATAATATCTAGTGTAATCATCAACAAAAATCACATAATACGAAAACCCCCCTTTTGATAAAATAGGTGTCGGTCCCCATACGTCTGAATGGACAATTTCAAATGGTCTTATTGTAAACATAGATCTTTGATTAAAAGATAAACTTCTCATCTTTCCAAGACTACAATCATTATAAGTGAAATCACTTTTACAAAGATGTTTAACAAAGATAAATAAGAAATTTTAACAATATTGGGATGTCCAAGCTTTTTGTGCCATACATTAATATCTTTATGTTGGACGATATTACAAAAAGGGTTCTTTGGAATTTGAAGGAAGTCAACATAATATAGATCACACTTCCTAGTGCCTTCCCCAATCAACCTCCCGGACCGGCGATCCTGTATCCAACATTTATCAGATGAGAATTTTATCACATCCATGGTCCGAGAGTTGAGAAACCGAAAGCAAATTTAAGTTTAATTTTGGTATAAATCTAATTTTTTGGATAAAAAAATCTTATTTTTCAAAATTTTCAATTCCTTTGATTTCAAGAGAAGTTTCATCCGCGATTGAAACAAAGGATAGAGAGGAATTTTTAAATATTCAGAAAAAGAACAAATACTTAGAGACATATGAAAAGAGGCACCCGAATCTAAAAGCCAAGAAGTCTTACCGGAAGGAGAGAAAGTTGACATGGCGGCTCTAGAAATTGCCCCCTTGAGAAGAGGTTGAAGCGCTTCCATAATTTGATGCAAAGAGAGAGCTCCATTGGAAGAAGATGAACTTTCTTCCTTTTGGGGTTGGGATGTGGTAGCCATGGCTAGCAACTTCTTCCATTTTGGACAAACCGGTTTGATGTGCCCCAGTTCCTTACAAAAGTGACACAATTTTGCTATAATCTCTTTTCCACCTTGCCCGTTATTTTTCCTTGCTCCTTGATTTTTGAAGTGGGGAGGTTTGTAGGTTCTCAAATTGTTTTCCGATCTTGAAACATTAACACCTTCACATTCTTCTTGGTTGGAAGGTGTTGCAAGAACACTTGAGTTATTTTTGCTTATACCCATACGAGTCTCTTCCCCACTTAATTTTGTAATTACATCTTCAAGAGAAGGGGAAGTAAAGGCGGATAGAAGAGAGGATCATATTTATTCAAATTCGGGTCTAAGCCCATTTAGAAAATTGAAAAAGCGATCATCTTCTAATTGCTTATGCCTAAGCTCAATGGCATCACCACTCCATTTGGGCTCAAGCATGGCAAGCTCATCCCCAATAGAGGACAACTCTGTGAAATACTCTCTAATAGTCATTTCGCCTTGTTGGAGGGTAAGACCATTTTTTTAAGATAGTACTTGTGGGACAAGTCTCTTAAAGTGTACAATTTTTCAAGATATTGCCATGCTTGAGAGGCTTTTTTGAATTTGATAATGTTGGCATTGATTCTTGTCTCAACGGATGAGAAGATCCATGATAGAATTTTAAAATTTCTCATCTCCCATTCATCATGTTTCTTACTATAGTCTTCAAGCGCTTTGATTCTCTCTTCACCTTCAAGAATCTTTATTTCTCCTTTTTCTACCAAAGTAATCTTTGGTTCTGGTTCCGATATTGAGTCTTTGACATATCCCCAAAGCCCTTTACCATTGATATGGGCTTCCATATTACCGGCCCAAACATGATAATTTGAGCCATTGAGTTTGAACCCAAGAAAGAAGTGTCTTTTTCCCCTATTTTGAGAAGGAATATAGAGTGAAGATTTTACCACAAGCGAGTCTTTAGAGCTTACTTGATGTGGTATGATTCTCTCGATATATATTGCAAGGAGTCTCTATGCCGAAAATCAAGAGAAAGGTAGGTGCATGTCTTTCAAGGCACACGATCTTCTTCAATAATAACCTATTTTCTTCAATAATAACCTTGCTCTGATACCATGTGAAAGTATCATGAAAAAAGTCACTACGATCAAGACACTAAGTTCTTGACGAATAAAGTGTGCACAAAGGCACAATAAGAACACTTAGAACACTTGTGCACAAAGGCACCACCCACAATGTGTCACAAATGCACAAAAGCATAAAAGAATATGAAAAGCTTTATTAAAGAAGAATGAGTTTGACTCAAAGCCTTAACTAAATACAAGGGGATGAGCCCCTTTTATAGAGCAACTAAGTGGGCCTTGGAGGGGCTCTACTTCTAGTCGTTGGAGGGGCCCAATGACTAGAGTGTGCGCCCCCCCCAAGGTACACAACTTATAATAAAATAAAAAGGAAAAGAAAAAAGAACAATAATCATATTCAAAAACATGAATATGCGTAAAATATAAAAATGACTAAAATACCCCTACGACTAATACAAGAAATAAATATATATTTTATATATATAAGTAGACGGATACATGTACATATATATGAAATATATATGTATATGTATCTTCTTTTATACATATAAAATATATATAGAAAATACATTGTCTTATGAATTATAATTTAACGGGGGGGGGGGGGGTCCGATTAGCTGGACCAACTTCCTCCCCTAGGTGAAGTGATTGGATTAGAGAGAGACTCAGGCCTTGCTTTTGATGTTGCTTGTGACTCTTAAGCTAACTAAAGTAAAGAGAAGATTGTTGGAATGGTGATGTGCGGCACCTGGAGTAGTCAGAGAGGAAGTTGAAGGCTCCCTATTAGTCCTAGCTCAAGTAGTGGATTCTCCTCTCCTTTTCTAGTCCTCTCGCAAGTACAAGTTAGACACATAAGAGACAAGGGTATATGTCATTGATAGATGGTTATCCATTGCCTATTCAGACAGCCTAAGACTAATTACAGAGATGTCAAATGATCTAAACTTGATGTAACTCAGGGTGGAACATTTCAGGCACTCGAGATCGATGATTCCATCGATGCAGAAGGGAATCCTCATTTCAAGGCACCCAAACAAAAGACCGATGGAAAAAGGAGAAAAAAATGGCTTCGTCATTTTTGGTTACCAATCAAACACAAGGGCCCAAGACAACACTAGGAAGGAGCAATTGCACCCAATCTGAACTGAGTCTTGCTATCCTTCTAGTTACTTCAATCAAGGAAGCTTTGCTCCCTTTTCCTGAGAGAGAATCCAATGATTGTCCAAAGGTTGCAAGCAAGCCCGTTGAAAACAAAGCAAAGGAGCCAAGCAAGGCAAACCAGTCTTCTTTCTAAGACTCCCTCCCTGCCTTTTCTTCCTTCTATTAGCCATTCCAAGCAGTACCTTCTTTTAAATAAGAGCCTCTACGGTCAAGTGTCTTTTTCGTAGTAAGGGGCCCCGATGGATTCAAGTTGGTTCAGGGGACATAGAAGATCCTCGATTCTAGAGGATTACACTTGACACTTTGGGAACCCCGCATGCTACTCTTATTAAGGACCAGTGATTAGCGTGCCTACACTTTGCTTTCCCTGTCAGGTGAACCCCCTCCACATCCTACAATTAGGACCGATTGTTTTTACTCGTCTCCCCTTGTACTCCTTCCTAATAGAGAGGCAAGGTAGCCAACAACTAAACCTATACAGGTCTGGATCATGCACCCAGGTAGTTTATTCCCTTCCCCTCCCTTTTGCTTGCATGGATGTGTATGCCTGGCAATTGTCTTTGTTTCAAACAGAAGAAAGTCCTTATGGTCAAACCATTGAAGAACCTGGGATTACATCTTTTCCATACCAAAGAGAAGGAGCCCTATTGTAGTTTTGTTTGGAAAAGCTTGATTGCCTAGCCCTCGTGTAACCCTCCTTTCTCCTCATCAAGTAACTATGTCAGGCTCCATGTCTTATTACCAAAGTTGAGTACTTGAGTCATACACTTTCTTATCACTCTCCTTTGTGAGTTACTTTTCAAACTAACCTTGGTGCAAGTCCTCGACCTTCAGGTTTCAGGAGATATGGATTCGACATCCTTCCTTTAAGGAAGTGGTCCATAATAGTTTATCTATCCCAGTCCATGCCCAGTCGGTGCTTAGCCTCTTCTTCATTCCTTACCACATCGATAACTAGAATGAAAAAAAGGAGAATGGCAATGCATCTTGGAATAAACAATTGATCTCTATCAATAGACCTGCTAAAGAACCAAACCATAGAGTAGTTAGTAGCACAAGCACCACAAAAAGGTATGTTTTGATATCTCGTTTGGGTGCCCACCAATCATCTCAAACAAAGTCACCCAACAGGTTGACTACCTTTGTCTGAGTGTCACTGCTTTTCCTAAGCCCAGTACCCAACTCATTCCTTGCACAATAGTGTGTAGGGTTGATATGAATGAATGACTGACCTCAGAGCACACCTACTCGCTTCACACCACTTTTTTGTCTTTCTCTATAGTCATAACAAAAAGAAAGAAAGAGATAAGATTTAACGGCTCCCTTGAGGGACGGGAAGGAGAGATTCCCTTCTATATTCCTTTCTTGATAT
The DNA here is from genome assembly GCF_984573655.1 of Nuphar pumila. Classification (NCBI taxonomy): domain Eukaryota; kingdom Viridiplantae; phylum Streptophyta; class Magnoliopsida; order Nymphaeales; family Nymphaeaceae; genus Nuphar; species Nuphar pumila. The sequence goes on along the minus strand of NC_143263.1, from coordinate 77,300,982 downwards.
TTGAAAATATCCCAAATAGAAAAGCCTTCTCTCTATATTCTGTTCTAAATCTATTTTCCCTCTCGTTTTCATAGGTACATTGTTTCTTTATGTTTTCACGAGCTTTTGGTTCTACATATTGTAGTTGTTGGTTTATTGATCTGGTCTATAAAAAAAACCGCATATCATATTGATTGCCTCTTAAAAGTTTCTTGATTCGTTTTATTTTAGTTGCAACCGAATATATTGAGATTTATTGTGCCTGTGGAATTCAGAAGTGCCCGCAGCACGTACCCATTGAATCTGTGTCTGTGGAATATGTTTGTGTTCTGTAACTTAGTGTTTTGCCTTTCTTTGGCTCTCTCTTGTGTAACTTTCCTGTTTGTTATGCAAAATACTCAACATTAATGGATTTTGTCCCTTATTCAGCCTTAACAAGTTGATGTTTGAAAAGTTAAACCATTCCAATTTCTTGACTTAGAAGAGACAAATTTCACCTTTTATCAGAAGTCAGGATCCTGAAGAACACCTAGTGAAAAGAAGTGTTTTCTCGGTTACGGGTCATGGATCTGAAGATCCAGGACCCGTGACATCCACTTCTTCATTAATGGCATTATGTAATATTGATTATTGTAATAAGGGGTATTTTAGTACCCTAAAAATGTTGTAATCACTTGTTAATATGAAGGAATACACAGCAGCCGACCCCATTGCTGAAGGGGTATCGGTTTCTCCCAACTTCTCTCTCCCTTTCTCTCTCTCTCTCTGTTTTTCAGATCTCACGCGTGGAAGGACCTGGAGATTCAAAATCTAACATGGTATCAGAGCCACGCTTCAGTTGAAACTGGAATCGATCGCAAAGGTACGTCCGATAGATCTATCCTTCTCGATTTCTTCTTCTAAGTCAAGAACATATCCCTCCGTTCCCTATTTTCATTTTTTTTCCGTTCCCTATTTTCATTTTTTTTTTGTTCACGAACGACCCATTTTTGTCTCCCCACATTCCTTTCTTCTCTATCAGATCTGATATCAATCAGATCTGAAGATAATCAGATCTGATTCAAATCTGACTTCTTCTTCCCACAGTCTTCTTTTCGTCTCTTTCTATTTTTCTTTTACCTCGGTGGTGGCTGAACCTCGGTTCCCCCACAACCTTCTTTCTATCCCCTGAGTAACTCAATCCAGATTTGGATTTTCGACTCCACAGCCTTCTTTCTATCCCTTGAATAACTCAATCCAGATTTTCGACCCAAATACCTAGTTTATCACGGTTGATAACAGCGTGCTCTAATCACGCAGGGTCCTATTTCTCATTCTGTCACTCGCATACCTAGTTTATTGCTGTTGGTAGCAGCGTGATCTAATCACGCAGGGTCCTATTTTGATTCACCTGCATCCTTAATCAAGCCGATACATTCATTTTCTGTTTCATTCATATCAAATCAGAAATCTGATTGACATTCAATTTCTGTTTCATATCAGCAATCTGAATTAGTTTCTGCAGTCTGATAGCATCGATCTGAGTTAGTTCCTGCAAAAAAAAAACTGCAGGTCAGATTGTGCTGAATACTTTCTTAATTCTGTGAAACAAGAATTCACTTCCTAGTCAATCAGTTCTTTCTTCCAGTTTTCTCAGTCAACTCGTGTCTGAAAAATTAAATAATGGTAATTTCTTGACTTGGAAGAGGCAAATCATACCTTTCATTAGGAGTCAGGATCTTTCTGGACACCTGGATGGATCTATTCCAGTTCCTCCTGAGTTCCTATCACAAGAAGAAAGGGACAGCAAAGGGGAAGCTACTACCGTATATGTTAGAAATCCTGAATTTGTGGCTTGGATGAAAAGAGACCAAGCGCTTGTTGCTTATATTACATCAACACTGTCACAAGAGGTTCTTGTAGCCATTCCAGATGACTGCACTGCCATGCAACTTTGGAACAGACTAGTTCAGACATATTCACAGGTTTCTCAGGCCAGGATTATGTTTCTTAAAAGAGAATTTCAAATGTTAAGAAAGGATTCCATGTCCATCATGGAATATTTGAACAAAATGAAGGTTATCACAGATCAGTTAGCAGTTGTTGGAAGTACAGTTTCTGATAAAGATTTGGTACAGCAAACCCTCAGTGGATTGGGACACGACTATCATATGATTGTCACTTCTCTATTATGTTTACCTGAGCTGCCCAACTTTGAAGATCTGCGCGCAAAATTGTTACAATATGAGATGAATCTAAAGGGATTTTCTGAAGAATCATCTATGCAAACTGGGGCACAAGAAGTTCTTGCTACAGGGGTTACTTATGCACGAGGACGAGGAAGCTATGATATCAAGGGAAAAGGAGCACAAGGGAGAAGTAGCCATGGCGGTCGTGGATTATTGCCTACACCCAACTCATATACCAACTCACAAAGACAGAGGCCAATCCTTACTTGCTTTCTGTGTAATAAAAGGGGGCACATCAAAGCCAACTGCTGGTTCAATCCCTTAAATAAAGGAAAATCAACACAAACTGAAGCAAAAAGAGGCACAGACAGTACAAGGACCAATGGAGAAGTAAAAGAGTTGTTGTTGTCAGCCTTAGCAGAATTGAATCTGAAATAGAATGAGCAAGGTACTTGGTATGTGGACTCTGGCGCAGCGACTCATGTTACTGGTGATGCAGGTAAGCTCCTAAAACTTGTTCCTTACATTGGTAGAAGTAGTATAGTTACTGGAGATGGATCACACCACTCTGTCTCGTATATTGGAAACTCCATCATACCTTTGCCCGAATCTTCCATCAATCTTTCAAATGTTCTTTATGCTCCTAATATCAAGAAAAACATTGTTTCAGTTTCTAAACTTGTTGATGATGTCAAAGCCTCAGTTGAATTTACTCCTTCTGTTCTTGTTAAGGATCTCTACACGAAGGAGACGTTCGCTAGAGGAAAACGACAAGGCAATATGTATGTTTTTCAAGAAGATCCTTCAACACATGTTAGCTCTGCAGATCCAAACTTGAAGCTCCAATCATCGTTGTCTTCTGAAAATCCTACCTGCGTTTTTAGTGTCTCTGAAATCAATAAGCCAAATCTTTGGCATGGTCGTCTAGGTCACTGCAGTAGTAGTTTCATTGAAAAGCTTGTTTCGAATAATCTTATTCCCAAGTCAAGTCTAGGAATAAATGTCAATGACAATAAATGTTCTAGTTGTCTCTTATGTAAGAGTCATGTTTTACCATTTCATTCTATCAATAAAAGAGCTTCAAGACCTTTTGAGACTATCTGTTCTGATGTTTGGGGGCCTGCTCCAGTTGCTTCCATGTCTGGAACTAGATATTATCTTTTATTTGTTGACAGTTATTCTCGATATTCCTGGATATTTTTCATGAAACATAAATCCGAGACTTTCAAGTTGTTCCGTAACTTCCATTCCTTTGTCAAAAACCAATTTTCTGAAAACATCCTAAGTTTCCAATGTGACGGAGGAGGTGAATTCTCTTCCATTGACTTTACTAACTTTCTTCAAAGTAATGGGATAAGAAAAAAGGTGTCTTGCCCACACACACCTCAGCAGAATGGGATTGCTGAAAGGAAGCATCGCCATATTGTTGAGAGTGCGATGAGCATGATGCATGACAGTAATCTTCCGATCACTTTATGGACAGAGGCTTTTCATTCTGCAGTTCATGTGATAAATCGATTGCCCATGACTATTTTGGAAAACAAGTCTCCTTACTTGTCTCTTTTTGGTATACACCCCAACTACTATGATTTGCATGTCTTTGGATGTTTATGTTATGTTCATGTTGATAGTTCAAGGAGACATAAGTTTCAGGACAAAGCTTTAAAGTGCAGGTTTGTGGGTTATGCTGATGACTATAAAGGGTACAAGTGCTATGATCCGGTGAGCAAGCGCATCAAAATATCAAGAAATGTCATCTTCGATGAATTGAATTTTGATTGTCGATGTACTAGTTCTTCAGAATCAAAACATAAAGTTGAGGCTTATTATCCTTGGTTGAATTATGAACTTCTCTCAGGAGCTAGTGATGCTTGCTCAAATTGCATTCAAAAGGATAAGAAACTTGTGTCTACTGATGGAATGATTGATCATGAAAATACAGACTCAACTTTGAATCCAGGAAGGTATAAAGGTCTTGTCTACACTCGACGAGGAAGAGAGTCACCCACCATAGTTGATTCAGACATGGACGCATCCTCAACATCCAACATTGTTGATACTAGAAGATCCACACGTTGTCGCCATCCAATTGAAAGGTGGGTCAGTTATGAAAATTTCTCATTAGATTTTCAACTCTTTCTAACAGCCTTGAATAAAGAAGATGAACCCACAACGTTCTCTCAAGCATCAAATTCCAGAAGATGGATTGAAGCAATGAATGAGGAGATGGAAGCTCTACATGAATGTGGTACGTGGGATGTCGTATCAAGACCACCTGACAGAAACGTTGTTGGTTCGAAATGGGTGTACAAAATAAAGTATAAACCGGATGGGACTATAGAGCGATACAAGGCGAGACTTGTAGCCAAAGGTTTTACACAGGAGCAAGGACAGGATTATGATGAAACCTTTAGTCCAGTTGTGAGGATGGGGACAATCCGAGTCATACTTTCTTTAGCCATTGAACACCAATGGACCATTAGCCAACTTGATGTGAAGAATGCTTTTCTTCATGGAGATTTGAGAGAAGAAGTTTACATGGAACAACCCACTGGTTACGCAGAAGGTAATCCTACAAAATATGTCTGCAGACTAAAAAGGGCGATATATGGATTGAAGCAGGCATCTCGATCTTGGTTTGACAGCTTTTCTCTTGAAATACAAAAGTATGGTTTTAAGAAATCTCTTCTTGACCACTCCTTATTTATATTTAAGAACCAAGACACAATTACTCTGTTGTTGATATATGTGGATGATATTATCATCACTGGCAGTTCCAATAAGCACATTGAAGAAGTCAAACATCTCTTGAATCAGAGGTTCAAAATGAAGGATCTTGGCAAACTACGGTACTTTCTTGGAATTGAAGTCGACAGTTCCTCGGAAAAATGACTCTTACTCAACATAAGTATACCATTGATGTTCTCAATAAATCGGGTATGAAAGACTGCAAGCCCTTGAGCACTCCTAGCGTTCTTCATCAAAGGCTTAGCTCTCAAGACGGAGATCCATTTGAAAATCTCACACAGTACCGTAGCATAGTGGGTATGTTACAATACCTCACTTTTACTCGCCCTGATATAGTCTACTCGGTGAATCAAGTTTCTCAGCTTATGCATGCACCATGTGAAGGGCATATGGAAGCAGTTAAACGGATACTACGATATCTGAAGGGAACGGTTGGGGATGGTCTCACATATAAGCGAAAGACAAATGGGCAAAGTGCACATGAGATCACTATTTATTCTGACGCGGACTGGGCGGGAGATCCAGATGAACGCAGATCAGTATCAGGCTATTGTGTATTTGTTGGGATGAATTTGGTTTCTTGGAGTAGTAAGAAACAAAAGGCTGTTGCCAGATCCAGTACAGAGGCTGAATACAGGTCAATGGCAGCCGCCACTGCTGAGGCTACTTGGGTTAGACATCTACTGACAGAAGTCGGAGAATCGATATCTCGATCACTTCTTCTGTGTGACAACCAGAGCGCCATTAGTGTGTCTTTTAATCCAATCCATCACAGTCGTGCCAAACATATTGAAATAGACCAGCATTTTGTGAGACAAAAGGTAGAAGAGAAAGAGATTGAGCCTGAATTTGTTCGAACTACAGATCAAGTGGCGGATATATTTACAAAAGGATTGACAAAAGACAGATTTTGGATGTTAAAAGGCAAGTTGTTCATGATTCAAGATCATGCACAACTTGAGGGAGGGTGAAAAGAAGTGTTTTCTCGGTTACGGGTCATGGATCTGAAGATCCAGGACCCGTGACATCCACTTCTTCATTAATGGCATTATGTAATATTGATTATTGTAATGAGGGGTATTTTAGTACCCTAAAAATGTTGTAATCACTTGTTAATATGAAGGAATACACAGCAGCCGACCCCATTGCTGAAGGGGTATCGGTTTCTCCCAACTTCTCTCTCCCTTTCTCTCTCTCTCTCTGTTTTTCAGATCTCACGCGTGGAAGGACCTGGAGATTCAAAATCTAACACCTAGATGAATCAGTCAAGATCCCATTAGATTTCATCCTACAGGAAGAAAAAGATGATAAAGGGGCAATTATATCATCTTCCACTATCCGTAATCTAGAGTACGCGAGCTAGAAGAAGAGAGATCAAGCTCTAGCCATCGTAGAAACTTCTTTTAGGTATACTGGATACCTGTACTGTTATGGAGCTATGGGGGAAATTAATTCAGACTTACTCCCAGATCCTAGAGGCCAAAATCATGCTTTTGAAGGAGTTTTAGGACTTAAAGAAAGGATCCATGAATGTTCTTGACTATCTAAACAAGGTCAAGATAACAGGTCAACTTGCTATGGTTGGATGTGAAATAGAGGAGAAAGAGAAAGTTCGACAGGCCCTGAGGGGAAGGGATCAGAGTTCCATGTCCTATCTACTATACTATCTCTTTTCCCCGCTTTGCCTACCTTTGATGAGCTAGATCTAAGTTCTTGCATTATGACCAGGCTTTGAATGGTTTGAAGGATCAAAGTAAATATATAGGGACCTCTAGTGAAGTACTCAATACGGGTGTTGGACAAGGCCGTGGTTGCGAGGGTTTTCAAGGAGGGGCTTGTGGTCGTAGTCATAGCAACAATCAGGGAGGCAGAGGTATTTTACCATTGACCACCATGCGACCGTGAAGGGAAAACAATCAGAATCAGAGTGGTGGCATATCAATATACTATATATGTAAGAAGAAGGGTCATGTGAAGGGACCCAAACTACAACCCTGAGGTCAATATTGTTCACAACAAAAACCAGCCAGGTAGTCAAGGCCAAAGTTCTAATCAGGGACAGTGTAGTAATAATCAATCAAGAAGTGACAAGGATTCTCTTATTGCTGGACCTGTTGATCTGAATTTCAAGAAGAGCGAAGATGGTTATTGGTACATCAATTCTAGAGCAGCCACTCACACCACAGGTGACGTGGGTAAGTGTTCAAAGTTAATTTCATATTTTGTTAGGAATAGTGTTGTTACTGGAGATGGGGCTCACCAGTCACCATCCAATCACTCATGTTGGTAGTGTCCAAATTCCTTTGTTGAATTCTAGATCTTTATCATTTTTGTATTTAAACTTGATGATACAAATTCCTACGTTGTGTTTACTTCAACTTCTGAAGGATCCTCTCACGAAGAAGAGGTTAGCTGAAGGAGAGTGACGTAGGAATATGTACGGGTATCAAGGAAGATGTCCATTCATCAATCATCCGTTCATGTTTCAGCTTCGGAGCCAGTTTTCCTTAATGCTTTTGTTTCTAATCTTGTTGAATCCAATAAAGCTATAATGTGGCATTATCGTCTTGCTTACTGTAATAATCATGATTTTGTCGAAAGACTTGTGTCTGATGGGTTAATTCCCAAATCTGGTTTATGTAATGAAGAGTCTTTATGTCCTAGTTATCATATTTGCAAGTCACGTTTTACCTTTTAAGTCTTAGAATAATAGAGCTTCGAAGCCTTTTGAACTTGTGCATTTTGATGTTTGGGATCCAGCCCCTAATGATTCTTTGTCTGGCAGCAAGTATTGTGTTATTTACATTGATGATTATTCTCAATCCTGGATTTATTTCATAAAAAATAAATCTGATGTGTTTGGTATCTTTCGCAAATTCTATGCTCTCGTTAAAGTTCACTTTTCTGTTCCTATTGTTTATTTTCAAAGTGACGGTGATGGTGAGTTTACAATGAAGGAATTAATTCACTGAATTCCTACAAGAAAATGGAATTAATCATAGGACGTCTTGCTCACAGGCACCTCAACAAAATGGTTTGGCATCAAGAAAGCACAAACATGTTGAGATTGTGCTGTCCATGATCCACAACAGTGGAATCCCTATTTTGTTGTGGACAAAAGCTTTTCATATTGTTGTTCATGTGATAAATAGGCTTCCTATGTGTATTCTTAAGAATAAATCTCCATACTATGTACTGTTTAAAGAACATCCTGATTATGACGCTTTGAGAGAATATGGCTGCACATGCTATGTCCATGTTGATAAAAGCCTTAGGACCAAGTTTAGTGATAAGGCTATAGCATGTAGATTTGTCGGGTACGCTGATGGTTATGATGGTTACAGATGCTATGATTCTTTTAAGAAGTGTATTCATATTGCTAGAAATGTGGTATTTGATGAAAATTCTTTTCAGGATGTTATGTCAGATGTTATACAGGAGAAAGGAACCGAAAGGGTCGAGTTTTGCCAACCATGGCTGAAAATTCTGATATTCCTTCCTCTTGATGTTTGAGATCTCACACATAATCAAAATGACTCCTTGGCTGGACAGCAAGATGAAAGTGAGGTTGTAGCCCCAGATATGGATCATGGAAATGTATCAACCCAGGGAGGCTCCAGGCATGGCCAAGTTTATGTGAGGCGTAATCATAATGTGCAGCAGCAAGGTGAAAATCTTGATGATCAACCTAGTGTTATTAGTCAAGAACAAAGTTTGAGAAGATCCTCAAGAATTCACCACCCTATTGACAGATGGGTTAGTTATGAAAGCTTCAGTCTTGATTACTAAGTATTTATTGCAGAGACTGAAAATCATTAAGAATTGAAGACTTTTGCTCAAGCAAATAAAAATAGTAGTTGGATAGAAGCCGTGAATGAGGGAATGAAAGCCTTGACTGAGTGTCGAACTTGAAAATTTGTAAGGCAAAAGAAAAAGTTGCAGTGGGATCAAAGTGGGTCTACAAGATAAAATACAAACCAGATGGAAGCTTTGAGAGGTATAAAACACAGTTGGTGGCAAAAGGTTTCACTCAAGAGTATGGATTGAATTTCGAAAAAACTTTTAGTCTCGTAGTAAAAATGAGAACTATAAACATTATTTTATCTCTTGCTCCTGGTCATTGAATCAACTGGATGTGAAAAATGCTTTCCTACATCACAGTATTAAGGAAGAAGTATACATGGAACAACCGTCAAGTTTCAATGAAAAGGATCATGTAATTTGCAAACTAAAATGAACCATTTATGGGCTGAAACAAGCCTCAAGGTCTTGGTTTGAACGATTCTTTTGATGAAATTCAAAGGCATGATTTCAAGAGGTCAGTATTAAACTATTCATTGTTTATATATAAGGACATAGATAAGATCAGTGTTGTAAGTATCGTATGTATCGTATAATATGGTACGATACGTATCATTACTTTTGGGTTTTGCCATACGATACACATCGTACCCGTATCGGGTGTATCGTACGATACACCCCTGTATTGTGTTGTATCGTACGTTACAGGCACCTTCGACGCACTTTAAAAAAGACAAAAGTTACTTTTTTTCATTTTGGGTTTTAAATACCTTTTGAGGGCCTACTTCTCCATTTGGCTAGAAGTCATTAGAAGTGCATTTCCATTGGTGTTTCACCCAAAGAAGTGTGTTAAGGTAAAAAAAGTGCATTTTCACCATTTTTCACTCAAAAAAAAGGGTTAAGGTAAAAAACTCTTTATTATAAACAAAATTACAAAACTACTCTAAATTTTTTTTTTGCATAAGTTGGAGCCGCGAAAATTAAAGATTTATATCAAAGTAGAAATCAAGCTTCACACAACTCCAACAAAGATGGCATAAGATGATCTGACATGGCAAAGGGGCACTCAAGTAATGAGTGAAAACCGATTGAAAATTGAGAACTATTGCCATAATATTTTTGTTTATATAATATGAAAGTATGAGTCTTGTGGCATGTTCTTAATTGCAAGATATTTAATATTTTGCATTGTTCTTATGAGATATGCATGCAATATTATCTATGATTCTATATGACTTGATGTTTGATGATGTCTTATGCGGCTCATAGAGACGCAAATGCTTTCATATGTGATTTTATGGTTGTATTTTATACAATTCATCATTGTTTCATGTGATATAAATTTTTTTAGAATTTTTGCTAATTTTTCTTAAATTTTTTGGATTTTTTAGAATTTTTTTATTAAAAATTTACGATACGTTTACGATACAATATGGTATTACTTTGGGCCCAACCGATACGGGTAACGATACAATACGTTTACAATACGATACAATATTACTTTGGGCCCGACCGATACGGGTAATGATACAATACTTACAACCTTAGATAAGATTACTTTGTTACTTATCTAAGTAGATGACATCATAGTCACAGACTCACAGGGAGTTGTGAAAGCCACATTTGGGAAATCAAAAGTCTTCTCAACAAAAGGTTTCAGATGAAAGGTTTGGAAAAGCTGGAATTTTTCTTGATGTGGAGGCTGATCACAGAGGAGACAAGCTTATGCAGACACAACATAAATATACTCTAGATTTACTGGCCAAGACAGGAATGGTAGACTATAAACTATGTCACACGGACTCGGCTAAGGAGGTGCCGCACCCGAGTCGACACGCCCCGACACGGGTGCGGACTCAGGTGTGGCTTCGGACTCGGCCCGAACTCGGTCAACGCCGAGTCGGACTCGGTCAACGAGTCCAGGCCGAGTCCGTCCACATTTTGGACTCGGTCAACTTTGACCGAGTCCAAAAATGTCCCTAAAAAACCAATTTTTTATATTTTTTATTTAAAAATATATATATAAAAACTGTGACAGTGCTGCAGTCACAGACTGTGACTGTGACTGTGCACAGTCTGTGCAGTGTGCACAGTCTGTGACTGTGTGACTGTGCACAGTCACACAGACTGTGCTGTGGCATTTTAAAAATAAAATAAAATTATATATATATATATATATATTTTTTTTTTTTTGCCGAGTCCCCGTGTCCAAAAATTTTAAAATTGTGCCGCACCCGTGTCGCACCCGCACCCGCACCCATGTGACATAGACTATAAACCTTCACCAACTTCGAGTACTCTCAATCAGAAATTGAGCACATATGATGGAGAAATTTATGAGGATCTCACTAGATATCGGAGTATAGTAAGCATGCTTCAATACCTTACTTTTACTCGTCCTGATAGAGTCTATGCAGTGAACCAAGTATCCCAATTTATGCATGAACCACGGATGGAACACATTGAAGCGGTTAAAAGAATCCTTAAGTATTTAAAGGGAACGGTCAAAGATGGGCTGTTATATGTAAAAACATCTCAAAATGAAGATGTACTTTCTGTTATAGTGTATTTTGATGTAGATTGGGAAGGAGATCCTGATGAAAGGAAGTTGGTTTCAGATTGTGTATATATTGGTGAGAATATTGTATCCTAAAGCAGCAAAAAGAAAAAGGTTGTTGCTAGACCTAGCATAGAAACTGAATACATATCCATGGCTTCAGCAACATTCGAAGTAACATGGATTCATCATTTGTTGAATGAAATTGGTGAAAGAATATCAAGACTGATATTTTTTGTGACAACCAAAGTGCAATCAAAATCTCGGTGAATCCAGTTCAACATGGAAGAACAAAACACATTGAGATAGACCAACACTTTATTGGACAGAAGATTGATTTTGAATCGAAGACGAGATATGTTAGGAGTGAAGATCAAATTGCAGACATTATTACAAAAGGGCTCACCAAGGAAAGGTTTTGGCTACTGAAATCCAAGTTGTTCATGATTGTAAACCATGTACAACTTGAGGGAGGCTGTTAGAATAGTGAGACGTGTATATTTGGACATTCTTGTACTTTTTCATTATTTTAACCCTTTTTCTCTTATCAGGGCAATGTTGCAATTAGTCATGTAACAATATAAAAAGAGAAGGGACAATCCACATAGGGAAAGCATCCTCTTTGTCTGCCCTAACTCTCTCTTTCGTATACGATTGATCTTTGGGTAAATCTATTTGATATCAAAGTCTAAGAGTGAGAGGCATTCTATGCAACGACGACAGTTGCAAGAGGCATTCTCTACTGTAGTTTTCCAAAGCATTAAGGGTTTAGAGAGAGAGAGAGAGAGAGATTTTCTATACATTCATGATCATCCAAGATTCTGGTGACCAACAAGGAACAAATGTGTACAACCAACAGCAGCCTATGATGGATATGAGAGTTTTATCCTGGTATGCAATTATCATTTTTCACATACATTAATCTGTGATGAAGTTCAGGGTTTCGCATTTTGGTGTTTCGTTTAGCTCTGAATATCTGATCATGGATTTTGGTGAATGTTGGAGAATGACAGGTTCAAATCCCGCTCCCACCACTGCCTTTATTTAACAGCCAAAAGTTAAAGGGAAAAAAATTGTCTCATCTCTAACCTAGTTAATCTGAGTTCGAGCTCTCTCAGCTTGACCCAAGTTGAACTTCAACATGATTGTTCAAGCTTGGAGCCAAATTCGAACCTGGTTCAGTAATGACTGCTATTCAAGCAATCCCATGCGGCCATGCCATAAACAGATATAGACAAAACAGGAATAAGAGATGTGGTTTAGAAATATGAAAAACAAAACAAAACTATGTTGCTCCAAACTTCAATCCTAGTCTGAAGTCAATCAACATAAGATAAGCTGATAATATTCAAAAGCATGGAAGAGAGACGAGACACAAGAAACAAACATCTCCGTGAAAATGAAGTTATTTAAGTAAAAAAAGTACACATGCAAATAAGATTCCGTAATGTAGAAATTCAAACATGAGATATTTTGTGGATTATAAAATATACTGATGCAAAAACTTTACATATCATTATCATCAAATTAGCAGAATGTGACAGGTTCAAGGAAACAGAACTAAACAATCATCTAGTAGCTATGTCAGAGGCATAAGGAATTGACAAACCTGAATCCCCTCGTGTCATTTTTACTGCCACGACAAAATATCTGCAATATAGTAGATAATCAGGGTGAAGACAAAGTCATTATCTTACAGAAAAACCAGAGTTTTTTGTGCTGGCATAAAATGAAATCAAACTGACATTTAACCAAAAAAGGCCACCGTGAAAAAAGAAGAATGCATTTAGACATACATGAGATGGTGAACCTCTCTGTCAACTTTCATATGCTCATCTCTGAAAATTGGAGACTAACATAATTAAATAAAATGTTTTTAAATAGCTAGCGGTATAAGGCCATTAAGTTTTCAAACATTTTAGAACAAGAGTTATTACAAATTTCAATAGGAGAAAAGGTAGCCTAGAAGAGTTCACATTCAGAAGATACAGATATCCACGCCACAGCTTAACATAAAGTGTAAAAAGAAATGAGCAACTTTGAACTGTTCTACTGCCAATAGCCTGGTCAGATTGTTATATACAAGCATTCATGCACATATACTGCCACACAGAGACAGAGACAGATACGGACCCAAGCTACTCCCCAGGGCACCTAAATGTATCTATAATGGGTGCTTTGTAATTTACTGAAACACCATTGTGTTATGGTAATAATACACATCAAATGATGAAAAAACATAAAAATCCAGACATGACATATATATGACCATATTCCTCCAGATCATACAACCTCACTCAAAGTTGATCTCAAGCTTAGGGGTCTCCACATAGCCTTTATTCTATATGTGCAAGTAAAATTAAGAATCCATTTGGCATATCCTATGGACTTAACCCTCCCTTAAGTCACTGCAGTCTTGGTCATGGCCTGACTGGGATTTGGACTACTGGAACATCAGTGCATATAGCATTTCCTTTGGCACATTTGGTGAAGAAGAAAGGAAAGGGAAGGAAGGCCATTTGGAAATGGTGGTTAATTTTGGCATGGTGGCACTTTTGGCAGGGAAGAAATAATAGTATCTTCAAAGAAGAGAAGGAAGACATATTTCACACATCAACGGAAGAATTCAATCACAGTTGTTACTTTATGTAAAAGACAAACAGGCAGGAGAGCGTCTCAGCTGCATTGGCAACAGAAGGCTAGGGAATCTCAGATGTAATTTGATGTGTGATTCTATCTCTTATCAGGATTCTCCTTTCACTCTCTTTTACTGTGCTTTTTCTTTTCTTCTGTATTGCAGTTTTCTCAGAGATACCTCATCACTGACACTCTCTACTCCATTTTTACCGAAGATACTGTTTCTTTATAAACTATATAGATTAGGAATGTCCAATATGAGAAACATTAAGAAAAACAAGGGAACCATAGGAAGTTAGGATTAGAGCATTTCCAAAAAGAGAAATCTGATGGTTTTTCATCTCCAGTATTAAGTATACTGTGAGGAGCAAGATAAGAATGTGCTTTTAGACTATGCCATTTATGGCATAGGATTATATTATGTCATGTGAATATTTCCTACATTCCATGATCTTTTAGATTATGTCATATTCATACTCCATTTTGATTCCCTTAGTGAATCCTCTATTGTATTTTTGCAATGGAAATCTCCAAAAAAAAATTATATTCCAATATCCAACAGCCGTAAATATGTGACACAACATTTAGAGGGCACATACTTCTGGTAGAACACTCATAAAGTTCCAACAGGTGATGCAGATTTCATGTATTAAAGGTAGTAGATAATGTTTTGTGGCTACTAATGTAGATGCAATGAAGGTGCAAGAAATATTGGAGAAATGTAGTACAAAATATGCAGACAAGCTCTTGACAAGTATAAGGTAGTACACCATTGAAAGTAATTAGCAAAAATATGCCCTCTCTTGTTACAAATCCAACATACAATTGTAGCATAGAATTGTATGTGACCACTGTAACAAAGCACTTATAATGTGACCTAAGACCACAGAGTGCTTGCATAACAGTATCATCATCAGATATTGAATTCCCTACAACAACAAAATTGTCCATAATGGATTTGATGTGATTCTGATATTCATTCAATTTTTCATGTCTTGTGTTTCCAGATCTTCCTTTAGTTTGTAGAACTTTGGATTGGAAACTTGTTGAATCATTTGTGCAATCAACTCCATAGTTTAATGTCTGATATTCTTGTGAATTCTCAGGAACTTCTTGTGGCAATATGGCTATGATACATGTAACCACAAACCATCATTTTTTACCAGTAATAAACACTGGCTTCCTCCTCAAGACCACCTTCCTACTTTCATCATCATCTCTCATAGAGATGCCACCTCAAATCATAAGAGCAGAGAAATGGAATAATTTGTTTCTTCCGTTATATGAAGTTAGAAGAATTCAAATTTTCAGTGATGAGATTAAAAGGTGAATTGAAACTGAATAGAATCCAAGAATTAAGTAAAAGGCAAAAGATCTAGAATAAAGGATGAACATATGCCCTATGACACATTGAGTTTGTTTTCTTTCCTCCTTTCCCACTTCCCCTTGTTCTTAAATAATAAAACAAAGAGGAGGAAAATCGAAACACTGAAATGTTTGACGTTGACAGCATATTTTATAGTTTTTACCTGGGTTTCCCAATTTGTGTGGTATAATATTGAAAGTTTGGAACCCTTTCAGGAGTTTCAGTTGAGATTATAAAAGATTTCTTGAGAAACGAGGTAAGCAAGATTTTTCCCCTTTCTCCTTGGTTACTGATTTCTTCTAAATGTTCCTAACTTAGTCAGAGGATATGAAGTTTCTATTTACCTTCTTTGTATATTTCAGTTATCTTCTCACTTTTGATATTTCTTTGTTTTGCTCATCTTTGCATATTGTAGGACTACATTTGGATTCTACGGGTAGGTTGGATCTTTAACCAGGCAGTTTGGATGAAGCAGCTGTTAGGTGAGATTGGGCTTATAATATGTCTTAAACCAATATGGATCTGGCCTAAGCTAATGGGTTCAAACATAGATATAGTAGGTCTTATTTAGATCTAGGTAACTATAAAGCTAACCATTTGGAATTCAATTTCAATTTATGACCTAAAGGGCCTTTAATCAGTTGGGTTAGGGTACAAAAATAGATCTAGATATAGAATCTATAGATCCTAGTTAGAATTATATTTTATTTAGTTTATAAGGTATTTAAGGTTCGTTATGTAATATTGAATATGCCTAATTTAGAAAAGTCAATACTCTTTAATACCCTATCTTAATTTCTTTTTGTATTTTAAATATTCATTAAATTGCCAATACATTGACAATATATAGTTGATACATAGCTGAAATCTGCCAAGAATAACAAACAATAATTCACTTATGTATTGGCTTGTGACTGTGGTGAATTGGCTGCAGCTTATATGAGTCCATGTTGGCATGAACCCCAAGGTTCCAATTTGAAATATGTCTAATTCAGTAAATATGTATCTAAATGATGCAAAAATGCTTGCAACTTGTAGGATTGAATCAAGGTTGACCCTGATCTGATCATTGCAACATAATCTTCAAGTTTTGAAGAACTCTAATCTTTTATGATAAAAATAACAATAATCAGTCATTTCACTAACTGTGATGAGTTTTAGCAGCTGAGAAGGCAGATTGTATACACATTGTCTCTAGATTTTATATTAGTGATAGTCAACACTATCAGTTTCATCATAATGTTGCTATGTGATCTTCTCAGAAAGCTTAAAAGTAAGCTTATTTTGAGAAAATCTCAGTTATTTTTTAAATAAAAATGACCCATTTAGTAAAAAAATTTGATCTCAAGAAATACATAGTATTAATATTTATATATTTTCGTTAAAAAAAGAAATGTCTGGATATTTGGTGATTATGGTATTAAATTATTAATTTTTCATACAAACTTCTATTATGGAACATAGGCTGTGCGAGTTCAAGTGTCAAGTTCTGAGAGAAGGGGAACAGAGTTACAGTTACTATTCAGTTTAACTGCAGAAAAAAGTTTAGTAACAAGAATAGGTATTACTAGTCACAATGCCTTACAGGACTCTAGACCAGTTTAAGTGTTGTATCCAAGTATAAATTAAAGAGAGAAAACTACCCAATATCCACGAGGGACCTCTTCACCGCAAATACCAATGCTTCTCATTGTATCATTTTCAGCAGAAATAACATCTTTCTTGGTATGAATTGACCAGAAATTTGGAGGCCATGTGTCATCAAAGTTGACAAGTATCTCAGAACTGCCTCTTCGACACCTAAAATATTATCAACTGTAAATAAAAGGAAAGCAAAGGTAGCATGCATTACAATCATATGGATCAAAGTTGATATACCTCTTAGATGGATGATGAGCCACCAAAAGTTGCAGAAACTGTATAAGAGGAGCTCGAGCATCTGGCTTTATCATCTGCAACCGTGGCCAAGAAATTGACCATATGAGTTAGTGAATGAGATACATAAAATATGATGGACATGGAAAAATGCTACCTTATGTTCCAGGATGATGTCAAAAGCTTTAGCTGTTGCTTCCTCAAGATCAAATGCGCCTTGCAAAATCTTTCACCAGTTACATGCCACACATATTGAATAGTATCACTAAATGAATAAGTACCAGTTAATGGAATATAATAAACATGGAAAATATGTTAATATCAGTCAAGCGTTCTTTAAAATACCTGACCAGAATCTGAAATATTGTGTGTATACAGAAACACATTTTCAGTTTTCTCATCATCAAAGGAAAATGCCCTGTAAAGTTGACATTTAAAAAAAAAAAAATTGAAGATGGTATATTATTGGTATAGAGCAAAAATGAAAACCATGGTATCAGTTCAAAACTTCACATAGCAACCATACAAAGAAATGGACTAGAGTCTAAATGAATAAATTTCAAATCCAGGATTCACTAGCAATTTTGTTCAAATAGGTCGTACAATAGTTAAATAAGGAGATTTGACTGCCAAACATCCATTTGCCAAATCCTGAAATAAAGTGCAAACTATCTTTATGATACAAAATGAATCTTATTTTGTGATGATACCCATGCCAGATCCACCAGAAGCACAACAATTCTTCCATGATGAATGAGAGAGAGAATTATGAACTGATACTCCATGATTTCATTATAGAAAACACCCTAAATGACCTGTTCGTAAGAATCAATATTTCATTTTATATTATGATCTCACAAAACTTTCTGCAACATGCATGTAAACCAGACTCAAACTGATGTCTGTACATGAGAGAGAGAGAGTTGCTGAGATCACATAGACTCAGTGAGGAAGAGATGTGACTTAAAAGGAAATTAAAGATGATGGCATCTATAAGTATTTTGGCCACTGCGGAACCAATAATGACCTATAAACATTTTACAACAATGCTGGCAAAAAGGACAGAAAAATTTTTCTCCGCTTTGGTGTTTCTGAAGCCATGTCCATAAATCACCATCCGTCCCTCCCTGCTCCACCAACCCCACCCTTTGTGCAAAACAGTAGTCTCAATCACTCAATCTTGGTGTTTGTTATTCAATTATGTTTCTAAAGACAGGGTCTCTTTATCCTGGAAGGATAAACATCCTAATTGGATTGCAACTGCAGAATCCATGCAAGTTGCTAATTCCATTTAATTCAAGAAGGGGGCCTTAATCCCCAGGTTTCTTATTGAAAGAGATTAATGAGCAATTGTCATAATTGTTGAGAATAGGTGGTTTTAAGTTAAGCCTTTTTATATTAGAGGCTATTTGAAATTCTGTTTTCATAATGGGCTTAGATGTAATTATTCCTTTTTAGCCTCTCTCTATTTAATATAGAGAGAAGCCCTAACAAAGCAAGTTAACGTGTTTTATTCTGTGCAGCCGCCTCTCTCTCTCTCTCTCTCTCTCTCTCTCTCTCTCTCTCTCTCTCCCTCTCTCTCTCTCTCTCTACCTAGGGTTCGGTGCTTCTTTTCTACATGGTATCAAAGCCATCGATCGTGGGAACGTGATCTATCGTGATCAAACTATCGTGGGAGCGTGAACGAAAAGCTTTTGCTAATAAGGTCTGCTGGTTAGTTTTCTGTGTAAGATCTGATGACAGATCTGCAGATCTAAGGAAGCAGGATGCATGCTGCTGGTCTGGTAGCTCCTCAACTTTTTTTTCTTCGTGATTCCCTGTTGCCGAGTTTTATCCCTGCCGTGATTCCTGCCCTGATTTCCTGCTGTGATGCCGTGATTCCTTGCCGTGATTTCCTGCGATTCCTTGCCGTGATTCCCTGCTGTGATTCTTGCCGAGTTTTATCTCTGCCGTGATGCTGTGATTTCCTGCACTGTTTTGTTGCTGAGTATTTTTTTTATTGTCGTGATATCCTAATGTTTTGGGCCACTCTCCTTGTCGTGGTTTTTGGTATCTTCTGTTTTCGTGACTTCCTGTTATTTGGGAGAAACAAAAACTGCATTGGTTGTGTTGTTGCTCGTGATTGAGATATGACTGACTGCTGGTGTTGCATTAGCTGGTTTGCTGGGAGTTGTGAGAGCACAGGGCAAGCCACTAAGTGACTTCGTGAAGCAAAAGTGCGGTTGTGGGAGCAACCTCTGTTATGACTCAGTTGCTGCGTATGCATAGTTATGCTGTTATGATTCAGTTTCTGCATATGCAAATTTATGTTGGTTGTGATTCCCTGCTGTGCTGAAAAAAATTAATTTTAAAAACTAGTATTCATGTGTGTGGGTTGCTGTCCACTATTGTCGTGGAAACTGCAGGCTTGATTCCCTGCTGTGCTGGGAAAATATTCTTCTTGTGGCCTGTTGTTCCCTACTGTCGTGGTTTTTTTTTGTGAACAGCTGCTGGTTGTCGTATCGGTTGATGCGTGAGTGTAACACACGCTATTTCCTGTGTTGATTGAAGTTTGTCCAGATTTTTATCTTTGCTGAAACAGAAATATATCTTCAGTATGGCTGAAAATTCGAAATGTGATTCCAAATTGGAACATATTGGAGAATATAAAGCATTTGCCAATCCTTTTTCGTACGGCTCTTCTGTAAGGTTGAATGAAACCAACTACGCCAGGTGGTCCAAAACGTTTATGATGTCGGTATCTGGACATCGTCGAAAACATATTTTGTTGGAAGATGAACCCACTGAAAAATTGGGAAAATATGTTACTTGGGATGAAGATAATGACATAGTTATGTTATGGATCATGAATAGTGTCGAACCCCATATTGCAGATGGATTGATCTACTATAATACAGCCAAACTGATGTGGGACAATCTTCGTGATACATACTCACAAGAAACGAATGTGAGTCGTATCCTGCAAGTCGAACAGGAGATATATAATTTGCAGCAGGGAGATCAGACCTTAGCCCAGTACTATGCCTCTGTCAAAGCTGCTTTTGAAAGACTTAATGCTCACAGGCCTCTTTGTTGCTCGAAGCAGAAGGATCATCAAGAACAAACCATGGTTGCTCGCTTTCTTACAGGTCTCTCTTCAGAATTTTCTGTTGCAAAAGTTCGAATGTTGACTGGATCAGATGTTCCTACTCTTGTTGACGCATACAATCGTCTGAGTAGACTTGCGAATCTCTTCCACAATCTCAGCCTGTGACTCAGTCATCTGCTCTTGTTGTCTCATCTGGTTATGGGCGTGAAAATATTCAGAATATTAGAGGACGAGGTCGTGAACGTGGTATGGGAGGCAGAGGAAAGCTTCAATGTACATTCTGTGGAAAATCTGGACATTTAGAAGATCGTTGCTGGGATAAGCATGGTCGACCAACCTCCTCTTCATCAAAGTCATATGCTCCTAAAGCAAATGTTACTACTATCGAGGCACCAAGTTTACAGGATAATATTTCGGCAAGTGACAGTAGTATCATCCTCAGTCGTGCTGAATATGATGAGTTGATAGCTCTTCGTCCTTTGAGTTCCACCCCTCCTGGTGTTGCCTATTCAACTGGAAATCATCTTCATCCGACTGACAGTAAGTGGATTATTGACTCTGGTGCATTCAGACATTTGTTTGGAAATTCACTTGGTTTTTCAGATATGAAGGATATTAATGCTCATCGAGGAGTCTCATTAGCCGATGGGAGTTCCTCCCCGGTTGTTAGTCAGGGAAATATTTCTATATCCTCCTCATTACAGTTGCAAAATGTTCTTCATGCTCCAAACTTTCCTCAAAGTTTACTCTCTATTAGTTGCCTTATACGAGAACAAAACTGTAGAGTAATATTTGATCCGATGGGTTGTCATTTTCAGGATTTGCTGACGGGGAAGAAGATTGGTGGAGGCTATGAAGAAAATGGAGTCTACTACCTACATCATCCAGTAGGTAATGTTCATGCTGCAGTGGAACACTCATCCAGTCCTGTTCAGTAGCATCGTCGTCTTGGTCATCCTTCATTGTCAAAGCTTCGTTCGGTCTTTCCTCAAATTCCTTCCACCACATCATTTCAGTGTGAAGCATGTCAGTTGGGAAAGCATCATCGAAGTTCGTTTTCTTCGAGTCAGAGTCTGTCTAGTAATAAAGTCTTTGAACTTCTTCATGCAGATGTATGGGGTCCTAGTAAGATTCCTACTAGGAATCAGTGTCGTTACTATCTTGTTATTGTTGATGATTTCTCTAAGTTGTCATGGGTGTTTTTAATAAAGGAACGATCTGAAGTTCCAAGTATTATCAAATCCTTAATTCTTGAAATAAAAACTCAGTTTGAATCTATTATCAAGATTGTTCGCACTGATAATGCTCTCGAGTTTAAATCAAAAGGTCTGTTACAATTCTACCAAGATAATGGCATCCAACCCCAAACTTCTTGTGCCTATTCATCTCAACAAAATGGGGTGGCTGAGCGAAAACATCGGCACCTGCTTGATGTTGCCAGGACCATTATGATTCAATCCAATGTTCTTGCGTTATACTGGGGTGATGCGATTACCACTGCTTGCTATCTGATCAACTGCATGCCTTCGTCTTCTGTGGGTGATCAAATTCCATTACATATCCTAAAACCTAATGCCTCACTCTTTTCTTTCTCACCAAAAATATTTGGATATGTTTGTTTTGTACACAAACTTGGCCCTGACCGTGATAAATTAGTTGCTCAAGCTACAAAATGCATATTTATAAGTTATCCCAAAAATCAAAAGGGATATCGATGTTATGATCCTATTTCTCGCCAAGAGTATGTCAGTGCGGATGTATCTTTCTTGGAATCCACTCCATATTACTCCAGTACCGGTTCCCCGCTGCAGATTGATCCAACTGAGTCTTTTCCATTACCTATACCTCCTTTTCCTTTGGAATCTGTGCCCTCATTATCGAACCAAAATTCATCCTCTTCCAGAATTAATAATCCTCCATTGGTATATGTGCGTAGAGCTCCACCTCCGCAAGAGCCTTCATCTTCTTCTTCTCCTGAGGTAAGTTCTACTGACAATAGTGATCTTCATGATGATGATAACAGGCCTATTGCTCTACGAAAGGGGACACGACAATGTACCTTATATCCCATATCTCATTTTGTCTCCGATGCCAGAATTGGAAATCAGATAAAGTCTTTTATTTCAGCCTTATCTGCTGAAACTATTCCTCTGAACTATCAACATGCAGAGCTTGATAATCGCTGGAAGTTGGCTATGGAAGAAGAAATGGATGCTTTAGTATCTTAGCATACATGGGATCTAGTTGATTCCCCAGCAGATGCTGACATTGTTGGATGTAAATGGGTATACACAATAAAGTACAAATTTGATGGTTCTATTGAAAGGTACAAGGTCAGATTAGTAGCGAAAGGGTATACTCAGACATATGGCATTGATTTCTTTGAAACTTTTTCTCCTGTTGCACGGATGGGTACCATTCGTCTTGTTCTCTCAGTAGCTGTTCAGCATGGTTGGAGCTTGTGCCAGTTAGATGTGAAAAATGCCTTTCTATATGGGAATCTATCTGAGACCGTTTACATGCACCAACCTCCTGGTTTCGAGGTTGAGGGGGAGTGTCAGAAGGTGTGTAGATTGAGAAAGGCGATTTATGGCTTGAAACAGAGTCCTCGTGCATGGTTTCAAAAGTTGTTTGAAGTGATGTCAGGCTTTGGCTTTAATAGGTCAGCAGCAGATCATACACTATTTATAAAGAAAACTAGCTCTGGCATAGTCGTTATGGTGGTATATGTGGATGACATCATTCTTATAGGAGATGATGTGAAAGCTATTGAAGCCACAAAGGCTCATCTTCAAAAACACTTTGTTACAAAAGACCTTGGTTCACTTAGGTATTTTCTGGGTATAGAAGTTGCCAGGAGCCGTGAAGGGATGGTTTTGTCTCAACGGAAGTATGTTCTTGACTTTTTAAAGGAAACGGGAATGTTGGGAGCTAAACCAGCAAATATTCCCATGGACCATAAAGTTCAGTTGGTTGAAGAAGGGTCAAAACCGATTGATAGCAAGAGCTATCGCTCCCTAGTAGGGAAGCTATTGTATGTAACTATGATCAGGCCGGATATTGCTTTAGCAGTAAGCAAAGTTAGTCAGTTTATGGACAAACCAACTGAGGTACACTGGAATGCAGCTATTATGATTCTCAGATATCTAAAATCTTCTCCTGGAAAGGGGTTATTGTTCAGGAAAAGTGGACCTCTGGAGATAGTGGCCTATTCTGATGCTGACTATGCAGGATCTGTAGTAGATAGAAAATCTACCACAGGATTTTGTGTGTTCCTGGGAGACAACTTAATCTCTTGGAGAAGTAAGAAGCAAAATGTGGTTTCTAGGTCTAGTGCAGAATCAGAATATCGGGCTATGGCCCAAACAGCTGCTGAATTGATGTGGGTTCGTACTGTGCTTCTTGATCTCCAGGTGAAGGTTTCTTCTCCCATGACCATGATGTGCGATAACAAAGCTGCAACATATATAGCGAACAATCCTGTATTTCATGAGAGAACAAAGCACATTGAGGTTGATTGCCACTATGTAAGGGATATGGTTCAAGCGGGTCATATCACTACCCAATATCTAAAGTCGGAAGACCAAGTTGCAGATATGTTCACAAAACCTCTTGCCAGACCAAATTTTTCAAAATGTTGTGACAAGCTGAGCATGATCGATATCTATGCTCCAGCTTGAGGGGGAGTGTTGAGAATAGGTGGTTTTAAGTTAAGCCTTTTTATATTAGAGGCTATTTGAAATTTTGTTTTCATAATGGGCTTAGATGTAATTATTCCTTTTTAGCCTCTCTCTATTTAATATAGAGAGAAGCCCTAACAAAGCAAGTTAATGTTTTTTATTCTGTGCAGCCGTCTCTTCTCTCTCTCTCTCCCTCTCTCTCTCTCTACCTAGGGTTCGGCGCTTCTTATTAAAAGAGATTAATGAGCAATTGTCATAATCATGGTGAACCAACAACAATGAAGTCTCACAAAAATCATTGACTGATACCTGTAATAAGATGAGCTCCTAGATCACCACCAACGAATACTTCAAAGAGCTCCAACCAAAGTGTCGAAAATGAACACTCACAAGAACCAAGAAAGGTTCATACACAAATACCCAAAAAAGGGTATTCAACAACAAGAAAAAAAATGAATATTATTGATTATGAACCACACAAAAAATACATATTTTAGAGGGGGCAATGCCCCATATTTATATACAATAGAGGGCAAGAAGGAGAGAGTCGTTGGGCTCCCAACGGCTCTAAATAAAGTCATTGGGTGCCCAATGACTATGTATTTGACTTTAGTCAAACATTGACTAGTCAAATACAACCTAAAGGTCCTAAAAAGTAAAAAGAAAAAAAGACAAATACCTATACAAATAATACTAAAAGAAAAAATAAGAAAATAGCTAGCCTTATAATACATTATTTAACACTCCCCTCAAACTTACGGTTGGATAACCAAAAGTTTGTCTAAGAAAAAGTGAAATCTAGGAGCTGCAAGAGGTTTGGTAAATAAATCTGCCAATTAATATTCTAAAGAAACATAAGGAAGATCAATAGTGTTGTATAGAAATTCCTCTCGCACATAGTGACAATCCATCTCAATGTGCTTGGTTCGTTCGTGTAATGTCTGATTGCTAACAATGTCAATAGAACACTTATTGTAGCAACATAGTTGTGATGCCCTTGTACTCTGAACACTCATGTCATGCAACAACCTCCCTAGCGAAACTACTTCCATAGTGGTTGTAGTCATGACATTGTATTCTGCTTCAGTTGATGAGAGAGAGACTTTTTGTTGCTTCTTGCACCTCTAAGAAATTAATGATTCACCTAAAAATACACAGAAACCAGTAGTTGAGTGTCAGTTATTTGGATATTGTCTCCAATTTGCATTATTATAAGCAATTAAATTTAAGAAGAAAGAAGCATACAAGAAAAGTCATCGAAAAATAGAGGTTTTAATATATCTAATAATACATAAAATAACTCACATATGAACAGTGGTAAGAGCATACTGAAATTGGCTTACTGTGTGAACAGCATGCGCAATGTCAGGTCGTGTAATTGAGAGATAAGACAGTGCCCTGACAAGTTGTCTATAAGGTGTTGGATTTTCAAGTGGTTCTCCATCATCAATCCTTATTTTGACATTTATAATTTCGAGAGTGTCGACCTTTTTCTCATCGGAGATACCAAACCTGTCAACAATATCTAGAGCAAACTTAGACTGAGTTAGCAAATACCCTCTAGAAGAATAAGCAACTTCTATACCAAGATTTTTTTTTAAAAAAACCCAATTCACTCATTTCAAAGTGTATTTTGAGAAATCTTTTAAAATTTTCAACTCCTTGCTTATCACTTTTAGTGATGATCATGTCGTCTATATGGAGGAGAAGGATAATAATACTTGCATCAGAAATCTTAACAAATAAAGTTGTATCAGTAAGATAAGATTGAAAACCAAAATCGAACATAACTTAACTAAATTTGTCATACCAAACTTTGGGGGCTTGTTTAAGGCCATACAGAGCCTTATTTAAACGAAGTGCCTTTCCTTTAAAAATATTAATGCCAGGTGGTAGTTCCATATACACTTCTTTGGCTAAACTTCCATTAAGAAACGCATTTTTGGCATCCATTTGATATATAGGTCATTTCTTTATAGAGGCAAGAGCCACTAAGGTCATAACTATGGTCATTCTAGCGACTGGAGCAAAGGTCTCTTTATAGTATAAAACCCGAGATTTCTTATTTTAAAATATTTCAAATTTTTTTCAATTTGGGCCTAGATCCACATTACGGATCCAGGACCCATAAAGGGGGGGGTAATTAGGATTGATTATTTGAAATCTTGATTTAAAGGGCAATAATAAATAAATGAAAATTTTTCTAATTAAAAATTTTTAATTTAATTCGAGGATCCACAGTGGATCCATTTGGATCCACTTGTGGACCCATTTCGTTTTGGGGCTGGGTTGCGGGTCCCGGGTTCGGACCCGAGCCCCACCCCAACTAATAGCCTTTTTAAAACAGAAAGGGCAACCCGATAAGGGTTGCCCGATAAGCCCTAACAGGATAGGAAAGGGGGGAAGGGGGTGTTACGCAAGGCGTAACCGACCTCCCCCTCCCATCTCGGCGAGGAAGGAGGGGGCCTGGGGTCGATAAAACCGGAGTGAAGAGAGGGTTATGCCCTCTTCACTCGGGCTCTCTCTTCACCATCTCCCCCCTCTCTCTCGCTTGCTCGGTGCGCACACGCCGGAGGAGAGAAGGTCGCCGGAAAGCTGCGACAGCCTTCAAGAGCCCTCCCGCGAGCTCCCTGTCACGGCAACAGCAAGGGGCAACCCCAGCCGACCGTGGTTTCGCGTCCCCAGCATCCGATAGCCGGAATACCCTTCAAAAAGGTACGGGTACCTCTTTTTGATTCAAATGGGGCATCGGTGGAGGTTTGATTTTTCATGCAGCAGTCGATGGAAAATCTTGGAGAATAGTTTCCACTGTCACTCCCTTGCACCTTCTGTGCTCTGGTTGTATTGAAGAAAAAGAGACAGATTTAAAACTTCTCTTGCATGGTTTGGGGCCCAGGTATGCAGTCGGTTCGGCTGGGTATAAAAAAAAAAAAAAGAAAATTCAGTTGTGCAAGATAAGTATGTTGTTGATTGCTGGCAGCATACACAGGCCCACACTGGGCCTGTGTATATGCTGCTAAGCCCAGCCAACAAGGTCGGCTGGGCTGGGGTAGGTGTGTGTTCTCACAAAAAAAAATATCCAGTTTTCGTGGGGGGGGGGGGGGGGTTGCTGTCACCTTTGACAGCCTACACAGGTCCAAACTGGACCTGTGTGTATGCTTTTGGACCCAGCCGACAGGGTCGGCTGGGCTGGGTGTTCTTCCCCTTTTCAAAAAAATACACATGATATTTTTAACAGGTAATGTGCGTAAATAAAATTTCTTTTATGTTGTTCTTGTTGACAGCATACACAGGCCCACACTGGGCCTGTGTATATGCTGTTAAGCCCAGCCATCAAGGTCGGCTGGGCTGGGCAGAGTTGCAACAAAAACATTTATAAAAAAAAAAAATCCGCATTTTCAAAGGGGATGAGTTGGGGTCGTTACAGGTTTGGTATCAGAGCCACCACAAATACTTGCAATTTTATCATCTTTTAGTGTTTAATTTTCATAATTGGTATGTGAGCCCTGTCCTGAAGCGTCAACAAGTTGTGACTCGTCCTCCAGAGCAGTCTTGTTCACTAGTATGGTTGCCTAATACTTTTACTTAATTTATATAAGTTCTGTGTGATTATGGTAAGTATAATTCCATGTTCTTTGGTGTGAATTTTAAAAGTCTGATGTGATTCGGGAACGAATACTTTTCGTGATCAAACCTAAGGGGGTAGTATCAATAATAGTCTAATTTGAAAAAGGTGGTGCATTGTATATGTCGCACTATACCCGTAGAGGCGCTTTGTCTTCTACTGCTGCTCCCACGAACTGGCAGGAGGAAAGAGATTTCATGATGGAGGTCATCCATACCCTAACAGAGACTATGACGGCTCAAGCGACGCAGACAGCGCAGGCGCTACAAGCGACTCAGAATCTTCAGGCGGCACAAGCTGCACAAACGGCCCAAGCGGCACAGGCTGCACAGGTAGCTGCACAGGCAGTCGCGCAGGCAGCGACTCGTGACCCTCCGGTCAATATTGTTCCCAACGCAGGTGGCGTTTCGTTCGAGAGGTTTCTGAAGTTGGACCCGCCTTCCTTTTCAGGAAAGGCAGACCCAGAGGCTGCCGAGAGGTGGGTCGAGGAGATTGAGAGAGTGTTTGACGTCTTACTTGTCCCTGAGGAGAGAAAGACACCCTTCGGCACGTACCGCTTAAAGGGCGATGCCATGAACTGGTGGGACACCCTGCGAAGGGTGAAATTTGCTGATTGGGATGAGATTCCTTGGGAGACGTTCAGGGAGGAGTTTTTAGACGCCTACTTTCCCCCTTACGCCAAGGAGCAGATGCAACAAAAGTTCCTCGATCTGACTCAGGGGACCATGAGTCCAGTGGAATACACTACTAAGTTTCGGAGTCTTGAGAAGTATAGCCCAAACCTCTTCAAGAATGAGAAGGCAAGGGCGGCTAGATTCGTGCGTGGACTGAAAGACGGGTTACGGACTCGTGTGCTCGGGGGTCGTCCTTCTACCCTGGCCGAGGCGATCGAGTCGGCCACTGTACTGACCGAGGACTGGGAACGATCCAAAGGTGGTTTTCAGAAGAAGGGTGGCAGCGGAGGAGGTTCTTCAGGCGGGACCAGGAAGAATCCTCCAACAGGAGGGGGAGTGCAGAACGGGAAGAAGCAGCGGACCTGGGACGAGCGACAGCAGGGCGCGCAACAGGGCCGACCTCAGCCGCGGAGACAACAGGGGAAGGCCCAACCGGCATGTCGCAGATGCGGCAAGAATCATCCATTAGGTTTTTGCCCATCGTTTAAGGGGGTATGCTACCAGTGCCAGCAGCCAGGGCACATTGCCCCCTTCTATCCGAACAAGCCTGCGATTCCGGGTGGACAGCCGCAACAACCACAGCAGCAGAGGCCTCAACAGCAGCAGGGTCAGCGCAAGACCAATGGACGGGTCTACGCAGCGACAGCAACCTCCCAGGATGATCAGGCTGATCTGATCGAAGGTATATTCTTAGTCGCCAAACAATTTGCACGTGTTATGTTTGATTCGGGTGCAACACACAGCTTTATTTCCTCTTCGTTTGCAAAGTTGCTTGATTTGGTTTCATCTAGCCTCGAAAGGGCTCTTGATGTGATGTCACCTATGGGTGCATCCTCTTCCTACGGGAAGTATTTTCCGTCCGTATGCGTGGTGATAGAAGGCCATGAGTTGTCGGCCGATTTGGTCATTTTGGATATGACATTCTATGATGTCATCCTGGGCATGGACTGGTTGTCCAAGCATAATGTGACCCTCCAGTGTCGGGGCAGGAAGGTAATCTTGGAGCACCCCAAATTGTCTGCATTGTTGTACCATTCGACGAGACCAACCGATGGGGTGAAGATCGTGTCAGCCTTGAAGGTCTCCAAGTACCACAAGAAGGGATGCATGGTATTCTTGGCCAGTGTTTCTGCTCAAGACAGTCAGGCGCCGTCCTTGGAGCAGTTAGACGTTGTCCGCGAATTCCCGGATGTTTTTCCCGAGGATTTGCCGGGTTTGCCTCCGCATCGAGAAATTGAGTTCTCGATCGAGCTAGTGCCTGGTACAGCACCAGTTTCCCGCGCTCCGTATCGCATGGCACCTGCTGAGTTAGGGGAACTGAAAAAGCAGTTGCAGGAGCTTCTTGACAAAGGATTTATTAGACCGAGTCTATCCCCTTGGGGTGCCCCGGTCCTCTTTGTTAAGAAGAAGGATGATTCAATGCGACTTTGTATTGACTACCGCATGTTGAATCAAGTAACGGTGAAGAACAAATACCCTTTGCCTAGGATCGATGATTTGTTTGATCAGTTGAGAAGGGCCAAGGTGTTCTCGAAAATCGATCTTCGTTCGGGGTATCATCAGCTGAGGATTAAAACCGAAGATATTCCTAAGACAGCGTTAAGGTCCAGATATGGGCATTATGAATTTCTAGTGATGTCATTTGGACTTACAAATGCCCCTGCGGCATTTATGGATCTGATGAACCGGGTTTTCAAGTTGTGGCTGGATTCCTTTGTCATCGTGTTCATAGATGACATTCTGATATATTCGGAGAGTGTGGAAGATCACCGAGAGCATTTGCGACTCGTGCTGAAGACACTGAGAGAACATCAGCTTTATGCTAAATTCTCAAAGTGTGAGTTTTGGATCGATAGGGTGATGTTTCTTGGTCACGTGATATCCGAGAGAGGTGTAGAGGTTGATCCAGCCAAGGTGGAAGCCGTTTTGTCATGGGAACAACCGAAGACGGTGACAGACATTAGGAGTTTCTTGGGATTGGCGGGTTATTATCGTCGATTCATTCAAGATTTCTCGCGTATAGCGGCTCCGATGACTCGGTTGTTGCAGAAAGGAGTGAAGTTCGAGTGGTCCTCTCGCTGCGAAGACAGTTTCCAAGAGTTAAAGAAGAAGTTGACCACAGCGCCGGTTTTGACATTGCCTTCCGGGGCGGGTGGTTTTGTGGTATATAGTGATGCGTCAGGGACTGGACTGGGTTGTGTTCTTATGCAACATGGAAATGTCATAGCATATGCTTCCCGACAGCTAAAGGTGCATGAGAAGAATTATCCCACACATGACTTGGAGTTAGCGGCAGTAGTTTATGCGTTGAAGATTTGGCGCCACTACCTTTATGGGGAAACGTTTGAGGTCATGTCTGACCACAAGAGCCTCAAATATATCTTCACCCAGAGGGACCTGAATTTGAGGCAACGTAGGTGGTTGGAATTCCTAAAGGATTACGACTTCTCCATCGCTTACCATCCGGGTAAGGCGAATGTGGTGGCTGATGCGCTTAGTAGAAAGGCGTCAATCACAACAGCTAGCTTAATTGGACGCAGTTGGAATCTGGTCTAGGAGTTCGTACGATGGCAACCTTTTTCTGACGACTCCGAACGCATCCTTTGTGCCGGGATGCAGGCACGACCAGAGATCATAGATCGAATCGAGGAACTCCAATCAGAAGATCCGGACTTTGAAAAGTTGTGCGAAAGTGCTCAGAAGCCAGAAGCGCAGTTTCGTCGGGAGGAGAGCGGAACCATTATGTTCGGGGACCGATGGTGGGTTCCAAAAGCGTTACGGGAAGAGCTGATGAGTGAAGCTCACAGGTCGAAGTATTCCGTTCACCCTGGTTCCACCAAGATGTTCAAAGATCTTCAGAGGACGTACTGGTGGAATGGGATGAAACGGGACATCGCGGAGTTCGTATCTCGGTGTCTTACTTGCCAGCAAGTGAAGATTGAACACCAGAGACCGGGTGAACTTTTGCAGCCTCTTGAGATTCCAGAATGGTAGTGGGATGATATCTCAATGGACTTCATCGTAGGGCTGCCTAAGACCCGACGACAACGAGATGCCATATGGGTGATTGTGGATCGGTTGACAAAGAGTGCTCATTTTCTTCCGATCAGGATTAGTCAAAGCTTGGAGAGCTTGGCTGATCTCTACGTAGAGGAGATTGTTAGGCTTCACGGAGTGCCTCGTTCGATAGTGTCAGATCGGGATCCGAGGTTCACATCTCGATTTTGGCGCCAGCTTCAGAAAGCCCTTGGCACTACCTTGAAGTTTAGTACTGCTTTCCATCCGCAGACAGACGGGCAGTCAGAGCGAACGATCCAGACGCTCGAGGACATGTTGAGAGTGTGCGTTTTGGATTGGCCTGGTGATTGGGACAAACATGTGAAGCTTGCAGAGTTTTCTTATAACAATAGCTTTCATGCTAGTATTGGCATGCCCCCGTATGAAGCACTGTATGGCCGACCGTGTAGATCTCCGGTTTGTTGGGATGAGGTTGGAGTAAGAGCAGTAGAGTCTCCAGAAATCGTCCAGCACTATGCGGATCAGGTACGTTTAATTCGACAAAGGTTGATTGCAGCTCAAAGTAGGCAAAAGAGTTATGCCGATCAGCGGCGTAGAGAGCTCAGTTTTGAGGTAGGCGATCACGTGTTTGTTCGAATCTCGCCTACGAAAAGTATCTTCCGGTTTGGAAAGAAAGGCAAGTTGAGTCCTAGGTATGTTGGACCCTTCGAAGTCCTTGGACGTGTCGGAGAGACGGCGTATCGAGTAGCCCTTCCTCCTCAGTTTTCGCAGATTCACGATGTTTTTCATGTCTCGATGTTGAGAAAATACGTGCCTGACCCCTCACACGTAATTCACTATGAGGCGATCGAGGTACAATCTGACTTAACAACGGACGAGAAGCCGATAGAGATTGTGGAACGCCAGGAAAGGGTACTACGCAGTAGGACGATTCCTTTTGTAAAGGTGCGTTGGCAGCATCATGGGCTAGATGAATGCACTTGGGAGCCTGAGGCGGAGATGCGTCAACACTATCCTCTTTTATTTGGTATGTGCTAATTTCGCGGACGAAATTCTTTTAAGGGGGTAGGGATGTAAAACCCGAGATTTCTTATTTTAAAATATTTCAAATTTTTTTCAATTTGGGCCTAGATCCACATTACGGATCCAGGACCCATAAAGGGGGGGGTAATTAGGATTGATTATTTGAAATCTTGATTTAAAGGGCAATAATAAATAAATGAAAATTTTTCTAATTAAAAATTTTTAATTTAATTCGAGGATCCACAGTGGATCCATTTGGATCCACTTGTGGACCCATTTCGTTTTGGGGCTGGGTTGCGGGTCCCGGGTTCGGACCCGAGCCCCACCCCAACTAATAGCCTTTTTAAAACAGAAAGGGCAACCCGATAAGGGTTGCCCGATAAGCCCTAACAGGATAGGAAAGGGGGGAAGGGGGTGTTACGCAAGGCGTAACCGACCTCCCCCTCCCATCTCGGCGAGGAAGGAGGGGGCCTGGGGTCGATAAAACCGGAGTGAAGAGAGGGTTATGCCCTCTTCACTCGGGCTCTCTCTTCACCATCTCCCCCCTCTCTCTCGCTTGCTCGGTGCGCACACGCCGGAGGAGAGAAGGTCGCCGGAAAGCTGCGACAGCCTTCAAGAGCCCTCCCGCGAGCTCCCTGTCACGGCAACAGCAAGGGGCAACCCCAGCCGACCGTGGTTTCGCGTCCCCAGCATCCGATAGCCGGAATACCCTTCAAAAAGGTACGGGTACCTCTTTTTGATTCAAATGGGGCATCGGTGGAGGTTTGATTTTTCATGCAGTAGTCGATGGAA
Organism: Nuphar pumila; assembly: GCF_984573655.1. Classification (NCBI taxonomy): domain Eukaryota; kingdom Viridiplantae; phylum Streptophyta; class Magnoliopsida; order Nymphaeales; family Nymphaeaceae; genus Nuphar; species Nuphar pumila. The sequence continues at coordinate 77,267,951 of NC_143263.1, read as the reverse complement.
AATCTTGGAGAATAGTTTCCACTGTCACTCCCTTGCACCTTCTGTGCTCTGGTTGTATTGAAGAAAAAGAGACAGATTTAAAACTTCTCTTGCATGGTTTGGGGCCCAGGTATGCAGTCGGTTCGGCTGGGTATAAAAAAAAAAAAAAAGAAAATTCAGTTGTGCAAGATAAGTATGTTGTTGATTGCTGGCAGCATACACAGGCCCACACTGGGCCTGTGTATATGCTGCTAAGCCCAGCCAACAAGGTCGGCTGGGCTGGGGTAGGTGTGTGTTCTCACAAAAAAAAATATCCAGTTTTCGTGGGGGGGGGGGGGGGGGTTGCTGTCACCTTTGACAGCCTACACAGGTCCAAACTGGACCTGTGTGTATGCTTTTGGACCCAGCCGACAGGGTCGGCTGGGCTGGGTGTTCTTCCCCTTTTCAAAAAAATACACATGATATTTTTAACAGGTAATGTGCGTAAATAAAATTTCTTTTATGTTGTTTTTGTTGACAGCATACACAGGCCCACACTGGGCCTGTGTATATGCTGTTAAGCCCAGTCATCAAGGTCGGCTGGGCTGGGCAGAGTTGCATCAAAAACATTTATAAAAAAAAAAATCAGTTTTCTTGTAGCAGGTATGCTGTTCTTTTTTACAGCATACACAGGCCCAAACTGGGCCTGTGCACATGCTGGTGGACCCAGCCGACAGGGTCGGCTGGGTTGGGCTGGGTGTTTTCATCTTTACAAAAAAAAAAGATGCTTAAGCTGTTGGATTAAGATATGGACAGTAAGAGAAGGATGAGATTGAAGTTACAAGCCTTCTGGGCTGATTTGTTTTTCTACACATCATGTTTAATCATGCTTTTTTTTTAGCAATAACAAGTCTCAATTTGTATTTTTTTTAATACATGAATATATCACTATGATGCATGTACGTATCTGTGATACATACAGTGTATGTTTCTCTTTCAACCTAAATCAAGTCAACTCTCTTTGTGATCTATCCTAATCTTCCATTATGAATATAAATATTTTCTTAGCTTCTGATCCATCCTTGTTGACCCATTTTGTGTTTTCATATATCGATATGAAATTTTATGGAAAAACATTTAGATTTATCATGCTGATAGGCATTCTTATTATTTTGATTGGTTAGAATAAATTGATATTGTTTAAATGGAATTGGCATCAGATTTGTCAAGCTGATAGGCATTCTTATTTTAATTTGAATGGTCAGAATAATGTAGATATTATTTAATAAAGTGGTGCATCAGATTTATCATGCTAATAGGCATTCTTATCATTTTGAATGGTTAGAATAAATTGATATTGTTTAATGGAATTTGGCACCAGATTTATCAAGCTGATAGGCATTCTTATTTTAATTTGAACGGTTAGAATAAGTTGATATTGATTAATGAAGTTTTGCATCAGCATTATCATGTTGATAGATATCTTTTAATTGAACTGGAATGGTCAGAATAACGTTGATATTATTTAATAAAGTCTTGTATCAAAATTATCATGTTAATAGGCATCTTTTATTTGAACTTGAATGGTGAGAATGAGATGATAATTCGTCCATAGTTTAATTCTGATATGTCTTAGAAATTAAATATGGTATTGAATTTGTGATCCTTGTATTAGTGTCCCGGTGATCAAAATGAATCATCGAGGGTTTGGTAAACCCGAGCTGTGGGAATATTTTCCCTTACTTTTTTCAATGCATTTCAAAGATCATGCTTCATAAATATTTCAGCTTTATTGCACTGTTATATATGTTTCCACAGGCCGGAGTCCTGTGATGGCTCTCGCGAGGTAGATGCGAGCTTTTGTCTTTCTTTTTGCATATGATGTTGCAAAACTTAAGAAATTAAATCTTAATAAAAAATAATAATAAAGCACAGTGTAATAAACCTTCTGGGATCACTCATCTGGAGAGTGGGGATCTTAGAAATCCGGTCTTGGGGAGACTGTGAGGATACAAAACTCTGTGTGCTAATTTTGGTCCCCTGAACCCGATATTGAGGTTCCTTCTCCTGGCCACGGTTTTAGGGAGAGTCTGCCACTTTACCCGGGAGTGGTGTGTTTGACACAGCTGTTGTTTTTGGTACCAAGGAAGTGGCACTTGTGGGCGTGGAGTGTCCCTTGTGTCCCCGACATTAGATGTGGAGGTCTAATGTTCCGAAGGTGATTCGGTCGAGGGCTAAGTTGGAACCCAGTAATAAAATACAAATTGTGTGCTAAGCTACCCTGGGAACCTAACTTAACCTCGGGGTTTGTACCCGTTTGGTGTATCCGCGGGCAACGGTAATTGAAAAGAGAAACTTAAAGTTGTATGCATTTAATAGGGCATGCATAAGGAAACAAAAGACTTAATGGAAGATAATAAAATGATTCATGCATTGCATAAAAGACATGCATTTTTCCTGTTATGCATTAGATCATGCATACTTTGATGGTTTCCTTACTCAGCACATGAGGGTAGATGTTGAATGTTAAATTCTTGTTGCATGCTGAAATTTTAGTAGATGCTACTGCTTTACTGTCTTTGCGTGCTTAGCAATTATGATTGTTGCATGAATAAATTCTCAATTGCTATAAACTGTCTTGTATGTATTTCCATTAATTGTTGCATGATATCTCATCTTCACTCTTTACCTCACTTGTTTCATTAAGAAGTAGTTGTGCTCAGGATTTCGATTCTGACACCCTACTTCGTTGGTTTTTCGCAGGAACAGGTGATCAGTGAAGTCGACAGCTACTGTGAGGGCGCGGGAGTCACAACGAGTTTTGACAGTCTTCTTTGTGGACAGAGTGGCTCTTTATTTTGGTTTTTCAGTCTAGTGTTCTTGTCAGTTGCTTATTGTCATCAGTGGTTACTTGAGTCAGACACTTTATTTTTGAAATTTGTTTTTAATTCATGAATAAAGGTAATGGTTAGTTATGGATGTTAATTGCAAGTTCTTTTGTGGTGTATGGCTATCCAGTTGGAATTGGAACTGTGAGGACCTCGGGTCTCTGGGAAGTTTTCCGCACTGTTTAGAAAAAAAAAAAATCCGCATTTTCAAAGGGGATGAGTTGGGGTCGTTACATATAGTCTATTCCATATTCTTGGGAATAGCCCTAGACAACTAATCTGACCTTATACCATTCAAGAGTTATGTCACTCTTGGTTTCAACTTTGTACATTCATCGATAACATATAGGCTTTTCGTCTAGTGGAATATCTTGAATAGTTCAGGTATTTGCCTTTTCTAAAGCTTTTAATTCCACTGTTATTGCTTCTACCCATTTAGAATGTTCGTTTGCTACAACATAGTTATGAGGTTGTATGTAGGAATGTATTAATGCGATGTAGGCTTGACACTTAGGTGAAAAGGACTCATAAGATACAAAATTTTCAGAAACTTTTGACACTCTAGATGACTTTCTTGTTTGTATTTCTTCATGTTCTTCATTACTTGTATATTTTTCGAAAGCACATGGTTGTTCTAAATTACCCTGCCTAGAGTATTGAATACAATCTTGATTATCACGAAAAATGGCACCGTACTTATCATGTCATTTTTATCTTTTTGGCTTTCATCAATATCACACTCATCAATCTTTGGAACTAAATCCAATAAAAAAGAATATTCATTTATTTCCTTAGAGTTCTCATTTTAAAAAAATCTTTTCTTTTTAAAAAATGATACATTTCTTGACACATATAACTTTTTAGTTTTAAAATCAAAACATCTATAGTTTTTTTTATAATTTGTGTATCCTACAAAAGCACAAGGAATAGCACGAGTAGAGAGTTTGTCATTTTTGTTAGAAAAAATAAAACACTTGCATCCAAAAACCCTTAACCTAGAATAATCTGGAATTTGTTTGAAAAGTTTTTCAACAGGAGATATATCTTTCAAAGAAGAGGATGGCATTCTGTTAATAAGATAAACTGCAGTTAGAGAGGCTTCAACCCAAAAAACTTTAGGTACTTGATTTGTAATGAGTAGAATTTTTGTTGTCTCTATAATATGCTTATCATTTCTTTCAGCTAAACCATTTTTGTTGAGGGGTATAGAGACATGATCTTTGACGTGTGATACCATATACATTTAAATAATTTTTAAATTCTCTTGACAAAAAACTCTCCCTTTGAATTAGTGCGAAAGATAGAAATATCATTCTTAAATTGATTTTTTACTAGATTATAAAATATTTGAAAGTGTGAGAAAACTTCTCATTTATGTTTAAGAAAATAGATCCAAGTATGTCTTGTAAAATCGTCCACAAAAATTACATAATACATAAAGTAACCTTTTGATACATCCGAATGTATTAACTCAAGTGATCGAGAAGAAACAAAGGTTCTTTCTTGAAAAGGTAATCCCTTTATTTTATCAAGAATACAATTTTCACATGTAAAGTTTTCAAAATTACAAAACAAAATCATCTTTGAAAAAAGTTGGATCTTGGATACACTAGGATGGCCAAGTCTCTTATGTCATAGATCCAAATCCACTTTCTGAACATTACAACACAATGTATTCTTGGGTATTTTCAAAAAATTCATGTAGTATAAGCCTCCTTCTCTATAACCTTCCCCAATCAGCTTCCCTGACTGACGATTCTGCACTCGACAACTACTAGAGGAGAATGAAACATTACATCCATGGTCAGATAATTGAGAAACGGATAAAAGATTTAGGTTAAGTTTAAGAATATATCTAATTTGTGGAATACAAAATCTTTTTGAGTTTTAAGAAATATTTTCAAAACTTCTTATTCCTTTTATCTCAAGAGATGATAAATCAACGGTAAAATCATTTAACCCACTTGAGTTATGACATTCAGATAACATATCAATATTTGGTGTCATATAAAAAGAGACACCTGAGTCAAAAAGCCAATGAGATTTATTGGGATCGAAGATACCAAAAAAAGAGACTGCAACTCCAGTGGATGAAGATGCTCCTTTGAGTAGAGGTTGAAGTGCCTTCAGTAATTGAGTTAAGGACATACTTACAATAGATGGTTCACTTGATTCTTGTAGAGGTCTGACAGAGGTAACCTTATTATCATAGGGCTTCTTTAATTTCAGACAATATGTTTCCACGTGTTCTGGTTCACGGTAATAGTAACAAATGACTTTCCTTTTTTCAAACTCATTTCCTTGTTTCTCATCATTTGTCCTCCTATAATGTGGAGGTTTGTAGGTACGAACATAGTTTTTCGGTCTAGATACGGCTAGGACCGAGTCATCATCACACTTGGCGATTATCTTTTTAAACCCATTTTCCTCCATGCTTAATTCTTCTATTGAAGGAATTTTTTCTCGATGAAGGAAAACGGATTTGATTGATTCAAATTACGATCTCAATCCATTAATAAATTAGAAAAAATACTCCATACTTATTTGATTTTGATGGAGTTTTATATCTTTCGAAAAATGCCATTTTGGTTCAAGAATAGTCAACTCTTCCCATAATTCGGACAAGCTATTATAGTATTCTCTAATACTCTTGTCCCCTTGAACCATATTTCGTAATTTATCTTGTAAATTGCACACATGTGCAATATCTTGAGTACATTTTCTTAAGATAGTCTCATGCATTATTACTACTACCATTCTTCTTGTTGTCATCATCCTAGATGCAATAGTGCACTTCATAATTATAGTATAAACAACAAATAATTTAACAAAAATATCAGAGAGACAAACAAGAGAAGAGCATCATGTACTTGTCTTTACTAAAGACATCTTAATAACTTTTGTTTCTTCAAAAATGAAAAGAGCAAAAATAAGATTTAAGAATAACCAGCTACCATATTCAATAACCATGAAAAAGCAAATTAAATCCATGGTGCTCTTTCACGGCCCTTTCCGGCCAAACCAAACATATGACAGAAAAAAGGGCCTCAGGGAAGGCCCTTTTCCGACCATAGACAACTAGCTGAGAAAAAAAGGGGCCTAGCCTACTGTCATTTTCCTAAAGGCACACAAAAGAGGACAGGGACGAAGACGATGATGATGAGAAGAAGATGATGATGATGATGATGATGGGAAGAACAGGACAACGAGAAAGAAGACGAGAGAGAGAGAGAGACTCGCTGATGTATTGGGGATTTGTCGGATCAACAACACTGTAAGAAGATGAATTCTTGGATCATTACCAAATAAAGCTTCAACTAGCTCCAACTAAAATACCGAAAATGATCATTCATAAGAACCACAAAGGTTCATACACAATACCCACAAAAGGGTATATAAAAACAAGAGAAAAAATATATTTATTTGAATGGGAAAACACCCTTGGAATACATTACATTGTGAGTATTTACAATACATTGAGGGAAGTAGGAGAGGGAGTTGTTGGGCTCCCAACGACTCTAAATAGAGCCATTGGGAGTCCAACGACTCTCTTTCTTTTTTACTTAGTCAAACATTGACTAGTCAAAAAGCCTAAATCAGTACAAAAATGAAAAAATAAAAAGCCTATTCTAACTAGACTAATCCTATTCTAACTAGACTTAAACAATTCCTAGTTAGCCTAGGATATTACATATAATTTAAGACTCTCCATCAAGCTTACGGTTGGATAATCAAAAGTTTGTCCAAGAGAAAGTGAAATCAAAGAATAGCGAGAGGTTTGGTAAAGAAATCTGACAATTGACATTATGAAGAAACACAAGGAAGATCAATGGTGTCGTGTAGAAATTCCTCTCGTACGTAGTGACAATCCATCTCGATATGCTTGGTTCATATGTATGTATATATGTGTATGTATTTATATACATATAAATACATACACATATATTCTATATATGTATATATATATATAGATATATATATTTTTGTAATACCTGATAAGGGTAAATATGTCATTTCTATTTTTACACATATTATACTTAAGAATATGATTATAATTTATTTCTTTTCTCTTTCTTTATTTTTTTATTTTTTCTTTTTTTATTTTTCTTCCTTTTAGCCATTGGAGGGCCCACACAATAGACGTTGGAGGGGCTCCAACGTCTATATGTGGATCCCCTCCAAGGTCTCCATGTGTGTATATATTGGGGTTCAACCCCTTTGTATTTTCTTAAGCATTGAGACAAAGCTCTCTCACTTCTTCAATAAAGATCCATATTTTTTATGCCTTTGTATTCTCTTGAATGTGTTGTGCCTTTGTGCACATTTGTTCCAAGTGTTCTTATTGTGCCTTTATACACATGTTTCTCATTAAGAACTTAGCGTTCTTGTGTATGTTGTCGCTTTGAAGACATTTTCACATGGTATCAGAGCTTGGTCTCTAGAAGAAGATTTCAGGTATTGTGTCATCTTGGTGGTCTCCTCGAAGAACGTGCCTATCTCACTTTCTTATTCTTTTGACACAAGAAGCTCTTGCAAATCATTTCAAGTAAAGCGCAATACATCAAGTAAACTCAAAGAAGACCCATTGTGGTAAGATTTCAACTCTTGAAGACTCTTTCTTTCTCGTAAAGGCACTTCCATGGGAGAAAAAGATTCTCATTTTTCCCTAGGATTTAAACTCAATGGGTCCAAATATCATGTTTGGGCTAACAATATGAAAGCCCATATTAAGGAAAAAGGTCTTTTGGGTTATATCAAAGGCACAATTCTGGAACCCGAACAAAAAATCACCATTATTGAAAAAGGTGAGATTAAAGTTCTTGATGGGGAAGAAAGAGAGAAGGCTTTTGAAGAGTATAAAAAGAAGCATGAAGAGTGGGAAATGAAGAATTATAAAATTCTTTCATGGATTTTTTCTATGGTGGAAACAAGAATAAATGCCAATATTTTGAAATTTAAAAAGGCATTTCAAGTTTGAGATTATCTTGAGAGGATGTATACCTCAAGAGATTTATCCCATAAATGCTATTTTCAAAAAAAGGCATTGACCCTCCAACAAGGGGAAATGTCCGTTAGAAAATACTTTGCCAAATTATCATCCATTTGGGATGAACTTGCTCTTCAAGAACCCAAATGGAGTGGAGAAGATATTGAACTAAGGCATAAGTGATTGCAAGATGATCACTTTTTCAATTTTTTGAATGAGCTTAAACCCGAATTTAAACAAACTAGATCCTCACTTTTATCTTCTTTTACATCTCCACCTCTAGAAGATTTTCTTACTAAATTGAGTAGAGAAGAGACTAGATTGGGAATGAATAAAACCAATCAAAGTGTGTTAGCCGCTCCTTTACAAGATGAAAATGAAGGAGCCTATGTCGTCTCTAGACCGGGGAATAATGTGAAAGCATATAAACCCCCTCATTTTAACAAATTCAAAAATCAAAATCAAGGAACAAGAGAGAATGATGGCCAAAATTGAAGGTATCAAGGAAGATACTATAGTAGGATTATGTCATTTTTGCAAAGAATCGGGCTATATTAAACCAGTGTATCCTAAATGAAAGAAGATGGTGGCCATGTCGACTACATTTCAACCACATGGGGAGGGTTCATCTACTTCCAACAATGGAGCATTGTCACTAAGTCAAATCATGGAAACTCTTCAACCGCTTCTCAAGGGGTCCATTTTCGGAGCCGCCATGTCAACTTTCTCTCCTCCCGATAAGATTCTTTGGCTTTTAGAATCGGGTGCCTTATTTCATATGACTCCAAATATTTTTGCTCTTTTTGAATACACGAAAAATTTCTCCCTCTTTTGTCTCAACCGCAGATGGTGCTTCACTTGAAATTAAAGGAATTGAAAATTTTAAAAAACAAAGATTTTTTTATTCTTAAAGTTAGATTTATTCTTAAATTAAATTTAAATTTGTTTTCGGTCTCTCAACTATCAGACCATGGGTGTAATATCAAATTCTTATTAAATAAATATTAGATACAGGATCACCGATCCGGAAAGTTGATTGGGAAAAGCTCTAGGAAAGAAGATCTATGCTACATGGAGTTTCTCCAAATTCCAAAACATTCTTCTTGTAACATTGCCCAACATAAAGATATAAATGTTTGGCATAAGCGCCTTGGGCATCCCAATATTATCAAGCTTTCTTATTTACATTTTGTTAAAAATCTATGTAAAAACAACTTCACTTGTAATGACTGTATTCTTGAAAAAATGAGAAGCTTACCTTTTGGAGAAAGAACCATGTTTATAACCAAACCTTTTGAAACTGTGCATTCGGACGTATGGGAACCGGCACCCGTAGTATCTAAAGGAGGATTTTCTTACTATGTCATTTTTGTAGATGATTATTCTAGATTTTGTTGGATATACTTTTTCAAGCATAAACAAGAGGTTTTTTTGACATTTAAGACATATCACATGATGATAAGAAATCAATTTAATGGTAAGTTAAAAATTCTTAGGACCGATTCCAGAGGAGAATATCTCTCAAATGATTTTAAGAATTATCTTGAAACTAATGGAATTATTCATAAAAAATTGTGTCTCAAAACACCCCAACAAAATGGTTTAACCGAGAGAAAACATAGACATATAGTTGACACTACTAGGACTTTGCTTATCTTTCTAAAAATTCCTTCAAGATTTTGGGCCGAGGGGACTCTTGCATCCATCTATCTTATAAATCGTCTTCCTTTAAAAAAAATGAATAAAATATCACATTTTAAAACTTTGTATAAAAAAGAACCCAATTTTAAAACTAAGAATTTTTTGATGCAAATGTTTTGTTCTTACCGACAAAAATTATAAACTTTCACCCAAAGTCATTCCTTGTGCATTTCTTGGTTATTCAGAAATTCAAAAGGGATTTAGGTGTTATGATATCAAAAATGATAAACTATATGTTTCTAGAAATGTAACTTTCTTAGAAAACTTAAGTGGTTTAGAAGAATATAAACCCCGTGAGGATAATGTCGATTATTCCTTCTTGTTTGAATTATTATCTAGAAATGAGGATATTTCTAATGACGATGAAATGATATGTGATGCTCCTAATAGTGATTTTCAAGAAAATGAGAGTTTTCCACTTCTTGAGCAAGCTATCGAAGAAGGAATATCTAATGAACCAATCATGTATACACATAGAGATAGAAACACTTTTAGAAGTGCAATTAAAAAATATAGTGAATCCAATGAATTTTTTTCAATAAACAATCCTCGTAGAACCAAGAAAACTAGGAGAAACCCTTCTAGATTTACATCCTATGAATCCTTCTCACCTAAACATAGAGCATGTCTTAGTGCTATTCATTCATATGTGGAACCTAAGAATTTTGAAGAAGCTAAGAAAATGATAGAATGGACGATTGCAATGGATAATGAACATGGAGCTCTTAGGAAAGCTAAAACTTGGAAATTCCAAAATTTACCTAAAGGTAAGAAAACAATAGGATGTAAATGGGTTTTTAAGGTAAAAACCAAGAGTGATGGATCACTTGAAAGATATAAAGCTCGTCTCGTCGCCAAGAGATATAGTCAAGAACATGGTATAGATTACGATGAAACATTTGCCCCCGCAGCAAGAAGGGTTAGTGTTAGGTGCCTAATTACCATTGTCTCTATTAAAAAATGAAACATATATCAAATGGATGTCAAAAATGCATTTTTAAATAAATATTTAAATGAAAAAGTCTATATGGATGTTCCTCTGGGTATGGATGTGCCCAAGGGTAAAGTCTTTCGCCTACAAAAAAACCCTCTATGGTTTGAAACAAGCTCCCAAGGCTTGGTATGATCGATTTAACAACTTAATGATAGAAAATGGTTTTGTTTCATGTTATGCTAACAGTGCCCTGTTTGTCAAGAAATCAGATGCAGGAGTTGTAATTTTGTTATTATATGTTAATGACATGTTGATCACAAAGTGATGATACCGAAGGAATCAAGAACATCAAGTCAGCATTAACAGAAAAATTTTAAATGTCAGACTTAGGTTTTCTGACATATTTTTTAGGCATTGAAGTTGCATATTCTCACAGGGGTTATTTTTTGTCTCAAACTAAACTTGCTAGTGAGGTCATTAACAGGTCATGCATTACAGATGATAAAATCTGTGAAACTCCTAAAGTAGTAGGAACAAGAATAAAGATTGATGATGGGATTCCTCTAGAAAATCCTACTCCTTACAGGCAACTCGTTGGATCTTTGATGTATCTTAGCATTATGAAGTCAGATATCTCTCATGCAGTACATGTTGTAAGTCAATTTTAGCACGCCCCTACATCAATTCATATGGGTGCCATTCTTCGAATTATCAGAAATATGAAGGGGACCATAAATAAGGGAGTATTTCTATCTTCATCTTCTGATTTAAATTTAATTGCGTATACTGATTCTGATTGGGAAGGTGACCCAAATAATCGTCACTCCACCACTGATTTCTGTGTCTTTTTAGGTGAATCATTTGTTTCTTGGAGATGCAAGAAACAACAGAAGGTATTTTTGTCTTTTACTGAAGCTCAGTACTAAGCCATGGCAACTACAACCATGAAAATTGTTTAGCTTCGACAGTTGCTAGAAGATATGGGAGTTCGTGTTTAAGGGCCCATAAAGCTATGCTATGATAACAAAAGTACAATATATATTGTCAGGAATCACAGATTTCATGAGCGAACAAAGCATATTGACATGGACTGCCATTATGTTGGAGAAAAATATTTGAAGAAAGTCATTGATCTCCCTTATGTAACATTCAGTGTTGTGAAAAGCGTTGAGGCGTAGCAAGGTGCTCCACCAAAAATCGAGGTAAAGCGTAAAGCGTAAGCCTCAAATAATTTTTTTGAAAACTTTAAAAAAATTATAAAAAAAATATCTAAAAAAACAAATAAATAAAGAAATGCTTTATTAATGAAATAACAACCAATAAGAAATAGAAAATCTCAAATAAGTACTAAAAAATATGAGATTAACATATAAAAGTAATTAAAAACTGATTACATACCTGGAAAATATATGAGATTAACCAAAAAAAGTTAAAATATACTAAGAAACTGATTACATAACTGAAATAACTGAAAATATGAGATTAACCTACAAAAGTTAAAATATATGAGATTATTCTAAAAATATGAGATTAACATATAAAAGTAACTAAAAATTGATTACATAACTAGAAAATATATGAGATTAACCAAATAAAGTTAAAATATGTTAAGAAACTAATTACATAACTGAAATAACTAGAAAATATATGAGATTAGCCTACAAAAGTTAAAATAAATGAGATTATTCTAAAAAATATGAGATTAACATATAAAAGTAACTAAAAAACTGACTACATAACTGGAAAATATATAAGATTAACCAACTAAAATTAAAATATATTAAGAAACTAATTACATAACTGAAATAACTAAAAAATATACGAGATTAACCAACAAAAGTTAAAATATAGTAATATACTAAGAAACTAATTACATAACTAAAATAACTGGAAAATATATGAGATTAACCTACAAAAATCTTGTTGATCATGTCTCAGAAATCTTTTTGTAAAAAAAAATAAACATTTTTTTGCGCCTTAGGCTTGCGCTTTGGGGCATAGAGGGACGCGCCTCAAGGCGCATTTTTTTATAACACTGGTAACATCAAAATATCAATTGTCTGACTTCTTTACTAAGGCACTATGTTCCCCTAGATTCAATTTTCTTTTTGGCAAACTTTTGGTCATCACACTATAAGTTTGAGGGGGGATGTTAAAATATAAAGTCCATATATATATATATATATATATATATATATATATATATATATATATATATATATATATATATATATATATATATATATATATATTGTAATACCTGATAAGGGTAAATATGTCATTTCCATTTTTACGCATATTCTACTTAAGAATATGATTGTAATTTATTTCTTTTCTCTTTCTTTATTTTTTCATTTTTCTCTTTTTTAGTTTTCTTATTTTTAGCCATTAGGAGCCCCACACAAGAAACGTTGGGCCCCTCCACAATTATGATCGTTGGAGGGGCTCCAACATCTACATGTAGAGCCCCTTTAAAGTCTCCATGTGTGTATATATAGGGGTTCAACCCCTTTGTATTTTCTTAAGCTTTGAGACAAAGCTCTCTCACTTCTTCAATAAAGATCCATATTTTTTATGCCTTTGTACATTTGTGTTCTCTTGAATGTGTTGTGCCTTTGTGCACATTTGTTCCAAGTGTTCTTATTGTGCCTTTGTACACGTGTTTCTCATTAAGAACTTAGTGTTCTTATGTATGTTGTCTCTTTAAAGACATTTTCACAATCACCTCCTCAATCTGTATTAGTATAGGCAGTTAAATCTAAGGAGGAAGAAGCAGACAAAAAAAGTTCACGAAAAATTAAAGTTTTAATATATCTAATAATGTGTAAAACAGCTCCCATATGGACAGTGGTAGGAGCATGCTGAAATTGACTTGTTGTGTGAATGACATGTGCAATGTCAGGTCTTATAATGGAGAGATAAGATAGTAACCCGACAAGTTGTCTGTAAGGTGTTGGATTTTCAAGTGGTTCTCCATCATTAATCTTCATTTTGATATTTACAACTTCAGGAGTGTCAACCTGTCTTCCGTCTGAGATATCAGTCATGTCAACAATATCTAGAGCAAATTTAGATTGAGTTAGCAAATAACCTCTGAAGAAGTAAGCAACTTTTATGCCAAAAAAGAATTTTAAAAAAACTAAGTCACTCATTTCAAAGTGTGTTTTGAGAAACTTTTTAATATTGTCAACTCCCTATTTATCACTTCCTGTGATGATCATGTCATCTACATAAAGGAGAATAAGAATAATACCTGCATCAGAATTCTTAACAAACAAAGTTGTGTCAATAAGATAATATTGAAAACCAAAATCAAACATAACCTAAATAAACTTATCATACCAAGCTTTTGGGGTTTACTTAAGTCCATACAAAGCCTTATTTAAACGAAGAGTTTTTCTTTTAGGAATATTGATGTCAGGTAGCGGGTTCATGTACACTTCTTCAGCTAGGCTTCAATTGAGAAATGCATTCTTGACATCCATTTGGTATATATGTCATTTCTTTACAGAGGCAAGAGCTATTAGGATCCTAACAATAGTCATTCTAGCGACTAAGGCAAAAGTCTCTTCATAATCTATTTCATATTCTTGGGAATAACCTTTGGCAACTAATCGAGCTTTAAACCTCTCAAGAGTGCCATCACTCTTGGTTTTAACTTTGTACACCTATCGACAGCCTATGGGCTTTTTGCCTGGTGAAATATCTTTAATAGTCCAAGTATTTGTCTTTTCTAAGGCTTTTACTTTTTTTGTCATAGCTTTGACCCATTCAGGTTGTTCTTTTGCTACAACATAGTTAGAAGGTTCTTCGTAGGAGTATATTAAGGCAATGTAGGCTTAATACTGTGGTGAAAAAGACTCATAGGACACAAAATTTTCGGAAACTTTTGACACTCTAGATGACTATCTAATTGATATTTGGTCATGTTCTTTAGTATATTTTTAAAGAGCACATGGTTTTTCTAAACTTCCCCGCCTAGAATATCGAATGCAATCTTGATTATCACTAAATGATACTGTACTTATCATATCATTTTGTTCATCTTGACTTTCATCAATGTCACCTTCATCAATCTTTGGAACTAAGTCCAAAAAAGAATATTCATTTATTTTCGTAGGATTCTCACTTCCAAAAATATTTTCTTTTCTAAGAAGGATACATTCCTTGATACATATAAATTTTTTGTTTTAATGTTAAAGCATCTATAACCTTTTTGGTGACTCGCGTACCTTAAGAAGGCACAAGGAATAGCACGAGGAAAGAGTTTATCATTTTTATCCATAAAAACAAAACATTTGCACTCAAAAACACTCAACCTAGAATAATCTGGAATTTGCTTGAAAAGTTTTTCAACAGGAGAGATATTGTTTAGTGAAAAAGAGAGCATCCTGTTAATAAGATAAACTGCAATTAAAGTGGCTTCGGCCCAAAAAGTTTTTGGTACTTGATGTGTAATTAGTAAAGTTTTTGTTGTTTCTATAATATGCCTATGTTTTCTTTCTGTTAAACCATTTTGTTGAGGAGTATAAGGACATGATCTTTGATGTGTAATACCGTATACGTTCAAATAATCTTTGAATTCTTTTGATAAAAACTCTTCCCCTGAATCAGTACAAAAAATTGAAATATCATTCTTAAATTAATTTTTGACGAGATTATGATTTATTTGAAAATGTGAGAAAACTTCAGATTTATGTTTAAGAAAATAAATCCAAGTATGTCTTGTAAAGTCATCAACGAAAATTACATAATACATGAAACCACTTTTTGATATAACAGGTGTGGGTTCCCATACATCTGAATGTACTAACTCAAATGGTCAAGAAGAGACAAATGTTCTTTCTTGAAAAGGTAATCTTTTCATTTTTTCAAGAATACATTTTTCACATGTAAAGGTTTCAAAATTACAAAAAAAATCAATCTTTGAAAAAAACTGGATCTTGGATATACTAGGATGGCCAAGTCTCTTCTGCATAGATCCAAGCCTATTTTCTGAACATTACAACATAATGTACTCTTGGGTATTTCCAAAAAAATCATGTAGTACAAGCCTTCTTCTCTATGGCCTTCCCCAATCAACTTCCTTGACTGATGATCTTACACTCGACAACCACGAGAGGAGAAGGAAGCATTACACCCATGGTCAAATAATTAAGACAAATAAAAGATTTAGGTTAAGTCTAGGAATATATCTAATTTGCGAAATACAAAATCTTTTTGAGTTTTGAGAATTTTTTTTAAAATTTCCTATTCCTCTGATTTCAAGAGATGTTCCATCAGCGGTAAAAACATTCAACCCATTTGAGTTATGACATTCGGATAACATATCTATGTTTGGTGTCATATGAAAAGAAGCACCTGAGTCAAGAAGCCAAAGAGATTTACCGGGATCGGAAATGCCGACGGAAGAAACAATGGCTCCAATGAATGAAGATGCTCCTTTGAGTAGTGGTTGAAGTTCCTCCACTTATTGTTTTAAGGACATGCTTCCAATGGATGGCTCACTTGAATCTTGTGGAGATTTGACCGAAGCGACTTTCTTTTCATAGAGTTTCTTCAATTTTGGACAATAAGTCTTTACATGTCCCGGTTCTCGGCAATAGTAACAAATGACTTTTCTTTTTTTAAATTTATTCACTTGCTTCTCATCATTTGTCCTCCCATAGTGTGGAGGTTTGTATGTACGAATATGATTTCCCGATCTAGATATGGCTAAAACCGAGTCATCATCACTCTTAGAGATTTTTTCTTAAGCCTATTCTCTTCCATACTCAACTCTTTTATTGTGTCTTCTATGGAAGGAACCTTTCATCGATGAAGAAGCACGGATTTGGTTGATTCAAACTCCGATCTTAACCCACTAATAAATTGAATATTTATTTGATTTTGGTGGAGTTCTATGTCTTATGGACAATGCCACGTTGGTTCAAGGAGAGTCAATTCTTCCCATAATTTAGACAAACTATTATAGTATTCTCTAATACTCTTGTCCCCTTGAACCATATTTCGAACTTTGTCTTGTAAGTTGCACACATGTGCAATGTCTTTAAGAGAATACATTCTCTTAAGATAGTCTCAAGCATCGTTAGCATGTTCAAATTTTGCAAGCATTGAACACTTTTTTATATTGACACTATTAATGAGCCAAGACATAATCTTGGCATGTCTCATTCTCCATTCCTTCCACTTTTTTTCGTAAGTAGAAATGGCTTTATTTTTTTCAACCTCCGTAAGAGGTATCTCTTTCTCACCTTCTACCTTTGTAAGGATTAGTTTGGGTTCTGGATCAGTCCAATCCACTAATCCCCACAACCCCTTTCTCCATATAAGGTGTTTCATAATTGAAATCCATGTTACATAATTAGAATCATTGAGCTTAATGGGTTTAATGGTGACACTATCATTGTCATCCATTTTACAAAGTTTGAGAAGGAAAAAAGAAAATAAGAAGAATGGAGAAGAAGAAGAAAAGAGAAAAAAAGTGAAGATAACGAGTACTCCACCACTGATAAAGAGTACGAGCACTCCAATCTTTTACATGATCACGATCTCACACGCACTTGAATAAGAATTGTAAAAAAAGCTTCACCTCTTTTTCAAATTTTGAATGGCATGTTTCTTGATGTACCGAAAACAAACTTAGCTTGATCACCAAGCTCTGATACCATGTAAAAAGTTAAACTCCTAGATCACCACCAACGAATACTTCAAAGAGCTCCAACCAAAGTGTCGAAAATGAACACTCACAAGAACCAAAGAAAGGTTCATACACAAATACCCAAGAAAAGGTATTCAACAACAAGATGAAAAAATGAATATTATTGATTATGAACCACACAAAAAACTACAATTTTAGAGGGGGCAATGCCCCATATTTATATACAATAGAGGGCAAGAAGGAGAGAGTCTATGTATTTGACTTAGGTCAAACATTGACTAGTCAAATACAGCCTAAAGAGGTCCTAAAAAGTAAAAATAAAAAAAGGAAAAATACCTATACAAATAATACTAAAAGAAAAAATAAGAAAATAGCTAGCCTTATAATACATTATTTAACAGTAGGGGGCCTTAATCCCCAGGTTTCTTATTGAAAGAGATTATTGAGCAATTGTCATAATCATGGTGAACCAACAACAATGAAGTCTCACAAAAATCATTGACTGATACCATCATTACTCTGACTTTTATTCATGTTACATGATATTACTAGTTATCTGCTCCTATCTTATACATTCAACAATGCTGGCATGTTTCCAGAATAAAAAACCAGGCTTCCATCCCAAAATGTAAGTATGAAATTCTGATCTTAAAATTACTATAAACAGCAAATAACCATGTAAACAACATTTAGCCCACTATATCAAGAGGTCTTCTGAAGCTTGAATTTTCAAGGCACACAACAGATCCTGCACTACGTGTTCAAGAAGGAAATGATCTCCAAATTTGAAAATTAAGCAGGATTAGTTAATAATGCAGCAAAGTTTGAAAGATAATTAACATGCACTAAGTGTTCAAGAAGGAAATGAGCTCTAAATTTGAAAATTCAGCAGGATTAGTTAATAATGCAGCAAAGTTTGAAAGATAATTAACACTTCCATATTCAAGTAGCCATGAAAAGACAAAAATAAAGTGATCTACGATGACATTCTAAGCTTGAGAAATGAAATGAGCCAAAATCCCTGCCAGTTTAGGATCTCACATACCAACGGACAATAGCACAGCAATTTCTTGAAACTGGAAGAATAAAAAAAAGAAGGATTTCAAGGGAACATGCCTTCCTAATCTTTTGTTTATCCAGTTAAGCAAGCGATCAGCTGTCCGTGCATCATCAATTGCTTGTATTTTACCTTTGTCATGTTTAGGTCCCCAGCTGCCAGATGCAAATTCAGCTGGAGGACCCCAAAAAAGCATAGGGTAATGGCCAACAGAAAATCTATCACATAGATTTGTATTTATCTGCAGTGCAATACATTCAGAAGAGAAAAATAACAATGGACAAGTCAGAGTACTATCTATAAATAGATGAATATGCCTAAAATCAAATGAAGTCATTCATTGACTGGTGAAGAATAATTAAACAAAGTACCCTTCCCATGCAAATCAGATATTATTCACCCAATTTTATGAATAATGTCAGGCACAGGAATTTATGCACTCTCTGAAGTCAAGCAATCAAAATAGAATTTTAAGAAAAATATTGTTCAAAGGTTGGTTCTAGGATACAAAGAGAAAAATAAAAATAATAGAAATAGAAGAACAATAAAGACAAATCCAAAATACCGCCTTAGGAATTGAGAAACTTGCGAACTGCTAATATTCCTAACCTTCATAAGCCACTGGAAATTTTACGGTATTGAAAACAGAAGACAGGCCCCAAAGGGGTTTGGCATAGTGGGATGGGACCTAGGCCACAATGCAAGTGGTCTAGGTTCAAATCTCATGGGCATCACTCCTTGCACAAGCCGAAGCGTGGCGACTCCCTGGGGGCAAGGGGTAAGCCCACGGAGTTTTACGCTGCTAGGACAGCAACCATAAGTAGGGCAGGCAAAGCCAGCGCGGTTATGTCTCTGATCCTGGGAGTGGTTTCTCCGTATAAATAAAAAAACAAACAGAAGACAGGCAAAGCTTTCCCCCTAATATATATAAACTTCAATACGAACTTCAATACGAGAACACTAGTCATTTTGAAGTACTCACGTTACACAGGCATGTGCACGTCTTTGTGCATCTGCACATACACATGCATAATACATATGCAATGTAAGCTAGGTCCTAGTTTAGAATATGGAATTCAGGATTTTAGATCCTAGCCTAAATCTCCATCTTTTATCATGTTTCATCTATAGAGGCTACTTGCATATGGTAGGTTCTGGTTACAAGCATAAAGCAACACTGAAACACATAAAATTTACATGTAATCACCTATGCCATCTTCACATATATAGTGATACCAATAGTACATACCAATGAAAAATTTTCTGGGTGGACATCAAATAAGAAAGAGAAAAACCAGCAGTCATTTTTAAAATACACCTAAATCTATAGGAAGCTCTAAAAATCAACAGGTAAAAAGATATAAGATGGTTTATCACATAATATCAACCATAGGGCACTCTACCTTTAATGCACAATCTACCCTTGTCATAAATATAATCCCACTGTGCACTGCATCTGCTCCATTGAAAAGCCTAGCCACTTTTTCATAATGAGGCTGCAAAATTACACGCCTGAGAAATTGCAATAAATAACTCTGATTTCCACAGATACCACTAAAAACATATGCAACAAATTACCTTGTAATTTTGACAAGCAGGGCACCTGAAAAACAACCAAAGCACAATCAGACTAACAGCATATGTACAAACAGTTCTTTCCTATTTGGTTGGGAAAGCAACGACCCACCACATAGCATTAACCTGATAAGACCTCCTAAAATAGCTAAAATTTATTTTCGCTGGCAAACAAGATGAGCCACTTGTGGCTCGGCATGTGTTCAGCTCATAAAGAGCTCGTTTGAATTTGAGAAATAGACTCAACAAGCCAAACACAAAAGTTATATATATGAAAAAGGATGGATGTGCATGGCTTAGGTGCACAGACCCCAAGAGCACTGGTGATAGCCACCGTCTTCTGGCAACCTCACCGCACAGATGCATCTGGCATGGTCCATTTGCTAGGAACAGGCCCTTGGTTTGTGTTTTTCGACGAAAAAACATTTGTAATATTTGACCATCTACAACACATCTGTATGGTCAGAATTCTGAAAAAAAATGAAAAATTTATGGTGAAAAATGGCATGCACACAGTTTCATGCATAAATCCATGCACGCCTACCCTGTACCAATATATATATATATATATATATATATATATATATATATATATATAGAGAGAGAGAGAGAGAGAGAAGGGTGTATCATCGTGCACCCAAAAAATTTGACTGAAGTTGAACTTCATTGAGCCACTGATTGTGAGCACAATCAGTGGTGCAAAATTGTTTTGCGCTAAAAAGGCTTTTAGCGGCGGTCACAACCACAGCTAAAGACCCTTTTTTGTGGAAATTTTTTTCCGCCGTGCGATCAGCGTAGAAACATTTGACCGACCTCTTGTCCGATAATGGGTCGTTTGACATTACACCTCTCTCTCTCTCTCTCTCTCTCTCTCTCTCTCTCTCTCTATATATATATATATATATATATAGAGAGAGAGAGAGAGAGAGAAAGAAAAAAATGGGTAGGTGATTAATGAAATATGCTTAATGATATGTGCTTAATGGGCTTTTCTGCTCTTCCAGAGTTTTTTTCGCAGTTCTTGAAAAGACCCTGTCATTCACGACTAGGTCTGGATCCAGACCCAATTCATTTTATCTAACTCTTGTTTTATTTAAACACATGCTCATTAATGGCATGTTGTAATTTTAACATATCATGTAATGGGTATTTTCGTACCCTAAATATTATTCCTGTGTATACTTAATGAGAAAAGCAAGCAACCGAATATCCAATTGGGTTTTCTGCAGCCACCGACGCCTCTCTCCCTCTCTACTCTTCTTCCTCTTGTGATTGACGGTGGAATACCATTTTCTAACACGGTATTAGAGCTTCAGATCCTTCATTGAAGATTGTGACCACCTAGAACATTCAGTCCATCCCCTTTGTTCTCTTATAAGGTGTTTTTTCTTTCTTCTTTTCTCTTCTTTCACTGTTTCTTCTTATAAGAAATTCAATCCAATTCGATTTCTTCTTCTCCTGTTTGTTTCTTCTCTCACTATTTTCTTTTCTCTTTTATCCTGCTGCATCTTGATTTCACCCCTACAAAATCATTATCTAACCACGCAATATCAAAATCCATGTTTACGTTATTTCAAAAATTGAAATCACGTCAAACTCGTCCTTTCCTCTCTCCCATATGGACGTCAGTACAGAATCTGACTTGCTGTTCTGCCTAGATTGATTAACACCACTTTATCTTTGTTCTACTTTGACATTTTCCCTTTTAGAAAGAAGACACGTACACCACTTTATCTTTGTTCTACTTTGACATTTTCCCTTTTAGAATGAAGACACATTAAAGAAAACACGTTTTCATATTAACGTGTTTTCTTATTGATTGAATATTTATTTTTTTATTTTTTTCTCAGAGCAATTTTTTCTTTACTGCATATTTTGCCTCGAGCCTACATGTAACGCCCCAAATTTCAAACTTGCGAACCCTTTTCAGAAAAACAGGCAATAGACTAGAAATATCTCTTTCCTTCAGAGTTTGATTATGAAATCAGCGGAAGATTTTTCTTTTGATAAATCATAAGGCAAGCTGACAACTTTGGGCAAGTTAGCTAAAAGAACCAAAACTCGCAAGATTCGGATATCCCAAAAAAATCCGATACAAACCCATAGCGTCAAGGACGCGAGCTAAGAGCAGGAAGAAGTCTTGAAGCCATCTTGCAATCGCGCCATCGCCCGTAGAGTACCTAATCATCACCTGTACCCATAGAATGGGTTAGTTTCGCGAAAAACTAGTAGGTGCACAAGAGAAACTACAAGAAAGTGAATTAAGTACATTTAATTCAGTAGGTTACGCAGTTTAAAGCAGATATGCAGTTAAACAGATAAGCAATGCAAGCAGGTGAATAGTGCAAACGCGTAAGTAGTACAAGCGAATAAGTAGTGCGAGCGAGTAAGTAGTGCAAACAGTTAGCAGTTCAAAGCAAGTAAGCAGTGCAACTGACAAACACAGCATATGATTCAATTGATCGTAGGTTGTGAACCACCACGCAACTAGCTTGTTCTCGTTCCTAGAACGAGGTCTCTGCATCTAATCACCATCAGGACATCGTTTGTCGCCCACTACTTCTAACAAACGCTTTGTCCTGAACAACCTTAAGTTATTCTCATCTCTCAAAGTCTTACGCGGCTAACTGTCACCGGTTATGACTCACTAAGGCGTCATACTCTCTCAGAAAAGCTCACCCATTCGTAGAAGGTCCAAAACATGATCACTAACTCAAATCGCTAATGATCTGATTCTCACACCTGAGTCATGCATGTAATCATGCTAAAACAGAAAACCAAAACTATGAATTCATAGTTAGCTATCGCAAACAATCTCAGATCATCACAACTCACCATAACTTTTTATGGTAAGCAAAAACACTAGATTCACGTCGGATCGCTCGGTCCGGGAGATATACGACCTGACAAAGAATTACCGCCCTAGAGGGTATACTTGGTTTTGGACCATACACTTCCTCACAGGAGTTCACCGTCCTTGCGGCTACCCGTTCGTGGACAGTGTATATCCTCACAGAGATTCTACCGCTTTAGTCGGATCACCTGGTCTTGATCATACATACCCCCACAGCGAAACCTTTGGGAAACTGGTCCCCAACAAATGCCATATCCAATGAAAATCATTGTGATACACGCATCAAGACAAATGACCGCTCTCAGGGTCGATATCCACTAATACAAACAACAAGATCAACGTCGGATCACATGGTCTGGGAAATGTATAACCTCACAAGGAATCCTGCCCTAGATGGTATACATGGTCTTGGACCATACACTTCATCACAAGAGTTCACCGTCCTTGCGGCTACCCGTTCGTGGACAGTGTACATCCTCGCAAAGAATCTACCACTCTAGCCGGGTACCTGGTCTTGATCATACACGCCCTCGCAGATAATCCTTTGGAGATCAAGTGCTCGACAGACACCCCACTCAGTGATACATGCATCATTAATCGACTGCTCTGAACCATTGACCGCCTCGGGGTCAGTAGCCACAATATGGGCACAAGCATGTATATCAACGCTATACATTGTATCACTTCACATAGAAGCATATAATCCTACGCATTGTGTTATTGCCACAAGGAATATTGAAATCCTCAAATAGGCCCTCAAAGCATGCGTAAACGACACATGAGAACGTGCAGATATGGCAATCCAGTTGGTTCTATGGGCGAAGAGTAACTAACTCTACCTGTCAGCCAAACAAAACAGCTGAATAAGACGAGCACTCATAACAATGCTCGTAAAACATATAATTACCATAAAATGGCTCAGTCTATCAACAAGTAATTAAATTAATCGTAAGGCATAAACCATTGCATCACAAGCCATTCATAAGCAATCATACGACAGCAGATATATCACAATATGTAAGCAGCTTATAAGACAAGCGGCCACATCAATCGTAGTTGCCACCAGTTCGTAGATTACGAGCTGTATGCAATCACATCAATTATAAAAGATGCAAGCCAACAAGTGCTACGCTACAATAAGCACCAAACAGTTCGACCAAGGAATAAAGCAAGTCACATGCTAATATGTAGCAATTGGCATAATGCTATTATTATAAGCATTTAACTAGTATGAGAAGCTCCTTATTACTCCGCAAAGAACTGCGTAAGCAGTTTAACCAACTCGAGTAACGCCTTGACAGGCATGCACAGCTCAACGAGTAGCATATTGAACTACCGAGCAAGCAAGTGATTCAGTAGTGCAAGCGAATCAATAGTGCAAGCGAACCTCACGACCCAACGACCTGTGTGAACAGACCTTATGTTTCGATAATTACTGGCCTGCGGGTACGGGCAGGCAAAACGTAGAAACAACTGAGACTAGTTCGGGAGTCTGTTATTCTATGTATTTTCAATAACCAAAATAGCTAGTTGGTTCCGCTCCAAAAGGGCCGACTTTAGCCGAGAGAGGATTCTCCAAAGGAGGCTGTGTCACGAATGCATCCAACTTCTGCAGAAGTGTTGAGCTAACTAATGTAGCCCCTTTCCCCTTAACTCCAATGACTGGGGAGGCCGGATCATTGCCCGTGGGGTGGTTTTTAACAACCTGTCCATTGAAGTTTTGTACCGCTCTGTCCTCTCCCTTGACAGAACAACCAGAAGCGAATGGGTGCATTAGGGGTTGCTTAACTAACGACTCATCCTATGTTGTGGTCTTTAAACCACTCGAGCATCTTGCCTGTGAAGGCGAATGTGAGGTCATTTATGTGATTACAACATTTTGCATTTAACGTTGTTCGAGGTTGCACGACCGTCTCATCCGATCATCGCAGTACTAGACGTGTCGTGCACGACTACAAGTACTCTAGGATGAATGGGGTATAGCTCCTCAATAGAAGCCTCAACAGGAGTGTTTCACAAAGATGTAAAGTTTATCAACTTTATTTTATCATTTGAAACAGCAGTACCTTGTGCCAACATTATGCATGTGATTATCTCGAATCACATCCGCTATCAGGGTATCTACATGTCTCGCATGACTCGATATCGGCCTCGATAGACGGGATATGGGTTTCTCAACAGAACACCCGCTAAGAAGTTCGCTCGAACCCCCAATTCGGGATCACCCGAGATAAGCCAAAAAGGCGAGCAGAACCAACCAATCACATCCTTCCAAATGCTTCAATTTGGAGCAGTCTTTGATGCTTTTGCGCAGCTCCCTAAAATCTCAAGTCGACTCTGCAGGACTGCGCACACGAAGAGCCAGGATCCTTGCGAGGTATCCCTCTCCTTAGACGAAGGTGTATCGCCAGCTCCCGACTGAACTCTTGTCGCAAGAGGGAGTGATAGATGTCTCTTGCATCCTCCACGAGGATGCCTCAAACGCGTATGCAATGAGCGAATACCTGAGTGTCGTCTGCAATAGCAAGGCAGTAACAACACATGCAAAAACGAGAGTCTGGCGCAAAGCGCGACGGCAAAGTAAAGACTGTAAGCAGGAGTGCAACGCAAAACCTTTGCGCGATGCGCAACGGCAAAGTAAAGGACAAGGATCGCGAAACCGCATCCTTGAGTTAAATGCATACTCGTATAAATATATATGATATATATATATATATATGCATATATATTTATTTAATTGTCCTTTTTAGTTAATTGAACTCAATTCAATTGCCCAAGTCTTTTGTGCAATCTTCCCCTACCTTTGAGAGTTGCAAGCTTGTTGGCGTCTGCGAGTATAAGCGATGGATGGCTCGGGTCGCAGAGCGCGAGCAAGACTCGTCGTACGAGCTGCAAAAGTGACGATCTTAGCAAGCTAACACCAAAATAGAAGGTCAGGGGCACCGTCGTCATCCTGACGTAAGGGAAATAGAGGCAGGGGCATCGTGCCCTTGCGCACCTGCCATAAGCGCAAGAAGCAGGGGCAGGGGTAGCGAGCCCCTGCTGACCTGCTGTCAGCGGACTACGAGGAGGCAGGGGGTCGCGCCCTTGCCCGAAGAAGACAATGAGGGAGGCTCCGCCCTGCCTGTCGAAAGAGCAAAGAGACGAGGCCCTTCCCTGCAAACCACTAAGGGGGAGGCAAGGGCTTCGCCCCTGCCTGTCGAATATGCAGAGAGGGCTAAGGGGCTCGGTCCTCTGCCTTCTTTGCAAAAAGGGCAGCGGCGACGACTTTGTTTCGTCCTGCAAAAAGAAATAAAGACAGGGGACGAGCCCCTGCTTGCCAAGCAGAAACAGAACGCAGGGAGGGCTCGGCTCTCCCCTACCCAGTAAGCATAGGGCGACGGAAAGAAACCTCGTCCTCCCACCATGCCCACCAGTCGAAGAAAAGACACAGGCAGGGGGCTCTGCCCCACCCAACCTGACGTGAAAGAACAACGACAGGGGGCTCTGCTCCCCTGTCGATCGAACCAAAGAGGGAGACAGGGGGGAAGTCCCCCTGCCGACAAGCGGCGACGACAGGGGGCTCTGCCCCCTATCGGTCGGTTGAATACGGAGAAGGTGAGGGTGCAGGGAGGGCCCGACCCCCTCCCCTGCCGCATCTGTGAGCAGGGAAGGGCTCGACCCCCCCCCCCCCTCCCCTGCTGACAGGAGAGCAGGGAGGGGCTCGGCTGCCGATATAGGGAGCAGGGAGGGGCTCAGCCCCTCCCCTGCTAAGAGTGGGCACAAGGAGGGGGTTTGACCCCTCCCGTGACCCCACGGGGAATAAGGAGCAGGGAGGGGGGGCTCGACCCCTCCCCTCCTAATAGTGGCACAGGGAGGGGGCTCGGACCCTCCCTTACCAAACACGGTGCAAGGAGGGGCTCGGCCCCTCCCTCGCCGAAAAGAGTCATAGGGAGGGGGCTTTGCCCCTCCCCTGTGATTTAGGGCAGCAGGGAGGCGGCTCGAACCCCTCCCTGCACAACGGAAAGATGAGGGAGAAAGAGAGGGGATCAGGGAAGAGACGAGAGAACAAAGAGGGGAAAAAGGGGCGTACCTGGGATCGTCGGCGATGGCGGCATGGTGTTAGGGGAAGACCAGACGCGACGGCGACTCAGGCTTGCTCCTGGAAGTTGTCGTCGTCGGTGGCATCGGAGGGAATGAAGGCAATCCACGGCAACATCGGAAGGGGTCTCCGGCGAGCAAAGGGAGAATGAGATGGCCCGAGAGATGGGAGTCGGGGGAGGTTGAGAGGGAAAGAGAGGGGGAGCCGAGAGGGCGAGAGTGCAGGAGAGAGACAGCGAGGGGGGGGGGGTCGTATTTGAAACCCCCCTGCCTTGTTTTCTAAAGAAGGCTCGAGGGAGGCGGTGAGGCTATGCCCGACCGCCTCTCCCTTTTGGATCCGGGTCGGGTCCAAATCTGGATCCGACCTGGGTCGAACAAAATTTTTTTTTTGTTTATTACACTGCAAGTTCAAAAAAAAAAAGGGGCAACCGGGTTCTCTGAAATTCATTGTTCTAAATTTTTATTTTGTTTACTCTAACGTGACTTCTCTTTCCAGTCTCTTAATCCTCCTTGTTTTTCGCTCCCCATTGACTATGGATTCATTCTCTTCTTCGTAATCTAGCCTTTCTTCCAACTTTCTCAGACAGCTTGTGTCTGAGAAGCTGGAAAATTTTAATTTTCTAACCTGGAAAAGACAAATCATCCAATTCATAAGGAGTCAGGATCTTTCTGGACATCTGGATGGCTCTGTTCCTGTTCCTCCAGAGTTCATATCACAAGAAGGCAAGAATGGGGAGGGTGACACTTCAATTACATTTGTTAGAAATCTAGAGTATGAATCCCGGATGAAGCGAGATCAGGCTTTGATTGCGTACATCACTTTCACTCTGTGATAGGAGGTGCTTGTGGCAATCCCAAATGACTGCTCGGCTATGTAGTTGTGGCATCGTCTTGTTCAGACATATTCTCAAGTTTCTTAGGCTAGAATTTTATTTTTAAAGAAAGAGTTTCAAATGTTGAGGAAGGACTCCGTGACTGTCATGGAGTACTTAAACAGAATGAAGACTATCACGGATCAGTTAGCCATCGTGGGTTGCGCGGTCAATGACAAAGATATAGTGCAACAAACTTTGAGCGGGTTGGGACCCGATTATCACATGATGGTTACTTCTTTGTTGTGTTTGCCAGAGTTACCTACATTTGAAGACCTTTGTGCTAAACTCTTACAGTATGAGATGACCTTGAAGGGATTCTCCGAAGGCATTCACAACCCCATTGGAGCACACGATATTCTTGCCACAGGAGTTACCTATGGTCGAGAACGTGGGAGGTATGAATCTCGGGAAAGAGGAGGTCAAGAGAAGAATAGACAAGGAGCCCGTGGAATATTACCTACTCCCAGTATGCCTCCTAATCTACAAAGGCAAAGGACAATATCTACCTGTTTTCTCTGCAACAAAGGGGGGCACATCAAGGCAAATTGCTGGTATAACCTGCAAAATAGAGGAAAATAATTGGAGACAAGAAAGGGCACAGATACATTGAAGAATACTGGAGAAGTCAAAGAGTTGTTATTATCTGCCTTGGTTGAATTGAATATCAAAGAGAATGATCAAGGTACTTAGTATGTTGATTCTGGTGCAGCCACTCATGTCACTGGTGATGCTGGTAAGCTCCTAAATTTTGTTCCTTATGTTGGTAGAAATAATAGTCACTGGAGATGGGTCTCATCACCATATTTCGCATATTGAAAATTTTGTAATTCCTATGTCCAACTTTTTCCTTGCCCTTTCAAATGTCATTCATACTATATCAAGAAAAATATTGTTTCAGTCTCTAAGCTTGTCGATGACATTAATGCTTCAGTTGAATTTACTCATTTTTCTGTTCATGTTAAGGACCTTTACACGAGAAAAACGTTCGCTGAAGGAAAATGACAAGAGAATATGTACGTGTTCCAAGAGAATCCTTCACCTCGTGTTCAATCTGTTGATTCCATCTTGAAGCTCAAATCATCGTCATCATCTTCAGTTCCTCCTGAGAGTGTTCTTAATATTTCTGAATATATTGAGCAGCATCTTTGGCATGGTTGTTTGGGTCATTGTAGTAGTCGTTTTATTGATAAGCTTGTTTCAAGCAGTCTTATTCCCAAGTCAAGTTTGAATTTAAGTGTCGATAATAAAAAATGTTCTAGTTGTCTTCAGTGTAAGAGTCATGTTCTTTCATTTCATTCCATTAATAAAAGAGCTTCAAGACCATTTGAAATTATATGTTCTGATGTTTGGGGTCCGGCTTCAGTTCCTTCCATGTCTGACACTAAATATTATCTCATTTTTGTTGATAGATATTCTCGATATACATGAATCTTTTTTATGAAAAGTAAATCTGAAACATTCAAATTGTTTCAGAATTTTCATTCCTTTGTTCAAAATAAATATTGTGAGAATATTACTTGTTTTCAATGTGATGGAGGGGGTGAGTTCTCTTCAAATGACTATTAATTTCCTCCAGACAAATGGAATCAGTAGGCAGGTGTCTTGCCCTCATACCTCTCAACATAATGGGATTGTTGAACAGAAGCATCGTCATATTGTCGAAAGTGCAATGAGCATGATGCATGATAGTAATCTTCCAATTAACTTCTGGGCAGAGGCTTTTCATACAGCAATCCATGTCATAAATCGCTTGCCCATGAATATCTTGAAAAACAAATCACCCTATTTCTCTTTGCATGGTGTGCATCCAAATTATCATGATTTGAGTATATTCGGGTGTGTATGTTATGTTCATATTGATAGTTCAATGCGGCACAAGTTTTAGGATAAGGCCTTAAAGTGCAAATTTATAGGTTGTTGAGAAACAGTCACCGTATATAGGCAAATGTATTTAAGGGTAGTAAGGTAATCATTTAATATGTTAGGTGCATTATTGTAAATTAGTTATTTTGGTCTAATCTCTCTATTTAAGAGAGATTAGACCTAATGAGAGTTCAACGAGTCTTCTTCTTTCCCTCTCTCTCTTTTCTTTTCTTCTTTTTCTAGTTTTCTTAAAACCCTAGCCGATGTCAACATGGTATCAAAGCAGGACGTAGCTGGGCATCTGATCTGATCGTCCCATCTTCCTCCTCCTGCAGAAAATGCAGATCGGATCCACAGCGATCGTTGACAGCGTCTATAGCCGAGATCGCTCTTCGTGTAGGGGCAGGGAGACGCCTCCTTTTCAAATCTGATGTCAGATTCAAAGCAGTTTGGTCACCATAAGAAAGATGTGATCTAGACTGCACTTTGGATCTAACGTCAGATCGTGTTGATGGTGGTAGTGTGGATGTCGAATAAGTCTGCAAGTTTCATCATGAACCAGTTGCATCATGATCTTGGTATCGTCTAAGGCAGCAATCGTGGAGTAGATCAGATCTGATCCTGGTCATGGTATGCAGCTTGTCGCAGTTATTGTGGATGGTCAGGTAAGGTTCAATACGAGTTAGGTATGCAAGTTTTGGATCTGAACAGCGTGTAACAGTCGTGGGTCGTGTATATCAGATTTTTTTTGTGTAACTAAAAGCTGGTATAGTCGGTTTCATAAGGTGGTAGTTAGTGTGCACATCAGATCCAGGTTTTTCAGTAGGTGACATTTGAGTGTGGTCGTACCTGCGTATTGAATCAGTCCCATTATCTTTCCCCATGGCTTAAACGCAGAAGTCAGACATGAAGACCGAAACAGTGGTTGATTATAAAGCCTTTGCAAATCCCTTTTCATATGGATCATCGGTAAAGCTGGATAAGACTAACTATACTAGATGGTCTCGTACATTCATGATGTCTGTCTCAGGACATCGTAGAAAACATATTTTGTTAGAAAATGAGCCTAAACACAAAATTGGAAAGTATGCTACATGGGAAGAGGACAATGATATCGTCATGTCCTGGATTATGAATAGTGTGCAACCTCACATAGCCGACGAGCTTATTTATTACACCACCGCAAAACAAATGTGGGATAATTTGCAAGATACCTACTCTCAAGAAACTAATGTAAGTCGTATTCTTCAAGCAAAGCAGGAGATCTATCAATTGCAGCAAGGAGAGCAAACTCTTGCCCAGTACTATGCCTCTGTGAAGGCAGTTTTTGAGAGACTAAATGCACATAGACCATGGTGCTGTGACAAACAGAAACTACACCAGGAGCACACCATGGTTGCATGGTTCCTTACTGGCTTGTCAGTTGAATTCTCAGTTGCGAAAGTTCAGATGTTGACAGGCTCAGAAGTTCTCACTCTTGCTGAGGCACATAATCGTCTAAGTAGGCTTGCCATGTCTCTTCCTTTATCCCAATCGGAATCACAGACCTCTGCTCTGTCTGTCTCTTATGGTCGAGGTCGAGGTTTTCTTCCCAATACACGAGGTCATGGACGTGGTTGAGGCATAGGAGGACGAGGCAAGCTACAGTGTACCTACTGCGGGAGATTTGGGCATTTAGAAAATAGATGCTTTGACAAGAATGGACGACCCCCCGCACCTTTAGCTAAAGTTGTTCCTCCAGCTCAAGTTGCCAAACCTGAGTCTCCGGTTGTTCCTCCTAGTGATTCTGTTACACTTACTCGTGCTGAGTATGATGATTTGTTGGCACATCGGTCGTCTAATTCCCCCGTGGCTGATGTCGCATGTTCTGCAGGTGATGGATTATCTTGCCAAGGTAGTAGGTGGATTATTGATTCAGGGGCATCTAAACATATGTGTGGAAATAAATGTGATTTTTCCTTTTTGGATAATGTTGCTAACCATAAAAAGGTAGTTCTTACTGATGGAAGTTCCTCTCCGATTGTTGGTCAAGGAAATATCTCAATCTCTCCTACTCTTCAGTTATCAAATGTTCTCCATGCCCCCTCATTCCCTCAAAATTTGTTATTTGTTAGTCGTGTTGCAAAAGAATTGAATTGTAGAGTAATATTTGACTCTGACTATTGCACTTTTCAGGACTTGCTGACGGGGAAGACGACTGGTGGAGGCTATGAGGAAGGTGGAGTCTATTATCTACATCAACCAGTTGGCTCGGTTCATTCGACAGTTGAATCCCCATCTAGTCTGCTGCTTTGGCATCATCGTCTTGGTCATCTCCCATTGCTTAAATTGCGTCGAGTTATTCCTCATCTCTCGCCATCCACTACTCTGTTGTGTGAAGCATGTCAGCTTGGGAAACATCATAAGAGTTTATTTTCGTCTAGTCAGAGTCCTTCAAGTCAAAATTTGTTTGATCTTCTTCATGTTGATACTTGGGGTCCAAGTAGAATTCCTAGTCGTTCTAAGTGTCGTTATTATTTAGTCATTGTAGATGATTTTTCCATATTATCTTGGGTATTCTTGTTAAAAACTAGGGTTGAGGCCCCCATTATTCTTAAATCCTTGATTATTGAAATAAAAACTCAATTTAATTCTTGCATCAAAGTCGTTCGTACTGACAATGCTCACTGTAGAAGATGGCCTGGACCCTAGAGATAGAGAAGAGAGAGAGAGACGGCTGCAAAGAAAACCTCAAAACTCATGATTTAGATTAGGGCCTCTCTCTATGTTAAATAGAGAGAGGCTTAAAGACCTAATTACAATACAGCCCCATTATAAAGAACTAAATTACAAAAAGCACCTTAATGAAAGATAACTCTACTTAAAACCACCTATTCTCAACACTCCCCCTCAAGCTGGAGCATAGATATCGATCATGCTCAGCTTGTCACAACATTTTGAAAAATTTGGTCTGGCAAGAGGTTTTGTGAACATATCTGCAACTTGGTCTTCCGACTTTAGATATTGGGTAGTGATATGACCCGCTTGAACCATATCCCTTACATAGTGGCAATCAACCTCAATGTGCTTTGTTCTCTCATGAAATACAGGATTGTTCGCTATATATGTTGCAGCTTTGTTATCGCACATCATGGTTATGGGAGAAGAAACCTTCACCTGGAGATCAAGAAGCACAGTACGAACCCACATCAATTCAGCAGCTGTTTGGGCCATAGCCCGATATTCTGATTCTGCACTAGACCTAGAAACCACATTTTGCTTCTTACTTCTCCAAGAGATTAAGTTGTCTCCCAGGAACACACAAAATCCTGTGGTAGATTTTCTATCTACTACAGATCCTGCATAGTCAGCATCAGAATAGGCCACTATATCCAAAGGTCCACCTTTCTTGAACAATAACCCCTTTCCAGGAGAAGATTTTAAATATCTGAGAATCATAATAGCTGCATTCCAGTGTACCTCAGTAGGTTTGTCCATAAACTGACTGACTTTACTCACTGCTAAAGCAATATCTGGCCTGGTCACAGTTACATACAGTAGTTTCCCAACTAGGGAGCGATAGCTTTTGCTATCAACCAGTTTTGACCCTTCTTCAAACAACTGAACTTTATGGTCCATGGGAATATTTGCTGGTTTAGCTCCCAACATTCCTGTTTCCTTTAATAAGTCAAGAACATACTTTCGTTGAGACAAAACCATCCCTTCACGGCTCCTGGCAACTTCTATACCCAGAAAATACCTGAGTGAACCAAGGTCTTTTGTAACAAAGTGTTTGTGAAGATGAGCCTTTGTGGCTTCAATAGCTTTCACATCATCACCTGTAAGAATGATGTCATCCACATATACCACCATAACAACTATGCCAGAGCTAGTTTTCTTTATGAATAGTGTATGATCTGCTGCTGACCTATTAAAGCCAAAACCAGACATTACTTCAAACAACTTCTGAAACCATGCACGAGGACTTTGTTTCAAGCCATAAATTGCCTTTTTCAATCTACACACCTTCTGACACTCCCCCTCAACCTCGAATCTTGGAGGTTGTTGCATGTAAACAGTTTCAGATAGGTCCCCATATAGAAATGCATTTTTCACATCTAATTGAGACAGGCTCCAACCATGTTGCACAGCTACTGAGAGAACAAGTACTCATTCGTGCAACAGGAGAAAAAGTTTCAAAGAAATCAATACCATATGTCTGAGTATACCCTTTGGCTACTAATCTGGCCTTGTACCGTTCAATGGAACCATCAGATTTGTACTTTATCGTATATACCCATTTGCATCCAATAATGTCAGCATCTGCAGGGGCATCAACTAGGTCCCAAGTATGCTGAGATATTAAGGCATCCATTTCTTCTTGCATAGCCCTCTTCCAGTGAGTATGAATCTCGGCCTGCTGATAGTTCCGAGGAATAACTTCAGCAGATAAAGCTGAAATAAAAGATTTTATCTGATTTCCAATTCTGGCTTCAGAGACAAAACGAGACATGGGATATAAAGTACATTGTCGTGTCCCCTTTCGTAGAGCAATCGGCCTGTTATCATCATCATGAAGATCATTATTGTCAGTAGAACTTACCTCAGGGGAAGAAGATGGAGGCACTTGCGGAGGTGGATCTCTACGCACATATACCAATGGAGGATTATGAAATCTGGAAGAGGATGAAGTGTGGTTCGGGAATGAGGGCACGGATTCCAAGGGAAAAGGGGGTATAGGTAATGGGCAAGACTCAGCTGGATCAACCTGCAGCGGGGAACCAGTATTAGAGTAATATGGAGTGGATTCCAAGAAAGACACATCCGCAGTGACATACTCTCGGCGAGAAGTAGGATCATAACATCGATATCCCTTTTGATTTTTGGGATAACCTATAAATATGCACTTTGTAGCTTGAGCAGCTAATTTATCACGGTCAGGGCCAAGTTTGTGTACAAAGCAAACACATCCAAACACTTTGGGCGAGAGGGAGAAAAGAGGGGTATTTGGTTTTAGGATATGAATTGGAATTTGATCACCCACAGAAGAGGAAGGCATACGGTTGATCAGATAGCAAGCGGTTGTAATTGCATCTCCCCAGTATAACGCAGGAACATTTGATTGGATCATAATGGTCCTGGCAATATCAAGTAGGTGACGATGTTTTCGCTCAGCCACCCCATTTTGTTGAGATGAATAGGCACAGGAAGTTTGGGGTTGGATGCCACTATCATGGTAAAATTGTAACAGACTTTTTTATTTAAACTCGAGAGCATTATCAGTGCGAACAATCTTGACACTCGATTCAAACTGAGTCTTTATTTCAAGAATTAAAGATTTGATAATATTTGGAACATCAGATCGTTCCTTTATTAAAAACACCCATGATAACTTAGAGAAATCATCAACAATAACTAGATAGTATCGACACTGAGTCCTAGTAGGAATCTTACTAGGACCCCATACATCGGCATGAAGAAGTTCAAAGACTTTATTACTAGACTGACTCTGACTCGAAGGGAACGAACTTCGATGATGCTTGCCCAGCTGACATGCTTCACACTGAAATGATGTGGTGGAGGGAATCTGAGGAAAGACCGAACGAAGCTTTGACAATGAAGGATGACAAAGACGACGATGCCACTGAACAGGACTAAATGAATGGTCCACTACAGCATGCACAGTACCCATTGGATGATGTAAGTAGTAGATTCCATTTTCTTCATAGCCTCCACCAATCTTCTTCCCCGTCAGCAAATCCTGAAAATGACAACCCATTGGATCAAATATTACTCTACAGTTTTGTTCTTTTACAAGACAACTCACAGAAAGTAAACTCTGAGGAAATTTTGGGGCATGAAGAGCATTTTTCAACTGTAATGAGGAGGATATAGAAATATTTCCCTGACCAACAACCGGGGAGGTACTCCCATCGGCTAATGAGACTCCAAGCTGAGCCTTAATATCCTTCAGATCTGAAAAAATAAGTGAATTTCCACACAAATGTCTGGATGCACCAGAATCAATAATCCACTTACTGTCAGTCGGATGAAGAAGATTTCCGGTTGAATAGGCAACACCAGCAACAGGAGAGGTAGAGCTCAAAGGACGAAGAGCTATCAGCTCATCATATTCAGCACGACTGAGGGTTATACTACTGTCACTTGCAGAAATATTGTCTTGTGCCTTTGTTGCCTCGAGAGAAGTAGTATTAGCTCTAGGAGCATATGACTTTGATGAAGATGAGGTTGGTCGGCCATGCTTATCCCAGCAACGATCTTCTAAATGTCCAGATTTTCCACAGAATGTACATTGAAGCTTTCTTCTGCCTCCCACACTTCGGCCGCGACCTCGTCCTCTGATGTTCTGAAGATTTCCACGTCCATAACCAGATGAGACAACTAAGGCAGAAGACTGAGTCACAGGCTGAGAATGTGGAAGAGATATAGCAAGTCTGCTTAGACGGTTATATGCCTCAGCAAGAGTAGGCACATCCGACCCAGTCAACATTTGGACTTTTGCAACAGAAAATTCTGAAGATAAACCTGTAAGAAACCTAGCAACCATAGTTTGTTCTTGATGATCCTTTTGTTTCGAACAACAGAGAGGTCTGTGAGCATTAAGTCTTTCAAAAGCAGCTTTTACGGAGGCATAGTACTGGGCCAAGGTTTGATCTCCCTACTGTAAATTGTATATTTCCTGTTCGACTTGTAGGATACGACTCACATTAGTTTCTTGTGAGTATGTATCTCGAAGATTGTCCCACATCTGTTTGGCGGTATTATAATAAATTAAACCATCTCAATATGGGGTTCGACACTATTCATAATCCATGACATGACTATGTCATTATCTTCATCCCAGGTAACATATTTTCCCACCTTTTCAGTGGGTCCATCTTCCAACAAGATATGTTTTCTACGATGTCCAGATACCGACATCATAAATGTTCTGGACCACCTGGCATAGTTAGTTTCATTTAACCTTACAGACGAGCCGTACGAAAAGGGATTGGCAAATGCCTTATATTCTCCCATATGTTCCAATTTTGAATCACCTTTCGAAGTTTCAGCCATACTGCAGGTAAAAACAAACTGGATAGTCTCCACACTAACCAAAAAAAAAAACCCTGCGTGTTACACCCACACGCCAACAGATATTCCAACCAGCAGTTGTTCACTTACGAACAACAATCAAAAAAAAAAAAAACCCCACGACAGTAGTGAGCAGCAGCCCACAAGCAGACAGATAATTCAGCACTTCAGTGATTCACAGCTAACACGACTTCTGCATATGCAGAAAAAAAAAATTCCATAACAGGGGCAGCTCCCCAGACATATACAGTTTGACAATACGTCATTAATTTTTTCGAGCAACACCACTAAGAGTTGGATTGCTGGAGAGAAAAAAAAATATGCAGGAAGTCACGACCTGAAATCACAACATTTTCAGTGCAAAGAGTACCAGCACCAATCAAACTCCACACAGCCACGATATCAAGATACACAAAACAGGCCCCCAACCATATGTAGAATCACCAACAGTAATCAGACTCCCAACAGCAACTATAGCAATATCTCACAACATGTTCAGTGTATACTATACCAGCAGCAATCAAATCCCAACAGGTAGCCACGAAACCGAGACAGTAGGCAGTCATGAAATGATAAAACAAGAAGTTGTGAACTCACAGCAAGCATCCATGACAAGAAGCTGCGAACTCACAACAAGCATCCACGACCAACTGCATGATCAGATCTGTCAACAGATCCAGAAAAAAAAATTTCATCGCTGACCTGATTAGGTATTTTTCCTTTTACTCATTAGATCTGTTGACAGATCTGGTGGCCTTGATCACGATCTGATTAGGTATTGAATCACGATCACGATGGCCTCCACGATCGATCGAGCCTTGGTCAGACTCGATCACGCTCCCACGATCACGCTCGATCACGCTCCCACGGTCGGTACTGCTTTGATACCATGTAGAGGATGGCCTGGACCCTAGAGAAGAGAGAGAGACGGCTGCAAAGAAAACCTCAGAACTCATGATTTAGATTAGGGCCTCTCTATGTTAAATAGAGAGAGGCTTAAAGACCTAATTACAATACAGCCCCATTATAAAGAACTAAATTACAAAAAACACCTTAATGAAAGATAACTCTACTTAAAACCACCTATTCTCAACACTCACGAATTCAAATCCTCTGAATTATTACAATTTTACAAAAATCTGAGAATTCAACCTCAGACCTCTTGTCCTCATACCTCATAATAGAATGTAGTGGAGTGCAAGCATAGACACATCCTAAATGTTGCTCGTTGCCTCATGATCTAGTCTAATATGCTTGCGTCTTACTGGGGAGATGCGGTTCTAACTGCGAGATACCTAATCAACCGTATGCCTTCAACCTCTGTGGGGGATCATATTCCTATTCAAATTCTTAGTCTTGAAGCTCCTCTTTTCCCTATCTCTCCAAAGGTGTTTGGTTGCGTGTGCTTTGTTCATAAACTTGGTCCCAACCAAGATAAATTGTCACCCCAATCTATAAAATGTGTTTTTGTTGGATATCCCAAGCACCAAAAAGGATATCGTTGTTATGATCCCATATCCCAGAGAGAGTATGTCAATGCGGATGTTTCATTTTTTGAGTCTATCCCATATTTTTCTAGTACTTCTCTACGGTTACATGCTAGTCAAGGTGATTCCTTTCTTCTTCCTGTTCCTCCTTTTCCATTAGAGTCTGTCTGTCTTGAGCCTCTTGTTCCAAATCTGATTTTGTCTCGTTACAAAAATCCTCTTGTGGTATACTGACATCGAGCTCCACCCAACTCTATGCCTTTGCCATCAGCTTCTCCAGGGGTGAGTGTTCCTGACCCTATTGACGAACCTATTGTAGATGGTGATTTACCTATTGCTCTTCGAAAAGGAAAAAGGCATTGTACACTTCATCCCATTTCTCAGTTTGTTTTTGAGGCAAGACTTGGTGCAAATATGAAGAATTTTGTATTAGCATTATCTGCGGCATCAGTTCCTCTCAATCATCATCAAGCTCTTATGGACCCCAAATGGGTGAAGGCCATGCAGGATGAAATGGATGCACTGCTTTCTCGGAGAACATGGGACTTAGTCGATCCCCCACATGAGGCTGATATTGTTGGTTGTAAATGGGTCTATACTATTAAGTATAACTCAGATGGATCGATTGAAAGGTTTAAAGCTCACCTGGTAGCTAAAGGCTATACTCAAACTTATGGCGTGAACTTCTTTGAAATATTCTCTCATGTTGCTCATCTTGGGACTATTCGTCTGGTTTTGTCAGTCGCAATGCATCATGGTTGGTCTCTATGTCAGCTTGATGTGAAAAATGTTTTTCTATATGGAGACTTGGAGGAGACGGTTTACATGCAACAACCTCTGGGGTTTGAAGTTCAGGGGGAGTGTCAGAAGTTATGCAAGTTGAACAAGGCAATCTATGGTCTCAAACAGAGTCCCCATGCGTGGTTCTCCAAGCTGGCTGAGGTCATGTCAGCGTTTGGATTTGCCCGATCTGCCTCTGACCACTCTTTTTATTAAGAAAACTTGCACAGGGATTGTGGTTATGATAGTATATGTTGATGACATTATAGTCACATGCAGCAGTGAAAAAGACATCTCCGAGACAAAGTCCCATCTTCAAAAACACTTTGTGACTAAGAATCTAGGACCACTCAGATATTTCTTAGGTATAGAGGTTGCAAGGAGTAAAGAAGGTTTGGTGTTGTCACAGCGGAAATACGTCTTGGACCTGCAAAAGAGACAGGGATGTTAAGTGCTAAACCTGTAAGGATTCCTATGGATCCTAAGGCTCATTTGTTTGATGAAAAATCAGAGTATGTGAACAGTAGCAGTTATCGTTCCTTGGTTGGCAAGTTATTATATGTGACTGTGACCAGACCTGACATATCTTTAGCTGTGAGCAAGATAAGTCAGTTTATGGACAAACCTACAAAGGCCCACTGGGAGGCTGCAATGATGATTCTCAAATATCTAAGGTTCTCTCCTGGAAAAGGACTATGGTTTAAACAAAATTCTTCTTTAGATGTTACTGCCTATTCAGATGCAGATTATGTTGGGTCAGTTGTTGATAGAAAGTCGACAACTGGATTCTGTGTGTTTGTTGGAGGGAATCTGGTTAGAGAAGTAAGAAACAAACTGTTGTTGCCAGGTCGAGCGCTGAGTCAAAGTATCGGGCTATGGCTCAAACTGCTGCAGAGATGATGTGGGTTAAATCTGTGTTGACTGATCTCCAAGTGAAAGTCTCATTACCTATGGAGATGATATGTGATAATAGAGCTGCTACTTATATTGCTAATAACCCAGTGTTTCATGAACGGACAAAGCATATTGAGGTGGATTGTCACTATGTACGTGACATGGTCCAGACTGGGTACACTTGTACCAAGCACATACCTTCAGAGAACTAAGTTGCTGATGTCTTTACAATACCCCTAGCTAGTTCAAAATTTTCAAAATGTTGTGAAAAGTTGAGCATTATTGATATATATGCCCCAGCTTGAGGGGGAGTGTTAGAAACAGTCATCGTACATAGGCATATGTATTTAAGGGTAGTATGGTAATCATTTAATATGTCAGGTGCATTATTGTAAATTAGTTATTTATGTTTAATCTCTATATTTAAGAGAGATTAGACCTAATGAGAATTCAACGAGTCTTCTTCTCTCCCTCTCTCTCTTTTCATTTTTTCTTTTTCTGGTTTTCTTAAAACCCTAGCTGACGTCAACATAGGGTATGCTGATGATTACAAAGGCTACAGATGCTATGATCCCATGAGCAAGCGCATCAAAATATCCAGAAATGTTGTGTTTGACGAATCAAATTTGGTCATAATGCTAACACTCCTCCTGAAATTAAAGTTTATCACCCTTGGTTGAACTCAGATCTCTTTTCTAGTATTGATGGTGTTTGTTCTTCTGAATGTAATCAAAGAGATGAAGGGAACATATCTATCGTTGCGCCAAGGACTCAGGAAAGTGTGATTTCAGGACCACTATTGGCCCCCGAAAGGTATAAAGGCATTGTTTACTCTCGACGTGAGAAGGAGATACCTTCAAGCTCTAATCAGGATCAAAATTCTCCTATTTCCATTCAATCACCTGCTCACAGAAGATCTACCCGACCTCGACATCTTATTGATAAGTGGGTTAGTTATGAGAACTTCACGATGGATTTTCAACTCTTCTTAACTTCTTTGGGCAAGGAAGATCAACCCACGACATTTTATCAAGCAATAAATTCTAAGAGATGGATTGAAGCTATGAACGAAGAAATAGAGGCTCTTCACGGGTGTGGCACTTGGGATATTGTTTCCAGACTACACAATCGAAATGTAATTGGGTCAAAGTGGGTGTATAAGATAAAGTATAAGCCAAATGGTACTATCGAGCGATACAAGGCTAGGCTGGTTGCCAAAAGATTCACACAGGAGCAAGGACAAGACTATAATGAGACCTTCAGTCCGATCATGAAAATGGACACTATCTGCATCGTACTATCATTGGTTGCTGAGCACCAGCGGACTCTCAACTAACTGGATGTGAAAAATGTGTTTCTATATGGAACTCTGAAGGAAGAAGTATACATGGAGCAGCCCACTGGGTATGCAGAAGGGAATTCTAAAGAATACGTGTGCAGGTTAAAGAGAGCTATATATGGTCTGAAACAAACATCTCGATCTTGGTTTGACAGTTTTTCTCTTGAAGTAGAAAAATATGGCTTTAGTCGGTCTCTCCTTGACCATTCTCTTTTCATATTCAAATGCAAAGATATAGTTACCTTGTTGTTGATATATGTTAATGACATCATCATTACAGATAACTCTAATGAACATATTGAACAGGTTAAAGAATTTTTGAACCATAGATTCAAGATGAAGGATCTTGGTAAACTGCGATACTTTCTTGGAGTAGAAGTTGACAAGACTCTTGAAGGCATGACACTTACTCAACATAAGTATACTATTGATGTTTTTAGCAAGGCAGGTATGAGAGATTGTAAGCCCCTAAGCATACCCAGTGTACTTCATCAGAAACTCAGTTCTCAAGATAGAGATTTGTATGAGGATCCTACAGGATATCGCAAGATAGTAGGAATGCTTCAGTATCTTACCTTCACTCGGCCTGACATTGTCTATTCTGTCAATCAGGTATCTCAATTCATGCATGAACCGCACATTAGGCATATGAAAGCTGTTAAACGCGTTCTTCAATATTTGAAGGGAACTATTGGAGATGGTCTTCTGTACAGAAAGAGTATACATGGTCATCACATGCATGAACTTCTTACTTACACAAATGCAGATTGGGCAGGAAACCCATATGAGAGTAGGTCAGTCTCAGGATACTGTATTTTTATTAGCCTAAATCTTGTCTCCTGGAGCAGTAGAAAACAAAA
Organism: Nuphar pumila; assembly: GCF_984573655.1. NCBI lineage: Eukaryota > Viridiplantae > Streptophyta > Magnoliopsida > Nymphaeales > Nymphaeaceae > Nuphar > Nuphar pumila. The sequence goes on along the minus strand of NC_143263.1, from coordinate 77,226,084 downwards.
GGCCATAACTAGGTCGAGCACAGAAGCTGAATATAGATCAATGGCAGCTGCTACAGCCGAAGTAACATGGATACACCTGTTGACAGAAGTAGGAGCATTGATTTCTAAAAGCATTCTCTTGTGTGACAATCAAAGTGCTATCAACATGTCATTCAATCCTATCTACCACAGTCGTGCCAAACATATTTAAATTGATCAACATTTTGTAAGACAAAAGGTCGAAGAGAAGGAAATTAAACCAGAATACGTACGGACTACTGATCAAGTTGCTGACTTGTTTACCAAAGGACTTATCAAGGACAGATTTTGGATGTTAAAAGGCAAGTTGTTCATGGTTCAAAACCATGTACAACTTGAGGGAGAGTGAAAAGACGTTGTCATTCACGACTGGGTCTGGATCCAGACCCAATTCATTTTATCTAACTCTTGTTTTATTTAAACACATGCTCATTAATGGCATGTTGTAATTTTAACATATCATGTAATAGGTATTTTCGTACCCTAAATATTGTTCCTGTGTATACTTAATGAGAAAAGCAAGCAACCGAATACCCAATTGGGTTTTCTGCAGCCACCGACGCCTCTCTCCCTCTCTACTCTTCTTCCTCTTGTGATTGACGGTGGAATACCATTTTCTAACAGTTCTGACCCCATAAATGTGTTGGGCATGGTCTATTTATGAGGAATCCACACCTGGATCATGTGTTTTCAATGAAAAAAATGATATTTGGAGCCTAAAAAATTTACAAAGATTTTAGACCGTTGATTTATCGAACCTTATAAAAACCCACCCATGTGTCGGAATTGAACACTTCAAGAGCTGATCCCTATAAAATCAAGTACATAGATCACATCTGTATGGTCAGAATTTAAAAATAAAACAAAAAAACCTGAAAAACCCATTAAGCACCTACCCATTACTATATATATTCAGTGTGAACTGCACATGGACCGACCCACAGTATTGGATGTTGAAAAACAGAAAAGAAAAGCCAAAAATGTTTCTTAGCAGACTCAAAGTCGTTTCTTGATGGCCCTTGATTTTGCACGATCTGAGTGCCAGTTTTGGTAATCTTTTGTTCATACTTTTGGGTTCATAGCCAGCTTGGCTAATTCTCTGTGACATTGTACTAGTTATATTTAGGGCTGGTAAACGAGCAGAACAAACTGAACAAAGGATGTTGAAGCTTGGCTAATTCGTGTGGCAAGCCGAGCGGAGCCCCGGTTAAAAGAGCCGAGCTCAAGTTGCCTTGTTAAGAAAAGGAATACATTTCTTAAAATTGAAATGAGAAAAATTAGATCCTAAACCTAGTAAGCCAAGCTCAAACTGGGTAGTTTACAAAATAACTACGTTGTTTCAAAGATGTAAGCAATAGGATTTGACTCTAAACTTATTGCTTGCAAGACAAACACTTCAAGCGTCTAAACTCTGATATAAAATATATGAAAAATATATTTATTACTAGTTAACGAGCCTATATATAATTACACAAACGAATGATCCATCCATCTATATGGCACTGCCATCAATCTATACAAATGAACCACAAATTTAATCATTGCAGTTAATGTTAGATTCCGAAGTCAGAAAACACACCTTCGGGAAGTAGGGTTAATAAGGTATCAAACTTATTCATATGCTATTGCTATTGCTATTCCAATTTCAAAGCTTCAAAGTTTAGCTCAACCCACTCACAAAATGGCATTGTCAATAAAGAAGATGTGTTACCAGAAGCTGAATTTTAATGATCATTCCCTTCAAAAAGAGAAAGGAAATGAGAGAAACAAACAACAAACCCTATGGAGACAATTAAAAAATCTATATCTTCTACATCACACTTATTCTCACCGGTAGAAAACCCCGACCCCGAGAAAGAACGTACAAGAATGGGAATCCCCCAACTTATTTTCAACTGAAAGCTTTCCAAACCAAAATTTGCACAGAGAAAGAGAATCTGAAGCAGACATGGACAGAATTTTGAAGACGGAATCCCTCAACTACCTTTAAAGTCACAATAGATAGAAATGGACAGAATCTGAAGCAGACAGAGAAAGAGAAGAAGACGTTCGCTCACCAGTGTGCGAAGAACTCGACGATTGACCAGGGAGTAGGGGCGTCCTTGAGAACCTGATCGAAGTTGGAGCTGTTCAATTCCACGGCGAAATCGGTCGAGTCCGGCACGTTCAGAGATCTCAATAGCGATCTCCTCGGCCCCATCTGAGATCCATCATTCCCTTCGACGCTTTGGACACGAGCAGATTGGATGGCCGTCGGCAGAACCATCAACAAAACCAAAACAACCATCTTCAGCATCGTCACTATCACCATCTTCGTCGTTCCGCGCGACGCCATCGAATCAGGATGAAATAGAAAGAGCGAGCGCTCTCTCTCTCTCTCTCTCTCTCTCTCTCTCTCTCTCTCTCTCTCTCTCCGGATCAGGATGGCGAAGAGGGTGTCAAGAAAAAGAAAACCACCATCGTTTTCCCTCCTTCTCGATCGATGGGGAAGGGAGGAATCGAGAGGGAGAGAGACCAAACGCAGTCTTCGTTCTTCTTCCTGGATCTCTCTGCTTCGGTTTTTCGTATCTTTGAAGAGAGAGGGATTTTAAAGGAGTTGAAAAACTCGTGTCCTCTGGAAATGATCGGAAAAAAATCGGCCAGAAAAAGGAAGCAGTCCTCTCACGACAAGGCCGTGAATCGCCGTCTCAACAAGTTTTGACTTTTGGAAACGGCCTTGTCAATCGCCCCTTTCAAAGAGTCTGACCGGGTCGGATCTCCCCTGCCACCTACCCAACCCAGTCAGATCTAGCACATTGTCTAAGCCAGATCCTTGATTGGGTCTGCTTCAGATAGGTATGCAAACGAGTCAGATATGTTGACTTCGACACTATATCCGAATTTGAAGGGCGGGTCTAGTTCCGGATCCTGATCCCATTAAGAACTTATGGTTTAGTATCAAATCTTATTTATAATGTGAATCACGATTCCGTGGGTCCACTTAAAAAGAATAAAATCTTTTGATTTCATTTACGTCTCACAGACATGGACGCAAAAAGGCCTGGTGGCCTGAACTCGTCATTTTTGCAATAAGCAATATATAAAGATGTAATTTTCAAAGGGTTAATAGACAGTATTAATGAGGTAAGGAACTATTTAGTAGAAATCACTTTCTTTTCAAATTATTTTTATTCTTTTTATATATCTGACCTTATGGATGTAATTTACAAGGTTTGTTTAATAGAAAATGAGTTTGAAATAACACGATTGTGACACATAAATATGTTTTTTAGTAGCTTCAAAAATCTACGGCCCACAATGCACCAAAAAATTATGACTCAAAAAAATCATATTTTAACATAAAAAAAAATAGGTTCCAAAGTTTGATTCTTATACATCTATATAGTCAAGATTAAGTTGGTACAGTTTGAAACTATGATATCTAGCTCAATAGTTCTCTACCTCTATTAGTACCAAATGTGAACCCTTTTATTTTTAAAATACTAATATATAACGAATATTAAATTAAAATTAATTTTTTGCATAAATAAAACATAAAACGTGTCATACATGTTCGTATGCTGTGTCGGGTCTCCTAAATGCAGGACCATAGTGTATATCCATGACACAGATTTTCATGTGTAAAATGGATCCGCTTAGACCTGATTGAAACCCAAATGCAGCCATATTTGTATACAATTCAACCCGGGTCCAACTAAACCCCTCCATATTTGTTCCTCTATCTGAATCTGATAATATGGGTTAGATTCGTTTGTCCTGGGCCAGACTCAGAGACTCAATCGGCTTTTGCCCCTAGTTCAGATATGGATCGATGCCATTACATCCAAAATAGACAGAATCCTCTATTCTTTAACAGATAATAGCTTCAATGGTTTTGAGATACAGGTCCGGATCCATGTTTGAGCAGTTGGTAGATGGTTGGTCCGGTCACTGTTTAGATGTGACATATAGAAAAAAATGTGTCCGGGTCCCACTGAGACCCACTCCATTGACAGCACTAGGTCCAAAAGCTCTATAGATTGCAATTATTAGGATTAATGTGCTTGGTACAACAACAACAACAACTACGCCTTCATCCCAAAACAATTGGGGTCAGCGATATGAACCAAAAAAGAAATTCATTTTGGGTCTTCCACATGAATCCTTTTCCTCCAATCATTTCTATCCAACGCCATGTCCTCGGTGAGGTTCAAAGCATTCATATCCTTTCCTATCATCTCCATCCAAGTCTTCCTAGGCCTACCCCGACCTCTTTTAACTAATATATTTTCCCATTTCTCCAACCTTCTAACTGGAGCATCATTAGGCCTTCGCCGAATATGTCCAAACCACCGTAAGCGATTCTCTCGCATCTTATTTTCAATGGGTGCAACACCTACCTTCTTACGTATCTCTTCGTTCCGAATCTTATCTTTTATTGTATTTCCACACATCCATCTAAGCATCCGCATCTCAGCTACACTCATTTTTTGAATATGATGTCTCTTGGCAACCCAACATTCCGTACCATATAGTAAAGCGGGTCTAATAGTCGTCCTATAAAACTTTCCCTTCAACCGCAATGGCATTCTACGATCGCACAGCACTCCAGTAGCACTTTTCCATTTCATCCACCCAACCTTTATCCTATGATTTACATCTCCATCAATTTCTCTATACTTTTGAATGATGGATCCCAAATATTTGAAATAATCATTCATCGGTATATCTTGCTCACCAAGCTTCACTACACTCCCATCACTACTTCGTTGCTTACTAAACCGACATTCCATATATTCAGTCTTACTCTTACTCAACTTAAAACCTCTAGCTTCCAATGTCTGTCTCCATAATTCTAACTTAGCATTAACCCCAGCTCTAGACTCATCAATCAAAACAATATCATCAGCAAACAACATACACCACGGTACATTTTCTTGAATTGATCTCGTAAGCTCATCCATCACTATCGCAAATAGGAAAGGGCTTAAAGCAGATCCTTGATGTAACCCAACCGTTATCGGAAAATTGGTTGTCACCCCTCCACAAGTGCGGACATTGGTTACTACTCCTTCATACATATCTTTAATTATACTAATGTACTTGAGAGAAACACCTTTCTTCATCATTGTCCACCAGAGAACGTCCCTAGGTACTCTATCGTATGCCTTCTCTAAATCAATAAAAACCATATGCAAATCTTTGTTCCTCTCTCTATATCTTTCAATAAGTTGTCTAAGAAGATGTATAGCTTTCATAGTTGATCTTCCAGGCATAAAACCAAATTGATTCTCCGATATCATGACAACCTTCCTCAACCTAGACTCAATCACCCTCTCCCAAAGTTTCATAGTATGACTCATGAGTTTTATACCACGATAGTTTGTGCAATCTTGTATATCACCCTTATTCTTATATAAAGGCACCAAAGTACTCTTCCTCCACTCATTAGGCATCTTATCTGTTCGTCAAATCAAGTTAAAAAGATTTGTCAACCATTCAAAACCTTTCTCTCCCAAGCATTTCCAAGCATTAATGTGCTTGGTACTACTCTAAATTGGCAATTCATCTAATCATTCCAATTATCTAATCTATTTCAGGAATCGGATTGATGGGCCCGAATGGGTTTGCTAGCTTTGTCGGATCCAAGTTTGAACGAGGGGGTGGATAATGAAACACCAATATAGTAGTCCCAGACCCGAAACCTTGGATTCCTCCCAATTTCCCTATTATGATTGAGTCATGGTTTGTGTAATCAGTTGCAGAACTAAATAGTGTGCATTGAATTGCACCGTGCCCAATTCAACTCCCAAAATAAGCTTAACTGAAAATATTGCTTGGAAAAGCAGTTTGCTTTCATAATGGTATCAACTTTGCAGAGGTATTGGGATGAATCCACTTATCCGGAAAACTTGGATTAGTTGGGGCATTACATCATGGATCACAATTCAATATCCCAACTTATCTCAATTTACTGGATAAGCGGTTCTCTTCAATCTAATCTCAAATAAATGAATTGTTTAGATGAGAGAGTGAATCCACTATCTACACCATAATCATGAATGCCCATAGCCAATAACCATGCATGGTGATCCATAACTCATGCATTGGACTTAACTGGTCAGATAGAACTGAGGCTGTTCAAGAATTTTGGTTGGTATCATTGGCTCATCTAAACATTGATCATTATATTTCTCAAAACCAATGGCCCACATCTAAAGATCATCCACCATCTTGTATGATCATAATTCAAATTGCTTTTCTTTTTTTCCTTTTTCTTATAGATATAAGTTTATTTTCAATTGACAAGAGAAGCCTATGGTCTGATATGCCCAATTTGTGGCAGTTAGCCTATTGGTCCCAACTCCATGACTTTAGGTAAGATTATGTAGATGACATAATTGGAAGCAACATTTATTCTGGCTGGGCCCATGCAAGGCGTGACTGCTGGGCTACTAAAGTTAACAGGTGTATTTGACAGATTTCTGTTCCATCCGAACTACCATTCCTTGCACTTTGGTGCATCTAACAGTGCAGAGGGGGGGTGGGGCGGGGCGGGCTCCGCTTGTCTGGCAGGAGCAGTTAGTGCACATCACCTTGTGTTGGGACGTTGCAAGTTCGAATTCCAATGGTATATGGTTGTATACAAAGGCGTAGCTAGGGGGAGGCAGGACTGGGCAAATAGTCCAGTCCTGCCTCCCGAAACAGTTAATTTTTTTTTAAAAGCCCAGTCCTAGCCCAGCCTTCATTCCATATGAAATAGATTTTTATCCATTTTTTAGCCCAGCCCTGACTGCAGCAAATAGTTTGATTTGTCCATATGAAATAGATTTTTATTAATAATTGTAGCCATTTTTTATTTTATCTCAAAAAAAAAATTTTTGGGGGCGTTGCCCCCGAACCCCCAACTATCACACAATTTTTTTTTCCTACACCCTCTGTTTGCCCCCCCCCCCTCGCATAAATCCTAGCTACGCCCCTGGTTGTATAACTGGTAGGGGTCTACCTAACCCCGGCTTTCTCTGTGGAAAAAAAAATGTGCAGCAGAGGAGGGAACATGCCAAGCTTCTAGTAATGTGAAAAGATCAGGTGCAACATGATTGCACAAATATTTGTGCATTAAGCACCTGATCGCCCTCCATGTTGTGATGGAGGGCGATCAGGTGCTTAATGCACCAATTTTGTGCCATGTGATTGCACCCGATCCTCTCTCTCTAGCAATACACTCAAGATCAGTTTACTAGAAGCTCGGATCATGCTTGTTCTTTTTATTTTATTTTTTCTTTTTCAATTTAGAGAGAAGCTGCTGATTTTTTGGAGAGTCTAAGGGTACAAATGTTATCGTGCCCTCGGCGTAGAACTCTATGGGTACAACCCTCAAACCCAACCTCCACCCGAAATATATATAAATAAATAAATAAATAAAAGCCGTGGATGTCTTCAACATCCAAATATGACCTCATGGATGTCTTCAACATTGGTCAAAATAGTAAGCATAGACGCTTGAATCAATTTCTTTTTACTTAAAAATGTGATTTTGTGAGGATTGAAAATTCAACACATTATAAGCCATTGATTTTTCAATCCTCAAAAAATCCGACTTACACGTCAGAAAAAAAATGATCCAAGGGTTGTTTTCTACTAAAGCAAGCCTGTACATTAAATTTAACAAATTAAAAATATATATTATCTAAAAAATGAAAGTTTTCACTAGGGGTTCCTTATCCAGGAGGGTCACAAATATTATCCCTTTATACCGTAGGGCAGTCAGTTAGATACACTTTACAGTCGTCATCATTCCCTGCCCTTAAGACCATTCACTTATTTGAATGCCCTTGACACAAATGAATTGATTCTCTCCTTTCTAATCTCATCAGACAGTTAAAGTTTGATGCAGGGCAATTAGGTGAAAACCAGTTTGCTTAAAAAAAAGTCTTAACAAATCCCTTATTTTTGCTTTCATTTGCTCATTGGTATGAACCTGCTTTTAAGGAATGTTGTTCAAAGGGTATTTCTTACTTTGAAAAACTTACTTACGTGCTCACTAGATATTTAATTTCCAATGGATTTTATTCAGACTAGGATCAAAATTCAGATCAATGTTTTCTGTGAATTTGCGTTATTTCAGAAATAAATTGAAACATTTTTGTTTTGGACATAACATCCTCTGGCCAGATATTTATAACCATATAATATTTGTGCTCGGAAGCAATTTGATTTTGTTGGGATATGGATGGGATCCAGATTAGCTATATTTAAAAGCCTGTTTTGGATTTAAATGAACCATGGTTTCACACATACCTGAACTATTTGAACCCTTTGTACTATGCACAAATCTATGTTGGTGTCAGTCATATGCTGTTTTTACTAGTAGCTTGCACCATTTACTTCCTTTTTTTCTACACAATAAATTCTTTTTTATCACTTTCAAGTTGCATTTTTTTGCAAAAACTATGAAAAAGCGAAGTGAGAGAGTTTGATCCCCTGCCATGAATCACGAGCTTTTTCTCATCAGACTTAACAGCATGGAGGAGCTCATCCATGTTGGGTAGTCCCTGGCGTGTGGCTGGTCGACTTCTCGTAGTCCATCAATGGCATCCGGGGATGGAGATTAAATTCAAAGATCCCGATCATATACCTTTATGGGTACGCCTTCTCTCTACTGAATTCTGAACATCAGACATCTTAGAAGGCATTGCGACCTACTTGCAGGGCAATCTCCTGAGGGTTAACAATCTCACTAAAGGGATGGAACATTGTGCATTTGCATCTCTGTTCAGTTGGATTTTCTCTGAAATCCAAAATTGATATTGTGATTCCCAATATTGGTTCTTTCTCCCAAGAAATCATTTATGAACAATGCAGAAAATATTGACCGTTTCTGGGCTCTGATTCCTAAAGATCCTGAGTCTTACCGAAGTCTGGATCATTTGGTCTATGATCTCGAGTCGCGGTCTTATCCCAGCACAATGTATACGCTCGACTTCATCTACAAACGGCTCTTGACGAATTTTTCAAGTAAATCTCAACTTTGTCCAATCAAACTAGTGGCAGAGACCGAAGTCTTTCTACTAAGTGCATCTATCACAACATTTTCTTTACTCAAATGGTAAGCGATAGAGAACTCATAATCTTTGAGGAATTTTAGCCACCTACACTACCTCAAAGTTCAGATCCTTCTGTTTTAATATATATTTGAGGCTCTTGTGATAAAAAAAAACCTCAAATTGCTCTTCATATAAATAATAACACCATATCTTCAACGTAAAGATAACAACTGCCAACTCCAAATCGTGTGTCGGATAGTTCTTCTCGTGCACTTTTAGCTGCCTAGAAGCATAAGCAATCACCTTTCTATGTTGCATCAAAATATAACTCGGTTTATTTTCTAAGGCATTGTTGTAAACTACAAAACCTCCTAATCTTGATGGCAGAATCAACACTCGAGCTGAGGTGAACCTCTCCTTCAACTCTCCTCACAATGAGGCGGTCATACGTACTTCACTCCCATTTGTAACAACTTTGTTATTAGGGTATCTATACGAGAGAAATCTTGGATAAATCTATGATAGTAGCCAGCCAATCCTAAGAAACTCTTGATCTCCATTATCATCTTCGGCTGCTCCCAAGACAATATTGCTTTTACTTTCACTAGATCTACCTCAACACCATTCTCTGAGATGACATGATCAATGAACATAACTTTGTCTAACCAAAATTAACACTTTGAGAACTTAGCATAGAAATTGTGCTCCCTAAGTGTTTGCAACATAATCCTTAAATGCTCTCTATACTCCTCTTCACTTTCTGAATAAATCAGGATGTCATTGATGAAAACTATCACAAACTGATCTAACCGTCACCTGTAACACCCCAACTATTGGACAGAAAATTTTTGGATAATTTTTTTTTTTAAATAGCGGAAGTGACCAGTCCAATAGTCGGGCAAATTACAGGGTAAAACAAAGAGTACCAAAGAACATTTTATTCATTAAATAAAGTATTAATGTTATTAATTATATCTCATAACTGAAACATAAATCTAACTAATCAGAGTCTAAGCATGAACACTAAAAGATGAGATCCCATGGCTACTTCCATTGCGACACCCGCGATCGCTCCACTCATTCGATACCTGAAAATTTTTAATGCAGAAAGGGCCAGACTCCCCTATCTGCGTAAGAAGCATTATATATATATATATATATATGTGTGTGTGTGTGTGTGTGTGTGTGTGTGTGTGTGTGTTGTGCTCAGTCCTTGCACAATATAATGATGCATTCAAGGCATACTTCATCACCCTATTCAATTTAATATTCGGTATCTATGAGTGTAGTGGGTGTAGCATGCTGGTATGTACATGGAACAAGATCTATTATTTGAGAATGGTGCTAAGTGGCAGATCGGGTGTCCAAGTCCACACGCTTGCACACTCGATCCATTCCATCACATAACCCTCACGAGTTACGTGATGGCATCCCGGGTCAACTCACCCCATAGACATTATTCTCTTTCTTTCTTTTTTCTTTTTCTTTTTTTGACCACACAGTCTCAATCCGCACTAGACGTGCATCGTAGGATGCTAGTTGCCAAAAAGGGTAGCAACCTCTCGTGCTAGGGTGATTCCAGCCGGTTGTATGTTCTCACATACAATCGAATGGTGCTGCAACATCTTGTGTTGTAGGGCACCGGACCCAAACACGTAGATAAATATACTCCTTACACCTAAAGGTGGTTTTCAAAACCTTTTGAAAAGGTGAAACCGTCCCCTCAAAATGCACGATTTCTACTATTCTTCTCACTTTTCATGTTGTCCCTCTTCCTAACTTGAACATTTGTTTTTATAACTACTTTTTTTTTCATTTTTGGTACCCCTCCCTCACTTTTGGTGGGATTCCCTTAAATTTTTTGAAAAGTGAAACTCCTCTCACATTTTTAGTGGAGAGATGGTTAAAAGATAGGGATTCTTTTAGCCTCTACGTTTTTACCTTTTCAAAAAGGTAAAAATGCAAGTAGTTTATGCAAAAAGCCTAGTGCATAGGGGGTTTCGAACTGTGGTCCACTCTCAAAGAGGCAATGAACTCCATCACTGTGCCAATTCATATTTCGTTGCAAATAATACAAAATTTATTATACTTAAACCTATCTGGGCCTATTTTCACTTTTTATGTAAAAAAAAATTGTTTCCCTTTATACTACACGTGTGTACATGGTGGGTTTTGAACCTACGACAAACCCCAGGAGGTAACAAGCCTCACCACTAAACCACATTCTCTTTTGTTGCTTGTTTTAGTGGAATTAATTTATATAAGCTTATGCTTGACGTTTTCCTTTTTGGCGGATTTTCTCATTTTCACGTGGGCTTTCCTGATTCTTTTTATCTTTGTATTAACTTCTATTTAATATATTTTGAATCTCGTATCGAAGTCTTGAATCTTTCGAATTTTTCAAAATTTCCTTGCAAATTAGGTCGAATCTTCGGATCTCTCTGTAGTCCGAATCTGATTCCAAATCTGTGCTTTCTTTTTTGGATTCGTGTGGACCAACCTAGATTTAGTAGAATTCCATTGAATTTGACAAAGTCATATTATTTCGCAAAAGTTCACATTTTTATTTCTCTGAAAATTCATTAAAATTCTTGGGTTTTACATCCTTTCCTCCTAAAAATAGAATTTCATCATCAAAATTCGTGATACATATCACTCAAATAACTGAGGGTACTTGTCCTTCATTGCTGCCTCTGGTTTCCACGTACATTCTTCGAAACCATGATGTCTCCATCTCACCTTGACTAACGGGATGATCTTGTTCCGCATTACCCGCTCCCGACGATCCACGATCTCGATCAATCTCTCTTCCACTCTCATGTCTTCTTGCACATTTATGTCCTCGAACTGAATCACATGCGAAGGATCCTGTATGTATTTCCTCAACATCGATACATAGAATACATTATGAATCTTGGCAAGCTGAGAGGGTAGCTCTACTCGGTATATTGCCTCACCGATCCGCTCTAATATTAGGAAAGGTCTGACGTATCAGGGACTTAGCTTTCCCTTTTTGCCAAACCTGAAGACGCTCTTGGTCGACGATACCTTGACAAACACTGCATCTCCTACTTCGAAACTGAGTTCTCTGCATCGCTGGTCTGCATAACTTTTTTGTCGACTCTGTGCAGCTCGAAGCTGATCTCGAATCCTCTGTATCTACTCCGTGTAATGCTGAAGTACTATTGGCGACTCGATCGCTCTTTCGCCAACTTCATCCCAGTGTATTGGTGATCTGCAAGGTCACCCATATAATGCTTCGAAAGGCACCATACCGATGCTTGTGTAGTAGCTCTTGTTGTAGGCGAATTCTCCTAGTACCATGTGGGCATTCCATTCTCCTTTCCGATCCAACATACATGCACGTAACATGTCTTCTAGTGTCTATATGGTTCATTTTGACTGACCGTCGGTCTAAGGGCCATAGGATGACTTCTAGTGTCTGTATTTTTGTTTATTGATATAATGTTAAATACGGTGCCCCATGTCCAATGGGCCATAGGATGGCTTATAGTGAGATGCACGACCTTAGAATGCTTGTTGAGCATGCTGGGTGGGTACTATGTTTGTTGTTAAAAAAAACTTATATATATTTTAAGATTTCAAATAGTTGCTTACATGACGTGGAATATGGTGGATCTTGAAAATGTGTAGATCTGAACCACACGACCTGCATACACGTCATCAAACCTGTTAGAAAAAAAAAGTTTCCAACATGTGAATAACCTGCTTACATGATGTGTTAGTTGGTGGATCTTGCAATTGTGTAGATCAGCTTACACCATCTGCATGTACATCATTGAATAGGTAAAAATAAATAAATAAATTCCACATTTTAAATAGTTGCAGCAAGTGAAACTCCACTATGAATGGAAACCTGTCATGGGATTCATGATAGTCACATTACAGTACATGTGAACCCGCTATAGACATACAACTACCATTGAATCTATATAACTATCATGTGGTAGCATATGCAAATTCTCGTAGTATCATATAGAAGCACTTATGAAGAGTCATATGCCATGAGGGCATACGAACAGTGGGGTACGAAAGCGTACACCCTAGCCTAGAGATGAAAGTAAAATTCAAAATATAGAAGGGTACATATATTCCAAAATGAATCATATAGGTCTCAAATGCCGAGTTCCAAATTAACACAAATAATGATTGTAAATTTATTGCATATGATTGAATATGCATAAATTCAACTAAATGCATATCAAGAATGCGTGATCTTGACCATGATATAGATAAAGGTGAAAAATATGATAATATTGAGTATCATTTCATGCGAAATAATAAATCCGAGAATATGTTCACAAAGTTAGTTCAATTTACTATTTTCAAGAGAATGCATTATTTCATTGAATGTTTGTTTTCTAGAACCCGTAACATAAGAACTATAAGGTTAGTTCCATTGCATTTACTTTAGAAATTTATCAAGCGAGATCGAGTCTCATGGACTCTGATCCATCAAACAAATGAGATTATTTATCTTCTGCATGTGAAGGGCATGACCATAGTTCTAGTTATAAAATGTTCATTAAATATAAAAATGGGTGATAGGATCAGAATCCTTAAAAGAGGGTCTTATGTACTCAACGGGGTGGTTGTTTCATTTGGAAACCCAGTAAAATGATACAAGAATGTTATTTGATTGTTTTGTCCATTTGGTTTTGGAATGGTTGTGTCAGTGTTTGATTTCGCAAATGCAATTTTTATTGCCTGCTCATAAACAAAATGTTGTGCTATTACTAAACTTTGCAAAAGAAGATATTATAATGCTATTTGTTTCACATGTGAAATTGATACGTGATTCACATATGAATGTCATGACCATGTTCAGGGTATAAACTGTCTATTGTTAAATGCATGTATTTGATATTTGCATAGTATGAAAATTTTGGGGTCATGAGTATACTAAAGCTCGAAACTAAGAATGTGGTTTCACAAAACCTTTGTAGTGTCACACAAGCACTTAAGAGATTTCTATGTGTGGTATGTTATGCATGTGTTATGATGCAATGACGTGATATATATACCTGTGTGTTTTATACATGACTGGGCATACAGTCGAAAAAGACCAATGGGGTACGATACATACACCCATACTTATAAAATTGAATATTTCATGCACAGGTGCTCAACTCATATATGAGCTTATAATTCTCAGAATTTTTGTTGGTGCCTAATGTGTACTATTGATGTCCTTTTTTTTTGTTTTATGAAATATTTTTTGAAAAGATTTTTATATAAAAGTACATGAAAACCAGACACCAAATATAAAAACCGGTTCTCACTAGTGGTAGAGATCGGGTCGAACTCAGGGAACAGGGAAATACTTTGTATTCAAAGAAGCAACTAAACTATGCTTTATTGCCAAAAAGGAAAAATACAAAGAAGAAATTACTTAACTATTATATCCAATGTTTACCCTACCCAGAGGGTTTAAAATGGTTTTATTATAAACCCAAAAATTAAATTCCTAAATCTAAAAGAAACTAAAATGTCTTTTGTGCTTGTGCCCTGTGTTGCGTGTTGAATGCGTGCCAAAGAATATTGCTAGCTTACTCCCGCTCCACGCCCTCCTGCACAATCTAAAAACACATGAGCAGTACAAGAGAAATACTAAAGATATACTATTTGAATTGTGAAACTATGAAAAATACACCAAATGAATGCTAATGCAAATAATTTGAATGCTAAACAACTAGTGATGCAGATAGATGAAACAAGGAGAGACAAGGCTGCAATGAAACTAATGTAGGTATAACGTGCTATATGATGTGATATGAACACAAAAGAAAATGCACGAAACATATTGGAACTGGAATGAATCAACAAATAAAAAAAAACTGAAATGATATTAAATGAAAATCAGATGAAGCTTAAATTGAACTATGCAGATTGAAATGCAACTGCTACTGCAAAACAAGAAATACCCTGACAAAATAGAATCTGCAAAACAGGTAAAAATTAAACTAGACACAACAACTCAATGAACATATTTTTCACAGCAAACAATAATTCTTTTCACTACAAATGTCAATCTGATTTCACTAATACCAAGCACATGCTGGTATTTCCAGTAGGTACGAACAGAGCATCAAATTTTAGTAGAATCTATTGGTAGGTATAAACAACGAATTTCGACAGATATAGACACTAAAATGTATGCTTTGGATTTAATAATGCAAAAAATGATCTGAAGACAAAGAATTCTGCAGCAGGGATGCTGAGCAGATCTGGATTCCTCCTTCACGATAGATCAAGTTGAGAACTTCATGCTTAACCAAATCTCTGATCTGGTGAATCCTGCAAGATGCTGAACTAACTCCTGAATGCAGGATGCAAGAATAAGCACAGATGTTATGATGCTTGATTCAAATGATGCACTTTACACTAAGATGCAATGCATCTACTGATAAACAAAAGGAAACATGCGATGGAGATTTTTGCAACAACTGTAGGAAATGCCGATTGAATTTGATACACATATGGTGAACCGATGGAGATGCTGCAAAATTTTGATTTCACCTGGATGCAAAAATCAAAACACACAACAGATAATGTGATGCTGGAAATAAAAAATGTGAACAACAATTGCGATGCAGATGGACAGCAATTGCGATAAGCAAATATACAAATGTTGGATCCGATAGAAATCTAAATGCATGTTGCAACACAACTCACGATATTGTTTTTTTGAATTAAAACACAATGTTATGCTGCCAGTGTAGGAGTGAATCCGATGCTGGATGCTCAGATGATCGATAGTGCTGATGTGATTTTGATGTAGAAACTACAATGCTAAATGGATTAAGAAAATATGCAGAACAATGCTAAAGGAATTAAGCAAATATGACATGATTTTGTAACAGGAACTACAATGCTGAAGGGAAGAAACGTTTAAACTAAAAACTGAAACACAAAGTAACATTTTTGAAACAAAAATATACGGAACAAAGAAAGAATGCATATATACTTAAAAAAAATGCAATGACGTAGAATTAATGCTACCTAAGCGCATAATGGATTGATCCTTTTTATTTTTGTTTTTCAATACAGAAATCAGATTAAGCTAAGCTATGAGAAACACAGGAAGAAAAGAGGAGCAAGAGAATATGTAATAGAATAAGAAAGGGGAAGAAGAGAGAGTCCTTGCCGTAGAGAGGGGTTGAGAGAAGAGGTGGCCTCCTCTTTTTGCCACCGCCGGATGAACATCCTCACCATGGAGAAAAGAAAAGAGAAGGTGAAGAAGAGAGAAGGGGAAGAAGAAGGAAAGAAGAAGAGAAGGAAGAAGTGAAAGGAGGCATTGGCTGAAAGACAAAAGACCTCCCTCTTCTCCTCTTCGTGAATGCTTTAAAGGAAGTGTTAGGGAAGTTTTTGATTTTTCCATAAGCCCCGTTAATTTCTAGAAATTCCCCAAAAAAAATCTCTAAAAAATAATATTTCCTAAAGCATTAATTCCTACAGTATTTTACCAAACTAAGCTATAGCTATTTTCTAAAACGTTTTTCCACTTTATTTTTCTAACCTAACCTACTAAGTTGATTGTAAACGATAAACTTTAAACTAAATCTCAAAACAAACTCATTTTTCAAGCATTTTCCGTATTTTATTTTTTTTGCACATTTTCTCGAAACTAGCATAAGTCTGGGTTTTTTAAAATGTTTTCTTATGAAATCATGCATAGTTTAATGTGAATTAAACCCTAAAAGGTATGCATGATCAACTATCTTGGTAATATACATACACTTGATCACCCTGAGTGTGTGTTTGGAATTTTGGAAATCCGTTGTGGTGTAATGACTTGCACAAAAGAAATAAACAAGATTTAATATATGAACATATAACCTAACTATGAGATTCTGGGTATACTTAAAAGATGGTATATGTTACCTGTTTCTCAGGATTTTGGGTATACCTAAAAATGGTATATGTTACTGGTTTTCCAGGGTTCTATGTCTACCTGAAAGACAGTGTATGTTACCGGACCCATGGTCTACCTTGAAGAGGATAAGTGGTATAAGCTCCGTGGAACAATTGTATTTTTGTGAGAGCTAGGCGTCTCACCTAGTCTCTAGTCCTCGAAGTTAAAGGACCAAGACTACCAGTACGTCCTAGGTGGTAGATCCAAGTCTTCTACAAAAGTTACAGGGTGCATCCTAATTCTAGTTCTAGCCACTGAGGAGTACTCTTTTGGTCATGAACCATCCCTTTTGAATATCCGTATGGCTAGTCATACGGGGTATTAATTTGAAAAGCATAATGGACCCCCGTGTGGTCTCGGTTCGCTACGATGTCGAATGCCTGTGCGTACTCATAAGGTAATTATCAAGAGAATCATAAAGTCAGAACACATTTGAGAGTCTTCAAGCATACATACAATGCTTGATGTTGCATTTGTTATAGTATGACTGTGATTCATTCATGTGACGCATAGCATAGTAATGCTTTCTTTTACATCCAAAATTGTTATAACATAAATGTGATTCATTCATATGATGTGTCACTCATTGATATTTTTCCTTTATGTATTAAACCATGAAAGGTTTATATTGGATGAATTGTACATTCTGAACTTGTTTGAATGTTTGACATTTCTTATATAAATGTGTTGCACATATACTTATACACATGACACTGAGCACATTCATATTGATATTATGCTCCTTACTCAGACGGGGTGTAGTCTGACCCCATCTGAATAATTATTTTTCAGGAAACATATAAAGATATCAGGGCAATTGCGGTCGTCGCTGTAGACAGTGCCATGAGACCATATCTTCTATGGATGTCCTGAGGAACTCTGACTTTAAATTCATTAATTATATTATTTATGACTTGTAATATTTTAAGGCAAGGCATTAATGTGCCTAATGAGATTGAGTTTGTATTATCACCTGTAACGTGCCCAAATTATTTGATCGAGGGATTAATAAAATGTTTTTGTTGTGGATTTAGAAAAAAAAATTATTCTAAAATTTTTGAGTTAAATATTTAGGGCGTTACATAACCGAAAGCCTCAATTCATCAAGTCCATGAAAGTTGTTGGGGCATTTGTGAGTCCAAAAGACATCACTAAGAACTCATAATGGCCGTATCTAAACTGAAAAGCAATATTCAGAATGTCTTATGTCTTAATCTGTAACATGTGATATCTTGATCGAAGGTCAATCTTTGAAAAAAGTTTTATTGTGCGCAACTGTTCAAACATGTTATCAAATCTAGACAAAAGATACTTGTTCTTCATTATTACCTGATTTAACAGTTGATAGTTGATACAAAGCCTCATGAATCTATCCTTCTTGACAAACAAGACTAGTGCACCCTAATGTGATATACGGTCTGATAAACCCCTTATCAAAAAGCTTTTGTAACTGCTTTTTCAGCTCTACGAACTCGGTAGGTACTATACGATACGGTGCTTTCGACATCGGTGTCATTTCAGGCATCAACTTAATAAAAACTCGATCTCATGGTGAGGTGGTAATCCCAATAAGTCTTTTGAAAATATGTCAAAAAACTCGCAGACTATATCCAACTACTCCAATGATAACTCCTTGCTATCAAATACAAATAAACTAGCCAAAAATATAGTACACCTCTACTTGCATTACTTCAAAATCTTTAATGCAGATACAATCTTTACCTCACCAACAAGCCTAGGCGTCTAAAAAACCAATGTTGATAGATCGGGGCGCTCTAAGCTCACCTTTTTACCTCGGCACTGAAGAGTCACATTATGATGTGAGAGTCAATCCATGCCCAAAATGACATCATAGAATGCCATCTCGAGTAAAATGAGATCGAGAGACAACTCGTGTCCCTTAATGACCACTTTAACTGTGAAAAGATACTTAGCACACTAAGTCAACACACCCAAAAGAGACATAACTTCTAGCACAGTCTCTAAGCTAGACATTGTAATGTCAAGCAATCTTGTAAAAGAAGAAGAAATAAAAGAATGGGTTGCAATTGAATCGAATATATCATGTGCAAGGTGATCAACAACAACTATAATACCTTCAATCTGATCGCTCTGATCATTCTACCTAGCAGTTGTAGCCGCGTACACACATCTATTGGTCTTCCTCTACGCCTATTATTGTGGAGGTCTTTGCTGTCGTTGTTGTTGGTTGCCCTGAGCTCCTCGCTTGTTCAGGCAATACTATGCAATATGCCCTAGCTGCTTGCACTGATAATAGGTATAAGTAAAAAGAGAGCACACAATGAAAGGATGACTCTTTTTGCACCTCCGACATGCCTGTTGAGTCTTCGCTTATTGTGGCTGCTTCTACTGATGGCAGTTCTGGTGGTTTCCTTACTAGGTCTTTTGCTTCTTGGTTTGCGCCCTATGCCTTACCACTAGTGGGTGGATGCTTTTGAGCTCCACCATTGCCGCTGTCACTGTTGTTGTCACTCATATTTTTGGATTAACCTTTCTTGAATCGCACACATTCTTTGTTCAGGACTAAAGTTGCTTCAATCGTGTCGCTGAATGTAGTAAAATGACTAGTCATCACATGCACCCGTAACCCGTCCTTGAGTCTTCACACATACTTCGATGTCCTCACCTTGTCATCATAAAAAAGGTTAGGGCAGTAATGCTGGAGACTCTTGAACTTGGTGGTGTAATCCACCAGACTTATACTCTCCTAGGTCAACTCGAGGAACTTCCACTGCATCCTCTTCCAAGCGAACAAGGAAAAATAGTCCTCTAAGAATGCTTCTTGGAAAGTATTCTAGGATATGGACTCTACTCCAACGAACTTAATTTTCTGGACCATGTTCTACCACTTCTTGTCATCACCCTTCAGACAGTAGGTGCCAAAGTCAATCTGCCTATCCTTTGGCAAGGGTAGGACACGAAAGACATGCTCTATCTCCTTAACCCAATTCTTGGCATCTTTAAGGTTGACCTTCCTAGAAAAGTTGGAGGGTCCATCTTCAGAAACTTCTCATACGTCACCACACCCGGGTTAGGGGTCGCGATCGATGTAGGGGTCACAACTGGTGCGGGCTGAGCAGTCTAGGCCTGAATATGGTTAGCGACTGTCTCGGTCAGGATGTTGAGGGAATTCATCAGTATGTCCTTATGTTCCTTCCAATTCTCAGGAGCATTTGCTCGGGCACAGGTATACATCTAAAAATTAATCCAAAACAAAAATTTGTTATTAGACTATGCCCATAGATCAAACCTCCCCCCTTAGGCTTGATCCCAATATAAAAAAAAATAGTTATATCAACCATAAAAATTTAATCACTATGCATTAATTAATTGTAATAGTTCATATTGCATACTAACAATTTTCATAATTGCAAGAAAAATAATGAAACAAAATTCATAAAATACTTTATACCAATGATGCGTAGACTACTTCTGAAGTGTGAGTTTATAATTTATGATATTGATTCTAACCTGCTCTGTTACCAACTCTGTAACAACCCCAAACTGACCCTCAAAAATATAAATTTTTTAAATAAATAAATAATTTTATAATATTAAAAAAAGATATCCAGGGACCCGAGGCATATTACAAATTTCATATTCACAATCCAACATACATCCCACACATAGAATTATTCAAACCATAAATTAAAATTGAATTGAATTGTATTTAATTTAATTGAATAGTCCCCATTTAGGGTTTAACAAGTTCCCTAAAAACTATAACTATAAAAACAATCAGAATCCAGTCTACCAAATCATAACTCTCGTTTCCTCCAACAAGCGGGTCCCGCCATCACTGAGCCTCAGTACTTGAAAAGGGTTTTTAAAAATGAAGTAAGAACCAAAGTTCTCGTATAAGACCCTCTCAAAATTCAACACTAAAAAAGATAACACAAATCAAATCAAACATAAGTTTAAGAGAGCTCTAGCAAACAATTTATATTCAAAACATGCTTATAAAATAAACTAGTTTAATTTAAGGCAACCAAAAATCACATGCCACATAAACATTTAGGGAAGCATGAACCAATGCAACTTGCATGAATGATTTTTTTATTTAGTTATCAAGTATTGCTTTTGAATGTATGTCCCTACTTATTGCAACATAATTAAGTTTCATTTTGCATAAAACCCGTAGATACTATAAACATGCAAAATTTTGAGATCTAAGGCAGTCCCCAGTGATATCTTATTACACAATTTATATTTTATTAACTGGGTCCCACACATTGATATCTTAAAATTCTGATTTGGAAATTGATTTAAAGTTTGAATTCATTTAAGTAGATCAAATCTTATTTTTTCATGAAAATGTTAAATCTGATTTATGTTGGTTAAATCTGATTTTAATTGAAGAACAAAGTTGATTCTGGTCGGTTATAAAAATATTGGTTTTCGGTCAGGTTAGTAATTGGATTTTTGGCTTCCCCTATAAATCTGATTTTTGTTATAATGTACATGCAATTTTAGCCAAGAATATCCATTGATGCTACGCATAGGTTAATGTAATGTGAATACGAGTTGGTATTCCTTTATTTATGTGTAATGGTTGTTCACTAATTTTTTGCAATGTTATTTAAATATGTTAAAATGTATAGTTGTTATCAATGAGCCACTAGTGGGCCTTTGGAAGCTGGATGCTTTTGTTGTTCTTAAAATGACAAGTTTTGAATGCATTGCAATTCTATTTCATTATGCTTCTAGTTAATTGTAACATATATATTACACTATTGAAATTGATAGGACAAATGCCCAAATTAGTTAATGCATGTTGATTTGCATAATTGTTCTTGTATGAAGAACCCTTAATTAATTAAGAATAGTATGAGAGACCAAATAGTATAATAATCGTTCTTCCTTGGTGGCCCTCTGAAAATGTGGGTGCCTTGGATGGTGGTTATGCAAGACCGTGAGAATACTAAACGTCGTGTGTATTATTTTCTCCAAGAACCTAATGAGTGGTTCATATTCTCAACCACGATTGTAGGAAACTTTCACAACTTTGCCTATGGGTGGTATAGTTTGACTCAACTATAATCATTAGTATATCAAGAAAAGTGACATAAATGGGTGATGATGCCTTTGTCATCCCTACATTAGATGATTAATCTTAATGTTCTGATTTAAAGTGATGATTCCCGACGTCGATCGAGAAACTTGTATGGGACTCGGTTAATAAAATATATTGTTAAATGCGATGAGGTGAAGCGAGGCGTTGAGCATGTTATGAAGCGAGGTGTAAGCCTCGAGGCATTGGAGCGTAAGCTTCATGATCAAAATAATAAAATAAGCTTCAAGACCACTATCCTCTCACACATACCACCAAACACTTGGTGTGCGTATTCCAAAGTTCCACCTTTCATGTATATATCTATGAGAGAATTACTCAAGAAAACACTTAGCTTAATGTTGTTCTTCTCGATGTACCTGTGCACCCATTTCCCGACCTCCAGTGCACCCAATTTAGCACAAGTTGAAAGAACACCAACCAACGTGACTTCATTCGGCTTCAAGCCCTTGGCTTGCATCTGCCGGAAAAGCCCGAGCGCATCCGTCGACATCCCATTCTGCGCTAGGCCGGTGATCATGGTGTTCCAGGTAACCAAAGACCTCTCTGCAGGCATCGACTCGAATAAAGCCCGAGCAAACCCCACATCCTCCCTCTTCAGGAACCCAACAATCATGGCGTTCCAAGCAACAACATCTCGTTAAGGCATTTCTTTGAACAATTGACACGCATCACCAACCCCGCCAGATTTGCAGTATATACCGATCATGGAGCTCACAATGAAGGGGTCACGAACCAGCCCGCAACTCAAAATCCATCCGTGGAGGTCTCTACCAAGCGGGAGATTCGCAAGCACCGCTCAGGCCTTGACGATGAAGAGGAAGGTGAGGTGGTCAGGCACGACTTGAGACCTCTGCATCAGGGCGTAGTAACGCAGGCCAGGATCATCGCCACATAGAGTGGAACAACCGCTATCATCACATTGTAGAAGTCTGCTGCTATGATCATCATGGGTCCGATGGTTTTTCGGCAACAAATTTTGGTGGGAAAGCGACGGTTTGTAGGGACTACACAAATGAAGAAACGATGCCATGATGCATACGCTTTAGAAGCGAAGCGCGTTTCGACTTGAGGCGTGCGGTTGACATGAGTGGAGCATGTGTTTCAAGCCTGAAATGCCTCACGGCAATGCCTCAGTACCTTGAGCGTGCGGTTCGCCTCTGAGGTGTACGCTTCAGGTATTGAGGCGTACACCTCTCACAACACTGCTAGGGATTGCCTTGGACCTCAGGATTTGACACGTTTCTCGTATCCATAAGTTTTATCCAAAAATAAAACTTAAATATGTTGTATTAAGTAGGGACATGCATTGCAATGCTTGATAACTAAATAAAAAAAGTCATTCATACAAGTTGCATTGGTTCATGCTTCCCTAAATGTTTATGTGGCATGTGATTTTTAGTTGCCTTAAATTAAATTGGTTTATTTTATAAGCATATTTTAAATATTAATTATTTGTTAGAGTCCTCTTAAACTTATATTTGATTTGATTTATCCTATATTTCTTATTGTTAGATTTTGAGAGGGTCTTGTACAAAAACTTTGGTTCTTACTTTGCTTTTAAAAACCTTTTTCAGGTAATGAGGCTCACTGATGGCATGACCGACTTGCTGGAGGAAGCAAGGGTTATAATTTGGTAGATCGGATTTTGATTGTTTTAGTAGTTATGGTTTTTGGGGAGCTTGTTAAACGCTAAATGAAAACTATTCAATTAAATTCAATTCAATTTTAATTTGTGGTTTAAATAATTCTATGTGTGAAATATACGTTGGGTTGTGAATACTAAATCTGTAATGTACCCTCAGGTCTCTAAGATATCTTTTCTTAATACTATAAAATCATATATTTATTAAAAAAAAGTTCTGCATTTTTCAAAAGTCAGTCTGGGTCGTTACATTCAAAATATTGCGAGATGGTGTGGTTGGTCACAAACTTCTCTTCCCATTACGTATTTGAGACTCCCCCTCTTTAAAGGGAAACAAAAAAAAAAAATTATGTGAGCATTTGGTGGAAAAATTTAGGAGGAAGATTGAGTCTTGGAGTGGTAAAACCTTGTCCTTGGCTGGGAGAGTTACCCTATTAAATCGGTTTTAGCAGCTTTTCTGATTTAATGGATGTCAGTTTTATGCTCCCAGTCTCAATACTTTACAAGTTGGCACGTATAATCAACCAGTTTCTTTGGCATGATGTTGGTGATTCTCGACACATACATTTGTTAGCATGGGATCAGGTGTGTCGACCCCAGTCAGAAGGTGGATGGGGTATTGAGCTTCTCAAGGAGCATAATGCAGCATGCTTGGCCAAATTGGGATGGACAGTCATTAATTCAGTTTTAAATCCCCGGGTTCAGATCATTCATAAGAAATATTTGGTAAACAATTCAATTTGCTGGTTCTCATGGCGTAGTCTTATTGCTGATCTTCAATTGATTAAAAAGAGCCTTCAATGGATAGTCGATAATGGACAATATTTCCAGTTTTGGCTTGATCCCTGGTTCTCGAACACCTCCTTTGTGGAGCAGCTTCAATGGCCGATATCCCGCTCTCTACTCAGGTTTTTGCAACTGATAAGTGTGGCTGACATCTATTGGCCCTCATCTATGCATTCGGATCTTCCCCTGCATATTCGTTACGCCTTTGAATCTGCAGGGTATGGTGATTTTTCATCTTCGTTAGGTGAGAAAGTTGAAGATATAATCTTTGTGAATGACTCTACCCTTCTCACATTGAGTAGCGGCTGGCACGTCAGTCAGATCTCTCATCCTAAGTGGGACATGGCCAAATTGGTTTGGTGTTCCAATCACGACTCACGTGCAGCCTTCACTACTTATCTTGCACTGCAGGGTCGTCTGCTCACTCAACAGCGCCTCCAACAACTTGGTTTCTCTTTTGCCAATATATGCTATTTATGGTAGGTCAAGAATCTTCTCAGCACCTGTTTCTCCAATGTTCAGTTTCAAAACAGGTTTGGTAAGAAATTGACGCCCAAACGAGTCATGCAGGCGTGGATTATTTCATTTCACATTGCTATCAGGCAGATCTGGTTGATTCAGATTCAACTCATCTTTGACGAGAAGCATTATTCAAGTCAACATATTTTTAAGTGGTGCTTCCACGTTGTTCGTCAACAGATAGGTCGTTTGTGTTCGAATCTTCATCACCGTGTTCTTCTGAAGTAGAATAATGCTGGCCAATGGGAATCTCCACCACCCACTTGGCTGAAACTTCATATTTACAGCATATTCTGAGGTCGATGGGAAATTGGCAATGTTATTCGCAATGACCAGGGCTGCTTCCTCTTTGCTGGATGGATAGTTCTCTTTTCAGATCATGGGTTCCACAGCTGGAATCACAATACAAGAAAAACCTAAATTAGCGACGGAAATTTGAGACAGATTATTTTCGTCGCAAATTTGCGACGGATTAGTTAGAGAAAATTAGTCGTCCCTAAAATAAAAAATTAGCGACAGAAAAATTCCGTTGCTAAGCCGTCGCAACTTTGCAGTGGATGACCGACATAATTTTTCTGTCGCTAATTAGCGACGGAGTTTAAGATGGTTTTTTTTTTGTCGCTAATTCCATCGCTAATTAGCGATGGCTTTTGAGACAAAATTTTTCCATCGCTACTTTTCGATTTTAGGGACACGCAAAATTCTCTCTCCCTCTTTTTGCTCTCTCTCCCTCTTGTTTTCCACCTTGGTCGAACACCGTTGTTTTCCCCCAAATCGGCTTCTCCGTCCGCAGCTCGTGCTATCGCCGTAACCACCACCGCCTCTTTCCCTTCCCCATCTGCAGTCTTGCCGGAGCCGGGCCGTCGCCGACCTCTGTTGGATCTAGCACCATCGCCCAACTCTGCATTTCCACCATAGATCCAGTGTCTTCCTCAACCCCTCTGCATCTGGATGGACGCTACCTCTTGTCCTGTCGTCGTCATCGATAATGGGACCGGGCGAGCACCCCTTTTCCTCTTCTTTTTTTTTTCGAGTTTTGTTTTCCTCTTCTGATTGATAATCGTAGTGTTTGGGAGTAATTACATTATGGATTTGGGGGTTTCTTCTTACGTGCCAGAGGCCGTAGGTGTCGTCATAGATGGCAGATTGGATGCAGGTGTTGAAGGTTGGGTTGAGGGCAAAGTGAGTGGCGTAGGACTCGAGGTAGGCAACGAACTGGTGCTTGGAGGGGTACTCGGGGTAGTGAGGAGGGAAGAAGAGGCAGAGGGAGCTGGCAGAAGCGCTTGGGGAGGTGGAGCTTGAGGCGGTCGTAGGTGCGGCACTGCCACAACGAGGCGAAGCAGTCAGTTTTCTCCAGCATCACAAAGGGCACCCCATGGTGCTTCAGGCATGCACGCCTCCGTCGCTAGCCCCGCCCCTATGATCACCGACCCATTCACCCATACCGACCGTCGCGCGAACAACGACTCGTCGTCCGGGATGCACACCATTTTCCTCTTTGCTCTTCTACTTGGTGGAGAGATTGAGTTAGTAGTGGTTTTGGGGCTCGGTTTTTACTCATTTTTTTCTGGTCGGGTCACTAGCGATCTGTAAGGCTGCTCCTTTTTGCCTGTGGCAGTTTTGTTTTATGAGAGTATTCTTATTTCAAAAACATTTCCTGAGCGTTTGCTTTGGATTTTGTTGATTTTAGTTTTTTATCTCATCGTCGTGATCATCGACGTCTTCATCGTCATCACCATCATTTTTCAATCCATGTTTGAACTGTGTGGAGAAGTTCTGTGTTGATTGAAGACTGTTTTTGGTGCCACTTATCTTTGTAGAATTTTCCTTTAGGTTCTATGATCTCATTGTAGATTCGATTCTCTGTGAACTCTTTAGTTTGGTAGACATTAATTGACTTGGTATGGCACCAATAGAGACTTCTTAAGTGACCATTTGAGACCCTTCAGTGAACACCCCAAAATTTTCAATTTTTTTATAAATATTCCCTTTTCGCCCCTAACCCCCATTTTCAATCTAAATTCCAGTTATTTCTCAGATTCACTGGAATCCAAATTCATTTTATATATCTGACTCAATTTCGGATCCAGATCCAGTTCAAAATCCAAATCTGAGCCTCGTTATCTAATTTTTTAATTAAATTTACAAAAATACCCCAAAAAAATTCTGAAAGGCTCAGACAGTCCATTCGGTATCCATTTGGATCCACTGCTCTATATTAGTCGATTCGAGGTTCAAAACTCGAATATTTCCTTAAAATCCGAATCAAAACCCATTTTCTAAAGAAAATTCAAAAGATAAAACCCGAATTCTCAGAAAACCCCTCTTTTGTAAATATTTTTTAAAATTTTGCAAAATTAGTTTAAAACCTTGTAATTTTCAAAGTTTTATATCAAAAACACAAAAAAATGGAAAAACACAAAAAAATTCAAAATGAAAAAAGAAAACACAAAAAAATGATTAAGAAGCCCCTTTTATAAAAGTTGTTTTTAGTACAAACCCTTTCTAGATTTTTTTTTTATAAAGGCCCACCTTCCTGATTTTTCTTAAAAATTTTCGGACCATTTTTGAAAAATCCCCCAACGGCCTTATGTTATAAGAAGAGTCGTGGGGGGGGGGGTGTTAGAAGAGCATCCGTCTTCTGCTTCTCCACCCCAAGCAATCCTTCTTCTTCCCCTCTCTCTCTGGTCCTCCTCTACAGTTGCCTGAAGGAGATCAAAATCCTCTGCAAAAACCAGATAAGAACTCCTCTTCTGTTTCGATTCTCTGTAAATATTTTCTTACATTGTTAGTCTTCATTTTTTTTTCTTTCTTTTCCTTCCCCTTTTGTTTTTACCACCTCATTAATGCACTACAGAGGGGTTGGTTTGCCTATAGCAACATCAACCCTTCCCTTTGTGCAATATCAATGGAACGAGTGGTTCCCACATCTTGTTTCCGATTTTATGATTCCTCTTCTCAAAATTTATTCAGTTGGTATAAGCATAGATTTCCTTCAGATCCGATGCTCTTGGTATGATTCATAACATCACTTTTTCTTTATTATTTTACTTTGTATTCTCTTTTATCTTGCTTACATTCCGACTTCATTCTCTGTTATATGTGTTCTATAATTTTGCAATTTGAACCGACTAAATCCATTTTGGCGATATGCGTGCTCTGAGATTACATTTCTGTAAATGACAATCCAGAGTTGCCAATCCCTTTTTAGCAATTCTGTCTTCCCTGAGATCATGTTTCTGCAGATAATGATGGGAAGATGTCACTCGTATTGGCAATTTCATCTTCTGAGATTATACCTCTGCAACTTGTGATGCAGGAGCGATATTTCTGTGATTTACTGTTTACTCTCATCTCTGTTAAAATCTTCGCCTCATCTGGTGTTTTCCTTCCTGTACAACATTTGATTCTCCATTTTAGCATTAGGTTTCACATATTGTCATTTATTGCATTTCATCTTATTGCATACTTCCCCCATGTATTCACATCCTTCATATGCCCCAACATATCCATTATTCTCTTTTTTTTTTTGTTTTACCCTGTACATCGTGATTCCAACCTCATTTTAAATCCACCCTGTGTTCAAGGTCTAGCGAGCCTGGTTTGTTGTGTATTGGGTAAGGATGAATTTGCTAGTCGTAGGAACCAGTAGGGATCATTTTTCTTGAAGGTGCACCCACAGGGATCTCTATCAGTGTTTAGTCACGTCCATGGAAGAATAAAAAATCAACGCAAATCGTGACCAGATAAAACTGAGTTCAATGTTAGATCTGACTGATCTCATTTGTATCCGCTACGTCTCTTGCATTGATTCACATTCTCTGTGTTTATTATGTAAGCTTAAATATCGCATGATGTTGCATCCTGTTTTGATGCTTGCCATATATCTCTACAATCTTGTTGCATTTTTTTCATCTCATGATTTTGTTCCTGTCTGATCCTCATTGCAATTCCTTATGATTGGGTACCATTCACATGCAGCTGGTCATCTAACATTGTCTTGTGTGGTGTTTTCAATGAATTTGCTTTGACAGATTTGTAACTGAATTATTTTTGCTCATGTGTATAAGTGATTCCCATCTCAGCAAATCTTCATTCAAACCACACACACCCAGTACACAATATCCAGCTTCCCCTATTGCCATTACCTTCACCACAAGATCAGATCTGACCCTGCATCATATCCGATCCCTTATACATGTGTATCTGAAAAAAAAAAATTGGGCACCCTTCATTGATGATCCAATATCACATATGCATATGCATGGTGGACCCTCACCTGATATGAGAAACTTGGATCAATAAAAAGCTTTAGCCTGATACTAGTGGATATGTGCAAGAGTGGGGAATGAACGACAAAGGAATTTCCTACAACTATGGTCCTGAACAGGTAGCTGATAACATGATGCCATTTCCACCTTCTGCAAATTGACAATACCACTGTCTCCCCACATTGTTACTTGTTGCCATTTCCACAAACAAACACTATCACTCACTACATTTCCCCTGGAGAGTTAAAGGCGCTGGTTGATTGGTACCCAGTTTAATGACACAAATTTGGGTAAGCTGGAAGTTATAGACAAAATGAGCATACTGTTAATAAGATATCTGTTCTGAGTGAGGAAAGTGATGAGGTTGTCGAAAATTTTGCGAATCATTCAAAAGAGTATTTGAAAGTTGTGTTGCTGTTGATACTGGGAACAATTATTGAGGCCATATTTGCAGGCCCTCTTGTGGATGTTGTTGATGATTTTTCCTCAGCAACAAGTATACCTTCTTTCTTCATTTTCTTTATTATAGTGCCCTTGGCCACAAACTCCAGCGAGGCTGTCTCAGCTCTAATTTTTGCTAGCCGGAAGAAGCAAAGAACTGCTTCTTTGACATTTTCTAAAGTCCAAGAGCTGTTGCCTTGATTGCTGGTGGCCTTGTAACAGAGATGAGGGATCTTCCTCCCAAAGGGAAGGAGATAATGCAACAGTGGCATTTTCAAAAGGTAAGAAGGCAAAACTCTTGATTGATGTTATACTAAATGCATCTGAAAAAAAAAATGTGACAGATTCTCCAGTCGATGCTTTAGATTATGCTAATTTTTTAACTGTGGGTGGATTGTTGCATTATCAGCCCTCTAAATCATTCATTTTTTTTATGCACACCATTATCATACCTTGCTTCATTTGATATCTTTTTGTGTCATTTATGAAATTATGGATTCACCATCATGCACCCTTTGTATGACTTCATTATATAGAGTTAAGGCATGTGGAGTGCTGAACCTTAACATTCAGCACCAGACTAGTTGTGGATAGGCATCTGCAAATGTCAATTATGGAGGAAGCACTGTTTACGATAGGGAATATCAAGAAAGACTATTAGGATCTTGGGGTATAGTTGATGTTAATGACTGCAGAGTAGATGATGAACGTCTTTCATATTTGGGGAGGGGTCTGCTGGTGGCTATAGGACATTGGCTGCTCTTGTTTTCAAACAGGCATTCATTTATATGGTGTTGCTGACCTGTCACTAACCCCTTCACATCCAGCCTACCTTGTATCCTAACATGGCATTCATGTTTCTGCACCTCATTGCACCTCTATGGTGTGTTTCCCACAAATACTGTTGTGCTTATAGTACCATCCCACTCACATAGTTTTTATAATAGCATTGTTTATATTTTCTGTATACCCCATGTAACATCTCCCAGCTCACCCATTTATAGTAGCCCCACTTCATTCACATCACCTTCCTCTTTTGCTGCCACCCGCTACCCCACTTTACCTTCAGCCAATGTCTTCTTCACAACATCTTCCGACAACTGCATTTATTGTCTACCCTTCACTATACTACAGCCACCACTGTACCTATAGCCTCTTACACAACACCTATCACTTTACATCCTTGCTACACATTCATACACTTTGCACCTCATCCTCATATTCCACCTACACAACATTTCCATATCATCTCACTGGTACCTATACCATAATTCTCATCCACTTACCATACAACCTCCTAAACAACCACAACATTCATTTTTCCTTCAGTATTATACCATCAACAACCACTATCTTCATATAGCACTTCACTCTCATATTTCAGCACTTACAGTCACACCTCCTTAACCTGCCATACACTTGTGTTCCCCTGTAAATTGTACTATTCACCCGAGCATGCATATCTCCCTTTATTCCTTGCATGGTAATATCAGTTGCCAATAGCTGCACTTTTACACTTGGTCATTCACACCCTTATATCCACTTCCTTCATTCATGTTATGCAGTCCTTGTAATACAACTCCATCAATTTTTTTTTATCTTCACTTCATGCCTTAATTTTGTATCTACTTCTTATAAACCTCTTCCATTCGCATCATGTCAATACATGTGAATTTTGCATTAGGCCCAAGCGTGACCCTTAGGCATATATACATTGTATTTTCCCAAGAATACATGCATCTCTTTGTTAAATATATATATCCCACTTAGGCTAGTCCATAGGCACCTCCTTATTAATATGAGCAGAGTCATATATTTTTCATTCGCTTATTTGTCACTTTCTTGCGTACTAACCCTGTTTTGCAGGAATACATGGAAAATATTGTTGTCTTTCTTAGTTCAAGGATTTTTCAATTTAAATAATGTAATAATTTAGATATCAATGAGAAACTTTGTTTTCCAGTCTTAGATTAGAATGTATGAGCATTGTAAATATCATAAATTGCTTGTTTCATACTATTTTCCCTTAATTTTTCAAAAATCCACAAATGGTGAACACGAATGACATGTGCACCATTCTAATAAGAGGTAATTAATCTTAAGCAAATGATTGACATTGATGGCCATAGTCAAAATGTGAACAACGCTTAAGATTTTTATCTTTTATAGAATAACATTGGATCCACACTCGATCTCTTTCAAAATCATCATATTTTTCTAAATATTTTCTTTCTTTATCAAAGTTTAACTTGAAATTAATTCAAAATATATATCAATGGCCATAGTCAGGATATACTGAGAGTTAATTTCACTTCAAACTCTATAAAGGCACTGAAATATATTTTATTCTTCATCTGAATTTAAATACAAATTATTTTATAATATATTTTATGACCATAGTCAGGAATGTATTATATCTTTAATCTTATTTCAATTCACTTAAAGAATGAAATGTGCTTTTCAAAGACCCATTTTCAAATCCTTTTAATTCATTCATCATTTAAGATAGAATTGCATCATTCTTTCAAATTATTTCAAGTTTTCTTAAAAAATCAAGTGATTTTGAGATAATTCCTCAAATATCTTCCTCATTTCTCGAATCAATCTTCAATTCTTATTCATAAATTCAAATTCATCTTTCTATTCTCAATTCTATTTTATTTCAAAATTCAAATTTCAATTTCAAAGTCCAATTCGACTTTGAAATTTCAAATTCATTTCTAGATTCAAAATTCAATTTCCAATTCAAATAAAATTTCAAAGTTCAATTCAACTTTGAAATTCCAAATTCATTTTAGAAATTCAATTTCAAATCCAATTCATTATTCAGATCAAATTTCAAAGTTCAAATTCAACTTTTAAATCCCATATTTATCTCTTGATTTCAAACAATCAAGTTTAAAATCAAGTGTATTCTCTATTCTTCACTTCAAATTTTCAAATCCCCTAGTTCTTTTGAAATCTTCAGAGTTTTAATCTTCAAATCACTTTTGAAATTAAGGATCAAAATTCTAAGATTAGTGCTAAATTTAAATCCATCTTCAAGTTCTATCTGGGTTCTCAGAATCCAGATCTACCTTCTAATTCCATATTAGATCTCAGATATCCAAATCCAATTTCCTTGGATTCAGATTTCCAAATCCAATTTCATCTTGGATCTCAGATATCCAAATCCAATTTTACCTTGGATTTAGATTTTCAAATCCAATTTCATCTTGGATTCCAGATTGCAAAAACCAATTCCATCTTGGATTCCAGATTTCTGATCCAATTCCATCTAGGATTCCAAATTTCAAAACCAATTCCATCTTGGATCCCAGATTTTCAAATCCAATTCCATCTTGGATTCAGATTTTCAAATCCAAGTTCTATCTAGGATTCCAAATTCCAAATCGAAATTCTATCTTAAATTCCAGATTTCAAAATCAATTCCATTTTCAAATTTTATCTGGATTTCTCAAAATCCAGTCTCATTTTCCAAATTTAATATGGATTTCAATTCCAAATCAAAAATTCCTATTTCAAGTTCTGAAATTCAAAATTCAAAACTAAAGATCCCTTTTCAAAACCGATTCTCGATCTAAATTTGAAGTTTATCTTGACTTTGAAATTTCATTATTACTTCAAAATTTTAAATTCAAATTCCAATTCTCCTTGTCTTTTTATTTCTTCAAATTCAAAATCCATTTTCTAAACTCTGATTATTCCAAGACTTAGAATTTTAAGTCTCTTCTTCCTGATCTATTTCAAATTCTGAGTTAGATTCAAAAGGCAACTTTTTCAAATCAATTTCAACCCTTTGAATCATTTCTTCACTCCATTATCAAATTTATTTCAGAATCACTTAGAAAATCCCAAAATTTCTAAACTATTTTCTCTAAAGTATACATCCTTGCATTCACATTTCACAAGCATGATTCTTTATGCATTTTAGACTTAGGATAAATTCTTAGACAATATTTAGGCAAATCAAAAGGCTTAAGTTTGATCCTTGGTTCGATTACCCCTGGTAAAGGCACCAGAAACGGTCGAACCTCGTAATGACGAGCGAATTTCGTCTCTCCATTTCCCGCAAATTTTCAAAATACGAAGGCAAGTAATTTCAAAATATTTTCAAAATTAAGGTCAAGTGAGACCTTTGCAAAATAGTTCCTCTCTCTTCTTTCTTTTCCTTTCTCTCTTCTTTTCTATCTTTTATTCTCCTTCAAAAAGCGAATAGAGGCTAGAAAGGAAAAGAGGAAAACCAGAGGAAAAATTTTGCAATGATCACACCTTCCTCTATGAATAGTACATAAATGTCCTCTGTCAATTGCCAACCCCATAGCATGTATGACTCGATACCCCAACTCACTCTGGCCCCATGTTCCACCCTTTTTATTCCTTAAGAAGCAAGTATCAAGGTGAAAGGACTCAGTCCCATGACACTCTGTACTCAAAACAGATGCAAATGTAGTTTCTGGAATGAAGCAAGACTACTTCCAAAATCCATTTCTTTTATTTTTCATCAGTGATATATTTTCCTGCTCTATATTTGTTGGAATCTAAATTAGTTTATTTTTAGTGTAAAAAAGGGACAAGTTATTTGTTTGACAGATGGAAGTTTGTGGTGGCGGTTTAGGTTCTGAGCTTGGTGTTTTAATCTTTGCTTTTCTTTGATGGTTGCATTTGTGTGTAGAACTGGAGGGAGGTAACAAAGGCTTTTTCTGTGGGGATCTTTGGTGTGACTTAATGGCAACAGAAGTACAAATGGAGAAGTGTATCCTTTTTGTTTGTGTTATATTTCTTTTTTGTGTAGTAATGTTTTGACTTTCTAGGATCTAATATTCTTGTGGTTTAGTTAGCCCTACCTACAATTTGATTTCTTTTGGTTCTTTCTTTTATAGATAAGTTTTTCGCATCGAGGGTATGTGAATATCATTTTACCATTCTCTTCTTTTCTCTTGTAGGAAATAGGGGTTGTTTGTGCATTTAGGTTTTGGTGAATATGCTACTAATACAGTTTGGATTGTTGCTTTTTCTGTTTCTTTCCATTTTCCTTCTTCCTTAATCTGTAATGAGGCTTCTGCTGTGTCAAGACACAATTTTCACCAATGATTCATTAGTTTTTGTGGATTCTATTGTTACTTGAATCTGTTGAAAGATCCAGTAATTTTGATTTGCTCATGTTTGAAGAGAGATTTTTTCACCAATGGTAGCATCAACATTTATGGTTTGCATTATGTTCCTTGCATGTGTTGAAAGATCCAACAACTTTGGTTGGCTTATGTTTCCGGTTGGGTTGTTCTCATTTTTCCGTTGGCATCTGTTAGCGGCTTGTTTGACTAAATTTTTTGTTAGTGTGGTGTTACCTGGATTCTATGATGGTCTAGCCCTCATGTTTGTGTATTTTCTCCTTCTAACTCAAAATGTTCTATTGTCATATGTGAAGAGGTTTGTAATCAGAGTGTCATGAGTTTCCTTGAGAATGGATCAAGTATGGCTTGTTACTTGGTTTTGACCAAGTCTTTTATGTCTCATCAAAATTCCCAATGTTATTTAGTCTTTGGTGGACCATGACATCAAGAATGGATTTAGGTGTTCATGTTGGCTATTTTTAGATGCCTGATTGGCTATTTTTAGATGCCGAATAACAGATTGAGTGGAGAGGTCCCATCTGTGATTGGCTTGATGCAAGCTCTTGCTGTTCTGTGAGCACCTCTATCAGAAACTTGTGAATTTTTACTTGCTTGATAAGTAAGCATGCAACTCATATAGTGGATAAGCTTCATAGTTTGCAATTAATGGCATGATAGATTCAGTCTTTAAATGTTTGCTATTTTGAGTGCAAGAAAGTACAACCTCAGATATCAAATGCAATCTTTCTTAGTGAAACTTGTTGTGTTAAAAGGTTTTTTTTTTGTGCCTTGACTATAAGATGGATGACGGCCTTGTAATAACTTGTTTTTTTTTGTTTCAGAGACTTGAGTTGTAATCTTTTGACTGGTCCTATTCCCCCAATATTGGGAAATTTGACTTACACAGAGAAACTATAAGTTGATGCTTCTAATCAGAGTCAAACTTGCCGTCCTATTTTAGATTTAGATTGATTGTTATTGTCTAGAGGGTAATCAAAGCTACATTCATTTTCTCTTCAAAATTTTGTAAATTTTTTTTGTAGCCAATAGATAGGTTTTAATAGCATATTGAAATGTGTCTGTATTCTCAAAAGTAGTGTCTGTCTTTTACATTTCTTTTTTGTCTTCTTCATTCACACTTACTGGGTGTACTTTTAAAATTCAAATACTTGCATGGTAACAAGTTGACAAGATCCATTCCCTCTGAATTGGGCAACATGACTAAGCTTCATTATCTGTGAAGAGCATTCCTTTATATTGTTTTCTTCATTTTTAGTGTGGGAATGTTACATGATGTGTTGTTTGTTCACTCGCAGGGAGTTACACGATAATCAACTATCTAGCCACATACCACCTGAACTTGGGAAGCTGACTGACTTGTATAACTTGTAAGATCTTTCGATACCGTTCTTGGGTTAGTTTATGTGTCATTCAGCCATGTTACTTTGATTGCCTTAGATTAGGTGCATTGCATATAATTTATTTCATTATATTTTATTTATCAATACTAATATTTCAGTTTTCTTGTAGGATGCTGGAGATGATCAACATAGAGGAGCTGATGGAGGCATGGATGGAGGGGCAGATCGAGACAATGAAGAGAATGATGCTCTGAATCTTGGTGAGAAGTAGCTTCATGTGTTGAATTTGTCTCACGTACTTGTTGTTTCAAACAAAATTCTTCGTATATGTTCACTTATAACTAATTAGAATTTGACGAGGATTATACTGAGTTATCAAATTTGTTTCACTTATAACTTGTGTTAAATTTGTTTCACCTACTTTGTATATTTTTTTATGTGTTCTTTGTCTTTTATATACAACTTATATAAATTGTATACAGAGAAACTTTTTCTCGATATTTATATTTCAAACAAATTTTTTTATTTTTTTTTAAATTTTACGACAAATATTATCCTTCGCTAATATTTGGTTTTGTGACGAAATGTAATCTATCACTAAAATAATGATGGATATGTATCTGTCGCAAAACCAAATCCGTGCTTATTTAGTGACAGATTCACGACGGATCATGGCCATCGCTAATCCATCGCAAATTAGCGATGAAAGTAGCGACATATCCATTCTGTCGCTAATTAGCGATGAAGAATATGCGACAAATGCTATCCATTGCTAATCCGTCACTAAACACATTTAGTGATGGATAGCATCCATCGCTAATCCACATTTTTCTTATAGTGTCATATTTTAGATTGTATTCATGATTGTTGTTTCATAGAGTTGGAAAAATCACGCAAAGATCAAGTACAGTTTATTAAGAGATGTCTAGAGGGGAGAGGCCCTAAACATCATCCACATTAGAACTTGATTCAGTGGCTATGGTCTTTCGATAGGTGCTTAGTCCGTCATGTTCCAAAAATGTTTAACGGGTTGGCCAAAAATTTGGCGACTTTAGCCATCACAGAGTTGAACTGTCAATGATGTAACATGAGCCCAGACTCGGCTCCACCTTTGTAAATTTGTAAATTCGTTCTTTTACTTATAATAATCTGGTAGGGGTTTGCCTAACCCTAGCTTTCTACTTTGAAAAAAATGGGCTATACTGAGGAGCATAGTTATCTCGATCCAAAGTGGATGTGAGAAGTGATGTATGAAGTGGAAGTAAAGGATCGAGTGTTAAAAAATATATGAAGTATGAAGCTTAAAGCATTTATGAAGTGTTTTGTAGAATTGTATGTAAAATATATCAACAATGCAGGGGCAAACTAACGGCGGCCGACCGGGTAGGGGCCCTGGTTCCAATAATTAAAAAATAAAAACTTACATGGGGCTCCCACCAACATAAAAAAATGCCCAGTTTCGAGTTTTTGCTCTTTACTGGGAATGTTATAAAAGTAAAGGATGGGGCTTGGATCCAAATCTGACCTTGAAGGAAAAGTACTTAGACCCAAGTAGCCATCTAGCTGATGTTGGTTCAGCCTGAGCATGTCACTTGTCAACCTAATTAAGTCTAGCTGGGATGGGTGTTAATGCAATTGGTAAAAACTTGGTCAAACTACCATGATGATGGACGTTTGAAAAATGGTAGTTGGGATGGATGTTTAGGACCTGTTTGGCAGGGATGGGCGTTTATGGAGTTTATGCATTTGAGGAAGTGACAGCTGTTAGATGCCAAATCCATCCTTTAGTGTAAATACAAATGAGAAAGGGCATCACCTCCCAACCCAAATGAATAAACACCCATCCTAGCACAACAATTCCAAACAAGACCACCATGGTCATTTGACCAAGATTTTGACTCGGGAACACCAAATACATAAAGGCCCACCCCAGTGCAAAGATTCCAAACAGGCCCTTATGGATTTGGGATGAAAAGTGGTGAAAAGAGCAAAGGAAGTTGGGTGGGTGGGGCAGGCAAATCGTTTTATGACATGTATCCATGTACAGAGGCTGAAGAAGATTGGAATTCCACCACGCTGGGAGGAGATCTCAACCATGGTGGCAGCAGGCGACAGGTGGGGAGGACCAGGGTGGGTGGGTTGGAAAATGTGAGGGGAGGAGAACCCGGTTAAGGTTTCGCTGGAAGATCTATATGTAGATGTAGCCAAACATATAAGTGGTTTTTGAAACAAAAGGTAGAAGAAGGTGGTCTAGCTATTGAATTCAATGGATTAGCAGTAGGATGCTATGAAGGATAATTGGTGGTAGGGTGGGCATGGGTGTTGATGAGTGGGTAGGTTTTGGCAGAGGCCAGACAATAGTCAGGTTGTTTAGGTCATAATTGAAACAACGATGACACACATACTTGCGTCCAGGGGTGGCTCAAGAGAAGTTGAGGCCCTTAAAAAAAATTCATTTTACATAAAAAATTCATTGTTTTTTTTTATATATCTTCTCATTACGTACACACAACTTAAAAATGCGATTTTCAGTACACTAAAAAGAATGAAATATCTAAGTGATATTGCATCTAAATCCTAAATCCTAAGCTAAAAAACATACTTCCAAGTGTCACAGTCAACCAATCAAACAAAATCGGTTGCTAATGAAACTCCATTTATCAAAAAATTGAGAT
Organism: Nuphar pumila; assembly: GCF_984573655.1. Classification (NCBI taxonomy): domain Eukaryota; kingdom Viridiplantae; phylum Streptophyta; class Magnoliopsida; order Nymphaeales; family Nymphaeaceae; genus Nuphar; species Nuphar pumila. The sequence goes on along the minus strand of NC_143263.1, from coordinate 77,187,200 downwards.
TGAAATCTGAACAATTATTTGAGCAGAAAAAAGACTCAATGAGGCATTAAAGCCAGAGGCAAACCTACTTAGTTGATGATGTGTCCCACAACTGAACTATTGAATTATTCAAGCCAAGTGCAATGTGCCAGCCATCAGGCGCCCAATTGATTCTTGTAATTGGGCCATTGTCCTCATCTATGGACATCAGTTAAGAAGTGGTCTCATCCGATGCATCTCACAGATAGACGAGTGCCCAAGACCAATAGCCAAAACGTTATTGCTGCTCCAATCAAGCAGATTCAAATAATAGTCATCAGGTGCATCCAGAATTCTTTCTGCAGACTAAGAAATCAAAGGAAACTATTACTACCCAATAAGAAGAACAATGCTAGAAGCACAAAACAAGCTGCAATTCCATCAACCAAGATTTCTCTCAGTGAAAAGTGTTGTTGAACCACAAGGACACACCTGAGGGATATATCTTTGAGGCTTGGTGGTTCCGGAGCCATGCAAAGTTGAGTTATCACGACACGATTCCTGAAGAACATTCTTCACAGGTTCAGGAGGTTTGCTTCTAAAAGCAAGGATTGTGGTTTGGTTCTTTAGGCACACCTCTGCAAGCCGTTTACTACATGCTTTTTGGGATGGGGACAGAAACACTGATGGTTTCTCTCTCTTTGAAATCCAAAATTTGGAGCCCACTAAAAAATAGGAGGCCCTAAGCAATGGCCTCAAATTTCATAGAGGTCAACCGACCCTCCTTGCACCGGAAGTTATGTTGGTTGCATCACAGACAGATTCAATCCTCGTTCCAGGCATAGGCAATAGTCTCCTGTCGAAGTACAGTTTTGATCATCCTATATGGTCTTGATAGGATCGACGCTAGACCTTTTGGTCAACACAAAATCTCTTTCACATAAACCATGACATGCCAACATTAGTTAGGGGCGTGGTTGTCAAACTAAAAGATTGGATTTGATCAGGATCCCAACAAAGATATGTAAAAAAGTATTGATCAAAATCTGAATAATCCATAAAGATTCTGACCTTGTAAGCCGAAGACCAATCATAAAAATTTTAAAATCCTACTTTAAGGTCCATGGGTAAAAGTAACGATACAGATTTGGATCCGAGGTCTAATATGCTCCATGTACACCTAATCAGCCCCCTTGTCTATATTTGCATGTAAAATGGGTTGGACTTGGTTTAGATCACTACCCAATTTGATTAATCGCATAACAAGATCCATGTCCTGACCTTCACATGCTAATGTCCTCACATATTTGCAGATGTCCTCAAACACTATTTTTTTTAGTAAAAGGAGGTTTGCACATATTTGCAACATTAAAAAATGTTTTGTAAGTGTCGTGCTATATTTGTGGAAGGATAAAAATATCATAAAATAGTCTAAAATCACAATTTTGGATATGGGAAGGATTTTCGTAAATTGAGAGGCATTTCTGATAATGTGCTATTTTACAAAGACATTATGGTCATTTTTTAAATATGTATTCCATCTCTTCATGTGGATAGGTGTCTGGTCTAATCTTATTGGATCGAATCCGATGAACATTTGCAAAGACAAAGTGAACGAAAAGATTTAAGAAAACTGCATGAGGGGGGGGGGGATTCACTGACCTAGTCAAGGCTCTCATTAACACTAATCCTTTGTACATAAATGAGTTTTTGCCTGAAATTACAAGAATTAAGGCTAGTCACTTTATTAATCTTGCAGATTAAAGAAACAAAGAGGAGGAAGATTGAAAAGCCAATCAAGGTTCCCATGAATCAGCATGTAGGAAGCCTCTGGCCTAGATGAAGCGCCCTTAAAAACCCCTCTCATTTGAAGCGAATCATTGTCGTGTGGCAAAGGTGCAATGCAGAGGAGAACAAGAAGAAGAGAGAAGTTGGTTTCTTTGTTTATTGCCATGGTTGATCTGATCAGAGGGGATGGAACCATGTTAGGGTCCATATGGTCCGAGTCTAATCTGTGTGCAGCAGGACCATGTTCGGGTATTGATGGCCGAAATTAAACCATCTGGGTATATAAAAGAGAAACCAGGGTGGGGGCCGGGGCGGGGGACAAGGTCTCCACCCCCGCCCTGTCTCAAAATCCTACTCTCCATCCCTGCCACCAACCCCGTACGGGTTTTGATTTCATCCTCCATCCCTCTTTCATGTCCTCCATCCCCAGTCCAAACGGGGCGAGGCGCGGCAAGGCCTCGTTTCCCCTCGGTCCATTGCCATCCTAAAATAAGGATTGGAGATGGGGCGGGGCAGGGCAAGGTGGGGATCCGGCCAGGCGGGGGAAAGCGTAAGTCCATCCTCACCTCCATTCCCACATGGGTTTTGATTTTAACCTCCATCACGACCTCCATCCCCGTTTCATGTCCTCCATTCCCGGTCCAAACGGGGAGAGGCGGGGTGGGTCCACGTTTCCACTGCCATCCTTATGTAAAATTCTAGCTTGAATCTTAATTGGATCTTGGGTAAGATTTAGGATCTTGATTATGAATCTCTCAACTTGCATTGGGTCTGTTTGCTTTTCAGAACCTGTGGATCCAGACTGATCGATTAGCTAAGCGGATCTGCAATAGTAGGTCCAGACCCTAATATTATCAAGTTGGTTCCACATATACTTGTGTAAGACCGGAGCCATTGACTCTAAAACAATGGATTCACCTATCTTGGATTCACCTAATCTCGGTTGTCACAAATAAATTGATCCTCCTCCCTGAACTGAAGACGATTTCCACACTTGACCTTTATTATCGGGAACAACAGATATTGGCTTGCAAAAGATATCATAAAAAAATCAATTTCCCAAAACGAAACAATTTCCTAAAAGCAAATGCTCACTGAAATTGTTTTATTCAAGAACACTGAAATTGCATAGTTTTTTGGTCCACCTTTTGTTGAAGTATTCCAATTTCTGCAATTACGAGAGTACCATGTAATTATTAGCAAATACTAACGGCTTTATATATTACAGGAGAAAATGTGAAGAAAAAAATATACGGTTGCTCCAATAAATTTGACTCCTAGTAAAAAAAAAGATGTAATGTGGCAATGTGATCTGAATGATATTTACATCAAGAATGCATTGAATGCACTATACCCATTTGCATGTACGGGCAGTTAATGCTCACTGATGCTTACTCTCTTTCTATATATACAATGTTGGTGTTCAGGTGTAGACATCCTCATCTTCAAACAAATCCTTTCTGAAAGACTCCCATCTACAAGTGACCATGGATGCTGGCAAGGACTCACAGTCCCACAATAAGAAGGCTGCAGGCACAGAGGGTGGTCCAAAGAAGGACCATGACACCATGAAAGCTCCTGGAACAGGTGGGGCTGCAGAAATTTCAAGGAAGGAATTTGAGGCCGACCCTCAGGCATATTTCAGCAATCTGCAAGAGGCTGAGAAGAACAAGAAATAGGGTCATCTGATTTTCCGGTCATGGGGTAGTTTCATTTTGGTATGGGATATTTTGCAGCCTCTAGATAGAATGACAATAATGGGTTGCATTGTTATTGTGATCAGGCCTTTGAGTTTGAAGTTTAAAATTTGAACTAAACTATGTGTTGTTTCTGCCTTATTCGAATCATTTTGTGTGTGTGTGTGTGTGCTTGCCTTGCTGAATACTTTGTCAAGTACTCGGCCCGGAAAATGGATCTAATCTCTCACAACAAGGTCTGTATTTTCTGCTTGGCCCCTCTTTATCAATTGGAATCCAGCATTTTTTGTCCATTAAAGTCTGGACTTAACATAATTTATTCACAATCCTTTACGCTCTCAACAGATCCAACTCTAGATCATAGTCATAAACATCATCTTGCGTAACTTGAAAATTAATCATTTTCACAATTTGAATACCCCAAAACGCCCAACGTACCATAATTAATCTTTTTTTTTGTTTGTTGAAAGCCAAGCTGGGGTTAGGCAGACCCTCCATGTGGCAGAGGGATAACCACATGGCATACCACCTCGGTGGTGGGAAGCCTCATTTTTTCACGCATGCTAAACATCCCACTTCTCAAAAAAGAAATAATAAATTAGAGCTGTTTTTTACATTCCTCCACGTGAACAGCTACTTATAAAATCAATGCTGTTTTAAGGCGGGGAAAAAGCTTCATCGATTGTATCCCAGGAACGTAGTTGCCCGAATACCTATTGTACTAAGAACTGTGGGGCAACTATGAAGGTTGAAAATTAGGAGCTGCCCAAGTTGTCCCAATTCGCTGGCACACATTTCAAAAGGTGACAACACAAGGTTCTCATTTTCTTCACAATTATAAATATGATATACATTTTCATGAAGGAAAGTCTAAACAAACAGAAAAATGAGACCATCGTTGAGAACCGAAAGACACGAAAGTGAAAGGAGGATGACATCGTGTGTCGTTTCCACATACTGAATGCACTCTTAGAACCATGTTCGACCTCTACTCGAAAGTCTCTGTGGCGAAGAAGTTGTGGCTTGTACTTAAAAGCAAATACAAGATTGAGGATGCAGAAAATCATAAGTTTTAGGTTAATAAATTTATGGATTTCAAATTCGTTGATGATAAGTCATTGCTACCACACATCTATGAGATGCAAATTTTAGCTAATCAAATCAAGTTTGAGGATATGCACCTTGATGAATCATTCTAGGTAGCAGTAATCATTAGTAGATTGCCTCTATCTTCAAAAAATTATAGAAATGAATTAAAACATAAGAATAAAGAATTTACTTTAGAACAACTTCTTCAACATCTTAGAATCGAGAAGGAAGCTCGATCTCGATATAAGAAAGATGTGATAAAAAAAGTTTGTGCTAAAGTGAACATGGTTGAACACAAACCAAGGTTCAAACTCGGACTTAAGAACAAGAATAAGAAATCCAAGACCATTGTTAAAAAGAGAAATTTTATCTCTTGTTATATTTGTAGTAAAACAAGTTAGTATACGAGATAATGTCTACATAGGAAGAAATTTCAAGATAATAAGGCTAGTAAATCCGATAACAACCAAGTAGTTATAGTAAGTGAGATATTTATGATAAATTCAAATAAAAATTTGTATGTGGATTATGGATCAATGATCCATTCATGCAATGCTAGAAGTATATATGTTTAAAATATACAAAGCCGTAGAGAAAGACTATAAGATCTACATGAGAGATTCATATGAAGCTAAGGTTCATGAAAAAATGAGTGTGGAGCTTCGCTTCACCTTTGAAAAGTGTTTCCCCCTCCAAAATGTGTATCACATACCTAAATAATCTTGTATCTGCCTACTTGCTTACAACTCATGGTTTCAAAGTTGTAATAAAATTTAGTAGTATTATACTGTCAAAGAACCACATGTTTGTAGGCAAAGGCTACTCCACCAATGAGTTGTTGAAGCTCATAAAATTGAGACAACCTCTGTTTATATACTAGACTCATATGATTTATGACATGCTAAATTAAGACATATTAATTATAAGTCTTTAAGAAGCATGGGTAACCTAGGACTTATTCTTAAATGTAAAATTAAGAATGTCAGAAAATGTGATGTTTGTATTCAAGCAAAATTTGTGAAAAGTCCTTTTCCAAGTGTTAAAGAAATTCAAAATTACTTGGCTTAATACATAATGTTCTATGTGATTTAAAAAATGCTCTAACTTTTTGGAGGAAACAACTACTTTATAACTTTTATTGATGATTATTTAAAATATGCTTATATCTATCTCATGAAAATAAAGGATGAATTTTTAAAAAATTTAAAATTTTAAAAGCAGAGGTAGTGAATACCTTTCAAATAAATTCATCAAATTTCATGAAATTCATATGATATATAGTCAAAATATTGGTGCATATACTCCTCAACATAATGATGTAGCTGAACATAAGAATAAGACTCTGAGAGATATGGTTAATTTGGTGCTCATAAGTTCAAAAATAAAATATAATCTATGAGGTGATGCTTTACTTAGTTCATGTCATATCTTAAATAGAGTTTTATATTCTGATTCAAAAACCACACCTTATGAACTTTGAAAAGGTAGAAAATTACATTTAAGTTATTTAAAAGTTTGGGATTGCATTGCTTATGTAAAACTTACTAAACTAAAATTAACCAAACTTGGTCCAAAAACCTGAATGTGTGTCTTCATTAGATATTCTCAAAATAGCAAAACCTATAGATTTATGGATATTGAAACAAAAGTGATTTTAGAAGTTATCTAAGCTAAATTTAGAGAAGATTTAACTTCAAAATCTCTTGAATCTCAAAAAAATATTGAAAATAAACAAAGAAAATTGAATTTATGAGCTTAAAAATCCAGAAATACAAAAAAGTAAAATATTAAGAAAAGCAAAAGATTTTGGTCCTGGTTTTCATCTTTATATGATAGATAGAAACTCAATTTCCTTTTTGAAAGTTATGAATAATCCAGACGCCACTTCTTGGAAAAAGGCTACAGAGAGTGAACTAAATTTTATTCTCGAAAATAAAGCTTAAATTTTTCTTGATTTTTACTATGGTTTTAAGCCTTTAGGATGCAAATAGATTTTCAAGAGAAAACTTTGATCTGATAGTTCTATTGAAAAATTCAAAGCTAAACTTGTAGCTAAAGGTTTTAAACAAAAACCTAGACTTGATTATTTTGACACATATGCTTTTGTGGGTAGGAATGTATGCATTAAAACAATGGTTGTTTTGACATTAATTTTCAAATTTAAAATTCATCAAATGGATGTTAAAACTACATTTTTGAATGATGTCTTAGAAGAAGAGATTTATATGAAACAACTTGTAGGTTATGTTGTACTGTCAAGAAAAAAAAATTGTAAACTACCAAGGTCCTTATATGGTTTGAAACAATCACTTAAAAATTGACATGAAAAAATTGATGATATGATCATATCATATGCATTTAAGATTCATAACTTTGATAAATGCATATATAGAAGAATAATCATGTTATAAGTACAAACCTTTATATGGATGATATATTAATTATAAGCAATAGTGTAGAATGCATAATTAATATCAAACACTTGCTTTCATCTAAATTTGACACAAAAGGTATGAACTTAACTGATGTTATACTTAGTATTAAGTTGATTAGACATGAAAATAGGGATGGCAGTGGACCGCGGCAGAGGCTGGGGACAAGGTCACCACCCCTGCCCTGTCTTAAAATTTTGCCCTCCATCCCCGCCTTCATGCCCACACAGGTTTTGATTTTAACCTTCATCCGCATTTCATATCCTCTATCCCCGATACAAACGAGGCAAGGCGGGTTATAGCCCCATTTCTTCCCAATCTGCTGCCGTCTTTAAAGGTATTTTAGTTATTTTACTAATGAAGAACAAGGATGAGGCGGGGTGGGGGCAAGATGGGGGAAAGCGTAAGTCCATCCCTGCCTCCATCCCCATTTCATGTCCTCCATCCCCGGTCCAAATGGGACAAGACGGGGTGAAGCCCCGTTTTCCCCCGGTCCACTACCATCCCTACATGAGAACATATATGCATTAACTTAATCTCACTATATTGAGAAAATTTTAAGAAAATATAATCATTATGATTATAATCATGTTGCTACTCTGTTTAATCTTAGTGTTAAGCTATCGATTAATACTAGAAGAAATATATCTCAGTTAGAGTATACATGTATTATTGACAATCTCATGTACGCTATGAATAAAACAAAATTAGATATAATATTTTGCATGAGTAAGTTGAGCCGATATACTAGTAATACATGACATCAATATTGGGATGCTATCTTTCGAGTTTTGTTGTACTTCAGAGGTACTCTAGATTATGTGATATTCTATAAGAATGAACTTGTTGTACTTGAAAGGTACAATGATGCAGACTGAAATTCTAATTTTAATGAGTCATTATTTATTAGTGACTGGATATTTAACCTTGGATATAGAGTTGTTGCTTGGGGATTCAAGAAGCAAACAACAATAACCCATTCTACAATGAAAGAAAGGTTGATAACACTAAATTAGCTAATATAGAAGCTTAATGACTAAAGAATGGAGATACCATTAAGAGATAAGACAATAGCCTCGATAGTTATGTATTGCGATAGTCAAGCAACTATATAAAAAACTAAAAGTAATATTTATGGTGAAAAATCTAGACATATTAGTCTAAAACATAATTATATGAATTTTTTACTCACGCAAAGAGTAATATCTATTGAGTATGTGAAATCTTGTCAAACATTAACAGAGCTGTTGACAAAAGGACTTTGTCAAAAAATTGTCTTCAAGACATCGAGAAGAGTGAGGCTAAAGTCTATAAAAATAATCATCATTAATGAAAACCCAACCACATGATAAGGGTCAAACCAAGTCTATTAGGGTCTTAGACTCACTTGAGTCATTTTCATAGTTTTGATAACACAAAGAATTGTTGAGATTTTGGCTCAAAACTATCTAGGTTTGCATACACATTATCCTATATTTACCTAAGTTAGTAAGAGTTCATTTATTCCTACTAGTTTAGTCCCATATTGAAGAGTGTGCAAACTTCATCTGACCTTATTTAGTGGGGTGTTGCCTTTATGGACAAGGCTCACTTGAGTCATATCAATTTGAACTATGAACCTTAAACTTTAGACTTTGAACCTTGAACCTTAGACCTTGAACTTTGGATCTTAAATCTTAGATTTATATTTCGATTCGGTCAGGTTTGGTTTGTTTTGGTCTTTGACCATTCTTTTTAGTACTTGAAATGATTTTAGTCTCTAAGTCCAAGACCGATCGTTGACTGACCCATTTATAAACCTTGACTCCGGCTTATTACTCGTTGGAACCCTTTTGACGTTGACCAAAATCTGTCCAACGTCTTTTGTATGGGGCATTTATGGTCAAACAATCCATTAAGTGCTCATTCCTATTGACCATTGACCACGACCCAAGTTTTGAATATTCTTGATCTCGATAGGGTCTTTTGGGACCAGGGTTATACCTTTTTTGTTCGTTGACCACAAGCCTCTCTTGTCTAGACTTTTGGGCCATTAAGGCTAGCCATTTAGCTAGCCTAGACCCTTTATTCCTGGTCGTTTAGGCCCTTTACATTACAAGAAATATGCGGATTACGGACGGATGCTATCAGTCACTAAATGTGTTTAGCGATGGATAGCGTCTGTCACATATTCTTGGTCGCTAATTAACGACAAAACTTATCTCTCACTGATCCGTCGGTAATTAGCGATGAACATGATCTATCCCGAGTCTGATGCTAAATAAGCACGGATTTGGTTTTGCGACAGATACATATCTGTCGCTATTTAAGCGACAGATTAGCGATGGATTATATTCTGTCGCAAAACCAAATATTAGCGACGGATAATATTTGTCGCTAATCCATCGCAAAATTTTAAAAAAAATTTAAAAAAAAGTGATTGAAATATAAATATTTGAAAAGTATGTACTAAATGAGAATGTCAAAAGTTTGTACAAAATATACTGTGTCACTAACCATGGATATCATGTGCAGCTATGCATGTGTAGGACCAGAGCCACCAATAACAGTGTTGACCATTTCTCTCACATAAAATTTTAAAATTAATCATCTATGGTCGACATTTTCTTCCTTTGAAAGCAACATTTCATTGAATTTGAGAAAAACATTCTTGAAGAGATTTTAATTTGAAAATATAAGAAACAACTATAGAAATTTAATGCAATAGTATCCAAAATGATCGGAACAAAAAACAAAAAACAAAATGAGAGAGAACAAAAACAAAACAATTTTTTTTACATTTACAGAAACACCCAACCACAATGAATGAAGAAATGTAGGAGAGAAATGCATCACCTAGTAGGCCTCTTGGTGAGGAAATCATTTGCTTGTGCCAATGAAGGCTTGAACAGATTAAGCCTCGCAGCTAGAGCGTCCTGAAACGGAACAGATTCGCCCATTGCTTTGCCTCAAAACAAACAAACAAAAAAAATTAAAAAAAAAACAACCAAACAAAAAAAATTCAAAAAAAACAACCAAAACACCTCAATCCCACAATCCTTCACCAAATGCACCTCCTCCTCCACTCAGTGACCGCTTCTTCGATGCCGCAGAAATCCACCAACTCGTTGATCCCCTCATCGACGCACACAGTGCTGTCAACGTCAAAACACACAACGTCCGCACCCCGCCAAATCTCCAACACCGCTACAGGGAAGGCAACACAACAATCTTTCTTGATCAGTAAAGAAAGAAAGAAAACAGGGAAAAAAATGATGCAAGCAATTAAGGAAACGAGGAAGGAAGAAGAGGGAAAACCTTTAGAAGGGAGCGTGTTATCAAAAAGCTTGGGAGGAGGGGTCTGATATGGCTGTACGGAGGCCGTTTTATATAAAAAATTATCAAAGAGAGGGAGGGAGAATTTCACGCCCTAGACGGGCCAGTTTAAATTGAAAAGTAGTGACTGATTAGCGATGAAAAAATTCCGTCTCAAAATTCGTCGTTAATTAACGACAAATTTTTAGACGAAAAATTATGGCTCTCATTCGTTGCGAAGTTGTGACGGTTTTTGGGACGAAATGTTTTCGTTGCTAATTAGCGATGGATTTTGAGACAAAAATTTTTCGTCACTAAATTAACAACTAATTTCAATTTTAGTGACGACTAGTTTTCTCTAGCTAATCCGTCACAAATTTGCGATGGAAAAAATTCGTTGCTAACTAGCATTTTTCTTATAGTGTTATGGGTCTTCATTACTAGTTGGTGGGCGGAGACCTCTCTCTCTCTCTCACTAAAGCTCTCTTTGTTTCCTTAGTGCTTTTTCTATTCTCACTCAAGTGAGTCCAAACTTTGATTTAGTTAAGGTTAAACCTAGGGTCCCTACCTAAGTTAAGCCTAGGGTCTAGCCTATAGTTGAGCATAGGTCAACCTTTCCTAGTCAAAAGGTTATTCAAGGTGAGTTCGTGTTGAGTTACATAGTCTCACCCAGTGCAGAGAGTGGACCGATCTTTGCGAGAAGGCGAAAGCTTGGTTGTATCCTTGGAGCAAAGTTGCACGAATGCCCATTACATCAAAGACTTAATCCTAAGTGGGGCAACTATCGCTTGAAAGACAATGCATGTAATGCATGCCTCCTAGCGCACCTTGTTCATGCCCAGTTGCTCTTAATAGCCTTTTTATCAAACTTTTGCTTTCATTAGTCTAGAACAAAAGAATTCAATAAAGGAAAAAGGGCAACAAAAATCGATGCACACATAAAATTATCAAAGAGAATATTACTTATATGCTAGGCATGTCCTGTTAAAATTTTGGAAAAATAACGATAACAATATGCTTAGGTTGCATACTTGAAAACACATGAAGAAGGGACCGATTATCACATTCAAAAGAAAAACTGAATCTCATGGGGCATCTTTTTTTCATTTTTTACTCTTAAAGCATTGTCATCAGTATACACAGGATTTCTTCGGCACAACGTGGAGCAAACCACAATCACTAAGAGTAGAATCTAAAAGGCAGGAGAAATGATAAAAGAAACAAATTGTTACTGCAAACAACTAATGGTGATGAATTAAGTGATTCCAGATTGCAGCATTAATAGAAAAGACAGGACCTTCAGTCAAGACCCGACCCTTCTCACAAATGCAACAGTTGCTACCTGGCTCCCTTCCACACCACCAAACGTAAATGTTGGATATGACTTGACATGATCCAGATATCTGAATGGTGGGAGAATAGGCTCACTGGCTTGTGTATTCAATGCTGCAGGTGCAGCCAACCTAGGACGGAAGCTCTAAGCTTCCTGCACCAATTCGTCTTTTGTGCTATTACATGATGTGATCACCTATAACCACACGGAGAATCTAGCTTTAATCACACTAAGAGGGATTCACACATAAGGATTTTGAAAGCATAAACTGCCAGGGCTTATAAGCATTCCCATCGGGCAGGGAAGTAGCCCATTCAGCATAGAGCCTAGCGGTCAAGGATCATTGAACCCATATTTGGAATTCCACCAGCCTCATAAATTTCTAATATCTAAAAGTGCCATCAGACCCAGCTACCATTTAATAGCGAGGACTATCCAGGTATCCACTGGGCCACGTCCTCCTCTTGATGAAGGGATGATTGCAAAAAATACTCAAACCTCCAAATGCTGGCAAAATATGAAGTAGCTAAAGAGCATGAAACATATGCAGGAATTCATAACATTTCTGAAATTATCATCAAATCTCTCTCTTTGTTCTCCTTATTCTTCAATTTTCTCACAATGTTTGGCATGATCGTCTCACTTAATATTTCTTATAATCATGCAAGAGCAAATTTTGACCTTTTGCATAATTTCATAAGTTGATATCACATACATATTGTTCCTTCTCATTTTCTTTAGATTAAAGTAAGACTAGATTCAAATCTGAGTAAAATATCAAATTTCTTTCTTCTCGGATTTCTTTTCTTCTATTCCTCTTTGCATTTTTCGAAAAGAAAAACATGTTACATTCAAATAACGTGCTTTTGTTTTGCATTTTATTAATTGATATTTATTCAGATCTGTTAGTCCATAGCATAGGTTTTTGTCTCGGGTCTGCTGTAAAAAAAAAAAAGGCAGTCGAGTTCTCTGAAATTACATATTAGTTCTGACTTTTATTTCTGAATATTATTTGTTGGCCTTTTACTTCTTTTGTTCTACTCTTATTTTGTTTCCAATTCTATCTTGCTCTCGCCTTCAATCGCCTATGGATTCTTTTTCTTCTTCTCAATCTGGCCTTTGTTCCAACTTTCTTAGCCAATTTGTTTCTGAAAAACTGAACAATTCTAATTTTCTCACCTGGAAAAGACAAATCATCCCATTCATAAGAAGTCAGGATCTTTCTAGACGTATAGATGGCTCTGTTTTTGTTCCTTCAGAGTTCACATCACAAGATGGCAAGACTAGGGAGGCTGACACTTCCTTTACTTTTGTTAGAAATCCAGAGTATACATCCCGGATGAAGCGAGATTAGGCTTTGGTTCCCTACATCACTTCCACCCTATCATAGGAGGTGCTTGTGACAATCCCAGATGACTGCACAACTTTGCAGTTATGGTATCGTCTTGTTCAGACATATTCTCAAGTTTCTAAGGCTAGAGTTCTATTTTTAAAGAAAGAGTTTCAAATGCTGAGAAAGGACTACATGACTGTCATGGAGTACTTAAAAAAATGAAAACTATCACAGATAAGTTGGTCATCGTGGGTTGTGCGGTCAGTGACAAAGATATGGTGCAACAAACTCTGAGTGGGCTGAGACCCGATTATCGTATGATGGTTACTTTCTTATTATGTTTGCCAGACTTACCTACATTTGAAGATCTTCTTGCTAAGCTCTTACAATATGAGATGACTTTGAAGGGATTCTCTGAAGGTGTTCACACTCTCATTGGAGCACAAGACGTTCCTGCCACAAGAGTTACCTATGGTCGAGGACGTGATAGGTATAAATCTCAAGAAAGGTGAGGTCAAGAAAGGAATGGTCAAGGAACTCGTGGAATATTACCTACACCCAGTATGCCTCCTAATTTGCAGAGACAAAGCCAATACCTACTTGCTTTCTATGCAATAAAAAGGGGCACATCAAAGCCAATTGTTGGTTTAACCCTCAAAATAGAGGTAAGCAATCAAAGACAAGAAAGGGAATAGATGCATTGAATAATAGTGGAAAAGTCAAAGAGTTGCTATTATCTGCCTTGGCTGAATTGAATTTCAAAAAGAATGATCAAGGCACTTGGTATGTTGATTTTGGTGCATCCACTCATGTCACTGGTGATGCTGGTAAGCTCTTAAATCTTGTTCCTTATGTTGATAGAAATAGTAAAGTCACTGGAGATGGGTCTCACCACCATATCTCGCATATTGAAAACTTTGTTATTCCCATGTCCAACTCTTCTCTTGCTCTTTCAAATGTCATTCACGCTCCTAACTTCAAGAAAAATATTGTTTATGTCTCTAAACTTGTAGATGACATTAATGCTTCTGTTGAATTTTCTCATTTTTTTGTTTCTATCAAGGACCTTTACACGAGAGAAACGTTTGCTGAAGGAAAACGATAAGGGAATATGTACGTGTTCCAAGAGAATCCTTCCACTCGTGTTCGGCTTATTGATTCTACCTTGAAGCTCACATCACCACCTTCTTCAGTTTCTCCTGAGAGTGTTTTTAGTCTTTCTGAATGTATTGAGCCTAATCTCTGGCAAGGTCGTCTGGGTCATTGTAGTAGTGGTTTTATTGATAAGCTTGTTTCAAGCATCCTTATTCCCAAGTGAAGTCTAAATTTAAGTGTTGATAACAAAAAATGTTATAGTTGTCTTCAGTGTAAGAGTCATGTTCTTCTATTTCATTCCATTAATAAAAGAGCTTAAAGACCATTTGAAATTATATGTTCTGATGTTTGGGGTCCGACTTCAGTTCCTTCCATGTCTGACACTAGATATTATCTCATTTTTGTTGATAGCTATCCTTGATATACATGGATCTTCTTTATGAAATGTAAATCTGAAACCTTCAAGTTATTTCAAAACTTTTATTCTTTTGTTTATAATAAATTCTCTGAGAATATTATTTGTTTCCAATGTGATGAAGGGGGTGAATTATCTTCAAATGAATTTATTAATTTCCTCCAGACAAATGGAATAAGAAGGTTTGTGTCTTGTCCTCATACACCTCAACAGAATGAGATTGCTGAACAGACGCATCACCATATTTAATCTCACTATATTGAGCATGATAGTAACCTTCTGGGCAGAGGCTTTTCATTTAGCGTTCTATGTTATAAATCGATTGCCTATGAACATCTTGGAAAACAAATCACCCTATTTCTATTTGTATGGTGTGCATCCAAATTATCATGATTTGCGTGTATTCGGATGTGTATGTTATGTTCATGTTGACAGATCAATACGGCACAAGTTTCAAGATAAGGCTTTAAAGTGCAAATTTGTGGGGTACGCTGATGATTATAAAAGATACAAATGTTGTGATCCCGTGAGTAAGCATTTCTAAATACCCAAAAATGTTTTTGATGAATCAAATTTTGATCATAATGCTAACACTTCTCCTGAAATTGAAGTTTATCACCCTTGGTTGAACTCAGATCTCTTTTCTAGTGTTGATGATGTTTGCACTTCAGAATGTAATCAAAGAGATGAGGGAAACATGCCTAGTGCTGCGCAAAGGACTTAGAAAAGTGTAATTTCTAAACCACTATTGGCCCCCGAAAGGTGTAAAGGCATTGTTTACTCTCGACGTGAGAAGGAGATATTCTTTCGCTCCTTCGCCTCCCTCTGCTTTTCTACTTCTTCCTTCCTTCCTTCGCTCTTTCGCCATGCTCCTCTGCTTTTCAATTTCTTTCTTCATTTCCTTCTCTTTTTCCTCCTGCTTTTTCCTTTCCCTCTCCTTCTCTTCCTCCTCCTACTTCTTTTTTTCTCTTTCCTTATCTTCCTCGTCCTCCTCCATCTTATTCTTCCTTTGCCTTTTCTTCTCTTCCTCATCCTAATGCTTCTTTCTTTGCCTTTCTTCTTTCATCTTCATCATATGCCTTTCCTTCTCTTCCTCCACCTTCTTCTTCTTCAATTGCTATTACCTCTCCTTCTTCTTCTCCTAATCCTCCTCCTCCTCCTTATTCTTTTTTTGCCTTTCTCTCTCCTCCTCCTCCTCCTTTTTCATTTTCCTTTTCTTCCTTTGCTTTTTAAAATATTCTTACTTCATCATTTGCCTTTCCCTCTCCAACTCCTCCTTCTTCTTCTTCAATTGCCTTTCTCGCTCCTCCTTATTCTTTTTTTGCCTTTCCCTCTCCTCCTCCTCCTTCTTCATTTACCTTTTCTTCCTTTGCTTTTCATTCTCCTCCTCCTTCTTCCTTTGCCTTTCCCTCTCCTCCGGCTTCTTCTTTTGCCTTTCCCTCTCCTCTTCCTCCTCATTCTTCAATTGTCTTTTCTTTTCATTCTCTTCCTCCTTCTTTCTTGACTTCGCAACACACAATTTGGGTTTTATCTAGAAGCAATGGATGAGAAGACCAACCTCCAGGGCGATCCGACGACTGAGGGGAAAGGCAGAGCGGACTTTGCTTGACTTCGCACCGCAAGGAACCTCGGTGATGCTGTCTAACATCTCTTTGCTGCCATCTTTGCAGGGATCTACAAGTGGTGGTGATCCGGGGTTCAGGGCCGGCCGGCCATGGAGGAGCGGGACCTCCACCATGACGGATACACTCCAGCTGCAGCTGCAAAGAAACAACCTCAATGGTTAGTTCCAGCAGGGGGAGAAGAAAGGCATGGTCTGGAAAAGAAGAGAATGGAGGATAAAGAATCGACATCTCCATTGGTGTTGGCATGGCTTCCATGGCCGACCAAGGATGAGGAAGAAGATGAGTGAGAGGGGCGGCTGGATAGAAGATGGAGATGAGCAAGATTCGTGCCCCTAGGGCACGAAAATCAAAGCAAAGACAAAATCCCCATGGGCGTGTTCTCCTCTTTTAACGATTTGGATTATTTTGGGCATTTTTCCAGAAAAGGGTTTAAAACTAAAATATTCACTGGGCGCCTTTTTCTACAGAAGGTTTTTAGAGAATATTCTATGAAAACGTGAATTGGGTTGAATGGAGTGCATCTCTAAGTGTTTTGGCACAGATCCAAGACCCAGATGGGCGTTTGGATCCAAATCCTTCAATTCTGCTCCGAGGTTTGACCCGCTACACTGTAAATGCAATAATTCCTTCATTTTAAGTTCGATTTTGATGAAATTTGAACCAAAGTTCTATAATATCATTATGCACCTAAGTGTGGACCTTAAACCTATAGATGATGCATTTATGTAGTGAAAATGTGTTAAGAAAATGTAATATTTATGCATCATCAAATACCCCCATGATAGAATAATTACTAGTCCCTAGCAATACACTCTACCCTCGCAATGAAGATATGGACTACTCAATAACATGAAAGCTCTTATTAAATAAATAAATAAACTAACTCACTTTCATAGGAATCACTGTTGCATTTAGCTCATGCAACAAGCCCATTAAACCCCTGGGTTACCCCAATGGACGAGTAAGGTCTCGTGAGGGTTTGCAGAGATGCTACCCACAAACATCAATATCATGCATGAATAATTTTTCAGAAATACTAGGCAGTTAAAAATTTATTGTAAACAAATATTTCATGTAATCTACATTCTTAAAACAAATTAGAATTTTTATGCCACCACAATAAAAATCTTTTTCTTTCATTTCTCTAAACTTGCAATTATCTATGAATTTTCTCAGAAAGTCAAGTATTATCATGTATTACTCATTTATCCTCACCTGTATATTTTCTGCACAGTAATTCACTAGTATTTCTAAGCCATGAAATTTTCTCATTAAGCTCATTCTTTTCTTTTGATATTCAATTTTCACTCCTTTTTATTCTTCTAACTTGAGCACTATTTCGAATATCTAGTTTCGTAACCCATGTAGCGAGCTTTGAGTCAGTGACTCCCAGGTCAGAAAACCTTAGGGCACCAGATACAGAGTATCCCTCAGACTTAATTGCTCGAGTCACTAAACCTTCTATTCTAATAGTTTACGTATAGTCTTCTTCTCGTCATGTGCAATGTCTCTATCTCTTAGGCTTTCTATGCAGTTCATGTAACAAGCTTTCGAATCGGTGGCTCCCAACCAGATGACTTTAGGGAACCAGGTGTAAAACACCCTTCAGACTCTACTTACTCAAACCATAAAAGCCACAGATATCGACTAGACAAGAAGATGATCTCCTTCGTTATCCATTTCGTCAAGAGACCCAAACACTTCATCTTGTGTCTGATTTCCACTACTAGGACTCGCGAAGAAATCAACAACTAAACGTAGCTCTATTCTTTTAAGCTCATCTTTCAAAAACATCTTTCACTTGCTTATCTTTTTCACAAAACATACTGTGCATACTTATACTAAAGTGATTCAAAACTTTCTAACAATCAAATACTATATTTTCTTTAAACTATTTCATAGACAACTACTCTATTTAGATCAGATCAGAAAAAAAAATTCACATGGGCTTATACATTTCTAAATTGTCAGATTATGCAGAAAAACAAGCATATATGCTACAATTTATTCTTAAAGACCTACTTTTATGAGTTTTAAACTATCAGACATAAAGAAAATTTTTAAAATTTTGTGCATCTTAACCATCCCCCCATGCTTGAATGACACTGTCCCTAGTGGCATACAAAATAATGCAAATATGCAATGCAGATGCACACTACAGAACAATAAAATAATACAAGAGAAAGGATTGATACAACCTGGTATGCTCGAGCCTCTAAAGCTGTCGATTAACAGGATTTTTGCACCACCACTATGCATGTACAAATGCATAGTTTTCTGCTCATCTGGTCAATGATCTACTCTTAAAGGCATTCTCCATGTCTGGTTACTTTGCCTCATACATTGATGGATTGAATGGATCATGCATGGCAATCAATGAAATTGAAAACAAAAAATGAAATCAAAACAAAATTCAGAACAAAACACATAAACTAACTACTTTATTTCTAATACACATATGATACATAAAGAAGAACAAATGAATAAACTACAAGTTCTAACATCTAAATAAGAAGCTAACCTATGTTAGAATTACTCTATGAAAATCAAGCTACATCTAAATTAGCAAGTTAAATAACTACTCTATTTTAAGCTATGTCAGAGTAATCTAATTAATCTATGAACTCAAAAGACTATTCTAATCTAAATCAGAAAATCAGTAAATACAGGAAAACACTACTATATTTTCTAAGACTCACCTGTCTAAGTGATCATTGAAGCATGGAATTCAGTGAATCCTAAGAAAAACAACATGTGCATCCTATATTTTTTAACTATGTTAATCCTAACTAACTAACACAAATAATTAAACTAAACACATATTAATAAACTGAAATCTCAGAAATAATCAGAATATAATCGTCGTTCCCCAGCAACGGCGCCAAAATTTGGTTTGACTTTTGGAATGCATATTTTTAAAAGATATTTTTCAAGGAAAACAAGGGAAAATCGTCAACCAAATATATAAAAACCGACTTTCCACAGAAGTGGCGAGTACGTGTCGAATCCACAGGGAACAGGATACATTCTGAATTAAACCTAAAACAACACTTTATTAGTATAACAAAGTTTACCACTATGTCAATATTACCATTTAAATTAAATAGCAATCTAAACTATAAAAATAAACTAAAGCAGGAAGCTAAGTCTTCTGCAGATCTCCAGGGGCAAAATTATCTTTTCACCACATGTGCAGTTGCACTTCATCTTTGAAATACACCTGTAAACCTGTTCTAACTTATCAACCTACACAATGAAAACACAAAATCAGTAAACAATTAATAATTAAACCTAAATTACATCTACGATTATTTCTAAACTAATGCAGAAATTAAACTACAATTAAATAACTACAGAAAACTACAATTACGACTTCTAATTAAACTAACTAAGAAAATGCATGCTAACTACTCTAACCACTGTTAATTCACTAACTACAATACTAGAAAACACTAAAACTACATTAAATCAAACAAATGATTAAATGACTGTTTTGTCCCTAAAGAAAGCAAAAATAGACTCTGGCAGCTTTTTGCAAATCGAAGATTTGAGGGGTCAAAAAAAGTCCAATTTTTCCGAAATCACTTCTGTTCTGTAACTGACAGATCCAAAAATCTGACACATTTTACAGATTTGAAAAATACGTTCTAGATCTCCTGATATAAGTGTTTCAAAATCAGGATAATCTTGGAAATCGTAGGACCCAAAATTTAAAATCCCGAAAAAGCTGTTTTCAAAAAACGCTTAAAAACCCAATCAAATCAACTCGGATTGAGCTGAAATTTGGTCTGTAGAGAGTGAACACACGGATGTAAAGAATAGAAAAATAATTTTTAGAAAACTTTAGAGAAATCTACATAAAATGATGAGTGCACGAGAGGGTAAAAATCAGTTTAATAAATCAGTGCACTATTCATTTGTGCAATACACTTTTCACATTCTGACATTAAACCATCAACAAAAACAGTCTTGAACTATTTCTAATCTACTGCTAAACTATAGCAAAGGACAACAATTAAGCTAATTATAAAAATTAAGAAATATGCTAAACAGCGAATATCAAACATAATCTAGACAAACACTAAAACTAAGCTACTCTAAACTAAGTTATTTATCTAGTTATAACATCTATATAAATGCAACTAACTATTGGAATATACTCTATCTCACCTAAACTAATTCATTAACTAAGTATCTAATTAACACTGCGAAAGCCTAATTGAAACACTAACTACAACCTAATGTTAGTCTATCTAGGGTTAGCTATGGTTTAGTTAACTACTAGGGTCGGTTGGGATTAATTAACTACTTAGGTTAGTTACTAGCTACGGTTAGGGTTAACTAGAATTAGCTACTAGTTAAAGTTAATCAACTATGGTTAAGAACTAACTATGGTTCTAGGGTACGGTTAGTGTTAGATACCTAGAGTTAGTATCTTAACTTAGATTAGCAACTACCAAGGGTTAACTATGATTAGTTACTAAATAAGGTGAGTTAGGGTGGCGGTTTTAGAATAGGGCTTTTGAATTACACGCCACCCTAAGTTGGCTAACTAGGCTGATTAAAATTGACAATCAATTAATATAAAAACCAAATAATAAAAGTTAATTTCTAAAATCAACATGGACTACATTACCTAAATTTAATATATTTACACTAGACAACTAATAATACTCAAACTAATATTAAAAGAGGACAACACACTTAACTAAATTAGCAAAACACGATTTTGAGAGTCTAATCCTAATCAATAAATACTAAATTAACACTATACTAAATAAGCTATGTCAAACTAAGAGAGTTAGCTACAAGGGCTATAGAGATGAGAATCACGAATTTGGCAAGGGTCATCTCCATTAATAATTGCCTTAATAGCACATTAGGAAAGTTTTGAATATCAAAAACGTCCAGCTTAGGTTCCACACGATTTTTGAGTTGTCTTAGCTATAAAATAGCACCATTATTATCTTTCCCAAAACTCGTGTAAACATGTTTAGAAAGGTTTTTGAAATTCAAAGCAAGAAATCATTTTAGAAACCTTTCTCAAACCTCATACACGTTTTTATGAATGGATTTGAAAATGCTAATTGTTTCCAAACATGTAAAAGGGCAAAATCTCCTCTCTTTGCTTGATAGACTCATTAAGACATTCCTTAAGTGCCAATCACGAAATTGGAGGAGTTGTAACCTTGCCAAAACCGTTTTTCTAACCACAAAGACTACATTGCCCTTATCTAAAATGCAAATTAGTTAACTAACTAAGCTAATATACATTAATCTAATATATCTACAACTCACTCAAGGGCATGAATAATAAATCACGAATTGAACAAAATCTAAATTAAATGCTAGATCAAAAGTCGACATTCTAAATTGATGCTACATTAGCTAAACCGAAAACCAAGAACTGCAATTATTCTACTTAATCTATGACTAACCTAATATCAAACACGTCAAATATTAATCTACAAACTGCTATGTACAGGACTTTAAACTAAAAACGAATTGCACAAGACATTACATGAAATCTACACTAAACTACAAACTAAAATATATGAAACTAATAACATACTCTAATCAAAAACTAAATTCTATTACATTAACACACGATTAAACATGAACTTTGAAAACTATGAAACACTAAAACTAATCTAATTAACATGCTGAGAATTAAACTACACAAAGAACACGCTAACACATAAAACTAATACAATCGACCATTCCAAAATAAAGTACAGTTTAATCTAAAACTAAAGCTGCTACATTATAAAAAAAATGATCTTAAAACTACACAGCACATTCTTTAATTTAACTAACTGAAATCATATTATCATATAGCTATGTACAGAAAAATGCTAAACCTGAATAACATTAAACTAACGTTTTAAACAAATCTAAAAGAATCGATCTTCACATTGCCACATTAAATCCAACAAAAGCTAAAACTAAATCAAAATTAAACATCTACTTTGACACAATCAAACCTAACTACTATTGAAAATAAGGGAAAAAGCAGACAATACCCAGCCGAAAATTCAGTTACACACACAACACCCAAAAATGCTAATAACACAATGGAAATCACGATTAAATAAAAAGACAACACCTAAACACCTCTATGTGCTGGTTTATGCACAAAAAATCTACACTAAGGCTGACGAAAAAAAGAAAAACACATCACACAACTCACACACAGTTTGGGTTTTATCTAGAAGCAATGGATGAGAAGACCAACCTCCAGGGCGATCCGACGACTGAGGGGAAAGGCAGAGCGGACTTTGCTTGACTTCGCACCGCAAGGAACCTCGGTGAGGCTGTCTAACATCTCTTTGTTGCCATCTTTGCAGGGATCTACAAGTGGTGGTGCTCCGGGGTTCAGGGCCGGCCGACCATGGAGGAGCGGGACCTCCACCGTGACGGATACACTCCAGCTGCAGCTGCAAAGAAACAACTTCAATGGTTAGTTCCAGCAGGGGGAGAAGAAAGGCATGGTCTAGAAAATAAGAGAATGGAGGATAAAGAATAGGCATCTCCATTGGTGTTGGCATGGCTTCCATTGCCGACCAAGGATGAGGAAGAAGATGAGTGGGAGGGGCGGCTAGATAGAAGATGGAGATGAGCAAGATTCGTGTCCCTAGGGCACGAAAATCAAAGCAAAGACAAAAGCCCCATGGGCGTTTTCTCCTCTTTTAACGATTTGGATTATTTTGGGCGTTTTTCCAGAAAAGGGTTTAAAACTAAAATATTCACTGGGCGCCTTTTTCTACAGAGGGTTTTTAGAGAATATTCTATGAAAACGTGAATTGGGTTGACTGGAGTGGATCTCTAAGTGTTTTAGCACAGATCCAAGACCCAGATGGGCGTTTGGATCCAAATCCTTCAATTCTGTTCCGAGGTTTGACCCGCTACACTGTAAATGCAATAATTCCTTTGTTTTAAGTTTGATTTCGATGAAATTTGAACCAAAGCTCTATAATATCATTATGCACCTAAGTGTGGACCTTAAACTTATAGATGATGCATTTATGCAATGAAAATATGTTAAGAAAATGTAATATTTATGCATCATCAAATACCCCCATGCTAGAATAATTGCTAGTCCCTAGCAATACACTCTACCCTCGCAATGAAGATATGGACTACCCAATAACATGAAAGCTCTTATTAAATAAATAAATAAACTAACTCACTTTCATAGGAATCACGGTTGCATTTAGCTCATGCAACAAGCCCATTAAACCCCTGGGTTACCCCAATGGACGAGTAAGGTCTCGTGAGGGTTTGCAGAGATGCTACCCACAAACATCAATATCATGCATGAATAATTTTTCAGAAATACTAGGCAGTTAAGAACTCATTGTAAACAAATATTTCATGTAATCTACATTCTTAAAACAAATTAGAATTTTTATGCCACCACAGTAAAAATCTTTTTCTTTCATTTCTCTAAACTTGCAATTATCTATGAATTTTCTCAGAAAGTCAAGTATTATCATGTATTACTCATTTATCCTCACCTGTATATTTTCTGCACAGTAATTCACTAGTATTTCTAAGCCATGAAATTTTCTCATTAAGCTCATTCTTTTTCTTTTGATATTCAATTTTCACTCCTTTTTATTCTTCTAACTTGAGCACTATTTCGAATATCCAGTTTCGTAACCCATGTAGCGAGCTTTGGGTCAGTGACTCCCAGGTCAGACAACCTTAGGGCACCAGATACAGAGTATCCCTCAGACTTAATTGCTCGAGTCACTAAACCTTCTATTCTAATAGTTTACGTATAATCTTCTTCTCGTCATGTGCAATGTCTCTATCTCTTAGGCTTTCTATGCAGTTCATGTAACAAGCTTTCGAATCGGTGGCTCCCAACCAGATGGCTTTAGGGCACCTGGTGTAAAACACCCTTCAGACTCTACTTACTTGAACCATAAAAGCCACAGACATCGACTAGACAAGAAGATGATCTCCTTCGTTATCCATTTCGTCAAGAGACCCAAACACTTCATCTTGTGTCTGATTTCCACTACTAGGACTCGCGAAGAAATCAACAACTAAACGTAGCTCTATTCTTTTAAGCTCATCTTTCAAAAACATCTTTCACTTGCTTATCTTTTTCACAAAACATACTGTGCATACTTATACTAAAGTGATTCAAAACTTTCTAACAATCAAATACTATATTTTCTTTAAACTATTTCATAGACAACTACTCTATTTAGATCAGATCAGAAAAAAAAAATTCACATGGGCTTATACATTTCTAAATTGTCAGATTATGCAGAAAAACAATCATATATGCTACAATTTATTCTTAAAGACCTACTTTTATGAGTTTTAAACTATCAGACATAAAGAAAATTTTTAAAATTTTATGCATCTAAACCATCCCCCCATGCTTGAATGACACTGTCCCTAGTGGCATACAAAATAATGCAAATATGCAATGCAGATGCACACTAGAAAACAATAAAATAATACAAGAGAAAGGATTGATACAACCTGGTATGCTCGAGCCTCTAAAGTTGTCGATTGACTGCATTTTTGCACCACCACTATGCATGTACAAATGCATAGTTTTCTGCTCATCTAGTCAATGATCTACTCTTAAAGGCATTCTCCATGTCGGGTTACTTTGCCTCATACATTGATGGATCGAATGGATCATGCATGGCAATCAATGAAATTCAAAACAAAAAATGAAATCAAAACAAAATTCAGAACAAAACACATAAACAACTAACTACTTTATTTCTAATACACATATGATACATAAAGAAGAACAAATGAACAAACTACAAGTTCTAACATCTAAATAAGAAGCTAACCTATGTTAGAATTACTCTATGAAAATCAAGCTACATCTAAATTAGCAAGTTAAATAACTACTCTATTTTAAGCTATGTCAGAGTAATCTAATTAATCTATGAACTCAAAAGATTATTCTAATCTAAATCAGAAAATCAGTAAATACAGGAAAACACTACTATATTTTCTAAGATTCACCTGTCTAAGTGATCATTGAAGCATGGAATTCAGTGAATCCTAAAAAAAACAACATGTGCATCCTATATTTTTTTAACTATGTTAATCCTAACTAACTAACACAAATAATTAAACTAAACACATATTAATAAACTGAAATCTCAGAAATAATCAGAATATAATCGCCGTTCCCCAGCAACGGCGCCAAAATTTGGTTTGACTTTTGGAATGCATATTTTTAAAAGATATTTTTCAAGGAAAACAAGGGAAAATCGTCAACCAAAGATATAAAAACCGACTTTCCACAGAAGTGGCGAGTACGTGTCGAATCCACAGGGAACGGGATACATTTTGAATTAAACCTAAAATAACACTTTATTAGTATAACAAAGTTTACCACTATGTCAATATTACCATTTAAATTAAATAGCAATCTAAACTATAAAAATAAACTAAAGCAGGAAGCTAAGTCTTCTGCAGATCTCCAGGGGCAAAATTGTCTTTTCACCACATGTGCAGTTGCACTTCATCTTTGAAATACACCTGTAAACCTGTTCTAACTTATCAATCTACACAATGAAAACACAAAATCAGTAAACATTTAATAATTAAACCTAAATTACATCTACGATTATTTCTAAACTAATGCAGAAATTAAACTACAATTAAATAACTACAGAAAACTACAATTACGACTTCTAATTAAACTAACTAAGAAAATGCATGCTAACTACTCTAACCACTGTTAATTCACTAACTACAATACTAGAAAACACTAAAACTACATTAAATCAAACAAATGATTAAATGACTGTTTTGTCCCTAAAGAATGCAAAAGTAGACTCTGACAGCTTTTCGCAAATCGAAGATTTGAGAAGTCAAACAAAGTCTAATTTTTCTGAAATCACTTTTGTTCTGTAACTGACAGATCCAAGAATTTGAGACACTTTATAGATTTGAAAAATACTTCTGGATCTCCAGATATAAGCATTTCAAAATCAGGATAATCTTGAAATATGCAGGACCCGAAATTTAAAATCTCGAAAAAGCTGTTTTTATAAAACGCTTAAAAACCAGATCAAATCAACTCGGATTGAGCTGAAATTTGGTCTGCAGATAGTGAACACACGGATGTGGAGAGAAGAAAAATAATTTTTAGAAAACTCCAGAGAAATCTACATAAAATTATGAGTGCACGAGAGGGTAAAAATCAGTTTAATAAATCAGTGCAGTATTCATTTGTGCAATACACTTTTCACATTTTGACATTAAACCATCAACAAAAATAGTCTTTAACTACTTCTAATCTACTGCTAAACTATAGCAAAGGACAACAATTAAGCTAATTATAAAAATTAAGAAATATGCTAAACAACGAATATCAAACATAATCTAGACAAACACTAAAACTAAGCTACTCTAAACTAAGTTATTAATCTACTTATAACATCTATATAAATGCAACTAACTATTGGAATATACTCTATCTCACCTAAACTAATTCATTAACTAAGTATCTAATTAACACTGTGAAAGCCTAATTGAAACACTAACTACAACCTAATGTTAGTCTAACTAGGGTTAGCTATGGTTTAGTTAACTACTAGGGTCGGTTGGGATTAATTAACTACTTAGGTTAGTTACTAGCTACGGTTAGGGTTAACTAGAATTAGCTACTAGTTAAAGTTAATCAACTATGGTTAAGAACTAACTAGGGTTCTAGGGTACGGTTAGTGTTAGATACCTAGAGTTAGTATCTTAACTTAGATTAGCAACTACCAAGGGTTAACTATGATTAGTTACTAAATAAGGTGAGTTAGGGTGGCGGTTTTAGAATAGGGCTTTTGAATTACACGCCACCCTAAGTTGGCTAACTAGGCTGATTAAAATTGACAATCAATTAATATAAAAACCAAATAATAAAAGTTAATTTCTAAAATCAACATGGACTACATTACCTAAATTTAATATATTTACACTAGACAACTAATAATACTCAAACTAATATTAAAAGAGGACAACACACTTAACTAAATTAGCAAAACACGATTTTGAGAGTCTAATCCTAATCAATAAATACTAAATTAACACTATACTAAATAAGCTATGTCAAACTAAGAGAGTTAGCTACAAGGGCTATAGAGATGAGAATCACGAATGTGGCAAGGGTCATCTCCATTAATAATTGCCTTAATAGCACATTAGGAAAGTTTTGAATATAAAAAACGTCCAGCTTAGGTTCCACACGATTTTTGAGTTGTCTTAGCTATAAAATAGCACACAACTCACACACAATTTGGGTTTTATCTAGAAGCAATGGATGAGAAGACCAACCTCCAGGGCGATCCGACGACTGAGGGGAAAGGCAGAGCGGACTTTGCTTGACTTCGCACCGCAAGGAACCTCGGTGATGCTGTCTAACATCTCTTTGTTGTCATCTTTGCAGGGATCTACAAGTGGTGGTGCTCTCGGGTTCAGGGTCGGCCGACCATGGAGGAGCGGGACCTCCACCGTGACGGATACACTCCAGCTGCAGCTGCAAAGAAACAACCTCAATGGTTAGTTCCAGCAGGGGGAGAAGAAAGGCATGGTCTGGAAAAGAAGAGAATGGAGGATAAAGAATCAGCATCTCCATTGGTGTTGGCATGGCTTCCATTGCCGACCAAGGATGAGGAAGAAGATGAGTGGGAAGGGCGGCTGGATAGAAGATGGAGATGA
Source organism: Nuphar pumila (assembly GCF_984573655.1). Taxonomy (NCBI): domain Eukaryota; kingdom Viridiplantae; phylum Streptophyta; class Magnoliopsida; order Nymphaeales; family Nymphaeaceae; genus Nuphar; species Nuphar pumila. The sequence goes on along the minus strand of NC_143263.1, from coordinate 77,159,438 downwards.
GCAAGATTCGTGCCCCTAGGGCACAAAAATCAAAGCAAAGACAAAATCCCCATGGGCGTGTTCTCCTCTTTTAACGATTTGGGTTATTTTGGGTGTTTTTCCAGAAAAGGGTTTAAAACTAAAATATTCACTGGGTACCTCTTTCTACAGAGGGTTTTTAGAGAATATTCTATGAAAACGTGAATTGGATTGGCTGGAGTGGATCTCTAAGTGTTTTGGCCCAGATCCAAGATCCAGATGGGCGTTTGGGTCCAAATCCTTCAATTCTGCTCCGAGGTTTGACCCGCTACACTGTAAATGCAATAATTCCTTCATTTTAAGTCTGATTTCGATGAAATTCAAACCAAAGCTCTATAATATTATTATTCACCTATTGTGGACCTTAAATCTATAGATGATGCATTTATGCAGTGAAATTGTGTTTAGAAAACATAAAATTTATGCATCATCTTGAGCCAAAATCTCAACAATCCTTCGCGTTATCAAAACTATGAAAATGACTTAAGTGAGTCGAAGACCCTAATAGACTTGGTTTGACCCTTATCATGTGGTTGGGTTTTCATTAATGATGATTGTTTTTATAGACTTTAGCCTTATTCTCCTCGATGTCTTGAAGACTATTTTTCGACAGAGTCCTTCTGTCAACAGATCTGCTAAGTTTTGACAAGATTTCACATATTCAATAGATATTACTCTTTGCGCGAGTAAACAATTCATATAATTATGTTTTAGACTAATATGTCTAGATTTTTCACCATAAATATTACTTTTAGTTTTTTATATAGTTGTTTGACTATCGCAATACATAACTATTGAGGGTATTGTCTTATCTCTTAATGGTATCTCCATTCTTTAGTCATTAAGCTTCTATACTAGCTAATTTAGTGTTATCAACCTTTCTTTCATTGTAGAATGGGTTATCATTGTTTGCTTCTTGAATCCCCAAGCAACAACATTAGATCCAAGGTTAAATATCCAATCACTTATAAATAATGACTCATTAAAATCAGAATTTCAGTTTGCATCATTGTACCTTTCAAGTACAACAAGTTCTTTCTCATAAAATATCACATAATCTAGAGTTCCACTCAAGTACAACAAAACTTGAAAGATAGCATCCCAATGCTCATGTCCTGGATTACTAGTATATCAACTCAACTTGCTCACGTAAAATATTATATTTAATTTAGTTTTATTCATAGCGTACATGAGACTGTCAATAATACATGTATACTCTAATTGAGAAATACTTCTTCTAGTATTAATCGATAGCTTAACACTAAGATTAAACAGAGTAGCAATATGCTTACAATCATAATGATTATATTTTCTTAAAAATTTCTCAATATAGTGAGATTAAGTTAATGCATATATATTCTCATGTAGGGATGGTAGTACACTGGGGGAAAACGAGGCTTCACCCCGTCTCGCCCCATTTGGACCAGGGATGGAGGACATGAAACAGGGATGGATTTACGCTTTCCCCCATCCTGCCCCCACCTCGTCTCGTCCCTTTTTTTCGTTAGTAAAATAACTAAAATACCTTAAAAATGACAATAAATTGGGAATAAATATGGCGCTGCTCTGCCTTGCCCCATTTGCATCAGTGATAGAGGATATGAAACTGGGACAAAGGTTAAAATCAAAACTCGTGTGGGGATGAAGGCGGTGATGGAGGGCAGAATTTTGAGACAAGGCAGGGGTGGAGACCTTGTCCCCAGCCTCTGCCGCAGTCCACTGCCATCCCTATTTTCATGTCTAATCAATTGAATACTAAGTATAACATCAGTTAAGTTCATATCTTTCATGTCTAATTTAGATGAAAGCAAGTGTTTGATATTATTTATGCATTCTACACTATTGCTTATAATTAATATATCATCCATATAAAGGTTAGTACTTATAACATGATTATTCTTCTATATATACATTTATCAAAGTTATGAATCTTAAATGCATATGATATGATCCTGTCATCAATTTTTTCATGTCATTGTTTAAGTGATTGTTTCAAACCATATAAGGACCTTAGTAGTTCATAATTTTTTTTTCTTGACCAGTACAACATAACCTTCAAGTTGTTTCATATAAATCTCTTCTTCTAAGACATCATTCAAAAATATAGTTTTAACATCCATTTGATGAATTTTAAATTTGAAAATCGATGTCAAAACAACCATTGTTTTAATGGATGCATTCCTACCTACAAAAGCATATATGTCAAAATAATCAAGTCTAGGTTTTTGTTTAAAACCTTTAGCTATAAGTTTAGCTTTAAATTTTTCAATAGAACTATCAGTTCAAAGTTTTCCTCTTGAAAATCCATTTGCCTCCCAAAGGTTTAAAACCAGAGTATAAATCAAGAAAATTTAAGCTTTATTTTCAAGAATAAAATTTAGTTCACTCTCTATAACCTTTTTCCAAGAAGTGGCATCTAGATTATTCATAACTTCCAAAAAGGAAATTGAGTTTCTATCTATCATATAAAGATGAAAATCAGGACCAAAATCTTTTGCTTTTCTTAATATTTTACTTTTTTGTATTTCGGGATTTTTAGGCTCATAAATTCATTTTTCTTTGTTTATTTTCAATATTTTTTTGAGCTTCAAGAGATTTTAAAGTTAAATCTTCTCTAAATTCGTCTTAGATAACTTCTAAAATCACTTTTGTTTCAATCTTCATAAATCTATAGGTTTTGCTATTTTGAGAATATCTAATGAAGACACTCGTTCAGGTTTTTGGACCAAGTTTGGTTAATTTTAGTTTAGTAAGTTTTACATAAGTAATGCAACCCCAAACTTTTAAATAACTTAAATTTAATTTTCTACCTTTTCAAAGTTCATAAGGTGTGGTGTTTGAATCGGAATATAAAACTGTATTTAAGATATGACATGAACTAAGTAAAGCATCACCTCATAGATTATATTTTATTTTTGAACTTATGAGCATCAAATTAACCATATCTCTCAGAGTCCTATTCTTATGTTCAGCTACACCATTATGTTGAGGAGTATATGGACCAGTATTTTGTGTATATATCATATGAATTTCATGAAATTTGAAGAATTTGTTTGAAAGGTATTCACTACCTCTGCTTTGAAAATTTTAAATTTTTTAAAAATTCATCCTTTATTTTCATGAGATAGACATAAGCAAATTTTAAAAAATCAGCAATAAAAGTTATAAGTAGTTGTTTCCTCCAAAAAGTTAGGGCATTTTTTAAATCACATAGAACATTATGTATTAAGCCAAGTAATTTTGAATTTCTTTCAACACTTGGAAAAAGACTTTTCACAAATTTTGCTTGAATACAAACATCACATTTTCTAACATTCTTAATTTTACATTTAAGAATAAGTCCTAGGTTACTCATGCTTTTTAAAGACTTATAATTAATATGTCTTAATTTAGCATGTCATAAATCATACGAGCCTAGTATATAAACAGAGGTTGTCTCAATTTTATTGAGACAATTAAGCTTAAATAGTTCATTGGTAGAGTAGCCTTTGCCTACAAACATGTGGTTCTTTGACAGTATAATACTACTAAATTTTATTACAACTTTGAAACCATGAGTTATAAACAAGTAGGCAGATACAAGATTATTTAGGTATGTGATACACATTTTGGAGGGTTAAACACTTTTCAAAGGTGAAGCGAAGCTCCACATTCATTTTTTCATGAACCTTAGCTTTATGTGAATCTCTCATGTAGATCTTATAGTCTTTTTCTACCGCTTTGTATATTTTAAACATACTTCTATCATTGCATGAATGGATCATTCATCCATAATTCACATACAAATTTTTACTTGAATTTATCATAAATATCTCACTTACTATAACTATTTGGTTGTTATTGGATTTACTAGCCTTATTACCTTGGAATTTCTTCCTATGTAGGCATTATCTCACATACTAACTTGTTTTACTACAAATATAATAAGAGATAAAATTTCTCTTTTTAACAATGGTCTTGGATTTCTTATTCTTGTTCTTAAGTCCGAGTTTGAACCTTGGTTTGTGTTCAACCATATTCACTTTAGCACAAACTTTTTTTATCTCATCTTTCTTATATCGAGATCACGTTTCCTTCTAGATTCTAAGATGTCAAAGAAGTTGTTCTAAAGTAAATTCTTCATTCTTATGTTTTAATTCATTTCTATAATTTTTTTAAGATAGAGGCAATCTACTAATGATTACAACTACCTAGAATTATTCATCAAGGTTCATATCCTCAAACTTGATTTGATTAGCTAAAATTTGCATCTCATAGATGTGCGGTTGCAATGACTTATCATCAACGAATTTGAAATCCATAAATTTATTAACCAAAAACATATGATTTTCTGCATCCTCAATCTTATATTTACTTTCAAGTACAAGCCACAACTTCTTCACCAGAGAGACTTTTGAGTAGAGGTTGAACATTGTTCTAAGAGTGCATTCAGTATGTGAAAACGACACTCGATGTCATCCTCCTTCCACTTTCGTGTCTTTCGGTTCTCTACGATAGTCTCATTTTTCTATTTGTTTAGACATTCCTTCATGATAATGTATATCATATTTATAATTGTGAAGAAAATGAGAACCTTGTGTTGTCACCTTTTGAAATGTGTGCCATCGAATTGGGACAACTTGGGTAGCTCCTAATTTTCAACCTTCATAGTTGTCAATTTATAAAACTATCATTTGAAAATTATTAAACTTGAATCTGGTACGCTCGGAGATACACATTACACATGTTGTCTTTTAAACAATAGTTGGCCCACTTAGGATCAAGTTCTTGGTACAATACGTATTCGGGCAACTTATATGTTCCTGAGATACAATCGATCAAGCTTTTGCCTTGTCTTGAAGATCGACCCACGTCCTACACTGGGTGAGACTGAGTAACTCTGCACGAACTCACCTTGAATAGCCGCTTGACTAAGATAGGTTGACATATGCTCAACTATATGTACCCTAGGCTTAACTTAAGCAAAGCCTTGAGTTAGTAAGGCTTAGATTCACTAGAGTGAGAATAGGAAAATCACTAAAGAAACAAAGAGAGTTTTAGTGAGTTAGAGAGAGATAGAGGGTTGAGGTATATATAGGCTTCAACTCAACAGCTAGTAATCAAGGCCCACAAAGGTCATTATGGGGACCCAAATGGCAAGCAATAAAGGGCCTAGGCTGGCCAATGTTCCAAAAGTCTAGACAAGGGGGGCTAATGGTCAACGAACAAAAAGGGTGTAACCTTTATCCAAAACGACCCTACCGAGGTAAAAAATGTTCAAAACTTGGATTGTGGTCAATGATCAACAGAAAGGAGTGCCTAATGAACTGTTTGACTATCAATGCTCGATGCAAAAGACATTAAGCATGTACTGGTCAAGGTCAAAAAGGTTTCAATGGGTAATAAGTCTGGGTCAAGTTTCATAAATGAGTCAGTCAACAAACGATCTTAGACTTGGGGATTAAAAACATGCTTAGCCCGACTGAACCGAAATTGAAACCAAAACCCAAATTCAAAGTCCATGATCCAAGGTTCAAGGTACAAATTAATATACCCCCAATAAGCCTTGCCCTTAAAAGCAACACCCTACTAAATAAAGCTAAGTGAAGTTCTCACAGCCTTCAACCTGTAACTAAACTAATTGGAATAAATGAAAAACATATAGATCCAATTCTTAGAATTATTACCTAATAATCTACTAGGCTAATACTAATAAAAACAAGTATTGAAGTGATTCCCTTGTAGATTTGTGAGAAGTGTTACACTAGTCAAGAGCATTAATTAGATGATTAAATCCTTTAAAATAAAGTGATCAGATTGCTCTCTCTCCGATTGGCTAAAAGGGGTCATCTTTGTCATTAAGTACTCAAATTGGTTGGAGTCTCAACTTTCAACCAGGTTTGAAACAGATTTGGCTTGTACGTATTCCTGAGTCCATGTAATATATATATATATATCTGTTTCAAACCTGGTTGAAAGTTGAGACTCCAACCAATTTGCGTACTTAATGACAAAGATGACCCCTTTTAGCCAATCGGAGAGAGGGCAATCTGATCACTTTATTTTAAAGGATTTAATCATCTAATTAATGCTCTTGACTAGTGTAACACTTCTCACAAATCTACAAGGGAATCACTTAAATACTTGTTTTTATTAGTATTAGCCTAGTAGAGTATTAGGTAATAATTCTAAGAATTGGATATATATGTTGTCGGAGGTTTGGCTCTATAATTCTAAGAATCAGATATATATGTGTAGGACGTGGGTCGATCTTCAAAAGAAGGCAAAAGCTTGATCGATTGTATCCCAGTAACGTAGTTGCCCGAATACCTATTGTACCAAGAACTTGATCCTAAGTGGGGCAACTTTTGTTTGAAAGACAACATGTGTAACGTGTATCTCCGAGCGTACCTGATTCAAGTTTAATAATTTTCAAACGATAGTTTTATAAATTGACAACTATGAACATTGAAAATTAGGAGCTGCCCAAGTTGTCCCAATTTGATGGCACACATTTCAAAAGGTGACAACACAAGGTTCTCATTTTCTTCACAATTATAAATATGATATACATTATCATGAAGGAATGTCTAAACGAAGAGAAAAATGAGACCATCCTTGAGAACCGAAAGACACGAAAGTGAAAGGAGGATGACATCGTGTGTCATTTCCACATACTAAATGCACTCTTAGAACCATGTTTGACCTCTACTCAAAAGTCTTTGTGGCGAAGAAGTTGTGGCTTGTATTTGAAAGCAGATACAAGATTGAGGATGCAGAAAATCATAAGTTTTTTGGTTAATAAATTTATGGATTTCAAATTCGTTGATGATAAGTCATTGCTACTGCACATCTATAAGATGCAAATTTTAGCTAATCAAATCAAGTTTGAGGATATGCACCTTGATGAATCATTCTTGGTAGCTGTAATCATTAGTAGATTGCCTCTATCTTAAAAAAGATATAGAAATGAATTAAAACATAAGAATAAAGAATTTACTTTAGAACAACTTCTTCGACATCTTAGAATCGAGAAGGAAGCTCGATCTTGATATAAGAAAGATGTGATAAAAAAAGTTTGTGCTTTAGTGAACATGGTTGAACACAAACCAAGGTTCAAACTCAGACTTAAGAACAAGAATAAGAAATCCAAGACCATTGTTAAAAAGAGAAATTTTATCTCTTGTTATATTTGTAGTAAAACAAGTTAGTATGCGAGATAATGCCTACAACAACAACAACAACAACAACAACGCCTTCATCCCAAACAATTGGGGTCGGCGATATGAACCAAAAAGAAAATCATTTTGGGTCCTCCACATGAATCCTTCTCCCCCACTCATTTCTATCCAATGTCATGTCCTCGGTGAGGTTCAAAGCATTCATATCCTTTCTTGTCATCTCCATCCAAGTCTTCTTAATCCTACCCCGACCTCTTTTAGCTAATATATTTTTCCATTTCTCCATCCTTCTAACCGGAGCATAACACCTACATAGGAAGAAATTCCAAGGTAATAAGGCTAGTAAATCTGATAACAACCAAATAGTTATAGTAAGTGAGATATTTATGATAAATTCAAATAAAAAATTGTATGTGGATTATTGATCAATGATCCATTCATACAATGATAGAAGTATATATGTTTAAAATATACAAAGCCGTAGAGAAAGACTATAAGATCTACATGAGAGATTCACATGAAGCTAAGGTTCATGAAAAAATGAGTGTGGAGCTTCGCTTCACCTCTGAAAAGTGTTTCACCCTCCAAAATGTGTATCACATACATAAATAATCTTGTATCTACCTACTTGCTTGCAACTCATGATTTCAAAGTTGTAATGAAATTCAGTAGTATTATACTGTCAAAGAACCACATGTTTGTAGGCAAAGGCTACTCCACCAATGAGTTGTTGAAACTCAATTTGATCAATAAAATTAGACAACCTCTGTTTATATACTAGACTCGTATGATTTATGACTTGCTAAATTAAGACATGTTAATTATAAGTCTTTAAGAAGCATGGGTAACCTAGGACTTATTCTTAAATGTAAAATTAAGAATGCCAGAAAATGTGATGTTTGTATTCAAGCAAACTTTGTGAAAAGTCCTTTTCCAAGTGTTAAAGAAATTCAAAATTACTTGGCTTAATACATAATGTTCTATGTGATTTAACTAATGCTCTAACTTTTTGGAGGAAACAACTACTTTATAACTTTTATTGAAGATTTTTTAAAATATGCTTATATTCTCATGAAAATAAAGGATGATTTTTTTAAAAATTTCAAAGCAGAGGTAGTGAATACTTTTCAAATAAATTCATCAAATTTCAAGAAATTCATATGATATATAGACAAAATACTGCTGCACATACTCTTCAACATAATGGTGTAGCTGAACATAAGAATAAGACTCTGAGAGATATGGTTAATTTGGTGCTCGTAAGTTCAAAAATAAAATATAATCTATGAGGTGATGCTTTACTTAGTTCATGTCATATCTTAAATAGAGTTTTATATTCTGATTCAAACACCACACTTTATGAACTTTGAAAACGTAGAAAATTAAATTTATGTTATTTAAAAGTTTGAGATTGCATTGCTTATGTAAAACTTTCTAAACTAAAATTAGCCAAACTTGGTCCAAAAACCTGAACGTGTGTCTTCATTAGATATTCTCAAAATAGCAAAACCTATAGATTTATGGATATTGAAACAAAAGTGATTTTAGAAGTTATCTAAGCTAAATTTATAGAAGATTTAACTTTAAAATCTCTTGAAGCTCAAAAAAATATTGAAAATAAACAAAGAAAATTGAATTTATGAGCCTAAAAATCCAGAAATACAAAAAAGTAAAATATTAAGAAAAGCAAAAGATTTTGGTCCTGGTTTTCATCTTTATATGATAGATAGAAACTCAATTTCCTTTTTGGAAGTTATGAATAATCCAGACGCCACCCTTTGGAAAAGGGCTACAGAGAGTGAACTAAATTTTATTCTCGAAAATAAAGCTTAAATTTTTCTTGATTTATACTATGGTTTTAAACCTTAAGGATGCAAATGGATTTTCAAGAGAAAACTTTGAATTGATAGTTCTATTGAAAATTTGAAAGCTAAACTTGTAGCTAAAGGTTTTAAACAAAAAATCCAGACTTGATTATTTTGACACATATGCTTTTGTGGGTAGGAATGTATCCATTAAAACAATGGTTGTTTTGACATCCATTTTTAAATTTAAAATTCATCAAATGGATGTTAAAACTACATTTTTGAATGATGTCTTAGAAGAAGAGATTTATATGAAACAACTTGAAGGTTATGTTGTACTGGTCAAAAAAAAAATTGTAAACTACTAAGGTCCTTATATGGTTTGAAACAATCACTTAAACAATGACATGAAAAAATTGATAATATGATCATATCATATGCATTTAAGATTCATAACTTTGATAAATGCATGTATAGAAGAATAATCATGTTATAAGTACTAACCTTTATATGGATGATATATTAATTTTAAGCAATAGTGTAAAATGCATAATTAATATCAAACACTTGCTTTCATCTAAATTTGACACGAAAGATATGAATTTAACTGATGTTATACTTAGTATTAAGTTGATTAGACATGAAAATAGGGATGATAGTGGACTGTGGCAGAGGCTGGGGACAAGGTCTCCACCCCTGCCCTGTCTCAAAATTCTGCCCTCCATCCCCGCCTTCATCCCCACACGGGTTTTGATTTTAACCTTCATCCGCATTTCATATCCTCTATCACATGGAAACATCGAGTCAAGTTACCCAAGACTGGTTCAACCCAGCTTTTGGTGTTTATTGACACTCCAACAAGCATCAACGAATGGGCTGGATATGGTCGGGTTATGAATGAATTGACAGTTTATCCAACTCCACGGACCTCACAGAGGGCAATCATCTGTCATAGAGATAGATGCGCATTCGGCTTGGGACTGGGGAGGCAGTAGAAGAAGTGAGTCGACCCTTGAGTGACGACTTGAATTAGGGTTGACTTGCTTTCTTGTGTGGAATCGGAGTAACTCTTGGATGGAAATTAAAGTCCGGGTTATCAAGGAGAAGAGGCAAACACTAGCGAGTCCAATTCACTGAAAAGAGAATTAGCGGATTATTAAGGAAGTAGGTTTTCCATGAGTGACAGATCCAATCCCATCTTTCCATCTCTCCTTTTAGGGGGAGTCCAGGGTCTTGGATAGGATCTGATTTCATGAACCATGATGCGGTTTCTCTAAAATGGGCAAATTCTGTTAATTTTCTGCTTGTATTAATGCTTAAACATTTTGAGAGTCGATTCAGACCGGACATGAGTTATGACTATCTATTTACCCAATTCCGACCTGAATTTGAATGGACCCAACATATTTGCTTTGAATATCAAAGCTACAATCGGATATATAGTACCTGGACTCAGGAATACAAGCCAAATCTGTTTCAAACCTGGTTGAAAGTTGAGGCTCCAACCAATTTGCGTACTTAATGACAAAGATGACCCCTTTTAGACAATCGAAGAGAGGGCAATCTGATCACTTTATTTAAAAGGATTTAATCATCTAATTAATGCTCTTGACTAGTGTAACACTTCTCACAAATCTACAAGAGAATCACTTTAATACTTGTTTTTATTAGTATTAGCCTCGTAGACTATTAGGTAATAATTCTAAGAATTGGATCTATATGTTGTCGGAGGTTTGGCTCAAAACTATCTAGGTTTGTCGACCCATTATCCTCCATTTACCTAAGTCAGTGGGTGTTCGTTTATTGCTATTAGTTTAGTTTCAGGTTGAAGGCTGTGAGAACTTCACTTAGCTTTATTTAGTAGGGTGTTGCTTTTAGGCCAAGGCTTATTGGGGGTATATTAATTTGTACCTTGAACCTTGATCATGGACTTTGAATTTGGGTTTTGGTTTCAATTTCGGTTCAGTCAGGCTAAGCATGATTTTAATCCCCAAGTCTAAGATCGTTTGTTGACTGAATCATTTATGAAACTTGACCCAGACTTATTACCCATTGAAACCTTTTTGACCTTGACCAGCACATGCTTAATGTCTTTTGCATCAAGCATTTATAGTCAAACAGTTCATTAGGCACTCCTTCCTGTTGATAGTTGACCACAATCCAAGTTTTGAACATTTTTTACCTTGGTAGGGTCATTTTGGATAAAGGTTATACCCTTTTTGTTCGTTGACCATTAGCCCCCCTTGTCTAGACTTTTGGAACATTGGCCAACCTAGGCTCTTTATTGCTTGCCATTTGGGTCCTTATAATGACCATTATGGGCCTTGATTACTAGTTGTTGAGTTGAAGCCTATATATACCTCAGCCCTCTATCACCCTCTCACTAAAACTCTCTTTGTTTCTTTAGTGATTTTCCTATTCTCACTCTAGTGAATCTAAGCCTTACTAAATCAAGGCTTTGCTTTAGTTAAGCCTAGGGTACCTATAGTTGAGCATATGTCAACCTATCCTAGTCAAGCGGCTATTCAAGGTGGGTTCGTGCGGAGTTACTCAGTCTCACCCAGTGTAGGACATGGGTCGATCTTCAAAAGAAGGCAAAAGCTTGATCGATTGAATCCCAGGAACGTAGTTGCCCGAATACCTATTGTACAAAGAACTTGATCCTAAGTGGGGGCAACTATTGTTTGAAATACAACATGTGTAACGTGTATCTCCGAGCATACCTGATTCAAGTTTAATAATTTTCAAACGATAGTTTTATAAATTGACAACTATGAAGGTTGAAAATTTTGAGCTGCCCAAGTTGTCTCAATTCGATGACACACATCTCAAAAGGTGACAACACAAGGTTCTCATTTTCTTCACAAATTTAAATATGATATACATTATCATGAAGGAATGTCTAAACAAACAGAAAAATGAGACCATCATTGAGAACTGAAAGGCACGAAAGTGGAAGGAGGATGACATCATGTGTCATTTCCACATACTGAATGCACTGTTAGAACCATGTTCGACCTCTACTCGAAAGTCTCTGTGGCGAAGAAGTTGTGGCTTGTACTTGAAAGCAAATACAAGATTGAGGATGCAGAAAATCACAAGTTTTTGGTTAATAAATTTATGGATTTCAAATTCTTTGATGATAAGTCATTGCTACCGCACATCTATGAGATGCAAATTTTAGCTAATCAAATCAAGATTGAGGATATGCACCTTGATGAATCATTCTAGGAAGTTGTAATCATTAGTAGATTGCCTCTATCTTAAAAAAATTATAGAAATGAATTAAAACATAAGAATGAAGAATTTACTTTAGAACAACTTTTTTGACATCTTAGAATCGAGAAGGAAGCTCAATCTCGATATAAGAAAGATGAGATAAAAAAAAAGTTTGTGCTAAAGTGAACATGGTTGAACACAAACCAAGTTTCAAACTCGGACTTAAAAACAAGAATAAGAAATCCAAGACCATTGTTAAAAAGAGAAATTTTATCTCTTGTTATATTTGTAGTAAAACAAGTTTGTATGTGAGATAATGCCTACATAGGAAGAAATTTCAAGGTAATATGGCTAGTAAATCCGATAACAACCAAGTAGTTATAGTAAGTGAGATATTTATGATAAATTCAAATAAAAAGTTATATGTGGATTATGGATCAATGATCCATTCAGGAAATGATTTAAGTATGTTTAAAATATACAAAGCCGAAGAGAAAGACTATAAGATCTACATGAGAGATTAACATGAAGCAAAGGTTCATGAAAAAATGAGTGTGGAGCTTCGCTTCGCTTCGCTTCACATCTGAAAAGTGTTTAACCCTCCAAAATGTGTATCACATACCTAAATAATCTTGTATCTGCCTAGTTGCTTACAACTCATGGTTTCAAAGTTGTAATGAAATTCAGTAGTATTATACTGTCAAAAAACCACATGTTTGTAGGCAAAGGCTACTCCACCAATGAGTTGTTTAAGCTCATAAAATTGAGACAACCTTTGTTTATATACTAGACTCGAATGATTTATGACATGCTAATTTAAGACATGTTAATTATAAGTCTTTAAGAAGCATGGGTAACCTAGGACTTATTCTTAAATATAAAATTAAGAATGTTAGAAAATGTGATGTTTGTATTCAAGCAAAATTTGTGAAAAGTCCTTCTCCAAGTGTTGAAAGAAATTCAAAATTACTTGGCTTAATAAATAATGTTTTATGTGATTTAAAAAATGCTCTAACTTTTTAGAGCAAACAACTACTTTATAACTTTTATTGATGATTTTTTAAAATATGCTTATGTCTATCTCATGAAAATAACGGATGAATTTTTAAAAATTTTAAAATTTTCAAACCAGAGGTAGTGACTACCTTTCAAATAAATTCATCAAATTTTATGAAATTCATATGATATATAGACAAAATAGTGGTATGTATACTCCTCAATATAATGGTGAAGCTGAACATAAGAATAGGACTCTGAGAGATATGGTTAATTTGATGATCATAAGTTCAAAAATAAAATATAATCTATGAGGTGTTGCTTTACTTAGTTCATGTCATATCTTAAATAGAGTTTTATATTCTGATTCAAACACCACACCTTATGAACTTTGAAAAGGTAGAAAATTAAATTTAAGTTATTTAAAAGTTTGGGGTTGCATTACCTTTGTAAAACTTACTAAACAAAAATTAACCAAACTTGGTCAAAAGACCTGAACATGTGTCTTCATTAGATATTCTCAAAATAGCAAAACCTATAGATTTATGGATATTGAAACAAAAGTGATTTTAGAAGTTATCTAAGCCAAATTTAGAGAAGATTTAACTTTAAAATCTCTTGAAGCTAAAAAAATTATTGAAAATAAACAAAGAAAAATGAATTTATGAGCCTAAAAATCCAGAAATACAAAAAAGTAAAATATTAAGAAAAGCAAAAGATTTTGGTCTTGATTTTCATCTTTATATGATAGATAGAAACTCAATTTCCTTTTTGGAAGTTATGAATAATCCAGACACCACTTCTTGGAAAAAGGCTATAGAGAGTGAACTAAATTTTATTCTCGAAAATAAAGCTTAAATTTTTCTTGATCTGTACTATGGTTTTAAACGTTTGGGATGCAAATGGATTTTCAAGAGAAAACTTTGAACTCATAGTTCTATTGAAAAATTTAAAGCTAAACTTGTAGCTAAAGGTTTTAAACAAAAACCTGAACTTGATTATTTTGACACATGCTTTTGTAGGTAGGAATGTATCCATTAAAATAATGGTTGTTTTGACATCGATTTTCAAATTTAAAATTCATCAAATGGATGTTAAAACTACATTTTTGAATGATGTCTTAGAAGAAGAGATTTATATGAAACAACTTGAAGGTTATGTTGTACTGGTCAAGAAAACAAATTTGTAAACTACTATGGTCCTTTTATGGTTTAGAACAATCACTTAAACAATAACATGAAAAAATTGATGACATGATCATATCATATGCATTTAAGATTCATAACTTTGTTAAATGCATATATAGAAGAATATTCATGTTATAAGTACTAACCTTTATATGGATGATATATTAATTATAAGTAATAGTGTAGAATGCATAAATAATATCAAACACTTGCTTTTATCAAAATTTGACATGAAAGATATGAACTTAATTGATGTTATACTTAGTTTTAAGTTGATTATACATGAAAATAGGGATGGCAGTGGACCACGACGGAGGCTGGGGACAAGGTCTCCACACTTGCCCTGTCTTAAAATTCTGCCTTCCATCCCGCCTTCATCCTCACACGGCTTTTGATTTTAACCTTCATCCCTGTTTCATATCCTCTATCCCCGATGCAAACGGGGCAAGGCGGCGCCGAGCCCCATTTCTTCCCAATCTGCTGCCGTCTTTAAAGGTATTTTAGTTATTTTACTAACAAAGAATAGGGATGAGACGGGGTGGGGGCAGGATGGGAGAAAGCGTAAGTCCATCCCTGTTTCATGTCCTCCATCCCCGGTCCAAATGGGGCGAGACGTGGTGAAGCCCCATTTTCCTCCAGTCCACTACCATCCCTATATGAGAACATATATGCATTAACTTAATCTCACTATATTGAGAAAATTTTAAGAAAATATAATCATTATGATTGTAAGCATGTTGCTACTCCGTTTAATCTTAGTGTTAAGCTATCAATTAATACTTGAAGAAGTATATCTCAATTAGAGTATACATGTATTATTGATAGTCTCATGTACGCTATGAATAAACCTAAACTAGATATAATATTTTGCATGAGCAAGTTGAGCCAATATACTAGTAATACAGGACACGAGCATTGGGATGCTATCTTTCTAGTTTTGTTGTACTTGAGAGGAACTCCAGATTATGTGATATTCTATGAGAAAGAATTTGTTGTACTTGAAAGGTACAATGATGCAAACTGAAATTCTGATTTTAATGAGTCATTATTTATAAGTGATTGGATATTTAACCTTGGATCTAGAGTTGTTGCTTGGGGATTCAAGAAGCAAACAATGATAACCCATTCTACAATGAAAGAAAGGTTGATAACACTAAATTAGTTAGTATAGAAGCTTAATGACTAAAGAATGAAGATACCATTAAGAGATAAGACAATACCCTCGATAGTTATGTATTGCGATAGTCAAACAACTATATAAAAAACTAAAAGTAATATTTATGAAGAAAAATCTAGACATATTAATTTAAAACATAATTATATGAATTGTTTACTCACGCAAATTAATATCTATTGAGTATGTGAAATCTTGTCAAAACTTAACAGATCTGTTGACAAAAGGACTTTGTCGAAAAATTATCCTAAGACATCGAGGAGAATGAGGCTAAAGTCTATAAAAACAATCATCATTAATGAAAACCCAACCACATGATAAGGGTCAAACCAAGTCTATTAGGGTCTTAGACTCACTTGAGTCATTTTCATAATTTTGATATCGCGAAGAATTGTTGAGATTTTGGCTCAAAACTATCTAGGTTTGCATACACATTATCCTATATTTACCTAAGTTAGTAGGGGTTCATTTATTCCTACTAGTTGAGTTACATATTGAAGAGTGTGCAAACTTCACCTGACCTTATTTAGTGTGGTGTTGCCTTTATGGACAAGGCTCACTTGAGCCATATCAATTTGAACTATGAACCTTAAACTTTAGACTTTGAACCTTGGACCTTAGACCTTAGACCTTAGACCTTGAACTTTGGATCTTGGATCTTAGATCTTAGATTTTGATTCGGTCAGGTTTGGTTTGGTCTTTGACCATTCTTTTTAGTACTTGGAATGATTTTAGTCCCTAAGTCCAAGACCGATCATTGACTGACCCATTTATAAACCTTGACTCAGGCTTATTACTTGTTGGAACCCTTTTGATCTTGACCAAAATCTGTCCAACGTCTTTTGTACAGCGCATTTATGGTCAAACAGTCCATTAAGCGCTCATTCCTGTTGACCATTGACCACGACCCAAGTTTTGAATATTCATCTCGATAGTGTCTTTTGGGACCAAGGTTATACCTTTTTTGTTCGTTGACCACGAGTCTCTCTTGTCTAGACTTTTGAGCCATTAAGGCTAGACATTTGGCCAGCCTAGGCCCTTTATTCTTGGTCCTTTAGGCCCTTTATGGGTCTTGATTACTAGTTGTTGGGCGGAGACCTCCCTCTCTCTCTCTCTAAAGCTCTCTTTGTTTCCTTAGTGCTTTTCCTATTCTCACTCAAGTGAGTCCAAACTTTGATTTAATTAAGGTCAAACCTAGAGTCCCTACCTAAGTTAAGCATAGGGTCTAGCCTATAGTTCAGCATAGGTCAACCTATCCTAGTCAAAAGGCTATTCAAGGTGAGTTCGTGTTGAGTTACTTAGTCTCACCCAGTGCAGAGAGTAGACCGATCTTTGCAAGAAGGCGAAAGCTTGGTTGTATCCTTGGAGCAAAGTTGCATGAATACCCATTGCACCAAAGACTTAATCCTAAGTGGGGCAACTATCGCTTGACAGACAATGCATGCAACACATGATTCCGAGCGCGCCTTGTTCATGCCCAGTTGCCTTACCCACTTAGTAAAATATTT
Source organism: Nuphar pumila (assembly GCF_984573655.1). Classification (NCBI taxonomy): domain Eukaryota; kingdom Viridiplantae; phylum Streptophyta; class Magnoliopsida; order Nymphaeales; family Nymphaeaceae; genus Nuphar; species Nuphar pumila. The sequence goes on along the minus strand of NC_143263.1, from coordinate 77,142,371 downwards.
TTCAACATATGTTTATTCCAATCAAAATGAAATAGTAGAATTTGAGACTCATACCATTTTTGTGAGAAATTGTGTATTGAGGAATGCCAAATTTTTAATGTGTAATTAGGGTGCCAATGGGTCATACCTTCCATTGGACCTAGTGGGTCAAGACCCAGATCCTATTGGGGTGACGTAAAACAGATAATGTAAAATACCAATCCTTGACATATTTCAAATTAAGAAAATGGAGATGTTAATCAAAGACTCGGGTCAGACCCAGGTATAGTATGAAATTTGATGACTCATACGTTGTGTATGCTAATCGAATCTCACTTGTCTGATCCGGATAGTTAATCAGACCCCTTTTCTTGTTACCAAACCCGGACCCTACCAGATCTGGAAGAACCAGAAGAGAAGGAAGATACGAAAGAGAGCTGCAACAGGTAGCACACGGTAGGACTTGAGCATTACTCAGTCACCTCTTAGCTCACAATAACATCCCTGGCTAGGCACTGTGTTAATCCAGTGTTCCTACGAGGGAATCCACTACTGTAGGGACCTGACTGTTGACATCGGTAATGTAGTTGAAAATATAATTGAAGTGCTCTATCTTGGTTTACATAATAAGCACATCAAGTTGGACCACAAAGGATTCAAACATTATTTGGTCCCTTGTCTGATCTAGTATTTGCAGCTTATATTCAAGAAAAGACCCAAAATACTTCTATGAAAAAACAGAAATAAGGATCTACTTAATACAGACGACTTTGCAGTTAAAACTTGGACTCAAAACTACCTACACCAGATCCGGGCAGTATTTTTCATCTAGAGGATGGATTTTTTTGGATGGTTAAAGCCATATTTAATGCATAATTCAAGAAGTGATTTAAAATATCATAATACAAATTTATCAATACTTGACCAAATACATATAATTAATGCATGATTGACTAGTTAATTCTTAATTACTTGACCAAGGCACATGAAAACACACCCTTCGAAAGAGAGAGCCAGCATTGGATTCCAAAGATTTGATATCAGTTCAGGATTTTGAAAACTGGAATTCTGGTAATCTAGAAATTTGCTCTAAATCAAATTGCATGTCCACAGTCTAAACATGTGAACTGTTAGCTGGTTTAGATTTCCAGTTTGGGAACCCAAAATCCATCGATCAGACTCGTCTTAAGATCCTGTACAAAAGCTCAGTTCTTATTATGATCAATCATAGATTTCCTATTTTTTGGATAAAAGATCGTATTGACTTGGTGTCTCAATGATCATATATTGGGTTTTAATAACACAAGGCTCTTAACAGCCTTTTATCAAACTTTTGCTTTCATGAGTCTAGAACAAAAGAATTCAATAGAGGAAAAAAGGGCAAAAAAAAAAAAATTGATGCACACATAAAATTATCAAAGAGAATGTTACTTATATGCCAGGCATGTCCTGTTAAAATTTTGGAAAAATAACGATAACAATATGCTTAGGTTGCATACTTGAAAACACATGAAGAAGGGACCGATTATCACATTCAAAAGAAAAACTGAATCTCATGGGGCATCTTTTTTTCATTTTTTACTCTTAAATCATTGTCATCAGTATACACCGGATTTCTTCAGCACAACGTGGAGCAAACCACAATCGCTAATAGTAGAAGCTAGAGGGTAGGAGAAATGATAAAAGAAACAAACTGTTACTGCAAACAACTAATGGTGATGAATTAAGTGATTCCAAATTGCAGCATTAAAGGAAAAGACATGACCTTCAGTCAAGACCCCACCCTTCTCACAAATGCAACAATTGCTAACCGTCCACTTCCACACCACCAAACGTAAATGTTGGATACAAATTGACATGATCCAGATATCTGAATGGTGGGAGAATAGGCTCACTGGCTTGTGCATTCAATGCTGCAGGTGCAGCCGGCCTAGGACGGAAGCTCTCAACTTCTTGCACCAATTTGTCTTTTGTGTTATTACATGATGTGATCACCTATAACCACAGGGAGAATCTAGCTTTAATCACACTAAGAGGGATTTACACACACACATAAACCATGACATGCCAACATTAGTTAGAGGCGTGGTTGTCAAACTAAAAGATTGGATTTGATCAGGATCTCAACAAAGATACGTAAAAAAGTATTGATCGAAATCTGAATATTCCATAAAGATTCTGACCTTGTAAGCCGAAGACCAATCATACAAGTCTTAGAATCCTACTTTAAGGTCCATGGGTAAAAGTAACGATACAGATTTGGATCTGAGGTCTAATATGCTCCATGTACACCTAATCAGGCCCCTTGTCTATATTTGCATGTAAAATGGGTTGAACTTGGTTTAGATCACTACCCAATTTGATTAATCGCATAACAAGATCCATGTCCTGACCTTCACATGCTAATGTCCTCACATATTTGCTCATGTCCTCAAACACTATTTTTTTTAGTAAAAGGAGGTTTGCACATATTTGCAACATTAAAAAATGTTTTGTAAGTGTCGTGCTATATTTGTGGAAGGATAAAAATGTCATAAAAAAGTCTAAAATCACAATTTTGGATATGGGAAGGATTTTCGTAAATTGAGAGGCATTTCTGAAAATGTGTCATTTTACAAAGATATTATGGTCATTTTTTAAATATTTATTCCATCTCTTCATGTGGATAGGTGTCTGGTCTAATCTTATTGGATCGAATCCAATGAACATTTGCAAAAAGAACGTGAACGAAAAGATTTAAGAAAACTGCATGATGGGGATTCACTGACCTAGTCAAGGCTCTCATTAACACTAATCCTTTGTACAAAAACGAGTTTTTGCCTGAAATTACAACAATTAAGGCTAGTCACTTTATTAATCTTGCAGATTAAAGAAACAAAGAGAAGGAAGATTGAAAATCCAATCAAGATTGCCATGAATCAGCATGTAGGAAGCCTCTGGCCTAGAAGAAGCGCCCTTAAAAAAAAACCTCATTTGAAGCTTGAATCTTAATTGGATCTTGGGTAAGATTTAGGATCTTGATTATGAATCTCTCAACTTGCATTGGGTCTGTTTACTTTTCAGGACCTGTGGATCCAGACTGATGGATTAGCTAAGCGGACCTGCAATAGTAGGTCCAGACCCTAATATTATCAAGTTGGTTCCACATATAGTTGGGTAAGACCTGAGCCATTGACTCTAATTGGACCTACCACAGTAAAATCCAATACATCTGCCGCTAAACAATGGTAATATGATGATCTCGTACTATCTTGGATTCACCTAATCTCGGTTGTCACAAATAAATTGACCCTCCTCCCAGAGCTGAAGACGATTTCCACACTTGACCTTTATTATCGGGAACAAATTCCTAAAAAATCAAATTTCCCAAAACGAAACAATTTCCTAAAATCAAATGCTCACTGAAATTGTTTTATTCAAGAACACTGAAATTGCATAGTTTTTTGGTCCACCTTTTGTTGAAGTATTCCAATTTCTGCAATTACGAGAGTACCATGTAATTATTAGCAAATACTAACAGCTTTATATATTATAGGAGAAAATGTGCAGAAAAAAATATACGGTTGCTCCAATAAATTTGACTCCTAGGAAAAAAAAAAGATGTAATGTGGCAATGTGATCTGTGAATGATATTTACAATAAGAATGCATTGAATGCACTATACCCATTTGCATGTACGGGCAGTTAATGCTCTCTTTCTATATATACAATGTTGGTGTTCAGGTGTAGACATCCTCATCTTCAAACAAATCCTTTCTGAAAGACTCCCATCTACAAGTGACCATGGATGCTGGCAAGGACTCACAGTCCCACAATAAGAAGGCTGCAGGCACAGAGGGTGGCCCAAAGAAAGACCATGACGCCATGAAAGCTCCTGGAACAGGTGGGGCTGCAGAAATTTCAAGGAAGGAATTTGAGGCCAACCCTCAGGCATATTTCAGCAATCTGCAAGAGGCTGAGAAGAACAAGAAATAGAGTCATCTGATTTTCTGGTCATGGGGTAGTTTCATTTTGGTATGGGATATTTTGCAGCCTCTAGATAGAATGACAATAATGGGTTGCATTGCATTGCTATTGTGATGGATCAGGCCTTTTAGTTTGAAGTTTAAAATTTGAACAGCAACTAAACTATGTGTTGTTTCTGCCTTATTCGAATCATTTTGTGTGTGTGTGTGCTTGCCTTGCTGAATACTTTGTCAAGTACTCGGCCAGGAAAATGGATCTAATCTCTCACAACAAGGTCTGTATTTTTTGTCCATTAAAGTTTGGACTTTAACATAATTTATTCACAATCCTTTACCCTCTCAACAGATCCAACTCTAGATCATAGTCATAAACATCATCTTGCGTAACTTGAAAATTAATCGTTTTCACAATTTGAATACCCCAAAACACCCAACGTACCAAAATAGTTACTTAAAAAAGCAAGCCTATTTGGGAAGCCTCTTTTTTTTTGTTTGTTGAAAGGCAAGCTTTGGTTAGGCAGATCCTCCATGTTGCAGAGGGATTACCACATGGCATACCACCTCGGTGGTGGGAAAGCCTCATTTTTTCAAGCATGCTAAACATCCCAATTCTCAAAAAAGATAAAAATAAATTAGAGCTATTTTTTACATACCTCCACGTGAACAGCTACTTATAAAATCAATGCTGTTTTAAGGAGGGGGGGGGGTCGATGCTTCTAAAATAGAGGTGGGGAATGGGCATTCCCTCTCATCATCGATATGGGACTAACTTTGCTATCGTTTACTATAAACCACAGTAACCAGAATATGAGCATTTTCAATATTTTTTTTTGGAAATCCAACCATGTAGATGCGATTTGCTAGGAATCAGTTGTTGGATCATGTATTTTCAATGAAAAAATATGATTTTTGGGCGCTTGAATATTTATGAAGATTATGTGCCGGATATATCTTTGAGGCTTGGTGGTTCCGGAGCCATGCAAAGTTGAGCTATCACGACACGCTTCTTGAAGAACATTCTTCACAGGTTCAGGAGGTTTGCTTCTAAAAGCAAGGATTTTGGTTCGGTTCTTCAGACACACCTCTGCAAGGCGTTTACTACACGCTTTTTGGGATGGGGACAGAAACACTGATGGTTTCTCTCTCTTTGAAATCCAAAATTTGGAGGCCCCTAAAAAATAGTGCTATATTTGTGGAAGGATAAAAATGTCATAAAAAAGTCTAAAATCACAATTTTGGATATGGGAAGGATTTTCGTAAATTGAGAGGCATTTCTGAACATTTGTGTCTGGTCTAATCTCTTCATGTGGATAGGTGTCTGGTCTAATCTTATTGGATCGAATCCAATGAACATTTGCAAAAAGAATGTGAACGAAAAGATTTAAGAAAACTGCATGAGGGGGATTCACTGACCTAGTCAAGGCTCTCATTAACACTAATCCTTTGTACAGAAACAAGTTTTTGCCTGAAATTACAACAATTAAGGCTAGAGGAGGAAGATTGAAAAGCCAATCAAGATTGCCATGAATCAGCATGTAGGAAGCCTCTGGCCTAGATGAAGCGCCTTTAAAAAACCCTCTCATTTGAAGCAATCATTGTTGTGTGGCAAAGGTATAATGCACAGGAGAACAAGAAGAAGAGAGAAGTTGGTTTCTTTATTTATTGCCATGGTTGATCCGGCCAGGGCGGGGGGAAGCATAAGTCCATCCCCACCTCCATTCCCGCACGGGTTTTGATATTAACCTCCATCCTCGGTCCAAATTTATAAGCATGTTGTAAGCATTAACTTAATCTCACTATATTAATTTTTTTTTAAGAAAATATAATCATTATGATTGTAAGCATGTTGCTACTCTGTTTAATCTTAGTGTTAAGCTATCGATTAATAGTAGAAGTATATCTCAATTAGAGTATACATGTATTATTGATAGTCTCATGTACGCTATGAATAAAACTAAATTAGATATAATATTTTGCGTGAGCAAGTTGAGCCGATATACTAGTAATACAAGACATCAATATTGGGATGCTATCTTTCCAGTTTTGTTGTACTTGAGAGGAACTCTAGATTATGTGATATTCTATGAGAATGAACTTGTTGTACTTGAAAGGTACAATGATGCAGACTGAAATTCTGATTTTAATGCGTCATTATTTATTAGTGATTGGATATTTAACCTTGGATCTAGAGTTGTTGCTTAGGGATTCAAGAAGCAAACAATGATAACCCATTGTACAATGAAAGAAAGGTTGATAACACTAAATTAGCTAGTATAGAAGCTTAATGACTAAAGAATGAATATACCATTAAGAGATAAGACAATAGCATCGATAGTTATGTATTGTGATAGTCAAGCAACTATATAAAAAACTAAAAGTAATATTTATGGTGAAAAATCTAAACATATTAGTCTAAAACATAATTATATTAATTGTTTACTCACGCAAAGAGTAATATCTATTGAGTATATGAAATCTTGTCAAAAATTAGCAGATTTGTTGACAAAAGGACTTTGTCAAAAAATTGTCTTCAAGACATCGAGAAGAATGAGGCTAAAGTCTATAAAAACAATCACCATTAATGAAAACCCAACCACATGATAAGGGTCAAACAAAGTTTGTTAGGGTCTTAGACTCACTTGAGTCAGTTTTATAGTTTTGATAACGTGAAGGATTGTTGAGATTTTGGCTCAAAACTGTCTAGGTTTGCATACACATTATCCTATATTTATCTAAGTTAGTAGGAGTTCATTTATTCCTACTAGTTTAGTCCCATATTAAAGAGTGTGCAAACTTTACTTCAATTTATTTAGTGGGGTGTTGCCTTTATGGACAAGGCTCACTTGAGCCATATCAATTTGAATTATGAACCTTAAACTTTAGACTTTGAACCTTGAACCTTAGAACTTGAACTTTGGATCTTAGATCTTAGATCTTAGATCTTAGATCTTAGATCTTAGATCTTAGATCTTAGATCTTAGATCTTAGATTTAGATTTTGATTCGGTCAGGTTTGGTTTGTTTTGGTCTTTGACCATTCTTTTTAGTACTTGAAATGATTTTGGTCCCTAAGTCCAAGACCGATCGTTGACTGACCCATTTATAAACCTTGACTCAGGCTTATTACTCATTGAAACCCTTTTGACCTTGACCAAAATCTGTCCAACGTCTTTTGTATGGGGCATTTAGGGTCAAACAGTCCATTAAGTGCTCATTCATGTTGACCATTGACCACGACCCAAGTTTTGAATATTCTTGATCTCGATAGAGTCTTTTGGGACCAGGGTTATACCTTTTTTGTTTGTTGACCACGAGCCTCTCTTGTCTAGACTTTTGGGCCATTAAGGCTAGCCTAGACCCTTTATTCCTAGTCGTTTAGGCACTTTACATTATAAGAAATATGCGGATTAGGGATGGACGCTATTCGTCGCTAAATGTGTTTAGCAATGGATAGCATCCATCGCATTTTCTTGATCGCTAATTAGCGACAAAACTTATCTCTCGCTAATCAGTCGATAATTAGCGATGAACATGATCTATCACGAGTCCGACGCTAAATGAGCACAAATTTGGGTTTGCGACAGATACATATCCGTCACTATTTTAGCGACAGATTAGCGATGGATTACATTCTGTCGCAAAACCAAATATTAGCGACAGATAATATCTGTCGCTAATCCGTCACAAAATTTAAAAATAAAAATAAAAAAAAGTGATTGAAATATAAATATTGGAAAGTATGTACAAAATGAGAATGTCAAAAGTATGTACAAAATATACTGTGTCACTAACCATGGAGACCATGTGCAGCTATGCATGTGTAGGACCAGAGCCACCAATAACAGTATTGACCATTTCTCTCACATGAAATTTTAAAATTAATCATCTATGGTCAGCATTTAGTTCCTCCGAAAGCAACATTTCATTGAATTTGAGAAAAACATTCTTGAAGAGATTTTAATTTGAAAATATAAGAAACAACTATAGAAATTTCATGCAATAGTATCCAAAATGGTCGAAACAAAAAAAAAACAAAATGAGAGAGAACAAAAACAAAACAAAAAATTTCTACATTTACAGAAACACCCAACCACAATGAATGAAGAAATGTTGGAGAGAAATGCATCACCTAGTAGGCTCTTGCTGAGGAAATCATTAGCTTGAGCCAATGAAGGCTTGAACAGATTAAGCCTCGCAGCCAGAGCGTCCTGAAATGGAACATATTCGCCCATTGCTCTGCCTCAAAACAAACAAACAAAAAAATTAAAAAAAAAACAACCAAAACACCTCAATCCCACAATCCTTCACCAAACTCACCTCTTCCTCCACTCAACGACCGCTTCTCTGACGTTGTAGAAATCCACCAACTCGTTGATCCCCTCATCGACGCACACAGTGCTGTCGACGTCGAAGCACACAGCGTCCGCACCCTGCCAAATCTCCAGCACCTCTACAAGGAAGGCAACAAAACAAACTCTCTTGATCAGTAAAGAAAGAAAGAAAACAGAAAAAAAATGATGCAAGCAATTAAGGAAACGAGGAAGGAAAAAGAGGGAAAACCTTTAGAAGGGAGCGTGTTATCAAAGAGCTTGGGAGGAGGGGTCTGATCTGGCTGTACGGAGGCTATTTTATACCAAAAATTATCAAAGAGAGGGAGGGAGAATTTCGCGCCCCAGATAGGTCGGTTTAAATCGAAAAGTAGTGACTGATTAGCGATGGAAAATTTTTGTCTCAAAATCCGTCGCTAATTAACGACGAATTTTGAGATGGAAAATTATGGCTCTCATTCGTTGCGAAGTTGTGACAGTTTTTGGGACAGAATGTTTCCATCGCTAATTAGCGATGGATTTTGAGACAAAGATTTTTTGTCGCTAATTCAACAACTAATTTCAGTTTTAGCGACGACTAGTTTTCTCTAGCTAATCCGTCACAAATTTGCGATGGAAAAAATCCATTGCTAACTAACATTTTTCTTGTAGTGTTATGAGTCTTGATTACTAGTTGTTGGGCGAAGACCTCTCTCTCTCTCTCTCTCTCACTAAAGCTCTCTTTGTTTCCCTAGTGTTTTTCCTATTCTCACTCAAGTGAGCCCAAACTTTGATTTAGTTAAGGCTAAACCTAGGGTCCTTACCTAAGTTAAGCCTAGCGTCTAGCCTATAGTTGAGCATAGGTCAATCTTTCCTAGTCAAAAGGTTATTCAAGGTGAGTTCGTGTTGAGTTACATAGTCTCACCCAATGCAGAGAGTGGACCAATCTTTGCGAGAAGGCAAAAGCTTGGTTGTATCCTTGAAGCAAAGTTGCACGAATACCCATTGCACCAAAGACTTAATCCTAAGTGGGGCAACTATCGCTTGAAAGACAATGCATGTAACACAAGCCTCCTAGAGCACCTTGTTCATGCCCAGTTGCGCTTAATAGCCTTTTATCAAACTTCTGCTTTCATTAGTCTAGAACAAAAGAATTCAATAGAGGAAAAAAGGGCAACAAAAACTGATGCACACATAAAATTATCAAAGAGAATATTACTTATATGCCAGTCATGTCCTGTTAAAATTTTGGAAAAATAACGACAACAATATGCTTAGGTTGCATACTTGAAAACACATGAAGAAGGGACCGATTATCACATTAAAAAAAAAAACTGAATCTCATGGGGCATCTTTTTTTCATTTTTTACTCTTAAAGCATTGTCATCAGTATACACGGGATTTCTTCAGCACAACGTGGAGCAAACCACAATCACTAAGAGTAGAATCTAGAGGGCATGAGAAATGATAAAAGAAACAAACTGTTACTGCAAACAACTAATGGTGATGAATTAAGTGATTCCAAATTGCAGCATTAAAGGAAAAGACAAGACCTTTAGTCAAGACCCGACCCTTCTCACAAATGCAACAGTTGGTACCCGGCTCCCTTCTACACCACCAAACATAAATGTTGGATACGACTTGACAAGATCCATATATCTGAGTGGTCAGAGAATAGGCTCACTGGCTTGTGCATTCAATGCTGCAGGTGCAGCCGGCCTAGGACGGAAGCTCTCAACTTCTTGCACCATTTCGTCTTTTGTGTTATTACATAATGTGATCTCCTATAACCACAGGGAGAATCTATCTTTAATCACACTAAGAGGGATTTACATACACACACACACACACAAGGATTTTGAAAGCATAAACTGCCAGGGCATATAAGCATTCCCAGCGGGCATGGAAGTAGCCCATCCAACATAGAGTCTAACGGTTGAGGATCATTGAACCTAGGTTTGGAATTCCACCAGCCTCATAAATTTGTAATATCTAAAAGCGCCATTAGACCCAGCTACCATTTAATACCCAGGATTATCCTGGTATCCATTGGGCCACGTTCTCCTCTTGATGAAAGGATGATTGCAAAAAATACTCAAACCTTCAAATGATGGCAGAATATGAAGCAGCTAAAGAGCATGAAACATATACAGAAATTCATAACATTTCTGAAATCTGCATTAGATCTCTCTCTCTTTGTTCTCCTTATTCTTCTATTTTTCTCACAATGTTTGACGTGATCGTCTCAGTTAACATTTCTTATAAACATGCAAGAGCAAATTTTGACATTTTGCATGATTTCATAAGTTGATATCACGTCCATATTGTTCCTCCTCATTTTCTTTACATTAAAGTACGACCATATTCAGATATGAGTAAAATATCAAATTTCTTTCTTCTCAGATTTCTTTTCTTCTATTCCTCTTTGCATTTTTCGAAAAGAAAAACACGTTACATTCAAATAATGTGCTTTTGTTTTGCATTTTATTGACTGATATTTATTCAGATTTGTTTATTGTATAGCCTAGGTTTCTGTCTAGGGTCTGCTGTAAAAAAAAAAGGTAGTCGTGTTCTCTGAAATTACATATTAGTTTTGACTTTTATTTCTGAATATTATTTGTTGGTCTTTTACTCCTTTTGTTCTACTCATCTGTTGTTTTCAATTCTATCTTGCTTTCGCCTTCAATCACCTATGGATTCTTTTTCTTCTTCTCAATCTAGCCTTTGTTCCAACTTTCTTAGCCAACTTGTTTATGAAAAACTGAACAATTCTAATTTTCTCACCTGAAAAAGACAAATCATCCCATTCATAAGAAGTTAGGATCTTTCTAGACATATAGATGAATCTGTTTTTGTTCCTCCAGAGTTCACATCACAAGATGGCAAGACTGGGGAAGGTGACACTTCCATTACTTTTGTTAGAAATCCAGAGTATATATCCCGGATGAAACGAGATCAGGCTTTGGTTCCCTACATCACTTCCACCCTGTCACAAGAGGTGCTTGTGGCAATCTCAGATGACTGCACAACTATGCAGTTATGGTATCGTCTTGTTCAGACATATTCTTAAGTTTCTAAGGCTAGAATTCTATTTTTAAAGAAAGAGTTTCAAATGCTGAGAAAGGACTACATGACTGTCATGGAGTACTTAAACAAAATGAAAACTATCACAAATAAGTTGGCCGTCGTGGGTTGCGCGGTCAGTGACAAAGATACGATGCAACAAACTCTGAGTGGGCTGGGACCCGATTATGATATGATGGTTACTTCCTTATTATGTTTGCCAGACTTACCTACATTTGAAGACCTTCTTGCTAAGCTCTTACAATATGAGATGACTTTAAAGGGATTCTCTGAAGGTGTTCACACTCTCATTGGAGCACAAGACGTTCCTGCCATAGGAGTTACTTATGGTTGAGGACATGGCAGGTATGAATCTCGAGAAAGGTGAGGTCAAGAAAGGAATGGTCAAGGAACTCGTAAAATATTACCTACTCCCAGTTTGCCTCCTAATTTACAGAGACCAAGGCCAATACCTACTTGCTTTCTATGCAACAAAATGGTGCACATCAAAGCCAATTGTTGGTTTAACCCTCAAAATAGAGGAAAGCAATCAAAGACAAGAAAGGGAATGAATACATTGAAGAATAGTGAAAAAATCAAAGAGTTGCTATTATCTGCCTTGGCTGAATTGAATTTCAAACAGAATGATCAAGACACTTGGTATGTTGATTCTGGTGTAGCCACTCATGTCACTGGTGATGCTGGTAAGTTTCTAAATCTTGTTCCTTATGTTGATAGAAATAGTATAGTCACTGGAGATGGGTCTCACCACTATATCTCGCACATTGAAAACTTTGTTATTCTCATGCCCAACTCTTCCCTTACACTTTCAAATGTCATTCACGCTCCTAACTTCAAGAAAAATATTGTTTATATCTCTAAACTTGTAGATGACATTAATGCTTCAGTTGAGTTTATTCCTTTTTTTGTTCCTATCAAAGACCTTCACACGAGGGAAACATTTGCTGAAGAAAAATGACAAGGGAATATGTATGTGTTCCAAGAGAATCCTTCCACTCGTGTTTGGCCTGTTGATTCTACCTTGAAGCTCACATCTCCACCTTCTTCAGTTCCTCCTGAGAGTGTTTTTAGTCTTTCTGAATGTATTGAGCCTAATCTCTAGCATAGTCGTCTGGGTCATTGTAGTAGTGGTTTTATTGATAAGCTTGTTTCAAGTATCCTTATTCCCAAGTTAAGTCTAAATTTAAGTGTTGATAACAAAAAACATTATAGTTGTCTTCAATGTAAGAATCATGTTCTTCTATTTCATTCCATTAATAAAAGAGCTTCACGAGCATTTGAAATTATATGTTCTGATGTTTGGGGTCCGACTTTAGTTCCTTCCATGTCTGACACTATATATTATCTCATTTTTGTTGATAGCTCTTCTTGATAAACATGGATCTTCTTTATGAAATGTAAATCTGAAACCTTCAAGTTATTTCAAAAATTTTATTCTTTTGTTTATAATAAATTCTCTGAGAATATTATTTGTTTTCAATGTGATGAAGGCGCTGAATTCTCTTCAAATGACTTTATTAATTTCCTCCAGACAAATGGAATAAGTAGGCTTGTGTCTTGTCCTCATACACTTCAACAGAATGAGATTGCTGAACGGAAGCATCACCATATTTAATCTCACTATATTGAGCATGATAGTAACCTTATGGGCAAAGGCTTTTTATTTAGCGTTCTATGTCATAAATCGATTGCCTATAAACATCTTGGAAAACAAATCACCCTATTTATCTTTGCATGGTGTGCGTCCAAATTATCATGATTTACGTGTATTCGGGTGTGTATGTTATGTTCATGTTGACAGTTTAATGCGACACAAGTTTCAGGATAAGGCTTTAAAGTGCAGATTTGTGGGGTACGCAGATGATTATAAAGGATACAGATGCTATGATCCCGTGAGTAAGCATTTGAAAATATCCAAAAATATTTTTGATGAATCAAATTTTGATCATAATGCTAACACTTCTCCTGAAATTGAAGTTTATCACCCTTGGTTGAACTCAGATCTCTTTTCTAGTATTGATAATGTTTGCTCTTCAGAATGTAATCAAAGAGATGAGAGAAACGTGCCTAGTGCTGTGCAAAGGACTCGGGAAAGTGTAATTTCTGAACCACTATTGGCCCCCCGAAAGGTATAAAGGCATTGTTTACTCTCGACGTGAAAAGGAGATATTCTTTAGCTCCTTCGGCTCCCTCTGCTTTTCTACTTCTTCCTTCCTTCGCTCCTTCGCCTCCCTCCTCTGCTTTTCAAATTCTTCCTTCATTTTCATTTCCTTCTCTTCCTCTTGCTTTTTCTTTTTCCTCTCCTTCTCTTCCTCCTCTTGCTTCTTCCTTTCTCTATCCTTATCTTCCTCATTCTCCTTCTCCTTCTTTTGCCTTTCCTTCTCTTCCTCGTCCTCCTTCTCCTTCTTCTTCCTTTGGCTTTTCTTTTCTTCATCATCCCGATGCTTCTTCCTTTGCCTTTCTTCTTTCATCTTTATCATTTGCCTTTCATTCTCTTCCTCCACCTTCTTCTTCTTCAATTGCCTTTCCCTCTCCTTCTCCTTCTCCTCCTCCTCCTTATTCTTTTTTTGCCTTTCTCTCTCCTCCTTCTCCTTCCTTTGCCTTTCCTTCTCTTCCTCGTCCACCTTATCCTTCTTCCTTTGGCTTTCCTTTTCTTCCTCATCCTGATGCTTCTTCCTTTGCCTTTCCTCTTTCATCTTCATCATTTGCCTTTCCTTCACTTCCTCCACCTTCTTCTTCTTCAATTGCCTTTCCCTCTCCTCCTCCTCCTTATTCTTTTTTTGTCTTTCCCTCTCCTCCTCCTCCTTCATTTTCCTTTTCTTCCTTTGCTTTTCAAAATATTCCTGCTTCATCATTTGCCTTTCCCTCTCCAACTCCTCCCTTCTTCTTCTTCAACTGCCTTTCTCTCTCATCCTTATTCTTTTTTTGCCTTTCCCTCTCCTCCTCCTCCTTCATTTACCTTTTCTTCCTTTGCTTTTCATTCTCCTCCTCCTTCTTTCTTTGCATTCCTTCTCTTCGCAATCCTTCTTCTTCTTCTTTATCTTTAGTTTTTCCTCATTCTTCATTTGCTCTTCAGCCTCAATCTCTGATGGATAATCCTCCACATAATACAATTTCAATACTTTGTCCCTGTCTTTATCATTCTCAATGTTTATTATATTTTGATACCTTTCATAACGCTCATATAGATGGGACTGACGGATAACTTCTCTAATAGTCATCTCATAGAATGACGGGGGATTTCTTGTCTGATGAGCTTTAGACATTGCTAACCTGCACAACACAAATTTAACAGCATCATTATATGTTACAACTGCCTCCCTAAGTATATAATAATACAAATTAGCCCATTCATTAAACAATCACCAACATTACAAATCGTTGTTGCTTCAAACTTACAAATCGTTGTAGCAATCACAACCTTCATAAGTAAGTACATATCTTTGTAATGTTAGGGCTTCATGCGTAAACATTGTTGTATAATTTATCAAACTTAAGTTCAAATCCTGGTAATTTCATTAAATTGTTAATGCTATAAAGGTATAAATCGTTGTTGCTTCATAAGAACAAATCATGCAAACTGTTTTTCAATGCCCAAAAGGTGGATATGTACAAATCGATTTGTTTTAGTATGAAAATAGGTGTTATTTAACATGAATAGTTAAACCAGTTGTAAGATTTAGCATTCAGATTTACAAATCGATTTGTTTGCATAACGAAACATTACACAAAACTCACTAAAACAATACGAGTTTTGGTAATCTGACAGTGGAGGAGAAACACCCAAAAGGTAGACACAGTCGATGGTGGCAACGATGTTGCCACTGCACAGACGATGGCAAAGGATGCGCCAACGGCAGCAGACGAAGGCAAAGGTTGCTCCAACAACAGCAGACGAAGGCAAAGGGTGCTCCAACGACAGAAGACGATGGCAAATGGTGTTATGGTGGAAGCAGACGACGACAAATGAGGGTCCGGTGGGAGCAGACAACAACAAAGGGAGCTTCTGTTGCAGCAGATGGTGCAAAAGTTTATTTCTTAGGGCAAAAATGGAATGTTTGGACTTTGAAGAGTTAACATCATTCTCGAACCGGTGTTTCACTTTTCTAGATGGAGGATCTTGAACCGTCGTTTCTTTGTTTTGAATGGAGGACATTTTTGTTCATTTTTTAAACCGTCATTTCATGGCAAGAATGGCTCGAACCGGTGTTTCACTTTTCTAGATGGAGAGTCTCAAAGCATCGTTTCACTTTTCTAGATGGAGGACATTTTTGTCCTTTTCTTGAACCATTGTTTCATGGCTTGAATGGCAGGAAAGGCTACTTAAGTTTTTGCAACCGCACTGGATTCTGATGCTAATTGATGCCAACACACACGGGGATACGAGTCCCATGAGCTTTTATACATGGCGCTCATTCGAACCCCCGAACACGCATTGTAGCTAACAACCGTCTTCGGAGGAGGGGGAGACATACAACCTGCTTCATCCAAGTAGTCATCTAGCTGATGTTGTTGTAGATTTGGTTCAGCCTGCGCATGTCATGTGTCGACCTAATTAAGGCTAGCTGGGATGAGTGTTAATGCAATTGGTAAAAACTTGGTCAAATTACCTTGGTGACGGACGTTTGAAAAATGGTAGTTGGGATGGATGTTTAGGGCCTGTGTGGCTGGGATGGGCGTTTATGGAGTTTAAGCATGTGAAAAAGTGGAAGTTTCTAGATGCCAAATCCATCCTTTATTGTAAATACAAATAAGAAAGGGCATCACTTCCCAACCCAAATGTGTAAACGCTCATCCTAGAAGCGAGATTCGAAACAAGACCACCATGGTCATTTGACTAAGATTTTCACTCGGGAACACCAAATACATAAAGGCCCACCCCAGTGCCAGGCTTCCAACAGACCCTTATGGATTTGGGATGAAAGGTGGTGAAAAGAGCAAAGGAAGTTGGGTGTGGTGTGTGTGTGTGTGTGTGTGGTGGGGGGTGGCCGGCAAATCGTTTTATGACATGTAGTCGTGTAGAGAGGTCGAAGAAGATGGTTGGAATTCCACCACGCTGGGAGGAGATCTCAATGATAGTGGCAGCAGGTGACAGGTGGAGAGGACCAGGGCGGGTGGGTTGGGAATTGTAGGGAGGGGAGGCGAACCCGGTTAAGGTTTCGCTGGAAGATCTATACGTAGATGCAGCCAAACATATAAGTGGTTTTGGAAACAAAATTAAAGGTACAAGAAGGAGGTCTAGCTATTGAATTCAATGGATTAGCAGTAGGATGCTGTGAAAGATAATTGGTGGTAGGGTGGGCATGAGTGTGGATGAGTGGCAGGTTGTTTAGGTCATAATTGAATCAACGATAACATACATACTTGCGCCCAGGGGTGGCTCAAGAGATGTTGAGGCCCTAATTTTTTTTTTCATTATACATAAATAAATTTCATTGTTTTTTTTATATATCTTCTCATTACATCCACATAACTTGAAAATGACATTTTGAGTACTCTAAAAAGAATGAAATATTTAAGTCTAATTCATCAAAACTATCTTAGGATATTGCATCTAAATCCTAAATCCTAACCTAAAAAACATACTTCCTAGTGTCACAGTCAACCAATCAAACAAAATTGGTTGTTAATGAAACTCCATTTATCAAAAAATTGAGATTGAAATCTGAACAATTATTTGAGCAGAAAAAAGATTCAATGAGGCATTAAAGCCTGAGGCAAACCTACTTAGTTGATGATGCGTCCCACAACTGAACTATTTAATTATTCAAGCCAAGTGCAATGTGCCTGCCATCAAGAGCCCAACTGATTCTTGTAATTGGGCCATTGTCCTCATCTATGGACATCAGTTAAGAAGTGGTCTCATTCGATGCATCCCATAGAAAGACGAGTGCCCAAGACCAATAGCCAAATCGTTATTGCTGCTCCAATCAAGCATATTCAAATAATAGTCATCAGGTGCATGCAGACTGAGAAATCAAAGGAAACTATTACTACCCAATAAGAAGAACAATGCTAGAAGCACAAAACAAGCAGCAATTCCATCAACCAAGATTTCTCTCAGTGAAAAGTGTTGTTGAACCACAAGGACACACCTGAGGGATATATCTTTGAGGCTTGGTGGTTCCGGAGCCATGAAAAGTTGAGCTATCACGACACGCTTCCTGAAGAACATTCTTCACAGGTTCAGGAGGTTTGCTTCTAAAAGCAAGGATTGTGGTTCGGTTCTTTAGGCACACCTCTGCAAGGCGTTTACTACATGCTTTTTGGGATGGGGGACAGAAACACTGATGGTTTCTCTCTCTTTGAAATCCAAAATTTGGAGGCCCCTAAAAAATAGGAGGCCCTAAGCAATGGCCTCAAATCTCATAGAAGCCAACCGACCCTCCTTGCACCGAAAGTTATGTTGGTTGCATTACAAACATATTCAATCCTCGTTCTAGGCATAGGCAATAGTCTCCTGTTGAAGTACAGTTTTGATCTTCCTATCCGGTCTTGATAGGATCGACACTAGACATTTGGTCAACACAAAATCTCATTCACATAAACCATGACATGCCAACATTAGTTAGGGGCGTGGTTGTCAAACTAAAAGATTGGATTTGATCAGGATCCCAACAAAGATACGTAAAAAAGTATTGATCAAAATCTGAATATTCCATAAAGATTCTGACCTTGTAAGCCGAAGAAGACCAATCATAAAAATCTTAGAATCCTACTTTAAGGTCCATGGGTAAAAGTAACGATACAGATTTGGATCTGAGGTCTAATATGCTCCATGTACACCTAATCAGGTCCCTTGTCTATATTTGCATGTAAAATGGGCTGGACTTGGTTTAGATCACTACCCAATTTGATTAATCGCATAACAAGATCCATGTCCTGACCTTCACATGCTAATGTCTTCAAACATTAAAAAATGTTTAGTAAAAGGAGGTTTGCACATATTTGCAACATTAAAAAATGTTTTGTAAGTGTCGTGCTATATTTGTGGAAGGATAAAAATATCATAAAAAACTCTAAAATCACAATTTTGGATATGGGAAGGATTTTCGTAAATTGAGAGGCATTTCTGATAATGTGCTATTTTACAAAGACATTATGGTCATTTTTTAAATAGTTATTCCATCTCTTCATGTGGATAGGTGTCTGGTCTAATCTTATTGGATTGAATCCAATGAACATTTGCAAAAAGAAAGTGAACGAAAAGATTTAAGAAAACTGCATGAGGGGGATTCACCGACCTAGTCAAGGCTCTCATTAACACTAATCCTTTGTGCAGAAACGAGTTTTTGCCTGAATATACAACAATTAAGGCTAGTCACTTTATTAATCTTGCGGATTAAAGAAACAAATAGGAGGAAGATTTAAAAGACAATCAAGATTGCCATGAATCAGCATGTAGGAAGCCTCTGGCCTAGATGAAGCGCCTTTAAAAAACCCTCTCATTTGAAGCGAATCATTGTCGTGTGGCAAAAGTGCAATGCAGAGGAGAACAAGAAGAAGAGAGAAGTTGCTTTCTTTCTTTATTGCCATGGTTGATATGATCAGAGGGGATGGAACCATGTTAGGGTCCATATGGTCCGAGTCTAATCTGTGTGCAGCAGGACCATGTTCGGGTACTGATGGCCGAAACTAAACCAATTGGGTATATTAAAGAGAAACCAGGGTGGGGGCGGGGGACAAGGTCTGCACCCCTGCCCTGTCTCAAAATCCTAATCTCCATCCCTACCGCCATCCTCGTACGGGTTTTGATTTTATCCTCCATCCCTCTTTCATGTCCTCCATCCCCGGTACAAACGGGGCGAGGCGCGGCGAGGCCTCGTTTCCCCTCGGTCCATTGCCATCCCAAAATACGGATTGGGGATGGGGCGGGGCAGGGCAAGGTGGGGATCCGGCCAGGGCGGGGGAAAGCGTAAGTCCATCCCCACCTCCATTCCTGCACCGGTTTTGATTTTAACCTCCATCCCGGCCTCCATCCCCGTTTCATGTCCTCCATCCCCTGTCCAAACGGGCGAGAGGCAGGGTGGGTCCACGTTTCCACTGCCATCCTTATGTAAAATTCTAGCTTATATCTTAATTGGATCTTGGGTAAGATTTAGGATCTTGATTATGAATCTCTCAACTTGCATTGGGTCTGTTTACTTTTCAGGACCTGTGGATCCAGACTGATGGATTAGCTAAGCGGACCTGCAATAGTAGGTCCAGAACCTAATATAATCAAGGTGGTTCTACATATAGTTGGGTAAGACCTGAGCCATTGACTCTAATTGGACCTACCACAGTAAAATCCAATACATCTGCCGCTAAACAATGGTAATATGATGATCTCGTACTATCTTGGATTCACCTAATTTCGGTTGTCACAAATAAATTGACCCTCCTCCCAGAGCTGAAGACGATTTCCACACTTGACCTTTATTATCGGGAACAATTTCCTAAAAAATCAAATTTCCCAAAACGAAACAATTTCCTAAAATCAAATGCTCACTGAAATTGTTTTATTCAAGAACACTGAAATTGCATAGTTTTTTGGTCCACCTTTTGTTGAAGTATTCCAATTTCTGCAATTACGAGAGTACCATGTAATTATTAGCAAATACCAACAGCTTTATATACTACAGGAGAAAATGTGAAGAAAAAAATATACGGTTGCTCCAATAAATTTGACTCCTAGGAAAAAAAAAAAGATGTAATGTGGCAATGTGATCTGTGAATGATATTTACAATAAGAATGCATTGAATGCACTATACCCATTTGCATGTACGGGCAGTTAATGCTCTCTTTCTATATATACAATGTTGGTGTTCAGGTGTAGACATCCTCATCTTCAAACAAATCCTTTCTGAAAGACTCCCATCTACAAGTGACCATGGATGCTGGCAAGAACTCACAGTCCCACAATAAGAAGGCTGCAGGCACAGAGGGTGGCCCAAAGAAAGGCCATGACGCCATGAAAGCTCCTGGAACAGGTGGGGCTGCAGAAATCTCAAGGAAGGAATTTGAGGCCAACCCACAGGCATATTTCAGCAATCTGCAAGAGGCTGAGAAGAACAAGAAATAGGGTCATCTGATTTTCTGGTCATGGGGTAGTTTCATTTTGGTAGGGGATATTTTGCAGCCTCTAGATAGAATGACAATAATGGGTTGCATTGTTATTGTGATCGATCAGGCCTTTTAGTTTGAAGTTTAAAATTTGAACAGCAACTAAACTATGTGTTGTTTCTACCTTATTCGAATCATTTTGTGTGTGTGTGTGTGTGTGAGATTGCTTTCTGAATACTTTGTCAAGTACTCGGCCCGGAAAATGGATCAAATCTCTCACAACAAGGCCTGTATTTTCTGCTTGGCCCCACTTTATCAATTGGAATCCAGCATTTTTTGTCCATTAAAGTCTGGACTTAACATAATTTATTCGCAATCCTTTACCCTCTCAACAGATCCAACTCTAGATCATAGTCATAAACATCATCTTGCGTAACTTGAAAATTAAAAAAGCAAGCCCATTGGGAAGCCTATTTTTTTTTTTTGTTGAAAGGCAAGCTGGGGTTAGGCAGACCCTCCATGTGGCAGAGGGATTACCACATGGCATACCACCTCGGTGGTGGGAAAGCCTCATTTTTTCAAGCATGCTAAACATCCCACTTCTCAAAAAAGAAATAATAAATTATAGCTGTTTTTTACATACCTCCACGTGAACAGCTACTTATGGGGGATTCCCTCTCACCTTCGATATGGGACTAACTTTTCTCTCCTTTTCAATATTTTTTTTTTGGAAATCCAACCATGTAGATGCGTTCGGCATGGTGAATTTGCTAAGAATCAGTTGTTGGATCATGTATTTTCAATGAAAAAATATGATTTTTGGGCGCTTGAATATTTATGAAGATTATGAGCCGCTCATTTTAAAGTTTCAAAAAAAATTATGGTTTATGCATCATAATTGGATGATTCAAGAGCTGGTCTTTATAAAACCAAGCATTTAGATCACATCCATACCTTTAGATTTAAGAGAAAGGAATAAAAAATCTATGAAAAACACGGTTCACACATGATTCAAGAGCTGGTCATATTTAGATGATTCTATAAATCATGCGCTTTTCTTTTACTCTTCGTATAAATACCATAAAAATCATGCATTCAACCTCTCTACTCCAATATTGGACTGTATGAGTATGCATGTTTGTATGCTAAGGTAATGTACAGAGATATTTCCTTGCTGTGAATTTGGCAGAATAATATATGTGACTATGCTCTAGATGAACTGGTTGTGCTTCACCTTAACCAACTCTGGCTCGTAGAAGTTGGACATGCATGTATCCACATAAGTAGATCCAAGATAATAAAAGATATTGGATCAGTAAAAAGACCAAGCTACGCAAGTCATGGTTATGCTGTAAATATTATAAAAAACAATAAATTAAGTTAACAAATTAATTTCAAAAGCAATAAATTAATGAAAATCATAAAATTTTCAATACATTTAATGCAATTATTAGATTTAATTTCCATATTACTTATAAAGCAATTAGTTAGGTAGATCAGGACCATTGAGTCATACTGGTAGGCTGATCTGGGCTCGTCCATTTATATAATGCGCCGGGTTTCTGCCTGGTTGCTTACAGATCAGTGCCTAAAACCCTACAAAAAAACCCAACCCATATGGGTCAGGTCGGTTAGGCTCATCAGGCCGCCCGACCTGTTGCCCACTTCCATATGCAGATTCATATTCATATTCGCATGGATCCAAGCTAGATCCGATTGTGGCAAGATGGCTAGGGTGTGGACTTGAACTCACAGGATCTGGAGCGAGATCAAGCTGTTCAAATATCTAGTCTAGAGCCGCCATTCCAGGTCTAGACAAGCCAGACTAGATCTGGGTGCATCCAGATACATAGAGGAACAGTTCCAAAATCCTGGATATTATCACATGGAAACATCGAGTCAAGTTACCCAAGACTGGGTCGACCCAGCTTTTGGTGTTTATTGACACTCCAACAAGCATCAACGAATGGGCTGGATATGGTCGGGTTATGAATGAATTGACAGTTTATCCAACTCTTCTCTTGGTAGTGTGGTATCTGTCTGCGCCCATATTTAACACGGACCTCACAGAAGAGTCCAGGGTCTTGGCTAGGATCTAATTTCATGAACCATGATGCAGTTTCTCTAAAATGGGAAATTTCTGTTAATTTTCTACTTGTATTAATGCTTAAACATTTTGAGAGTCGATTCATACCGGATATGAGTTATGACTATCTATTTATCCAATTCTGACCTGAATTTGAATGGACCCAACATATTTGATTTGATGTATATGTCTTTCCGGTCTCAAAATTTTATAAACCAATAGCATACTTTATATTAAGTGATTTGGTTCTTAACTTTGATTTATTCCTGCAATTCACCCAAAGTTTCAACTATGTTTTTCATTCCTTTTCCTGCTTGCGCAATGTTTTAAAAAAAAGTTTTCTCTAAAAATCTTAGGATTTTCAAGGTTGGAATTTTAGGGTGTTACAGATCTGGTATCAAAGCCATGTTCAAGTGTGGTCCAAGACTCAGTCTACGTCGTCTCTCGCACTGTAAGTATACTTTACTTAGCAGTTTTGAGTGCTTTCTGCTTCATTATTGCTTGTTTAAGTCTTTATGCATGATTGGATAATTGATTTGTTAGATGTCATCGAAAACGAGACACAAGATAATTCTAAGAGCCTTGCAAGACTTGGTTCAAGGCATGGAGGCCCTGTACCAAGCGGTTCAGAGAATAGTACGAAGTGGTCAAGAGATAGCGAATCAGGCACCTCTGTGTGTCAGGTGTCGGATGGAACACGTGGGACAAATTTGCCCACGTGAGCTGAATAATTACCCTTACTGTGGTCTCAGAGGGCACATCGAGGATGAGTGTCAGACCAAAATACGCAATGAAATCTAGAAGGAAAGTGCTTTGTATTCTCATTCTATTTCTCCTCAATACCTGCAAACTTCACCTCCCTTATCCCAAGTTCTGAGTTCTTCTGAGTACACACCAGCATCTCCCCGTCATCCTAAGCGGAGACGGTGTGGGAACTGGAATGAGTACCGCGATCATTACATCAATAGGGAGTGAAGACAGTTGTGGAATGATGAACATTTTGTGGAAACACTGAGTCAATGTTTCGTTTTTGTTTTCCAACATGGTTGGATATGTTTTGCAACTCTGTCATAGTGAAAAGGGTATTTTGGGCCTCAATGTAATGAAAATTTCATAAATCTTTTGAATAGGAATAGAATTTGCATTTTGAAAATGTACTTTCGCTTATGTGAGTTTTTTTTTCTCTTTCAAGATGGCGTGGCAAGGCTGATGTGATGATCTGATGGAGTCCCTCAGCAACGTGGTAGAGGTTGTTGGGCGTCAAGCAGAAATGATGTAAACTATGGGCAATAATCTTCAACAAGCGACTCAGTGGCGCGAGACTCCTTTTCCAACCCCAGCTACCACAGTACCCTACAAGCAATTCATGGGTATGAACCCTCCGGCAATCAATGGCATGACGACTCCTGATGCAGCTGAGTGTTGGATTCGGGAGATACAGCGGATCTTCCGCGTTCTTCAGGTGGGTGAAGAGCGGAAGGTCGATTTTGGGACGTACCGGTTACGAGAGGATGCAGAGTGTTGGTGGGCAACTACCCTCGAGGTAAAGTTTGCCAACGGGCCAGTGACTTGGGAGCAGTTTATTGAGGTCTTCTATGCGGCTTACTTCCCAAAGCACAAGCGTAACCGAAACATGCAGGAATTTCCGGACCTTCAGCAAGGAAGTGCTTTAGTGGCAAAGTACACCACGAGATTCCGTAGTATGGAGCGCTACTGTTTGAATCTTTACACTAATGAAGAGGACCGTGCAATGAAATACACGTGGGGACTAAAGTCAGCATTACAGACGAAGGTCTACACCCGTGGACCCAAGACTTTAGACGAGGCCATCGAGGTGGCTAACCTTCTGGACTAAGATTGGTCTGAGTCCCAAAGGAACCAGCCATTTTGAGAAAATCAACAGTCAGGCCAAAAGAGTTGGCCTAAGAAGAGACACTTCTAGAAGAACTCTGGCGGGAGGAAGTTCACTCCTCCAGAGAAGAAGCAAAGATTCCAGAGCAACCCCAAATCTCAGCCACAACAGAAGGCACCAATAGCTGCACCCGGATGCCTGAAGTGTTTGATGGATCATCCTGGCAGGTTGTGTCCCCGGGACACAGGAGGATGTTTGTACTATGGCAAAATGGGTCAGTATATTCATGAGTGTCGAAAGAAGATGGCAGACGAAGCTAGGAAGGGTGCACCAGGATTTTCGCAACCTCTTCAGCAACGTCAGCAACCTTAGCAGTCGAGGCTTTCAGGACAAAAGACTGTGGCAGGTCGTGCTTATGTGGCTACCATGGAGCAGGTGACCAAGGGAGAATTGGTCCAAGGTACGGTGCTGGTAGCCGAACAAACAACTTTTACTTTGTTTGATTATGGTGCTTCACATTCATTTATCTCTGATAGATTTGCTAGGAATTTGTTTACTCTGGTAGAAACTTTGAATTTTCTGTTAGAAGTTCACACCCCGACGGGTGATCGATCCCTCTGTATGAAATACATCTCTGGTATTCCTGTATCTATAGCGGGACAAAGTTTGCTAGCGGACGTCATTCTGCTAGACACGACCAAGTTCAACGTCAATTTAGGCATGGATTGGTTGTTTTAGTTCCATGCCAAAGTTCTTTGTAGAGAAGGCAAGGTAGTGCTTTCTCCGCCCAATTTTCCCATACTAGAGATTTGCTTCTCTCGACCAATGAAAGATCACCGTCTGATTTCGTCATTTAAGGCTCAGAAGTACCTCCATAAGGTAGATGTTGCTTTTTTAGTCAGTCTGGTACCAGTTGAATCAGTGTTGACTCCTATCGAGAACCTTGAGGTGGTTCGGGAATTTCCCGATGTGTTTCCTGAAGAATTGCCAGGATTGCCTCCTCAACGAGAAATTGAATTTTGCATCGAGTTGTGTGATCGTTGCAAATTTTTTCCTTTTCCCTTTTCTCTCTTTTCTGCCCTTTTTTTCCTTTTTGAAGGGGAAAATGAGAGAAAGAAGAGAGAAGAGAAAGAAAGAAAAAAAAGAAACTCTTTTGCAAGGTCTCACTTGACCTTTATTTAAAAAAGATTTTAAAATTACTCACCTCCGTTTTAAAAATTTGCGAGAAAATGATGGAGAGATGACATTCGCTCGTCAGTACGAGGTTCAACCATTTCTGGCACCTTTACCATGGGTAATCGAACCAAGAATCGAATTCATGCCCTTTGCTTTGCCTAAATTTTGTCTAAGTAATTATTCTGAAATCCTAAAATGCACATTGACTCATGCTTGTGTAATAAAAATGCAAAGATGTATGCTTTTTGAGAAATGCTTCAGAAATTTTGGGACTTTTCCAAGTGATTTCGAAATAAGTTTGAAAACATCTTTAAAGAAATGGTTCAAGAAAAAGTTGAACTTGATTTAGAAAAGTGGAATTTGAATCCAATCTTGGAATTTGGAGTGAAATAGAAATGGAGAATAAAACTTGAATTCAAACTTGAAATTTGAAATCAGAAGGGAATTTCAAAGTTGAATTGAACTTTGAAATTGAAATATTGAATTGATTTTGAACTTGAAAATGAATTTGAAAATTGAAGTTTGAATTTTGAAATAAGATAGAATTGAGAATAAAAGCTGAATTTGAATTTGTAAATAAGAGTTGAAAAATGAGATGAAAACTGAGTTTGAAAATTTATCACAAAGATCACTTGGAATTTGATAAATGATTTAAAAAGAAATGCAATTCTATCCTAAATGATGAATGACTTGAAAGAATTTAAAATTTGGAATTGAAAAGCATATTTTATTCTTTAGGAGAATTGAAATAAGATTAAAATTATAATACATTCATGACTATGGTCACAAATGTATTATAATATAATCTATATTTGAATTCAAATAAAGAATAAAATAAATTTTTGGTGCCTTTATAGAATTTAAAATGAAATTAACTTTTGATATATCTATGACTATGGCCACGAATATATCTCAAGCTAATTTATATATTAGATTCTGATAAAAGAAAGAATTTTTCAAAAAAATATGATGATTTCCAAAAGAGACCTAAGTGAGGGTCGAATGTTATTCCATAAAAGATAAAAATCCTAAGTATTGTTCATATTTTGACTATGGTCATAAATGCAAGTCATTTACTTAGGATTAATTACCTCTTATTAGAAAGGTGCACGTGTCATTCATGTTTCACCATTCATGAATTTTTGAAATAAAAATAAAAATGAGATGAAACAAGTAATTTATGATAATCTATATGCTCATACATTCTATTCTAAGCTGAAAAAATAGAATTCTCATTAATATCTAAATATTACAACCTTGAATTGAAATTGAAATTAAAATCCCTAATCTAAGAAAGAAAGTAGCATTTCCCACATATTTTCTGCAAAAACTAAGTTAGCACAAAATAAAAGATGCACATAGAAAGAAATAACATATTGAATTTAAGATGCAAATGATGGAATGTTCATGCACCTACCTTGTGCTAATGAAAAATTCAATGCATCATGCTTGATGAGAAGATGTATATTGGAATATCCTTTTAATGCACTAGGCTAAATGATGAGATGGATGCTAAGATGCATATGAAGATTGGCAAATGAAAGGCAATGTCATGACATGCATGATTTAAACTTGGTATAATGCAGAGATGATGAGTCTAATGAATCAAGTAGGTAATAGTGGAAATGTAGATGGAGAGGGGAAGGCTGGAAGGTGCAACAGGTGGGGCTGTTGGTGGTTAGACTACAATGGGTATACAGTGAGGTGCTGTGAAGCTAGAAATAGGTATGTGAAAGTGACAAGTACTAATCTGCTACAGTGGGTGCAACAGGTATGTAGTAGCAGGGAATATGCTGAAGACTGAAGTGGAGGTATGGCTGGCAGTTACTGATGAAGGCAACAGGTCATAATAGGCTGAATGGGTAGTGCTGCTAATGCTATGTAAGTGAGGGTGTAAGGAATGTGCGTGTGCAAGGGAGAAGATGGAGTGAAACAATAGTGGTTGATGCATTATAGTGCGCAAGGGAAGGGTGCTGGAATGTGTGAATGAAGTGCAACAAGATGCTGCTGTGGTGTGTAGCAGCTAAGTGCAGGGTACCGTAGGTAGAGTGTGCACACAATGTGTATGCACACTGTGGGAGATGTACAATTGCTATAGGTCATGTCCTAGGCAAGGTGAAGAGAGTGATACAGTGTGGCCGTAGATGTTGCAGATGGAGAAGCTGGGAATGGTGTAGAGGATAATGTGCATAAGGTAGCATGGTGAATGTGAGGTTGTTGATGGAATGAAATGGGTGTATGTACAAGGCAACATGCAAAGGTTGTATGTGAGTATCATAGTGTATAGGTGTTGTGGGTGTTAGGTGTAAATGGTAGATGAAGTGCATACATGTGTATCAAATAATGTGTTTAGTGAGCTATGGAGATGGTTGATAAAGGATGCTGGTATAGGTATAGTGCTGGAAATGGGAGTGCAACAATGAAGAGTGCTATAGGTTGCTTATGAAGGAAGTGTTGTAGTAGGGTGATAGCAGGAAGTGTGAAAGTGTAGTGGATGGTGAAGTAGCAGTGTACTTAAAAGCTACCGCCACTAAATTTTTTTGTGAAGTGAAGGTGATAGCGGCTTCTTATAGTTGATGAACTTATCAATGAACACATGGTATGGATCAAGAGAACCAAGATTTGCAATTAGAAGGGACCAAGCCTCTAAAATAGACTGATTCAAGCAAAATTCCAGAAAACTAGTATCCTTTGTACCAGTGAGCCTGAGTGATTCATTTTCACACCACTCCTTGAAGCCCATGGCCTCTTTCAAAATTGACTAAGCAGAACCGAAAGCAGGTGATGATTGTAATGTGCTGTTGGAGATAGTAGGTGGAATGAAGGGTGCTGGAAACCCAATTCAATCGATCCATATGATCAATCGATACTTACACAGGACGGGTTTCACTTGAGAATCAATAAAACACTTACCATAATTCCTTTATCGATCTAAAAAATATATCAGACAATTGCTTGATCGGAATTAGACACTGGATCACTGATTGCTGAAAATTAAACAAATGCTCACAAATTACACGATCAATCAACAACCAGGAATTCAATCTTGAAATCAGATGATCTGAATTTTGATCAACAATCGAGATTTCAGACGCTGCATTTCAGGATTCTGACAAACCAGAAATCAGACGTCAATCCAAACTTCTAGCTGATTGAAATTAGATAACCTATCAAATCAGATTTAAATCTTGATCGCCAGAATCTGATTGATTGGAATCAAACAATCACTTAATCCAAGTTCAAACAGAAATCATCAGGCCGAACCAGAATCAATCAGATTTTGATCTTCGATCACCAGAAATCAGATAATAATTGATTATCCTTCAACTGCAACCCGAGCTTCAATCAATAGCAAACATACTGATGATTTTTGGAAAATTCAGAAAATGATGAGAATGAATTCTGATCAACACTCAGATATTTTATCTATAAATTGCTTGAAATTTGTATGAAACAGGAAATCATAAAGAAATCAAAATCAGTAATCGGAAATAAAAAATCGATATCAAATGTAACAAGAAAACTAATTCTACAAAATGAAGCTATCCCAAAGATATGAATGCACAAACAGGAATTCAAATACAAAAATCGAAAAGAAACATATACAGAATGCGATATACTATTTTTATTTTTTAATAAAAAAATCTAACTCAACTTTGTGAAGAGGAAGGGAAGAAGAAGAAGATAAGAAGAGGGAGAAGAGAAGGAAGGAGAAGGTCTTACCGAATTGGCTCAAGATGAGAGACCAATGAGATTGATTAAGATCCTTCCTTGCTCAGTAGATTCAATAGAGAAGCTCCAATCGAGCCTTCACCTGTGAAAAAAAAAGAGAATCGGAGGGAGAGAGAAAGGAAAAAGGAAGGAAAGGGAAGGGGAAAAGAAGGGAATACGTGAAGCTTGGTGTGTTGAGAGCAGATGGAGGATCGACACCCCTGCGGCTCTGTTTTATAACAGAAAGCCATTAGGGGTTTTACAAGGGGAGTCCCTCATATTTTTCAGAAATTTCAAAAAAAGAGGTTTTAGAAAAGGGGTTTTTCAAAAAAGGGTTTTCAGTTAAAAAAAAAGATTTCAGAAAGAGGGTAAGCTAGTTTTTCTAAATTTTTGAAAGAAAACCCGAAACTTTATGAAAAACATAAGGACTTTAACAGATAGGACCCAAATGAGGTTTTTGTAAAATATTTATTTTAAAATATTTAAGATTTTTTGAAATGGGGTTTTTTGAGAAAATACATGGTAAATCTCAAAAATTAGGTTTCAGAAATGGGTCTGGATCCGAGATTTTTTGAGAAAACATTGAGTTTGGATCTCAAATTGAGATTGGATTCGGATAAAATATCTAAGAAAATATAGAAAATTGATTTTTTTGAATTTTTGGAAAAATAGAAGATCCAGGCTCAGAATTGGAGTCGGATATCAAATTTGGGTCCGAGATTGGGTCAGATATGGAATTTTGAATTTGGATTCCAATGAATTAGAGAAATAAATGGAATTTTGATAAAAAATTGACCTAATTTATTAAGAGGATGGGTCCAGGGGCAAAAAGGGAATTTTTAAAATTTTGGAAAATTTGGGGTGTTCACAAGTTGTTACCGAGAATGACTCTGATTTCAAAAGCGCCTTACCAGATGGCTCCAACAGAACTCGAGGAGCTGAATCATCAACTACAAGAATTAATGGAGCAATGATTCATCTGGTCTAGCACCTCCCTCTGGGGTGCACTAGTGTTGTTTGTAAAGAAGAAGGATGGATCGTTGCGGTTATGCATAGACTATCGGATGCTCAACCAGGCTATAATAAAGAACAAATACATGTTACCCAGAATCGAGGATCTCTTTGACCAACTGCAGAGGGCAAAAGTGTTCTCAAAGATTGATCTCAGATCAGGTTATCATTAGTTACTGATCAGGAAGGATGATATTGTGAAGACGACTTTTTGCACTAGAAATGAATTGTATTAGTTTGTGGTGATGCCTTTCGGACGCATGAACGCTCCTGCAGCATTCATGGACCTCATGAATCAGATTTTTCGTCCATTTGTGGACACTTTGTTATCATATTTATTGATGATATCTTGATCTACTTAGAGGACGCTGAGTAGCATCGAGAGCATTTACAACGTGTTTTGGGAGCACTTCTCGAGCACCAGCTATTCGCCAAGTTCTCCAAGTGTGAGTTTTGGCTCACTCAAGTTATGTTCTTGGGTCACGTGATATCCAGAGATGAAGTTTCCATCGACCCAGCGAAGGTTGAAGCCGTGGTTAGCTCGAAGCAGCCACAAAGCGTATCGATATCTAGAGTTTCTTGGGGTTAGTAGAATACTACCGACATTTCATTCAGGATTTCTCCAGAATTGCCTTACCCATGACAAAGCTTCTGCAGAAGGGTATCAAGTTTGAATGGACCAATGCATGTGAAAAAGTTTCTGCATTCTGAAGACGAAGCTGACAACTTCACCAGTATTGGCTTTGCCATCAGAACGAGGTGGTTTTGTGGTGTACATAGATGCCTCGAGGGCAGATCTAGGATGTATGTTGATGCAACATGGCAAGGTCATTGCTTATACGTCAAGGCAGTTGAAAGTTCACAAGCGGAACTACCCAACTCATGACTTGGAGTTAGCAGCAATAGTGTTTGCATTAAAATCTTGGAGACATTATCTATACGAAGACACTTTTGAAGTATTTTCGGACCATAAGAGTCTCAAATATCTATTCTCGCATAAGGAATTGAATATGAGACAGAGGCGTTGTATCGAGTTTATCAAGGACTATGACTTCAAGTTCTCTTACCACCCTGGTAAGGTAAACATCGTGACAGATGCACTTAGTCGCATATCCAGTGGTATTGTGACTAACCTTGTGCGAAGTCAGAAATTGCTTGAAGATTTGGCGGCTTGAAAGCCATTTTCTATCAGTGGCGGGACCATCCAGTTGTCCGGTCTAACCATTCGATCAGAAGTTGTGCCCAAGATTATCGCAGCACAAAAGCAAGATGCTTTGTACACTAACATGTACCAACGCATTTTACCTAGATTGATTCTCTTATACAGTGCTAACACACTCTGCTGACACAATTTACCATGCTAAAATATATACTATACTAGCTGTTGAAGACCACCTTCTATGCTAACTTTTAATATTCAGTACTAAACCACCCCTTTTGCTTATGCATACAGATTATATAGTTACAACAATCAAACTCCTCTTTAGAGATAATATGATACAGCCCATATGTAAAACTTTAGAGGAAAAGGAAGATTTAAACATCAAGACACAGGAATAACACATTGGAATTTTGTAGAACTCAGATATAGCTACTTTCGGTAGCAGCTGTTGATGATTGCCAAGTCCGCCCTTTTCAGAGAAAATCAATACCACTTATCAGGTCCATTCCTAGAAGGCAATAGTCATTGATGACATCAGACCATAAAACTGTTACCGAATTCCTGCAACCAGAGTACTTATGTCCCTGATTAAAACAGGAATGTGGTTCCAGATCAAAAATTCTTGAAATGTTGCCGTATGTCCATTGATCCATGTGACCGATCTTTATTTCAATAACACTCAATTGATTGCTGAAATTTTGCAGCCATATTCAATAATTTCACACAATTGCAACAATCAATCATAAGTCAAAAATTTATTCAGATGATATTAAACACTATGCACATTAAATCTTTCAGTTATTGGAACTATCAAACATACAGAGATAAAGAATAACAAAAGGAAAACTGGAAGGCATGCATGCATCATAGGGTATTGCAGTGGGTGTTAGGAAAGGTGTAACAGTGAAAATGTAAAGGGGAATACATTGTGGAGAGGCTGGGAATATGAGAATTCTGCAAATGGATACTGTGCAAACATAGAGACGATGCACTATTAACGAAATTATCAGAATAGGGAAAAGCACAAATTACACAGAGGAAAATATAATAGCAGGGTGAGGGATTGTGAGATTATATACGAACCTGACCAACGTATGATTGAACTACCCACAGGAACAAATTGATCCCATTTATTCCTTGCGACAAACAATTATACCTAAGGTAAATGAAGAAGCAGCTGACATATAACAATAAGCACATGGTTGAAAAACACCCAATAAACAGTAGCATCGGCGAATGGGTTGCCAGGGATGCCAAATCAGAACATGATAAAACTGATTAATGTGAATGATACTCATGAACGATAATGCTGAGAAAACTGGTAGAAGAAGACATACAAAAAAAAAAAAATCATACGAGAGTGCAGAGAAAGGGGGTCAAACACAACAGTTCAAAGTAAAACAAGAACACTTACAGGAGAATTTTAATGAAGCATAAATACATGAATGAAAAGGAAGATCAGTGATTTTATGGCCACCAGCTACAACATCTGGTATATGCTCTTCTCGATAAGATGATTATTGATAATTCTTAATGATTCTCTGTAGATCCAGGACGTTTGTTTCATCAATAGGATCATCCTCAGAACCCTCGCATCTCCTTATTCATAGCTCAACATGTTAAGGCCACCATCGCTATTGGCCCAGGACGAACATTGAGTGATAACCTTCAGTAAACTTCTATTGGGGGGGGGGGGGGGGGAGTGTCTTTTAGGTTTATTATACGCAGAATGATTTCAGCCAGCAGCTGGATCCTGTACTCATACCGACGAACTTGGTAAGAATCCATCGCTATTTAGATCTACCATGGCACAATCTCTTGGAGGTTGGTTCAACGGAACCCCCATTGTCAAGCTTCAGGTTTTGGGAGATATATACCATTTGAGACTCTAGAAACAGAGCAAATAGTTAATCCAGACAAATGTTATGAGAAATAGATACGGATATGATGATAGATCTAAAAAAAAAAAGAGTGCAGATATAACAAAAATCGGTAGACAGCATCAAAACAAGCATTACGTTCGACCTCATCAAAGTAGGGAATCAAAAGCATACAAATGGTCACGACTTAACATGAAACAAATCAAAGAAATGAAAACCGAGATGCCAACCATCTTATCCTGAGCAAAACAGGATTCTATATGAATAGGGAATTGAGGCGGCAGAATGAAACTGGAAAATAAGAGCAACTGTAGGTAAAGGGGCAGTATTAAACGGCAAAACAAACAAAAGAGAGAAAGTAATAATAATAAAAATGTATTGGAATGAGGTCATTCCATTGATATCGCACTGGGGTAGGCTGATATGCTATAAGCGGATCAGTCTTACCACAAGTGCTTCAAAGGGAGGGAAATAATAAAAACGCAGGAAGAATGGGGAAAACAACAATCACAAAACAAAATAAAATAAAAAAAAATAAAAATAAAAATAAAAAATCATAAGAAAACTTCAAATTGAGAAGGAGAAGAGGGAGCTGAGGCACTTACCTTTTACTGCCTTAGCTAGGAGCTGAAGGTCCTTCGATTCCTCGAAGGGGAAGATCCGAAGAAGGAAAAAAAGGGGAAGCTGATGCTCCTTCGGTGGAATTGGGAAGGAAGTCTGTCGACTTTCCTTGTTTGCAGGATTTTCAGGGCTTGTAGAAGGAGATTAAAGAGGAAGAAGTAAGGAGAATGAAAAATCGAGAAGAAGGGACTGTGGTAGGGTGAAAACGGATCATGCATGAAGAAGAGGGTGCGGGGGTGAAGAAGCGGTCGACGCATGAAGAGGAGGGCAATGGGGAGGTGAAAACGGATGCCGTTTTGGGTTTTTTGAGTCCCCTTTTAAGGAGGAAAAAGGAATTTTCGAGAGGTGAAATCGGATGAAGATGAACGACCATGGAGAGTTGCGATGGGGGCACATGGGTGATCGGAGGGTGAACCTCAGAAGGAGAGGCCGTTGGAGGGAGTTTGCACATGGCCATGGGAGGTTTGAGCGAAAGAGGTCCAGAGAGAGGCAGCTGAGGGAGAGAGAAGCGAGAGTTAGGGTTTTCAAAACCCTAACTCGACTTTTTTTTAAACATCGAGAATCAGATTTTCCAAAAAAAGACCTCTTTAAAAAGTTTTCTCTAAAACGGGTTTCTAAAAACTATTTTGCAATTTTCTTCATTTATTTTTGATTTTTTTGTTCTTTTCCGAGTATTTTTATTTTTTTGTATTTTGGGAAATACAAAATCCTAAAATGTACGGCAAAACAAGGATTTAAACTAATTTTTTTTTGTATTTTTGAGAAATATTTACAAAAAGAAGGTTTTCAAGGCTATTTCGAGGAAATTTCTTCAGAAAATGGGTTCGGACCCGAGTTTTGAGAAAATGTTTGAGTTTTTGAAGCTCGAATTGAGAAATACATGTGATGGATCCAAACATATGTCGAATGGACTATCCGAGCTATTTAAAGATTATTTTTGGTATTTTCTATAATTTAAATTTAAAATTTGAACAAGGAGATTTAGATTTGGATCTGGACAATGGACAATGAGACTCAATTTTCTTAAATTTTTTTTTTGGTATTTAAAAACTTTTTTTTGGTATTTTCTTAAAAATTGGACAATGAGACTCAATTTTGGATCTGGACAATGGATCCAGATCCAAAATCAATTTAAACATATAAAATGAACTTAGTTTCAATAAAACTCGAGAAATGAACCAGAATTTAGATTTAAAATGACTTATTTACTAAAAAAATGAATTTAGGGGCAAAAGGGGAATATTTAAAAGATTTTGAAAAATTTGGGGTGTTCACAGTGGTGTCATGCAGCAAATTGAGATTCCTCAGTGAAAGTGGGAGGACATCACTATGGATTTTGTGGTGGGGTTGCCGCGAACCAAGTGAAAGCACGATGCTATTTGGGTGATTGTGGACAAACTCACCAAGTCTGCTCATTTCTTGCCTATCCAGATCAGTCAGTCGCTCAAAAGCTTAGTCGAATTGTATATTCGGGATATCGTACGATTACATGGAGTACTAATGTCGATTATTTCGAATTGCGATCCCAGATTTACATCGTAACTATGGGGACAATTGCAGCCTGCTTTGGGAATGAGCCTAAAGTTCAGTACAACTTTTCACCCTCAAACAGACGGTCAGTCAGAATGAACGATTCAGACTTTGGAAGATATGTTGCGAGCTTGTATGCTCGACTGACAAGGCGAGTGGGATTCATACTTGTGTTTAGTCGAGTTTGCTTATAATAACAGTTATCACGCCAACATCGGGATGACTCCGTACGAAGCATTATACATGAGACCTTGCCGATCACCATCATGTTGGGATGATATCAGTGATAGATCCATCAAATAGCCTATTGTTCTTCTGCACTACACTCAACAAGTGCAGAAGATTCGAGCACATTTAAAGGTAGCTCAAGATAGATAGAAAAGTTACGCTGATAAGAGATGACAAGATCTTTATTTCAATATTAATGATATGGTTTTTGTGAAAGTGTCACCGATTGTTTCAGAAAGAAGGAAAAATTGAGTCCTAGATACGTCAGACCGTTCAAGATTCTCGAGAGACTCGGAGAAACAGCTTATCGAGTTGAGCTACCTCAGCAATACACCCAGATTCATAATGTTTTTCATGTGTCGATGTTAAAAAGTACATTCCAGATCCATCACACATCATCCATTATGAGGACGTGGAAGTCCAAGAGGATTTGACTATGCACGAGCGACTAGTCGAGATTGTTGATCGTCGTGATCAAGTCCTGCGCACCAAGATGATAACGTTGGTCAAGGTTCGTTGGCAACACCATGGCATTGAAGAACGCACATGGGAGCCTGAAGTAAGTATGAAGGAAAAGTTTCCTAACCTATTCGAAACCTGATTTATGTGATTTCGTGGATGAAATTCCTTTTAAGGAGGGTAGGATATAAGATCCATAAAATTTTTAAAGTGGTTTCGATGAAAACTTGTTACAAGTGATAGTTATCATTCGAGTTAGTCAAGACTTGTAAATATAGGACTCAGAAGGCAATTTCTAACCTTCCACTCACGACAAGACATCTGCAAAATTTTGATGCATGATTTGGGAGTAATCTCTAATGTCTTCTTGAGAGAAGCCTTTGCGAAAAAACATCAGAAGGATCGAGCTTAGTGTCGCGTATCGGGAGCACTTAAGGTGCAACCCACATCAACGAGGTGGCCACAAGTGGGCGCACCTTGGCTCGCAGGAAGGAGGCTAGTGGCAGCCACTTAATAAAGCCTAAAACGATAAAGAAAGTCCACCAAGCTGGGCAGTGGCAGTTTTGAAAGATTTTTAAACTAATTCAAATTTTATAATTTGATTGGCTCTTCAAAAGGCTACTTTAAAAAAAAAATCAGAGGTGCCACACCCTAGAAGGGCGTGAGCACCATCTCCACCCTTCATTTTTGGAGAATGAATCCCCACCACCCGTTTTGAAAACCCTAGCCTTAAAAGGCTGCCTTTTGAGAAGGAGGGGGTGAATAGTGCTCACTTTTTTGGACTTTTCTCTCTCTTCCACTCCTCCAACCATGGGAACTCCCCTCTCTCACACTCTTCTCTCTCCCAAAAACCGTGGACACCCTCCCTCTCCTCAGCGTCTTAGAGTTGGGGTGGATACCAACTGGACTCCCCTCTACTCTTTGCACGAACAAGGAACCCCCTCCATCCGGTTGCACGCTCCAAGAGTGAGTTTTCCTTCCACATGTTTTCTTAAGATTGTTTTTCCTTTTCATGCTTGTGTTTTGCTTCTTTCTTTTGCATGATTGTCATCGTTTTGTAACATTCCAATCCATTGGCATAGTTTGTATGCTTGTTTCATTTTTTTTTCTTTCACCATGAGAGAAACCTTGTAAATGGCAGAGTAGGGCTGTGGGTGAGGACGGGATGAAACCTCTCAACGGTTTGGACCTAATCCGCTTCCCTTTGTGCAGACTGGGTGCTCAACAACTTCTGCTATGGGACCCCCTTTTCGGCACTACCTCTTCACCTCCCTTCTCTTCGTAGTTGGCTGCCTAAGGACTGCCTCACCATGGTTGTACCGCAAGGCTGCCTAGAACTTTTGGTTTGAGGTAGCAATGAAGGCCCGGACTGGTTAGAACCTGGCAGCCCCAACCCTTTGATGGGTTCGGCCTTGGCCGATGGCTGTCGGCCTGCACCCGCCCAGGCCAAGCTACGACTGAGGTCATTGCTTGAAGCAATTAGGGGTCCAATGCCCCAAGCATTTCTGCCTTACTTCACACCCCATGGTAGAGTACTTTGGAGACTTCACTGCAGCCCCACCACAACTTATTGGGTTCAGGTAGGCTGCAGTTGACAGTCATGGTTCTGGCCGAGACAGACTTGGTCTGGACCACACTCGGTCCAAACCAGTCTGGCTCTTAGTGCCATCCACCGTCAGCATTCCTCTTTCTTTTCATTCTAGACGCCTCTGCTGGCGGAGTGCCGCAACACCTTGGGTTAGTCCAGACAGCGTAGTGCTGGTCTGGGTTTGGGCGAAGCGGGCGAGTCCAGTCCAACTGCACACTCCATCCATTCCAATCGTTGAGTTAGGCGGGACTGCACGCACCCCGACAACCGGGTGCGATTTTGTGCGCCTAGCTATGGCTGAGCCCTACCCTTGCTACCACAGTTGCAGGGTCAATAGTGACAGGGTCTGGACCGTGTGTGAACACCCTAAATTTTTCAAAATTTTGTAAATATTCATTTTTTGCCCCTGGCCCCCATTTTTCTGAGTAATTGAGTCATTTTCAATCTAAAATTTTAGTTATTTCTCGGATTCACTGGAATCAGAATCCATTTTCTATATCTGACTCGATTTCGGATCTGGATCTAGTATCAAAACCCAAATCTGAGCCTCGTTATCCAATTTTCAAACTAAAATTTATAAAAATCCAAAAATAGTTTCTGAATGGCTCAAACAGTCCATTCGGTATCCATTTAGATCCATTGCTTTGTATTTCTCGATTCGAGGTCCAAAACTCGAATATTTCCTCAAAACCTAGATCCAAACCCATTTTCGGAAGAAATCAAACCTGAATTCTCAAAAAACCCCTCTTTTGTGAATATTTCTCAAAAATACAAAAAAATAGTTTTAAATCCCTTATTTTCCCATAGTTTTAGAGTTTTATTTCAAAAATACAAAAAAATATAGAAAATACAAAAAGCACAAAAAAATAGAAAAAGAAAATCGAAAAAAATGGCTTTTAAACCACCGTTTTTGAAAAAAAACCTATTGAAAGGAGCCTCGTTTAAAAAAAAAAAATCAAAACATCAAAGGGGGCCCGTTGCAAAATTTTCAAGGGTTTTCCATTGAAAACCCATCGCAAGGGATCGAACAACCATTACGGCTTCTTCCGCTTCTTCACTCACGAATATCGATTCCCCCCTTTCTGGATTCTTCTTCCCCTTTCTACATAAGCAAATATCGATTGCATCTTAGACCATCGTGTTTCACCCCCGCACCTTCTTCCTCTTCCCTCTTCTTCATTCCCTCTTCCCCTTTACTTTCTCCTTAGAATTTTTCTTTTGATCGACCGAAGGGTCTTCAGCTTCTTCATCTGCATCA
The DNA here is from genome assembly GCF_984573655.1 of Nuphar pumila. NCBI lineage: Eukaryota > Viridiplantae > Streptophyta > Magnoliopsida > Nymphaeales > Nymphaeaceae > Nuphar > Nuphar pumila. Next base: position 77,103,429 of record NC_143263.1, on the reverse strand, counting down.
TCCGTCTTCTGCCTCCCCACGTGCTCTTCTCATCGCTCTTCCCCTCTTCTCCTGATTTCCTCTGTCTTTTCTCGGATTCCCTCGGGTTGGACGATGGAGATCAAAACTTCCAGTGATCGCTACGGTAAGTACTCCGCTTCTCCTTCGTTTTCTGATTTCTTTTTTGGTTTTCCTGTTTTGGGCCCCATTAACGCACTTTCGGTGGTGTTGGGTTGCTTGTGCAACATCAACCCACCCCTGTGCAACCGTAATGGAACATTCGTTCCGACATTTCCTCTTATCCTTATTAATTTTTTTTCTGGTTTTGATCAAGTATTTGTCTATACCCAGTTTTCTTATTTTCATTTTCATTATTTGGTTTCCCTTCTTTCTTTGCATATGTTTTCATGGTAGACGTTCCTACTTGGTTGTAGCATAAGAGTTCATTTCTGTAATTTTTGATGTGAGCATACACTTATGCTCTGTTATAGCATAATCGTATGTCTTCACCTCCCCTGAATTTCCATTATGGCAAACAGTTGATCCCTTGTAGCGGCATCATCATAGATATCAGTCTGATGCCATCCATCCAATTTATTTTGATTTTGCCTGCTCGTTTGCCACCGTTTTCTCTATTTTATTTTCCCCATTCTTTTTCAGATTCATGCTTTTTGGTTTATACTTTCTTTCTGGTTTTGATTTCTTAATTTAATTATGATTCCCCTTTATTAGTATACCACAGTTAATTCTCGATTCCCTTCAGCTAATCTGCTTGTGTTTTGATCATTTTCTTTTTCTTTTTTAATTTTTTTTATTATTCTGTATCTTCCATTACGGCACACCGGCGTCGATTCGGCATGTTATCTTTCTTTCACTCATTTTCCTGTAACTCGTTCGTTTCTTTTCCTGTAAGTCCATTTGAATGGCCAACCAATCGATGCATCTTGCTATTAACCCTTAAATGGTAGACACTTAGACACCATGCAACACCAAGAGGAACATATGCGCTCCAACATTTTCTTTTGTTTTGTAAGTTATTTATTTTATCCTGTTTATACTATCAATTTACTTAGTTCATCGAAATCCTCATTTCATTTTCCTGCTGATTCTTGATTTCTGCTTTCATTTCTATTCTTCTGTGAATTTTCAATCTCCTGCTTACATTTTTTCTGAGAACTCGATTCCCTGTTTCTAGTTGGTCATTGCATTTAGGTTGGGCAAATATGGTAACTCCCCAGAATTTTTGTTACAGCACCCTGTTGTAACATGAATCTGTGTTTTCCTTTCCCTTGAACCGCTGGTTTACTATACTTTCTTTTGATTTATTGTTAATTTTGTTTATCATTGTCATTTCCTGGATGTTTTGTTTTCATGATTAGTTGTGCACGGGTCATCTGTTGCGGCATGTAGGTTTTTCAATACCCATGTGTTTTGATCCTCATTTCACCCATCCGCCGCTCACCACCTCCTTTGTCGTCTCAGTGGTTGGCATATGGATCTGAAAGAGTTCAGATTCCCTAGCTTGGTACTTAATATTTTCATAATGAAGCTACAGGGAAAGTTAACCCGCGTCCTAGATGCAGGATAAAATTTGATCGGCTCTCGTTCTGTTGGTTAAGTGATGGCTATACCCAGAGAGATCGGAGGAAGAATGGTGACTTTGATATGTAGATTCATTGCCTTTAGGAAAAATTGCTATTACAGTATTGTTGGGGAGAGATACAAGGTGGTAATTCTTTAAGGATAACAGCATCAGCTGGAAGTGAGAATAAGAGATAGAGGGTCTACAATACAATGTTTCATGTTCCATGGAGACGTGAACTGGTGAGGCCACTGTTTTGTGTATTTTCAATATCAAATTACCTTGTTCTTATGCTTTGTGCTGTTAATGTACATTATTTTTAGCAGTTATTAAACTACAAGTATGGATTTTCATGATGTGGATTATCTTATTCTTCTTGCCACTAGGATTGTTATGATTTTGAAGGAGAAACAATTCAATTTGTGATTTGGCATGTGCAATTGGAACAATCAATTTGCAAATTAGTTGGTTGTTATGTGACTAACTTGGCCTATTTCGTGATGGCCCTGAGTTGGACCAGCGAATCTTCGTGGACATTGCTAACTGGTATATCAAGTCATTGGTTTTTCGAGTTTGCTTTCAATTGACTAATTTTACTCTTAGACTTTGCAATAAAGTTCCTTCTAAATGAATTATTAGCTAGACTCATTTCTCTCTTAGATTTTTTGCAATAAATTTCCTTTCTAAATGAACCATCAGCTATTTTCAGCACATGAAATTTATTGCTGAAAGCCCCAATTCTAAGACTGAATATGTCAGTTCTTCCCTTTGATTTAATGTTCATATGTTCTGCATTCACAGTCTCTGATGCATTCAATTATGTGCAGCTAATTGATGTTGGTTTCTTTCTCTGTCTTGATTCTTTTCTTTCATTATTAACGATCATGTCAGCTCATATACTTATGACCTTCTGGAGATTCTTAAATATGAGGCAATTCCAGAGGCCATATGCAACAGAATTATCAGATTTTGGTTGCTTTGTGGTGTTGATTTGCGCAGTTACACTGCTGCAAGCGACAAGTATCAACCTTATATATCATATAATGTCCTAGAAATGTTTGACAAACTGTGCCAATCATTTGGTGGAGATATTATGCAAGTTCTGTTTAATTCTGCAGAGGGGGTTGCAAGCTATTCACCAGAAAACATGACATTTGACCTTATGAGATTCATTTTGGACCCAACAATAGCTGTTATTGCATTTGTTGTCCATTCATTTATCTTGCTAGCTCAGGTTCTCATTGACATTATCAAGCATTCCTTCCTGGCAGAATTCATTGACATTAAGCCTGAAGCTTATTCTGAGTTTCTGGAAGATCTCTGCAAACAACATACGCCCATTCAGACCAGAAGCTCATGGCAAATTTCGATAGTGCTACGACATTCCTCCCTTCATTACAGCTAATTCCCAACCTCAGCATTAATCAAGGCAGCTGCTGTTGAAGGACAATACCAGGAAGGTAAATGAAGTTAATAGACCCTTCCTTCAATAAGGTAACAAAAGAAGTTTAGTTTCAAGTCTGTGTATATATTAGCCTCTTGTTGGAAAATAAGTTATTGCTTTCCATACCTTCGTACTCCCACTGCTCACCATCTGCTACATCCCAACACCTGCACCCTATGCTACCACTGCATCTATGCATGCTGCATTAAAGCCCCCTTTAGCTTGCTTTCCACATATCCCCTGTTATATATGCTATGCACCTCACTATACCAACACACCAACAACACTATATCTATCACATCCCACACACAGCCACTTCATTCCTTCACTTAGCACACACTACCTGCTACCCATTTTTTAGTCCACAGTCCCATCATGCCAGCTGCCCATCCACAGCATACCCCATTCACCTGCTACTATATCTTCCCCTGTTACATGCTGCCTCAACATCCTTCACTATACATTTACACAACACATCAAATATAATACTGCCATCAACCTTGTCCTAACCATCATTTCACTACTTAGTTGTTGTCACATTCATCACAGCATCCCGTCACCATCCCCTGCACCTAGTTACCTGATTTTCTCTGCACTGGTGACATCTTCACCCTCACAGCACATATATATCACACATCTCCATCAGTCACCTTGCACTTTCACAAGTGATTTGTGAACCAATTTCTAATTCTCACCCTTCACTATGATTATTGCTTGCCTTCATCTCACAACACATTGTTGAATCACCATGTGCTTTCATGACTGTTTATGTGAGTTATTTAGTACTAACCCAGCCCTTAGGAAAAATTCCATGTAATATTTTCTACTAACCTTAGCTTTATATAACATAAATTCCCCCTATTTCATTATCAATTACAAGCATTGCAATGCCAGTTAGAGGGTATATATATATATATATTCTAACCAACTTAGAATATCATTCATGTACTTCAATATCCTATTTTCATCATTATTTCATGATATTCCATGCATATTCTGATATTCATTCAATATATCATCTCAAAGCATACTCTGTCATTTGCATTACATCTCCATTAGCATGATGTACATGCATGAATATTTCATCAATTGCACCTTAGGTTCAAAGTGACATTATGTCAATTGTTTCCTATATACATCATGTGTTAACTTCAATTTTGCAGGAATTAAGCAGAAAAGGTTATTCTCCTCCTTAGTTTAGGAATTTGAATCTCAATTTCATTTCAAAACTTGTAATAGCTAGATCAATGAGAATATTTACATTTCAGGTACTAGATTAGAATGTATGAGCATCATAGATATCATAAATTGCTTGTTTCAAACTATTTTCCTCTTATTTCTCAAGAACCCACAATGGTGAAACACGAATGACACGTGCACCATTTTAAATAAAAGGTGATTAAATCCTAAGTTGACGATTTGCATCAATGGTCATAGTCAATATGCGAACAAAACTTATGGTTTTCATCTTTTATGGAATAACATTGGATCCACACTGGATCTCTTTTAAAAAATCATCATATTTTCAAATATTTTCTTCTTTTATAAGAGTTTAACTTAAAATTAACTCAAGATATATATCAAATGACCATAGTCAGGATATATTGAGAGTTAATTTCATTCTAAACTCTATAAAGGCACCAAAATGTGTTTTATTCTTCACTTGAATTTAAATATGATTATTATATAATACATTTTATGACTATAGTCAGAAATGTATTATATTTTCAATCTTATTTTAATTCATTTAAAGAATGAAATATACTTTTCAAAATTCAATTTCAAATTCTTTTAAATTCATTCATCATTTAGGATAGAATTACATCATATTTTCAAAATTCTTTTTTCCAAAATCCAAGTGATTTTGAGATATATTTTCAAATATCTTCTTCATTTCTCAAGTCAATCTTCAATTCGTATTTATAAATTCAAATTCATCTTTCTATTCTCAATTCTAGTTCATTTTAAAATTCAAACTTCAACTTCAAAGTCCAATTTGACTTTGAAATTTCGAATTCACTTCTATATTCAAAAATCAATTTTCAAATCCAAATCTAATTTCAAAGTTCAATTCAACTTTGAAATTTCAAATTCATTTTCAGGATTCAATTTTAAATTCAATTCAATATCCCAGGTTGAATTTCAAAGTTCAATTTAAACTTTGGAATTTCCAGATTCATCTCATGATTTCAAGATTCAAAATTAAAATCAAGTTTATTCTTTATTTTTCAAAAATCTATAAAGTTTCGTCTAAAAGATTGAGTCTTGATTCTCAATTCAAAATCAAGGTTTTGAGATTGATTCTGAATCTCAAAATTTGATTTTTTCCTAAGTTTAAAGATCACTTTTAAATGCAAATCTAGATTTCCAAAATCCAGATCTATCCTCAAAGTCCAATTCAGGTTTTCAAATCCAATTCCATCTTGGATTTCAGACTTCGGATCCCATTCCATCTAGGATTCCATATTTCAAACCCAGTTCCATTTCCAATCCCTATTTCCAAAGCCGTTTTCAAATCTATTTCTTAAGTATAAATCCAAATTCAATTCCTCTTTCAGGTTCTAAAATTAAGAAATCCTCTTTCAAAATTAATTCATTTAAATTCCAAAATCCTCTTTTCTCTTCATCCAAGATTTATTTTCCAAATTCTGATTATTCCGAGACTTAGAATTTCAAAGTCTCTTCTTCCAGATCCATTGTCCAAAGTTCTAAGTTAGATTCAAAATCTAACTTTTTCAAACCAATTTCAAATCTTTGAATTATTTCTTCACTCCATTATCAAATCACTTGGAAAATCCCAAAATTTCTAAATTATTTTCTCAAAAAGCTTACATCTCTGCATTTTCATTGCACAAGCATGATTCTTTGTGCATTTTAGACTTAGGATAAGTTCTTAGACAATATTTAGGCAAAGAAAAAGGCATAAGTTCGATCCTTGGTTTGATTACCCCTGGTAAAGGCACCAGGAACGATCAAACCTCGTACCGACGAGCGAATTCCGTCTCTCCATTTTCTCATAAAATTTCAAAATACGGAGGTGAGTAAATTCAAAACATTTTCAAATTTTAGGTCAAGTGAGACCTTTGCAAATGAGTTTCTCTCTCTTTCTTTCTTTTCTCATTCTCTCTTCTTTTCTATCTTTTATTCCCCTTCAAAAAAAGAGGAATAAAGGCTAGTAAGGTTAAGAGAAGGAACAAAGAGGAAAAATTTTGCAATGATCACACTGTGTCAGGTCCAGACCATGTCAGCTGGCTGCTGACGAACTGAGTAAGCTCAGTCCATCCCAACAAGGGTTGCGATAGGCCTGCTACAAGCTGCAGCAGAGCCTGCAGGGGTCTGCCCCATGGCAGGCCCTGCGCCTTGCTGCCCAGCCTACAGAGGTTTGCCCCATGGCAGACCCTGCGCCTTGCTGCAGGCCAAGTCAGCGCCTAGGGCACCAACTTCCCTCGCCAACAGGCTGGTCTGAACAGGACCAGACTTGTGGCCCTTACGGTTTCCTCTCTATGGGAAGCCGGTTAGCCGCATCTAGCCAGTTGATGGCCATGACCCTTCCCTCGAGACTCCAAGTCTGACTCGACACGTGGGTCATGTTGGTTTGCGTGCCCAAGGCAGTTGAAGGTTTCAAGCACCTTTCCCATCGCCCCATCACATGTGTTGGCCGCAACAAAGATATGGGACTACGACCCCTTGGCAGCATGTTTGTCGCACACGTTGATCCCCGGTAACAACCACCAACTATGGTTGTTTATTTTGGTTAGCCTTCGTGAGGCGAATGAACTAGTTGGCGACTACATTCATCATTTTCCCTATCAAATATGATCATATGGGTATGAATGCGTGCAAAAGACTATCATTAAGTGAGGCCCACAACATCAATGCCCATGTTGCAATTTTGCCAAATTTGTCGCCAAATAACATGCAAGTTAGTTTTCCCATGCCACGCTAAATAAATTTCCACTTGCCTTATGCACTTAGCACATCATGACATGCATTAAAATGGCTTCGCAAAGAGTGCATGTATCACCTAGTATGCTTGACGAGAGGTGTAAGCGCGATGAGAGTAGGGTATGCTCGTAAATTGTCATAGTTACACTCTTACACATGTTGCACACACGTCAAAGTATGCCATGTATGCATACAATGCGTTACTTGTATAAATATGCCTCTCATGTGTATCGTTAATGATCGTGGAATTGTTTTGCTTAAAACACAACATGCACATGATCACTTGTGGCTCAAAAAACACCATGCTAGGGTAGCGACATGTTTCCAAATCCTCAATGTGGACTCCCAAGAGTCATTTTTGGGCTATGTGACATTGCTCGTGAGTGAGCTCACGTGGAGTTGTGTAGTATCCCCTACGAATTAACAACATGGTGTTATGGTCATCTTCATCGGTGGCGTGCTCCTCTTTAGCCAAGTGAGGCTTGAGCAGATGAATGGGTGGGCAAAGACCACGTTTGTGTCACCCTGCAGGGGACACAAGGCAAGAATGCCTATACACTCCAAAGGGAGTAATGGTCCACTAAACGAGCCTAAGTAAGATAAGCCCCCCAATTACCCATTCACAAAAACGTTCCATCTTAAAGAGGATGGTCAGTATAAACCTCAAGTGACAGATCGTTACTACGACACGTTAAGGAGAAAAGACATCCTTTTGGCCTCCAGTCACTCGAAGTTAGGGAGGTTGAGGTTACCAGTTGAGGTACCTCCACTACTGCAGTAGTGTGGATTGCAATCCATACCTGTGCAGGGTCTTCTCTCAGCCAAGGGTTGCCCGCATAAGGTTACTCGGTTTGTAGCGACACCAGTTATCACATTAGAATTGAATAACAAACATTGGGTACCCGTCTCACAGAATACCAGTTTTTTCTTCGCGTACCTGAAGGAGTAAACAAAAAGAACATAAATACTGACCAATCACATGTTGACCTTGCTTATTAGATGTTCTTACTTCGTTACTTTGGAATTGTAACATGCGTATTTCTTACTTGTGTTTTCCTTGCTATACGTATTGTGGATGCTTTACTTTGGCAGTTCTTGTAGTTCTAGCACTTGTAGCATGTCTTACATAGATGCTCACATGCACTTATACTTTAATACATGATCTGGCCAAGTTAGCCGTAGTTGCTATTTACTTTAATTTATGTCATAACTGTTATCATGTTGCATGTTTTCTTGAAGTGTATATTATGAATGGATCATCTCACCACCTCGCAAGAGGACTGACCCCATTTTATGGGGTGCAAGTGATAACTGCTAGATATGCAATGATGACCAGCGTATCGCGGAGACTTGGGACCCAGACTTAGATGGACGTGGTTTTGGTTTAGGTTTTGGGGAAAACCCCTAATTTTTATGAGACATTTTGTATAAGAAATTGATGTATATGTCTTTTTGGTCTCAAAATTTTGTAAACCTATAGCATACTTTATATTAAGTTATTTGGTTCTTAAGTTTGATTTATTCCTACAATTCACCCAAAGTTTCAACTAAGTTTTTCATTCCTTTTCTCGCTTGCGCAATGTTTTAAAAAAAAAAGTTTTCTCTAAAAATCTTAGGATTTCCAAGGTTGGGATTTTGGGGTGTTACAAACGGTCAGTGCAAAAAGGGCAAAAAATGCTAAAATACAGACTTTTTGAGCCAAATAAGGCTTTCGCGGGGCTTTTGAAGTGCTTCTAAAGGTCCCAATTCTGCTGGGACTTTTAGTGGCACATAAAATCACCCTAAATGGTCCATAGCTCCATAGGCGGCATTTTGAAAATGTTTTTTAGCAGTGTTTTTATGCCCCACTAAAGGTCCCAGCTGCGGTGTTGCGCTAAAGCCTTTTTTTCACCCATTTTGCATGTTTTTGTGTAAAAAAAGGACGAGTGTCCATCGTGCATGCGATGGACGCTCAACAACATCAAGTATGTGTTCAAGCACCTAAGCATCACTATCGATATAGGCTTTATTGGGCACCTAGGTGCAGGCTTTGCCTGGCTTCCCTAAGTGCACTAGAGTATAAAGTCTAAAAAGAAAAAAGGTCACCTAATTGCTTGCCCACATCACATAGTTGAAAAGATGATTGGGCTTGGATCTCAGGATCCAGACCCAATTCATTTTATTTAAACACATGCTCATTAATGGAATGTTGTAATTTTAACATATTATATAATGGGTGTTTTCGCACCCTAATTATTGTACCTATATATACTTAATGAGAAGCAAAAACGCAGACCCTAATTTGGGTTTCCTTTGCAACCATCAGAGTCACTCTCTCCTCTATAACCATTTTCTCACATGGTATCAGAGCTGAAGATCCATTTTTGAAGATCCTCTTCAGCATCTTCTTCCAAGGTACTTCTCAAATCTGATCTTACCTATTCTTATTTTTCTTTACCTATTTCTTTAAGCCAACGTATTTACCTCCAACGTGTTTTTCTATTTCTGAAATCTGTATCAGATCTCTCTCTTTATTCTTCTATTTTTCTCACAATGTTTGACGTGATCATCTCACTTAACATTTTTTATAATCACGCAAGAGAAAATTTTGACCTTTTGCATGATTTCAAAAGTTGATATCACGTCCATATTGTTCCTCCTCATTTTCTTTAGATTAAAGTAAGACCAGATTCAAATCTGAGTAAAATGTCAGATTTCTTTCTTCTCGAATTTCTTTTTTCATTCCTCTTTGCATTTTCTGAAAAGAAAAACATGTTATATTCAAATAACTTCTTTTTGTTTTGTATTTTATTAATTGGTCTTTATTTAGATCAGTTTACTGCATAGCCTAGGTTTTTGTCTCAGGTTTGCTGTAAAAAAAAGGCAACCGAGTTCTCAGAAATTACATATTAGTTCTGACTTTTATTTCTAAATTTTATTTGCTGGTCTATTACTCCTTTTGTTCTACTCTTCTCTTGTTTCGAATTCTATCTTGCTTTCGCCTTCAATCGCGTATGGATTCTTTTTCTTCTTCTCAATCTGGCCTTTGTTCCAACTTTCTTAGCCAACTTGTTTATGAAAAACTGAACAATTCTAATTTTCTCACCTGAAAAAGACAAATCATCCCATTAATAAGAAGTCATGATCTTTTTGGACATCTAGATGGCTCTGTTTTTGTTCCTCCAGAGTTCATATCACAAGATGGCAAGACTGGGGAGGGTGACACTTCCATTATTTTTGTAAGAAATCCAGAGTATATATCTTGGATGAAGCGATATCAGGCTTTGGTTGCCTATATCACTTCCACTCTGTCATAGGAGGTGCTTCTGGCAATCCCAGATGACTGCACAACTATGCAATTATGGCATCATCTTGTTCAAACGTATTCTCAAGTTTCTCAGGACAAAGTTCTATTTTTAAAGAAAGAGTTTCAAATGTTGAGAAAGGACTCTAGGACTCTCATAGAGTACTTAAACAAAATGAAAACTATCACAGATCAGTTGGTCATCGTGGGTTGCGCAGTTAGTGACAAAGATATGGTGCGACAAACTCTGAGTGGGCTGGGACCCGATTATCATATGATGGTTACTTCCTTATTATGTTTACCAGACTTACCCACATTTGAAGATATTCATGCTAAGCTCTTACAGTATGAGATGACATTGAAGGAATTCTTTGAAGGTGTTCACACTCTCATTGGAGCACAAGACGTTCTTGCCACAGGAGTTACCTATGGTCGAGGACGTGGCATGTATGAATCTCGGGAAAAGGGAGGTCATGAAAGGAATGGTCAAGGAACTCATGGAATATTACTTACACCCAGTATGCCTCCTAATTTGTAGAGGCAAAGGCCAATTCCTATTTGCTTTCTTTGCAACAAAAATGGGCACATCAAAGCCAATTGTTGGTTTAAGCCTCAAAATAGAGAAAAACAATCGAAGACAAGAAAGAGAATAGATACATTGAAGAATAGTGGGGAAGTCAAAGAGTTGCTATTATCTGCCTTGACTGAATTAAATTTTAAACAGAATGATCAAGGCACTTGGTATGTTGATTCTGGTGTAGCCACTCATGTCACTGGTAAGCTCCTAAATCTTGTTCCTTATGTTGATAGAAATAGTATAGTCACTGGAGATGAGTCTCACCACTATATCTCGTACATTGGAAACTTTGTTATTCTCATGTCCAACTCTTCTCTTGCTCTTTCAAATGTCATTCATGCTCCTAACATCAAGAAAAATATTGTTTTTGTCTCTAAACTTGTAGATAGCATTAATGCTTCAGTTGAGTTTACTTCTTTTTTTGTTCGTGTCAAGGACCTTCACATGACGGAAACGTTCGCTGAAGGAAAATGACAATGGAATATGTATGTGTTTCAAGAGAATCCTTTCACTCGTGTTCAGCCTGTTGATTCCACCTTGAAGCTCACATCACCACCTTCTTTAGTTCCTCCTGGGAGTGTTTTTAGTCTTTTTGAATGTATTGAGCCTAATCTTTGGCATGGTCGTCTGGGTCATTGTAGTAGTTGTTTTATTGATAATCTTATTTTAAGCATCTGTATTTTAAAGTCAAGTCTAAATTTAAGTGTCGATAATAAAAAATGTTCTAGTTGTCTTCAGTGTAAGAGTCATGTTCTTCCATTTCATTTCATTCCATTAATAAAAAAGCGTCAAGATCATTTGAATTTATATGTTCTAATGTTTGGGGTCCGGCTTCAGTTCCTTCCACATCTGGCACAAGATATTATCTCATTTTTGTTGATAGCTATTCTCGATATACAGAGATCTTCTTTATGAAATATAAATCTGAAACCTTCAAGTTATTTCAAAATTTTTATTCTTTTGTTTAAAATAAATTCTTTGAGAATATTATTTGTTTTCAATGTGATGAAGGGGGTGAATTCTCTTTAAATGACTTTATTAATTTCTTCTAGACAAATGAAATAAGTAGGCATGTGTCTTATCCTCATACACCTCAACAAAATGGGATTGTTGAACAGAAGCATCGCCATATTGTCGAGAGTGCAATGAGCATGATAGTAACCTTCCAGTTACCTTCTAGGCAAAGGCTTTTCATTTAGCGATCTATGTCATAAATCGATTCCCTATGAACATCTTGGAAAACAAATCACCCTATTTCTCTTTGCATCGTGTGCATCTAAATTATCATGATTTGCGTGTATTCGGGTGTGTATGTTATGCTCATGTTGACAGTTCAATGCAGCACAAGTTTCAGGATAAGGCCTTAAAGTACAAATTTATGGGGTACGCTGATGATTATAAATGATACAGATGCTATGATCCCATGAGTAAGCGTATTAAAATATCCAGAAATGTTTTTGATGAATCAAATTTTGATCATAATGCTAACACTTCTTTTGAAATTGAAGTTTATCACCCTTGGTTGAACTCAAATCTCTTTTCTAGTGTTGATGATGTTTGCTCTTCATAATGTAATCAAAGAGATGAGGAAAATGTTCTTACTACTGCGCAAAGGACTTAGGAAAGTGTGATTTTTGAACCACTATTGGCCCCCAAAAGGTATAAAGGCATTGTTTACTCTCGACGTGAGAATGAGATATTCCTCCGCTTCTTCGCCTCCCTCTGCTTTTCTACTTCTTCCTTCTTTCACTCCTTTGCCTCCCTCCTCTGCTTTTCTACTTCTTCCTTTATTTCCCTTTCCTTCTCTTCCTCCTCCTGCTTCTTCCTTTCTCTTTCCTTTTCTTCCTCCACTTGCTTTTTCATTTACCTTTCCTTCTCTTCCTACTCTTACTTCTTCCTTTCTCTTTCCTTATCTTCCTCGTCCTCCTTCTCCTTCATTTGTATTTCCTTCTCTTCCTCGTCCTCCTTTTCCTTCTTCTTCCTTTGCCTTTCCTTCGCTTCCTCATCCTGATGCTTCTTCCTTTGTTTTTCCTCTTTCATCTTCATCATTTGCCTTTCCTTCTCTTCCTCCACATTCTTCTTCTTCAATTGTCTTTCTCTCTCCTCCTCCTTCTTATTCTTTTTTTGCCTTTCCCTCTCCTCCTCCTCCTCCTTCATTTGCCTTTTCTTCCTTTGCTTTTCAAAATATTCTTGCTTCATCATTTGCCTTTCCCTCTCCAACTCCTCCTTCTTCAATTGCCTTTTTCTCTCCTCCTCCTCCTCATTATTCTTTTTTTGCCTTTCCCTCTCCCCCTCCTCCTTTATTTGCTTTTTATTCTCCTCCTCATTCTTCCTTTGCCTTTCCTCCTCCTCCACCTTCTTCCTTTGCCTTTCCCTCTCCTCCTCCTCCTCATTCTTCATTTTCCTTTGCTTTTCATTCTCCTCCTCCTTTTTCCTTTGTTTTTCCTTCTCTTTGCAATCTTTCTTCTTCTTCTTTATCTTTAGTTCTTCCTCATTCTTTCTTTGCTTTTCAGACTCAATATCTGATGGATAATTCTTCGCATAATACAATTCCAACGCTTTGTCCTTGTCTTTATCATTCTTAATCTTCCTTATATTTAGATACCTTTCATAACATTCATATAGATGGGACTGAAAGATAACTTCTCTAATAGTCATCCCATAGAACGACGTAGGATTTCTTGTCTGACGAGCTTTAGACATTGCTAGCCTGCATAATACTTAACTTTAACAGCATCATTATATGTTACAACCGCCTCCCCAAGTATATAATAATATAAATGATCACATTCGTTAAATAATCACCAACATTACAAATCGTTGTTGCTTCAAACTTACAAATTGTTGTAGCAATCACAACCTTCATAAGTAAGTACATAACGTTGTAACGTTTGGGCTTCATATGTAAACATTATTGTACAATTTATCAAACTTAAGTATAAATCATAGTAATTTCATTAAATTGTTACTGCTTCAAACGTATAAATCGTTGCTACTTTATAAGAAGAAATTGTGCAAACTAGGTGGATAGGTACAAATTGATTTGTTTCAGTATGAAAATAGGTGTTATTTAGCATGAATCATAAAACCAGTTGTAAGATTTAGTATTCAGATTTACAAATCGATTTGTTTGCATAACGAAACCTTACACGAAACTCACCGAAATGATACGAGTTTTGGTAATCTAATAGTAGAGGAGAAACACCCAAAAGGTAGATGCAGTCGACGATGACAAAGGATGCACCGACGACAGCAGACGAAGGCAAAGGTTGCTTCGACGATAGCAGACGAAGGCAAAGGGTGCTCCGACGGCAACAGATGACAGCAAAGGGTGTTCTTGTGGAAGCAGATGACAACAAAGGAGGGTCCGGTGGGAGCAGACGATGGCAAAGGGAGCTCCTGCTACAACAGATGGTGCAAAAGTTTACTGCTTAGGGCAAAAATGGAATGTTTCGACTTTGAAGAGTTAACATCATTCTTGAACCGACGATTCACTTTTCTAGATGGAGTATCTTGATCAGTGTTTCCCTTTTTTGAATGGAGGACATTTTTTTCCCTTTTTTGAACCGTTGTTTCATGGCAAGAATGACTCACACTGGCGTTTCACTTTTCTAGATGGAGAATCTCAAAGCATCATTTCACTTTTCTAGATGTTGGACATTTTTGCCCTTTTCTTGAACAATCGTTTCATGGCTTGAATGGTGGGAAAGGGTACTTAAGTCTTTGCAACCGCACAAGATTCTGATGCTAATTGATGCCGACACACATGGGGATACGAGTCCCAAGAGCTTTTATATGTGGGGCTCATTCGGACCCCCGAACATGCACTGTAGCTAACAACCGGGGTGGTGGGGGGGGGCTTCGCCCATGTAGCCATCTAGCTGATGTTGTTGCAGATTTGGTTCAGCCTGTGCATGTCACTTGTCAACCTAATTAAGGCTAGCTGGGATGGGTGTTAATGCAATTGGTAAAAACTTGGTCAAACTAATGAACGTTTGAAAAATGGTAGTTGGGATGGATGTTTTAGGGCCCGTGTGGCTGGCCAAATCCATCCTTTAGTGTAAATACAAATAAGAAAGGGCATTACTTCCCAACCCAAATGCGTAAACGCCCATCCTAGAACTGAGATTCCAAACAAGACCACCATGGTCATTTGACCAAGATTTTGACTCGGGACACCAAATACATAAAGGCCCACCCCAGTGCCAAGATTGCAACAGGCCTTTATGGATTTGGGATGAAAGGTGGTGAAAAGAGGAAAGAAATTGGGTGGAGGGTGTGTGTGTGTGTGAGAGAGAGAGAGGCCGAAGAAGATGGTTGGAATTCCACCATGCTGGGAGGAGATCTCAACGATAGTGGCAGCAGGCGACAGGTGGAAAGGACCAGGGCGGTTGGGTTGGGAAATGTAGGGAGGGGAGGCAAACCCGGTTAAGCTTTCATTGGAAGATCTACACGTAGATGTATCCAAACATATGAGTGGTTTTGGAAACAAAAGGTAGAAGAAGGAGGTTTAGCTATTGAATTCAATGGATTTGCAGTAGGATGTTGTGAAAGATAATTGGTGGTAGGGTGGTATGGTGGGCATGACTGTTGATGAGTGGGTAGGTTTTGGAAGAGGCGAGACAATAGTCAGGTTGTTTAGGTCATAATTGAAACAACGATAACACACATACTTGTGCCCAGGGGTGGCTCAAGAGAAGTTGAGGCCCTATTTTTTTTTTCATTATACATAAAAAAATTTCATTGTTTTTTTTATATATCTTCTCATTACATCCACATAACTTGAAAATGAAATTTTTAGTACTCTAAAAAGAATGAAATATTTAAGCCTAATTCATCAAAACTATCTTGGGATATTGCATCTAAATCCTAAGTTAAAAAACATACTTCCTAGTGTCACGATCAACCAATCAAACAAAATCGGTTGCTAATGAAACTCCATTTATCAAAAAATTGAGATTGAAATCTGAACAATTATTTGAGCAGCAAAAAGACTCAATGAGTTATTAATGCCTGAGTCAAATCTACTTAGTTGATGCGTCCCACAACTGAACTACTGAATTATTCAAGCCAAGTGAAACGTGCCAGCAATCAGAAGCCCAATTGATTCTTATAATTGGGCCATTGTCCTCATCTATGGACATCAGTTAAGAAGTGGCCTCATCCGATGCATCTCATAGAAAGATGAGTGCCCAAGACCAATAGCCAAAACGTTATTGCTGCTCCAATCAAGCAGATTCAAATAATAGTCATCAGGTGCATCCAGAATTCTTTCTGCAGACTGAGAAATCAAAGGAAACTATTACTACCCAATAAGAAGAACAATGCTAGAAGCACAAAACAAGCTGCAATTCCATCAACCAAGATTTCTCTCAGTGAAAAGTTTTGTTGAACCACAAGGACACACCTGAGGGATATATCTTTGAGGCTTGGTGGTTCTGGAGCCATGTAAAGATGGGCTATCACAACACACTTCCTGAAGAACATTCTTCACAGGTTTCAGAAGTTTGCTTATAAAAGCAAGGATTGTGGTTCAATTCTTCAGGCACACCTCTGCAAGGCGTTTACTACATGCCTTTTGGGACGGGGACAGAAACACTGATGGTTTCTCTCTCTTTAAAATCCAAAATTTGGAGGCCCCTAAAAAATAGGAGGGCCTAAGCAATGGCCTCAAATCTCATAGAGGCCAACCGACCCTCCTTGCACCGAAAGTTATGTTGGTTGCATCACAGACAGATTCAATCCTCGTTCTAGGCATAGGCAATAGTCTCCCATCGAAGTACAATTTTGATATTCCTATCCGGTCTTGATAGGATCGACGATAGACCTTTGGTCAACACAAAATCTCATTCACATAAACCATGACATGCCAACATTAGTTAGGGGCGTGGTTGTCAAACTAAAAGATTGGATTTGATCAGGATCCCAACAAAGAAACGTAAAAAAGTATTGATCGAAATCTGAATATTCCATAAAGATTCTGACCTTCTAAGCCGAAGACCAATCATAAAAGTCTTAGAATCCTACTTTAAGGTCCATGGGTAAAAGTAACGATATAGATTTGGATATGAGGTCTAATATGCTCCACGTACACATAATCAGGCCCCTTGTCTATATTTGCATGTAAAATGGGTTGGACTTGGTTTAGATCACTACCCAATTTGATTAATCGCATAACAAGATCCATGTCCTGACCTTCACATGTTAATGTGCTCACATATTTGCGGATGTCCTCAAACACTATTTTTTTTTAGTAAAAGGAGGTTTGCACATATTTGCAACATTAAAAAATGTTTTGTAAGTGTCGTGCTATATTTGTGGAAGGATAAAAATATCATAAAAAGGTCTAAAATCACATTTTTGGATATGGAAAGGATTTTCGTAAATTGAGAGGCATTTCTGAAAATGTGCTATTTTACAAAGATATTATGGTCATTTTTTTAAATATTTATTCCATCTCTTCATGTGGATAGGTGTGAGGTCTAATCTCATTGGATCGAATCCATTGAAAATTTGCAAAAAGAAAGTGAAGGAAAAGATTTAAGAAAACTGCATGAGGGGGATTCACTGACCTAGTCAAGGCTCTCATTAACACTAATCCTTTGTACAGAAACGAGTTTTTGCCTGAAATTACAACAATTAAGGCTAGTCACTTTATTAATCTTGCAGATTAAAGAAACAAAGAGGAGGAAGATTGAAAAGCCAATCAAGAATGCCATGAATCAGCATGTAGGAACCCTCTGGCCTAGATGAAGCGCCCTTAAAAAATCCTCTCATTTGAAGCGAATCATTGTCGTGTGGCAAAAGTGCAATGCATAGGAGAACAAGAAGAAGAGAGAAGTTGGTTTCTTTCTTTATTGCCATGGTTGATATGATCAGAGGGGATGGAACCATGTTAGGGTCCATATGGTCCGAGTCTAATCTGTGTGCAGCAGGACCATGTTCGGGTACTGATGGCCGAAACTAAACCAATTTTGTATATTAAAGAGAAACCAGGGTGGGGGCGGGGGACAAGGTCTGCACCCCCGCCCTGTCTCAAAATCCTACTCTCCATCCCTACCGCCATCCTCGTACGGGTTTTGATTTTATCCTCCATCCCTCTTTCATGTCCTCCATCCCCCGTCCAAACGGGGTGAGGCGCGGCGAGGCCTCGTTTCCCCTCGGTCCATTGCCATCCCAAAAGAAGGATTGGGGATGGGGATGGGGATGGGAATGGGGATGGGGCTGGGCTGGGCAAGGTGGGGATGCGGCCAGGGTGGGGGAAAGCGTAAGTCCATCCCCA
Source organism: Nuphar pumila (assembly GCF_984573655.1). Classification (NCBI taxonomy): domain Eukaryota; kingdom Viridiplantae; phylum Streptophyta; class Magnoliopsida; order Nymphaeales; family Nymphaeaceae; genus Nuphar; species Nuphar pumila. The sequence goes on along the minus strand of NC_143263.1, from coordinate 77,085,337 downwards.
CCTCCATTCCCGCACGGGTTTTGATTTTAACCTCCATCCCTGTTTCATGTCCTCCATCCCGGGTCCAAACGGGGAGAGGCGGGGCGGGTCCACGTTTCCACTGCCATCCTTATGTAAAATTCTAGCTTGAATCTTAATTGGATCTTGATTAAGAATCTCTCAACTTGCACTGGGTCTGTTTACTTTTCAGGATCTGTGGATCCAGACTGATGGATTAGCTAAGCGGACCTACAATAGTAGGTCCAGACCCTAATATTATCAAGTTGGTTCCACGTATAGTTGTGTAAGACCTGAGCCATTGACTCTAATTGGACCTACCACAGTAAAATCCAATACATCTGCCGCTAAACAATGGTAATATGATGATCTCGTACTATCTTGGATTCACCTAATCTCGTTTGTCACAAATAAATTGACCCTCCTCCTAGAGCTGAAGACGATTTCCACACTTGACCTTTATTATCGGGAACAACAGATATTGGCTTGCAAAAGATGTCATAAAAAATCAATTTCCCAAAACGAAACAATTTCCTAAAATCAAATGCTCACCGAAATTGTTTTATTCAAGAACACTGAAATTGCATAGTTTTTTGGTCCACCTTTTGTTGAAGTATTCCAATTTCTGCAATTACGAGAGTACCATGTAATTATTAGCAAATACTAACAGCTTTATATATTACAGGAGAAAATGTGAAGAAAAAAATATACGGTTGCTCCAATAAATTTGACTCCTATGAAAAAAAGAGATGTAATGTGGCAATGTGATCTGTGAATGATATTTACAATAAGAATGCATTGAATGCACTATACCCATTTGCATGTACGGGCAGTTAATGCTCACTGATGCTTACCCTGTTTCTATATATACAATGTTGGTGTTCAGGTGTAGACATCCTCATCTTCAAACAAATCATTTCTGAAAGATCACATCTACAAGTTACCATGGATGCTGGCAAGGACTCACAGTCCCACAATAAGAAGGCTGCAGGCACAGAGGGTGGTCCAAAGAAGGACCATGACACCATGAAAGCTCCTGGAACAGGTGGGGCTGCAGAAATTTCAAGGAAGGAATTTGAGGCCAACCCTCAGGCATATTTCAGCAATCTGCAAGAGGCTGAGAAGAACAAGAAATAGGGTCATCTGATTTTCTGGTCATGGGGTAGTTTCATTTTGGTATGGGATATTTTGCAGCCTCTAGATAGAATGACAATAATGGGTTGCATTGTTATTCTGATCGATCAGGCGTTTTAGTTTGAAGTTTAAAATTTGAACAGCAACTAAACTATGTGTTGTTTCTACCTTATTCGAATCATTTTGTGTGTGTGTGTGTGTGCGCTTTCCTTTCTGAATACTTTGTCAAGTACTCGGCCCGGAAAATGGATCAAATCTCTCACAACAAGGTCTGTATTTTCTGCTTCGCCCCACTTTATCAATTGGAATCCAGCATTTTTTGTCCATTAAAGTCTGGACTTAACATAATTTATTCACAATCCTTTACCCTCTCAACAGATCCAACTCTAGATCATAGTCATAAACATCATCTTGCGTAACTTGAAAATTAATCATTTTCACAATTTGAAAATAGTTACTTAAAAAAGCAAGCCCATTGGGAAGCCTCTTTTTTTTTTTTTTGTTGAAAGGCAAGCTGGGGTTAGGCAGACCCTCCATGTGGCAGAGGGATTACCACATGGCATACCACCTTGGTGGTGGGAAAGCCTCATTTTTTCAAGCATGCTAAACATCCCACTTCTCAAAAAAGAAATAAAAAACTATAGCTGTTTTTTACATACCTCCACGTGAACAGCTACTTATGGGCATTCCCTCTCACCTTCGATATGGGACTAACTTTCCTCTCGTTTACTGTAAACCACAGTAACCAGAATATGAGAACTGCTGTGTGAATTGTGCATTTTCAATATTTTTTTTGGAATCAGATGTGTTCGGCATGGTGAATTTGCTAGGAATCAGTTGTTGGATTATGTATTTTCAACAAAAAAATATGATTTTTGGGCGCTTGAATATTTATGAAGATTATGAGACGTTGATTTTTAAGTTTTTTAAAAAAATATCTCGTTTACATAATTGGATGATTCAAGAGCTGGTCCTTATAAAACCAAGCATTTAGATCACATCCATACAGTTAGATTTAAGAGAAAAGAATAAAAAAATCTATGAAAATCACGGTTGGCACAGTAGTTCTCATATTTAGATGATTCTATAAATCATACGCTTTTCTTTTACTCTTCGTTTAAATACCATAAAAATCGATCATGCATTCATCCTCTCTACTCCAATATTGGACCGTATGAGTATGCATGTTTGTATGCTAAGGTAACATAACCTACCTTGAAAATCTACAGAGATATTTCCGTGCTGAGAATTTGCCAGAATAATATATGTGACTATGCTCTAGATGAACTGGTTGTGCTTCACCTTAACCAACTCTGGCTCTTAGAAGTTGTACATGCATGTATCCACATAAGTAGATCCAAGATAATAAAAGATATTGGATCAGAAACAAGACCAAGCTACGCAAGTCATGGTTATGCTGTAAATATTATAAAAAACAATAAATTAAGTTAACAAATTAATTTCAAAAGCAATAAATTAATGAAAATCATAAAATTTTCAATACATTTAATGCAATTATTAGATTTAGTTTCTATATTACTTATAAAGCAATTAATTAGGTAGATCAGGACCATTGGGTCAGACCAACTCTTGGTAGTGTGGTATCGGTCTGCGCCCATATTTAACACCGACCTCACAGAAGAGTCCAGGGTCTTGGCTAGGATCTGATTTCATGAACCATGATGCGGTTTCTCTAAAATAGGCAAATTCTGTTAATTTTCTGCTTGTATTAATGCTTAAACATTTTGAGAGTCGATTCAGACCGGATATGAGTTATGACTATCTATTTACCCAATTCTGACCTGAATTTGAATGGACCCAACATATTTGCTTTGAATTATATCAAAGCTACAATCGGATATATATATATATATATATATATATATATATATATATATATATATATATATATATATATATATATATATATATTACATGGACTCAGGAATACGTACAAGCCAAATCTGTTTCAAACCTGGTTGAAAGTTGAGACTCCAACCAATTTGGGTACTTAATGACAAAGATGACCCCTTTTAGCCAATCGGAGAGAGAGCAATCTGATCACTTTATTTTAAAGGATTTAATCATCTAATTAATGCTCTTGACTAGTGTAACACTTCTCACAAATCTACAAGGGAATCACTTCAATACTTGTTTTTATTAGTATTAGCCTAGTAGATTATTAGGTAATAATTCTAAGAATTGGATCTATATGTTTTTCATTTATTCCAATTAGTTTAGTTACAGGTTGAAGGCTGTGAGAACTTCACTTAGCTTTATTTAGTAGGGTGTTGCTTTTAAGGGCAAGGCTTATTGGGGGTATATTAATTTGTACCTTGAACCTTGGATCATGGACTTTGAATTTGGGTTTTGGTTTCAATTTCGGTTCAGTCGGGCTAAGCATGATTTTAATCCCCAAGTCTAATATAGTTTGTTGACTGACTCATTTATGAAACTTGACCCAGACTTATTACCCATTGAAACCTTTTTGACCTTGACCAGTACATGCTTAATGTCTTTTGCATCGAGCATTTATAGTCAAACAGTTCATTAGGCACTCCTTCCTGTTGATCATTGACCACAATCCAAGTTTTGAACAGTTTTTACCTCGGTAGGGTCGTTTTGGATAAAGGTTATACCCTTTTTGTTGGTTGACCATTAGCCCCCCTTGTCTAGACTTTTGGAACATTGGCCAGCCTAGGCCCTTTATTGCTTGCCATTTGGGTCCCCATAATGACCTTTGTGGGCCTTGATTACTAGCTGTTGAGTTGAAGCCTATATATACCTCAACCCTCTATCTCTCTCTAACTCTCTTTGTTTCTTTAGTGATTTTCCTATTCTCACTCTAGTGAATCTAAGCCTTACTAACTCAAGGCTTTGCTTAAGTTAAGCCTAGGGTACCTATAGTTGAGCATATGTCAACCTATCCTAGTCAAGCGGCTATTCAAGGTGAGTTCGTGCAGAGTTACTCAGTCTCACCCACTGTAGGACGTGGGTCGATCTTCAAAACAAGGCAAAAGCTTGATCAATTGTATCCCAAGAACGTATAAGTTGCCCGAATACGTATTGTACAAAGAACTTGATCCTAAGTGGGCCAACTATTGTTTGAAAGACAACATGTGTAATGTGTATCTCCGAGCGTACCAGATTCAAGTTTAATAATTTTCAAATGACAGTTTTATAAATTGACAACTATGAAGGTTGAAAATTAGGAGCTACCCAAGTAGTCCCATATTGATGGCACACATTTCAAAAGGTGACAACACAAGGTTTCCATTTTCTTCACAATTATAAATATGATATACATTATCATGAAGGAATGTCTAAACAAATAGAAAAATGAGACTATCGTAGAGAACCGAAAGACACGAAAGTGGAAGGAGGATGACATCGAGTGTCGTTTTCACATACTGAATGCACTCTTAGAACAATGTTCAACCTCTACTCAAAAGTCTCTCTGGTGAAGAAGTTGGGGCTTGTACTTGAAAGCAAATACAAGATTGAGGATGCAGAAAATCATAAGTTTTTGGTTAATAAATTTATGGATTTCAAATTCGTTGATGATAAGTCATTGCAACCGCACATCTATGAGATGCAAATTTTAGCTAATCAAATCAAGTTTGAGGATATGCGCCTTGATGAATAATTCTAGGTAGTTGTAATCATTAGTAGATTGCCTCTATCTTAAAAAAATTATAGAAATGAATTAAAACATAAGAATGGAGAATTTACTTTAGAACAACTTCTTCGACATCTTAGAATCTAGAAGGAAGCGCGATCTCGATATAAGAAAGATGAGATAAAAAAAAGTTTGTGCTAAAGTGAATATGGTTGAACACAAACCAAGGTTCAAACTCGGACTTAAGAACAAGAATAAGAAATCCAAGACCATTGTTAAAAAGAGAAATTTTATCTCTTATTATATTTGTAGTAAAACAAGTTAGTATGTGAGATAATGCCTACATAGGAAGAAATTCCAAGGTAATAAGGCTAGTAAATCCAATAACAACCAAAAAGTTATAGTAAGTGAGATATTTATGATAAATTCAAGTAAAAATTTGTATGTGAATTATGGATGAATGATTCATTCATGCAATGATAGAAGTATGTTTAAAATATACAAAGCGGTAGAAAAAAACTATAAGATCTACATGAGAGATTCACATAAAGATAAGGTTCATGAAAAAATGAATGTGGAGCTTCGCTTCACCTTTAAAAAGTGTTTAACCCTCCAAAATGTGTATCACATACCTAAATAATCTTGTATCTGCCTACTTGCTTACAACTCATGGTTTCAAAGTTGTAATGAAATTCAGTAGTATTATACTGTCAAAAAACCACATGTTTGTAGGCAAAGGCTACTCCACCATTGAACTATTTAAGCTTAATTTGATCAATAAAATTGAGACAACCTCTGTTTATATACTAGACTCGTATGATTTATGACATGCTAAATTAAGACATGTTAATTATAAGTCTTTAAAAAGCATGAGTAACCTAGGACTTATTCTTAAATGTAAAATTAAGAATGTTAGAAAATGTGATGTTTGTATTCAAGCAAAATTTGTGAAAAGTCTTTTTCCAAGTGTTGAAAGAAATTCAAAATTACTTGGCTTAATACATAATGTTCTATGTGATTTAAAAAATGCCCTAACTTTTTGGAGGAAACAACTACTTTATAACTTTTATTGATGATTTTTTAAAATTTGCTTATGTCTATCTCATGAAAATAAAGGATGAATTTTTAAAAAATTTAAAATTTTCAAAGCAGAGGTAGTGATTACCTTTCAAACAAATTCTTCAAATTTCATGAAATTCATATGATATATACACAAAATAATGGTCCATATACTCCTCAACATAATGGTTTAGCTGAACATAAGAATGGGACTCTGAGAGATATGGTTAATTTAATGCTCATAAGTTCAAAAATAAAATATAATGTATGAGGTGATGCATTACTTAGTTCATGTCATATCTTAAATACAGTTTTATATTCCGATTCAAACACCACACCTTATGAACTTTGAAAAGGTAGAAAATTAAATTTAAGTTATTTAAAAGTTTGGGGTTGCATTACTTATGTAAAACTTACTAAACTAAAATTAACCAAACTTGGTCCAAAAACCTAAACGAGTGTCTTCATTAGATATTCTCAAAATAGCAAAACCTATAGATTTATGGAGATTGAAACAAAAGTGATTTTAGAAGTTATCTAAGCCGAATTTAGAGAAGATTTAACTTTAAAATCTCTTGAAGCTCAAAAAAATATTGAAAATAAACAAAGAAAAATGAATTTATGAGCCTAAAAATCCAAAAATACAAAAAAGTAAAATATTAAGAAAAGCAAAAGATTTTGGTCATGATTTTCATCTTTATATGATAGATAGAAACTCAATTTTCTTTTTGGAAGTTATGAATAATCTAGATGCCACTTCTTGGAAAAAGGTTATAGAGAGTGAACTAAATTTTATTCTCGAAAATAAAGCTTAAATTTTCTTGATTTATACTATGGTTTTAAACCTTTGGGAGGCAAATGGACTTTCAAGAGGAAAACTTTGAACTGATAGTTCTATTGAAAAATTTAAAGCTAAACTTATAGCTAAAGGTTTTAAACAAAAACCTAAACTTGATTATTTTGACATATATGCTTTTGTAGGTAGGAATGCATCCATTAAAACAATGGTTGTTTTGACATTGATTTTCAAATTTAAAATTCATCAAATGGATGTTAAAACTATATTTTTGAATGATGTCTTAGAAGAAGAGATTTATATGAAACAACTTGAAGGTTATGTTGTACTGGTCAAGAAAAAAAATTATGAGCTACTAATGTCCTTATATAGTTTGAAACAATCACTTAAACAATGACATGAAAAAATTGATGACAGGATCATATCATATGCATTTAAGATTCATAACTTTAATAAATGTATATATAGAAGAATAATCATGTTATAAGTACTAACCTTTATATGGATGATATATTAATTATAAGCAATAGTGTAGAATGCATAAATAATATCAAACACTTGCTTTCATCTAAATTAGACATGAAAGATATGAACTTAACTGATGTTATACTTAGTATTCAATTGATTAGACATGAAAATAGGGATGGCAGTGGACTGCGGCGGAGGCTGGGGACAAGGTCTCCACCTCTGCCTTGTCTCAAAATTCTGCCCTCCATCCCCGCCTTCATCCCCACACAAGATTTGATTTTAACCTTTGTCCCAGTTTCATATCCTCTATCCCTGATGCAAATGGGGCAAGGCGGGGCAGCGCCATATTTATTCCCAATTTATTGTCGTTTTTAAAGGTATTTTAGTTATTTTACTAACGAAAAACAGGGACGAGATGAGGTGGGGGCAGGATGGGGGAAAGCGTAAATCCATCCCTAGTCCAAATGGGGCGAGACGAGGTGAAGCCTCGTTTTCCCCCGGTCTACTACCATCCCTACATGAGAATATATATGCATTAACTTAATCTCACTATATTGAGAAATTTTTAAGAAAATATAATCATTATGATTGTAAGCATATTGCTACTCTGTTTAATCTTAGTGTTAAGCTATCAATTAATACTAGAAGAAGTATATCTCAATTAGAGTATACATGTATTATTGACAGTCTCATGTACGCTATGAATAAAACTAAATTAAATATAATATTTTACGTGAGCAAGTTGAGTCGATATATTAGTAATCCAGGACATGAGCATTGGGATGCTATCTTTCAAGTTTTGTTGTACTTGAGTGGAACTCTAGATTATGTGATATTTTATGAGAAAGAACTTGTTGTACTTGAAAGGTACAATGATGCAAACTGAAATTTTGATTTTAATGAGTCATTATTTATAAGTGATTGGATATTTAACCTTGGATCTAATGTTGTTGCTTGAGGATTCAAGAAGCAAACAATGATAACCCATTCTACAATGAAAGAAAGGTTGATAACACTACATTAGCTAGTATAGAAGCTTAATGACTAAAGAATGGAGATACCATTAAGAGATAAGACAATACAATCAATAGTTATGTATTGTGATAGTCAAACAACTATATAAAAAACTAAAAGTAATATTTATGGTGAAAAATCTAGACATATTAGTCTAAAACATAATTATATGAATTGTTTACTCGCGCAAAGAGTAATATCAATTGAATATGTGAAATCTTGTCAAAACTTAGCAGATCTGTTGGCAGAAGGACTTTGTCGAAAAATAGTCTTCAAGACATCGAGGAGAATGAGGCTAAAGTCTATAAAAACAATCATCATTAATGAAAATCCAACCACATGATAAGGGTCAAACCAAGTCTATTAGGGTCTTAGACTCACTTAAGTCATTTTCATAGTTTTGATAACGCGAAGGATTGTTGAGATTTTGGCTCATGATGATGCATAAATTTTACGTTTTCTTAACACATTTTCACTGCATAAATGCATCATCTATAGATTTAAGGTCCACACATAGATGCATAATGATATTATAGAGCTTTGGTTCGAATTTCATCGAAATCGGATCTCAAACAAAGGAATTATTGCATTTACAGTGTAGTGGGTCAAACCTCAGAGCAAAATTGAAGGATTTGGATCCAAACGCCCATCTGGATCTTGGATCTGGGACAAAACACTTAGAGATCCACTCCATCCAACCCAATTCACGTTTTCATAGAATATTCTCTAAAACCCCCCTGTAGAAAGAGGTGCCCAGTGAATATTTTAGTTTTAAACCCTTTTCTGGAAAAACACCCAAAATAACCCAAATCGTTAAAAGAGGAGAACACGCCCATGGGGCTTTTGTCTTTACTTTGATTTTCATGCCCTAGGGGCACGACTCTTGCTCATCTCCATCTTCTATCCAGCCGCCCCTCCCACTCATCTTCTTCCTCATCCTTGGTCGGCAATGGAAGCCATGCCAACACCAATGGAGATGTCGATTCTTTATCCTCTATTCTCTTCTTTTCCAGACCATGCCTTTCTTCTCCTCCTGCTGGAACTAACCATTGAGATTGTTTCTTTGCAGCTGCAGCTGGAGTGTATCCGTCATGGTGGAGGTCCCGCTCCTCCATGGTCGGCCCGCCGTGAACCCCGGAGCACCACCACTTGTAGATCCCTGTAAAGATGGCAGCAAAGAGATGTTAGATAGCATCACCGAGGTTCCTTGCGGTGCGAAGTCAAGCAAAGTCCACTCTGCCTTTCCCCTCAGTTGTCAGATCGCCCTGGAGGTTGGTCTTCTCATCCATTGCTTCTAGATAAAACCCAAATTGTGCGTGAGTTGTGTGCTGTGTTTTTTGTCAGCCTTAGTGTAGATTTTTCGTGCATAAACCAGCACATAGAGGTGTTTAGGTGTTGTCTTTTTATTTATTCGTGATTTCCATTGTGTTATTGGCATTTTTGGGTGTTGCGTGTGTAACTGAATTTTCGGCTGGGTATTGTCTGTTTTTTCCCTTATTTTCAATAGTAGTTAGGTCTGATTGTGTCAAAGTAGATGTTTAATTTTGATTTCGTTTTAGCTTTTGTTGGATTTAATGTGTCAGTGAAGATCGATTCTTTTAGATTTGTTTAAAACGTTAGTTTAATGTTATTCAGGTTTAGCATTTTTCTGTACATAGTTATATGATAATATGATTTTAGTTAGTTAAATTAAAGAATGTGCTGTGTAGTTTTAAGATCATTTTTTTTTATAATGTAGCAGCTTTAGTTTTAGATTAAACTGTACTTTATTTTGGAATGGTCGATTGTATTAGTTTTATGTGTTAGCGTGTTCTTTGTGTAGTTTAATTCCCAACATGTTAATTAGATTAGTTTTAGTGTTTTATAGTTTTCAAAGTTTATGTTTAATCATGTGTTAATGTAATAGAATTTAGTTTTTGATTAGAGTATGTTATTAGTTTCATATATTTTAGTTTGTAGTTTAGTGTAGATTTCATGTAATGTCTTGTGCAATTCGTTTTTAGTTTAAAGTCCTGTAGATAGCAGTTTGTAGATTAATATTTGACGTGTTTGATATTAGGTTAGTCATAGATTAAGTAGAATAATTGCAGTTCTTGGTTTTCGGTTTAGCTAATGTAGCATCAATTTAGAATGTCGACTTTTGATCTACCATTTAATTTAGATTTTGTTCAATTCGTGATTTATTATTCATGCCTTTGAGTGAGTTGTAGATACATTAGATTAATGTATATTAGCTTAGTTAGTTAACTAATTTGCATTTTAGATAAGGGCAATGTAGTCTTTGTGGTTAGAAAAACGGTTTTGGCAAGGTTACAACTCCTCCAATTTCGTGATTGGCACTTAAGGAATGTCTTAATGAGTCTATCCAGCAAAGAGAGGAGATTTCGCCCTTTACATGTTTGGAAACAATTAAGATTTTCAAATCCATTCATAAAAACGTGTATGAGGTTTGAGAAAGGTTTCTAAAATGATTTCTTGCTTTGAATTTCGAAAACCTTTCGAAACATGTTTACACGAGTTTTGGGAAAGATATTACTGGTGCTATTTTATAGCTAAGACAACTCAAAAATCGTGTGGAACCTAAGCTGGATGTTTTTGATATTCAAAATTTTCCTAATGTGCTATTAAGGCAATTATTAATGGAGATGACCCTTGCCAAATTCGTGATTCTCATCTCTATAGCCCTTGTAGCTAACTCTCTTAGTTTGACATAGCTTATTTAGTATAGTGTTAATTTAGTATTTATTGATTAGGATTAGACTCTCAAAATCATGTTTTGCTAATTTAGTTAAGTGTGTTGTCCTCTTTTAATATTAGTTTGAGTATTATTAGTTGTCTAGTGTAAATATATTAAATTTAGGTAATGTAGTCCATGTCGATTTTAGAAATTAACTTTTATTATTTGGTTTTTATATTAATTGATTGTCAATTTTAATCAGCCTAGTTAGCCAACTTAGGGTGGCGTGTAATTCAAAAGCCCTATTCTAAAACCGCCACCCTAACTCACCTTATTTAGTAACTAATCATAGTTAACCCTAGGTATCTAACCCTAGGTAGTTGCTAATCTTAGTTAAGATACTAACTCTAGGTATCTAACACTAACCGTACCCTAGAACCCTAGTTAGTTCTTAACCATAGTTGATTAACTTTAACTAGTAGCTAATTCTAGTTAACCCTAACCGTAGCTAGTAACTAACCTAAGTAGTTAATTAATCCCAACCGACCCTAGTAGTTAACTAAACCATAGCTAACCCTAGTTAGACTAACATTAGGTTGTAGTTAGTGTTTCAATTAGGTTTTCGCAGTGTTAATTAGATACTTAGTTAATGAATTAGTTTAGGTGAGATAGAGTATATTCCAATAGTTAGTTGCATTTATATAGATGTTATAAGTAGATTAATAACTTAGTTTAGAGTAGCTTAGTTTTAGTGTTTGTCTAGATTATGTTTGATATTCGTTGTTTAGCATATTTCTTAATTTTTATAATTAGCTTAATTGTTGTCCTTTGATATAGTTTAGCAGTAGATTAGGAATAGTACAAGACTGTTTTTGTTGATGGTTTAATGTCAGAATGTGAAAAGTGTATTGCACAAATGAATAGTGCACTGATTTTTACCCTCTCGTGCACTCGTCATTTTATGTGGATTTCTCTGGAGTTTTCTAAAAATTATTTTTCTATTCTCCACATCCGTGTGTTCACTCTCTGCAGACCAAATTTCAGCTCAATCCGAGTTGATTTGATTTGGTTTTTAAGCGTTTTGTGAAAACAGCTTTTTCGGGATTTTAAATTTCGGGTCCTGCGATTTCCAAGATTATTCTGATTTTAAAACGCTTATATCTGGAGATCTAGAACGTATTTTTCAAATCTGTAAAGTCTGTCAGATTTTTGGATCTGTCAGTTATAGAACAGAAGTGATTTCGGAAAAATTGGACTTCGTTTGACCCCTCAAATCTTCGATTTGCAAAAAGCTGTCAGAGTCTATTTTTGCATTCTTTAGGGACAAAATAGTCATTTAATCATTTGTTTGATTTAATGTAGTTTTAGTGTTTTCTAGTATTGTAGTTAGTGAATTAACAGTGGTTAGAGTAGTTAGCATGCATTTTCGTAGTTAGTTTAATTAGAAGTCGTAATTGTAGTTTTCTGTAGTTATTTAATTGTAGTTTAATTTCTGCATTAGTTTAGAAATAATCGTAGATGTAATTTAGGTTTAATTATTAATTGTTTACTGATTTTGTGTTTTCATTGTGTAGGTTGATAAGTTAGAACAGGTTTACAGGTGTATTTTAAAGATGAAGTGCAACTGCACATGTGGTGAAAAGATAATTTTGCCCCTGTAGATCTGCAGAAGACTTAGCTTCCTGTTTTAGTTTATTTTTATAGTTTAGATTGCTATTTAATTTAAATGGTAATATTGACATAGTGGTAAACTTTGTTATACTAATAAAGTGTTATTTTAGATTTAATTCAGAATGTATCCCGTTCCCTGTGGATTCGACCCGTACTCGCCACTTCTGTGGAAAGTCGGTTTTTATATCTTTGGTTGACGATTTTCCCTTGTTTTCTTTGAAAAATATCTTTTAAAAATATGCATTCCAAAAGTCAAACCAAATTTTGAAGTCGTTGCTGGGGAACGGTGATTATATTCTGATTATTTTTGAGATTTCAGTTTATTAATATGTGTTTAGTTTAATTATTTGTGTTAGTTAGTTAGGATTAACATAGTTAAAAAAATATAGGATGCACATGCTGTTTTTCTTAGGATTCACTGAATTCCATGCTTCAATGATCAGTTAGACAGGTGAGTCTTAGAAAATATAGTAGTGTTTTCCTGTATTTACTGATTTTCTGATTTAGATTAGAATAGTCTTTTGAGTTCATAGATTAATTAGATTACTCTGACATAGCTTAAAATAGAGTAGTTATTTAACTTGCTAATTTAGATGTAGCTTGATTTTCATAGAGTAATTCTAACATAGGTTAGCTTCTGATTTAGATGTTAGAACTTGTAGTTTGTTCATTTGTTCTTCTTTATGTATCATATGTGTATTAGAAATAAAGTAGTTAGTTGTTTATGTGTTTTGTTCTGAATTTTGTTTTGATTTCATTTTTTGTTTTGAATTTCATTGATTGCCATGCATGATCCATTCGATCCATCAATGTATGAGGCAAAGTAACCAGCCATGGAAAATGCCTTTAAGAGTAGATCATTGACCAGATGAGCAGAAAACTATGCATTTGTACATGCATAGTGGTGGTGCAAAAATCCAATCAATCGACAGCTTTAGAGGCTCGAGCATACCAGGTTGTATCAATCCTTTCTCTTGTATTATTTTATTGTTCTGTAGTGTGCATCTGCATTGCATATTTGCATTATTTTGTATGCCACTAGGGACAGTGTCATTCAAGCATGGGGGGATGGTTTAGATGCACAAAATTTTAAATTTTTTCTTTATGTCTGATAGCTTAAAACTCATAAAAATAGGTATTTAAGAATAAATTGTAGCATATATGATTGTTTTTCTGCATAATCTGACAATTTAGAAATGTATAAGCCTATGTGATTTTTTTTTCTGATCTGATCTAAATAGAGTAGTTGTCTATGAAATAGTTTAAAGAAAAGATAGTATTTGATTGTTAGAAAGTTTTGAATCACTTTAGTATAAGTATGCACAGTATGTTTTGTGAAAAAGATAAGCAAGTGAAAGATGTTTTTGAAAGATGAGCTTAAAAGAATAGAGCTATGTTTAGTTGTTGATTTCTTCGCGAGTCCTAGTAGTGGAACTCAGACACAAGATGAAGTGTTTGAGTTTCTTGACTAAAGAGATCATCTTCTTGTCTAGTCGATATCTGTGGCTTTTGTGGTTCGAGTAAGTAGAGTCTGAAGGGTGTTTTACACCTGGTGCCCTAAAGCCATCTGGTTGGGAGCCACTGATTAGAAAGCTTGTTACATGGACTGCATAAAAAGCCTAAGAGATAGAGACATTGCACATGACGAGAAGAAGACTATACGTAAACTATTAGAATAGAAGGTTTAGTGACTCGAGCTAAGTCCGAGGGATACTCTGTATCTGGTGCCCTAAGGTTGTCCGACCTGGGAGTCACTGACCCAAAGCTCGCTACATGGGTTACGAAACTGGATATTCGAAATAGTGCTCAAGTTAGAAGAATAAAAAGGAATGAAAAGTTGAATATCAAAAGAAAAAGAATGAGCTTAATGAGAAAATTTCATGGCTTAGAAATATTAGTGAATTACTATGCAGAAAATATACAGGTGAGGATAAATGAGTAATACATGATAATACTTGACTTTCTGAGAAAATTCATAGATAATTGCAAGTTTAGAGAAGTGAAAGAAAAAGATTTTTACTGTGGTGGCATAAAAATTCTAATTTGTTTTAAGAATGTAGATTACATGAAATATTTGTTTACAATGAGTTCTTAACTGCCTAGTATTTCTGAAAAATTATTCATGCATGATATTGATGTTTGTGGGTAGCATCTCTGTAAACCCTCACGAGACCTTACTCGTCCATTGGGGTAACCCAGGGGTTTAAAGGGCTTGTTGCATGAGCTAAATGCAACCGTGATTCCTACGAAAGTGAGTTAGTTTATTTATTTATTTAATAAGAGCTTTCATGTTATTGGGTAGTCCATATCTTCATTGCGAGGGTAGAGTGTATTGCTAGGGACTAGCAATCATTCTAGCATGAGGGTATTTGATGATGCATAAATATTACATTTTCTTAACACATTTTCACTGCATAAATTCATCATCTATAGGTTTAAGGTCCACACTTAGGTGCATAATGATATTATAAAGCTTTGGTTCAAATTTCATCGAAATTGAACTTAAAACGAAGGAATTATTGCATTTACAGTGTAGCGGGTCAATCCTCGGAGCAGAATTGAAGGATTTGGATCCAAACGCCCATCTGGGTCTTGGATTTGTGCCAAAACACTTAGAGATCCACTCCAGTCAACCCAATTCACGTTTTCATAGAATATTCTCTAAAAACCCTCTGTAGAAAAAGGCACCTAGTGAATATTTTAGTTTTAAACCCTTTTCTGGAAAAATGCCCAAAATAATCCAAATCGTTAAAAGAGGAGAACACGCCCATGGGGCTTTTGTCTTTGCTTTGATTTTCGTGCCCTAGGGGCACAGATCTTACTCACCTCCATCTTCTATCCAGCCGCCCCTCCCACTCATCTTCTTCCTCATCCTTGGTCGGCCATGGAAGCCATGCCAACACCAATGGAGATGTCGATTCTTTATCCTTCATTCTCTTCTTTTCCAGACCATGCCTTTCTTCTCCCCATGCTGGAACTAACCATTGAGGTTGTTTCTTTGCAGCTGCAGCTGGAGTGTATCCGTCATGGTGGAGGTCCCGCTCCTCCATGGCCGGCCAGCCCTGAACCCCGGAGCACCACCACTTGTAGATCCCTGCAAAGATGGCAGCAAAGAGATGTTAGACAGCATCACCGAGGTTCCTTGCAGTGCGAAGTCAAGCAAAGTCCGCTTTGCCTTTCCCCTCAGTCGTCGGATCGCCCTGGAGGTTGGTCTTCTCATCCATTGCTTCTAGATAAAACCCAAACTGTGCGTTGCAAAGTCAAGAAAGAAGGAGGAAGAGAATGAAAAGCAAAGACAATTGAAGAATGAGGAGGAAGAGGAGAGGGAAAGGCAAAGGAAGAAGACGGAGGAGAGGGAAAGGCAAAGAAAGAAGGAGGAGGAGAATGAAAAGCAAAGGAAGAAAAGGTAAATGAAGAAGGAGGAGGAGAAGAGGGAAAGGCAAAAAAAGAATAAGGAGGAGCGAGAAAGGCAATTGAAGAAGAAGAAGGAGGAGTTGGAGAGGGAAAGGCAAATGATGAAGTAAGAATATTTTAAAAAGCAAAGGAAGAAAAGGAAAATGAAAAAGGAGGAGAGAGAAAGGCAAAAATAGAATAAGGAGGAGGAGAAGGAGATGGAGAAGGAGAAGGAGAAGAAGAAGGAGAGGTAATAGCAATTGAAGAAGAAGAAGGTGGAGGAAGAGAAGGAAAGGCATATGATGAAGATGAAAGAAGAAAGGCAAAGAAAAAAGCATTAGGATGAGGAAGAGAAGGAAAGGCAAAGGAAGAATAAGGAGGAGGAGGACGAGGAAGATAAGGAAAGAGAAAAAAAGAAGTAGGAGGAGGAAGAGAAGGAGAGGGAAAGGAAAAAGCAGGAGGAAAAAGAGAAGGAAATGAAGAAAGAAATTGAAAAGCAGAGGAGCGAGGCGAAAGAGCAAAGGAAGGAAGGAAGAAGTAGAAAAGCAGAGGGAGGTGAAGGAGCGAAAGAATATCTCCTTCTCACATCGAGAGTAAACAATGCCTTTACACCTTTTGGAGGCCAATAGTGGTTTAGAAATTACACTTTTCTAAGTCCTTTGCGCAGCACTAGGCATGTTTCCCTCATCTCTTTGATTACATTCTGAAGAGCAAACATCATCAACACTAGAAAAGAGATCTGAGTTCAACCAAGGGTGATAAACTTCAATTTCAGGAGAAGTGTTAGCATTATGAACAAAATTTGATTCATCAAAAACATTTTTGGGTATTTAGAAATGCTTAGTCACAGGATCACAACATTTGTATCTTTTATAATCATCAATGTACCCCACAAATTTGCACTTTAAAGCCTTATCTTGAAACTTGTGTCGTATTGATCTGTCAACATGAACATAACATACACCCAAATACAGGCAAATCATGATAATTTGGATGCACACCATACAAATAGAAATAGGGTGATTTGTTTTCCAAGATGTTCATAGGCAATCGATTTATGACATAGAACGCTAAATGAAAAGCCTCTGCCCAGAAGGTTACTATTACCAGCATCATCAGTGACATGAGTGGCTACACCAAAATCAACATACCAAGTGCCTTGATCATTCTTTTTGAAATTCAATTCAGCCAAGGCAGATAATAGCAACTTTTTGACTTTTCCACTATTCTTCAATGCATCTATTCCCTTTCTTGTCTTTGATTGCTTTCTTCTAGTTTGAGGGTTAAACCAACAATTGGCTTTGATGTGCCCCTTTTTATTGCATAGCAAGCAAGTAGGTATTGGCCTTTGTCTCTACAAATTAGGAGGCATACTGGGTGTAGGTAATATTCCACGAGTTCCTTGACCATTCCTTTCTTGACCTCACCTTTCTTGAGATTCATACCTGCCACGTCCTCGACCATAGGTAACTCTTGTGGCAGGAACGTCTTGTGCTCCAATGAGAGTGTGAACACCTTCAGAGAATCCCTTCAAAGTCATCTCATATTGTAAGAGCTTAGCAAGAAGATCTTCAAATGTAGGTAAGTCTGGCAAACATAATAAGAAAGTAACCATCATACGATAATCGGGTCTCAGCCCACTCAGAGTTTGTTGCACCATATCTTTGTCACTGACCGCACAACCCACGATGACCAATTTATCTGTGATAGTTTTCATTTTTTTTAAGTACTCCATGACAGCCATGGAGTCCTTTCTCAGCATTTGAAACTCTTTCTTTAAAAATATAACTCTAGCCTTAGAAACTTGAGAATATGTCTGAACAATACGATACCATAACTGAAAAATTGTGCAGTCATCTGGGATTGCCACAAGCACCTCCTGTGATAGGGTGGAAGTGATGTAGGGAACCAAAGCCTGATCTCGCTTCATCTGGAATGTATACTCTGGATTTCTAACAAAAGTAAAGGAAGTGTCAGCCTCCCTAGTCTTGCCATCTTGTGATGTGAACTCTGGATTTCTAACAAAAGTAAAGGAAGTGTCAGCCTCCCTAGTCTTGCCATCTTGTGATGTGAACTCTGAAGGAACAAAAACAGAGCCATCTATATGTCTAGAAAGATCCTGACTTCTTATGAATGGGATGATTTGTCTTTTCCAGGTGAGAAAATTAGAATTGTTCAGTTTTTCATAAACAAATTGGCTAAGAAAGTTAGAACAAAGGCCAGATTGAGAAGAAGAAAAAGAATCCATAGGCGATTGAAGGCGAAAGCAAGATAGAATTGGAAACAAAATAAGAGTAGAACAAAAGAAGTAAAAGGCCAACAAATAATATTCAGAAATAAAAGTCAGAACTAATATGTAATTTCAAAGAACTCGATTGCCTTTTTGTTTTTACAGCAGACTCGAGACAAAAACCTATGCTATGGAGTAAACAGATCTGAATAAATATCAATTAATAAAATGCAAAACAAAAGCACGTTATTTGAATGTAACATGTTTTTCTTTTCGAAAAATGCAAAGAGGAATAGAAGAAAAGAAATCCGAGAAGAACGAAATTTGATATTTTACTCAGATCTGAATCTAGTCTTACTTTAATCTAAAGAAAATGAGGAGGAACAATATGTATGTGATATCAACTTATGAAATGATGCAAAAGGTCAAAATTTGCTCTTGCATGATTATAAGAAATGTTAAGTGAGACGATCATGCCAAACATTGTGAGAAAAATTGAAGAATAAGGAGAACAAAGAGAGAGATTTGATGCATATTTCAGAAATGTTATGAATTCCTGCATATGTTTCATGCTCTTTAGCTACTTCATATTTTGCCAGCATTTGGAGGTTTGAGTATTTTTTGCAATCATCCCTTCATCAAGAGGAGGACGTGGCCTAGTGGATACCTGGATAGTCCTCGCTATTAAATGGTAGCTGGGTCTGATGGCGCTTTTAGATATTGGAAATTTATGAGGCTGGTGGAATTCCAAACCTGGGTTCAATGATCTTTGACCGCTAGGCTCTATGCTGGATGGGCTACTTCCCTGCCCGATGGGAATGCTTATAAGCCCTGGCAGTTTATGCTTTCAAAATTCTAATGTATGAATCCCTCTTAGTGTGATTAAAGCTAGATTCTCCCTGTGGTTATAGGTGATCACATCATGTAATAACACAAAAGACGAATTGGTGCAGGAAGCTTAGAGCTTCCATCCTAGGTTGGCTGCACCTGCAGCATTGAATACACAAGCCAGTGAGCCTATTCTCCCACCATTCAGATATCTAGATCATGTCAAGTCATATCCAACATTTACGTTTGGTGGTGTGGAAGAGAGCCAGGTAGCAACTGTTGCATTTGTGAGAAGGGTCGGGTCTTGACTGAAGGTCCTGTCTTTTCTATTAATGCTGCAATCTGGAATCACTTAATTCATCACCATTAGTTATTTGCAGTAACAATTTGTTTCTTTTATCATTTCTCCTGCCCTCTAGATTCTACTCTTAGTGATTGTGGTTTGCTCCACGTTGTGCTGAAGAAATCTTGTGTATACTGATGACAATGCTTTAAGAGTAAAAAATGAAAAAAAGATGCCCCATGAGATTCAATTTTTCTTTTGAATTTGATAATCGGTCCCTTCTTCATGTGTTTTCAAGTATGCAACCTAAGCATATTGTTATCGTTATTTTTCCAAAATTTTAACAGGACATGCTTGGCATATAAGTAATATTCTCTTTGATAATTTTATGTGTGCATCGGTTTTTGTTGCCCTTTTTTCCTCTATTGAATTCTTTTGTTCTAGACTAATGAAAGCAAAAGTTTGATAAAAGGCTATTAAGAGCAACTGGGCATGAACAAGGTGTGCTAGGAGGCATGTGTTACATGCATTGTCTTTTAAGCGATAGTTGTCCCGCTTAGGATTAAGTCTTTGGTACAATGAGTATTCATGCAACTTTGCTCCAAGGATACAACCAAGCTTTCGCCTTCTCGCAAAGATCGGTCCACTCTCTACACTGGGTGAAACTAAGTAACTTAACACGAACTCACCTTGAATAACCTTTTGACTAGGATAGGTTGACCTATGCTCAACTATAGGCTAGACCCTAGGCTTAACTTAGGTAGGGACCCTAGGTTTAACCTTAACTAAATCAAAGTTTGGACTCACTTGAGTGAGAATAGGAAAAGCACTAAGGAAACAAAGAGAACTTTAGTGAGAGAGAGAGGTCTCCGCCCAACAACTAGTAATGAAGACCCATAACACTACAAGAAAAATGTTAGTTAGCAACGGATTTTTTCCATCGCAAATTTGCGACAGATTAGCTAGAGAAAACTAGTCGTCACTAAAATTGAAATTAGTTGCGGAATTAGCAACGGAAAAATTTAGTCGCAAAATCCATCGCTAATTAGCGACGAAAACATTTTGTCCCAAAAAACGTCACAACTTCGCAACAAATGAGATCCATAATTTTTTGTCTCAAAAACCGTCGTTAATTAGCGACGAATTTTGAGATAGAATTTTTCCATCGCTAATTTGTCGCTACTTTTCGATTTAAACCGACCCATCTAGGGCACAAAATTCTCCCTCCCTCTCTTTGATAATTTTTGATATAAAATGGCCTCCGTACAGCAAGATCAAACCCCTCCTCCCAAGCTTTTTGATAACACGCTCCCTTCTAAAGATTTTCCCTTTTTTTCCTTCCTCGTTTCCTTAATTGCTTGCGTCATTTTTTTTCTTGTTTTCTTTCTCTCTTTCTTTACTAATCAAGACAGCTTGTTTTGTTTCCTTCCTTGCAGAGGTGCTGGAGATTTGGCAGGGTGCGGACGTTGTGTGCTTCGACGTCGACAGCATGGTGTGCATCGATGAGGGGATCAACGAGTTGGTGGATTTCTGCGGCATCGGAGAAGCGGTCGCTGAGTGGACGAAGAGGTGCATTTGGTGAAGGATTGTGGGATTGAGGTGTTTTAGTTTTTTTTTTTGTTTTTTTTTTGTTTGTTTTGAGGCAGATCAATGGGCGAATGTGTTATGTTTTAGGACGCTCTGGCTGTGAGGCTTAATCTGTTCAAGCCTTCATTGGCTCAAGCGAATGATTTCCTCAGCAAGAGGCCTACTAGGTGATGCATTTCTCTCCTACATTTCTTCATTCCTTGTGGTTGGGTGTTTCTGTAAATGTAAAAAAAAATTGTTTTGTTTTTGTTCTCTCTCATTTTGTTTTTTTTTTGTTCCGACCTTTTTGGATACTATTGCACGAAATTTTTGTAGTTGTTTCTTATATTTTCAAATTAAAATCTCTTCAAGAATGTTTTTCTCAAATTCAATGAAATGTTGCTTTCAGACGAAGAAAATGCCGACCATAGATGATTAATTTTAAAATTTCTTATGAGAGAAATGGTCAACACTGTTATTGGTGGCTCTGGTCCTACACATGCATTGCTAGCTGCACATGATATCCATGGTTAGTGACACAATATATTTTGTACATTCTTTTGACATTCTCATTTTGTACATACTTTTCAAATATTTATATTTCAATCATTTTTTTTTGAAATTTTGCGTTGGATTAGTTACAGATATTATCCATCGCAAATATTTGGTTTTGTGACAGAATCTAATCCATTGCTAATCTATCGCTAAAATAGCAACGGATATGTATCTGTCGCAAAACCAAATCTGTGCTTATTTAGCATCAGACTCGTGATAGATCATGTTCATCGCTAATTACTGACGGATTAGTGAGAGATAAGTTTTGTCCCTAATTAGCGACCAAGAATATGCGACAGACGCTATCCATCACTAAACACATTTAGCGACGGATAGCGTCCGTCCCTAATCCGCATATTTCTTGTAATGTAAAGGGCCTAAACGACCAGGAATAAAGGGCCTAGGTTGGACAAATGGCTAACCTTAATGGCCCAAAAGTCTAGACAAGAGAGGCTCGTGGTCAACGAACAAAAAAGGTATAACCCTGGTCCCAAAAGACCCTATCGAGATCAAGAATATTCAAAACTTGGGTCATGGTCAATGGTCAACAGGAATGAGCGCTTAATGGACTATTTGACCATAAATGCCCCATACAAAAGACGTTGGACAAATTTTGGTCAATTAGGTCAAAAGGGTTCCAACGAGTAATATGCCTGAGTCAAGGTTTATAAATGGGTCAGTCAACGATCGGTCTTGGACTTTGGGATTAAAATCATTTCAAGTACTAAAAAGAATGGTCAAAGACCAAAACAAACCAAACCTGATAGAATCGAAATCTAAATCTAAGATCCAAGATCCAAAGTTCAAGGTCTAAGGTCCAAGGTTCAAAGTCTAAAGTTTAAGGTTCATAGTTCAAATTGATATGGCTCAAGTGAGCCTTGTCCATAAAGGCAACACTTCACTAAATAAGGTCAAGTGAAGTTTGCACACTCTTCAATATGGGACTAAACTAGTAGGAATAAATGAACCCCTACGAACTTAGGTAAATATAGGATAATGTGTATGCAAACCTAGATAGTTTTGAGCCAAAATCTCAACAACCAAAACTATGAAAATGACTCAAGTGAGTCTAAGACCCTAATAGACTTGGTTTGACCCTTATCATGTGGTTGGGTTTTCATTAATGATGATTGTTTTTATAGATTTAAGCCTCATTCTCCTCGATGTCTTGAAGACTATTTTTCAACAAAGTCCTTTTGTCAACAGATCTGCTAAGTTTTGACAAGATTTCACATATTCTATAGATATTACTCTTTGCGTGAGTAAACAATTCATATAATTATGCTTTAGACTAATATGTCTAGATTTTTCACCATAAATATTACTTTTAGTTTTTTATATAGTTGTTTGACTATCGCAATACATAATTATCGAGGGTATTGTCTTATCTCTTAATGGTATCTCCATTCTTTAGTCATTAAGCTTCTATAATAGCTAATTTAGTGTTATCAACCTTTCTTTCATTGTAGAATGGGTTATCATTGTTTGCTTCTTGAATCCCCAAGCAACAACATTAGATCCAAGGTTAAATATCCAATCACTTATAAATAATGACTCATTAAAACCAGAATTTCAGTTTGCATCATTGTACCTTTCAAGTACAACACGTTCTTTCTCATAAAATATCACATAATCTAGAGTTCCACTCAAGTACAACAAAACTCGAAAGATAGCATCCCAATGCTCATGTCCTCGATTACTAGTATATCGGGTCAACTTGCTCACGTAAAATATTATATTTAATTTAGTTTTATTCATAGCGTACATGAGACTGTCAATAATACATGTATACTCTAATTGAGATATACTTCTAGTATTAATTGATAGCTTAACACTAAGATTAAACAGAGTAGCAATATGCTTACAATCATAATGATTATATTTTCTTAAAAAATTTTCAATGTAGTGAGATTAAGTTAATGCATATATATTCTCATGTAGGGATGGTAGTAGTCCAGGGGAAAACGAGGCTTCACCCCGTCTCGCCCCATTTGGACCCGGGATGGAGGACATGAAACAGGGATGGACTTACGCTTTCCCCCATCCTGCCCCCACCTCGTCTCGCCCCTATTCTTCGTTAGTAAAATAACTAAAATACCTTTAAAGACAACAACAAATTGGGAATAAATATGGCTCTGCCCCGCCTTGCCCCATTTGCATCAGGGATAGAGGAGGGCATAATTTTGAGACAAGGCAGGGGTGGAGACCTTGTCCCCAACCTCCGTCGCAGTCCACTGCCATCCCTATTTTCATGTCTAATCAACTAAATACTAAGTATAACATCAGTTAAGTTCATATCTTTCATGTCTAATTTAGATGAAAGCAAGTGTTTGATATTATTTATGCATTCTACACTATTGCTTATAATTAATATATCATCCATATAAAGGTTAGTACTTATAACATGATTATTCTTCTATATATACATTTATCAAAGTTATGAATCTTAAATGCATATGATATGATCCTGTCATCAATTTTTTCACGTCATTGTTTAAGTGATTGTTTCAAATCATATAAGGACCTTAGTAGTTGACAAATTTTTTTTCTTGACCAATACAACATAACCTTCAAGTTGTTTCATATAAATCTCTTCTTCTAAGACATCATTCAAAAATATAGTTTTAACATCCATTTGATAAAGTTTAAATTTGAAAATCGATGTCAAAACAACCATTGTTTTAATGGATGCATTCCTACCTACAAAAGCATATATGTCAAAATAATCAAGTCTAGGTTTTTGTTTAAAACCTTTAGCTATAAGTTTAGCTTTAAATTTTTCAATAGAACTATCAGTTCAAAGTTTTCCTCTTGAAAATCCATTTGCCTCCCAAAGGTTTAAAACCATAGTATAAATCAAGAAAATTTAAGCTTTATTTTCGAGAATAACATTTAGTTCACTCTCTATAACCTTTTTCCAAGAAGTGGCGTCTAGATTATTCATAACTTCCAAAAAGGAAATTGAGTTTCTATCTATCATATAAAGATGAAAATCAGCGCCAAAATCTTTTGCTTTTCTTAATATTTTACTTTTTTGTTTTTCTGGATTTTTAGGCTAATAAATTCATTTTTCTTTGTTTATTTTCAATATTTTTTTGAGCTTCAAGAGATTTTAAAGTTAAATCTTCTCTAAATTCGGCTTAGATAACTTCTAAAATCACTTTTGTTTCAATCTCCATAAATCTATAGGTTTTGCTATTTTGAGAATATCTAATGAAGACACTCGTTCAGGTTTTTGGACCAAGTTTGGTTAATTTTAGTTTAGTAAGTTTTACATAAGTAATGCAACCCCAAACTTTTAAATAACTTAAATTTAATTTTCTACCTTTTCAAAGTTCATAAGGTGTGGACCAAAGCTCTATAATATCATTATGCACCTATGTGTGGACCTTAAATCTATAGATGATGCATTTATGCAGTGAAAATGTGTTAAGAAAACGTAAAATTTATGCATCATCATGAGCCAAAATCTCAACAATCCTTCGCGTTATCAAAACTATGAAAATGACTTAAGTGAGTCTAAGACCCTAATAGACTTGGTTTGACCCTTATCATGTGGTTGGGTTTTCATTAATGATGATTGTTTTTATAGACTTTAGCCTCATTCTCCTCGATGTCTTGAAGACTATTTTTCGACAAAGTCCTTCTGTCAACAGATCTGCTAAGTTTTGACAAGATTTCACATATTCAATTGATATTACTCTTTGCGCGAGTAAACAATTCATATAATTATGTTTTAGACTAATATGTCTAGATTTTTTACCATAAATATTACTTTTAGTTTTTTATATAGTTGTTTGACTATCACAATACATAACTATTGATTGTATTGTCTTATCTCTTAATGGTATCTCCATTCTTTAGTCATTAAGCTTCTATACTAGCTAATTTAGTGTTATCAACCTTTCTTTCATTGTAGAATGGGTTATCATTGTTTGCTTCTTGAATCCTCAAGCAACAACATTAGATCCAAGGTTAAATATCCAATCACTTATAAATAATGACTCATTAAAATCAGAATTTCAGTTTGCATCATTGTACCATTCAAGTACAACAAGTTCTTTCTCATAAAATATCACATAATCTAGAGTTCCACTCAAGTACAACAAAACTTGAAAGATAGCATCCCAATGCTCATGTCCTGGATTACTAATATATCGACTCAACTTGCTCACGTAAAATATTATATTTAATTTAGTTTTATTCATAGCGTACATGAGACTGTCAATAATACATGTATACTCTAATTGAGATATACTTCTTCTAGTATTAATTGATAGCTTAACACTAATATTAAACAGAGTAGCAATATGCTTACAATCATAATGATTATATTTTCTTAAAAATTTCTCAATATAGTGAGATTAAGTTAATGCATATATATTCTCATGTAGGGATGGTAGTAGACCGGGGGAAAACGAGGCTTCACCTCGTCTCGCCCCATTTGGACCAGGGATGGAGGACATGAAACAGGGATGGATTTACGCTTTCCCCCATCCTGCCCCCACCTCGTCTCGTCCCTGTTTTTCGTTAGTAAAATAACTAAAATACCTTTAAAAACGACAATAAATTGGGAATAAATATGGCGCTGCCCCGCCTTGCCCCATTTGCATCAGGGATAGAGGATATGAAACTGGGACAAAGGTTAAAATCAAAACTCGTGTGGGGATGAAGGCGGGGATGGAGGGCAGAATTTTGAGACAAGGCAGAGGTGGAGACCTTGTCCCCAGCCTCCGCCGCAGTCCACTGCCATCCCTATTTTCATGTCTAATCAATTGAATACTAAGTATAACATCAGTTAAGTTCATATCTTTCATGTCTAATTTAGATAAAAGCAAGTGTTTGATATTATTTATGCATTCTACACTATTGCTTATAATTAATATATCATCCATATAAAGGTTAGTACTTATAACATGATTATTCTTCTATATATACATTTATTAAAGTTATGAATCTTAAATGCATATGATATGATCCTGTCATCAATTTTTTCATGTCATTGTTTAAGTGATTGTTTCAAACTATATAAGGACATTAGTAGCTCATAAATTTTTTTTCTTGACCAGTACAACATAACCTTCAAGTTGTTTCATATAAATCTCTTCTTCTAAGACATCATTCAAAAATATAGTTTTAACATCCATTTGATGAATTTTAAATTTGAAAATCAATGTCAAAACAACCATTGTTTTAATGGATGCATTCCTACCTACAAAAGCATATATGTCAAAATAATCAAGTTTAGGTTTTTGTTTAAAACCTTTAGCTATAAGTTTAGCTTTAAATTTTTCAATAGAACTATCAGTTCAAAGTTTTCCTCTTGAAAGTCCATTTGCCTCCCAAAGGTTTAAAACCATAGTATAAATCAAGAAAATTTAAGCTTTATTTTCGAGAATAAAATTTAGTTCACTCTCTATAACCTTTTTCCAAGAAGTGGCATCTAGATTATTCATAACTTCCAAAAAGAAAATTGAGTTTCTATCTATCATATAAAGATGAAAATCATGACCAAAATCTTTTGCTTTTCTTAATATTTTACTTTTTTGTATTTTTGGATTTTTAGGCTCATAAATTCATTTTTCTTTGTTTATTTTCAATATTTTTTTGAGCTTCAAGAGATTTTAAAGTTAAATCTTCTCTAAATTCGGCTTAGATAACTTCTAAAATCACTTTTGTTTCAATCTCCATAAATCTATAGGTTTTGCTATTTTGAGAATATCTAATGAAGACACTCGTTTAGGTTTTTGGACCAAGTTTGGTTAATTTTAGTTTAGTAAGTTTTACATAAGTAATGCAACCCCAAACTTTTAAATAACTTAAATTTAATTTTCTACCTTTTCAAAGTTCATAAGGTGTGGTGTTTGAATCGGAATATAAAACTGTATTTAAGATATGACATGAACTAAGTAATGCATCACCTCATACATCATATTTTATTTTTGAACTTATGAGCATTAAATTAACCATATCTCTCAGAGTCCCATTCTTATGTTCAGCTAAACCATTATGTTGAGGAGTATATGGACCATTATTTTGTGTATATATCATATGAATTTCATGAAATTTGAAGAATTTGTTTGAAAGGTAATCACTACCTCTGCTTTGAAAATTTTAAATTTTTTAAAAATTCATCCTTTATTTTCATGAGATAGACATAAGCAAATTTTAAAAAATCATCAATAAAAGTTATAAAGTAGTTGTTTCCTCCAAAAAGTTAGGGCATTTTTTAAATCACATAGAACATTATGTATTAAGCCAAGTAATTTTGAATTTCTTTCAACACTTGGAAAAAGACTTTTCACAAATTTTGCTTGAATACAAACATCACATTTTCTAACATTCTTAATTTTACATTTAAGAATAAGTCCTAGGTTACTCATGCTTTTTAAAGACTTATAATTAACATGTCTTAATTTAGCATGTCATAAATCATACGAGTCTAGTATATAAACAGAGGTTGTCTCAATTTTATTGATCAAATTAAGCTTAAATAGTTCAATGGTGGAGTAGCCTTTGCCTACAAACATGTGGTTTTTTGACAGTATAATACTACTGAATTTCATTACAACTTTGAAACCATGAGTTGTAAGCAAGTAGGCAGATACAAGATTATTTAGGTATGTGATACACATTTTGGAGGGTTAAACACTTTTTAAAGGTGAAGCGAAGCTCCACATTCATTTTTTCATGAACCTTATCTTTATGTGAATCTCTCATGTAGATCTTATAGTTTTTTTCTACCGCTTTGTATATTTTAAACATACTTCTATCATTGCATGAATGAATCATTCATCCATAATTCACATACAAATTTTTACTTGAATTTATCATAAATATCTCACTTACTATAACTTTTTGGTTGTTATTGGATTTACTAGCCTTATTACCTTGGAATTTCTTCCTATGTAGGCATTATCTCACATACTAACTTGTTTTACTACAAATATAATAAGAGATAAAATTTCTCTTTTTAACAATGGTCTTGGATTTCTTATTCTTGTTCTTAAGTCCGAGTTTGAACCTTGGTTTGTGTTCAACCATATTCACTTTAGCACAAACTTTTTTTTATCTCATCTTTCTTATATCGAGATCGCGCTTCCTTCTAGATTCTAAGATGTCGAAGAAGTTGTTCTAAAGTAAATTCTCCATTCTTATGTTTTAATTCATTTCTATAATTTTTTTAAGATAGAGGCAATCTACTAATGATTACAACTACCTAGAATTATTCATCAAGGCGCATATCCTCAAACTTGATTTGATTAGCTAAAATTTGCATCTCATAGATGTGCGGTTGCAATGACTTATCATCAACGAATTTGAAATCCATAAATTTATTAACCAAAAACTTATGATTTTCTGCATCCTCAATCTTGTATTTGCTTTCAAGTACAAGCCCCAACTTCTTCACCAGAGAGACTTTTGAGTAGAGGTTGAACATTGTTCTAAGAGTGCATTCAGTATGTGAAAACGACACTCGATGTCATCCTCCTTCCACTTTCGTGTCTTTCGGTTCTCTACGATAGTCTCATTTTTCTATTTGTTTAGACATTCCTTCATGATAATGTATATCATATTTATAATTGTGAAGAAAATGGAAACCTTGTGTTGTCACCTTTTGAAATGTGTGCCATCAATATGGGACTACTTGGGTAGCTCCTAATTTTCAACCTTCATAGTTGTCAATTTATAAAACTGTCATTTGAAAATTATTAAACTTGAATCTGGTACGCTCGGAGATACACATTACACATGTTGTCTTTCAAACAATAGTTGGCCCACTTAGGATCAAGTTCTTTGTACAATACGTATTCGGGCAACTTATACGTTCTTGGGATACAATTGATCAAGCTTTTGCCTTGTTTTGAAGATCGACCCACGTCCTACAGTGGGTGAGACTGAGTAACTCTGCACGAACTCACCTTGAATAGCCGCTTGACTAGGATAGGTTGACATATGCTCAACTATAGGTACCCTAGGCTTAACTTAAGCAAAGCCTTGAGTTAGTAAGGCTTAGATTCACTAGAGTGAGAATAGGAAAATCACTAAAGAAACAAAGAGAGTTAGAGAGAGATAGAGGGTTGAGGTATATATAGGCTTCAACTCAACAGCTAGTAATCAAGGCCCACAAAGGTCATTATGGGGACCCAAATGGCAAGCAATAAAGGGCCTAGGCTGGCCAATGTTCCAAAAGTCTAGACAAGCGGGGCTAATGGTCAACCAACAAAAAGGGTATAACCTTTATCCAAAACGACCCTACCGAGGTAAAAACTGTTCAAAACTTGGATTGTCGTCAATGATCAACAGGAAGGAGTGCCTAATGAACTGTTTGACTATAAATGCTCGATGCAAAAGACATTAAGCATGTACTGGTCAAGGTCAAAAAGGTTTCAATGGGTAATAAGTCTGGGTCAAGTTTCATAAATGAGTCAGTCAACAAACTATCTTAGACTTGGGGATTAAAATCATGCTTAGCCCGACTGAACCGAAATTGAAACCAAAACCCAAATTCAAAGTCCATGATCCAAGGTTCAAGGTACAAATTAATATACCCCCAATAAGCCTTGCCCTTAAAAGCAACACCCTACTAAATAAAGCTAAGTGAAGTTCTCACAGCCTTCAACCTGTAACTAAACTAATTGGAATAAATGAAAAACATATAGATCCAATTCTTAGAATTATTACCTAATAATCTACTAGGCTAATACTAATAAAAACAAGTATTGAAGTGATTCCCTTGTAGATTTGTGAGAAGTGTTACACTAGTCAAGAGCATTAATTAGATGATTAAATCCTTTAAAATAAAGTGATCAGATTGCTCTCTCTCCGATTGGCTAAAAGGGGTCATCTTTGTCATTAAGTACCCAAATTGGTTGGAGTCTCAACTTTCAACCAGGTTTGAAACAGATTTGGCTTGTACGTATTCCTGAGTCCATGTAATATATATATATATATATATATATATATATATATATATATATATATATATATATATATATATATATATATATATATATCCGATTGTAGCTTTGATATAATTCAAAGCAAATATGTTGGGTCCATTCAAATTCAGGTCAGAATTGGGTAAATAGATAGTCATAACTCATATCCGGTCTGAATCGACTCTCAAAATGTTTAAGCATTAATACAAGCAGAAAATTAACAGAATTTGCCTATTTTAGAGAAACCGCATCATGGTTCATGAAATCAGATCCTAGCCAAGACCCTGGACTCTTCTGTGAGGTCGGTGTTAAATATGGGCGCAGACCGATACCACACTACCAAGAGTTGGTCTGACCCAATGGTCCTGATCTACCTAATTAATTGCTTTATAAGTAATATAGAAACTAAATCTAATAATTGCATTAAATGTATTGAAAATTTTATGATTTTCATTAATTTATTGCTTTTGAAATTAATTTGTTAACTTAATTTATTGTTTTTTATAATATTTACAGCATAACCATGACTTGCGTAGCTTGGTCTTGTTTCTGATCCAATATCTTTTATTATCTTGGATCTACTTATGTGGATACATGCATGTACAACTTCTAAGAGCCAGAGTTGGTTAAGGTGAAGCACAACCAGTTCATCTAGAGCATAGTCACATATATTATTCTGGCAAATTCTCAGCACGGAAATATCTCTGTAGATTTTCAAGGTAGGTTATGTTACCTTAGCATACAAACATGCATACTCATACGGTCCAATATTGGAGTAGAGAGGATGAATGCATGATCGATTTTTATGGTATTTAAACGAAGAGTAAAAGAAAAGCGTATGATTTATAGAATCATCTAAATATGAGAACTACTGTGCCAACCGTGATTTTCATAGATTTTTTTATTCTTTTCTCTTAAATCTAACTGTATGGATGTGATCTAAATGCTTGGTTTTATAAGGACCAGCTCTTGAATCATCCAATTATGTAAACGAGATATTTTTTTAAAAAACTTAAAAATCAACGTCTCATAATCTTCATAAATATTCAAGCGCCCAAAAATCATATTTTTTTGTTGAAAATACATAATCCAACAACTGATTCCTAGCAAATTCACCATGCCGAACACATCTGATTCCAAAAAAAATATTGAAAATGCACAATTCACACAGCAGTTCTCATATTCTGGTTACTGTGGTTTACAGTAAACGAGAGGAAAGTTAGTCCCATATCGAAGGTGAGAGGGAATGCCCATAAGTAGCTGTTCACGTGGAGGTATGTAAAAAACAGCTATAGTTTTTTATTTCTTTTTTGAGAAGTGGGATGTTTAGCATGCTTGAAAAAATGAGGCTTTCCCACCACCAAGGTGGTATGCCATGTGGTAATCCCTCTGCCACATGGAGGGTCTGCCTAACCCCAGCTTGCCTTTCAACAAAAAAAAAAAAAAGAGGCTTCCCAATGGGCTTGCTTTTTTAAGTAACTATTTTCAAATTGTGAAAATGATTAATTTTCAAGTTACGCAAGATGATGTTTATGACTATGATCTAGAGTTGGATCTGTTGAGAGGGTAAAGGATTGTGAATAAATTATGTTAAGTCCAGACTTTAATGGACAAAAAATGCTGGATTCCAATTGATAAAGTGGGGCGAAGCAGAAAATACAGACCTTGTTGTGAGAGATTTGATCCATTTTCCGGGCCGAGTACTTGACAAAGTATTCAGAAAGGAAAGCGCACACACACACACACACAAAATGATTCGAATAAGGTAGAAACAACACATAGTTTAGTTGCTGTTCAAATTTTAAACTTCAAACTAAAACGCCTGATCGATCAGAATAACAATGCAACCCATTATTGTCATTCTATCTAGAGGCTGCAAAATATCCCATACCAAAATGAAACTACCCCATGACCAGAAAATCAGATGACCCTATTTCTTGTTCTTCTCAGCCTCTTGCAGATTGCTGAAATATGCCTGAGGGTTGGCCTCAAATTCCTTCCTTGAAATTTCTGCAGCCCCACCTGTTCCAGGAGCTTTCATGGTGTCATGGTCCTTCTTTGGACCACCCTCTGTGCCTGCAGCCTTCTTATTGTGGGACTGTGAGTCCTTGCCAGCATCCATGGTAACTTGTAGATGTGATCTTTCAGAAATGATTTGTTTGAAGATGAGGATGTCTACACCTGAACACCAACATTGTATATATAGAAACAGGGTAAGCATCAGTGAGCATTAACTGCCCGTACATGCAAATGGGTATAGTGCATTCAATGCATTCTTATTGTAAATATCATTCACAGATCACATTGCCACATTACATCTCTTTTTTTCATAGGAGTCAAATTTATTGGAGCAACCGTATATTTTTTTCTTCACATTTTCTCCTGTAATATATAAAGCTGTTAGTATTTGCTAATAATTACATGGTACTCTCGTAATTGCAGAAATTGGAATACTTCAACAAAAGGTGGACCAAAAAACTATGCAATTTCAGTGTTCTTGAATAAAACAATTTCGGTGAGCATTTGATTTTAGGAAATTGTTTCGTTTTGGGAAATTGATTTTTTATGACATCTTTTGCAAGCCAATATCTGTTGTTCCCGATAATAAAGGTCAAGTGTGGAAATCGTCTTCAGCTCTAGGAGGAGGGTCAATTTATTTGTGACAAACGAGATTAGGTGAATCCAAGATAGTACGAGATCATCATATTACCATTGTTTAGCGGCAGATGTATTGGATTTTACTGTGGTAGGTCCAATTAGAGTCAATGGCTCAGGTCTTACACAACTATACGTGGAACCAACTTGATAATATTAGGGTCTGGACCTACTATTGTAGGTCCGCTTAGCTAATCCATCAGTCTGGATCCACAGATCCTGAAAAGTAAACAGACCCAGTGCAAGTTGAGAGATTCTTAATCAAGATCCAATTAAGATTCAAGCTAGAATTTTACATAAGGATGGCAGTGGAAACGTGGACCCGCCCCGCCTCTCCCCGTTTGGACCCGGGATGGAGGACATGAAACAGGGATGGAGGTTAAAATCAAAACCCGTGCGGGAATGGAGGTGGGGATGGACTTACGCTTTCCCCCACCCTGGCCGCATCCCCACCTTGCCCAGCCCAGCCCCATCCCCATTCCCATCCCCATCCCCATCCCCAATCCTTCTTTTGGGATGGCAATGGACCGAGGGGAAACGAGGCCTCGCCGCGCCTCACCCCGTTTGGACGGGGGATGGAGGACATGAAAGAGGGATGGAGGATAAAATCAAAACCCGTACGAGGATGGCGGTAGGGATGGAGAGTAGGATTTTGAGACAGGGCGGGGGTGCAGACCTTGTCCCCCGCCCCCACCCTGGTTTCTCTTTAATATACCCAATTGGTTTAGTTTCGGCCATCAGTACCCGAACATGGTCCTGCTGCACACAGATTAGACTCGGACCATATGGACCCTAACATGGTTCCATCCCCTCTGATCATATCAACCATGGCAATAAAGAAAGAAACCAACTTCTCTATTCTTCTTGTTCTCCTCTGCATTGCACTTTTGCCACACGACAATGATTCGCTTCAAATGAGAGGATTTTTTAAGGGCGCTTCATCTAGGCCAGAGGGTTCCTACATGCTGATTCATGGCATTCTTGATTGGCTTTTCAATCTTCCTCCTCTTTGTTTCTTTAATCTGCAAGATTAATAAAGTGACTAGCCTTAATTGTTGTAATTTCAGGCAAAAACTCGTTTCTGTACAAAGGATTAGTGTTAATGAGAGCCTTGACTAGGTCAGTGAATCCCCCTCATGCAGTTTTCTTAAATCTTTTCCTTCACTTTCTTTTTGCAAATTTTCAATGGATTCGATCCAATGAGATTAGACCTCACACCTATCCACATGAAGAGATGGAATAAATATTTAAAAAAATGACCATAATATCTTTGTAAAATAGCACATTTTCAGAAATGCCTCTCAATTTACGAAAATCCTTTCCATATCCAAAAATGTGATTTTAGACCTTTTTATGATATTTTTATCCTTCCACAAATATAGCACGACACTTACAAAACATTTTTTAATGTTGCAAATATGTGCAAACCTCCTTTTACTAAAAAAAAATAGTGTTTGAGGACATCCGCAAATATGTGAGCACATTAACATGTGAAGGTCAGGACATGGATCTTGTTATGCGATTAATCAAATTGGGTATTGATCTAAACCAAGTCCAACCCATTTTACATGCAAATATAGACAAGGGGCCTGATTATGTGTACGTGGAGCATATTAGACATCATATCCAAATCTATATCGTTACTTTTACCCATGGACCTTAAAGTAGGATTTTAAGATTTTTATGATTGGTCTACGGCTTACAAGGTCAGAATCTTTATGGAATATTCAGATTTCGATCAATACTTTTTTACGTATCTTTGTTGGGATCCTGATCAAATCCAATCTTTTAGTTTGACAACCACGCCCCTAACTAATGTTGGCATGTCATGGTTTATGTGAATGAGATTTTGTGTTGACCAAAAGGTCTAGCGTCGATCCTATCAAGACCATATAGGATGATCAAAACTGTACTTCGACAGGAGACTATTGCCTATGCCTGAAATGAGGATTGAATCTGTCGGTGATGCAACCAACATAACTTGCGGTGCAAGGAGGGTCGGTTGGCCTCTATGAGATTTGAGGCCATTTCTTAGGGCCTACTATTTTTTAGGGGCCTCCAAATTTTGGATTTCAAATTGAGAGAAACCATCAGTGTTTCTGTCCCCATCCCAAAAAGCATGTAATAAACGCCTTGCAGAGGTGTGCCTGAAGAATCGAACCACAATCCTTGCTTTTAGAAGCAAACTTCTGAAACCTGTGAAGAATGTTCCTTAAGAAGTGTGTTGTGATAGCCCATCTTTGCATGGCTCCAGAACCACCAAGCCTCAAAGATATATCCCTCAGGTGTGTCCTTGTGGTTCAACAAAATTTTTCACCAAGAGAAATCTTTGTTGATGGAATTGCAACTTGTTTTGTGCTTCTAGCATTGTTCTTCTTATTGGGTAGTAATAGTTTCCTTTGATTTCTCAGTTTGCAGACACTTTAGGACCAGGAAAGAATTTAAGAGAAATAAAGGAATCCCAGCTGTAGCGAGCAGAATGATATGCCCCGGACCATTGTGTGGAAGTGAGATCGAATTCTGTCATAGCCACTAATAGTAGTCGAGTTTCAATGTACTGTTGCCTCTTAGAGAACTGTTGAACACATCGTTCTTGCTGATAGTAAGTGCAGAAAAATGGTCCCAACAACTTGAATCACTTGCCATAAGCATATGTGTATCTGGGAGGAGATAATTGTCGATCAAAGTAGTCCCACACGACGTCATCTTCCTGAATGCTGTGGATCATGGACCGGTACTGTGCCACTAGGAGGAGTTCTTGGTCATTGTATCTGAAAGAATTGGCTCACGCTGGGACGTGCTGGAAGAACCAGAATTGAAGTGTGTAGATGCATCCTTCGACAAGAATGAAATCTCCAAGTGAAAAATGAGTCAATCCCCGGTATAGAAAAGCGAGCGCTGCCATGGCTATGGAGAGACGGTTAGTCTGTCAACTTCCCCATCTTCTCATGAGTTGGATTATTCTGATATCCATATAGTTTTGTCCGTCTGGGAAGAGGGCTAATCCTACAGTACACAAAACCATTGCATTCTGAATTCTTTCTCTAGCTGTCCTTGATAGTGGGCTGACTTCGATGAAGGTCCCGTACTAGCGGTACAACTCGAGCAGATTGACGTATTCATTTCTATCCAACTGGATCAGGGGCCAAGATCGGCGACCTTTCATACGAGCTAAAGAATCTCGGGGGTCCAAACCCTTGACATTGATTAGAAACTGGTGCTCTAACGGATCTCCTGGTTGACCGACTGGTTCTGGTAATCTCATAATCTCTGAAAATTCATCTATTAAAATGGTCATTTCTCCCCACGGGAAGCAGAAGTTACATGTTCGTGGATTCCATCGCTCTGCCATTGCGTGGATCAGGTTGTCGTTGATGGTCTGCTTTCCGACTGCTGACGCCAATTCTAATTTGCACCCGCTCAAATGGTCCGGGAACATGCAAGAAAAGCTTTTGAGCCATGAATAATACCACCGGGGAATGAAAGTTCTGGTGCTAAGGGCTCGATGTTCAGAACGACCTTGTCACACCTCGTAGGAGATGTGACCTTCAGGAAAAATATGATCAATTTGACTGGATGCCATCGTATTGAAAACAGAGAAAGACTCAGAATCAGACTTAGGAAAGGTATGGAAATTTTGAAAAATTTGCAGGCAGGATATAAAATGCAGCTGGAAATTCGAGATCCAGTAGAACGGGAGGATGGAAAATCACCTGAAGTTTTGAAAGAAATTAGATGTTTGGGAAAATCATCAAGGGTTTGAGAAAATAAAAGAAAAAGCTGAGAATATGGATATTTGGAAAAATATTTTTGGGGAAAACATGAGAGGAATAACGATAATACAAATAGTCACATCCTGCACAAACATTCATGCACATACATCACCCCCTAAAAGGTTGACTCTAGATGCATCATTTTGAAAAACAGCTGTAGGACCCTAATCCTAACTCTAGGTTCAAATCATCTTTGTCCAATCCAGTTATGCCGATATACCGAACCGAAATCCGAGGTACGTGACATATAATTTCAACTTCGGATCTAAGCTTAAGTTTCTCAACATTCTTGAGCGCCTACCGATATACTTCGGACTGTGGCCCTTAGTACGTGGTAGGGGGGCGTTAACCCAAATAAGTGGCCCAGTTGTGAGGCTCTGTCCCAAACTAGGGTTTTGAAAGAGAGCCCAACAATGTGAAGATTGAGTAAAGATAGGTAAGGGAGGTTTGAAAAATGATCACATGCAAGAAATAGAGGGCTCTAAATCCTAAAGAGATAGATTTTGAAAACTTTTAAAGAAGCATACATTGTTTACATTCAAATCCTAAATTGAGGAGAGTTGTATTTAGACCTAAGTCTATGTGAGCATGAAAATATTTTCTCAATCTGGTCCTACCAAACCATGTCTAGTCTATATGCAGTCAATGTCAGCTAGGTCAGAGTCTAGGCTCCTAGGTTTGCATGATATCAGAAAGCAAAAGAGCTGACATTTTTGAGAACATAGTTTTGATAATTAAACTAAGTTAAGCACACTTTTGATCAGACAAGGACATATCCCATCACGGTCGCCAAACCTGTTATCGTCGCATTTTTTTTCTCCTCCCTGCGAGAGAGAGAAAATGATTCTGTGAGTCAAACTTGACCAGAGTTTTGAAAATTGTTTTGAAATACTCACCTCCGTTTTGAAAATAAAGGGAAAATTCCATAGGATGGGGCTCGACCTGTCGGTACGAGGTTTGACTATTCCTGCCGCCTTTAACAGGGGTAATCAAACCAAGGATCAAATGTGTGCTTGACTTAGTTAAATCATCAAAATCATGTTCTATCCTAAATGCACAGAGAATTCAGGCATGTGTTATGAAATTTTATAAAAAGGCAGGTTGGAAAACTTGATGCATGCTTAGAAAATATTTTGGCATTGGAAAAATGTTTTCAAGGCAAATGATGGAAATGGATTTCTCAAGAAAACCCTGAAGGAAAGGATTTAAAATCTTAAAGGAGTTTATAAAGAATTAAAAAATTTCATGACTGGATGAAAATCCTTGGAAAATGAAAAGAATTCTGGAGAAAAAGTAAACACTTGAAGGGAAAATGCTTGTCAGGAAAACTCCAGATTTGAAAATTTTCTTTGGAAAATGATTAAAGATCTATAGGAAAACTCTTTTTGAGAAAAGAAATCAAATCTTAGGGACTTGAAATTCAGGAAATCTTAGCCTTGAGAAAATGGAAATTTCCTTTGAAAATTTGAAAATGAATTTCTAAGATAAGAATATTTTGAGAAAATCGTGGAAAACTTAGCTTGGGAAAATCTATCTTTGAAAAGTTTTCAGAGCATCTTGAGAAATCAATTTCTTTGAAATGGAGTTTTTACGAAAATGCACATGATTTCATGATGTGAACTATCCTCAATGAATGAATGTCTTTTTATGAAAACATATTTTCAGAAAAATATGCAATTTTAGAATTAAACTAAGGTAAGATTACCACATATTCTGACTATGGCCGTAAATATGTTTGTAATTTACTTAGTTAATTCTAAAGTACTTTGTAAAAATTGAAAATATGCAGTGATTTTTGGAAGATAGCCTAAGAGTGTAGGCTTGGTGTGACTAGTAGAAAGATGTTGAATCTGGGTCTCGTCCATATTCTGACTAGAGCTGTAAATATGAACTCCACCGAGTTCATCAACTCTCTAAGAGTTGGTGCACGTGTCATTCGTGTTCATCCACAGTGATTTTGAAATACAATGCATGAATCACATAATCAGGATATTGCAGGAATTCAAACTATATGATATGTATCCTAATCTAAGTTGTGAAAGTAAATATTATTCCAAATTTGCACTTAACTATTACATTGCTGACATAAAGCAAAAAATAAAATAAAAATAAAAAAATAGAGCCAAAAGAAGCCACATCTTTCGGGTTTTCCTACAAACGAGCATTGGCACAAGAAATACGACATACAAAAGAGAGATGGAAAATCTCATGTTGATGATAATGCGCAAATGACTATACATGAACTATAATGGAAATGTACAATTTAATGAAAATATAATATCATAGGTACAACTGGGATGCTTATAGAAATGCCTAGATGCAATACTTGAATTAAATGAAAATTTACATTATCTCTAAGTGCATGAGAATATGACTATTTAAATGTATATACATTTATCTAAGGCAATATAGATATTCAATAAGGAAGTGCCCTATCTATGTTTAAGGAGAAGATGCATGTGGATATGCATATACAAAACTAATAAAAAAAAAGGAAAATGGGTATAAAATTAACTAAATATGAAAGCCTAAACTTTATAAGGGAATGCCTAATAGGTTATATATGAGTTCATCTAAGTATATGCACACTTTATTGAAATGGAGAATGCATATGTGGCTTGAATGCATGTATTGCTACAGTTGCAATATGTATGATCACAACTTGGTTTATATACAGAGATGACCTAAATGAATCTAAGGAATTATATGAACAATAATGAATGACGCCTAGATATGAAAGATCTTATTTTACATTACGCCTAGATATGAATTACTTGACTACTTGACTAATTTTGACCTCTTTTTTTTTTATTATTATTATTATAGCTACCAGTCACAGTAAATCAAACGAACAGAAAATGACCTTTGTTTAGTCTATTTCAGCAAGTTAGGACCTCACATCTAACACTATTACAATTGGATTCTAAATGGTAGATGTTCAAATGCTGACAACATTGGGTAGATAGGTATGATATATAAAGGTTAGTCTACCATGATGTGCAGAAAGTGGATACTAATATATGTAAATATAACCAATATGTATATATACTTCAAATAAAACGCACAGGGGAATAGTCACTTTACTGTAGTTGAATGTTAATACAAGATAACAACATGATTTTCAGAAGTATATATGCTGTTAATATTAGGTATACAGAATAGGTACGTAGGTAGTAATATTAATAAGCAGGGGATGAGTGACAATATGGCAATGGCTATGAGGTGGCAAAGATGTGCTTGAGGTATGGCAATGTGTTGAAGGGCGTCCAACAAATCATTGGGAAAGGTTAAATGACACCCTGTTGGAATACCCATCAACGTGTTTATTAAATAAGGCGCCAGTGAAAATCAGACAATGTACTATGAAATGTGCATTGAATAATTATTCATTGCAGGTACCCACAAAATGTATTTTGCAAAATAATTTATAGAAAATGCTTGACGAAGTGCATTTGTAGGGAATTTCCAGCATATATTGACGAGAGGCACTTGCAGAGAAATCTACAATAGGTATTATACTAAGAAGCAAATCAAACATTATGGCGAATAAAGTGATGGAAGTGCAGGAATGTAAATCAGAAGTTGCAGTGAATCGATGCAGAATGTATGTGGAATATTGCAGAGTATATGCAGAACATTGCAGAATATATGTAGGAAATTTGCAGAACAAGGATAATAAACAGACACAGATTTGGAAAGCAAATACAAAGCATATGCTATAAAAAAATGTGAGATGTAATGTATGCAGAAGTGATTAATAGACATTACACAAATGAACATGTTACTTCTTATAAACTGACCCTGCTTTCTTTCTGATGGCAAACACACACAAGTAACATAGAAGCTTTTGTTGAATCCAACTGGATTTTAACTTGAGTGTTTGAACTACACGCCCTTGGATGACAATTCTTTAAAATTTGCAGATTTGTTGGAATTTCTCTATTCTTCTGTTGAAGGGGAACGAAGGAAAGAGATCGTAAAGGGGAGCATCAAATAGGAATGGATGGGGATTCAAGATAGGGAGAACCGCCCCTTCTACGACTAAAGATGAGCTTTTTTAAAGATTTCGGAGGATGCTTTTCAGAAAAATCAGAGATTTTGAAGTTTCGTAACAAATTTTTGAAATTGTTTGAAATCTAAAAAAAAAAATGAAATTTGTAAACTTGTGAAAGCTCACCGTTTTCAGAGGGGAACAATTTCTTTGCCTGCAGAAATTTGTAGTTTATTTACCTAAAACTTAGGTAAAGTGAACTTTTAGGGTTTTACGGTGGCACCATTTGGGAGCTACGTGTTAAATAAAAAAATGAAAGCATAACAATTTTTTTTTAAGATGGTGCCACCTGAGCCGGATTTGAAATTTTTTTGAAATAAATTTTTTTATTTGTTTTTCTTTACAGAAAGCTCTAGTAGGGCACCACCTATGCGTGGGACCACTGGTTATTTTGTAAAAATAAATAAAGACTGAAAATTAGAGAGAAGGATTTATAAATTTGTGCCACCTCAGGGTGGGCCCCACTTGAAATCAAGATTGAAACAAGAGAAATACCTGGGAATTTGAGTGTGACGCGACTTCAGGGTGGGTCCCACGTCATTTCGTTATTTGAAATAAAAAGCAAAATCAAAATAAATAAATTCTTTTTGGAACTTTTATAATAGGCTAATTAGAAAATACAATGTAAAATTTGGCTTGATTTCAAAAATTTAGAAGGAAGATGGTCCTTCAGAGCAAAATATATAAAAAAAAGAAATGCAGAGATTTTTGTAAAGAAATTTAAAGACTTTTTGCAAAAGTTTGAAATAAAATCTTCTAAATTTGAAGTTGCGTGCCCTTCTTTCCAACTGACGAAATTTAAAAATCAATATCAAAACTATCCAGATTGTTTTCTTGAGAAAACATTTGTAATTCAGAGTCTTGGGGTTAAGATGAGAGAAACTGACAATTTTGAAAAACCCAGGGATTTGAAATCAATTTTGAAAGAGTTAAAATTCGAATCTGGATTGATAATTTTGAAAATCAAGAGTTCTGGATCTCGAGATGACATATTGTGCAGTGAAATAATATGAAATGCTCATGCAATGGTATGCAAAGACATGTCTCATGAAATGCTACTCTAAATCAAAAATTGGAAATTCTAGCTTCTTGTCAAGAGTAGGATTTTGAAAATTTGCGATTTGCAGATAAAATACAGAAATTTGGAGAATTGAGAGTGAATTTTGGACTTCCTGCAAGTTTCAATCTCAAAAAATGACCATTTTGCCCTCCAGTGATTTCGAAGAACCCAATGTGATGATTAGTTGAAATGTCAGGAAGGTGAGTGAAAATTTGGGGTGTTTACAGATCCCAACAAAGATACGTAAAAAAAGTATTAATCAAAATCTGAATATTCCATAAAGATTCTGACCTTGAAAGCCGAAGACCAATCATAAAAATCTTAGAATCCTACTTTAAGGTCCATGGGTAAAAGTAACGATACAGATTTGGATCTGAGGTCTAATATGCTCCATGTACACCTAATCAGGCCCCTTGTCTATATTTGCATGTAAAATGGGTTGGACTTGGTTTAGATCACTATCCATGTCCTGACCTTCACGTGCTAATGTCTTCACATATTTGCAAATGTCCACAAACACTATTTTTTTTAGTAAAAGTAGGTTTGCACATATTTGCAACATTAAAAAATGTTTTGTAAGTGTCATGCTATATTTGTGGAAGGATAAAAATATCATAAAATAGTCTAAAATCACAATTTTGGATATGGGAAGGATTTTCGTAAATTGAGAGGCATTTCTGATAATGTGCTATTTTACAAAGACATTATGGTCATTTTTTAAATATTTATTCCATCTCTTCATGTGGATAGGTGTCTGGTCTAATCTTATTGGATCTAATCCAATGAACATTTACAAAAAGAAAGTGAACGAAAAGATTTAAGAAAACTGCAGGAGGGGGGGGGGATTCACTGACCT
Organism: Nuphar pumila; assembly: GCF_984573655.1. Taxonomy (NCBI): domain Eukaryota; kingdom Viridiplantae; phylum Streptophyta; class Magnoliopsida; order Nymphaeales; family Nymphaeaceae; genus Nuphar; species Nuphar pumila. Next base: position 77,042,710 of record NC_143263.1, on the reverse strand, counting down.
AGTCAAGGCTCTCATTAACACTAATCCTTTGTACATAAACGAGTTTTTGCCTGAAACTACAACAATTAAGGCTAGTCACTTTATTAATCTTGCAGATTAAAGAAACAAAGAGGAGGAAGATTGAAAAGCCAATCAAGGTTCCCATGAATCAGCATGTAGGAAGCCTCTGGCCTAGATGAAGCGCCCTTAAAAACCCCTCTCATTTGAAGCTAATCATTGTCGTGTGGCAAAGGTGCAATGCAGAGGAGAACAAGAAGAAGAGAGAAGTTGGTTTCTTTCTTTATTGTCATGGTTGATCTGATCAGAGGGGATGGAACCATGTTAGGGTCAATATGGTCCGAGTCTAATCTGTGGGGGCCGGGGCGGGGGACAAGATCTCCACCCCCGCCCTGTCTCAAAATCCTACTCTCCATCCCTGCCACCAACCCCATATGGGTTTTGATTTTATCCTCCATCCCTCTTTCATGTCCTCCATCCTCGGTCCAAACGGGGCGAGGCGCGGCGAGGCCTCGTTTCCCCTCGGTCCATTGCCATCCCAAAATAAGGATTGGGGATGGGGCGGGGCAGGGCAAGGCGGGTGAAAGCGTAAGTCCATCCTCACCTCCATTCCCACATGGGTTTTGATTTTAACCTCCATCACGGCCTCCATCCGCGTTTCATGTCCTCCATTCCCGGTCCAAACGGGGAGAGGCGGGGTGGGTCCACGTTTCCACTGTCATCCCTATGTAAAATTCTAGCTTGAATCTTAATTGGATCTTGGGTAAGATTTAGGATCTTGATTATGAATCTCTCAACTTGCATTGGGTCTGTTTACTTTTCAGAACCTGTGGATCCAGACTGATCGATTAGCTAAGCGGACCTGCTATAGTAGGTCCAGACCATAATATTATCAAGTTGGTTCCACATATACTTGTGTAAGACCGGAGCCATTGACTCTAATTGGACCTACCACAGTAAAATCCAATACATCTGCCGCTAAACAATGGTAATATGATGATCTCGTACTATCTTGGATTCACCTAATCTCGGTTGTCACAAATAAATTGACCCTCCTCCCTGAGCTGAAGACGATTTCCACACTTGACCTTTATTATCGGGAACAACAGATATTGGCTTGCAAAAGATGTCATAAAAAATCAATTTCCCAAAACGAAACAATTTCCTAAAATCAAATGCTCACCGAAATTGTTTTATTCAAGAACACTGAAATTGCATAGTTTTTTGGTCCACCTTTTGTTGAAGTATTCCGATTTCTGCAATTACGAGAGTACCATGTAATTATTAGCAAATACTAACAGCTTTATATATTACAGGAGAAAATGTGAAGAAAAAAATATACGGTTGCTCCAATAAATTTGACTCCTAGGAAAAATAGAGATGTAATGTGGCAATGTGATCTGTGAATGATATTTACATCAAGAATGCATTGAATGCACTATACCCATTTGCATGTACGGGCAGTTAATGCTCTCTTTCTATATATACAATGTTGGTGTTCAGGTGTAGACATCCTCATCTTCAAACAAATCCTTTCTGAAAGACTCCCATCTACAAGTGACCATGGATGCTGGCAAGGACTCACAGTCCCACAATAAGAAGGCTGCAGGCACAGAGTGTGGTCCAAAGAAAGACCATGACGCCATGAAAGCTCCTGGAACAGGTGGGGCTGCAGAAATTTCAAGGAAGGAATTTGAGGCCAACCCTCAGGCATATTTCAGCAATCTGCAAGAGGCTGAGAAGAACAAGAAATAGGGTCATCTGATTTTCTGGTCATGGGGTAGTTTCATATTGGTATGGGATATTTTGCAGCCTCTAGATAGAATGACAATAATGGGTTGCATTGTTATTGTGATGGATCAGGCCTTTTAGTTTGAAGTTAAAAATTTGAACGGCAACTAAACTATGTGTTGTTTCTACCTTATTCGAATCATTTTGTGTGTGTGTGTGTGTGTGCTTGCCTTGCTGAATACTTTGTAAGTACTCGGCCCGGAAAATGGATCTAATCTCTCACAACAAGGTCTGTATTTTCTGCTTGGCCCCACTTTATCAATTGGAATCCAGCATTTTTTGTCCATTAAAGTCTGGACTTAACATAATTTATTCACAATCCTTTACCCTGTCAACAGACCCAACTCTAGATCATAGTCATAAACATCATCTTGCGTAACTTGAAAATAAATCATTTTCACAATTTGAAAATAGTTACTTAAAAAAGCAAGCCCATTGGGAAGCCTCTTTTTTTGTGTTTGTTGAAAGGCAAACTGGGGTTAGGCAGAATCTCTATGTTTCAGAGGGATTACCACCTCGGTGGTGGGAAAGCCTCATTTTTTCAAGCATGCTAAACATCCCACTTCTCAAAAAAGAAATAATAAATTAGCTACTTATGGGCATTCCCTCTCACCTTCGATATGGGACTAACTTTTCTCTCCTTTACTGTAGACCACAGTAACCAGAATATGAGAACTGACGTGTGAATTGGGCTTTTTCAATATTTTTTTTGGAAATCCAACCATGTAGATGCGTTCGGCATGGTGAATTTGCTAGGAATCAGTTGTTGGATCATGTATTTTCAATGAAAAAATATGATTTTGGGGCGCTTGAATATTTATGAAGATTATGAGCCGCTGATTTTAAAGTTTCAAAAAAAAATTATGGTTTATGCATCATAATTGGATGATTCAAGAGCTGGTCCTTATAAAACCAAGCATTTAGATCACATCCATACCTTTAGATTTAAGAGAAAGGAATAAAAAATCTATGAAAATCACGGTTCACACAGTAGTTATCATATTTAGATGATTCTATAAATCATGTGCTTTTCTTTTACTCTTCGTATAAATACCATAAAAATCATGCATTCATCCTCTCTACTCCAATATTGGACTGTATGAGTATGCATGTTTGTATGCTAAGGTAATATAACCTACCTTGAAAATCTACAGAGATATTTCGTTGCTGAGAATTTGCCAGAATAATATATGTGACTATGCTCTAGATGGACTGGTTGTGCTTCACCTTAACCAACTCTGGCTCGTAAAAGTTGGACATGCATGTATCCACATAAGTAGATCCAAGATAATAAAAGATATTGGATCAGAAACAAGACCAAGCTACGCAAGTCATGGTTATGCTGTAAATATTATAAAAAACAATAAATTAAGTTAACAAATTAATTTCAAAAGAAATAAATTAATGAAAATCATAAAATTTTCAATACATTTAATGCAATTATTAGATTTAGGTTCTATATTACTTATAAAGCAATTAATTAGGTAGATCAGGACCATTGGGTCAGACCAACTCTTGGTAGTGTGGTATCGGTCTGCGCCCATATTTAACACGGACCTCACAGAAGAGTCCAGGGTCTTGACCAGGATCTGATTTCATGAACCATGACGCGGTTTCTCTAAAATGGGCAAATTCTGTTAATTTTCTGCTTGTATTAATGCTTAAACATTTTGAGAGTCGATTCAGACCGGATATGAGTTATGACTATCTATTTACCCAATTCTGACCTGAATTTGAATGGACCCAACATATTTGCTTTGAATTATATCAAAGCTACAATCAGATATATATATAGTACCTGGACTCAGAAATACAAGCCAAATCTGTTTCAAACCTGGTTGAAAGTTGAGACTCCAACCAATTTGCGTACTTAATGACAAAGATGACCCCTTTTAGCCAATCGGAGAGAGGGCAATCTGATCACTTTATTTTAATGGATTTAATCATCTAATTAATGCTCTTGACTAGTGTAACACTTCTCACAAATCTACAAGGAAATCACTTCAATACTTGTTTTTATTAGTATTAGCCTAGTAGAGTATTAGGTAATAATTCTAAGAATTGGATATATATGTTGTCGGAGGTTTGGCTCTATAATTCTAAGAATCGGATATATATGTGTAGGACGTGGGTCGATCTTCAAAAGAAGGCAAAAGCTTGATCGATTGTATCCCAGTAACATAGTTGCCCGAATACCTATTGTACCAAGAACTTGATCCTAAGTGGGGCAACTTTTGTTTGAAAGACAACATGTGTAACGTGTATCTCCGAGCGTACCTGATTCAAGTTTAATAATTTTCAAACGATAGTTTTATAAATTGACAACTATGAACGTTGAAAATTAGGAGCTGCCCAAGTTGTCCCAATTCGATGGCACACATTTCAAAAGGTGACAACACAAGGTTCTCATTTTCTTCACAATTATAAATATGATATACATTATCATGAAGGAATGTCTAAACGCAGAGAAAAATGAGACCATCATTGAGAACCGAAAGATACGAAAGTGAAAGGAGGATGACATTGTGTGTCATTTCCACATACTGAATGCACTCTTAGAACCATGTTTGACCTCTACTCGAAAGTCTTTGTGGCGAAGAAGTTGCACTACAAGAAAATTGTTAATTAGCGACGAAAATTAGCGACGGATTTTTCCCGTCGCTACTTAGCGACAGATTAGCTAGAGATAGAATCTGTCGCTAATTTGCGACGGATTAGCGAGGAAACGACTTTTATCGCTAATCTGTCGCTACTTAGCGACGGATTAGCGACTGCATGTTTTTGTTGCTACTTTTTATTACAAGAACACCATTTTAGCGACGGATTTAGAGAGGGAACTCTGTCGTCGCTAATCCGTCGCTAATTAGCGACGGAGTAGCGACAGAATATATTCCGTCGCTTTTTTGGTATTTTGGTTTCGCGACGGCTTAGCGACGGAATTTTTCCGTCGCTAAGCTGTCGCTAAATGTCGCGTAAATCCCTAATCCCATCCCTCTTTCTCTTTTCCCTGTTTCGCTGTATTGCTCCCTCCCGCCGCCCGTCGGCTGTCGCCACCGTCCGGCCACCGCCGCTCGCCAGCCGCCGCTCCCCGTCCACCGCTCGCCAGCCGGCGCTCGCCAGCTGCCGCTCCCCGTCAACCTCCCGCCACCGTCCGGCGAAGCGCAGGTAATATTCTTCTTCTTCTTCTTCTTCTTCTTCTTCTTCTTCTTCTTCTTCTTCTTCTTCTTCTTCTTCTAAACGCAGGGGGTACGCCCCTTCCCTGCCGGAAACGCAGGGGGTTTAACCCCCTGCCGTGCTTTCCGGCAGGGGGGGTCGACCCCCTGCGTTTCCGGCAGGGGGGGTCGACCCCCTGCCGGAAAGGCATGGGGGGTCGACCCCCCTGCCGTAAAGGCACGGCAGGGGGTCAACCCCCCATGCCGGAACTGCCTTTCCGGCAGGGGGTTTAACCCCCTTCCCTGCCGGAAAGGCAGGGGGTTTAACCCCCTGCCGTGCTTTCCGGCAGGGGGGGTCGACCCCCTGCGTTATGCTGCCTAAGTGACTTGTCAAAAAAAAAATTCTGTTTTTGAATGCCTATGCTGCCTATATGAATCGTTTGAAAAATAAAATCTGTAGTAGGAATAACATGCTGCCGATGTGTATTGCTTTTGAAAAAAACAATCTGTTATGAGATATATTATGCTGTCTATGTGAATTGGTTTCAAAAAAATCTGTTTTTTAATGCATATGCTGCCTATGTAAATCAGTTTGAAAAAAAATCTTTAGTAGGAATACTATGTTGCCTATGTGTTTGTTTGAAGAAAAAAAATTTGTTATGAGATACCTACGTTGCCTATGTGATCTGTTTTGAAAAGAATTTTTGTTATGGATACCTATGCTGCCCATGTGATCTCTTTTTTTAAAAAAAAAAAGTTATTATGTGATCCCTATGTTGTCCATGTGATTAGCTTGAAAAAAAATTTGTAATATGTGTATATAAGATGTCCATATGGTTTTAAGTGTAGTTTGCATATATGTTGTCCATCTGGATTTTAAGTTGAAATTTTTTTTGTAATGTATATATACAAGTTGTCCATGTTGTTCAATTTGTTAGTTTGTTAATGTCTACTGGTAGTTAGTTTTACTTCAATTTGTTTTCTTGAAATCTGGTTAGTTAGAGTATTTCAATCTATTAGTCTTTTATAATTATATTTTTCTTAGATAGATTGGTATTTAATGTTCTCACAATCAGTTAGTTAGATTAGGGCTATTTGAATTCTTTATGATAGTGGTGGTTAAATGGAGTTCACATCTTTTCTAGTAAACTAATTGATTGATTTACTATTCCTTTGCTAAGTAGTTCAGATTAGAAATTGTCTATGACTTTATGTTAGTCGACTGGTTCAACATGTTATAGCTGGTTTGTTAAATTAGCATCTTCTAGTTAGATTTGGCTTAACATATATACTATTTTTCTTTTCTCTTCTTTCAATTAGTTAGAGTTGTTTTAATTTGTTTTAATTTTTTTAGTTAGTGTTTCATCTTGTTTCATGATTAGTTAGTTTGTTACTTAATTTGTTTTGTTTTTGTGCAGATTTTTCAACGGAACCAACTCGTGCTCGGCCACCTGTGGTAAGTAAATGACAAAAATAATGCAAATCGGGTAAATACCCGTGGTGAGTAAGTGATGCAAACGTATCATATGTTATTTAATTTATTGAATGCAGCACTTTATTGTTCACACACTCACTTAGTTGTTGATATCTAGGACTGCTTTGTTGGAGTTCGGAGATCATGCTGAGCATGATTTTAATGTAGAAATATGGAAGTGTTCTTATTTTTGGAGTACGGAGTCCATGCTAAGCATGGTAGTAGTTAGTGAGATATTGAAGTGTGTTTGCTGCAGGTACATGTTTGCCATTTATTTGATATGAATGATTATGATGTATTGCAATGTTTGATGTAATTGTATCCATGCTTGCATGTAGTTACTTTCAATTTGATTTTGACTTCCATGTGAAATTTTATAATAAAAGCATGCTTCAAATGATTGTATCATGTCATTAATAGTTTGCACATGAAAATATTAAGTTATCAATGCATGCATCAAAATTCTTGTTATTGTTTGACATAGTATATTGCATGATAAATTTGATATTTTCTTCATCGTCGCATTCTGATTGTTTTTTTCTTAATTCGTTAGGATACTATTCGTAACATCATACGACAGAATGACTGCAAACCGTGAATGGATGTACCGTAGGATAGTGGACAATGAGTTATCGCATGAATATATGGATGGTGTAGATAGTTTTATTGAATTTGCAACGGCGAGTGTCAGTACGGTAGATCCCACAGGTCGGATTAGGTGTCCCTGCAAGATTTGTAAGAATAATCGATTTGTAGAACCTCATGGCGTTAGACATCACCTATACAGGAAGGGTTTTGTGAGTGATTATCAGAACTGGGCGTTTCATGGAGAAGAATTTAGAAACGATTTTGATGCACGGGTGAATGTGGTGCACGATAATCCATATACGAATTTGATATTTGATGCTGCAGGAACAGAACTGGGTTCTGCTATGAGTTCTAGTGATGTAAGAACTGTCGTAGATGAAGAATCACCAAACGATGCAGCTAGTAGATTTTATGATTTACTTAAAGATGCTGATGAGCCACTTTGGAACGGTTGTGAGAGTCACACTATCTTGTCTGCAGTTCTTCAACTAATGAATTTGAAGTCCGAGTATAATTTGAGTCAATCATGTTTTGACCGTTTGTGCATGATTGTGAAGAGTATGTTGCCTAAAGATGAGAAATTGCCACAAAATTTCTATCGTGCGAAAGTTATGGTCAACGCTCTAGGTATGGGTTACAAAAAGATTGATGCTTGTCCAAATCACTGCATGTTGTATTTCAAGGAGCAGGAAAACAACATATCATGCCCGTCATGTGGGCATCCTCGGTTCAAGCCAAAGACAAGAGGCAATGGTAGCACGAGATCAAAGGAAGTTTCATACAAGTCGCTCCGCTACTTTCCTATCACTCCTAGATTGCAGCGATTGTATATGTCTTCAAAGACAGCTAAACACATGAGATGGCATGCAAATAAAGTTCGACACGATGAAAACAAGATCACGCATCCTGTTGACGCTGAAGCTTGGAAGCACTTTGATCGTACTCATCAGAACTTCGCAATGGAAGTGCGAAATGTTAGACTCGGTCTATGTACAGATGGATTTAATCCATTTGGGGGTAGATCAACTCCATACTCATGCTGGCCAGTATTTGTAACTCCATACAACCTTCCACCAAGATTGTGTATGAAACGTCCAAATCTTTTCTTGTCTCTGTTGATCCCTGGTCCGACCTCACCTGGCCAAAATCTTGATGTATATCTAAGGCCATTGATTGATGAATTAAAAGTACTGTGGGATGACGGTGTTACCACGTATGATGCCCACAAAAAACAAAATTTCAACATGAAGGCCGCTGTTCTATGGACAATCAGTGACTTCCCTGCATATGGTATGTTATCTGGTTGGAGCACACATGGGAGGTTGGCTTGTCCGTACTGCATGGAGGATTCCAAAGCTTTTAGATTGAGGCATGGAAGGAAGCCTTGCTGGTTTGATTGCCATCGTCGATTTCTACCCAGCGATCATCCGTTCCGACGTCAAAAGAATGCATTTACAGCAGGCACAACTGAAATGGAAGGTCCATCCTCAAGATTGTCTGGCATAGAGATTTTAAGAAGATTGCGATACTTTCCAGATGTATTAACAGATGCCCGCAGTCCTACACCCTTCCGTGGATTTGGGAAGGAACACAATTGGACGAAAAAATCTATTTTTTGGGAACTACCGTATTGGCCGACCCTATTGATACGACATAATTTGGATGTGATGCATGTAGAGAAAAATGTGTTTGATGAGCTCAATATATGATTGAAGATTTTGGGAAATACCCTAGTGCGAGGACCGGGTTGTAAAGATGAGCTAAAACAAAGTGAATTTTTCAGAGAATAAAGATTCTTTGGTAAAAATTAATGGACCATCATAGTTTAATTGCATGTGGTCGATTTTCAGGATTTTGTCCCCTTGTCCTGAACGGGGAGAAATAATAAAAAGAATACCTCATTGACAGGATGCATCAGGTTTATCCCTTAACCTGAAGGGGTAGATTTTAAAGATAAAGGTAGATGAAAATTTTAATAAGATTGACGAAAATTTGTTTAAAACTTGACATAAGTGAGCAATAGCTTGAAGAACATTTGCTCAAACCAAAAAGTAAATCAAATGAAATGAAAATAAAGATTATAAGATCAAAATGAGAATCAACAAAATTCGAGAAAAAGAGCTTTTGTCTAATCCTGCCTGCATATGATGAAAGAAGATGATTATAGATCAAAATAAAATGCCCCAGTATTATGGAGGAGAATGTAGGAATTGATAGAAGATCATTATTTTATTGAAATGGCTCTTTTAAAGAGTACAAAGGCTTCAGAATGAACATTTCAGGCGTAAAACTTCTTCAAATGTAGAGCATTGATGGGATCTGGCATTTCTACTCCATCTGCATTGATTAGACGATATGAATTGCGAGGAAGTACTTCCTTAACCATATAAGGGCCTTCCCAATTGGGTGACCACTTGCCCCGTGGTCGATGCTTGAGATGAGCCGTTGATCTGAGTACCAAATCGTTAACTCGAAATCTTCTCTCAATGACAGACTTGGCATAATGTCGAGCTATCCTCTGTCGATAAGCTTGAGCGTGCTCTGCTGCTTTGAGCCTCTTTTCATCTAGTAGATCTAGCTGCACCAATCTCTGTTGCTGATACTGATCAAGTGGTAATTCTATAAGAGAGGCGAATTTGAGGGCGGGCTTCTGGATATGGATAGGCAACACCACTTCAGTTCCGTAAACAAGTTCTGAAGGAGTGGCATTAGTCGGGGTCCGATATGCCCAAAGTGCGTCATGAATTTTCTCATGCCAATCTCGACCTGTTTTCACAGTCCTTTCCAAAATACGAATCAAGATCTTATTGGTAGCCTCTGCTTGGCCATTCCCTTGAGGATAATAGGGAGCTGAGAAATGATGGGAAATTCTGAATTTAGAACAAAATGTCTTCATCCTCTCATTTTTAAAATGAGTTCCACTATCTGAGACAATATCATGTGGAATGCCGAAGCGGCAAAGAATGTTCTTGTGAATAAAAGAGACCACATGGCGGCCTTCTACTGTGCGTAGAGTAACAGCTTCGACCCATTTTGTGAAATACTCTGTCGCAGCCAGAAAGCATTTGTGGCCGTTGGAAGCAGAAGGAGTAATCGGGCCAACAACGTCAAAAGCCCACATAGAAAATGGCCAGGGAGAAAAAACTGATTGTAGATATGCGGCCGGAGCATGAATGTAAGGCGCGTGCAATTGGCACTTGACGCACCTCTTCACAAATCTATGACAGTCCTGTTGCATGGTATTTCAATAGTACCCTGTTCGAATGATCTGCTTGACGAGAGTCTGATAGCCGACATGGCCACCACAAATCCCTTCATGTGCCTCTTGGATAACTTCCATAACTTCTTCTTTGTCTAAGCATCTTGCATACTCAGAACTGAAACCACGGCGGTAGAGGACATTGGCAAGAATGAAATAATGGGTAGACATACACTGAATCGCGCGTTGCTCCCTTTTTGGCATCTCTGGTGGAAATTCACCAGTCTCAATGAAATTTTTGATATTTTGATACCAAGGCTTCTCCTTTTGATCGACCTGGTTTATTTGCATAATTGAATTGAAAGCAGGTTGCTCAAGTCTGCCAACTTCGAAAGAACGACATGATTCACCACCTTTGAAGGATAGAATGGAGCCCAGACTGGCTAAACCATCACCTATCTGATTATGCTCTCTTCTGATGTGACTGAGCTGAAACTCTTCGAAACTGTCCACAAGAGCTAAGACGATCTTCTGATACGGAACCAGTTTGGAATCTTTTACTTGCCATTCAGTGTTAACTTGACTGACAACAAGTAGCGAATCGCCAAAGGCGTGCACTCTCTTGACATTGAAATTTTGCAAGATTTTGAGGCCTTGTATTAAAGCTTCACACTCGGCCATGTTATGAGTGCATTGGAAACTAAGTTTGAGAGAATAAGGGATCATTTTTTTTTCTGGAGTGATTAACAAGACTCCAATCCCTATGCCAGACATGTTTTTAGAGTCATCGAAGAAAAGGTTCCAAACTGGGGCTGTTGGATATTACAGATGTGCTCATCAGAAAAATCATCCTTTGCTTTAATCTCTTTTGTTAGGGGGAAGTCCGCCAACTGATCTGCGATCGCTTGGCCTTTAATCGACTTTTGAGAAACATACTCTAAGTCATTTTGCATCAGAAGGACTTGCCACTTTGCAATCCGTCCAGTAAGAAATGGTTGTTCCAAAATGTATCTAAGAGGATTAAGCTTCGATAGGAATTTGATTTCAGAAGCCAGTAGGTAATGTCTCAATTTCTGGCACATCCAGACCAGAGCTAGACAAGTTTTCTCCATCTGAGAATACTTCTTTTCATAATCAATGAAAGTTTTGCTCACGTAGTAGATGGCGTGCTCTATCAGGCTGCCCTTGTCATACTGAGCGAGGAGTCCACCACAGGCATTCTGATTGACAGAAATGTATAGCAAGAGAGGCTTTCCCAGCTTAGGCGGCTTTAAAACTGGTGGATTAAGGAGATACTGCTTGATGCGCTCAAACGAGAGTTGGCATTCTGATCCCCTTTCAAACTTAACTCCTTTTCTTAGCAAATGGTTGAAAGGTTCGCATCTCATGGCCAGATTAGAGATGAATCTGCGAATAGACTGAATACGCCCTTGAAGGCTTCGCAATTCCCTGAGATTAGTTGGAGGCGACATGTCAATAATGGCTTTGGCCTTGGCCGGATCCACCTCGATTCCTTTCTTGCTGATAATGAAACCGAGTAATTTGCCAGATTCCACTCCAAAGACACATTTCTGAGGATTAAGTCTCAATTTATAGAGAATAAGTCTTTCGAAAACTTGACTAAGAGCATCGAGGTGATCATCTTCTTCTTTAGACTTAACCAAAATGTCATCCACATATGCATCCATATTCTTGTGCATTTGGTCGTGGAAAATAACGGCCATTGCCCTTTGATAAGTTGCCCCAGCATTTTTGAGCCCAAATGGCATGACTGTATAGCAGAAGGTTCCCCATGGGGTAGTAAATGAAGTCTTTGACTGATCACGAACGGCCAACTTAATCTGATTGTAACCTGAATATCCGTCCATGAAGGAAAACATGGCATGACCTGTTGTGCTATCGATCAACAGGTCAATGTTGGGAAGCAGATAATCATCTTTTGGGGTGGCCTTATTGAGATCCCTGAAATCAATGCAAATCCAAACTTTTCCGTTCTTTTTAGGGACTGCCACGATATTTGCTAGCCAATCTGGGTAATCAATGGCCCGGATGAAGTCTGCTTTTAACAAATCTTCAAGTCCTTCCTTGACTTGCTGCTCAATTCGAGGGTCTAATTTCCTCAATTTCTGCTTGATTGGTCTGGCTTCTGGTTTCAACTTGAGTCGATGCTCAACCAGCTTGATATTCAATCCTGGCATATCTTCGTAAGTCCAGGCAAATACTTCCTGATGCTTTTCAAGGAATTGGATGAGCCTAGCTTTTTCAATTTCGCTTAGACTCGACCCGATTTTGAGATTTTTCGAATCATCTTCCGACCCAATGTTGATATCCTCAGTTGGATCTTGAACCAAAGCTGATGGTTCATCCTGCTTCTGAATGTGAGCACATTCTGGCAATTCCTGAATGGTGGAATCAAATTCGGCTGGCTCTTCGGTCTGTTCTGCTGCCTGACTGGCCTCCGCTCTGTGTTTCATCTCAGGAAACCTTGACAATTTTAGATATTTGGGATTGATAACGAATCTTGTCATTGATTTAAAGGTCCTGAAAATGTAAGAAAGGTTGTTTAAGAGAAAGTATGAGCCAAATCAAATTTTTGTATAAAATAAAGAACAATGATATAGACAAAGTATAAGGAGAAAATGATAGATGCCCGAATATGAGGAAAAAGATTGATCTTTCATTGATTGAAGTAAAGTATTTACAAGACTCTGACAAAAGATGGGACTGTGTTGTCCCTACAAGATTTAAACAAAGAAATGAGAATAGAAAAGCAGAAAAAACTAAGGCATCATCTCTTCATTGGCTTCCTCTGACAAAAACTGTCTTTTTGCTGGAATCCTGACCGGTGAACCCCAACCCTGAACTGTCTGCATGCCGAACTGGAATGATGGGCTCTATCATGCCGTCTTCATCTTTTCCCATGCCTCGGAATGACTGATATCCATGTTTTATCAGCAGATCAAATCCCTTTCTTGCTTTGGAAAACTGAGGAAATAAGGGATGATCTTTGAAGGAGGTGTAATTAATGCGTCCTCCTAGCTTGAAGAAACAAGGTCCCTGCCATTGGACTGTGGCTGCAACGTTCTCTTCATCCATGACATCTTTCAGTTTCAGCATCTCTGGACTGTCACTGAGATTGATCTCATCCGCTTCTCGGATGCTTGGAATATCAGCTGTGAATGTTGGACGAGGAATCATAGGCTGTGGCAGCCTTTCTTCAGGATCTTCGCCCAAAATGGTAGTGATCATTCCACCCTTGGACCACTTGATGCACTGGTGGAGAGTTGATGGAACGGCATTGGCATTGTGGATCCATGTTCGTACCAACAACAGATTGTAAGTTGGCGGTACGTTAACGACATGGAATAGCACCGTGTGTACTGAGTAGTTAATAAAAATTTCCAGGAAGATCTTGCCCTTGGCAGTCTGCCCGTGATTATCAAAGTCGTAGATGGTGATGGGATCAGGCACATATTCTTCCTCTTTCAATCCCAATGCTTTCGCTGTCATTTCTGGGCAAATATTCAAACTGCTGTCCCCATCAACAAGTACATGTGGGACAGTCATGCCCCTGGTCCTGACTACGATGTACAGTGCGTTGTTGTGAAATGAATGAGGCTTCGGCAGGTCCTCATCAGAGAAAGTAATAGGCGCATTTGTCATCGCCTGGTTTACAATCTGTGCCATGTCTTCGGGCGTGGTGCCCGGCTTCACCTTGATCTTTCTTAATAGATCATCCAACTTTTCCTGATGCTTGGGAGAATCATGAGTTAATTCGAAGATGGAAATGTTGGAGAGTACCGTAATTGGCTTCTGGAAATCATCAGTCTGTTCCTCTGCTGCTTTAGAGGTTTCTGCCTTCTCTGCGCAGGCTTCTTTCTTAAGAAAGCTCTTTGGGAAGATTGGAATTCTTTCATCCTTGACTGGTACACTAGCTTGGTCAAGAAGCGAGAGGATATCCATTTTCTGATACACAGGCTGATCCTGATGCAGAACCATTACCTGATGCTGAAGTTTTAGCTCTTCACTAAAGCATGGGTGGATATAACTCTGTGGAAGGAAAGAGTGTTCGGAGATGGTTGATGCTGAATGCTTTGGAAATGGAGCAGATAAAATTTCCATTTTGCCCTCCTCTTCATCTTCCACGAGGATGCTTTTATCGATACAGTCTTGGACCAAATGCTTCAAGACGAAGCAGTGTTCTGTATCATGCCCCATGGCTCTATGAAATTTGCAGTACTGCTCTCTGTACTTCCCCATGAAGACTGGAGGATCTGCAATTTTGGGTAACTTCACCATCCCATGGGATAGCAGGTATTCCAGCACTTTCTCCAGAGGCTGGTCCAAAGGAGTGAATTTCCTATCTTTGCTCCAATTGATGTGTTTTGGTTTTTCTTGAAAGTCCTCTTTTTGTTGAGGACCGGTTGGGAGAGATTTGTCATTGCTCTTGAAGAATTTTCCCTTTCTTCCCCTGTTCTGTTCAGGCCTCATGCTACTGTCGTTGTCATTCTTACTGCTACTGCCCTGATTGTCTTCGAAGATATCAGCTGAGTAGGTAAAATGGGCCTTTTTCTTTGGGTCCAGGATGTTCTTGGTCGAAGAAACGCCCTCATACATCCCATTTTCTACCCCCATTTCGAGTCATTCTGCTCGCTCGGTTAATTCAATGAAGGATTTGGAGGGATATGGGAAGAGGAGGCTTTTCAAAGGCTGACAGAAATTGTTAAGGATGATCTGGAGGGCATGTTCCTCAGAAATGGGATTCCTCATCTTATTGCAAACACTTCTCCACTTATGGATAAAATCCCTGACCTTTTCATTGGGCTCTTGCTTCAAGTTGCATAGGTGGTTCAGGGTAGGCAGAGCCTTTGTGTTGAATAGGAAGCGTTCAACAAACATATTAACAACTTTGTCGAAATCCCTCAGTTAGATGGGATTGACATGCTCAGCGTACCACTTGGCCGCTATCCCGTCTAGGCTGCGGGGAAAACAAAGGAAAAGGGTGCGGTTATCCTCACTGAACCGGGCGCATTCTGCGAAGAACATTGCCAAATGAGCTTTCGGGTCGCCGGTTCCATCAAACTTGATGAACTTCCGGGGGAGGTTCTCCAGATCCTTGTCCCCTTCTAAACCGAGATAGAAGTCCTGCCTGGTGTATGACCTCTTTCCTTTGTCACGAATTTGCAGGTCCTTGACTATCTTGGTCAAAGCTTGAATCGAATCTTCTGCGGGGGCCCCATACTTGGGCTTGTTTACCGATACTGGCTCTTCCACTGGCCTCTTGGACTGCCGCAGGTGCTTCGGAATGTAGATCAGTTGTTCTTCTTCTTCAGAGACTTCTTCTGCTGACCCGGAATCCTCAAAAGTACTGTCACGCTGCTTCTTCTGTTTGCTAATCTTGACTGGCTTCTTCATGGGCTTTTTCTTAGCTTTGCTCTTAGAAGCTGCCTTCTTGGGAGCAGCTTTGGCTTGCTCAGCCATCATCTTGGTCATCATTTTTTGAAAGATCCGATACATGGCCGGATCAACGTCGCTTTTATCCCCGGAGTTATTCTTCTTGGACAATCTAGGAGAATTCATCTCCTCTGACTCGCTGTCACTGTGCTGTTGAGCAGCCCTTTTATCAGCTCTTGTCTGAACCATTTTCAGATGCCTAAGCTTTCCTGCAGAATATGGGAATGGTTAGAGTATGGAGAAGTTTTTTTGAAAATCATAATTTCTTTGAGAAAAAGCAAGAAATGAAGGGATTTGGTAGACAATTTCAAGAGATTATCCCATTACCCGGGATTGGGTCATCACACGATTTGTGATAATTGTGTTACCATTTGATGATAACAGAGAAATATGCCTTGTTACCTAGGCGAGGTCGTCAACCATGAGAAAAATATATTTGGAGAAAATGTGGAAGGAATGTCCCATTTACCCGGGATGAGGTCGTCACCCAAAATTTGTGACTATTTGTGCTATAAACAAAATACAAGAAATAAAAAATTTGGCTAAAAAGTAATTTTTATTGATATTAACATTCAAAGACAAAGAGAGGATGGGCAGACAGTTTGCCACCATTCTCGATATTCAGATGATACATTTGGTCCAGGAAATATAGATAGAGAAACAAAGAAGTTCCAGGTATATTTGACGACATGATATGCCCCAGACCACTGATCCGACTGCAGGTTGAATTCTGGCACGTTGCCTGTCGGGAAACGGGTGTTGGCACGAACCTGCCACTGTGAAAACTGCCTCAAACATCGTTCTGGTTGATAATCAACACAAAAGAAAGGGCCCATCAACTTGTAGCGCTTGTCACGAGCATAAGTGTATCGAGGAACAATCTCTCTTCTGTCAAAGAAGTCCCAAGTAATCTCCTCCTGATGCAGCTTCTCGATTAGAGCTCGGCATTGGATGACTTTTTTGGCTGCTTACTGTTGAATCTGAAAGAACTGGCCTTCGAGGGAACGTGGCGTAGGAACCACGACTGCAAGGCGTAAGTGCACCCTTCTACCAGAATGGTCTCCCCAAGAGCAAATCGAGCCAAACCTCTGTAAAGGAAGGCTAATGCGGCCATGGAAACTGAAAGCTGACGAGTCTGCTTGCTTCCCCATCTTCGAAAGAGCTGGGCGACTCTGATATCTATGAAATTCTGACCATCTTGGAAGAAAGCAAACCCCACCGTGCACAGGTTCATGGCATGCTGAATTCTGTCTTTTGCTGCTCGAGACAAAGTGTCAACCTCTTTGTAGGCTCCATACTTTTGATATAGTTCGAATAGGTCGATGAACTGATTCCCACCAATCTCAGTGAGAGTCCATGATCTGCTCCTCGTTGCTCTTGCTAAGGCTTCTCGAACATCCACTCCTTTGATGATGATCAAAAACTGCTGCTCAACAGGATAATCTGGCTGACCAGCTGGTTCGGGCAATCCCATAATATCATTGAACTCATCCATCAGTAGGGTCATCTCTCCCCAAGGAAACCAGAATGTGCAGGTACGTGGATTCCACCGTTCTGCCATGGCATGAATCAAAGCTCCATTGATGGTTCGCTTGCCTGCCGCTGACGCCATCTCTAACCCACAATCATCCAAGTGGTCAGGGAACATACGTGAGAAGGTGGCGATCCAAGAATAATACCACCGAGGGAAGAAAGGTCGAGACTGGATGACCCGCAGATCCGGGGGTCCATCTTGAATCTGATAGAAGACATGATCTCGGGGAAAGACAATATCGAGGGAATTTGATGCATTGAAGTGATACTGGGGCAAAGAAAATAAGGGGAATTAGATAGAATGCAAGACTTATGGATAGACTCTTTAAAGAATCAAACCTGGAAATTTTGAAAAGGTTGATGAAATTTTAAAGGAATTTTCTAGGGTTTTGAAGAAAATTTGATCTAAAAGAGAAAAAGAAATGTAGGTAGATAGAAATATACACCTGGGGTTTTTGAAAATAAGGGTAAGTTTTGAATAATACACCCAGGGTTTTTGAAAAGGGTTTGATACATTTATATGAGAGAATAAGAGAAATATCACACAACCAAAGCTGCACAAACAAGGATGCACATACGGCACTCCCTAAAGGCTGACTCTAAATGCAATAGTTGAAATGGCATGTAGGACCTTAATCCTAACTCTAGGGTTCAGATCATCTGATTCCAATCAAGATTCGTCGATATACCCAAGCCGAAGCTCGAAGTATGTGGCATAGAAATATTTCTCCGGTTCTAAGGTAATGGCTTCCCAACATCCTTGAGCACCTACCGATATACCTCGGACTATGGCCCTTAGGTACGTGGTAGGGGGGCGCGAACCCAAATAAGTGGTCCAGTTGTGAGGCTCTCTCCCGAACTATGGTTCAGTGAGACAGCCCAGCAACGTGAAGACCAGGACAATATAGGTAGGGATGTTTTTCAAAATATGATCAACATGGAATAAAATCGGAAGGCTCTAATGCAAGTCCTAAAGAGATAGATTTAAATGAAAAGAAGCATACACTTGCATACATTGTTTACATTCAATCCCTATAATTGAGGAGAGTTGTATTTCAGACCTAAGTCTAATGTGAACATGGATATAATCTCCTCAATATGGTCCTACCAAACCATACTTAAATCCTATATGCAATGATGTCAGCTTAGGACAGAGTATAGGCTCCTAAGGGTTTGCATGGAAATGAAGCTGACATATATAGAATATAGACTTAGATAATATCAAAGCAAAAGAAAAGGCATAATTCGACCGGACGAAGACGTGTCCCATCACGGTCGCCAAACCTGTGATCATCACAAAATTTTTTCTCTCGTAATATTCTCTCTCTTCCTTCTCTTTTCCTTTCCAACCTCTTATTTTCCTCCTTTTTGAAGGGAGAAAGATAAAAGACGGAAAGAAAAGAGAGAAGAGAAGAGAAGAGGAACTCTTTTGCGGGTCTCACTTGACCTTAATTTAGAAAATTTTTGAAATAACTCGCCTCCGTTTTTGAAATATTTGCGGGAAAACTGGGAGACGGGATCCGCTCGTCGGTACGAGGTTCGACCGTTCTTGGCGCCTTTACCAGGGGTAATCGAACCAAGGGTCGAATTAATGCCTTTTGCTAAGAAATTATCTAAGTATTTATCCTAAGTCTAGATGCACAATGAATCATGCTTGTGCGAATGCAAAGATGTATGCTCCTTTTGAAAATGTTTTGAAGAATTTCCAAGTGAATCTGATAAAGTGAAGAAATGATTTTAACTTAGAACTTAAGATTAAAGTTCTAAGTTTTAGAATAATCAAGAGCTTGGGAAAATAAATCTGGATTTCGGAAAATGATTTTGAAGTTTTGAGAAAAAGGATTTTTCAAAGTCATAAATGGACTTTGAATTTAGAATAAAAATGAAAAATGGAATTGAATCAGAAGGAAATATAGAATTTGGGAAATTTGAACAAAATTGAGAAATGGAATTGATTTAAAAGTTGGATTTTCAAGATGAAATCCGAATCCAATATCTGGATTCTGAATAGAGTTTAAAGTTGAATTTTGAATTTAGGATCTGAAATGGGAACTTGATTTGAAATCAGGAATGAAATGGAATTGACTTTTGGAATTAAAGTGGAATTTGGATTTGGAATTTTGAATGGAATCGGATTCAAGTTTTGGAATCCAAAATGGAATTGGGATCTGAAGTTGGAGAACCAAAGTAAAATTGGCTTCTGGATCCTAGAATGGATTTGGATCTGAAGTCTGAGATCCAATGTAGGATTGGGTTCTGGATCCTAGAATAGATTTGGATCTGAAGTCTTGAGATCCAAAGTATGATTGAATCCTAGATCCTAAAGGTGGCTTTTGGATCTGAATCTGAGATCCGAAATGGAAATGAATTCTGGATCCTAAAGATGGTTTTTGGATCTGAATCTGAGATCCGAAATGGAAATGAGTTCTGGATCCTAAGATAGGTTTGTGGATCTGAATCTGAGATCCGAAATGGAAATGAATTCTAGATCCTAAGATAGGTTTGGATCTGAAGTCTGAGATCCAATGTAGGATTGGGTTCTGGATCCTAGAATAGATTTGGATCTGAAGTCTTGAGATCCAAAGTATGATTGGGATCTAGATCTAAATGAAATTTTGGATCCTAAGCCTGAGATCCAAAGTGGAAATAGGGATCTGGATCCTAGAATGGATTTTGGATCTGAAGTCCAAGATATGAAGTGAAGTTGGATTCATACTTGGAAATCTGGATCCAATTTGAGATTAGGATCTAGCTTTGGATTTTGGAATTTCAAAGTTGATTTGAGAATTATTTTCAAAGTCAAATTGGACTTTGAACTTGAATTTGGAATAATGAATCAAGTTGAATTTTGAATTTGATTTCAGAGTTTTGGAAATGAGATAGAATTGAAATAGGAATTTAAAGAAGAGATATTCACAATCACTTGGATTTTTAAAAGGAAATTTTTGAAAAGTATGATGCAATTCTATCCTAAATGATGAATGAATTTAAAGAATTTGAAATTTGAATTTTTGAAAAGCTATTCCATTCTTTTAAATGAATTAAAACAAGATTGAAAATATAATACATCCTTGACTATGGTCATTTAATGTATTATATAATAATCTATATTTAAATTCAAGAGAAGAATGAAACACTTTTGGTGCTTTTATAGAATTTAAAATGAGATTAACTCTCAATATACCCTGACTATGGCCATTGGTATATATTTTGAGTTAATCCTAAGTTAAATTCTGACAAAAGAAAGAAAATATTTTGAGAAAATATGATGATTTTTTGAAAATGGATCCAGTGCGGATCCAATTTGTTATTTTATAAAAGATAAAAATGCTAAGTTTTGTCCACACCCTGACTATGACCATTGATGTGGATCATCAACTTAGTATCCATTACCTCTTACGAAATGGTGCATGTGCCATTCGTTTTTCACCATTGTGAGAATTTGAGAAATAAAGGCGAAATGCATGAAAACAAACAATTCATGATATTTTATAATGCTCATCCATTCTACCTAAAGCAGGAAATGTAAATTCTCATTCCAATCTAACTATTACAATAGATAAAATCAAATGTACAACCCCAAGTAATGATATCTTTTTCATATTTCCTGCAAAACAACTAGGTTAGTAATGAAAAGAGAAGGAAAATCCTATATGGAAATCAAATGATGAAAATATATGTATGATAAAAAGGATGGAAAATGGCACATATATGTAAATACATACATATACACATGGGTGTATATACGTATAGGTAGATATATGTATGTTAATAATTTGGAGAGTACATAGAGGTATACATGGATATATATGTATATACATATATATATACATATATATACATGTATACATATGAATATGAACATATATATACGTTTGTACATGAATATAAAATATCACATGAGAAGTCACATGTGAAAAAAAAGGATTCAGAATTTTGCCTTTGAAGTAAATGAAAGAATGTCTCTTTACACAGCTTTGTCTACTGTGTAGTGTATGGTATATCACATATACACACAGTGATTCAGCAAATATGAAAAATCAGTAGATATGCAAACATTAGAGAAGGGGCCTGGGCCTTGATGGTAGATGCATGAATCATAGCAGTGCATGGGCGCTGCTATAGATATAGAAATGGTTACAGCAGTGCTAGGCACTGCTGTAAATATGTGACAACTTACCACAAATGGAGGGGTTGATGCGGCTGCAGGGGCATAGCCACGGGGTGGCTGTAGACAGGATGGTGTTGGGACTGTATTTTTAAGACTGAGGGCAGCTGCTGCTGTGGGTGGTGAATGAGGATAGGTATGTGTATGATGAAGGGAAATGGACAAGTATTAGTAAGGATGATAAGAAGATATTGCACAGTGGGTGCAAGGCTGGGATAAGATGGGGTCATGCAATGATGATATGGCTGGGATGCTGCTGTGAGTAAAACATGGTGGTTGCTCCTATGTTCTGGGGCGAAATGCATCAAAATGGGTTAGCAGCAGGTGAATAGTGGGTGATATGTCATGCTACATTATGCCATATAATCATGAAGGTAAGAAAAATAACGTATTATGCAGTGAACATGTAATAGGTGTGCAAGTGTCAGAATGGTTTTTGCATTGTGAAAGGGGTAGTGAGTGAGATAATGGGAATCGACAAAGGGCTGCCATTGCCCTATGTAACACAGTAGCAGGAAAAGACAATAAAACAAGGATTAGAGTCATAACAATAAAGAGTATGTTTGGGGTTGCAATCAGGTCCAGATGAACCGATGGGAGAAGAGGCCCACGCCTGAGGGTAATAAAGCAGCGCTGTACACGAGGACCATTCACCTTTCCATTTGTGCGCGCAATCCAACAGGAGAACAATTTGAGCAAAAAGAAGCAGTTTCTTTTTTTTGTGCCATAATCACAATATAGCTGTTTATAATCTTTGGCATACATCCACCATGATGGGAACTACCTCAGACCTCATCCTGGCCCTTGACCCCAACTATTAAAACTGCCAGGATAATGAAGAACAAGAAAATTTTAAAGCTTACGTGCAGTATAACAGCAATTAAAAGATTCATTCCAGATTATGAGATCATAACTGGATTCCTGCTCAAAGTGGCCTCCAGTATAAAGCCGAAACTGGACCAAGTTCTATCTAAAACTCACATGTGCCAACATAACATATCTCATCGTATTTTCAGCCAGAAATATCAGAAGATGGGAGCTCATATTTCTGATATTTGATCATTAAGCCAGACAGTAAGACCCGACATCTCCACCCATATTGCATCCAACATTTTGCAGAAATTATATTGTGGTGAACATAATTCATTCCAAGAGGGATTTGATCGATGGAATGAAGCCTTGACCCAAAAAAAAAAATCCTATCTAATGACATTATGTCCAGGATATATAAACATATGCAGAACATAACTGTAGGTTCTAACAGTAATGGGATCATAGTGAATAGGATAGATGAACCTCAAGTTTCAATGACCAATGACACTGATGTATAAGAATTAGTAAAGGAAAAGTAATAACGAAAGGAAGTGAAAAGAAAAAAAAAATATAATGCAACAGCCCAAAATAAAAAAAAAACGATGATCTACTGATCCTAATGAACGTAAGGTATAGAGATGGCTTCATCCATGGGTCGGAAGCTGACTTCATCTTGGGAACATTAGGACAACAGCGTCTACCACATGATGTAGAGCAATTCCATCCAAATCACATTGTTACCCTGGTCCAAAATAACTCATCCGAGTTAGCATGCCATGGCCATAATACCCTTCCCTTTTTATTGCTCAACACATTCCCAAGGAGAAAGCAAACACTCACAGGATCTGGATGTTTCATTATTTCTAGTTAATGGTATAGGCCAGTTCAATACTACTGAAACATAAAACCAATGAGAGGCTGTTGCAAAATGGATCCGACCTGATGACAGATCAGATCAAATACCTCTGTAAAGATTATTCTGGGGCTCCTGCATATAATGAATTGATGTGATATGCAATCTACTACAATCCTACCTTTAAAAGAGACTAATGCATGAATAGCCCTACTGTTGCAGAGACTGACTGAATTAATAAAGAGGTATTGTTGCACTTGCGTTAAAATTTGAAATAGAAAAAGAGTACTATGAACAGAGGCACTCAAATGATCCTGTCAAGATATTAAACAGAGAATACACAGACAGGAATGGCAAGGAACCAACTGCGGCCCAGGAGAAATCTAGGAATGCTGAAATCCTTGTTGGCGCTACCAATCCAGTAAGGATATAAAAAAATGAGTAAAGAGCAAAATAATAAAGAGAATGAGATGTTATGAATCCTACCAAGAGCATCAGATCATAGGAAATTTATGCTTATATACGTTAAATAATTCTGTGAGAAGAAAAATCATAAAACTGAAAGTGTGATGGGGGATCGATAAAACACAAATTCAATAGGAAAAAGAAAAGAAACAAAAAAAAAATGCATACCTGGGGATACAATGAAACATAACCATAGAAAATCGATGAAATGTACATGGGGAGCGTAACACCAGACTCAGATGCAATGTTGTTAATAGAATGAGGACCGATGCGGTTAAAATCAAATGCCAATAGAATAAAAAATGGAAAACATCCACCCTGTCAGATCCGATCCTTAAACCATTGAAATGGCAATCGGGGATGAACACATGTTGTATAGTAAGTAAAATGCAAGAACAAATAATAAATGAAAAGAATGGAAATCAAAGATAATTTTGGGATGCGAGACTCGGTTGTCATGGCTCTATATGAGCCAATGCTGCTATAGATCGGCTTCATATGTGAGGCTTTTCCCCAAATTAAAACAAAAGAAAGAAGGAAAAGAGAGAAAGAAAAAAAATCCACTGAATTTGATATCATGAATAGAGCAGAAGAAAATCGCAGGATTTAAGTAAAGAAAATGAAGGTAGCGATTCAAAAGAAGTGTCAGAATTATGAGATTCCATTTACTGTTGCACAGGAGAGGGATTGATATTGCTAAAAGCAAACCAATGCCCTCAATGGTGCGTAAAGGGGGACCAAAATGAAAAGGAAAGAAGCTTAACAGAAAGCCTAAGGAAGATAAAAGGGGATGGTAACTTACCGTAATGGAGCTTTGCTTCAATTAGTTCGACCGAATGGTGGTGTTTCCTTTGGAATTTGAGGTTGGATCAATCCTCTCCAGTCGACCAGAAGAGACTGCTTGCTATATTCTGAAGATAACCGTGTTCTTGCTACAGAACCCTGGGAGGAGGAGGTTTTTCTTCAGTAGCCTGGAGGGGAAGCTTGTTGGATGGAGAGTGGATTGAAATTCTTCCTTCTCCAGAAAACCCGAGTGTGGATGATGTGTTACTTAGAGAAGGTTGATGATGCGGAAAAAAAAATGGGGTCCTCCTGTTCTTCCCCGAGTGCTGATCTTAAAGGGGAAGAACGAAGGTTCGAGAGGAAGGTCAGTTGAGGATCGAGGGTGAAGAGCGAAGAAGGCCGTTTTGAGATCAACGATGGAAAGAGGAGAGGAGGGGCGTGGGGAGAGTTCGTTAGAACTTTTCCCAAATTTTCAAGAAAGTGGTTTCCCTTTTAAGAATTTTCTAAAAACTGGTTAAGGAATGAGGTTCTTGGTAAAAATGTCTCAAAAAGCTTGAAAATCATCCGATTTTTTTTGTAGCTTTTCTCGATTTTTTGGTTTTTATGTTATTTTTCTATTTTTTTTGTACTTTTAGAATAAAATTCTAAAACTTTACGAGAAATCAAAGATTTTAAACTATATTTTATTTTATTTTTTTGTGTTTTTGTAAAATATTTACAAAAGAGAATTTTCTGAGAGTTTTAAAGCTATTTTGAGAAAATTTCTTCAGAAATGGGTTTGGATCCGGGTTTTGAGGAAATTTGGATTTAAAATGCTGGATTCGGATCCGGAATTGATTTTGAATACATTAATATGGAATTTAATTCAGAAAATCTGAAAAATGACTGAAATTTATCTTTGAAATTGTTTTGATTTTCTCAGAAAATGGAATCAGGGGAAAAGGGTCATTTTGTAAATCTTTGAAAAATTTGGGGTGTTCACACTTCTCTAATAGTCGTCTCATAGAACGACGAGGGATTTCTTGTTTGACGAGATTTAGACATTGCTAACCTGCACAACACAAATTTAACAGCATCATTATATGTTACAATTGCCTCCCCAAGTATATAATAATACAAATTATTCCATTCGTTAAACAATCACCAACATTACAAATCGTTGTTGTTTCAAACTTACAAATCGTTGTAGCAATCACAACCTTCATAAGTAAGTACATATCGTTGTAATGTTTGGGCTTCATGCGTAAACATTGTTGTATAATTTATCAAACTTAAGTACAAATCGTGGTAATTTCATTAAATCGTTAATGCTTCAAAGATATAAATCATTGTTGCTTCATAAGAACAAATCATGCAAACTGTTTTTCAATGCCCAGAAGGTGGATAGCTACAAATCGATTTGTTTTAGTATGAAAATAGGTGTTATTTAGCATGAATAGTTAAACCAGTTGTAAGATTTAGCATTCATATTTATAAATCGATTTGTTTGCATAACGAAACATTACACAAAACTCACTGAAACGATACGAGTTTTGGTAATCTGACAGTGGAGGAGAAACACCCAAAAGGTAGACACAGTCGATGGTTGCAACGATGTTGCCACTGCACAGACGATGGCAAAGGATGCGCCAACGGCAGCAGACGAAGGCAAAGGTTGCTCCAACAACTGCAGACGAAGGCAAAGGGTGCTCCGACGATAGAAGACGATGGCAAATGGTGTTCTGGTGGAAGCAGACGACAATAAAGGAGGGTTCGGTGGGAGCAGACGATGACAAAGGGAGCTCCTGTTGCCGCAGATGGTGCAAAAGTTTATTGCTTAGGGCAAAAATGGAATGTTTGGACTTTGAAGAGTTAACATCATTCTCGAACCGGTGTTTCACTTTTCTATATGGAGGATCTTGAACTATCGTTTCTTTGTTTTGAATGGAGGACATTTTTGTCCATTTTTTAAACCGTCATTTCATGGAAAGAATGGCTCGAACCGGTGTTTCACTTTTCTAGATGGAGAGTCTCAAAGCATCGTTTCACTTTTCTAGATGGAGGACATTTTTGTCCTTTTCTTGAACCATTGTTTCATGGCTTGAATGGCAGGAAAGGGTACTTATGTTTTTGCAACCGCACTGGATTTCGATGCTAATTGATGCCAACACACACGAAGATATGAGTCTCATGAGCTTTTATACGTGGCACTCATTCGAACCCCCGAACACGCACAATAGCTAACAACCGTCTTCGGGGGAGGGGGAGACATACAACCTGTTTCACCCAAGTAGCCATCTAGTTGATGTTGTTGTAGATTTGGTTCAGCCTGCGCATGTCACGTGTCAACCTAATTAAGGCTAGCTGGGATGGGTGTTAATGCAATTGGTAAAAACTTGGTCAAATTACCTTGGTGATGGACGTTTGGAAAATGGTAGTTGGGATGGATGTTTAGGGCCTGTGTGGCTGGGATGGGCGTTTATCGAGTTTAAGCACTTGAAAAAGTGAAAGTGTAAAACCCCCTCCGGCAAAGTCGCCGGAGGGAATAAGCATAAAAAAAAAAACAATGGTTTCCCCAAAGGGGAAACCGCGTAACGGGAGGGGGTGAGGATAAACCTCACCCCCCAAAATCCGCAGAGAGTGAGGGTTATCCTCTGATGTCTTCTTTAAAATCGTTGTAATTTTGAAAAGATTTTTATATGAAAAGCATGTGAAAACCAGACATCAAATAATAAAAACCGGTTCTCACTAGTGGATGAGACCGGGTCGAACTCAGGGAACGGGAATATATCGTATTCAAGTACACAAGTCTAAACTAATCTTTATTGCCGAATTATTGAAATATAAAATGTTCAGAAAAGTAAAAACAACTAGCTATTACAACAAATGAATACCCTTCGCAGAGGGCGTAAAGTGCAATATTTACAAACCCAGAATTAAATGCCTAAATTCTAAAATAAAAGAAAAACATCTTCTATTCTTGTACTTCCCGTGTCACGTATTGCTTTAGCTCCACTCCTGTGCGATCCTGCACAAATCAAATGGACACAAGCAGTACAAGAGAAAGAAGTAGAAAATATACTCAACAAAACATACTACTAAGTGCTAAACATTATGAAAGAACTCTAAATGACAAGTAAAATTCTATTAATTTTGAATTATTTCAAGTCAATTACGTAATCTAATTGCAACTTGTTAAATCAAACACATGCTAATGCATAAAATGCTACTAAACTAAATTGCCAAATACTAATGTAAAGATCTAATACTAAACACCTAAGTAACCATATGCTAACTATTTACAACTCACTAAGTTAATGGTAATTACTTCAATTAACTAACACTAAACTAGTTACCTAGCTAACATCTAAAACTACTACTCAAAACAATAGAAACCAGTGAAAATCAGTAAAAACAGTAGTTAACGATTAACAAACAGTGAATCACATTTATACAATCAACTGAAAACCACACCAGGAATCAATTTTATTTAAGAAGATAGCAACATCAATAGAAATATTAGCTCAGCACTCAAACTGGATCCAAATATTCAGTTTAACCAGCTTAATCGATCCACATCACAACCGATAACCGAATGATCAAATTATTGCCCAAAAACGGATGAGAATCGATCAAATGCAATGATAATCCTTCACACAATCAATTATCAACGATTCACGATTGAATCACAATACACGACCTCACACAGATGAGTTCGGTTCCCACCAATTCAGGGAGCTGAACCACCAGAATTTCCGAGGGAGCTAAGCCACCAAAACTTCCGGCGAATCCTCCACCGGAACTCTCAATATCTTCCACCGGAAATCACAACATCTTCCACCGAAAATCACAACATCTTCCACTGGAAATCACAACATCTTCCACCGGAAATCACAACATCTTCCACCGGAACTCTCAACAGCTTCAACCGAAAATCTTCAACAGCCGTGAAATGAATTTCACGGCAACTCAAATGAAAGTGCCTCTTTCACATTTTCACGATAAATGTGATGTGAATCCGGCTACATCAGAGGTTTTCAACTATCAATTTAGTAAGCTTTGAAAATAATGATCGCCGGATAAAAAATTTAATGGAAATCGATCCAGATGATCGATCAAGCTTCTGTAGAAATTTGTTGAAATCCGGCGACAGATTTCAGATCAAAGGATCGATGAACTTTAAATCCAATTTCTGAAGTCAATTATCAATATGCTCAAAATACAACAGAACAAAACATTTTGAAGAAAAAATAAAAAACTAAATTCTGAAACACATGATTAAACGAAATTTAATCTACATTTTTTTTCATTTTGATTTTAAGCAACCGATCGACTACTGTAATGAACAATAGAAAAAAATTAGGAAAAGAAGATTAGGAGAAGAAGAAGATGATGAAAAAGAAGCTGAAGAAGAGGAAGAAGAAATTGGAAGAAGAAGATCAGAAAAATAAGATTCGGCTGAAGAAGAAGAAATGAAAAAGAATAGGAAGAAGAAAACTCACCGTGAACCAGAAAGGAATTGGAAAGGTTAGAAGAGAGGTTGGAATCCTCTCTCTTGCTTCAGCCGTTGTCGGAAATCTCCACTGGAAAGAGGGTGAGAAAAAGAGGAGAAAATAGGGAGAAGTAGAAGAAGAGGTAAGAAGAGGTGGAGAAGAAGGGGAAGAAGAGAGGGCTTGGGCAAAAGAGAGAAGACAAGCCTCTCTTCCCCCTACGTATGATATTTATAATTTTGAACTTTTCTCCATAAGTCCCTCTTCTTTGTAAAATTGCATTTCAAAAACCTCTCTTCAAAAAGTTATTTACAAAACAACTCAAAATGACTATGTTTTAGAAAATACAAAACTAAGTCTATTTTAACTCTAATTTTTTTATGATTTTCAAAAACTAAACTACTACAATTATGTCAAACACTAAAATATGCATTAAAATGTAAAATAAAACTATTTTCATGCATTTTCTATTTTTAAATCATTTTAGCACATTTACTCGAAACTAACATAAAATTGGGTTTTTAAATCATTTTCTCATGAAATCATGCATATTTTTATATGAAAAATCCCTAAAATATATGCATGATCAAATACCCCCATGCTTATGTTTTGCTAGTCCTCGAGCAAACTAAAAAAAATGCAAGAAATCAAACTATCACCTAACTCACTTTCGTAGGAATCACGGTTGCATTTAGCTCATGCAACAAGCCCTTTCAACCCCTGGGTTACCCCAGTAGACGAGTAAGGTCTCGTGAGGGTTTGCAGTGATGCTACCCACAAACATCTCTGTCATGTATGCATAATATTACACATCCTCATAAGCAGTAGGTAATTAAAGATTTTGTTTTCACAAATATTTCCTATTATTTCAAAATCGAAATGTAATTAGAGTCTTTTATGCACCACCATAGAAAAGGATTTCTTTCACTTTTCTAAATATCACAATTATTTATGTTTTATTCTTAGAAAATCCAATAAAAACATATTATTATTTACTTATCCTCACTCATATGTTTTCTGCACAAGTTTTCTCAATCACACTTCTAAGCATTGAACTTTTCTTTCTTTTTAAGCTCTTTTCTCTCTTTTTTTTCTTTTCACGCTTTTTCTTTTTGCGCACTTATTTTTTTCATATAGCTTGCGTGTGGTCTGCTTCTATGCCTTGTGCAATGTCAATATCTTCTATACTTTTTCAATATATATCAAAAGATATCAACTAAGACATAAAAGTGGCTTCCTTCATTCACCTTTATAACATGAGAGTCAAATATTTCAACTTGTATCTGTTCTCAGTTACTTAGGATCACAAAGTTTTCCACTCTCCTTTTCGAAAATGAATTAAAAGTTTCAACTTACATCTAAGTTCCATCTACTAAGGATTGTGAAATTATCCAAACAACCTAACGCATGCTTTTTCTCACTTTCTGAGCTCATTTTTATGCTTTTGTTCATTTGCTTAGTTTTTCAAAAATACAACTGTGCATATTCATATTTATGATTCAAAATAAACTTTAACATGTATTTATCATCATTTCTTTGAAATCCGCATAAATAACCATAATTTTTAGATCTATGTCAGAAAAAATTTTCGTGGGGCTTAAAAATCCTCTAAAAACATTAGATTTGAAATAACATTCATATAAGTTCAAACTCTTTCTTTAAAAATCTACTTTTTATGAGAGATGTGTAAACATGTGCAAGAACGTAAACAAAAATATCAAGGTGTGCATTCTACACCCTCCCCCATGCTTGAATGACACTGTCCCAGTGGCACTCCCCCATGCTTATATGAAACTACGTGAATGCACATGAGAGAAATAAATGAGAGAAAAGAGTAGAATGACCTGACATGAATTAAAAATACACGTTCTATGAATGTAATAAATGCAATGTATACATGAAAAAACATGAAACTCATACAAAAAGATAGAAAACGAAAGATAAAATCAAATAAAATCTACAAATCCTAACAACAAATGTAATACTGTACAGAATATGGGTTGCCTCCCATAAAGCGCTAAGTTTCACGTCTCCAGCCAGACGGATCCCTGAAAAAATCCTTCATCGTCCATGAGATCAATGGACATGAAGTCAGGCTCAACCGGGCTCTATGTAAAAAATAGTGTCATCTGTGACACTACGCACTGTGTTTCCATCCCTTCTACCTCCAAATGTAGCACCATGACTCTCTTGACATGAAGAACGGAGATTAGTCTCATCTGAGAGACTGGTCAAGAATCGAGAGTCTAGGACCGACCGAGTACCAATGAATGCAACTTCAGACAAGTGGTGAATATGATCAGGCTTGACTTGATCAAGCACCTTCTGCATCTGTACCTCTTGCTTACTAAAAATTGGTGATCCTAAAGGCTGAGAAAATGGGGCTTTATATGAAGACTGTAACAACTGAGGGCCTTGCCCCTTCTGCTGAGGTAATATGGAAATCGACTCGTCAGTAGAAGTGATATGGGGCTCATGAGTCGATTCCTGAGTGGAGTGACACGCCTTCCCATACTGAAAGGATGTAACAGATTTGACTGGCTCATGATGTGAAGTAGGTTGCAAGTCAAATGACATGGAATCCTTTCCCTTGGATGTGACAACAGACTGACTAGATGGGTTCCCCTCGCTTTGCCTATTGAAGGTCTCAACCAACTGTCCCATTTGAATCTCTAGCTTGGCTATTGACTGCGTATGGGAGCTCAAAACTTGTAATATCCTATCTTGGAAGGATTGACTAAATGAAGGCTCATGAGGATGGGGTTGAGTATAAGCATGTTGGGCTGGGGGATGAACCTGTGGAAAAATGGGATGCGAGTACCCTTGTGAAGGGTTACTGGGTCTATACTGTGTCTGGGAGGGCTGATGGGATGGAAAAATAGACTGGTTTCGCCAACCTGGGTTATATGATGATGTAAACGAATCAGGCATGGGTCTAGCAAAACCTTGGGCAGCATTCACCTGCTCCTGAACGAATTCAGGATATAATGGTGCTGCCGGACAATCTGAAACATAGTGTGCAGGGCTAGCACATAGCTCGCACACTCTTTCTACTGGACTTCTCGAAGAATTGGCTAGGAATTGATCTAACTTCCTAGTCAACTGGTCAACCTTGGTACGCAATTCTAACTCAGACCCAACTTCAGAAATCCCAACTTTCCTAGGACCACTAGACAGAGATGTAGTCCTATCGAGCCGTGAAGACAAGGTATGATGCATCGTGTTTTCACTCAAGGTCTCGAATAGAGACCACGCCTTGTCCTCACTCTTGAGCATAAAAGTGCCCCCACAAGACGAATCAACCATTTGACGATGCTTTTCAGTAAGCCCGTCATAAAAATACTGCACCAACTGCCAACGAGGCACCTGGTGATAGGGACACTTGCGGAGAAGATCTTTCAATCTCTCCCAAGACTCGTGAAATTGTTCTCCCTCAATTTGAGAAAAACTGGTTATAGCTTTACGAAACTGGTTCGTCTTACTAATTGGGAAATATTTTTTTAAAAATTCTCTTTGCATTCCTTCCCAAGTAGTAATATGAACCGTCTCAAGAGATTTTAACCAGTGCTTGGCTTTATCTTTGAGAGAGAACGGAAACAAAGTTAACCTCATAGCATCATCTCCAAAGTTATTGATTCGCACAGTCGAGCAAATCTCAAGGAATTCGTCGAGATGACGATATGGGTCCTCATTGCTAAGGCCATAAAACGAAGGTAACATTTGAATCACACTGGCCTTAATCTCAAAATGGCTCGCTCCTACATCAGGTCTCGTGATGCACAAGGCGGGAGTATACATATTTGGCATGAAGTACTCCCTCAAAGGACGGATCAAATGATGATCGTCAGCCATTTCGTACACCTTGGAGTAGACCGGTGTAGCACACGTCCTAACTTTGGGTTTTCTACCTAACTAACGCACTAAGCGGCCAAACCACGCAAACCACAAAGCGAGTGAACTAAAAACAATACAAAATTAAACAAACACCACGCAGTTACACATAAAAGAGATTATACATAAGAAATATAAAATCTATGTGTACGGTACCAATCGTACACAGTCACCTCTAAGGGAATCCTATTAGGTGGGCTGTGCAGAAAAGTAAGCTCGTCTCTAAGATATGCACATATGTGGTTCTAAACCTAAATGCAACACAAACACTAGGCAATAAAGTGAATACTAATATTACGCCGTCCCCGGCAACGGCGCCAAAAATTTGATGTCTTCTTTAAAATCGTTGTAATTTTGAAAAGATTTTTATATGAAAAGCATGTGAAAACCAGACATCAAATAATATAAACCGGTTCTCACTAGTGGATGAGACCGGGTCGAACTCAGGGAACGGGAATATATCGTATTCAAGTACACAAGTCTAAACTAATCTTTATTGCCGAATTATTGAAATATAAAATGTTCAGAAAAGTAAAAACAACTAGCTATTACAACAAATGAATACCTTTCGTAGAGGGCGTAAAGTGCAATATTTACAAACCCAGAATTAAATGCCTAAATTCTAAAATAAAAGAAAAACATCTTCTATTCTTGTACTTCCCGTGTCACGTATTGCTTTAGCTCCACTCCTGTGCGATCCTGCACAAATCAAATGAACACAAGCAGTACAAGAGAAAGAAGTAGAAAATATACTCAACAAAACATACTACTAAGTGCTAAACATTATGAAAGAACTCTAAATGACAAGTAAAATTCTATTAATTTTGAATTATTTCAAGTCAATTACGTAATCTAATTGCAACTTGTTAAATCAAACACATGCTAATGCATAAAATGCTACTAACCTAAATTGCCAAATACTAATGTAAAGATCTAATACTAAACACCTAAGTAACCATATGCTAACTATTTACAACTCACTAAGTTAATGGTAATTACTTCAATTAACTA
This sequence comes from Nuphar pumila, assembly GCF_984573655.1. NCBI lineage: Eukaryota > Viridiplantae > Streptophyta > Magnoliopsida > Nymphaeales > Nymphaeaceae > Nuphar > Nuphar pumila. Next base: position 77,009,069 of record NC_143263.1, on the reverse strand, counting down.
ACACTTAACTAGTTACCTAGCTAACATCTAAAACTACTACTCAAAACAATAGAAACCAGTGAAAATCAGTAAAAACAGTAGTTAACGATTAACAAACAGTGAATCACATTTATACAATCAACTAAAAACCACACCAGGAATCAATTTTATTTAAGAAGATAGCAACATCAATAGAAATATTAGCTCAGCACTCAAACTGGATCCAAATATTCAGTTTAACCAGCTTAATCGATCCACATCACAACCGATAACCGAATGATCAAATTATTGCCCAAAAACGGATGAGAATCGATCAAATGCAATGATAATCCTTCACACAATCAATTATCAACGATTCACGATTGAATCACAATACACGACCTCACACAGATGAGTTCGGTTCCCACCAATTCAGGGAGCTGAACCACCAGAATTTCCGAGGGAGCTGAGCCACCAAAACTTCCGGCGAATCCTCCACCGGAAATCACAACATCTTCCACCGGAACTCTCAACAGCTTCAACCGAAAATCTTCAACAGCCGTGAAATGAATTTCACGGCAACTCAAATAAAAGTGCCTCTTTCACATTTTCACGATAAATGTGATGTGAATCCGGCTACATCAGAGGTTTTCAACTATCAATTTAGTAAGCTTTGAAAATAATGATCGCCGGATAAAAAATTTAATGGAAATCGATCCAGATGATCGATCAAGCTTCTGTAGAAATTTGTTGAAATCCGGCGACAGATTTCAGATCAAAGGATCGATGAACTTTAAATCCAATTTCTGAAGTCAATTATCAATATGCTCAAAATACAGCAGAACAAAACATTTTGAAGAAAAAATAAAAAACTAAATTCTGAAACACATGATTAAACAAAATGTAATCTACATTTTTTTTCATTTTGATTTTAAGCAACCGATCGACTACTGTAATGAACAATAGAAAAAAATTAGGAAAAGAAGATTAGGAGAAGAAGAAGATGATGAAAAAGAAGCTGAAGAAGAGGAAGAAGAAATTGGAAGAAGAAGATCAGAAAAATAAGATTCGGCTGAAGAAGAAGAAATGAAAAAGAATAGGAAGAAGAAAACTCACCGTGAACCAGAAAGGAATTGGAAGGGTTAGAAGAGAGGTTGGAATCCTCTCTCTTGCTTCAGCCGTTGTCGGAAATCTCCACCGGAAAGAGGATGAGAAAAAGAGGAGAAAATAGGGAGAAGGAGAAGAAGAGGTAAGAAGAGGTGGAGAAGAAGGGGAAGAAGAGAGGGCTTGGGCAAAAGAGAGAAGACAAGCCTCTCTTCCCCCTACGTATGATATTTATAATTTTGAACTTTTCTCCATAAGTCCCTCTTCTTTGTAAAATTGCATTTCGAAAACCTCTCTTCAAAAAGTTATTTACAAAACAACTCAAAATGACTATGTTTTAGAAAATACAAAACTAAGTCTATTTTAACTCTAATTTTTTTTATGATTTTCAAAAACTAAACTACTACAATTATGTCAAACACTAAAATATGCATTAAAATGTAAAATAAAACTATTTTCATGCATTTTCTATTTTTAAATCATTTCAGCACATTTACTCGAAACTAACATAAAATTGGGTTTTTAAATTATTTTCTCATGAAATCATGCATATTTTTATATGAAAAATCCCTAAAATATATGCATGATCATCCTCACCCTGCGTGAGGGCTATAAACGCCCTCACGCAGCCTCCCTCCACCGCATCTCAACGAGCGGCAGAGGGAGAGACAGAGAGAGAAGGGGAGCAAGAGAGAGAGTGAGGCGCTTATCGGCGACGACGGCGACGATAGTGACCACGGCGAGGTAAGTGTCTGCCTTCCCCATCTTCTTCTTCGTTCTTCTTTTCTGATCTGAGCACAAAAGGGGGCCGGCAGCCATTGCTGTCGGCGAGTTGCAAGAAAGGGAAAAAAAATCGATAGAGGGGGGTCGGTCGGCCCCGATGACCGGCCGACACCGATGGCCGGTCCCGGAGGTCGGCCCAGGCCTGATGGGAGCAGAGAGAGGGTCGGCAGGGGCCGACCCCCTGCACCTGAAATCAGAAGGGGCGCAGCCTCTTTCGCTCTTTTAATGGGGACCGGTTCGGTCTGGGTGCGACCCAGACCGAGCCCACTGGTCTAGGTCGCGCCCAGACCGAGCAATAAAAAAAAAAGTCAGAGGGGGGCTGGATCGGCCTGGGTGCGACCCAGACCAAACTAGGTCGGTCCGTATCGCACCCAGAGTGAACCGAGACAGGCGGTTTGGGTGAACCGGTTCGGATCGAACCGGTTCAGGCCAAACCGGTTTGGGTCGAACCGGTTCAAGCCAAACCGGTTCAGTTAACTCTGGTTCAAGTAGAACTAGTTCAGACCGAATCGGGTCTAAACCGATCCGGTTTGAACCAAGGTCCGAACTGAACCAGTCGGGTCTGGATCTGCGTTTTCAGTCCGGACCCAGTTCGATCTAGACCTGAATTCAGATTAACTAGGTCTGGATCCGAGTGGATCAGTCTCGGGTCTAGACCCAGTTTGACAAGTCTGGACCTAGTTAGATTATCCTGGATCTAGTCAAGCAGATCTGAATCTAATCAGACTGTTCAAGATCCAGTCAGGCAGGTCCAGATCCAGTCAGGCAGGTCCAGAATCCAGTCAGACTATTCTGGATCCAATCAGAATAGAATGGATCCAGTCAGACCAGTTCAGATCCAATCAGACTGTTCTGGATCCAGACTGGATGTCCCAGATCGGTTTGGATCAGTCCATATCAGGAATGGATATGGATCAGATCAAACGAAAGTCTCGTATGGTACCGAAATCCAAAATGTACCAAGATATCCAATTGGATATTTGAGATCCATTTTAGTAAAATAGACATATCTTCGCACTCCGAACTCAGAATCAAGTGAGGTTTGGTGCGTTGGATTCATATTGAAGAGGGAAATCCATTGGTTCATGAAATTTAGTTAAACCAGTAATGCAAAAATAGAGGTTTCTTGAGTAAAATTTGGGAAGGGTATTTTGGTAATTTGGTAAGAGGTTTTGTGAATTAATATGTTGTTTTAATGACCAGATCCTACTGATAGAGCATCTTGAGACTCACTTTTGGTGAAAGTACAATGTTCTCACTTAAGCTAAGGGATATTATAAGCAATCATAGATGTCAATAAACATTTTTACGTTGTTTGTTAATGTAATGTTGTAATTGAATAACATGATTGTTTTTGGGTGAAACTACGACATGCATAACTTCTATGCTTGACATTATAAGTAGAATTATATACATGTTTGTGTGATGTGCAAGTTAGTTTTGATTTGCCATGCATGATGAAAAGAAATTTTATTGTGATTGCATGTCTAAATATTCATTAATATCATGCATTGTGATGAGAACATATTTAGATTTGAGTCCCAATTAGTCTATTCATGTTGTATGAATGAATATTTAGAGTTCAGCATGCATGACACCTTAAATCCTGAAAGTGGCGACCTGTGGCAAGGGCTACCTGGTTCGTGATCAGAGTGCAACCACCATGGAGAGTGGGCCGTCGGTGATTTAACAATGTAGAGACACTACATCATTGCGTGCTAAGTGAGAGAGGTGTGAGTCTTAATGTCATCATGAGATTAAGAATGAGATTGTTGTGATTAGTCATGACACCACTCGTGAGAGAACAAGTGAACTTTGAATTTGAGAATATTGTTCAATGTATGAACTTAGATATGACTTAGGATTTCACTCACACTGTTTTGGGACTCTGGAGGACCTTAGATGGTTGATAACCATCATGGTTAGGAGGTAGCATGAACTATGCCGAGATTAAGAGCTTGACCTTCAGGCTAGCTACCGGTGGGGTCTCCGTGGTGGTTCACTGTAGTGCCTGGTGGTCCGGGGACCACTGGGAGTGTATGGTTCATTGTCTGGACAACTTGTAGAATTGGGGTATTCTACAGGGTTGCTACGCTTATAGATGGATATTACCGGTATAGTCAACCTAGTGATAGTTGTGTGAATAAGAGTATTTGAGAATGATAATGGGGGTAATTAAAATATACAATATGTGTGGTGTGTCGAGAACTAAAAAAAGACTAGGGGCTTAAAGCCCAGTACAGTTGTAAATTGATTGTTTATTTACTTATAATTATTTCTTACTGTGTTGTAGACTCACCCCCATTTTGTTTAATTACAACTGTAGGTTCCAGGCATTAGTATCAGTCAACGTGTGAGCAGTCTTCAGTAGAGCATTTGTTTTAATTTATTTTCCTTGTCATTGAATAAATTGTAATTACTTTTATTTTGTTATGAATGATGAACATTGTAAGAAAAAGTTGATTATGAAAATAAAATGAATAGTTTTTTTTTAGCCATGTTTTCTCTGTGTAAGCTTTGCACTCTTCTCTCTGGGAAGTAATACCAACCGAACTCGAACTCCTGAGTTCTCAGATCGGGGTGTTACAAAGTGGTATCATAGTCAGGTTTACATAGAAAAAAGGTTCATCATTCATAACAAGATTCAATGACAAGATGTTAGTCTCTATTTGAATAAGACACGTTAGTGATTAAATTATTGCGTATTTAGGAATGACTAACGAATAATAAAACAACGAAGTCCCACGGGCTCAAGACTCTGCTGATCCTCCCATGGTAGGGAGAAAGGAATTCTTCGCCGCAATGGCAATGATTACCGGAGTCATCACCAGCATGACTCAAGTGGTTAGAGAGTTGACACCACAGTCTCCTCTGATCTACATCATACTTGGAGATCGAGACTCTTACCATCAGAACTACCCCTACACTATACATGGGCGACATCCACCACCTTACGAAAGAAGGAATCACCAGTGCAATTGTTAGAAAGCGAGGTCTGCACGTGGACGGATGGGGAGAAATCGGATGGCGGCTCGAAGAGGAATCGGGAGTAGAGTATCTCCGAACACAAACTTTGTGCCTCGGAGAAGGTCTCGTATGGCCAGCGCATGGGGATGACATATGTCCTGAGCTAGATATGTGGCTGCCATGAGTGGGGAAAACCAGAGGCTTCCACCTCCATTATAAGAGTTTCTGTCTGAAGAAACTTGAAGAGCTGCATTCCAGGCAGCCAAAGAAGCTTGACGAACAGCGGGAGTCAACCGAAGCGACTCAGGGTTTGAGCAAGGGCGAGCAATTTCGAGAAATTTGGAAGAGGGAGGCGAGGATGAAGACTCGAGTGATGATCCTGCCTCACCTACATACACTCCTGCCACACCTACCTACACATCTTCATCACCAACGTACACTCCTGCTTCGCCTCAGTATGACCTGAACGCTCCTTCTAAGACTCAGACTCAAGGGAGTACAAGGAACAGGCCTTGCTTCGGATGGATTGAAGAGTCGCATTAGTTTGCTAGGTAGAGTCGCATTATTTGAATTGCATTGTTCTTTCTTTTTGCTTGCTAATAAAGTTTCTCGTGCATATATGAGACTCTTTGAATGAAATAAAATGAATAATTTTATATATATTACGTGAGATGCGATAAAATCTTGTATGAATCCAATGAACCATGTGATGTTAAGTGATAATTTTTCTACAGTACAAATGGCCACTCGCAGAGGAACATCTTATCTTTCAAAAGACACAGTAGCAACTAGGTGGGAAAGGGAGCTCCTTGGCAGACCATCGCGAAGGGCACCCTCATCATCCCCTACTACAGAAGGAGCACAACTTCAGGAAAGCCACGCAGCAACACACACACCATAAAGATATACTCCACGAGAGGGTAGAGAAGAAAGTATGAAGATCCCACCTAGATCCTCAATGAGTCAAAGTACAAGGATACCGCCAGAGTACACTACCAACCGCATATTGTATGAACTTCTACAAACGACCCGAGCCCAACAAAGTCAACCTCAGACGGTGATTTCTGGTATCACCTCACGGGTGGAGAGGTTCAAGAACATGCAACCTCTGCTCTTCAATGGCACTCCTGACGGGGTCGTGGCAGAAAATTGGTTGATGCAGGTCGAGAAGGCATTGAATGCCATCCATTGTCCAGAGGTTCAGAAGGTATGGATAGATGTATCCAATCTGACCAGCGATGGAGAGCACTGGTGGAGGTCCATCAGGGACACCTTGAAACCGGATACGTACTTGCCTTGGTCCACATTCGTGAGAAGATTTTACAGGCAATTCTTTCCAAAGTGTCAGAGGGTGGAAAAGGAAGAAGAGTTCAGGAAGTTGAAGCAGTGTGACATGACGGTCGCCCAATATACTGCTCGTTTTAACTCTCTCTCGTTTTGTCAAGTCCTTGGTGGCAAACGAGAAAGAGAAGTGCAGGAGGTTCAAGAGGGGTTTGAGGCCCGAAATTTTGAGATTGGTCGGACCACAGCAAATAAAGAAATACAGCCGACTCATAGACCATGCCTCTATGTACGAGTTTTGGGAGATGCGGACAGCTGAGAAGCCGCAAGCGAAAGAAAAAGCCAAGACGGAAGAAAAGACCTAGCATAGCGGTGGAAATATGGTAGAATCCTCTCGAAGGAAGTTTTATTCTAAAGGAAGATTCCAGCGGGACAACAAGAGGCATTTCGGAGAACAAAACCCTGGTCAGAACCAGGGTAAGCAAGTCAAGTATGCAAGCAATCAACAAGCCAAGCGACAAAAGTTCCAGAAGTCGGTCCAGTCGGATAACGCTTGTAAGACTTGTGGTCTCCAGAGGCACGAGGGTAAATGTGACTTGAGGTACGTGAAATGCTTCAACTGCCAGCAGATGGGTCATTATGCCAATGATTTCCCACAACCTGATTGAAGAAACAACGCCCCACCAAAGCCGAAGCCAGCAGTACCAGGCCGCACCTATGCGACTGCTCTTCAAGAAGCTCTTGCCAACCCTGAAGTGGTTGAATATACACTTCTTATTTCTGGTGTTCTTGCTCGTGTATTATTCGACTCAGGAGCCACACATAGTTTCACTTCTTCAACTTTTAAAAAACGGTTGCTAGTGGAACCTTCTTGATTGAGTGTTTCTTACTTAATAGAGACACCTATAGGAGCAACCACCATTGTGGATATTGTGTATTCTAACTGCATTGTAATAATCGAAGATTGCGAGTTGCTTGTGAACTTGTTGCAACTCGACTTCAAAGATATAGACGTTGTTCTGGGCATGGATTGGTTGTCGAACCATCATGCCACTATTGATTGTAGAAGAAAGTGTGTCAACTTTCAAATACCCCATACTCCAACTTTCACATAACAGGGTGTTAAAAAGTTACCTAAGCCAGCTATCATATCTTGTTTAAAGGCCAATATATATATATTGAAAAAGGATGCATGGGATTCCTGGCTTACATGAAAAGTGAAGAGAAAGAAGACCTCTCAATATCAGATGTAGACATAGTTCGTGAATATGATGATGTTTTTCCAGAAGATCTTCCAGGTCTCCCTCCTGATCGTGAGATTGAATTTCAAATCGATCTAGTTCCGGGAACAACACCCATTTCAAAGGCTCCCTATCGGATGGGACCTGCGAAACTCAAGGAACTCAAGGAGCAAATACAGGAGTTATTAGAGAAAGGATTTATTCGACCTTCAGTATCTCCTTAGGGTGCTCCAATTTTGTTCGTGAAGAAGAAGGATGAATCACGGTGTATGTGTATTGACTATCGTCAATTAAATGCAGTAACCATAAAGAATAAATACCCATTGTCGAGAATTGATGATTTGTTTGATCAACTTCAAGGAGCGGCATGTTTCTCAAAGTTAGATTTGAGATCGGGTTATCATCAACTGAGAATTAAGATGGAAGATGTAGCCAAGACAGCATTCAGATCAAGATATAGCCATTATGAATTCATGGTCATGCCTTTTGGTCTAACTAATGCACCAGCTGCTTTCATGAATATGATGAATAGAGTCTTCAGACCCTATTTGGATAAGTTCGTAGTAGTTTTTGTCGATGACATTCTCATATACTCTACCTCGAAGGAGCAACATGAAGAGCATCTGAGGATAGTTCTGCAGACACTTAGAGAACATCAGCTTTATGCCAAATTCTCTAAGTGCGCTTTTTGGTTAGAACAAATGTCCTTTCTTGAACACATTGTTTCTAAAGACGGAATTACGGTAGACCCTGCAAAGATTGAAGCAGTTACCAATTGGTCTAGACCCAAGAATCCTACTGAGATTCGCAGTTTCTTGGGAGTAGCTGGGTACTACCGATGATTCGTAGAAGGATTTTCCTTGTTAGCGGCTTCTATGACCAAGCTCACAAAGAAAGACATAAAGTTTGAATGGAATGATAAATGTGAGCAGAGCTTTCAGGAGATAAAGAAGCGTTTGACCACTACCCCAGTGTTGGTCTTACCTTTTGGATCTGGAGGTTTCATTATTTATAGCGATGCCTCTCATAAAGGATTGGGTTGTGTTCTGATGCAACACGGAAAAGTGATAGCTTATGCATCTTGTCAACTTAAAACTCATGAAGTCAACTATCCGACGCATGATCTGGAGCTAGCAGCGGTGGTATTTGCCCTTAAGATATGGAGACACTATCTCCATGGTGAGCAATTTGAGGTCTTTATCGACCATCAAAGGCTTAAGTATTTATTTTCTCAGAAAGATTTGAACTTGAGGCAAAGGAGATGGTTGAAATTTCTGAAAGATTATGATTTGGTGCTAAAATATCATCCGGGTAAGGCGAATGTAGTCGCTAATGCTCTTAGCAGAAAGGCAGGAGCACTAGCTAGACTTGCAGATTGGGAGTTATTCTCCTCGGTGGCTCATCAAAAGGCAGAAGCTCAATGCTTAACAGGTCAGTTATTATTCATGCAAAACACATTGAAGTCAGAATTGTGGGATCAAATTAAGGAAAAGCAACCCTTAGATCCAGAATTAATCCAAGTAAGAAAGAAGATTTCAGAAAATGAAGAATCAGAATTCAAAATTGATGATCAAGGACTTCCTAGATTTCGTCAGAGAGTGTGCATTCCTAAGGATGATCAACTTAGAAATCAATTGTTGGAAGATGCACATCATTCTAGATATGTCATCCATCCTGACAGCACCAAAATGTATCGAGATCTGAAAGATACTTTTTGGTGGAGTGGTATGAAGAGAGACATTGCTGAGTTTGTTAGCAAATGTCTAGTATGTCAGCAGGTGAAAATTGAGCACCAAAAACCAGGTGGTCTTTTGCAACCACTTCCCATACCCGAGTGGAAATGGGCGGATATCTCAATGGACTTCGTTTCGGGGCTTCCAAAGACAAAGAATGAGATGGATTCAGTATGGGTGATCGTCGACAGGCTAACTAAGTATGCCCACTTTTTAGCTTGTAAGACAACTCACTCGTGTGACCAATTGACTCAATTGTTTATTAGAGAGATTGTTAGACTTCATGGAGTACCTAATTCAATTGTTTGAGATAGAGACTCAAAGTTTATATCACGATTTTGGCAAAGTTTTCAAGAAGCAATAGGAACTCAATTAAAAATGAGTATAATTTTTCACCCTCAGTCAGATGGACAGTCAGAGCGATCCATTCAGACCTTAGAAGACATGCTCCGGGCATGCAGTTTGGAATATAGTGACTCGTGGAATGATATTCTGCCATTAATGTAGTTTGCCTACAACAACAGTTTTCAAGCAAGTATAGGCATGGCTCCATTTAAGGCATTATATGGTTGACAATGTCGAACTCCCTTGTGTTGGGATGAAGTCGAAGAAAGGAGTTTGTTAGGGCCCAAGATGGTTCAGCGAATGGCAGACCAAGTGAGATTCATTCAAGAGCGTCTTCTCACAGCACAAAGTCGACAAAAGAGTTATGCGGACCAAAGATGTCGTGAGTTGGAATTTGAGCAGGGTGATCACGTATTTTTGAAGATATCTCCGTTTAAGGGAGTAATGCATTTTGGTCGAAGGGAAAAATTGAATCTCAGATATATTGGGTCATTTGAGATACTTGCGAGGGTTGGTCAGACAACATACCGTTTAGCCCTACCACCTTCCTTATCTCAAATTCATAATGTGTTACATGTTTCTATATTGCGAAAGTACGTGTCAGATCCCTCTCATATATTGGATACAATCGAGACTGTATTAGATATACAAGATGACTTAAGTATGAGAGAAAAGCCCATAGAGATTCTGGACACGAAAGTGTAAAAGCTGAGAAACAAAGAGTTATCTCTAGTATTGATTAGATAGAGTCATCACAGTAATAAGGAGGCTACTTGGGAGCGTGAATCTGATATCCGCGAGCAATTTCCATATTTGTTTCTAGGTAAGATTCGATACGAATCTTCTTTGAAGTGGGGTAGAATTGTAAAAAACCCTCCGGCAAAGTCACCAGAGGGGATAAGCATAAAAAAAACAGTGGTTTCCCCAAAGGGGAAACCGCGTAACGGGAGGGGTGAGGATAAACCTCATCCCCCAAAATCCGCGGAGGGTGAGGGTTATCCTCACTCTGCGTGAGGGCTATAAAAGCCCTCATGCAGCCTCCCTTCACCGCATCTCAACAAGCGGCAGAGGGAGAGACAAAGAGAGAAGGGGAGCGAGAGAGAGAGTGAGGCGCTTACCGGCGACGACAGTGACGACGGTGAGGTAAGTCTTCGCCTTCCCCATCTTCTTCTTCGTTCTTCTTTTCTGATTCGAGCACAAAAGGGGGTCGGCAGCCATTGCTGTCGACGAGTTGCAAGAAAGGGAAAAAAAATTCGACAGAGGGAGAGAGACAGAGGGGGGTCGGCCGGCTCTGATGATCGACCGACTCCGATGGCCGGCCCCGGCAACCGGCTGACACCGATGGTCGGCCCAAGCCTGATGGGAGCAGAGAGAGGGTCGGCAGGGGCCGACCCCCTGCACCTGGAATCGGAAGGGGCGCAACCCCTTCCGCTCTTTTAATGTGGACCGGTTCGGTCCGGGCACCCGGACCGAACCGGGTCGATCTGGGTGCGACCCAGACCGAGCAATCAAAAAAAAAAAGTGAGAGGGGGCTGGTTCGGCCTAAGTGCGACCCAGACCAAACCAGGTCGGTCCGGGTCGCACCCAGACCGAACTGAGACAGGCGGTTTGGGTGAACCAGTTTGGATCGAACCGGTTCAGGCCAAATCGGTTTGGGACAAACCGGTTCGGTTAACTCTGGTTCAAGTATAACCAGTTCAGACCGAATCGGGTCTGAATCGATCCGGTTTGAACCAAGGTCCGAACCGAACCAGTTGGGTTTGGATCTGGGTTTTCAGTCCGGACCCAGTTCGATCTAGACCTGAATCCAGATTAACTAGGTCTAGATCCGAGTGGATCAGTCTTGGGTCTAGACCCAGTCTGACAAATCTGGACCCAGTTAGATTATCCTGGATCCAATCAGACTGTTCAGGATCCAGTCATGCAGGTCTAGATCTAGTCAGACTGTCCTGGATCCAGTCAGAATAGAATGGATCCAGTCAGACCAGTTCGGATCCAATCAGACTATTCTGGATCTAGACTGGATGTCCCATATCGGTTTAGATCAGTCTATATCAGGAATGGATATGGATCGGATCAAACGAAAGTCTCGTATGGTACCGAAATCCAAAATGTACCAAGATATCCAATTGGATACTTGAGATTCATTTTAGTAAAATAGACATATCTTCGCACTCCAAACTCAAAATCGAGTGAGGTTTGATGCGTTGGATTTGTATTGAAGAGGGGAATCCATTGGTCTATGAAATTTAGTCAAACCAATAATGCAAAAATAGAGGTTTCTTGAGTAAAGTTCAGGAGGAGTATTTTGGTAATTTTGTAAGAGGTTTTATGAATTAATATGTTGCTTTAAAGACCAGATCCTACTAATAGAGCATTTTGAGACTCACTTTTGGTGAAAGTACAGTGTTCACACTTGAGATAAGGGATATTATAAGCAATCATAGATGTCAATAAACATTTTTACGTTGTTTGTTAATGTAATGTTGTAATTGAATAGCATGATTGTTTTTGGGTGAAACTACGACATGCATAACTTCTATGCTTGACATTATGAGTAGAATTATATACATGTTTGTGTGATATGCAAGTTAGTTTTGATATGTCATGCATGATGAAAAGAAATTTTATTGTGATTGCATGTCTAAATATTCATTAATATCATGCATTGTGATGAGAACATATTTAGATTTGAGTCCCAATTAATCTATTCATGTTGTATGAATGGATATTTAGAGTTCAGCATGCATGACTCCTTAAATCCAAGAAGTGGCGACCTGTGTAAAGGGCTACCTGCTTCATGATCAGAGTGCAACCACCATGGAGAGTGGGCCACCGGTGATTTAACGATGTAGAGACACTACATCATTGCGTGCTAAGTGAGAGAGGTGTGAGTCCTAATGTCATCATGAGATTAAGAATGAGATTGTTGTGATCAGTCATGACACCACTCGTGAGAGAACGAGTGAACTATGAATTTGAGAATATTGTTCAATGTGTGAACTTAGTTATGACTTAGGATTTCACTCACACTGGTTTGGGACTCTGGAGGACCCTAGATGGTTGATAATCATCATGGTTAGGAGGTAGCATGAACTGTGCCGAAATTGAGAGCTTGACCTCTCGGCTAGCTACCGGTGGGGTCCCCGTGGTGGTTTACTGCAGTGCCAGTTGGTCCGGGGACCACTAGGAGTGTATGGTTTATTGTCTGGCCAACTTGTAGAATTGGGGTGTTCTACAGGGTTGCTACGCTTATAGATGGCTATTACCGGCATAGCCAACCTAGTGATAGTTGTGTGAAAGAAAGTATTTAAGAATGATAATGGGGGTAATTAAAATATACAACATGTGTGGTGTGTCGAGAACTAAAAAAAGACTAGGGGCTTAGAGCCCACTACAGTTATAAATTGATTGTTTATTTACTTATAATTATTTCTTACTGGGTTGTAGACTCACCGCCATTTTGTTTAATTACAACTATAGGTTCCAGGCATTAGTATCAGTCAACGTGTGAGCAGTCTTCAACAGAGCATTTGATATAATTTCTTTTCCTTGTCATTGAATAAATTGTAATTGCTTTTATTCTGTTATGAATGATGAACATTGTAAGAAAAAGTTGATTATGGAAATAAAATAAATAGTTTTTTTTAGCCATGTTTTGTCTGTGTAAGCTTTGCACTCTTCCCTCTGAAAAGTATTACCAACCGAACTTGGACTCCTGAGTTTTCAGATCGGGGTGTTACAAAGTGGTATCAGAGTCAGGTTTACAGAGAAAAAGGGTTCATCATTCATAACAAGATTCAATGACAAGATGTTAGTCTCTGTTCGAATAAGACACGTTAGTGATTAAATTATTGCGTATTTAGGAATGACTAACGAATAATGAAACAACAAAGTCCCACGAGCTCAAGACTCTGTTGATCCTCCCATAGTAGGGAGAGAGAAATTCTTCGCCGCAATGGAAATGATTATCGGAGTCATCACCAGCATGACTCAAGTGGTTAAATAGTTGACACCACAGCCTCCTCCGATCTATATCATACTCAGAGATCAAGACTCTTACCATCAGAACTACCCCTACATTATACAGGGGCGACATCCACCACCTTACGGAAGGAGGAATCACCAGTGCAATTGTCAAAGAGCGAGGTCTGCACGTGGGCGGATGGGGAAAAATCGGATGGCGGCTCGAGGAGGAATCGGAAGAAGAGCATCTCTGAACACAAACTTTGTGCCTCAGAGAAGGTCTCATATGGCCAGCGCACGGGGACGACATATGTCCCGAGCTAGATATGTGGCTGCCATGAGTGGGAAAAACCAGAGGGTTCCACCTCTATTACAAGAGTTTCTGTCTGAAGAAACTCGGAGAGTTGCATTCCAGGCAGCCAAAGCAGCTCGACGGGCAGCGGGAGTCAACCGAAGCGACTCAGGGTTTGGGCAAGGGCGAGCAATTTACTACTGATAGGATCCCCTATTTACTTTTGTTCATAGTTACTGCATTCCCTATTTACTTTTGTTCAACGATTCTTCACAGGTTTCGGAAGTTTGCTTCTAAAAGCAAGGATTGGGGTGTATAATCTTAATGTGATGAGCCTGAACAGCCCAAGCTTGGCTAGTTTACCACCTACTTGAACCCCCTGTCCACAAACTCAATCAAATGTTCCTGTTAATCTCACCCATCACGCTGGGTGGGATTACTAATCTCACCCAACGTTTTACATGATCACCTCTCGCCCCATGGCATTAAGGGCATTTCGAAAGTTAAAAAATAATAAAAAAAAGTGTGGATTATAAAACATTTAATAACAATTCCATCCATTTCAAATAAAAACAAATTGAATGGACGCTTTTTTTAAAAATATAGATTTTTGATGATAAAAATTCCTACCCACTGGGAAGAGGACTTTTTCTTGCATTAGGGCAACCATTTAACAAAACGCTCTCGCTACCTTCCTCTCAATCTCCGTCAAACACCCTTATTTCATTTGCTGCCTTTCTCCTTACTCACCTTCTTGCCTTAGTACTGCAGGTCTAGGTCTCTCTTTTATATATATATATATATATATATATATATATATATATATATATATATATATATATATATATTACAAATGATTGTACCTACAATCTAATTTGAATAAGTTTTTTAAAGAATCCAGCCTCATAAATGTATTCTGCTCAATTAGTAGGAATTGACTCTAATAAGGTTTTTTTTTATGATAACCCATATTTTATGCGTTGAAAAAAATTGATGCCTTTACAGCTGTTGATTTTTGGATCATCTAAAAAACCTATATACAAGTAGGATTCTTTGAGGTTACTGTCGCGAGCTGAAACCATCGGAATTCATAAAATGACCGTTTTGCCTTCAAGGATGAATAAGAAAAAAGGATAAGGTAGGATGGAATGAGAACCATTAATAAGATAGGGAAGAATTTGGAAACCGAGTAAGATGTTGACAAATATAGAGGTTGTTTATAAGTTGGTGATAAATTTGGTAAATGAGATAAGATAGTTTCGTAATTTACCACTTGTGTTGATCTGCACATGGCTCTCCTCTACCTATAAAACAAGGGTAAGAAGGTGGGATTTGATCCATCACATTCATCAAAATCAATGGCGGTTTTCAAGAACCAAAGCTTCCTCCCTGCTCTCCTCTTGCTCTTCTTGCTGCTACCGGCCTTTGGTACTCTCTCTCTCTCTACTCAATTTGCTAAAAGAGTAATAAGCTGGCCATTTTTTTTAAAAAAAATAAAATACTTTGAGAAACTGTCCCAGGCGGCAGAGACCTAGCCGCGCTGGCTCAGCCAGTCGTACTTATTATTCTGTCAGTGTAAAACTCCGAAAGCTTACCCCCTCGACTAGCTCCAGATAGTCGTCAAGCTTCAGGTTACCCAGGAAGGTGACGCTCATGGGATTTTAGCCTAGACTGCGCCCCGTCAAACGGCCTAGGCCCCATCCCATTCTGATTCACAATTGGAATCTGCAAGGCTATATTGCACCTGTTTGTTTTGCTTAATTTACATAAACATATGAACTTTTCTTTTCCCAAACTTTTAAACAGGCCGGGGAGCAATCAATGAAGATCACTACTGCTCAGCAAGAAGCGAAAGATTCACTGGGCTGTGTATCAGTAGCAACAACTGTGCAAGCATCTGCCGCTACGAAAACTTCGAGGGTGGAGCTTGCAGTGCCTTCCTAAGAGAGTGCATCTGCACAAAGCCCTGTTAAGTTTTAAGCTTGGTAGATCGTTCTTACGTAACCATCTTGGCCTGCAAGGAATAAAGCAACCAGAAGCGTTCTTTTGTACTGCAATCTTGGCATCCAACTCTTTTCTTTTGCT
Source organism: Nuphar pumila (assembly GCF_984573655.1). Lineage (NCBI taxonomy): Eukaryota > Viridiplantae > Streptophyta > Magnoliopsida > Nymphaeales > Nymphaeaceae > Nuphar > Nuphar pumila. The sequence continues at coordinate 76,993,314 of NC_143263.1, read as the reverse complement.
TCTATGCTTGTGCTGTTTCTCTGAGACTTGGACAAATAAAAGAACGGCAGTGCCGTTCTGATGTATGTATGGCTTCATCGATCCTATACGCATATGGGTTTCCCTATTTACTTTTGTTCATTGATTCCTATTGGATTCCCTATTTACTTTTGTTCAGCGATTCTTCACAGGTTTCGGAAGTTTGCTTCTAAAAGCAAGGATTGTGGTTCGATTCTTCAGGCACACCTCTGCAAGGCATTTACTACATGCTTTTTGGGATGGGGATAGAAACACTGATGGTTTCTCTCTCTTTGAAATCCAAAATTTGGAGGTCCCTAAAAAATAGGAGGCCCGAAGCAACGGCCTCAAATCTCATAGAGGCCAACCGACCCTCCTTGCAGGGGAAGTTATGTTGGTTGCATCACAGACATATTCAATCATCGTTCCAGACATAGGCAATAGTTTTGATCTTCCTTTCCGGTCTTGATAGGATCGACGCTAGACCTTTGGTCAACACAAAATCTCATTCACATAAACCATGACATGCCAACATTAGTTAGAGGCGTGGTTGTCAAACTAAAAGATTGGATTTGATCAGGATCCCAACAAAGATACGTAAAAAAGTATTGATCAAAATCTGAATATTCCATAAAGATTCTGACCTTGTAAGCCGAAGACCAATCATAAAAATCTTAGAATCCTACTTTAAGGTCCATGGGTAAAAGTAACGATACAGATTTGGATCTGAGGTCTAATATGCTCCATGTACACATAATCAGGCCCCTTGTCTATATTTGCATGTAAAATGGGTTGGACTTGGTTTAGATCACTACCCAATTTGATTAATCGCATAACAAGATCCATGTCCTGACTTTCACATGTTAATGTCCTCACATATTTGCGGATGTCCTCAAACACTATTTTTTTTAGTAAGAGGAGGTTTGCACATATTTGCAACATTAAAAAATGTTTTGTAAGTGTCGTGCTATATTTGTGGAAGGATAAAAATATCATAAAAAGGTCTAAAATCACATTTTTGGATACGGAAAGGATTTTCGTAAATTGAGAGGCATTTCTGAAAATGTGCTATTTTACAAAGATATTATGGTCATTTTTTAAATATTTATTCCATCTCTTCATATGGATAGGTGTCTGGTCTAATCTTATTGGATCGAATCCAATGAACATTTGCAAAAAGAAAGTGAACGAAAAGATTTAAGAAAACTGCATAAGGGGGATTCACTGACCTAGTCAAGGCTCTCATTAACACTAATCCTTTGTTAAGAAACGAGTTTTTGCCTGAAATTACAACAATTAAGGCTAGTCACTATATCTTGCAGATTAAAGAAACAAAGAGGAGGAAGATTGAAAAGCCAATCAAGATTGCCATGAATCAGCATGTAGGAAGCCTCTGACCTAGATGAAGCATCCTTAAAACCCCCTCTCAATTGAAGCGAATCATTGTCTGTGTGGCAAAGGTGCAATGCAGAGGAGAACAAGAAGAAGAGAGAAGTTGGTTTCTTTCTTTATTGCCATGGTTGATCTGATCAAAGAAGATGGAACCATGTTAGGGTCCATATGGTCCGACTCTAATCTGTGTGCAGCAGGACCATGTTCGGGTACTGATGGCCGAAACTAAACCAATTGGGTATATTAAAGTGAAACCAGGGTGGGGGCGGTGGACAAGGTCTCCACCCATGCCCTGTCTCAAAATCCTACTCTCCATCCCTGCCACCATCCTCATACGGGTTTTGATTTTATCCTCCATCCCTCTTTCATGTCCTCCATCCCCGGTCCAATCGGGGCGCGGCGAGGCCTCGTTTCCCCTCGGTCCATTGCCATCCCAAAATACGGATTGGGGATGGGGCGGGGCAGGGCAAGGTGGGGATCCGTCCAGGGCGGGGGAAAGCATAAGTCCATCCCCACCTCCATTCCCGCACGGGTTTTGATTTTAACCTCCATCCCGGCCTCCATCCCCGTTTCATGTCCTCCATCCCCGGTCCAAACGGGGAGAGGCGGGGTGGGTTCACGTTTCCACTGCCATCCTTATGTAAAATTCTAGCTTGAATCTTAATTGGATCTTGGGTAAGATTTAGGATCTTGATTATGAATCTCTCAACTTGCATTGGGTCTGTTTACTTTTCAGGACCTGTGGATCCAGGGACAGATCGATTAGCTAAGCGGACCTGCAATAGTAGGTCCAGACCCAAATATTATCAAGTTGGTTCCACATATACTTGTGTAAGACCCGAGCCATTGACTCTAATTGGACCTACCACAGTAAAATCCAATACATCTGCCGCTAAACAATGGTAATATTCGTACTATCTTGGATTCACTTAATCTCGGTTGTCACAAATAAATTGACCCTCCTCCCAGAGCAGAAGACGATTTCCACACTTGACCTTTATTATCGGGAACAACAGATATTGGCTGGGAAAGGTATCATAAAAAATCAATTTCCCAAAACGAAACAATTTCCTAAAATCAAATGCTCACTGAAATTGTTTTATTCAAGAACACTGAAATTGCATAGTTTTTTGGTCCACCTTTTGGTGAAGTATTCCAATTTCTGCAATTACGAGAGTACCATGTAATTATTAGCAAATACTAACAGCTTTATATATTACAGGAGAAAATGTGAAGAAAAAAATATACGGTTGCTCCAATAAATTTGACTCCTAGGAAAAAAAGAGATGTAATGTGGCAATGTGATCTGTGAATGATATTTACAATAAGAATGCATTGAATGCACTATACCCATTTGCATGTACGGGCAGTTAATGCTCTCTTTCTATATATACAATGTTGGTGTTCAGGTGTAGTCATCCTCATCTTCAAACAAATCCTTTCTGAAAGACTCCCATCTACAAGTGACCATGGATGCTGGCAAGGACTCACAGTCCCACAATAAGAAGGCTGCAGGCACAGAGGGTGGTCCAAAGAAGGACCATGACGCCATGAAAGCTCCTGGAACAGGCGGGGCTGCAGAAATTTCAAGGAATGAATTTGAGGCCAACCCTCAGGCATATTTCAGCACTCTGCAAGAGGCTGAGAAGAACAAGAAATAGGGTCATCTGATTTTCTGGTCATGGGGTAGTTTCATTTTGGTATGGGATATTTTGCAGCCTCTAGATAGAATGACAATAATGGGTTGCATTGTTATTGTGATGGATCAGGCCTTTTAGTTTGAAGTTTAAAATTTGAACAGCAACTAAACTATGTGTTGTTTCTGCCTTATTCGAATCATTTTGTGTGTGTGTGTGCTTGCCTTGCTGAATACTTTGTCAAGGACTCGGCCCGGAAAATGGATTTAATCTCTCACAACAAGGTCTGTATTTTTTGTCCATTAAAGTCTGGACTTAACATAATTTATTCACAATCCTTTACCCTCTCAACAGATCCAACTCTAGATCATAGTCATAAACATCATCTTGCGTAACTTGAAAATTAATCGTTTTCACAATTTGAAAATAGTTACTTAAAAAAGCAAGCCCATTGGGAAGCCTCTTTTTTCTGTTTGTTGAAAGGCAAGCTGGGGTTAGGCAGACCCTCCATGTGGCAGAGGGATTACCACATGGCATACCACCTCGGTGGTGGGAAGCCTCATTTTTTCAAGCATGCTAATAATCCCACTTCTAAAATTAATAATAATAAATTAGAGCTGTTTTTTACATACCTCCACGTGAACAGCTACTTACAAAATCAATGCTGTTTTAAGTGGGGGAGTAATGCTTCTAAAATAGAGGTGGGAATGGGCATTCCCTCTCACCTTCGATATGGGACTAACTTTGCTATCGTTTACTATAAACCACAATAACCAGAATATGAGAACTGCCGTGTGAATTGGGCATTTTCAATATTTTTTTTTGGAATTCAACCATGTAGATGCGTTGGGCATGGTGAATTTGCTAGGAATCAGTTGTTGGATCATGTATTTTCAATGAAAAAATATGATTTTTGGGTGCTTGAATATTTATGAAGATTATGAGACGCTGATTTTAAAGTTTGAAAAAAAAATCTTGTTTTATAAAACCAAGCATTTAGATCACATCCATACCGTTAGATTCAAGAGAAAAGAATAAAAAATCTATGATAATCACGGTTCACATAGTAGTTCTCATATTTAGATGATTCTATAGATCATGAGCTTTTCTTTTACTCTTCGTATAAATACCATAAAAATCTTGCATTCATCCTCTCTACTCCAATATTGAACCGTATGAGTATGCATGTTTGTATGCTAAGGTAACATAACCTACCTGATATATATATATATATATATGATACTTTTATTATACATTTATTTATATTATTATTTAAAACTTGTATTTTTCCCGAACCCGACCCGCCAACCCGTCAACCCGACCCGACCCATTTATTAAACGGGTTAACCGTGTCGTGTCCAGTTACCCGTTTAATAAATGGGTCGGTTCGTGTTTGCCACAGCCGACCCTTTTAATAAACGGGTCAGGTTCGTGTTGAGGTATGCTGACCCGCCAACCCGACCCGATTGCCACCCCTAACATGTACCCACATAAGTAGATCCAAGATAATAAAAGATATTGGATCAGAAACAAGACCAAGCTACGCAAGTCATGGTTATGCTGTAAATATTATAAAAAACAAGTACAGATTGATTAACTGACCGCAATCTCACAGCTAGTGTGATACAGAGAGGGGTGGGCATCGGGCTGGGCTGGCCCTGCCCAGGCCCAATTAGAGTTCGGCTCATTGGAATTTGTGTGTGACCCGACACATTTATTAATGGGCTGTGTTTTGGCCTGGGTTCTTAATGGGCTTGGGTTTGAAAGGCAACCCATCACCCGGCCCTTTGGGTCCAATGTCCAATGTTTAGTGGCCTGCTGGTTTGAGTTAACAAATTATAGTTAACAAATTAATTTCAAAAGCAATAAATTAATAAAAATCATAAAATTTTCAATACATTTAATGCAATTGTTAGATTTAGTTTCTATATTACTTATAAAGCAATTAATCAGGTAGATCAGGACCATTGGGTCAGACCAACTCTTGGTAGTGTGGTATCGGTCTGCGCTCATATTTAACACCGACCTCACAGAAGAGTCCAGGGACTTGGCTAGGATCTGATTTCATGAACCATGATGCGGTTTCTCTAAAATGGGCAAATTTTGTTAATTTTCTGCTTGTATTAATGCTTAAACATTTTGAGAGTCGATTCAGACCGGATATGAGTTATGACTATCTATTTACTCAATTCTGACCTGAATTTGAATGGACCCAACATATTTGCTTTGAATTATATCAAATCTACAATCGGATATATATATATATATATATATATATATATATATAGTACGTGGACTCAGGAATACAAGCCAAATCTGTTTCAAACCTGGTTGAAAGTTGAGACTACAACCAATTTGCCTACTTAATGACAAAGATGACCCCTTTTAGCCAATCGGAGAGAGAGCAATCTGATCACTTTGTTTTAAAAGATTTAATCATCTAATTAACACTTCTCACAAATCTACAAGGGAATCACTTCAATACTTGTATTTATTAGTATTAGCCTAGTAGAGTATTAGGTAATAATTCTAAGAATTGGATCTATATGTTGTTGGAGGTTTGGCTCAAAACTATCTAGGTTTGTCTACCCATTATCCTCCATTTACCTAAGTTAGTGGGTGTTCATTTATTCCTATTAGTTTAGTTTCAGGTTGAAGGCTGTGAGAACTTCACTTGGCTTTATTTAGTAGGGTGTTGCTTTTAAGGGCACGGCATATTTGGGCTATATTAATTTGTACCTTGAACCTTGGATCTTAGGCTTTGAATTTGGGTTTTGGTTTCAATTTCGGTTCGGGCTGGCTAGGCATGATTTTAATCCCCAAATCTAAGATCGATCGTTGACTGACTCATTTATGAAGCTTGACCTAGACTTATTACTCATTAAAACCTTTTTTACCTTGACCAAAACATGCTCAATGTCTTTTGCATCGGGCATTTATAGTCAAACAGTTTATTAGGCACTCTTTCCTGTTGATTGTTGACCACAATCTAAGTTTTGAACATTTTTTACCTCGGTAGGGTCGTTTTGGATAAAGGTTATACCCTTTTTGTTCGTTGACCATTAGCCCCCTTGTCTAGACTTTTGAGACATTTTCCAGCCTAGGCCCTTTATTGCTTTCCATTTGGGTCCTTATAATGACCTTTATGGGCCTTGATTACTAGTTGTTGAGTTGAAGCCTATATATACCTCAACCCTCTATCTCTCTCTAACTCACTAAAACTCTCTTTGTTTCTTTAGTAATTTTCTTATTCTCACTCTAGTGAATCTAAGCCTTACCTCAAGGCTTTGCTTAAGTTAAGCCTAGGGTACCTATAGTTAAGCATATGTCAACCTATCCTAGTCAAGCGGCTATTCAAGGTGGGTTCGTGCGGAGTTACTCAGTCTCACCCAGCGTAGGACGTGAATCGATCTTCAAAACAAGGCAAAAGCTTGATCGATTGTATCCCAGGAACGTAGTTGCCCGAATACCTATTGTACCAAGAACTTGATCCTAAGTAGGGCAACTATTGTTTGAAAGACAACATGTGTAACGTGTATGTCTGAGTGTACCTGATTCAAGTTTAATAATTTTTAAATGATAGTTTTATAAATTGACAACTATGAATGTTGAAAATTAAGAGCTGCCCAAGTTGTCTCAATTGATGGCACACATTTCAAAAGGTGACAACACAAGGGTTCTCATTTTCTTCACAATTATAAATATGATATACATTATCATGAAGGAATGTCTAAACAAACAGAAAAAAGAGACCATCGTTGAGAACTGAAAGACACGAAAGTGGAAGGAGGATGACATCGTGTGTCGTTTCCACATACTGAATGCACTCTTAAAACCATGTTCGACCTCTACTCGAAAGTCTTTGTGGCTTTTCTTTTACTCTTCGTATAAATACACTAAAAATCATGCATTCATCCTATCTACTCCAATATTGCACCTTATGAGTATGCATGTTTGTATGCTAAGGTAACATAACCTACCATGCATATATATATATATATATGCCCACTTCCATATGCAGATACATATTCGCATCGATCCAAGCTAGATCCAATTGGGGCAAGATGGCTAGGGTGTGGACTTGAACTCACAGGATCTGGACCGAGATCAAGCTGTTCAAATATCTAGTCTAGAGCCATTCCAGGTCTAGACAAGCCAGACTAAATCTGGGTGCATCCCGATGCATAGAGGAACGGGTCCAAAATCCTAGATATTATCACATGGAAACATCGAGTCAAGTTACCCAAGACTGGGTCGACCCAGCTTTTGGTGTTTATTGACACTCCAACAAGCATCAACGAATGGGCTGGATATGGTCGGGTTATGAATGAATTGACAGTTTATCCAACTCTTGGTAGTGTGGTATCGGTCTACGCCCATATTTAACACGGACCTCACAGAAGAGTCCAGGGTCTTGGCTAGGATCTGATTTTATGAACCATGATGCAGTTTCTCTAAAATGGGCAAATTCTGTTAATTTTCTACTTGTATTAATGCTTAAACATTTTGAGAGTCGATTCTGACCGGATACGAGTTATGACTATCTATTTACGCGGATTTATATATAGTACTTGGACTCAGGAATACAAGCCAAATCTTTTTCAAACCTAGTTGAAAGTTGAGACTCCAACCAATTTGGATACTTAATGACAAAGATGACCCCTTTTAGCCAATTGGAGAGAGAGCAATCTGATCACTTTTTTGTAATGGATTTAATCATCTAATTAATGCTCTTGACTAGTGTAACACTTCTCACAAATCAATAAGGAAATCACTTCAATACTTGTTTTTATTAGTATTAGCCTAGCAGAGTATTAGGTAATAATCCTAAGAATTGGAACTATATGTTATTGGAGGTTTGGCTCAAGGTTTGTCTACCCATTATCCTCTATTTAACTAAGTTAGTGGGTGTTCATTTATTCCTATTAGTTTAGTTTCACTTTAAAGGGTGTGAGAACTTCACTTAGCTTTATTTAGTAGGGTGTTGCTTTTAAGGGCGAGGCATATTGGGAGTATATTAATTTGTACCTTGAACCTTGGATCTTAGGCTTTGAATTTTGGTTTTGGTTTCAATTTCGGTTCGGTCTGGCTAGGCATGATTTTAGTCCCCAAGTCTAAGATCGATTGTTGACTGACTCATTTATGAAGCTTGACCTAGACTTATTACTCATTGAAACCTTTTTTACCTTGACCAGAAACGTCTTTTGCTCCAGGCGTTTATAGTCAAACAGTTTATTAGGCACTCCTTCCTGTTGATTGTTGACCACAATCCAAGTTTTGAACATTTTTGACCTCAGTAGGGTCATTTTGGATAAAGGTTATACCCTTTTTGTTTGTTGACCATGAGCCCCAGTTGTCTAGACTTTTGAGCCATTGGCTAGCCTAGGCCCTTTATTGCTAGTCATTTGGATCCTTATAATGACCTTTATGGGCCTTGATTACTAGTTGGGTTGAAACCTATATATACCTCAACCCACTCTCCCTCTTTCTAGCTCACTAAATCTCTCCTTGTTTCTTTAGTGATTTTCCTATTCTCACTCTAGTGAGTCTAAGCCTTGACTAACTCAAAGCTTTGCCTAAGTTAAGCCTAGGGTACCTATAGTTGAGCATATGTCAACCTATCCTAGTCAAGCGGCTATTCAACGTGGGTTCATGCGGAGTTACTAGATCTCACCTAGTGTAGGACGTGGATTGATCTTCACAAGAAGGCAAAAATTTGATCGATTGTATCCCAGGAACGTAGTTGTCCGAATACCTATTATACCAAGAACTTGATCCTAAGTGGAACAACTATCGTGTAACGTGTGTCACTGAGTACCTGATTCAAGCTTAATAATTTTTAAATGATAGTTTCGTAAATTGACAACTATGAAGGTTGAAAATTAGGAGCTTCCCAAGTTGTTCCAATTCAATGGCATACATTTCAAAAAGTGACAACACAAGGTTCTCATTTTCTTCACAATTGTAAATATGATGTACGTGATCATAAAGAAATGTCTAAACAAATAGAAAAATGAGACCATCGTTGAGAACCAATGGACATGAAAGTGGAAGGAGGATATCATCGTGTGTCGTGGCCACATACTGAATGCACTCGCAAAACCATGTTCGACCTCTACTCAAAAGTCTTTGTGGCAAAGAAGTTGTGGCTTGTTCTTGAAAGCAAATACAAGATCGAGGATGCGGAAAATCATAAGTTTTTTATTAATAAATTTATGGATTTCAAAATTTTTGATGATAAGTCATTGCTACCTCACGTCTATGAGATGCAAATTTTAGCTAATAAAAATCAAGTTTGAGGATATGCACCTTGATGAATCATTTTAAGTGGTCGTAATCATTAGTAGATTGTCTCTATCTTGAAAAAATTATAGAAATAAATAAAAACATAAAAATAAAGAATTTACTTTAGAACAACTTCTTCAACATCTTAGAATCGAGAAGAAATCTTGATCTCGATATAAGAAAGATGAGATTAAAAAAGTTTGTACTAAAGTGAACATGGTTGAACACAAACCAAGTTTAAACTCGGACTTAGAATAAGAATAAAAAATCCAAGACCATTGTTAAGAAGAGAAATTGTATAGATTTCTTGTTATACTTGTAGTAAAACAAGTTAGTATGTGAGATAATGCCTACATAGGAAGAAGTTCCAAGATAATATGGCCAGTAAATTCGATGACAATCAAGTAGTTATAGTAAGTGACATATTTATGATAAATTCAAATAAAAAGGTGTACGTGAATTATGGATCAATGATCCATTCATGCAATGATAGAAGTATGTTTAAAATATACAAAATTGTGGGGAAAGACTATAAGATCTACATGAAGCTAAGGTTCATAAAAAAAATCAGTGTGGAGCTTTGCTTCACCTTTGAAAAGTATTTAACCCTCCAAAATGTGTATCACATACCTAAATAATCTTGTATCTACCTGCTTGCTTACAACTTATGGTTTCAAAATTGTAATGAAATTCGATAGTATTATACTGTCAAAGAACCACATGTTTGTCGGCAAAGGCTACTCCACCAATGAATTGTTTAAGCTCAATTTGATCAATAAAATTGAGAAAACCTCTATTTATATACTAGACTCGTATGATTTATGACATGCTAGATTAAAACATGTTAATTATAAATCTTTAAGAAACATGGGTAACCTAGGACTTATTTTTAAATGTAAAATTAAGAATGTTAGAAAATGTGATGTTTCAAGCAAAATTTGTGAAAAAACATTTTTCAAGTGTTGAAAGAAATTCAAAATTACTTGGCTTAATACATAGTGATATATGTGATTTAAAAAATACTCCAACTTTTTGGAGGAAACAACTACTTTATAACTTTTATTGATGATTTTTTAAAATATGCTTATGTCTATCTCATGAAAATAAAAGATGATTTTTTAAAAAAAAATAAATTTTCAAATAAGAGGTAGTGAATATATTTCAAATAAATTCATCAAATTTCATGAAATTCATATGATATATAGACAAAATACTGGTTCATGTACTCCTCAACATAATGGTGTAGCTGAACATAAAAATAGGACTTTGAGAGATATGGTTAATTTGATGCTCATAAGTTCAAAAATAAAATATAATCTATGAGGTGATGCTTTACATAGTTCATGTCATATCTCAAATAGAGTTTTATATTTAGATTCAAACACCACACCTCATGAACTTTAAAAATGTAGGAAATTAAATTTAAGTTATTTAAAAGTTTGGGGTTGCATTGATTATGTAAAACTTACTAAACCAAAATTAACCAAACTTTGTCCAAAAACCCAAACGTGTGTCTTCATTGGATATTCTCAAAATAGCAAAACTTATAGATTTATGGATATTCAAACTAAAGTGATTTTAGAAGTTATCTAAGCCGAATTTAGAGAAGATTTAATTTTAAAATCTCTTGAATCTCAAAAAAATATTGAAAATAAACAAAGAAAAATGAATTTATGAGCCTGAAAATCCTGAAATACAAAAAAGTAAAATATTAAGAAAAGCAAAAGATTTTGGTCATGATTTTCATCTTTATATGATAGATAGAAACTCAATTTCTTTTTTGGAAGTTATGAATAATCCAGACGCCACTTCTTGAAAAGAGGCTAATAGAGAGTAAACTAGATTTTATTCTTGAAAATAAAGCTTTATTTTTTCTTGATTTACACTATGGTCTTAAACCTTTGGGATGCAAATAGATTTTCAAGAGAAAACTTTGAATCGATAGTTCTATCGAAAAATTTAAAGCTAAACTTGTAGCTAAAGGTTTTAAACAGAAACCTGGACTTGATTATTTTGACATATATGCTTTTGTAAGTAAGAATGCATTTATTAAAACAATGGTTGTTTTGATATCGATTTTCAAACCTAAAATTCATCAAATGAATGTTAAAACTATATTTTTGAATAATATCTTAGATAAAGAGATTTATATGAAACAACCTGAAGGTTATCTTGTACTAAGTCAAGAAAAAAAATTATAAACTACTAAGGTCCTTATATGATTTGAAACAATCACTTAAACAATGACATGAAAAAAATGATGATCTGATCATATCATATGCATTTAAGATTCATAACTTTGTTAAATGCATATATAAAGAATAATCATGTTATAAATACTAGCCTTTATATAGATGATATGTTGATTATAAGCAATAGTGTAGAATGCATAAATAATATCAAGCACTTGCTTTCATCTAAATTTGACATGAAAGATATAGACTTAACTGATGTTATACTTAGTATTAAGTTGATTAGACATGAGAATAGGGATGGCAGTGGACTGCGGCGGAGGCCAGGGACAAGGTCTCCACCCCACCTTATCTCAAAATTCTGCCCTCCATCCCTGCCTTCATTCCCACACAGGTTTTGATTTTAACCTTCATCCCCATTTTATGTCGTCTATCCCTGATACAAACGGGGTGAAGTGGGGTAGAGCCCCATTTCTTCCCAATCTATTGTCGTCTTTAAAGGTATTTTAGTTATTTTACTAACGAAGAACCAAGATGGGGCAGGGCAGGGGGCAGGATAGAGGAAAGTGTAAGTCCATCCTTGCCTCCATTATTGTTTCATGTCCTCCATCCCCTGTCCAAACGGGGTGAGATAGGGTGATGCCCCGTTTCACCCTGGTCCACTACCATCCCTACATGAGAACATATGCATTAACTTAAGCTCACTATATTAAAAAAATTTAAGAAAATATAATCATTATGCTTGTAAGCATGTTGTTACTCCGTTTAATTCTAGTATTAAGCTATCGATTAATACTAGAAAAAAGTATATCTTAGTTAGAGTATGCATGTATTATTGACAGTCTCATGTACGCTATGAGTAAAACTAGACCAGATATAATATTTTGCATGAGTAAGTTGAGCCGATATATTAGTAATCCAGGACATGAACATTGAGATGCTATCTTTCGAGTTTTGTTGTACTTGAGAGAAACTCTAGAGTATGTGATATTCTATGAGAAAGAACTTGTTGTACTTGAAAAATATAATGATGCAAACTGAAATTCTGATTTTAATGAGTCATTATTTATAAGTAGTTGGATATTTAACCTTGAATCTGGAGTTGTTACTTGGAGATTCAACAAATAATGATAACCCATTCTACAATGAAATAAAGGTTGATAGCGAAGCTTAACGACTAAAGAATGGATATATCATTAAGAGATAAGACAATATCCTTGATAGCTATGCATTGTGATAGTCAAGCAATTATATACAAAATGAAAAGTAATATTTATGGTAAAAAATCTAAACATATTAGTCTAAAGCACAATTATATGAATTGTTTACTCACGCAAAGAGTAATTTTTATTGAGTATGTGAAATCTTGTTAAAACTTAGCAAATCCCACATTTAAGAGTGTGCAAACTTCACTTGACTTTATTTAGTGGGGTGTTAGCTTCAAGACATCGAGGAGAATGTGGCTAAAGTCTATAAAAATAATCACCATTAATGAAAACCCTACCATATGATAAGGGTCAAACCAAGTCTATTAGGGTCCTAGACTGACTTGAGTCGTTTTCATAGTTTTGATCAACATGGAGGATTGTTGAGGTTTTGGCTCAAAACTATCTAGGTTTGTATACACATTATCCTATATTTACCTAAGTTAGTAGGGGTTCATTTATCCCTGCTAGTTTAATCCCACATTGAAGAGTGTGCAAACTTCACTTGACTTTATTTAGTGGGGTGTTAGCTTTACGAAAAAGGTTTATTTGGGCCATATCAATTTGAACTATGAACCTTAAACTTAGGACTTTGAATCTTGGACCTTAGACCTTGAATTTTAGATCTTAGATCTTAGATCTTAGATCTTAAATTTAGATTAAGTTGGGTTTAGTTTGTTTTGGTCTTTACCATTCTTTTTAGTACTTGGAATGATTTTAGTCCCTAAGTCTAAGATTGACCGTTGACTGACCCAATTATGAACCTTGACTCAGGCTTATTACTCGTTGGAACCCTTTTGACCTTGATCAGAATTTGCCCAACGTCTTTTATATGGGGCATTTATGGTCAAACAATCCATTAATAAGCTCTCATTCCTGTTGACCATTGACCACGACCCAAGTTTTGAATATTCTTGATCTCGGTAAGATCTTTTGGGACCATGGTTATACCTTTTTGTTCGTTGACCAAGAGCCTCCCTTGTCTAGACTTTTGAGCCATTAAGGCTAGCCATTTGGCCAACCTAGGCCCTTTATGGGTCTTGATTACTAGTTGTTGGGTTGAGACTGCTCTCTCTCTCTCACATGCTCTCTTTATTTCCCTAGTGTTTTTCCTATTCTCACTCAAGTGAGTCCAAACTTTGATTTAGTGTTAAACCTAGGGTCCTTGCCTAAGTTGAGCCTAGGGTCTAGCCTATAGTTGAGCACAGGTCAACCTATCCTAGTCAAAAGGCTATTCAAGGTGAGTTCGTGTCGAGTTACTTAGTCTCACCCTGTGCAGAGAGTAGACCGATCTTCGCGAGAAGGTAAAAGCTTGGTTGTATCCTTGGAACAAAGTTGCACGAATACCCATTGCATCAAAGACTTAATCTTAAGTGGGGCAACTATCGTTTGAAAGACAACACATATAATGTATGCCTCCAAGCGCACCTTGTTCAAGCTCAATTGCCTTACCCACTTAGTAAAATATTTTTCAACATATGTTTATTCCAATGAAATGAAATAGTAGAATTTGAGACTCATACCATTTTTGTGAAAAATTGTGTATCAAGGAATGCCAAATTTTTAAGCCGTGTAATTAGGTGCCAATGGGTCATACCTTCTATTGGACCTAGTGGGTCAAGACCCAGATCCTATAGGGGTGACGTAAACCGGATAATGTAAAATACCAATCATTTACACATTTTAAATTAAGAAAATGGAGATGTTAATCAAAGACTTGGGTCAGACTAGGGGTGGCAATCTGGTCGGGTTGGCGGGTTGGCGTGTCAGCATACCTCAACCCGAACCCGACCCGTTTATTAAACGGGTCAGCTGTGGCAAACACGAACCCGACCCGTTTAATAAACGGGTAACCCGACACGACCCGCCAACCCATTTAATAAATGGGTTGGGTCGGGTAAACGGGTTTTCAGGTTGGCGGGTTGACGGATCGGGTTGGCAGGTAGTCAGGTTGGCGGGTCGGGTTGGCGGGTTGGCAGACGGGTTGGCGGGTCGGGTTGGCGGGTCGGGTTGGCGGGTTGACCCACCCGGCTAACCCGTTTATTAAACGGGTCAGCCAGGTTGGCGGGTTGGCATACCCCGAACCCGACCTGTTTAATAAACGGGTTACGCGGGTCGACCCGTTTATTAAACGGGTTGGCTTAAGCCCAACCCGAACCCGCCTAAGAGGCGGGTTGGCGGGTCGGGTTGGCTGGTCGTGTCAGAAATTGCCACCCCTAGGTCAGACCCAGGTCTAGTATGAAATTTGATGACTCGTACCTTGTGTATGCTAATCGAATCTCACTTGCCTTGGGAACCCACAACTGCAGGGACCTGACTGTTGACATGGGCAGTTGAAAATGTAATTGAAGCGGCCCATCTTGGCTTACATAATAAGCACATCAAGTTGGACCACAAAGGATTTGAACATTATTTGGTCCCTTATCTGATCTAGTATTTGCAGCTATAATCCAGAAAAGACCCAAAATACTTCTATGAACAAACAGAAATAAGGATCTACTTAATAAAGACGACTTTGTAGTTAGAACTTGGAGTCAAAACCACCTATACCAGATCCAGGCAGTATTTTTCATCTAGAGGATGGATTTTTTTTATGGTTAAAGACATAATTAATGCATAATTCAAGAAGTGATTTAAAATATCATAATACAAATTTATCAATACTTGACCAAATACTTATAATTAATGCATGATTGAGTAGTTAATTCTTAGTTACCAGACCAAGGCACATGAAAACACACCCTTCAAAAGAGACATTCAGCAATGAATTCCAAAGATTTGAAATCAGTTGAGGATTTTGAAAACTGGAATTCTGGTAATCTAGAAATTTGCTCTAAATCAAATTGCATGTCCAGAGTCTAAACATGTGAACTGTTAGCTGGTTTAGATTTCCAGTTTGGGAACACAAAATCCATCTATCAGACTCACCTTAAGATCATGTACAAAAGCTCGGTTCTTATTATGATCAATCGTAGATTTCCTTTTTTGGGGATAAAAGATCATATTGACTTGGTGTCTCAGTGATCTTATATTGGGTTTTAATAACACAAGGCTCTTAATAGCCTTTTATTAAACTTCTGCTTTCATTAGTCTAGAACAAAAGAATTCAATAGAGAAAAAAAGGCAAAAAAAAAAACGATGCACACATAAAAATATCAAAGAGAATATTACCTATATGCCAGGCATATCCTGTTAAAATTTTGGAAAAGAGCGATAACAATATGCTTAGGTTGCATAGTTGAAAACACATTGAAGAAGGGACCGATTATCACATTCAAAAGAAAAACTGAATCTCATGGAGCATCTTTTTTTCATTTTTACTCTTAAAGCATTGTCATCAGTATACACAGGATTTCTTCAACACAATGTGGAGCAAACCACAATCGCTAAGAGTAGAATCTAGAGGACTGGAGAAATGATAAAAGAAACAAACTGTTACAACTAATGGTGATGAATTAAGTGATTCCAAATTGCAGCATTAAAGGAAAAGACAGGACCTTCAGTCAAGACCCGACCCTTCTCACAAATGCAGCAGTTGCTACCCGGCTCCCTTCCACACCACCAAACGTAAATGTTGGATACGACTTGACATGATCCAGATATCTGAATGGAGGGAGAATAGGCTCACTGGCTTGTGCATTCAATGCTGCAGGTACAGTCGGCCTAGGACGGAAGCTCTCAGCTTCTTGCACCAATTCGTCTTTTGTGTTATTACATGATGTGATCACCTATAACCACAGGGAGAATCTAGCTTTAATCACACACACACACACACACACACACAAGGATTTTGAAAGCATAAACTGCCAGAGCTTATAAGCATTCCCAGTGGGCAGGGAAGTAGCCCTTTCAGCATAGAGCCTAGCGGCCGGGGATCATTGAACCCAGGTTTGGAATTCCACCAGCCTCATAAATTTCTAATATCTAAAAGTTCCATCAGACCCAGCTACCATTTAATAGCCAGGACTATCCTGGTATCTGCTGGGCCACGTCCTCCTCTTGATGAAGGGATGATTGCAAAAAAATACTCAAACCTCCAAATGCTGACAGAATATGAAGTAGCTAAAGAGCATGAAACATATGCAGGAATTCATAAGGCAGAAATAGTACCAGTAATCCACCAGGAGCAACCAACTTTGAGACTGATTCCCAATACATAATCCTGCCAAATTAGCAGAATAATGCAATATCAGTTTCCATCAATCTTTTTCCATAAAACAAGTGTTCTATTTATACTCTGAACTTGGCTGCAGAGTTAGGATAGATTTGAAGAAGTCCATAATTCCTTCGTCACTAAAAAACACAACCATTTGATGCCCATTGGCAGAAAATAAAAGCTGTCAGTAAGAGGAGTTCAAAACTAAAAGTAGGGGTGGTACTTAGGCAAATTAGACAAGACAATGGTACAACCTGAGATTGGATCTTTGTGGTTTGATCCATAACTTGTCAAAAATATCAAGCCTTCAAAAAGCAACATGATTGTAACCATTGACATGCTACGAAGTACATAATTCTGACACAGAATAGTCCTACTCGAATCTCCATCTCATCTAAGGTGTATAAGCGAGTTTTTGTAAACACAATGATCAAAGTTAATCACTTAGGCACAGTTAAATATTCTTGAACTGTGATGTTATTAATTGATATTCTTAACATGTGAAATCTAATATTTGTTTTAGTTCTTTCATTTTGATCATTGATCTTGATGGCTAGTCATGATGTATGTCAAATAATATAAAGTTATACAATAGCTTAGTTGTTCAATTTCTTATTACCAAATGAGTAATGTAGCCTATGTGCAGCTTTGTATGACGTTATATGACTTATTTCTTGATTTTACAAGTAATCATGTCATTATATAGCTTTTTTGCTATTGATATGATAATTAATGCACTATTCATATATAGAATTAAAAGTTAACAAAACCTGGCCGAGTCACCAAGTTGACCCACCCAAGTCACGAGTCAACTGCAGGGGGAGTCAGTTCCTGAGTCATTGGGTTTCTGAACATTGATTAAAACTCTTTCCCTTATCACTTTTCTAACCAGATATATCATTTTCAGCCTTCCTATAGCTAGCTGAGCACCTGAAAACCGAAAGGAGAATGAAGTATTTTTCAGTCACTCCATAGCTGGATGGGCATCCAAAATTGAAAGAAAAACAAGAGGGTTTTTGTTGAAATAAAAAGTATTCAAAAAGTTTTTGAAAGCAAACATTGGCAGCCAAATAGCATTTTGAAGATCTTTGATTTTCAAGAATTTGATTTAAGCAATCTGGATTCCAAAATTAATTTTTAGAAAATCAATTTGGAAAGTCTCGCTCTCTCTCAAAAAAAAATTAATTTTGGAAAGTCATCCAAATGGTGCCTTAGAAACATGAAGCAGCATTACCATGGATAAGCGAGGCTAAATATTACAATAAATCAAAGACGAGAGTCAAGCTATACATAATACAATTAGAAAGGATTGGAGCCCTGTAGGTAAGCAACCAAGCAGACCATATAAGCCATCAGTTCAGGTACAAGATCATTTCATTAATGCTTGGACAATTAAGCATTCAACCAAAGAGAACCTATCAAAGTAGGGGTACCATTACCGCTTGTCAGGGCCATCAGGATGCAGCCCTATAGCATCAAATGTCCCTTTATCTGTAACAAGTTGGAATTTCTTCTCCAGTTTTGTCTCAAGAACATCATCAACCTACAATAAATAAGTTAAAAATAATAACTTACCATATATTTTTTCTATAAAACCAAAAGCACTGCAAGAGGATAATTGCAAGGTACAAAATAAAGTCTAATTTAAAACTAAACTGTCACACAAACACTTCACTTAGCATGTGTATCCCCCGTCAACATGACATGACACTCAAACACACCAGGACACTTCATGAACACAGTCAAACATGTGTCAGACACAATAACATTGTGTTATTAACTTTATCTATTTCTTTTTATGATCTTGATTACTTGTTTTCTATTCACTTGTATTCTGTTTCTATTAAAATTTGACATCATTTACATTTTAATTTCAACTTAGTTTTATTATTTGATATTTTTAATTATAGCAATCTAGAATTGTTGCTCAAGAGAGTGCACCTAGTTGATATTCATGTTTTATTGCTTCAGGTTAAGAATTATATACATACATATATATATATATATATGAAAATGCATAGCTACTTGATGAATAGGTGCCTAACCTGTGCTTAATCACGCTGACCGTCCATCGCACGCGTGTAATGAACGGTCAGTGCGAAAAGGGCAAAAAAATGCTAAAAAAACAACTTTTTGAGCCAAATAAGGCTTTAGCAGAGCTTTTGAAGCACCACTAAAGGTCCCAGTTCTGCTGGGACTTTTAGCGGCACATAAAATCACCGTTAAATGGTCCACATGGACACATGGCATTTTGAAATTGTTTTTTAGCAGCGTTTTTATGAGCCACTAAAGGTCCCAGCAGAACTGGGACCTTTAGCGGTGCTTCGCTAAATCCTTTTTCCACCCATTTTTGCATGTTTTTGTGTAAAAAAAGGATGAGTGTCCATCGTGCACGTGATGGACGCTCAGCAACATCAAGTAGGTGTTGAAGCACCTACGCATCACTATATATATAGGCCTTATTGGGGACCTAGGTGCAGGCTTTGCCTGGCTTCCCTAAGTGCACTAGAGTATAATGTCCAAAAAGAAAAAAGGTCACCTAATTGCTTGCCCCACATCACATAGTTTCTTACTTAAGCTTGTTAAGTCCTTGCATAGCTCACTTAAACCCGCTCTTAGTTTCTGTTGAGTAAGAAAGTATAGTCTGGTTACCACCTAATGCTTGGGCAGATTAGGTCAACAACACCAGGCCTAGATTTACTACAGTTTACTAGGCAATGATGAAGTCATTTAAAAATTTGCAAGTAACAGCCCTATAATTAGAGAATTGTTGAAACACATATAGGTCAAATTGCTTCAGAGATCTTCAAGATTTTCTGCCATTGACCAAGTGTGATAAACCCTAGTTTTCTAGACCTTTTATTGAGACAGATAAGTGAAAGCACAAGCTTCCAAAAGGAGTTCCAATGGTGGAATTTTCCTCATTAAAGAATAGTTCTAACCAGCCAACAGAAACAGAAGCCAGTTCTTTTGTATGGAGGGACAAACAAACACCCCTGAAGAATTAATTCAGAACCATGGTATTTCAATAGGAAACAGCAGAACTGAAAAGTATAATGCTTGTCAACTGTATGTCATTAAAAGCACAAGTGAACATGTGAAAATTTGGTTTTTTTTCCATGTTAAGTATAACCGTATTATCTGCCAATAGAAAAATGATATTGCTAATAAAATACAATAATCATGCAAAATGCCTGATTCCAAGTTGGATGATCTAACATTTCTGGTCAAGTCTCCACTCATAGAATGGATGCTTATTTCTTATAGTTCACTTCCTTCAAAAATAAATTTGTGCACAGAAGGAAATTGATTTTACTATTAACATACAGGAAACAAGTACCTTGGTGCATAGAGGATCAGATCATAAGTAACTCTATACCAAGTGCAGAAAATATGAGTACAAATGTGAAAAGTTTTCCAGAAATGGAAGTACCAAAAACTGGATATTAGGAAAGCCATCACGGTCAGCAAGATTTCTTGCAAGGTCTACTGCTCCTTCACTATAGTCAACTCCAGTCAGATCTGAGAACCTAGATAGAGAAATTAAAGAAGGGTGTTACATTTTTGCCGTCAATATTGAGATCCAACAGTGTAGTAATCATTGAAAAGAAAAAAACTAAGTCGCTGAAGAGATACTTAAACAACCTTTTGTAATGAAATACGCGGAAGCACAAAAACTAGCCACTAAGGGCTTACAAGATTACACTTAGACTCGTGCACATACACAAGTTCACTATGGAACTAAACAAAAGCCAATAAGGCAATAACAAGAGTTAAAAAATATACGATATTATTCACCAAATGCTTAACAAAAAGCATTAAAGAACAACGGGGTTTTAACCCCTATTTATACACAAAAAGACCCATGTAGGAGGGGCTGTTGGGAGCTCCCAACGACTCTTTGGGTCAATGCCCAAAGAGCCCCTAGTCTTTAGATAAAAGACAAAAGAAAAGAAAAGAAATAAAAATACTAAAAACAATTATCCCTAGTGGATATTTTATTGCAAGGTAAAAGACCAAAAATACCCCTGACTCAAAACAGAAATTACATACATATAATTTAACACCTTTCCAATCTAAAAACTACAAAAAGGATGGGCATGTGCACTTGACAGAAGGAACTTACTGCACTTAAGAACATGTTAAATGTTTTGGCTGTCCATGACACATTTGATAGTTGCTTCTTGCAAGTGCATCATCAAGATATAAACAAAATTTAGGATGTGAATGTTGAAGACCATTGTTAGCTCTTATAGACAAAGGATGCCTCAACATTGACAAGGAATTAACAAGAAGGATTCTTGTTCTATATCACTCTGTCTCGCTTGACATTTGTGGATAAAATGTAATACATTCATCACTACAAAATGAAATAGCAGTTTTTCATGATCATCGTCAAGATTACATCCATATAGCAGTTCTTCATGGCCATCCAGCTCATGAGTCATGACACATCTTCAACCTCAAAAAACACCAGCCCAACCAAGGCCCTTGATTCTACTTGTCCCTTTAGTTCTGAAATTGCTTAAACAGTTCCACAGAAACATTAATTGAATTACGTTGTTTGTCACATACAATATCACCATGCACCTTATTTATGTGATATCATATTTGTACCTGAGGATAATCACAAGCAAGCCAATTTTCAAGCTGCTCACAGAATTCCACTTTCCATCTATCTAGGTTTGAAGCTAATTGCACAAAACCCCTTCATTCTAATTTAAACTCATCAAGTAAATGCAAGTGACCAGATCAAACCCCACTGGTGCATGGGTGTGTCTGTATCTTTTAGAGGTGGACCAGTAGCCATGGGGCCCCACCTGGGGTTTTCCCTCGCTTCAGTGAGGGTTCCTCGTCATAAAAAAAAATACCTTGATGAGATGTTAATTCTGAAAAGTAATGACACTCTTCCTAGGGGCAAAAGAAAAATAACAGTAAAATAGATCAAATGGATATTCACATTTTTATCACCAAAGAATTTGCAACTGAACAAAAAAATATGGTTGTCACAATCCAGCATTGCTTCTGTTATCAATGTCACATGCCAAGGTTGCCAAGATG
This sequence comes from Nuphar pumila, assembly GCF_984573655.1. Lineage (NCBI taxonomy): Eukaryota > Viridiplantae > Streptophyta > Magnoliopsida > Nymphaeales > Nymphaeaceae > Nuphar > Nuphar pumila. The sequence goes on along the minus strand of NC_143263.1, from coordinate 76,971,389 downwards.
AGAAGTGGAACTAAGGAAGTAACATGGAAAGTGGAAATAAGAAGCAAATATCTAATAGGTTCATGTGAAATGAAAGTAGAAAGCAAAGGCTGTTTTTAATTTTCAATGTTAAAAAGGTTCAAATGAATAATAATCTATAAATCTTGAAGGTTTTTTCATGACTTGTCCTCTTATACCAGCATAAAAACAAGCTTATATCTAACTTGCACTGCATTTATTAGTATAATTCATAGAATATTGTTAAACAAGCATCCAGAATATTGATTGAGCAGCCAGTCCTGAAAGATGTGTTACCTTCCACTCAACCTCTCACATGGCATGTTTAACTAAAGTAAAAAGTTTAAATATTGATGATCTCTTTCTATTTCGTAACTTCCACTTATTTGCAAAGAACTCCTAAAACATAACTGTCCTCCCTACATAAAGGGGGAAAATCAAATAATATTGCTCTAAAAAGTTTAGGCATGTCCATGAAAAGCAGCATACATAAACAAGACTTATTAAATACAAATTTAAGTGAACTAAGAGAATGATAAAATCAACAACATTCTAGAAAACAAATATGACTGACAGTTAAAAAAATAAAGATTATAGCATAATATAACCAGGATATCTACTTTGCGCTGCAACTAGGGATGTAAATGAGCCAAATGAGCTGACATTGACAATAATAGGCAACTGCTATACACTTTAAAATAGAATTGTGCATCCGTTACTTATGCTTGGCTCAGTAAAATTCACATGCAGCTTGTAGCTTGGCTTGTAGAACCTACTTTATGAGCTTGAATGAGCTCTTAACAAGCTATCAGCTATGAGATGCTTGTCTTTTTTCTGAGCCTTACCTAACAATCAGCAACCTACAGTCCAGCCTTCTGAGCAAAGCAGGGCCTATGCCAACATACAAGTCCTTGAGGATATGGTTTCTTGCAAAATACACTCTATAACACCAGTAACTGTGGGCTATTACCACTGCCACTTTATATTCCTAGGCAACTGTGGGACCACCAAATGACATATAGGATCCAAATAATTAAAAATTGCAAGTATATGAACATCAAGCAAGTGAACCATGAATACTAAGATATCAAGTGATCTAAATATGCAAGAAAACAGTATTTAAATGCAAAAGCAACTCAAAGTGGTACCCTTGTTTGGCAAGTTGTTGAAGAAATAAGCCATTCCCAGTCCCAAGATCAAGCACACTCCATCTAGCCAAAACCTTTGAGACTTCTTCACCAGGATTGGATTTGGGGATTATCACACCACTCATATTATTACAATGGCCTTGAGGAAAATTGACACAGAGATTCTTTGTCCAAACTGCCACAATTTCCATCACTTCAACACCAAACCTATATGAAGATCATAAAGGGATCAAACGTTTTGTCATACAATCACACAGATCTTTAGTACCAAGCTCTAGCATGCAAAAGGAACTCAAAGATACAGCAAACCATTAAACCCATTTTTCCTTGTAGATTTAGTTGGTTCTTTCCAATCAAATTTTATGAATATGCACCAAGTTGTCACTGAGTGGTTTCTAACTAATCTAAATGTTTTCTAACTATAAAATATAAATGTTATGATGAAAGACTTCCATGGGCAGAAATTTTCCTTCGTGTTTTTTTTTTGACAAGCAAACAAGGTTTAGTCCTATGAGATTCAAACCTGAGACCCCCTTGGTAATGATAATGCAACCTTACCATCCACATATCTCACTTGGCTACCGGAAGATAGCTAATCATAAGAAATGTCAAAAAAAATGTGAAACTGAGGCAGAAAGCATACATGTTTAGGAAACTACAGCGAAATGGGTTGGCAGAAATGGAAACTTTTTGAGTTGTAGTTTGCTCTTTTACTTGATCTTTAATCCTCGATTTGTCTTAACAAGTCATTCAGACCTAGATTTTGTCATAACAAGTTGCAGGCTGACTGATGCCTCAGGCACAGGATAGGGGTGATTATTGTTGTCCACAAACTGCATTTCACTTTTTGACAGGAGTGATGGCTGGCATAATGCTCAATTGAGACAAGAAACTGAAACTGAGAAAAATAAGTTTGCTAAAGAAAATAATGGTTTTAAGACAGTAGTGCAGTTTTTGATAGCAATGAAAGACTAAATAAAGATGTTGAAGCAAGAGAACATGCTGATCAAACATTTAGTATGTCATCTTCCTTGCAATAACAGTGAGCCTCTCTTGCATGGCAAAGGAAAAACATAGGGAAGAAAGAAGAAAAAGAGGCTAGTATCTAGAATAGATCAGATCTCATAATTGAGGGACCCTTTTGCACTGCTAGAAATTTTGACACAAATCCCCCAAATAAAAATCAGACAAAGTGCACAAAGGCCATCACAATGAGATTCTATCATCACCATATGATTTTTGTCAATTGATCTCTCAAAGGGGTATTTAGTTACTTGGACAAACAATAATGAAACAAATAGAAGAAAAGGAAAGATAAAGAAAGAAGAAATCCCCTTCATCTCCTTCCTTTACAACTGATTGAACCCCTTAAATTGTGTTTTTACAAAACTGAATGAATAATATTATCCAGAGCTTTCAATTGACCCGTAGGAACCAGTCAATTACTCATCAGTCCTTTTCAAATGTCACTATATTTGCATTAGATGCATTTGTGAAGAGTCTCTAAAATTGCTACATGATAATGAGACCAAACTCATCTCTCCATAGACCAAAATGCGAGATTTGAATCTATTCAAGATTTTGGTTCAAAATTAAGATGTCTTTGAAATGAAATGGGGATCTTCGAAACACGTGCTTTGATTAACAAGAGCAAGTGTCAAGAATGACACTAAAGCATAACCCTTAAAAAGGGTATAACTGGAAACAAAATAAAAATAAAAATGTATTCTTTATTGATATGAAAAACCAATTGCTTAAGAAGCATTGGGGTAAAATACAAGAGGGGCTGCACCCCTTTATATACACAGCTGAAAGAGGACTCAATAGAGCTGTTGGGCACAATCCAACAGCTTTATTTAGAGCTGTTGGAATGTGTCAGTCCAACAGCTCTATTAAGAGCTGTTGGACTGTGTCAGTCCAACAGCTCTATTGCTAGTCAAGTCTGGACAGGACTTGACTAGCAACAGTCATTCTAGTTCAAACTGAACTAGATGACATAAAGACAAAAAATAAAAATAAAGGAAAAAAAATACAGAAAAGAAAGAAATTAAAAATGTATTTATATATATATAATAATATAATATTATTATATATACATATATGTACAGTTTTACATTTTAACACTCCCCCTCAAACTTACGGTACAATGAGCGAAAGTTTGTCTAAGAGAAAGTGAAATCGGGGAGCAGCGAGAGGCTTTGTAAAGAAGTCTGCTAACTGATATTCTGAAGTGACATATGGCAGATCAATTATCCCGTGTAGATATTCCTCTCTGACGTAGTGACAATCCATTTCGATGTGTTTGGTGCGTTCGTGGAATGTTCTGTTACTGGCAATGTAGATCGCACTTTTGTTGTCACAACACATTTGTGAAGCCTTTGTTGCTTCAACTCCCATGTCAGCAAGCAGTCGTAGGAGCCAAACTACTTCCATGGTCGTGGTTGCCATGGCTCTGTATTCAGCTTCGGTGGATGAGAGAGATACCTTCTGCTGCTTTTTACACCTCCACGAGATTAATGATTCCCCTAAAAAGACACAAAAGCCAGTGGTTGAGTGTCTGTTATTGGGATCACCTCCCCAATCAGCATCAGTATATGCAATTAAATCAAGAGAAGAGGAGGAAGATAAGAAAAGTCCTCGTGAAAGAGAGGACTTGATGTATCTGATAATACGCATGACTGCTCCCATATGAACAGAAGTAGGAGCATGTTGAAATTGACTTGCTGTATGAACAGCATGTGCTATATCTGGTCTGGTAATGGATAGATAGGAAAGTGCCCCGACAAGCTGTCTGTAAGGAGTAGGGTCTGCAAGAAGTTCTCCATCATCAATCTTCATTTTAACATTAACAACTTCTGGAGTGTCAATTTTCTTATCATCAGTAATACCAGACCTGAAAACAATATCAAAAGCAAATTTAGTTTGAGATAATAAATATCCTCTAGGAGAATAAGCAACTTCAATGCCTAAAAAATATCTCAACAAGCCCAAATCAGTCATTTCAAAATGAGATTTAAGAAGTGTTTTGATTGTTTCAACTCCCTGTTTATCGCTTCCGGTGATGATCATATCATCCACATAGAGAAGAAGCACAATGATCCCTGCATCAGAATTCTTAATAAACAAAGCAGTGTCAGTTAAACAGAATTGAAAACCAATATCAATCATAACACGACTAAACCTATCATACCAAGCTTTTGGTGCTTGTTTAAGTCCATAAAGAGCTTTTTCTAAGCGAAGGACTTTACCCTTAGGAATACTTAGACCAGGAGGGGGTTCCATATATACTTCTTCAACTAGCTTTCCATTTAAAAAAGCATTTTTGACATCCATTTGAAAAATAGACCATTTTTTGATAGAAGCTAAGGCAATTAAGGTTCGGACAGTAGTCATACGAGCCACCGGAGCAAAGGTTTCTTCATAATCAATCCCATATTCTTGGGCATAACCTTTGGCTACTAAACGGGTTTTATATCTTTCAAGAGTACCATCACTCTTGGTTTTAATTTTATAAACCCATCGACATCCTATAGTTTTCTTCCCTGGAGGAAGATCTTGAATATTCCATGTAGAAGCCTTTTCAAGTGCATCTAATTCAGCTTTCATGGCTTCTATCCATTTGATATCATTTTTTGCTTGAAAATATGTGGATGGTTCTTCATATGAGTGAATTAATGCAATAACTGCCTTATATGTGGGTGAGAAAGACTCGTATGATACAAACTTTTCTAGAGGCCTCGAGATTCGGGATGATTGTCTAGTTGGAATGTTAGAATATTTCTCAAGTGCACATGGAGTATTAGACTCTTGTCGCCTGGAATATTGAATACTAGTATCTCTATGAACTTCTTCATTTTCAACATTAAGATCAATAATTCTTTGATTATCATCAAAGTTACAATCAAGGTCATATTCATTAGATGTTGATGTTAGATCTAGCAAAAAAGGAGTACTCAGTGACGTCTTTTAATTTTCTAAAATCAAAGAAGCTCTCCTTTTCAAGAAAGGAAACATTTCTAGACACATATAGTTTATTATTTTTGAAGTCAAAACATCTATAACCTTTCTGGTTTTCAGCATATCCTAAAAAGGCACAGGGAATCGCACGAGGGGAAAGTTTATCATTTTTGTCAGTAAATATGAAACATTTGCACCCAAATATTCTTAATCTAGAGTAGTCTGGAGAAATGTTCATAAGTTTTTCAATGGGAGTGATATTTTGTAACGAAGAAGATGGCATCCTATTAATGAGATAGGTGGCAGTTAAGGCAGCTTCTGCCCAAAAGTCTTTAGGGACTTGATTTGCTATTAATAAAGTTCTAGTGGTTTCTATAATATGGCGATGTTTTCGTTCTGCCAGTCCATTTTGTTGAGGTGTATAAGGACAAGATCTTTGATGTGTGATGCCATGCAATTTAAGATAATTTTGAAAATCTGTGGATAAAAACTCTCCCCCTGAATCTGTGCGAAAAATAGTAATATCATTTTGAAATTTATTTTTAACCATATTATGAAAAGTTTGAAAGTATGAAAATACTTCAGACTTATGTTTGAGAAAGTACATCCACGTATGTCGGGAGAAATCATCGACAAAAATAACATAGTAAACAAATCCTCCTTTAGAAATTACTGGTGCAGGACCCCAAACATCCGAGTGTATTAATTCAAGTGGTCTTGAAGAGAAAAAGGTTCTGTTCTGAAATGGTAATCTTTTCATTTTGCCGAGAATACAATCTTTACAATCAAATGATTCAGAGTTACAAAATTTTCCTAGATTTGGAAAATGTTGGATTTTGGCTATATGTGGGTGACCAAGTCTCTTATGCCACAGTTCCAACTCTATTTTTTGAATATTATAACAAAAAGCTTTCTTCGGCATTTCCAAAAAATACATGTAATAGAGTCCTCCTTCTCTATGGCCTTCCCCAATCAGCTTGCCTAACTGGCGATCCTGTACCCAACAACCATGAGAAGAAAAAGAAATATTACACCCATAATCAGAAATTTGAGATACAGATAAAAGATTTAAATTTAATTTGGGAACATGTCTAATTTCTGGAATAAAAAAATTTTTTGTTTTATAAATTTTTTCAAAATTTCCTATTCCTTCTATTTCAAGAGAAGTCCCATCAGCAGTAAAGACCTTTGACACACTTGTTTTATTTTTAACACATTTGGATAGACTTTGATTATTTGGGGTCATATGAAAAGATGCACCAGAGTCAAGAAGCCAAGAAATTTTACCTAAATCAGAAAAAGATGAGGCTGCTGCGCCGGTTGAAGCTTCAGATGAGGAAGAGGCACCTTTGATGAGAGGCTGAAGAATCTCCATTAGTTGGGCCAGGGAAACTGGTGCATCCTGATCTTTAGGCTCCGATCCAGCAATTGCAGCTCTTTTTTCTCTCAGCTCCTTAAGTTTGGGACATTGTGGCCTGTAGTGTGCCGGTTCATGACAGTGATGACAAATAACTTTCTTCTTATCATAGTCACCATTTTGTCGGTTAAAGTGAGGAGGCCTATATGATCGAACATGATTCCCTGGTCTAGACACGGCTAAAACGGAATCATCTTCAATTTTTAAAGAACCTTTCCGGAGACGATTTTCTTCCATTGTTAACTCTTCAATAGTTTCAACAATAGAAGGAATTTTTCTCCGGTGAAGTAGGGCCGATTTAGTGGTTTCAAATTCCGGCCTTAATCCAGTGATAAACTGGTAAAAATGTTCAGCATCGAGTTGTTTCTGACGAAGCTCGATGTCTTCGGCACAATGCCACTTTGGTTCTAAAAGGGAAAGTTCTTCCCAAAGTTCGGACAACCCATTGTAATATTCACGAATAGTTTTGTCTCCTTGTGTCATCATTCGAACTTTTTCTTGGAGGTTGCACACGTGTGCAATATCTTTAAGGGAATACATATTCTTAAGGTATTCCCATGCCTTATCGGCATGATCAAATTTGGCAAGACTTGAGCATTTTTTAATGTCAACGCTATTGATAAGCCATGACATTATCTTCGCATGAGATATTCTCCATTCTTTCCATTTCTTCTCGTATGAGGCAATAGCCTTGATTTTCTCTTCTTCCGATAGAGGGACCTCTTTATCTCCCTCCTTTTTAGTAAGAGATAGCTTAGGTTCCGAATCGGAACCATCCACAATCCCCCATAAGCCTTTTCCCTATAAATGGTGCTTCATGATTGAAGCCCATGTTACATAGTTCGTATCGCTTAGTTTCATAGGCATGATGGTGACTTTATCATTGTCATCCATCGATTACAAGGAGAGAAAGAATAGGGATAGGAGAGAAAGAAGAAGGAAAATGAGAAAGAAAGAAAAAAAACAATACAACAAGATGTGAAATCTTCTCCAATGAAGTGATAAAACACTTCTCTTCAAGTGGCGAACACTTTTGCAAACGGGCACGGAAACCGAGTCAGCTTTCCTTCAAGATTTAGTACTTCCGCGGCTCTGATACCATGAAATGAAATGGGGATCTTCGAAACACGTGCTTTGATTAACAAGAGCAAGTGTCAAGAATGACACTAAAGCATAACCCTTAAAAAGGGTATAACTGGAAACAAAATAAAAATAAAAATGTATTCTTTATTGATATGAAAAACCAATTGCTTAAGAAGCATAGGGGTAAAATACAAGAGGGGCTGCACCCCTTTATATACACAGCTGAAAGAGGACTCAATAGAGCTGTTGGGCACAGTCCAACAGCTCTATTTAGAGCTGTTGGAATGTGTCAGTCCAACAGCTCTATTAAGAGCTGTTGGACTGTGTCAGTCCAACAGCTCTATTGCTAGTCAAGTCTGGACAGGACTTGACTAGCAACAGTCATTCTAGTTCAAACTGAACTAGATGACATAAAGACAAAAAATAAAAATAAAGGAAAAAAAATACAGAAAAGAAAGAAATTAAAAATGTATTTATATATATATAATAATATAATATTATTATATATACATATATGTACAGTTTTACATTTTAACAGTCTTCACGTTGGAACTAAATGCATAAACAGTGGACACCAGAAATTCTCAATCTAGAAGCCATTGTGACAAATATTGCAAGATTTATAAAAATATCACGAAAAAAACGCGAAAAGTATCCAAAAAGTTAAAAACAGAATTTTCTCATGATATTTAGAAATTCTCTTGGTTTTTTCATTTGTGACAAAATATAGCAAGATTTTGTAAATATCACGAGATATCACCCACTTATTGGTTGGCGTTTTTTTTTTGTTTTGAACAAAACACCCTCGACCAGACCCTGCCCTAATCTCTTTCTCTCTCAGACTCTCACAGCAAATATCAGCACTCTCAACCTCTCAGCATGAAGGGTTCTAGAATGAAGGATTCCGGTGTGGTGTTGTCGATCCGGCAAATCCCCAATACATCAGTGAGTCTCTCTCTCATCTTCTTTCTCATTCTCCTCTTCTTCTTCCCATCATCATCATCATCGTCTTCTTCTTCTCATCATCATCGTCTTCTTCTCTGTCCTCTTTTGTGTGTCTTTAGGAAAAGGGTGGCAGGCTGGGCCCCTTTTTTTCTCAGCTAGCTGTCTATGGCTGGAAAAGGGCCTTCCCTGAGGCCCCTTTTTCTGTCATATGTTTGCTTTGGCCAGAAAGGGCCGTGAAAGAGCACCATGGATTTAATTCGCTTTTTCATGGTTATTGAATATAGTAGCTGGTTATTCTTAAATCTTATTTTGGCTCTTTTCATTTTTGAAGAAACAAGTCATTAAGATGTCTTTAGTAAAGACAAGTACATGATGCTCTTCTCTTGTTCGTCTCTCTGATATTTTCCTTAAATTATCTGCTGTTCATACTATAATTCTGAAGTGCACTATTGCATCTAGGATGAGGACAACAAGAAGAATGGTAGTAGTAATAATAATGGGACAATAGTAGGACTACATGAGTTTATTCACTTTTGTGACATTCTTTTATGCACCTTTTTTGTTATTTTTCATATACATGAATAACTAAAGCACTGGCCTAGCTTGATTTCTTTGGATTAAGTGCATGTGAGCATACATGAATGGACATTTTCTCAGCCTTAAGAGAGCATATATCTATTTGTTTCATAGTTTTTCGCATGTAAAATTTAATTGTGCAATTAGTTTATTTATTTTTTAATTTGAGATTTTTTTATTTTTTAATATTTTCCCAAGATTTTGCCAAAAAAACTCGAGAAATATTCAGAAAGTTAAAACTCTCACAAAAAATTCACGGACGAGAAATTGCAGTTTTAAACTTTTGTCACTATGATAAAGGCTAGGAGCAAAAGGATAGCGTCACAAGAGTCAAATAATGAATAATTCAAGGGCTCCAACATGGAGCTACAAGAAAAAGCATTGGGATGGGTTGAAGGAGGTAAAAAACTTAGTTGGTGATGTGGAAAGGTAGGTGATCATCGTTATTGTCAAGCCAAAAAGAGCATCCGTTAAAAAAGTAATGATAAGTTAAATGGAAGAGAAGCCAATATGGACAACTCTGTCCAGCACCACTTATCCAAATATGAGATAGTGACAGCATTCCTATCAAAATGTACTATGCCAAAAATGCAGTCATGAACATCAATACCTAAGCACAATAACAACCCCAAAAATCAAAATATATAAACCACCAAGTGTGATACAAAAAAGTGGAGAAATTTTTTTTCCCATTGCACCATACCACAAACCAATTAAGCAAAATCTCAGCAAAAGAAAAGGAAGCAACAGATTTATAATAACAATTTAAAAGGAGAACATGATCAAGACGAAGTACAAAAGAAACAAACAATTTCATCCACGGTCCAATTCGTCGCAATCCATATGGACTTACCACACTTCCCCGGTATGGCCATGCTCATGGAAGTTCACAAGGTCGTCGGCATATGCAGAATCCCAGTAACTCTGCAAACCTAGCAGCGAGTTTTCTGCTTCCGGCTCCTGCTCGTCCTTATCGGAACTGCTTAAGACCATCAAAACATAAAAAACACAGAAAACTACAGAAAATAAAGAAAGAAAAAGAGAGAAAAGCCCTCCATCGTCATGAATTTCTCAAATATATATAATCCTCCAAGAACACATCAATGTAGCATCAAAACCCCCATAACACGAAGAAAAAACAGAAGCCTAGCACTACAGAATACCAAACTAACCATTGAACTCCGCAAAACCCCCACCAAAAAAGAACACAACCCCAAAAAGATCAAAATTTGAGAGCTAGCCATATCATAACTCGAAGAAAAATGCCACCCCACCGAACGGGAAGGAAAAAAATCATGAGAAAAAGACAATTTCCGAACAAACTAGGCGAAGGACGAAATCTTCAACTAAGTGGAGGAGGGAAAGAGGAGGAAAAGGAAATAGGAGTGGGAGGAAGCCATAGAAGAGATCGGGGCTTTACCTGTAGTCGGAGGCCGCCCGGAAGGCGCCGGAGGAGAGGGCGTCGGAGGCGTCGGCATGGCGCTGTTCGTCGTCGAGTGTGCTCCCGTAGTCGCTCTTTATCGACCACGAGTCGGCCGCGACGGATCGGTCGTCGTCGGAGAACAGGTCGGCAGCGGCCAGGACGCGCACCTGCGCTGGCTCCGCGTCTTCCGGCAGCCACCGAAGTCCGCCCATCTCGATGGTTTTCCGCTCGCCGGAAAATGAGAGAGATAGAGAGAGAGAGAGAAAGAGAAGATTACCGTTCTCGCCCTTGTTGAATATGCAGGGTAGTTTAAGGAAAAGGTCCCTTTTCAAATAAAATATTACGATAACATTTTACTCGAGCTACGCTACAGCCTGTTGTTGTTTGTATCAAGCTCTCAACAGAACGGTGCCACGTGTGAAGCTTGGGAATGTTACAATGGATCAGGTTTGGCTTGAAAATATGATGATCCACTGGTTTCTGACTTTCACCACCTTTGATAAGCCTCTCAGGACCCGATCAGCTAAATGGGTCAGAACTGGTTTCCGCTTTTCACATCCAAATCCAAAAAAATAAAAATAAAAAACGCATTAGATACAGGTAACCAGCTTTCAGATCTGGGTCCGATGAAAGCTTTCCAATCCCTAGCGGAATCTTACTCTGAACCAATTAGTCTATGTCAAAATATGTTGGATTGGTTGAGGTCAACATCCGACCCGAATCTGAACTGTTTATATGATTATATCCCTACCCAAAATAGGTCTCTTTATAATCTTCTTTATGTTTGCCAACAGGTTGGATTTGACCTCGAGCTGGATATCTTATTTTAAGTTCTTATCTCATCTTAATTAGTTTCCACAAGTTTCTAATGCTCGTACACGTGGCTGCTTGGCAACATGGGCTTGAATTTGAGGTTTTCTCATATGTGATGGATTTTGCACAGAGGTGGGTTTGGGTTTGGTCCAATCTTAATGCACCTATGCTCTTGTTAAGTCCAGTTTAGATGGTCCGATCTAAATGGCCATGAACCATGTCACTTCCTCCTTTTCAACGATTTAGATGGATCCTGGGTTTGATTTGTGTCCGAGTGAAAAACACCCTAAATATGGGGATCCAATTCTGATTGTGATATTGGATCTTACTGACCTGGATAATTGATCCGGTGGGTCTGAGGTTCAATTCTCTCAGGTTGAAATGATTTCATGGTCATCTTGACACACTTTATTTATAATGAAGGCAAATTAAGTAATTGCTTATTTCATGAGTGATGCCAATTAGAAACATGTCTCAACCATAATTACCAGGAAATGAAGTGGATACAACCACAAGAAGCGATTCCTGAAATGAGAATGGGATACGGTTGTGAAGCGCTTAGGGAAGTGCATGAGAAGCAAGAAGAAAATGCAGAAGAAATATGAAATGGGAGTAGAGGCAAATAAAAAATGACATGAAAGAAGTAGAAAGCCATATAAAATTAACACGCAAGCTTGTTATAAAAAAATATTATTTTTAATATAAAAAAATGTAAGAAGTGAGTGAAACTGACAAGAAGCGAGAAGAAAACATGAAGTGTGGGGGAAACAAGTTTCTATATCTCGGAGGTGGCTTCTCCATATTTGGGGAACTTTCAAGAAACGTGCTTCTCCTTTTAACAAGAAGCTTTTAGCAATTATGATCTTAATAATTTCATTTTTTGGAGTGACAAAATAAACAAGTATATATATATATATATATATATATATATATATATATATATATATATATATATATATATATATATAGAGAGAGAGAGAGAGAGAGAGAGAGAGAGAGGTGCTCCCCTACTCTCACCTATAGAAGCTTTAGATTTTCTAATTTCTTTAACTTTTTTTGTTGATCAGACCTTATAGACATGATCTATAAGCATTATTCAGTAGAAAACATGTGATTATAGCATACATGTAGGTATTTTAAGACCTTAAAAATCAATGGCTCACAATGTATCAAAATTTTATAACTTAACAAGTTTTATTTATATGTCCAAAAACTATAATCCAAAACATTATTCTTATCAAATAAACTATGTTGAGTGCATCATAAGGTCTTATTGAGAAGATACAACCTACAACTATGACTTCTATTATGTGGGAATAGGTAGGTGCTCGTCGAGCACCTTAGCAATGATCATGTGTGTGTGAAGTGTTACAATGCACAACCATAACCATTTTATGCATTGTAATTATGGGTGTCAACCGGTTTGGTTTGGTTCAGGCCCAAGTGAAAGAAGACCTGGACCCAATTTTTGGGTATGGTAGTGGGTCCGGACCTGGGTCTAATTGTACCCAGCATAAGAGAAACTATACCTGGACCCGATAAGAACTACATGAACTAGATTCAGGCACACCTGATAAAATCATACTTTTTTATTATTTTTACATTAAAACATTGCGGGTCTTAATCAAAACTCAAGTCGGGCTTGTGTCTAGTATAAAATTTCACAAACTATACCTGAGTCCATGTATTAATCAAACCGTCGGGTCTGGACTTGGGTCTTCTTATTTATCACCATACTCGGACCCTATAGGATTTGGTACAAGTCGGGTCTGGGTAAACCTGACCCATTGACACCCCTAATTGTAATATCATGCACAAATATTTTCATGATAAAATATGGCCTTTAATTTTTTTTATTTTTTTTTTGCAAAATATGCTTTGTTATTTAATTCTTAAAAGATAGCGACCAATCAACCCATTTTGAAAACCACACATGCATACCCTTCCATGAATGGCTAAAGTGGCCACTACTCCCAAGTAAACTTTTGCTGGAAATTTGAATCGTGCGAGAGTGAGGGTTACTGATGCAGGAGTGGCATGCAAGTTGGGTTCATAAGAGATTCATTTGGATCCTGTTAAGTTTAGGATTTTTATTTAGATTTATTTAGATTTAGATATTTTTTTTGTAATGGATCCAGCTCGAATCTAAAATAGATTTAGGGTTTCTCTTCTTCTCTTATAAATATTCATTATAAGGATTGTTGAGGAGGTTGATTGGAGGGAGATTTGTTATTTTTTTTATACATTAGTACTTTATTTTGTATTAATCTTGTTTTGGTAGCCTAAATCCTTAAGAGTTTTTTTTCATGAATATGATATCAGGTTTTCATTAAAGTGGTTCCTAACTATTGGACCCTGTTCACTATCCAGGTCCATCATATTGGATCAAACCTCTCATTTTTTGCTTAAATCGAACCCAACAACCACCGGTTCAAGTCTTACCTATTGTATCCTATATGATTTTGGATCCACATCCAACCCAAAACCCTTTAGAACCATTCAAACTCAAACACCACCCTACACCCGTCAATCCCTATTCAAGTCCATTCATTACTTCAAAAATCCTTGAAATACCCATTTGACCCAGGTAAAACCAATTTGGACTCAATATATCTTAACTAGATCCAAAAACATTTACAATTAGACTTTCAACTTTGGCTCATATATTGCAAGATGAACAATTTAGCATTATTATAGATCAGTCACTATAGAGCAGCAAGCTCAAGATATTCCCCTTATTTCAATTATTGAAAAAATAGATCCCGCGACCATCGTCTTCTCTGAGATTTGGTTCTTAGCAATCGAGTGAAATTAGAAGAAGCGTAAGCAAGATCCAAACTAAAGGGTAAGTCTTCTCCAACCTGAGGATAATGATTCAGGTGCAGAGTTGCGCATAAGTCGGGTCTATAAGAGATCCATTTGGATTCAATTTAGTTTAGGATTTTTATTGGGATTATATTTTTTGTGATGTGATGTGTGGCTGAGACTAGGGTTAGGATTTTTTTGGCTAAGTAGGCTTTGGTTAGGTCAAAAGTCAAACTCGAGTAGACAGGGTTCGGTTTTCTGATAGAGTTGGATAGAAAATTCAGAACGTCCAAACGACACCATAGAAAAATCTCAAAATTTAAAAGATGTTTTTAGATAACTAAGACTCTTGGATCATGTTTTTTAACGAAAAAACATGTTTTTATGATCCAAAAAAATTTAATACATTCATAGCCATTGATTTTTGGATTGCTAGATTCATCCAAAAGCTGGTTCCCACTCAATGAAACATGCACATTTATGGTGTTAGATGTGAGAAAAAAAACAAAAGAAAGGGTTCTGCCACTTTGCTGGGTCGATCGTATTTAACTTTTTTTTTTGCAAAATTTGAACAATTTGAATAATCCATTAAAGGATTGTTGATAGTCCTTGAACTATAAATTGGTCAAGCATAGTGTTTAAAATATGTTGTTCACTCATCTCATTATGTCCAGAATTATGTCATATCAAGATTGAATGTACTATTTTGCGCCTCAGGTGGACCAAGAACCTCATTGAAATGTCCACATTATATCCAAACCATATAGTTATAATATTCAAGATAAGCTTTGAATTACATGACTTGCCAAAAAAAAAAATGAAAAAACTTGTTCGATTCTAATTCAAACAATTTAGATTCAAATCATTAACAAATACTGATTTTATCTTACTAGATTTTAGGTTCATTATCTGTTATTTCTAACACGAGTACCATGATGCCACCAAACAAGTAACAATAGAGGTCATCAAATTTGATACATAAAGAACAAGGCAAAAATTAATTCCCCATTTTTGGGGACTTGTGAATGTCACCAAGTTGATGGGATGTCACAAGTTCTATATGCTTCTCTAATTTAGAACAATGTTATGTCTTAATTGATGCATAATAAGATAATTAATGTAGGTAGAAATGGGCCTTTATAAACTACATTTAATAAGAACTAGCGATAGGAGCAGTTTGTGCAAGGCACCAGTGATGGGATGTTGCAAGTTCGAACCATAGTGACAAATATATAGCGAGATTTATGAAAATCTCGCGATAATATCCTGAGAAATTGCTTGAAAGTTTAAAATGGTAATTTCTTGCGAGATTTTCAAAAATATCATGAGAATTATGAAAAAGCATAAATACCATGATTTAAACATGCTTTTTACATTTTAAACAGCTATTTATCATGAAAAAAAACGTGTATTTTTATTTTTAAATAATTTTATTAATATTTTCTTATAAAAATATTTATTATATTTTCTAATTAATGTTTTAGTCGCTATTTTGCCGAAAAAATGCGAGATTTATGAAAAAAATTCAATTTCTCATGAGTTTTTGGAAAACGAGATTTTGCCGAAAAAAATGTTTGTCACTATTGTTCGAACCCCATTGGTATAGGTGATTAAACCTGGTTGTATGGTCACCTGTAGGGCTTGTCTACTGGAAAGGAGGAGGGCCTTAATCCTCAGGCTCGATAATAAAAAAAAAAAAAAGCCTAGCAAAGTTTAATAGCCCATCTATATGGCCAGGCCCTACATAAGTCATTTACATTAATTTTCTTATTGCCTTTCTTTCAAGTCAGCTAATACCAACCTTAGGTTGGTGTTTGACTGAACTCTTTAACCACTCATCTCGGTTCTCCTGCAACAGTTCCTTTACCATTACTCCAAAATGGGCGAGACTGAATTCAATTTTGAGGTCCGAAAAGTTTCATCTACTATGCTTTGCTATAGGTATCTTTCTTTCGGAAGAAAAGAACCTACAGATACTTAAGTCATTACTGGTTCGCTGGCCTGCCAGCGACCGTCTTACACTCTCTTTTGCTGGCTTTGCCAGGAAGTCTATAGTAGGGGTGGCAAAATCTGACATGACCTGCCAACCCAAGCTGCCAACCCGCTTCTTAGCCGGGTTCAGGTTTGGCTTAAACGGGTTTGTGTCATAAACGTGTCGACCCGCCTAACCCATTTATTAAATGGGTCGGGTTCGTGTTAGGGTTATGCCAACCCGACTGACCTGTTTAATAAACAGGTTACGTGGGCGGGTCAACCCGTTTACCCGAACCCGACCCGCCAACCTGTTTACCCAACCTGACCCGCCCGCCAACCCATTTACTTGTACCTGACCTGCCAACCCGTTTACCCGAACCCGACCCACCAACCCGCCGCTAACCTGCCAACCTGACCCATTTATTAAACGCCGTGTCGGGTTACCTGTTTAATAAACGGGTCTGGTTCGTGTTTGCCACAGCCGACCTGCCAACCCACCGACACGACCCGCCAACCTGACCCGATTGCCACCACTAGTCTATAGTATAAAAAGGTAAACGACTCGATTTAGTAAAATGATAAACAATACAGGTAAAGTAATTATCTGAATGGAATGTGACTGTATTATCCTTGCAAAAATAACATGTTTCTCTAAATGCCCCCGTAATTTGCATTATCCCTCCACGTTTGTAATCACGGATGCCTCACTTTTTAGGATATTTTTACCCTTCATTCTAGCAAATCTCTTGAGGTTCATACGACACCATGCAAATGCCCCCATGTCCCTTTCTATATTTGTCATTTTCTTCATTTGACAAAACAAAAACCAAAATCTCATTAGTTATTTGGACGAGTTTGAGTATATCCATGATGGGCTGACAACCCTAATATTAAATATCAATCAGCTATTATCATTAAATTTCTCTATTCACTGTCTACTATCATAAAAAATTGAACGAGCTCCAACTCCCAGTTGCAGGTCCATAAATAAATTAGTAATTATTTTATACAAGTGAGAGATGAGCCTTATCTATTATTTCTTCTCTGTTCTCTCCCACATACCAGGAGAATGGAACTTTGGGCTTGAGTTCTTATTTTGTCAGATTAAAAAAGTAATAGAGATTGCGAATGACGAGAGGACATTCACACTGAGTGGTTTGTGAATGTCCTTATGTTCATACGTTCACAATTTTATATATATATATATATATATATATATATATATATATATATATATATATATATTCAAACATTCATAATCGAAACCTGTAACATTCACATTTGAGAACTTTCTTGACCATCAATTACTTAAAAAAGATTTGCATGGTAGCATGCGAAGGTTATATATATATATATATATATATATATATATATATATATATATATATGCAAATACTGCTACATATTTGTGAACCTCCTTCATGATTAGTTACTTAAAGAGCTCGTGAATGTAGTACTATATATATATATATATGTGAATGTTACCATACATTTGAGAACCTCCTTGATGATTAGTCATTTAAAGGAGATTTATATGGTAGCTCGTGAATGTCATTATATATATATATATATAAAAGAATGTCATCACACATTTGTTAACTTCCTTGTTTTTTGGTTACCTAAAGGAGGTTCACATGGTAGCACCCGATAGGAGATTTGCTAGTGCGAAAAGTAAAAATGTCTTAAAAAAGTGAGGCATTTATAATTGTAGACATAAGAGGATAATGCAAATTGTTGGGCATTTTAGAAAATGTTATTTTGCAAGGATAGTACGATAATTTTTTCTTATCTAAATTAATTTTTTTGGATTAACAAGCTGGGGTTAGGCAAAATGTAACCAATTACATCATATCATCTTACCACATTAGGTGGTTTATCCTTCCAACAACAACCACAACCTATGATCTGAAGTTTCTCAAAGCACACAGGAGTGCAAATGCACTCTTTGTGGTCCAAATATATTTGAAACTATCAAATTCTAGAAATAAATTAACTAAATGCGACTAAATCAGGTGCCAGTTAATTCTTTCCTCCATTACATTCCTCATAACTTGCACTAAATTCAGTGACAAGGGCTCCGCTCATCTAATAGGGGAAGCTTATGAATGACACCAAGTTGATGGGACATCACAAGTTCAAAACCCACTTGTGGCATCCTTTGCTGCAATGTCAAAACTGGGCATACTCCCTGCACTACAAGAAATGCAGTTTTTGCTGGTGCAGTCCAGAAGTAGCGCTAGCAAAAAGTTTATTTTACTGGCGCATAAATTAACTGCGCCAATGAAAAGCGAGGAAATTACGTAGCCAGTGAAAATACTTTTTGCTGGCACACATTAAAGTTACGCCAGCAAAAACTCGATTTCTCTGGCCCAACTCCAGCTTGCGCTAAAAAAAACTATTTTTGCTGGTGCACACTAACGTTACGCCATCAAAATCTTGGTTTCTCTGTCCCAGCTCCAGCTTGCGCCAGGAGATCCCAATAAACTTTTCGTGAGAGGGGGATTTTTTTTCATTTCTTCCTTTTTCCCCTCCCGCGAAGGTTTTTCCCTCTCACGTCAGGCGTCTCCTCCTCCTCAGCAGCAGCGAGCTCCCTCATCATCGCCCGCCATTAACGACAAGAGGGGAGGTTCCTCTCCTGTCCCTCATATCTCGCCATTAACGCTCTCTCTATCTCCATTAGGGTTTGGGCTTGGGAGTCTGCTACTTCAGGATTTGTTCTCCTAGTTGAGTGTGGTTGTTAACTATAGTTTCATATGCATATTGCTTTCTTGTTGGCTAGTTGTATTGGAGTACTTTGAATGCACTCACTAAACTTAGGAGCCCCTGAGTCTTAAGATATTGTGGATTTTTTCAACTTTTCAGGTGGGATCAAGTTGATGGAGTGATTTCCTTGTTTCTTTAATGAATGGCTTGTGTCTTCTTCTTCTTCTTCAGAATCTTCCTGTTTGGCGTCCCCTGTTTTTACATGCATTGCCCCTGCTTTCATCAACGTCGTAAAAAAGGCCCAAGGTGAGACTTGGTTCTTATTAAGTATTTTATTTATTTTACATTTTTTTTTTAAGTTTAGATTTGTCTAAAGTTTTTATATTTGCTGCTTTTGTAATTTTTTCGAGTTGGGATGGCTCCTGCCTCCAAACTCGATTTTCTTTTAGGTCTAAACTATGAAGGCACACAACTTTCTCCAACTCCGCCACCCAAAACAAAATTGATGGTTTGGCTGATCCCTACTTGTCAAAGGAGAAAAGACTCTTTACCTTGAAAAATGGTCCCACACTCTCTCAAAATACGGATTCATTTCGGATCTATTTTAAATATATATTTTTAAGTGAAAAACCTTGCTTTCTTTCACATTTTTCGAAAATCCACAAAGAAGGTGTCCACATAATGACGATCATGGTGGGCGTTCGCTCAATCCAAGATTAGAGTTTCTAAAAAATTGGCGTTATGAGATTAATAGTTTTGTATTTTTTTCGTGTTTCCACCTCAGGTCCAAATCTCATTTTTCTGCATTTTGTCTTATCAAAACCTTATCACGGTGATAGAGATGTATGGAATTTTTGTTTATGCATCATTGATAACCATCCAAAATCAAACCTATAGAAAGCATGAAGTGTTGTGTGCTGGTCAACAAGATTTTTGGGCTTGAAATTACCATATGGCAACTGAAACAGGGTTAGAGAAATTGCCTCTAAGTGTACAGTTGTGGTGTCGACATGACTGGAAACTTCCAATGTCTATAAAAGAACTATAGAAAAGGTGAAGTGAACTAACATGCAAAATTTTAGGATCTAAAACTAAACTGACTAGTTTCTTGTTGGTTATCTTTCTAACCTTAGACCATATGCTGTTTGTAGAATGAATAACTGGAAAATGTTTTTTCTATAAAGTTAATTATTGCATATCTTTATTGTGCCATTCTATTATCTTCATTCAGGTTCCTGGTTTGACTCACCTCTTGAGAAAACTCCATTGCTAGAGAACTTTGTAAAAGGAGATGATGCTTATAGGAATTCTAGATTCAAACTAATACTCTATATTCAAAGTAAAGATTATTTTCATGGAAAAAACTACTTGGAGGTAACACACTATACCTCTTAAATAGTCATCTATTCTACCATATTTAAATGAAAGTATTGCTACATTTGTTTTCAATCCTGATTTGTAGGTAGTAGTCCTGCTCTCAACATTCTAAAATTTAATCACAATTGTGACTTGTGTAAGTAATTGCATAGCTTTCTCTGGTTTTAGTGGCACCACTTTCTCTGGTTTTCTCTTTTGTGTTATCCTCTCTGTTGGTGGTTGTCTTCTTTGTTGGATCATTTTTTGGATCACATAGTTTCACAATCGTCATCATGATATAAAACACGAAATAAATAAAGAAATTCAGCAGTGTAAATAGCATGATTAACAGACGACTGAAACAGCAACATGAAGCAAGCATGGCATTTTCCGCATCAGACCAAAATCCAGACGATAGCATCAGAGCAAACAGAAGCATAGAACATAAAGAAAACAACATGCACATGTTTAGATTATGCAGCAGGCTAAGGCGTACGAAAGTACTCCCCTTAGAGAAGATTCGCCCCCACATACTGTGCAAATCAGGGTCCGGCGTCCTTCCCCCAGGATACAATAGCCACGACGAACCGAACGGTGCACTCCGGCGGATCGTCCTTCAAAAACAGCCTCTTCGAACCAAAGTTGCAGAACAACCCCTTTCGGGATAACTCAGGAAAAAGAGAGAGAGAGAGAGTAACAGGGGAGATGGAAAATCGCAGAACTTTCCTTCAGAAAATTGCCTGTCTCAGCCTCTTCGAAACCCCACCCCTGACCACGCTTTTATAACCCACGAACGGTTTTGAAACGTGGAAGGAGCCCGTTACGGAATCCGAGGGGACGTGATCCGTTAACGGACTTCGAAAGATCGAGATCCGTTACGGAATCCGAAGTTCCATAACGGGCACGGAATCCGAGGAGTCGTGACCCGTTATCCATTCCCATAACCCATTACCGAAGCCAAAGAAACTTTGGGTAAAAAGATACTTGTCTTGATTGGATATGGCCCTAAAGGGCCAATTACCCGAACCCGACCCGGCTCGGCACGACACGGCACGGCAGGCGGGCGCGCGCGCGCGCATGTGTGTGTGGTGGTCATCCCACTCCCTTGTTCTCAGGAACAAGTGTATGAGTTCCCTAGTTGCTTATAAAGCCCTCAGAAAACTCAAGCAAAAGCAATATGGGACTATTCCACCTCATCAAGACCTCTATCTCTAAACAACCCATTTCTTCTTTGAATTTCTCTCCCTTCTTTCTTACACCTAACATTCCCCCACAAATTCAAAGAATGAAACGGGAGGAAACCAAGGTGCAAAAAGAGACAGTCTACAACACGACATATCATGCTTTCAGCAGTGGTACCTTCCGGTTTGAACCACTACCTTAGTTGACTAACTTTACCCCCATAGGAACGAAGTGAACTGAAGTCTTGAACTTGAACCTTTGGTGTAGGAGTGTTCATTAGCAACAACACGATAAAGGTTCTGGTTGTAATCTTTAGGGGCGGCGCGTTAAAGGCGATGCGCCCGAATCCTGTTTCATGAGTGACTTCAGGAATAACCCAATTCCTTGAACTGCGGCCACACAGTCACACTCATATAGGTGGGCTTCTCCAAAGATGCACTGCTAACATCTCGCCTAGAAGGCTTTGAACCCATTTAGAGTTTTAACTCTTCCTTAACTTGCAGCTATAACACCTTTCCAGAGTAAACAGAGGAACAGACACAGATACATAGTATCATCTTTAATAAGGTGCTATCCAGTTCACCCTACAGCTTGTTATTACCATATTGAACCTACTTTGTGGGATCTCCACTCAGATAGGTTGGGTTGCTACTGTAGATGAACTACTGATGGGTTTCAGTCCCATCCCCTCTCTGGATTTTAGGACTAAAGACTTATCTAGTCCTTTCGTTAATGGATCAGCTGTGTTCTCTTTGGATCCAACATAGTCCACAACAACCACTAACTGAGACACCAGTTCCCTTACAGATTTTATTCTGACTTGGATGTGTCTCCTCTGCTTTTGGTTATATTTTGTGCTTTTAATCTTTGCAATTGTGGCCATATTGTCACAATGCACAGATATCGCAGGAATTGGCTTGCACATTAAAGGAAGTTCCTCAAAAAGTCCCTTTAACCATTCAGCTTCCAATCCTGTAACATCTAAAGCACAGAGTTCAGCCTCAAAAGTAGACCGAGACAAGATGGTCTGCTTTACTGATCTCCAGGCGACTGTGCCGCCACCCAAGGTAAATACATACCCTGTCACGCCATAACTGCCATAGTTCATGGCTATCCAGCTTGCATCACTATATCCCTCAAGAACCGCAGGGAATCTCTTGTAATGCAAACTCAAGGAAATGGTTTCTTTCAGGTATCTAAGTACCCTGTCCAATGCCTTCCAATGAGTGCGATTTGGACAACTTGTGTATCTACTTAACTTTGTCACAGAGAACGAAATATCCGGTCTAGTGCAATTTGCTAGATACATCAAACTTCCAATAATCTGGGAATACCTCAATTGAGACACAGGAACACCAGTCGTATTCTTATGAAGAGGGATAGAAGGGTCATATGGAGTTGCTACAGATCTCTCTTGGTTATAACCAAATTTCACAAGTACTTTCTCGACAAAGTGAGATTGAGAAATGGTTAACCCTTCAGCTGAACGAGTCAGCTTTAATCCTAAGATCACGCTTGCAACACCCATATCCTTCATATCAAACTTACTACTAAGAAACGACTTTGTCTCATTAACAATTCCCATATTGGAACCAAACAGTAGAATATTATCTACATACAGACATAAAATAATACAACTATCACTTTTAACTTTACAATAAACACACTTATCAGATTCATTGACAACAAAGCCAAATGATAATATAATATTATCAAACTTCTCATGCCATTGTTTAGGGGCTTGTTTCAGTCCATATAATGACTTAACAAGTCTACAAACTTTATCTTCATTACCAGAAGCCACATAACCCTCAGGTTGATCCATATAGATCTCTTCTTCAAGATTGCCATGCAAGAAAGCGGTCTTCACGTCCATTTGATGGACCGAGAGATCATAAATGGAAGCCAGTGCAATAAGCACTCTAATAGTGGTCATCCGGGTAACCGGAGAATAGGTATCAAAATAGTCTATTCCCTCCTTTTGTTTGAACCCCTTGGCAACCAGTCTCGCCTTGTACTTGTTAATGGATCCATCTGGTTTCAACTTCTTCTTAAAGATCCACTTGCACCCAATTGTGGAACTACCACGAGGGAGGTCAACCAGTTCCCAAGTACCATTAGAGATAATGGAGTCCATTTCACTCTTGATGGCATCTTTCTAATGCTTTGCTTTCGGAGAAGCCATTGTATCTCGGAAAGTGGGAGGATCATCTTCGATAAGGTAAGTGATAAAGTCACTTTCCAAATCCTTGGTAATCCTTTGTCTCTTGCTCCTTCTAGGTTCAACCACTTCCTCAGACTCACCGGGTCTAGGATGGGAACAAGATGGTTCTACCCCCACATCTGTCATCCTTTCCACATGTTCGGGAATGGAACCAGAAGTTGAAGGTATATCTAAAGAAGACAGATTCTGAGGTACACCAACTTTCATGGGAAATACATCCTCAAAGAATGTAGCTTCTCGAAGCTCTACAATAGAGTTAACATCTATGCCAGATATCTCAGACTTAATTACTAAGAACTTGTAGGCATAGCTGTTCTCTACATAACCCAAAAAGACAACATCTACTGTTTTAGGACCCAGCTTCTTCCTATTGTGCTCTTGGACAAGTACCTTAGCAAGGCACCCCCACACTTTAAGGTATTTTAAGCAAGCTTTCCTATTTCTCCAGAGTTCGAAAGGGCTACTATCCTTATGCTTCTGAGGTACTCTATTCAGAATATGGCAAGCCGTATTCAGAGCATCCCCCCACATATAGGTAGGTAATCCAGAACTCCCAAGTAGAGTGTTTATCATGTCAGTTAGGGTTCTATTCTTTCTTTCTGCAATCCCATTGGATTGAGGAGAATATGGAGCAGTAAACTCATGAACAATTCCAACAGATTTGCAATATTCATCGAGTTTATTAGAGGTATATTCTCCTCCTCTATCAGACCTCAATCTTTTAAGTTTTCTACCAGTTTGTGTTTCTGCTTCATTCTTAAAGTTAAGAAACTTATCAAAAGCTTCATCTTTTGATTTTAGCAGATACATATAACAGTATTTAGTGCCATCATCTATAAAAGTGATAAAATACTTTTTATGATTTCTAGTTAACACTCCATTAAACTCACAGATATCTGTATGCACCAGATCCAATATTTCAGAATCTCTAACAATCGTATGGAATGGTTTCCTACATTGTTTTGCTTACACACAAATTTCACATTTTTTAGTTTTATCAATGGAATGTTCAGGAATCATTTTCAAGTTCATCATGCGTTTCACAGAGTTGAAATTCACATGACCTAATCTATTATGCCATAAGTCAGATGATTCTATGTTATAAGCAACATTAGACAATGAGTCAAAAGAAACATCATTTTCTAATTTATCACTGCAAACATGTTCAACACGAATTTTAAATAAACCATCATCTAAATACCCCTTGCCAATAAAAGTTCCAGAATGTAAAATAACAACTTTATTACATTTAAAGTTAAATTTATAACCCTCTCTAACAAGACATGAACCACTAAGAATGTTCCTTCTAACTACAGGCACATGGTGCACTCTGTGTAAAGATAGAACTCGTCCTGAAGGAAACTTCAGATCCACGCGTTCAATTCCTAACACCTTTGCAGCCGTTGAATTGCCCATAGTCACGGATCTGCCTGCAGCAGCCTGGTATGAGACAAAGATAGACTTATCAGCACAGACGTGCACATTAGCCCCAGTGTCAACCAGCCACTCAGTTGGCTCATAAACGTGATAGATTTGTGGGTTAACAGAAACATACCCAGTACTGGTCCCAACGACCTCAGTCACCATGTTGACTTGAGGCGTTCCTTCTGTGGTCCCATGAGCTTTGGCTTTCTTGGAAGGACATTCCTTAGCCCAGTGCCCAATCTGCCCACAGTTCCAGCACGGTTTGTTCTTTGCCTTTTTCTGGATTTTGGCCTTAGGTTTAAACTGGTTTTTCAATGCAGATTTCGATTTTTGTCCTTTGCCCTTAAAAGCTCCGGTCATCATGTTCACCTTAGGCGGTTCAGTTGGCATTACGATCTGTTTCTGGCTCCTATGCTCTTCTTCAATGGCAATGGCTACCATAAGATCATCTAGAGAAATTTTTCCTCTACGGTGCTTGAGAGACATACCGAAGTCTACCCAAGACTTAGGAAATTTCTCTACGATGGTCATAACCTGAAACTTCTCAGGAAGTTTCATTTCAGCCTCAGCCAAACTATGGAGCAGTAGCAGAAACTCGTGTGCCTGCTCAGTGACCGACTTGCCTTCTACCATCTGATATTTCAGAAACTTGGCAACATAGTACTTTTCAAGACCTTGGTCTTCGGTATTGTACTTCTTGTCAAGTTGATCCCATAAACCCTTAGCAGTGGTAGACGAAGAACAGTACACATCGAACAATGTGTTGGACAGAGCCAACAGTATGCAACCACGGCATATATTGTCCTTTTCTTTCCACTCTACAGCCGCAGTAACTGCAACAGGGTCAGGGTTAGTATCAGACACCGAAGGGCACTCGACTTCCAGAACATTTAACAGCCCTATCGTAGTGAACCAGATCTTCATGCGTTGCTGCCAACGCTTGAAGTTCTGTCCGACAAACTTTTCCGGCATACCAGACATGTCCACTTTTGGTACAAACGCAGAAGAAGACGACATGCTTAGAATCTTCTCTAAGACTGTTGGATCATTTTTTGGATCACACAGTTTCACAATCGTCATCATGATATAAAACACGAAATAAATAAAGAAATTCAGCAGTGTAAATAGCATGATTAACAGACGACCGAAACAGCAACAGGAAGCAAGCATGACATTTTCCGCATCAGACCAAAATCCAGACGATAGCATCCGAGCAAACAGAAGCATAGAACATAAAGAAAACAACATGCACATGTTTAGATTATGCAGCAGGCTAAGGCGTACTAAAGTACTCCCCTTAGAGAAGATTCGCCCCAATCCGAGGAGTCGTGACCCGTTATCCATTCCCATAACCCATTACCGAAGCCAAAGAAACTTTGGGTAAAAAGATACTTGTCTTGATTGGATATGGCCCTAAAGGGCCAATTACCCGACCCGACCCGACCCGACCCGGCTCGGCCCGGCACGAGCGGGCGGGCGCGCGCGCGTGTGTGTGTGGTGGTCATCCCACTCCCTTGTTCTCAGGAACAAGTGTATGAGTTCCCTAGTTGCTTATAAAGCCCTCAGAAAACTCAAGCAAAAGCAATATGGGACTATTCCACCTCATCAAGACCTCTATCTCTAAACAACCCATTTCTTCTTTGAATTTCTCTCCCTTCTTTCTTACACCTAACATTCTTTAACATAGCACTTGATTATTAATTGAAGTGCCCGGAATTTACTTTTATATTTCACATTCTCTTTAGACTTTCAGGGAAAGCAGAATGGGCAGCCATGGAGTGAGGCCGTTGAAAGAAAAGGATCTTCATCTTGGAAAGAAATGCTGGAGCTATGCTATAGTTTAGCTGGACCTGAAGAAAAAAACTCAAATGGAGTAGATGTACAGTATGTTCTGCCGGACCTGTTTTACATCTTTCATTGCTTATTTTGAATGCTTATATTGTTAATAATGTTAACTTATTATTCAATTTTCAACAAATGCTTCCTAGATGTGTATCATCACAAGCATCGACACAAGAATATCTCTCTCAAAAATCTCAAAGTTTACGCAAGAATAGATTTGAAAGATACTGTTGAAGTCACTTCCCTTAAGCCATGTGTATTGACCACAATTGAAGGTAAGATTTTGTGCATTCATTCATGTTTCTCTTGAAAGGGAAAGTCCATCGTCATCTTCACTTGGATCAGAACTCTGTATTTTTTTTAAAAATTAAAGTGGATTATATCTTTTATGTCCTGCAACCATATTCTTGGTTCTAATTCTATATTCAATATCTGATCATCATCAGGGATTTTGTTGTTAATTTACTCAATACAAAGTGCATTTCATTTGATAATCACTGCAAATAAGTTTAATAAGATCAGCCTATGGTATGTGTTAGTGGACCTAAAAAATTGCTTGGTTAACTGACATTCATTTTGACATTGATCTTTATAACGTAGGTGTTACTTGCAGAAACATGTGCTCAATGTTTCAAAAGGACATTAGCATGTCTTCTCTAGGACCTAAATAATAATCTATAATGTAGGTGTTACTTGCAGAAACATGATATTTGGTGGCCCTGATATTAGTGATTGTTTGCATGTTTAACTAAGGGATTGCTTTCAAAGCCAATGAGGGGCTTTTACATGACTATTCAAAATGAAAAACAAAGTGCTCTGCTTAGTAAAAACTTATGAAAAAATAAATACTATTAACTTTTGCAGATTATCGAGAACCATGTTAATGGTAAGGAGATAAATTTGGATGAGTTAGAGGGACGAGCAGACAATGGAAAGATACAGAAGTTTTGCAATGGCTAAGACTTTTGAGGTATTTGTTTTTTGGCTTTTCAAATAGGTACTGATTTTGCTTATATACCTCAGCAGTAAAAGATATCAAGCCTGACGTTGGGGATATCCTCACTTGAAGATTCTATAACCTTTCGGATTGCTGGTAGAGATTCACTGTAAAGAAATTGAGGGTTTTACCAGGTGAGATTGCATAAGTTCTAGGCTCTTGGTTTCAGCACAATCTTTGTGTAATGACAATGCTGAATAGGAAAGCATGACAGATGAATATTTAGTGACGTTATACATTTCCTTAGTTAGATGCTTGATGCTAAATGCCACAAACCGAGGATCATATGATCATTTTCACTTTTTTAATTTCCTTCACATGTAGTGGTAACTCTCCATAATCTATAAAGGTTAAGGTGGTCTAGCTCCTGCTTGTGAAACACAAGAGGACAATTCAATGTAGAAGTGGAAATTAAAAACAATAGACAATTTTCATCATTAATTATGCGTGTAAAATCTTGAACCTATTTTGCCTTATGGCTTTTCAACTTTTCAGTGGTTTCATCACAGTTGTAGAGTTAATATGCTTCTTGTTCAAGACAATGTTTCCTCATCTAAGATAAATGATTCTCTCTCTATGAAAATGGATTGAAGTGGGGAAGTTACTTTTTTTTTTCTTTAGGTATTTATTTTTCTTGGACATGCATTTTCTATGCTATCAATTGTTGGTTTTTGTAAGATGCAATTTTTTTTCGCATCTTAGTTCATTTTTCCTGTTCATATATATATATTCCATGATTATGGAATCCTCATCCACACCTTGGAAACCATGTTTTCTTTTATAGAAAGAAAGAAGAGAGGGCCTCTCTCTCTCTCTGTGTGTGTGTGTGTGTGTTCGATGTCCATGACATTCACATCCATACCTTGTGGCCGTCATTGCCAGACCAATGAAGGGTAATGAATGGTCTGCTTTCTGTGTTGGTCAAATTTGGAAGGATTTACATCTTGGGACTAGAAAATTTTGGGTTTTTGGTCAATTTGAGCTGTGGAGTTCTATTCTAATTAAGAGTCATCTTATGGTTGTAGGATCATTTGCATTTTTGTTAGTATGCCTTAGCAAATTCCACAAACTATGAGTTCTTCTCATGGAGAACAAACTATGATTTTTAGCTTTTGCGTAGTGCTTCCGTTCTGCAGCCATCAAACATATGTTATTAGAAGAAGCGGATTTTTTATTTCTTTTAGGCTAGTTTTCTTTTTCAAGGAACACATGCTTAAGGTTTTTTTTTTTTTTCATATTTTAGTCTTTGGTTAGCCATCAGAATTGTAGTTGCATGTGTCATAAGCTAGCATTTTGTTCAGCTATTAGTTTGAAAAATAACCTTTTATAATTATCTTTGTTAGAACTGTTTGACAGATCAAGTAAAGAACTCTGGTGGATCTGGCTGTTGACCGTGGCCGCTACATAGATCAGAGCCAGAGTCTGAACATCCACATGGACCAACCTAATTTTGGGAAGCTCAGTTCTTTGCATTTCTATGCTTGGTCCAAGGTAATACTTGTGCATGTTCCATTATCTTTTGTAGCCACTCTACTGTGTTCAGTCCTATTCAAAATAATTTTTGCAACCATAATAATTTTTATGCAGTACCATTGTGAATTAATTAAAGTAATTAACACCATGTTACAAGTACTTTATCTTTATTTGAATAGATTGGAAGTATTGATGTTTAAGGTTGGAATGAATGATGACAAGTTCTAAGTTCATTGATCATTAGTTTCTTTGTGTGAATCTTGTTTTATTTTATCTGCTTCTACTGTTCTTTGCGTGGGATATTAGTTGATATCAGGAGTTTTTGTAGTGAATAAGATTGAATATATCTTAGGAGGACCTAAATCTTGTAGGAGGTATTTATGGTATATCATGAGGAGATTCTATTACTTTTATCCCTCTTTCGCTTTTCTCTAGCTTTTTATGGTGTTGGTGGCAATTTTTCCCACACTGAGACTCGAGGAAGCTTTAAAACTGTGTATGTTTTCTTAGGAGAGGGTGCTGCCATCTATTCGTGGATACTGATCTCCTTTCTGATTTACTTTTTCCATGGTTATTATGCTCATTTCCAAATTTTCAATACCTGCTATATTCATTTTGTTGTTCAGCTGAAGAAAATCCAAGAAGAAGTTCATACCGAGTCAGAGATTTCAGTGCAAAGTAGTGGGCAAAAACAGAGCGCTGCAAATGGCCTTTCAAAATGGCTAAAGGACTTTCAAGCACTGAATGATGCAAACAGTAAAAAAGGTAATGCCCTCCGGCCATTTGTTATGGTTTCTGATTTCATATTATCATCCCTATGCTTGTTGTTTAATTTAAAAATTCATACAAATTTATTATCAAATTCTTTTTTTGTCTAAAAATAAAATGAAAGAGAAAAGAAAGAGGAGGGAGTGTATATAAACCGTGTACCTAGGACATAAAGGAAGAAGGTAGATCCAAAAGAAGTTGTAGGCCAATTAGTGGTACTCTTTATTACGATTGATACATGAGAAGAAAAGTTGGGTTCAAATTTGACAGCTGGACAGGTGGTTCACACTTACCATAACTAAGGGGTCAGGTTGAATCTCCTTGGTACCATCTCCCAGCTTGTCTATCATAAAGGAAAAGGTAGATGAGAACAAAGAACAATATTGTTGTATGTGGAAACTTTTCATACTACGAATTAGTGCAACTGCGTTCATGCCCCTCTATCTATAAAGATAGGGTCCTAATAACCCAACAACTATTTCATCTCTGTCCATTGAACCAGAGTTGTACAATCCACCTTTTGCTGGATTATCATTGATGTAAACATGAGAAGCTAATTTATAAGGGATTTTAGACCAAGATTATTATAATCTCAGATTTTTGATAACTCTTCAATATATTCCTTGCTGGAAATATCCCTGATCCAACTGATAATGAGTAGGAGCAAGTAAATCGATAGGAGTAATCTGTGCATGTGCGTGTATATGCACATTGGTGCTTGGTGTGAATGTTATTTAGTAGGTAATCTAGTTCACTTTTACCAAGTACAGCTGCCAGCATATATATATATATATATATATATATATATATATATATAGAGAGAGAGAGAGAGAGAGAGAGAGAGAGAGAGAGAGAGAGAGAGAGAGGGTTTCCACATTTATTACCATGTATAGCATGTATAACTACCTTATGTTCAAGGTTCTCATGTTCAATTTTCCACTTACACTGACTGGAGGTATGGAAAATTCTTTATGTATGGCACTCTCAAGAACTTTGGTGGTAGCAATCTCAATTCATATTCAGGTAAGGAACTCTTAGCATAAATGGTCGATTGCTTTACCAAAAGGAGGTGAGGTACTCTTCATTGCATTGATACATCAACTGACAAAGGCCCTTAGGGATCTTTGGAATTAGCCATGTAATTTAGCTGGTCAGATGTATGGTCAAATCAGTAACAACATTTGTGAATATTATTCTATGGACATTTAATAGTTATATAGACTTTTAGGTATTCTGTTGTAATATGTTTTTGCACTATTAAGTATGATCTCTCGTCTTTCTGCTAATAGTTTACTTGTCAAGTTCTGAGTTCATGTTATTCCCATTCCCACCTTTTCTTAATCAAGCATTGTTGGTTTTATTTACATTCGTTGGTTGACATAGACTTGAATCTCTATATTCTGTGTCATTTTCTTGAGTATAAACCGTAACTGTTAGACTTTTTTTTGCAAAATTGATCTTGTGCAAATAAACATCAGACATTTTTTTTATCATGTGCAGTCAACACTACTAGCCTATAGATCAGTTCTGTTTTGTCCAATTTTTCATACTCAAATGATCTTTCTCTTGTCTTGTTTCTTATTCAACATACTTTCTGAGGGCAGACCAACTACATAGTGTTTTCTTTTTTTTTTGTGAAAGATCTTTGCTGGCACAGATCTGCACCAACATTAACTTTTTTGCTGGCACACTGCATCAGCAAAAGATCTTTCAATTTTGTGGAAGATCTTTGTTGGAGCATATCTGCGCCAACAAAGATCTTTACTGGCGCCGTTCTGCTCGAGTATGAAATTTTTGCTGGCATATAACTGCGCCAATATTAAAAAGCTACATTTGCTGGTGGTGTAAAGTTGGGCCAGTAAAATGCATCAACGTCAGTACTTTTGCTGGCACATTTGTGTGCTAGGAAAGATTTTTTCTGGCACTATTAGTGCATCAGCAAAAACTGTTTTTCTTGTAGTGCAGGTGGACAGGGTGACCTCAAGGGTTTTACCAATTGGAAGCCGGAGTTGCTGCACTTGAACACTTCCAAGGATCTCCCTCCACAAACCCATTCTTTAGTACGCTATCATCCAACCTATCATCAAGAAGATGCCATCACTATAACTTAAAGAGATATCCCACATGCCACACACGGATGAGGTGGAACGTTATAGACCAATAACTACAACCATCCTTCATGAGGCAAAGCGAGTGAGAAGTGACAGGAAACAACTATGGAATGAAGAGAACGTTTGGGAAGTGACTTGTAAAGTAGACAGTGTGCTTTTCATTACATAGAAACGGCTTCCCACTAATGAGAAGCAGATTTCTCCATGCTTCACATCCTAAGTATGTGCTTCCAGTGACTACAAAAATGAACTGTGATATCGAATTCATGAATTCTATTAAGAGAAAAATGTGAGTGTGAAGCTTTAAGGAGTGAATCAAGTTAAAGAGGTGGACTACGAAAGAATACAGAGAACACTGGGAGGAAGATGTGTAAGGAAAGAAAGACACCCCAATTAATGCTTGGCAGTTGGAATCCCAAAATAAAAATGCTGTAAAAAGAGAATACAATTGGTGTCGCATCATCAAAAGTTTTGGGAATCCTACTTTCTCCTTTCCTTTTTTTTTGGCTGGGCTAAAGGAAAACCGCTCTATCACTGTAAGCACATTGGTCTTCACATTCTCGCTTTCTATTCGATCTCTATATTTCTCTGTGTATATCTCTGTATATGCTATTTTCTTTGATGCATACCTTTATAGAATCTGTAGAGGGCTGGACTTGGGTTGTATCTCTTGGGGGAAACACCCCTTCCCAAGAAAGGTTGCACCCTTCAACCTAATAGATATCTAACTGTTCTTTTTCATGTCTTATTATCTTATCTCTCCAACGGTTTCCTTATGGCCACCAAATAACCAACAAGATCCACACGCCCACAGTGGAGCACATGCACCCAGATTCGGACCTGCAGCAAGGGATGCTCCCAATGGGTTTCAAACTTGTAATAGGTTTCAAACTTGGTTATGTTCACACGTCGGAGCTAGCAGATGAGTAGTGGAGCTCTTTGTGGGCCGAGAATCCTACTCTTATTAATACTAGCTTTTGATAACCTTGGTGACTGATTCTTGCATCCATCATGCCTTGCTTTAAAATGAAAAAGTATTGCTTGGAATACTGTTAGAGATTCCAAGGGTGTGTTTGAAAACAACCCTGATTTGGTTTGGAGTCCACACGCGCAAATGGACGATCTCAGGCCCTCCAATCTGAGATCTTCAAAAAGGTTTAAAACCATGTATATATCTCCAGCCTGTTTTTTCTTTTGTGGTGATGGTCGTGCCAGAGATACGCGGTTTTGAGACTAGATGATTTCAAAACCAAGGTGCTTAGAGATCTGTCCCAAAGGGGGGGGGGGGGGGGGGGGGGTTCGTAGTGTGCTGCTAGACGGGCAGTCAAGGATCAATTCTCATGGGCCTTGCCTCTCTGTGCAAGCCAACTTGTAGAATAGGCCCCGGGGGCAGGGGTCCTAGCCTCGGAGTTTTATGCTGCCGGCAGGGGTGTAGCTAGGATTCATGTGAGGGGGGGGGTGGGGGGGCAAACAGGGGTGTAGAAAGGAAAAATTATTTGTGTGATAGTCGGGGGTTCGGGGGCAGCGTCCCCGAAAAATTTTTTTTTGAGATAAAATAAAAAATGGCTACAATTATTAATAAAAATCTATTTCATATGGACAAATCAAACTATTTGCTGCAGTAAGGGCTGGGCTAAAATATGAATAAAAATCTATTTCATATGGAATCAGGGCAGGGCTAGGACTGGGCTTTTAAAAAAAAAATAATAATTTAACTGTTTGGGGAGGCAGGACTGGGACGCCCCTGGCTGCCGGCACGATGACCGTAGGTATGGCAAGCTGAGCCGGCGCGATAGTTCTTCGCGCCCGGTGCAATTTCTTTGGGTAATAAATCCAAAAAAAGGTGCCTAGAGATCCTCGAATCTTAGAATGAGGCTCTCAAACGCCCCCTTATGTCATCACAAATCTTCTTGTTCATCCTTGACCTATGCTTTGAATTTATGAGAATAGGAACATTTGATTCTTGAAAAGTTTTGTGTATCCCTCCTTATTGATCATAAGGAGATTCCAGGAACAAATCGTAGAGATATCTAATGAATTGCTCTCTTCCACAATTCCTCAGGACAACCCTCTACAAATCGTGATTAACTGGATAAAATTATTGATCTTGTTAGGCAATTAAATTAAAAAACAATTAGTAAGCCAATAGGTTTAATGCCAGTTACTCATTAAAATATACCCAATGAAGTCTTTTAAGTAAAACGTTGGCTATCTTAGGTTTTTTGCAACCACAAACATCTAGAAACTGAAACCAACAAACATGAATTGCAGACGTTAGAGATTAAACGTTTCAAAATCAGATCTATGAACAAAATGTTTGAAAGGGAAAACCACATCGGTTTCAAATTTTTAGCTAAAGGACAAGATTCAGTAAGATTTGTCTTGGGTTTTTAATATCTAATTAATCCAAAAACCTGAAACCTGTTGCGTGAAAAATTAGTTTCATCAAAAGCATCAGAAGAAACTTATGAAATTATGGGTAATCAATCCACAAATAAGGACCGAACTTTAGTCCTAATTAACATATTCACAAAAGTTCTCATTTTCAGTTATCAGATAAAAACCGCATTTAATCCTAATTAACGTATTGGCACACAGGGGTCGCTCGCTCATCTTGTAAGGGCGACTTGTGAATTTTACTAAGTTGAGGGGGGCGTTACAAGTTCAGAACCTACGGGGAGCAGGTAGGGGTGTCAACGGGCTGGGTTTGGTTTGGACCCAGGTGGAACCAGACTTGGACCAGATTTTTGGGTATGATATCGGGTCTGGATCTGGGTCTAATTGTGTCCATTATAAGAAAAACCATACCCAGACCCCATAAGAACTACATGAACCAAACCCGGACCATACCGGGTAAAACCATATTTTTTTCATCATTTTTGCATTGGAAAAGTGCATGTCTTAAGAACTCGGGTCAGGTACGGGTTTGGTATAAAATTTCACAAACTATACACGGGTCCATGTATTAATTGGACCATCAGGTCTGGACCTGGGTCTTAATCTGGTCTTCTTATTTATCATCATACCCGGACCCTATAGGGTTTGGTTCAGGTCGTGTCCCGGTAAACCAGGCCCATTGACACCCCTAGGAGCATGCCTTACTGCAAGGTCAAAGCCGCATGTACGAACAAGGTTCCCCTTATCTGTAAGGAGCAGTTAGTGCACATCACCTTGTGTTGGGATGTTGCAAGTTTGGATCCCAATGGTATGGTTGTATAACTGGTAGGGCTCTCCCTAACCCCGGCTTTCTCTGACAAAAAAAAAAGGGGTTAGTGGACGAAAAGGATCACAAGGTTTTACTAACCCCAGGCCTGCCAATGTACTGTTGGTGATGAAGGGTTTTCCTTTGGCCTAGCCAAAAAAAAAAAACAATAAAAAATTTGCCAAAGTTTTCTCATTATTTCAAATAGCTCAACCTCCCCTCCATCCCACTCTACAACCCCTCAAAAAAATGCTTTTAACCTAGATTAAGCAAATAACCATGAGCGAACTCGCATTAAACTTGCATCTAAATTTGATAAATTTGCCCTAATAAAACTAACTAAAGCTTATGTTGCTTACTAAAATTTTTAAACTGTTGAGTCATCTTTTCCTGACTTCTTCGTTTCAAACAATATAACCGATTGGCAAATTTTCTCTAAAGCATTTATATCTAATTGACAAATAGAAACCTTGTGCTCTAGGTATCTTGACACTTGTTAATAATCAAAATTGGGTATGCTTAGAAGGCAGAAAATAAATGTATTTTGAGCGTAAGGGAGAAACTGTCGACACATTTATGTAGAACATAGATTAACACAACATCAAACTAATGGTGTGGGGTATTTGTTTAGGGTGGCAAAATTTTGGGCTTCCTTTGAAAAATGTGAAAACTATGTATATTATATGCACGCCAGTACGCGGTTTCTTCCGGTGCAGCCATCCAATTATTTGGTGGGCACAATAAAATAAGGCTCATATTGCTTCCTACACTAGCTATATATATATACATATATATATATATATATATATATATACATATATATATATATATATATATATATATATATATATATATATATATATATATAGAGAGAGAGAGAGAGAGAGAGAGAGAGAGAGAGAGAGAGAGAGAGAGAGAGAGAGAGAGAACTGGATACTTGGTCAAATTAATGTGAACATTCAGGCTTGCCAACAGTAGAGGTCCAAATTAATGAGATCCGTTTTTTGACCTCACAAGATCATCAGACCCCCGGACCAAGCCCAAGCCAAGTCTGATTAGGTCGGGCTTGGTTGGGCTCCATGAAGAACCAAGCCATTGCAGCCCAATTGAGAGAGAGAGAGAGAGAGAGAGAGAGAGAGAGATCAAAATGATGATAAGTTCTGGTTCTACATAGACAATTATACAACACATGCTATGTGGAACAGATGGTCTCTTCATTTATTGTCTCTAACAATGGCCTCCTAGACCTACACACACTCAACCTTCTCTTAAAATGATCAGGAGAAACATCTTCAACACCCTCCAAACTAAGCCTGGGCAGAGTCTCCTCACCAGGTCCTGCACTCGGGCCACACAAATCTGGCAAGACCCTTGCACTTGCAACGCCACCAGATGACTTCCTCATCTCACTGTTAGCCCTCATGAACAGCCCGCCAATGTCCGCCGGCCTTACCACCGAATCCACCCGCGACATCGGAAACAAGACATAGATGCCGCCCATCTCGAGCTCTTCGTCGGCCGACAATGGAAAAAACCGCCTTCCGATCTGCAGAGACTGCAAGTTGACCACAAAGTGGTTCGGGTTGTCCAGCATCAACTCGGCCGCGTTCACCGGGCCGTCCATCTGCCTGACATCTCCATTAGTGCTTAGGATGACTTTCAAGGCTGAATTCCGGCAAGGGGTGTTGTTTGATAGACCACAGGAGATGTAGTTTCCCATGGTGGTGATAGTGAGGTCCAATGGAAGGCCTTATTGGTTATATATGCTTAAATAGAGAGATGAAGAGGCCAGCTGTTATTGGAGGTTTGACAAAGTAGAAGATACGCGTTGTAGAGAACGCAAGAAATAGTATAATATAATTATTGTGATTTGTATATACACAAGGTCAAAGTAAAGGGCTATTGTTTTCCATATTGAACAAAACAGTAGGAAACTTCCTAAAACTTGCAAGAATGGGTCAAAATGCATTGTTTTATATGCTCTATAAATTGATCGCTATACGTCTCTGTACGTTTTATCATGACCAAGATCTCTTCCATACCGACAAAACTTAAAAACGCCTTTTTTTTAGGCAGTAAAAAACCCATGACATTTTGATTTTTTTTTTTGAAAATCTCTCATTTTTGGCAAAATCTCGGCAATAAAAAATAATTTTGAAATATAAAAAATAAAAATTTATAAGAAAATAGAAATAAAAAAAACTTTAAAAATAAATACCACACGGGTTTTTATGATAATAGCTGTTAAAAACGTAAATGTCACATTTAAATCACGATATTTATGTTTTTGCTAAAAGAATCATGGTATTTTGAAAATATCATGAGAAATTGCTGTTTTTAACTTTCAGGTAATTTCTCACGATATTACCGTAATATTTATGAAAATCTCGCGATATTTGTGACTATGATCTCTTCTAAACTCATCAATATTAAGGGATGCCATTAAGACATAATAAATATGTTTCTTTCAAGTCTTGGTTTAAGGATGCCATTGTGACTTTAAAAACACCTATATGTGGTTTTGGAAGCAGTTTCAAAACTTTTGTGGGCAACACAAAGCGTTTTTTTTCCCCTCCTTTGATCTCTTAAGAAATATTTGGGATTTTAAAAACACCTATATGCCAAACAAGATATATGTACAAAATAAAAGTGATGCCACAACTCCTTGCATGAGATATATTGTTGGGCCCCACCAAATATGCCAAGAACCTGGACAGAACGTCTGATTCAGGAAGGTATATATTGCACGGCTCGGTGGTGCATCACAAAAAATTGTGCAATTATACTGCACCAAATAATGGGCCTTCTAGAAAAATGCAGAAATTTTTGCCACCAAGATGTAACTTTCATGCTCCAGATAATGGCTCTGTTCATCTGGCCAAGCTGAAGCTGAAGGGACGTCTCGTGTTTGAAACCCATAAAGATCAATGTGAAAGCTAGTAGGTCCAGTGGGCAGAAGAGACCCAAGGGAAAGTTGGAGCCAGAGACTTGAGAGTGGACTTGATAGTTTTAATTATTGATGAAGCCATTGGTTTCCATGAACTTGGGCTCAGTTCACATGAGGTGAAAGCATCCTCTAAATGGACGTATGTAGAAAAAGTTGCTAGCATACAAGACCCCAAAAGACCCCCGATTAATATTAGGGTTGACCCGAACCCGACTCGAACAGTATGCAGGCCTGATTTGGGTTATGAATTTTGCTGAGTAGTCAACTTGATCCAGCCTTTTAGCTGGGTACTATATGTATTTTTAGTAAAAGTAAACTTCTGAAATTATACGGACCTAAGGTTTCATTTTTTGACCTGACAAAACCTGAACCCAAACTCTAACCAAACAATTTGTTATTTGGGAGGGTTCCTGTACACCTTGATGGATCAGGTACCTGACCCGATGACAGCCTAATTATCCACACCGCTTAACCAGGGGTCATCAATAGGAATCGTAAACAAGCTCATCTAGTTCTTACAACAAACCTGAGAGCTTGAGCTCATGATGAATCTGGGCTAAATGAGTCAAACTTGAGTTGGTTATTTTACCAAAAATCAAAAAACATTGTTTCAAAATTCAAAGCAATAGGATTTGAACTCTAGGCCTATTAACCTAAGCTTGAATTTCTCATTGACAAAAAAAAATACATTTTTTAAAGCTAAAAAGAGTTGAATTTAAATTCGATCTAAACCTATTATTCACAAACGAAATGCTTAATTTTTTGTTTTATATTATTGAGCCTATACGGGTTAGCACCTATTGCTTGTGTTAGGCTTATCGAGCCTTTGTTGGAAAATTTACCTTAACTTTATTGAGTCAGGCAACTGAGATTGAACTAGTGAGCTCGAAGGTACGCATAAACACGTTGTCTTTTAAGCGATGGTTATCTTACATAATTAGGATCAAGTCCTTGGTGCAATGAGTACTCGTGCACTATGCTCCAAGGATACAACCAAGCTTTTGCCTACTCGCAAAAATTGGTTCTACGCGTTGCACTGGGTGAGATCGATAACCTCGACACAAACCACCTTGAACAGCCTATTGACTAGGATAGAAAAATCTAGGTTCAAGTTGGATATGGATTCTTGGTCTGGATATGAGTATGAATCTAAATTGTAAGTGGGCATATATGGATCCAAACAATAATTGGATCGAGATCTTAGTAACGAATCTGAATATCAACTGGGTCTAGATGGATATGGATCTGAATCATATATGAATCTAGATCCAAACTAGATCTGGATCTGAACAATAACTAGATCTAGATTTGAACAAGATCCAAATTAGATCTAAACTGGATATGGATCCAAACTAGATCTAGATCCAAACTAGATCTAGATCTAAACATGATCTAAATCTAATCTGAATCTAAATTTGAACTGGATCTGAATCCAAATTAAATTTGAATCTAAACAGGATCTAGATCTGGATCCAAACAACTGGATTGAGATTCGAATTGGATATGAACTGGATTTGGATCTTAGATAAGGATTTGAACAACCAGATATGGATCTTAGACAGGGATTCAAACAAAAACCAAATCTGAATCTTGGATAGAGATCCAAATAAAAATAAGATCTAGATCCTCAACAATGATATAAACACGAACCAAATCTGGATCTTGGATAAGGATCCGAACTACAACTCTAAATACAAAGTGAGAGAGAAAACACAGCTTATGGGAGAGCACTTGAGAGAGAGAGATGGGAGAGGAGAGAGTTGAAGATGGGATGATAGAAATGGGAGAGGGCTAGGGTTTATATAGGCTCCAGCCCAAGGCCACCCATAAAGGTCATAAAATGCCTTTAAGAGGAAAAAATAAGAAATAATGGGATATGCTGGCCAAAATGGCCAGCCATAAAAGCCCAAACCATTATACATAGAGGGGCCGAAAATTACCTTGGAAGGGCTAAGAATGACCTTGACTGAGTCAATAGTCAAACCAAGCTGAGGATAAGAGGCGACTATGTTTGAACCTTTAATGTCCATGCAAAACCATTGGGGAAGGTTTAAACATATTCAGATAAGATCTAGAAAGATCCAAATATGATTCAATGCTAAGTCAATGTCCATAAATGTACTG
Source organism: Nuphar pumila (assembly GCF_984573655.1). NCBI lineage: Eukaryota > Viridiplantae > Streptophyta > Magnoliopsida > Nymphaeales > Nymphaeaceae > Nuphar > Nuphar pumila. The sequence continues at coordinate 76,930,897 of NC_143263.1, read as the reverse complement.
GTCAACGATTTTAGACTTGGAGATTAAATTCATCCCAAGTACTAAAAAAAAGTCAAAACCAATCCAAATTTGACTGAATCTGAATCTGAATTCAAGTCCAAAATCAAAGGTCAAGCATCAAGAGTTAAGATCAAGATCCAAGTTCAAAGCTCCAAGAATAAAGTGATGCACAAAACAAAGATCTAATGCCCTTGAGGGCCTTGCCCTTTAAGGCACCACCCCTCTATATAAGGAAAAGAGTTTTCCCCAAAACCTTCAATGTGAGACTAACTTTTGTAGAGAACCCATTACACACACACTTAGGAAAAAATAAAAAAATTGAGATAAAACTTAGGGATAGTTTTTAGCCAAATTCCAACAAACCTCCACGTGGATCAAAACTATAGAAGCATAATCAAAAAATTATTTGTGAAGATTCAGTGCATAGGTGAAGGTACCTTTTGAGTTTGAACCCCCCACGTTAGTATTACTTAGTCTTAGTCAGTCTGAGACCTCAATAGTGTTATCTTTGAATTGAGAATCCTAATTTACCTTGAAGGTATCGTAACACACACTTTCACTTCAAGTGGTTATAGTGTGTCTACCAATATATAGAAGCTGCACATTAAGGGTTCTCTTTTGTATCTCAGTTTTATGAGTGCTCTAGATACAAAGTTCAAGTCTCACAGAAGGTGGCCCCCACCTTCATACCCACATAGCTAAGTCTATCAAGGGAGTAAACTTGTTTGAGGCCAATGGATCTTATTAAGAGTTTAATTCAAACTCAACATCTGTACACAGGTTTCGAGCACTTGATGTAAGACCCACAATTTTTTAGCAAAAATTCTGAATAAATTTATAAGACATTTCTATATGAAAATAGCATATAAACACAAAATACAAAACAAATAGATTTTAACGAACCAATTATACTTAGGATATACGTATCCTTGCAAATATATGCTCAAATAGTTAGGGAGTCATAACTTCCTCCCTGAGTAATATCAAGAGATTTGTAAGTGCCAACTTTCTTAATTTCATTGATACAAAGAGAATGGTGTACTCAGATTTTTTTTTTAAAAAAATTGCCAAAATCCTCAAAAATTTGCGAAACTCATAAAAATATTGGCAGACCCCATGTAGATATTTCTCAAAAAAAATCTTATGGGACCCACATAATATTTTATAGAATATTTCATGTGAACCCCACACAAAAGGAACCTCCAATCATTATTAAAAATAAGAAGGGCAAAAAGGTAAAAAGGGGCATAAATATTTGTAAAAAAGCCAATGAAGCTTTTGCTTCTTGGGCCTATAAATAGGGGAAGCCTTCCCCTTTAGAAAATCATGAATCCATCTCTCTCTACCCCTTTCTCTCTCTAAAACCTCCCTTACCTAGCCTAGCCCCCTGAGCCTGCTTGACCTGGCCTGAGCTTGCCTGACCTAGCTTGAGCCTACTTGACCTAGCTCGAGCCCAACTAAGTCTAGTCAAGATTGATCAAGTTAAACCCTATTTTGTCCTAACCTAGGTTTGATCCACCTAACCTAGACCTAGCCTACTTGAGCTATGTCTGAACCCACCTGACCCAATTGATTTAGACTGAACTGAGTTTTGTCCAAACCACTCGGTCTTAGTAGCATGACATGTTCATCCTTTTTTTCAACTAGGCCGAACTCATCTGACCTAGTTTAGCCATTCAAAAGAAGGATCAAACCCAGTTCAATCGAAACTAGGTTCGAAGCAGCTGGAGCCATTCTTAACAGATCGAAAAGTAAGTTTGATTCGTCGATCACTCTCGCTCAAGTATTTGCTAATTGTTGTGGTATATAGTGTATATGTTTCAAAAAAAGTAGTATCTGACCCTAATCTTTGGTTTATGCCCTCTCGAACATTTTGGTGTTTACGCACATTTCCTTTTGACTATCGTTCAATATTTTTTGATAAAAGCTCCTGATTTATGCAATATATATGTATTTAAGATTTCCATCGCGTCGAACGATGCTAAGGCTCCTCCTTTCTGCATATTACATATATATGTATTTGCTTATGCTTTCAAGATTGCAATTACGTCGAATGATGTCAATGCTCTTGCTTTCTGCAATTTTCTTATGCTTTTAAGATTGCTGTCGCAAATTACAGAAAACAAGAACATTGACATCGTTCGACGCGACAATAATCTTATATACGTATTTGCTTACTACATGTCACACCGATACCAAGGCTTCTGCTTTCTGTATACTACATATATACGTATTTGCTTAGGCATTTAAAATTAACGTTATGTTGAACGATGCCAAGACTCCTGTTTTTTGTAATTTGCTTATGTATTTAAGATTGCCATCACGTCGAACAATGCCAATGCTCTTTCTTTCTGCAAATATATATGTATTTGATTTCTGCAAGTTATTTAGTTTGGTTTTCTCTATCGAACATTAAACATGCTTTCAATTACGCTATCGCGCTATATCGCACAAGATCATGCTTATATTACATATAGATGTGCATAAATGAGCAATTCTTTATCTTGCACTACAATCAAGATTTTGCTTGACGAAAGAAGCTTCTATTTGAAAGGCTTCGCTTTTTGAGTAAAATCGCTCTTTCATAAAAACCTAAGTCACTTGTACATAGCCTGGGTAAGGCCTAAGGTTCTAATCAACCTTGATAGATGCAAAGTATGCACAACGGTGCACATCTATCCCCGAGTTAAAATGTAACAATTTCTCTGTCAAAGAGAGGAAGTGCAGCCAAATTTTTTGAAAAAATCTCAACGAAGCTCAGAAATAGCATAGCATATACTTTGTCATATAGAGGAGGTGCTGCCAGAATTTCTGACAACTACATTCTAATAGAAGCTGCTAGACCGACAGAGCAAAGACCTGTGTTGTATCTGCATGACTAAGCTAAGCTCGAGAAGCTCGTGCTTTGATTCGTGGGATACAGATGTGCCAAGTCTAGGAGACTTGAGCTTGATGTTCCAATTGAGGCCTTGAAGAGGCTCACATGATATATATGCTAAGTCTTAGAGACTGAGTGAAATATTTCAATTATAGCTCAGAAGAGACTTTCGTGATATACGCTAAATCATGAAGACTTGAGCGTCATTATTGTGAACTGTGCTCCTGAGTGGTCTGTGTATTTTCATAAGATATACTTGATGTGACTGAATGCTTTTGAACCATATCAGCAATGGTTCTGACCCCGTTTAATGAAGAATACATGAAATGAACCTGTGATGCGATATGCATAGTGATGATGCATTGAATATGCGTAGTCTTAATACATTTTCATTATATAAATACATCATTTATAGGTTTAGAACCCACACTTAGATGCATATAAATGTCATTGAACTACGGTTTGAATTTCGTTCGAATTAGACTTAAAACAAGAAAGTTATTGCATTTACAGTGTAGCGGGTCGGACCTCGGGGTGAACCGGGTCAAAAACGGATCCAATTGGCCCATTTGGGCTCTGGATCAATGCCAAAAACCCCACATCCACCCCAGCCCAGCCCCTAACTCGAGTTATATAAAGAATTGCTAAAAACCCCTCTCAAAAGAGGCGCCCAGACAAACTTTTGATTTTAATCTCTTTTCTGAAAATTCCAGAAAAGAGTCTCTCTTGTTTAAAACCAAAATGATGCCCAAATGGAAGGTGTCTTTGCCTTGGGTTTTGTGCCCAAGAACCCGACTCCTTATCTCCCATCTTCTTCCCAGCCGCCCCTTTCATCCACCGTCTCCTTATTCCATGGTTTTGCAAAGGATTCCACGCACCTCCATGGAAGCCGCCGCCCCTTCTTCATCCCATTTCCCTTCTTCACACCTTTCCTTCTTCGCCCCTTGCTGAAGCTAATGGCCCATGTCTTCTTGTTTGCAGGTAGCAGCAGCAAAGGAGTGCTCCAGCTGATGAGGGGTGCCGTCTACCTCTCAACAGCTAGCCGACCCTTCCCTTGTCGGCTCTCTACATCTCTATTTCCACCGTTTCACCGCTTCGGAGCATCACCTTCTGTAGCTCCTAGCAACCTGCAACAAAGTGGCGGTAGACAGCACCACTGAGGGTCCCTTTTGGCGCAAATTCAAGGCATAGTCCGCTCCCTATCTACCCCTCCATTCGTCGGACGTCCAGATTGAAGTACGTCTTCTCCTTTTCCCTTTCTTTTAGAGAAAACTCCCAATTTCGTGTGGTTTTTGGTTTTTATTTTCTGTTGGATGCCATTTCCCTTGTTTTTCAGTCGTAGTTAAGTCTGGTTGTGCTGAAACCAGCACAGTAGATCGAGTCCAGGTTTATGCCCTTTTGTTGATTTTAGAATGATTTGCATTTTCAACATTGTTGGAACCGATTTCCCCAATTGTGCTCTAACCGACTGAGATGGTTGTAGCACGTTGCTTTAAATATTAGTTCAACAGCGTTGTCAATTTAGTTTATGTTACTGTGTAGATTTTAATTTAGTAGCTCTGTTTTCATTTTAAAAAGGGTATGTTGATTAATTGCAAAAATCGGCTAAGAATAGCTTAGCCGATTTTAGTAGGGGTCTGTTTTCTTTTTAATGTTCTGAAATTTTTATGAAACAGTAGATTAAATTAGATTTCTGATTGGTGTAGTAGTGTTAGTAAGGTCGTTAAGATTAAATTAGTGTTAGTTAGTTTGTGTAGTTTAGGTATGATTTTCATTCTAGCCGATTTAGATGTTTTGTGTAAATCATTAATTTCCTTAGTCATTTTGCTGTTTAGCTTTGGATCTAATTCTTTTACTTGATAATTAGTGAGGCAAGTTAGTATCAGTTTGAGTTATTGTTTGATTTGTGTGTAGGAATTAATGTAGTTCCTATTTTTGTGTTTTTTATTGTGTTTACATTTTAGGAGATTGTCGTTTTATGCAAGTAAGATGTAGGAATTAGGTTTGTTGTTTCAGCAGTAGTTTGAGTTAGTTTATACAGTAATAAGTAAGGTTAAACAGTAGTAGATTGATCATTTGCTGCATTTAGTTCATATGTGAGTGTAATTTTATGATTGGAGTTTATTAGGTTATTTTTGGTAAAATCGATTTAGCAATATATATTTGCTTAACTAGTTGAAGTAGATGTTAATATCGGGTTTCCAGTACGTGTTAGGTTTTATTTAGCCAGCATACCGTAGCTTAATTAAGTTAGATAGCTTAGGTTAGGGTATATTAGTATTGTTAAATGTTCTTTAGTGTAGACTCCTCGGATCGACTATAATCACTCTAGTCGATTGAGAGTACTTTCTAAGAACCCTAACATAGTTTTCACATGCTTTTAGTTTTAATTAGTTAGTAGTAGGCTATAAATGACTGTATATACAAGTGCTTTTAGAAATAGTGCAAGCTCTGCATTCATTTAAGTGAATAGCGTACTGAAGCTGAAACTCAGCTTTTGCACTAATTTCAGCTCGTTACCGTACGTGCAATCGTCTGAGTTTTCTTGAAATTACTGTTCTATGCTATTCATTAGTGTGTTAACTGCGTGCAAACCAAAAATCAACTCGTTCAGAGTTGATTTGGTTTGTCTTTTAAGCGTTCTGCAAAATTAGGTTTTACGCGATTTTTGATTTCGGGTCAAATGGTTCTATAATTTTTATCGAACTTGAAACGCTTATATCCAGAGTTTCCGGATGAGTTTTTCAGTTCCGTAAAGTACGACAGACTCTTGAGTCTGTCAGAAAGAGAACAAAAGAGAAATACTTAGAATCAAACTTAGTTTGCCCCTTCATACATCCTGTTTGCGAAAACCTATTTGAATTCGATTTTGCACTGTTCAGGGACAAAATAGTCATTCGCTTACTTAGTTGATTTTTGGTAGTCTTTCATATTTTCTAGCAGATAGTTAGTGAATTAACAATAGTTAGACTAGTTAGGGTTGATTTACTTAGGTAGTTTTAGTTATAAATTATAATTTTAGTTTTCTTTGTTTTTAATCGTAGTTTAATTTAGTAATTAGTTCAGAAATAATTATAGATGTAACTTAGAATTAATTAGTGATTCCATACTGTCTCTTTATTTTCGTGTTTTAGGTTGATAAGTTAGAACCAAGATCTACAGGTGTATTTACAATGCAAAGTGTAGATGCAGGTGTAGCGAAAAGACAGAATTACCCCTAGCGATCTGGAGAAGACTTAGCAACCTGTTTTAGTTCGTTTTCATTTTTTTTAGATTGTAGTTTGATTAGAAATGTAATGTTAACTTAGTTGTAAACATTTGTGATATTAATAAATTGAAATTTTAGATTTTAATGTGAATGTATCCCGTTCCCTGTGGATTCGACATGTACTCGCCACTTCTGTGGAATGTCGATTTATTATTACTTGATGGGTGATTTTCCAAAATGTTTTCAACGATAAAATAATGTTTTAAAATAAGCACTTACAAAATAACCATTAAGTTTTTGGTGCCATTGCCGGGGAACGGCGATTATATTCTGTTATTTATGAGATTTTAGTTTATTAATATGTGTTTAGTGAGTTATTTTTATTTTGTTTGAGTCAGTAGGATTTAACATAGTTAGCAGATATAAGATTCGTATGTTGTTTCTTATGATTCACTGAATTTCAGGATTCAAGGAGCGATTAGGCAGGTGAGTTTAGAGAACATAGCCCATGATTCTCTATATTTGCTAAATTTACTGATTTATGTTGAGATTTATGTTTTCTATTTTCATCGTATAGAGTAATTCTGACATAGTTTAGTTGCTTTATGTGTTAGTGTTTTTATTTTGTTATCTGTTATTTAGGGTGTATCATATGTATATTAGAAATAAAATTTTTAGTTGTTTATGTGTTTTGTTTTTATTTTGTTTTGGATTTCATTGTTGTCATTCATGAACCCCGTTCCATCTGATGCTTCAATGCATGAGTCCAAGTTACCAGACAAAGAGCACACCTTCAGAAGCAGACCATTGACCAGATCAGCAGAAAACTATGCATTCATATATACATAGTGGTGGTGCGAAATCAAGTCAATCATTAGCTTCAAAGGCTCGATCATATCAGGTTGTATCTATCCTTTCTCCCATATCTGTATTATTGTTTTTAGTGTGCATCTATATTCATTTTTATGTCTCTGCATGCCACTAGGGACAGTGTCATTCAAGCATGGGGTGGTGGTTCAGTAGATACACACTATTTTGTTCTATTTATCATATTTTGGTAACTAAAACTCATAAATTAGGCATTTCAGAATTTTTTTTAGCATATATGAATGTTTTTGACATAATCTGACATGTTAGAAATTTTTAAAAGCCCCATGAGGAAAATTTTTTCTGAACAAAGCTAAAAAGAGTGAGTATTTATGTGAAGTTCAAAGAAAAGACTGTATTTGAATGTGAAAAGCTAATTTTGAATCACAAAGTATAAGTAAGTACAGTTTGAAATAAGCTACTAAGTAAATGAAAAATATTAGAAAAAGCTCGAGCTCAAAAGAAAAGAGCCTGCGTTAGGTTGTTTGGATGATTTCATAATCCTGAGTAAGATGAGTTCAGAAGCTAGTTAAAGCATTTGAATTCCACCTAAAAAGGAAAACAAAAACTTTGTGAGCCTCGAAAGCTGAGATCAGATACAAGTTGAAGTGTCTGAACCTCATGCTGAAAGGGTAAATGAAGGAGGTCACTTTTGTGCCTAGTTAACACTCTCGACATATAAATAGTGGTATAAGAAGGCATTAACATTGGATAGGGTACAAAAGCAGACCACAAGCAAGCTATCGAATGAAAAGCAAAGAAAAGAAAAGAAAAGAATTGAAAAAGTGGAAAAATTGAAAATTCAATGAAAAAGAAAATGAGAGCTTAAATAAAAAGAAAAAGTCATTACTTAGAAGTAGAATGAAAGACTATGCAGAAAAATACACAAGTGATGAAAAATGAACAATAGCATGATAATACACGATTTTCTGAGAAACAATCATAGATAAATGCGATTTTTAGAAGAGTGAAAGGAAAATTTTACCATGGAGGCATAAAATCTCTAATTATGTTCTGAGAAGTGAAAAATTACATGAAATGTCTGCTACATTTGATTTCTGAAATTGCCTAGCATTTTAGAAGAAAATTTTAAATTTCTGCATGATTTCTGATGTTTGTGGGTAGCATCTCTGCAAACCCTCACGAGACCTTGCTCGTCCACTGGGGTAACCCAGGGGTTTAAAGGGCTTGTTGCATGTGCTAAATGCAACCGTGATTCCTACAAAAGTGAGTTAGTTGTTTAATAAGAGATTGCATTTTATTCGGGTAGTCCGTATCCTCATTGCAAAGGTAGGGTGTATTGCTAGGGACTAACAATAATTCTAGCATGGGGGTATTTGATGATGCATTAAATACACGTAATCTTAATACATTTTTATTACATAAATGCATCATTTATAGGTTTAAAACCCACACTTAGATGCATATAAATGTCATTGAGCTACGGTTCGAATTTCGTTCGAATCAGACTTAAAACGAGAAAGTTATTGCATTTACAGTGTAGCGGGTTAGACCTCGGGGTGAACCGAGTAAAAAACGGATCCAATTGGCCCATCTGGGCCTTGGATCAATGCCAAAAACCCCAGATCCACCCCAGCCCAGCCCCTAACTCGAGTTTTATAAAGAATTGCTAAAAACCCCTCTCAAAAGAGGCGCCCAGACAAACTTTTGATTTTAATATCTTTTCTGGAAATTCCAGAAAAGAGTCTCTCTTGTTTAAAACCAAAATGACGCCCAAATGGAAGGTGTCTTTGCCTTGGGTTTTGTGCCCCAGAACCCGACTCCTCATCTCCCATCTTCTTCCCAGCCGCCCCTTTCATCCACAGTCTCCTTCCTCCATGATTTTGCAATGGATTCCATGCACCTCCATGGAAGCTGCCGCCCCTTCTTCCTCCCATTTCTCTTCTTCACACCTTTCCTTCTTCGCCCCTTGCTGAAGCTAATGGCCCATGTCTTCTTGTTTGCAGGTAGCAGCAGCAAAGGAGTGCTCCAGCTGATGAGGGGTGTCGTCTACCCCTCAACAGCTAGCCGACCCTTCCCTTGTCGGCTCTCTACATCTCTATTTCCACCGTTTCACCACCTTGAAGCATCACCTTCTGTAGCTCCTAGAAACCTGCATCAAAGTGGCGGTAGACATCACCACCGAGGGTCCCTTTTGGCGCAAATTCAAGGCATAGTCTGCTCCCCATCTACCCCTCCATTCGTCGGACGCCCAGATTGAGGTATTGTCTTCTCCTTTTCCCTTTCTTTTAGATAAAACCCCCAATTTCGTGTGGTTTTTGGTTTTTATTTTCTGTTGGATGCAATTTCCCATGTTTCCCAGCCGTAGTTAAGTCTGGTTGTGCTGAAACCAGCACAGTAGATCGAGTCTAGGTTTATGCCCTTTTGTTGATTTTAGATTGATTTGCATTTTCAGCATTGTTGGAACCGATTTCCCCAATTGTGCTCTAACCGACCGAGATGGCTGTAGCATGTTGCTTTAAATATTAGTTCAACAACGTTGTCAATTTAGTTTATGTTACTGTGTAGATTTTAATTTAGTAGCTATGTTTTCGTTTTAAAAAGGGTATGTCGATTAATTGCAAAAATCGGCTAAGAATAGCTTAGCCGATTTTAGTAGGGGTCTGTTTTCTTTTTAATGTTCTGAAATTTTTATGAAACAATAGATTAAATTAGATTTCTGATTGGTGTAGTAGTGTTAGTAAGGTCGTTAAGATTAAATTAGTGTTAGTTAGTTTGTGTAGTTTAGGTATGATTTTCATTCTAGCCGATTTAGATGTTTTGTGTAAATCATTAATTTCCTTAGTCATTTTGCTGTTTAGCTTTGGATCTAATTCTTTTACTTGATAATTAGTGAGGCAAGTTAGTATCAGTTTGAGTTATTGTTTGATTTGTGTGTAGGAATTAATGTAGTTCCTATTTTTGTGTTTTTTATTGTGTTTACATTTTAGGAGATTGTCGTTTTATGCAAGTAAGATGTAGGAATTAGGTTTGTTGTTTCAGCAGTAGTTTGAGTTAGTTTATACAGTAATAAGTAAGGTTAAACAGTAGTAGATTGATCATTTGCTGCATTTAGTTCATATGTGAGTGTAATTTTATGATTGGAGTTTGTTAGGTTATTTTTGGTAAAATCGATTTAGCAATATATATTTGCTTAACTAGTTGAAGTAGATGTTAATATCCGGTTTCCAGTACATGTTAGGTTTTATTTAGCCAGCATACAGTAGCTTAATTAAGTTAGATAGCTTAGTTTAGGGTATATTAGTATTGTTAAACGTTCTTTAGTGTAGACTCCTCCGATCAACTATAATCACTCTAGTCGATTGAGAGTACTTTCTAAGAACCCTAACATAGTTTTCACATGCTTTTAGTTTTAATTAGTTAGTAGTAGGCTATAAATGACTGTATATACAAGTGCTTTAAGAAATAGTGCAAGCTCTGCATTCATTTAAGTGAATAGTGTACTAAAGCTGAAACCTAGTTTTTGCACTAATTCCAGCTCGTTACCGTACCTGCAATCATCCGAGTTTTCTTAAAATTACTGTTCTATGATATTCATTAGTGTGTTAACTGCATGCAAACCAAAAATCAACTCGTTCAGAGTTGATTTGATTTGTCTTTTAAGCGTTCTGCAAAATTAGGTTTTACGGGATTTTTGATTTCGGGTCAAATGGTTCTATAATTTTTATCGAACTTGAAACGCTTATATCCAGAGTTTCCTGATGAGTTTTTCAGTTCCGTAAAGTACGACAGACTCTTGAGTCTGTCAGAAAGAGAACAAAAAGAAATACTTAGAATCAAACTTAGTTTGCTCCTTCATACATCCTGTTTGCGAAAACCTATTTGAATTCGATTTTGCACTGTTCAGGCACAAAATAGTCATTCGCTTACTTAGTTATTTTTGGTAGTCTTTCATATTTTCTAGCAGATAGTTAGTGAATTAACAATAGTTAGACTAGTTAGGGTTTATTTACTTAGATAGTTTTAGTTATAAATTATAATTTTAGTTTTCTTGTTTTTAATCGTAGTTTAATTTAGTAATTAGTTCAGAAATAATTGTAGATGTAACTTAGAATTAATTAGTGATTCCATACTGACTCTTTATTTTCGAGTTTTAGGTTGATAAGTTAGAACCAAGATCTACAGGTGTATTTACAATGCGAAGTGTAGATGCAGGTGTAGCGAAAAGACAGAATTACCCCTAGCGATCTGGAGAAGACTTAGCAACCTGTTTTAGTTCATTTTCATTTTTTTTTAGATTGTAGTTTGATTAGAAATGTAATGTTAACTTAGTTGTAAACATTTGTGATATTAATAAATTGAAGTTTTAGATTTTAATGTGAATGTGTCCCTTTCCTTGTGGATTCGACCCGTACTCGCCACTTCTGTGGAAAGTCGGTTTATTATTACTTGATGGGTGATTTTCAAAATGTTTTCAATGATAAAATAATGTTATAAAATAAGCACTTACAAAATAACCATTAGGGAGCAAGGTGACATTAAGTTTCAGGGTTTCTCTAGACAGTGTTGCATTACTTCCTTTATAAAACCAGTTTCATAGAATGTTTTCTTTTTTCAAGCAATGATGTTTGTAATAAAGAACTCTTTTTGATAAATAAAACACCTTGGTGGTCAATGAGTGCCCAGCCACATACCTATGACTTGCTCGGTGTTTTCTAAAACTGACGATTCATTATCATCCATTTTCGTTGCTAAAACCCTTTCTAAGTTCTGCTGCAAAGAAAGAAAAAAAAATCCATGAATTTTCAACTTAGTATTGTTTTAGAAATTCGGAGCATTACAAAATTGGCATCAAAACTTAAGTTTGAGAAACCTGATTCAAGATCTGTCATGTTCGCAGTATTGCAATGTAAGTATATTTTCAAGTTTTTTGATCGGGTAAATCCTTGTCAAAATATGGATGGCTCCTATGACGAGGAGAACCATGCCAAGTGAGGAGTCCTATATGTGGGGCTTCTTACTAGAGACTCTCAACAAACTTGTGACCTCTATTTGTAAGACGAGGCAAGAACCAGACCCCTCTCACAATGAGAGTTATGGAGGAATAACCTATGAGAAGTTTTTCAAACTTGACCAACCGGTCTTCACTGGTAAAAGCAATCTAGAACTTACAGAAAGCTAGATCGAGAAAATAGAGCTTGCATTTCTGGTATTGGGAGTATCAGAGGACAGAAAGACCAACTTCAACACATATAGGCTGAAAGATAATACACAAAAGTGGTGGGATACCACAAAGATTATCCAGTTCTCACAACACAAAGTCATCCATTGGGATGACTTTAAGAAAGCATTCTTAGATAATTACTTCTCGATAAACTCCTAAAACAAGAAAAAGATGGAGTTTCTGAAACTAGAGCAGGGTGATATGAGTCTCATCGACTAGACTATCAAGTTTCAGAATCTTGTGCGGTACTGCTCCAGGTTATTCGAAACTGACCAGAAGTAGGCAGACAAATATATCAATGAGTTACAAAAAGAGCTATGATCACGTGTGATAACTAGTATGCCCCAGACATTCCAAGTTGCTCTGGCGGAAGCTTTGAAAATTTACGCGGACTAAGGGTGATCTAGAGGGGTCGTAGGAAAGAGACCAGTAACAAGTAATGGAAACAACAAGAAGACATTCTTAGGTGGACAGGAATCATGACCACCTTTCAATAAGAGGGATTTTCGAGTAAAGGACTTCATTCCACCGGTCAAGCGGCCACCACAGATAGAAGAAGCCATCCAGGCCTACTAACAGTCAATTTTTTGTTGCCCGAGGTGTAACTCACATCACCCAAGAATGACTTGTTCCTACGATATAGGAGGTTGGCTATATTGTGACAAACAAGGCCATCATATAAGAGAATGTCACAAGAAGGCCTCAGATCATCAACAGAGGAATATGAAATCTGGAGGACCCTCCCAAAAAATAAAGCAACATCCCCTATTACAATGACTGCCACTACCTATGGCAAAACAAAAACCCATGGCGGATCATGTTTATGCTGCGTCAATCGAACAACTCATGGATAATGACTTTATTGAAGAATTCGAATACCCTTGATAGGTGAGAATTGTGTTGGGTAAAAAACAATAAGAAAATTGATCAAATGAGTGCCTGAGCCTAGACAAGTGACTCATGACCTTGTGTACGATCATCTGAATCAATATGTATTTATTCCCTAAAGTAATGATAAAAAATCTTGGACTTATCAAATCAAATTTTTACGTGCTTATGCTCAAATTGGTGGCAATTGACCTTATGAGTGGGTAACTGAGTTTGCATGATTAGAACGTTAAAAGTAACTTAATAAAATTCGTAAACTGTTGAAGAACTGTTTCTAAGAAGAGAACTCTATGAGGTTTTATATATTCAAGATCAGATAGTCTAGCCAGAGTGAGCCTGCGCGGATATGCATCTCTATATGAGTGTACATGTCCAAAACCAGTAGCTTAGATAGTATGATTTTATGAGGGTTTACTGACCTAGTATCTAGTGAGTCTGATGAGGATGAGCTTATGAGGAAGTACATTTCAAGACTAGGTAATCTGATAGGGCACTTATTCCAATATAGTTAATCCTTGTAAGAATAACAAGGTTATATAAAATAGTTACACAAAATGGCTATGATTGATAGAAAGTTGGAAGAATATATATTTAACAAAGCTACCATTGTGGTAGAGTGATTTGATACTGAACTCAGATATGAGAAACTTAATCTCATCTATCATAGATTGTGATATGAGGTTATGATTGGAATGAATACGATGACAAACTAGGTAAATGACATACTAGTGAAAGAAATGTCATGCCTACTTAGTGTTTTTGTTGATAACATTATGAATCCAATATACGAGAGAAATATCTTGAGTTATTCACGCAGTACTTTTGACAAAATTTTGAGTACAAAACTCTTTTAAAGGGGTAATGATGTAAGACCCGTAATTTTTCAGCAAAATTTTTGAATAAATTCATGAGACATTTCTATATGAAAATAGCATATGACCTGAAACACGAAACAAATAGATTTCAATGAACCAATTATACTTAAGATATGCGTATCCTCACAAATATATACTCAAACAGTCAGGGAGTCATAACTTTCTCTCCAAGTAATATCAGAAGATTTGTATGAGCCAACTTTCTTAGCTTCATCGATTCAAAGATAATGCCATTCTTAGATTTTTTTAATAAAAAAATAACTAAAATCCTAGAAAATTCGTTGGACCCACAAAAATATTGGCGAACCCCATGTAAATTTTTTTCAAAAAATATCTTGTGGTACCCATAGAATATTCTATGTGGGCTCCACCCAAAAGAACCTTCAGTCATTATCCAGAATGAAAAGAGCAAAAAGGTCAAAAGGGGCATAAATATCTTTAAGAAAGCCAAAAAAGCTTTTGCTTCCTTGGCCTATAAATAGGAGAAGCCTCCCCCTTTAAAAAATCGTGAATCTCTCTCTCGCTTTTTAACTCTTTCTCTTTCTAAAACCTCCCCTACCCAGCCTAGCCCCTCTGAGCCTGCCTGACCTAGTCTGAGCCTGCTTGACCTTGCTTGAGCCCAACTGGGTCTAGTCAAGCTTGATTAAGTCAAATCCCATTTTGATCCTAACCTAGGTTTGATCTACTTAACCTAGACCTAGCCTACTTGAGCTAAGTCTGAACCCACATAACCCAATTGACTTGGACTAAACCCAATTTGGTCCAAACCACTTGGTCTTAGCAGCTTGACCTACTCTTCCTTTTTCTCAACTAGGTTGAACTTATCTGACCTAGTCCAACCTTTCGAAAGAAGGATCAAACCCAGTTCAACCGAAACTAGATTCGAAGCAGCTGAAGCCATTCTTCACCGATCAAAAAGTAAGTTTGATTTGCCAATCACTCTTTCTCAAGTATTTGCTAATTGTTGTGATATATAGCGTATACGTTTAAAAAAAAGTAGTATCTGACCCTAGTCCTTGGTTTATGCCCTCTGTGATACTTTGGTGTTCATGCACATCTCCTTGCGACTATCATTGAATATTTTTTGATAAAAGCTTCTATTTTATGCAGTATATATGTATTTGAGATTGTCGTCGCATCAAACGATGCCAAGGCTCCTTTTTTCTGCATATTACATATATATGTATTTACTTATGCTTTTAAGATTATCGTCGCGTCGAACGATGCCAAGGCTTCTGCTTTCTGTATACTATATATATATGTATTTGCTTATGTATTTACCTGCTTTTTGTAAATATATATGTATTTGCTTTCTGCAAGTTATTTAGTTCGATTTCTCTCATCAAACATCAAATATGCTTTCAGTATCACCACCGTATTATATCGCATTGGCTCCTGCTTATCTTATATATAGATGCGCATAAATGAGTGATTCTTTATCCTGCTCTACAATCAAGATTTTGCTTGACAAAACACTACAAGAAAATATGGAATTAGCGACGGAAGTTAGCGACGGAATAATTTTGTCGCTAACTAGCGACGGATTAACAAGAGAAACAAATTCGTCGCTAAAATGAATACTATTTACGAAAATAGCGACGACATACGTTCTGTCACAAATGCCATCGCTATTTAGCGACAGATTTGGCGACAGAATAGATTCCGTCGCTATTTTCGATTTTGTCATAATAGTCGTGCCATTCAGCAACGGATTTGGCGATGAAATAGATTCCGTCGCTATTTTCGTATTTTTGATTTATGACGACGTAGCGACGGAATAATTCTGTCGCTAAGCCGTTGCTAAATGTCGCGTAAATCACTAATCCCATCCATTTTTCTCTTTTCCTGTTTCGCTGCCTCTTCCACTGCTCCCACCCACCGCCCTCTCCCTCCCATCACCCTCTTCCTCCCGCCGCTTGTTGGCCTCTCTTCGGTTCCCACCGTCCATCGCTCGCCGGCCGCCGCTCCCCGTCAGCGTCCCGCCGCCGCTCGACGACGCGCAGGTAAACCTTTTCGTCGACAGGGGGTCGATCCCCTTGCGTTTCTAATAGGGGGTCGACCCCCTTGCGTTTCCGTCGGCAGGGGGTTGACCCCCTGCATTTCTGGCAACAGGGGGTCGAACCCTCTGCGTTTTCGGCAGCAGGGGGTCGCCCCCTTGCATTTCTGGCAGTAGGGGTTTGACCCCCTGCATTTCCGGCAGCAAGGCGCAAGGGGTCGACCCCCTGTGTTTCCGTCGACAGGGGTTCGACCCCCCTGCGTTTCCGGCAAAGGGTCGACCCTCTGTATTTCCGGCAGGGGGTCGCCCCCTGCGTTTTCGGCAGAGGGTCAATCCCCTAAATTTTTGACAGCAGGGGGTTGACCCCTCTGCATTTCCGGCAGCAGGGGGTTGACCCCCCTGCGTTTTCGGCAGGGGGGAGACCCCCTGCGTTTCCGGCAGCAGGGCGCAGGGGGTCGCCCCCCCTGCATTTTCGGCAGGCAGGGGGTCGACCCCCCTGCGTTTCCGTCAGAGGGTCGCCCCCTGTGTTTTTGGCAGGCAGGGGGTCGCCCCCCATGCGTTTCTGGCAGGGGGGTCACCCCCTGCGTTCTGTGAAACTGCATCGTTCTGTGAAACTGCGAATGACTCATTAAATCAGTTATAGTTTGTTTGATGGTTCCTGCTACTCGGATAACTCTAGTAAAGCTAGAGCTAATACATGCACCAAAGCCCAGCTTTTGGAAGGGCCGCATTTTTTAGATAAAAGGCTTATGCAAGATTTTTTCATTTGCCTCGGTTTTTTTGCGGCAGGTGCTGACTTCATTTTAACACAGTATTTTTTGCAGATTTCTCAACAGAACTCGTTTATGCCCAGCTACCCGTGGTAAGTGACAAAAACCAATGCAAATCGGGTAAATACTCGGGGTGAGTAAGTGATGCAAGCGCATCACATGTTATTTAATTTATTGGATGTAACACTTTATTATTCACATACTCACTTAGTTGTTGATATCTAGGACTGCTTTGTTGAAGTTCGAAGATCATGCTGAGCATGATTTTAATGTATGAGAATAGAAGCGTTCTTATTTTTGGAGTACGGATTCCATGCTAGGCATGGTAGTAGTTAGCGGGATATTGAAGTGTGTTTGCTGCATGTACATGTTTGACATTTGTTTGATATGAATGATTTCAATGTATTGCAATGTTTGATGTAATTGTATCCATGCTTGCATGTAGTTACTTTCAATTTGATTATGGCTTCCATGTGAAATTGTATAATGAAAGCATGCTTTAAATGAATGTATCATGTCATGAATAGTTTGCACATGAAAATATTAAGTTATGAATGCATGCATTATAATTCTTGTGATTATATGACATCATATATTGCATGATAAATTTGATATTTTCTTCATCATAGCATTCTGATGGTTCTCTTTTAACTGGTTAGAATACTATTCGTAACATCATACGACAAAATGACTGCAAACCGTGAATGAATGTACCGTAGGATAGTGGACAATGAGTTATCACATGAATATATGGATGGTGTTGAAAGTTTTATTGAATTTGCAACGACAAGTGTCAGTACAGTAGATCCCACAAGTCAGATTAGGTGTCTGTTATCATCGCAAAAATTTTCCCGTCTTCCCTTCCTTGCGGAAGAGAGAGGGAAATGCTTTCACGCTTCAAACTTGACCGGATTTTTGGAAATGGTTTTGAAATACTCACCTCCGTTTTGAAAATTGCGGGAAAATCCAAGGGATGGGGCTCGACCTGTCGGTACGAGGTTCGACCGTTCCTGCCGCCTTTAACAGGGGTAATCGAACCAAGGACCAAAATTGTGCTTGACTTAGTTAAATCATCAAAATCGTGTTCTATCCTAAATGCACAGAGAATCATGAGAAAATCAATGAGAAATTTTCTTACAAGATGTATGTTTAGAAAATGTAAGTTGGAAAAACAAGATGTATGTTTAGAAAATATTTGGAGCTGAAAGATATTTCTTAGGGAAAGTCAATTTCTAAGGAAACTCAGATGAAAGGGGTTTTGAAATCACGAGAAAGTTCATAAAGGTGTGGGAAAATCATGAATGGATGAAAATCCTGAGAAAATGGAAATAATTCTTGAGAAAAGGGTAAACATTTGAAGAGAAAATACTTGTCAGGAAAAGCTTCAAGTTTTGAAAACTTTCTTTGGAAAATGATTGAAATTCATTGGAAAATTCTTTGGGGAAGGAAAATTGAAACTCGGGAAACTAAAATCCTGAGAATCTTAGCCTTGAAACACTTGGAAATTGATTTTGATCTTTGAGAAAGGTGAAAGACTTCTTTTGAAAATCTTGAGAAAATAACCTTTTTCCATGGGAAACTGTGGAAAAACTTGACTTGGGAAAACCAATTTTGAAAAATTCTCAGAGTTTCTTGAGAAATCGATTTCTTGAGAATGAAATTTTCTTAAGAAAATCATGAGAAAATCAATGATTTCATAATGCAAATGATATGAGTGAATGAATGCATTTTGAAAAGATTTTCTAAGAAATTTGTTGGAAAAATGTGTATTAAGTCAAAATAAATCCTTCACATATTCTGTCTGTGGCCATGAACATGTTCAGAGTTTAATTGATTTAATGCACAATATTTTGCAAAATTGGAAATATGATGTGCATTTTAAGAAGCCTAAGAGTGTAGGCTCAATGTGACTGGTAGAAAGATGATGGATCTTGGTCTCGTCCATATTCCGACTAGGGCCATAAATATGGATTCCACCGAGTTCATCAAGTCCCTAAGAGTTGGTGCACATGCCATTCGTGTATATCCACAATGCTTTTTGAAATAAAATGCATGAATCACAGAATCATGGTATTGCCGGGATTTAAACTATATGATATGCATCCTAGTCTAAGCAAAAAATTAAATCTCTTATTCCAAAATTTACTTTATTACATCACTAAATAAATGAAATAAAAGAGAATCGCAGACTTCAGCTCCATCTTTTGAATGTCCCTGCAAAACTTGAAACAAGGTTAGCTCAAATCTGTGAGTTTTTCCAAGATTTTCCAATAATATTATAAAATTATCGTCAGATTATCTTCAACAGTCATGGTGTACATTAGTGGTTAGTATATGTTAGCATGATGAATATGTGTCAGCAGAACACGTTAGCCTCATGTGAGGTAGTCAGTTTATGCAGTGTATGTCAATACGTGTTAACAGTTAGTCTTTGTTACTGTGTGTTAGCGGTCGGTGAGTTAGTAAATCTACCTTAATGTGCATTTCAGTCTTGGTCAGCAGTATGTGTTAATATGTAACTAGAGCATGTTAAATACTATACAGTGGATTCAATTGGGCATGATTAGCAGTAAAAGGATGTTAGCAGCTCTGTGTTGACAGGGTGTCAGTCTTAAGTAAATTAGCATAGGTGCGTGAGTTAACACACATGGCTCATTGAGATCGGAATATTCAGTTGGTCTGTGTAATGAGTTAGCTAGTTTATTAGTTAATATAGGCTGTGTGGTGTAGACATTTATAATTAGTGTATGTCAGTGTCTTAGCATCAGACTGTGGCATTATTACCTTCTGCACATATTAGCAGTTATATTATCTGTTGCACCTCCCACATTTTACTGTATCTACATCCCATGTCTTACACCTGTTTACTGTATATCCTGCAGGTAGCATTCACTACACTTAATTTGGGCTCAACACTTGTTCCATTCTTCATTTTTCTGTGTTTTCTGTATTTTCTTTTAACACTTATGCACATTACTTTATCACCTATCGGCTATAAACCTAAGCAAAATTTTGCAAATAAGATTTTTTTTGGCACCTGGAGCATCATTTGCTCCAGGGATGTCTGTTTTTGTTTCTATACCCCAGGTTGCCCGGTGAGGTAACCCCTAATGCCCATCTTTGTTTCAGTCAAAAACCTACATAGTACCCATCTCCTGCTGCATATTCCCCTGCATATCATATATACATTACCTTTACATTTGCAATTTTCATAATGTATCATATAGGCATTGTAGGTATTTATTCCATCATTTAAATACACTCCAATGTATATGCTTTCTCATTCATGACACATTAGAATTCCATTGGCTTAAAACATAGGCATGAGCATTCCGTTATTTACATCCAATATGATACTTGTCTCTACATTTCTTTTACCTTGTCCTAACTTAAGTTTTTGCAGGAATTAGGTAGAAAAGGCCATCTTTCTGCTTAATTTAGGAACTTGTGGTGTCAATTCCATTCAGATTGTAATAAATTAGATATGAATGAAAATTTTACATTTCCAACTTTTAGATAAAATGAATGAGCATTGTAAATATCATCAATTGTTTGTTTTATGCCATTTTTTTTCTTTATTTCAAAAATTCACGAATGGGAACACAAATGGAACATGCTGATTAAATTCTAAGTTGACAATTTGCATCAATGGCCATAGTCAAGGTGTGAACAAGACTTAGGATTTTCATCTTTTATGGAATAACATTGGATCCACACTGGATCTTCTTTCAAAAATCATCATATTTTCTAAATTTTTTCTTCCTTTATCAGAGTTTAACTTAAAATCAACTCAAAACATATATCAATGGCCATAGTCAGGATATATTGAGAGTTAATTTCATTTTAAACTCTATAAAAACACCAAAATATGTTTTATTCTTCACCTGAATTTAAATATAGATTATTATATAATACATTTATGGCCATAGTCATAAATGTATTATATCTTCAATCTTATTTCAATTCACTTAAAGAATGAAATATGCTTTTCAATTTCAAATTCTTTAATTCATTTCATCATTTAGAATAGAATTACATCATATTTTCAAAATTCTTTTCTTTAAAATCCAAGTAATTTTGAGATATATTTTCAAATATCTTCTTCATTTCTCAAACCAAACTTCAATTTCTATTTCAATTCATCTTTCTATCTCATTTCAAAATTCGAAATTCAAAATTCAATTTCAAAGTCCAATTTGATTTTGAAATTTTGAATTCTCTTCTTATATTCAAAATTCAAAATTCAAAGTTCAATTCAACTTTGAAATTCCAAATTCATCTTTAGGATTCAATTTCAAATTCAATTTAGCATTTCAGATCAAATTTTCAAAGTTCAATTTAAACCTTGAAATCCCAAATTCATCTCCTGATTTCAAAACTCAAGTTTAAAGTCAAGTTTATTTTTTATTTTTCAAAACCTCCAAAGTTCCATCCAAAGATTGAGTCTTGATTCTCAAAATCAAAATCAAAGTTTTGAGATTGATTCTGAATCTCAAAATTCGATTTTCCCTAAAGTTTAAAAGGCCCACTTTTAAATTTAAATATGGATCTCTAAAAGCCAGATCCATCCTCAAAGTCCCATTTGAATCTTCAAAATCCAAATTCCATCTTAGGATTCTAGATTTCGGATCCAACTCCATTTTGGACTTCAGACTTCAGATCCAATTCTGTTTAGGATTCCAGATTTTGGATTCAACCCCATCTTGGATTCCTGACTTCGAATCCAATTCCATCTAGGATTCCGGATTCAAATCCATCTAAGATTCCAAATTTCAGATCAAAATTCTATTCTAGATTTTAAATCTAGTTCCATTTCCAATTCTCATTTCCAAAGCCAATTTTAAATCTATTTCTCAAAATCTGAAGTCAAATTCAATTCCTGTTTTAGGTTTTGAATTCAAAATTTCCTTTTCAGAATCGATTCTTGAAAATCGATTCAAATTCAAAGTCTATTATGACTTTGAAAATTCATTCTTATTTCAAAAATTCCAATTCTAAATTTCTTTTCTCTTCATTTGAAAACTTATCTTTTCAAAATCTGATCACTCCAAGACTTGGACTTTCAAGTCTCTTCTTCCGGATCTATTTCAAAAATCCAAGATAGATTGAATATCTAACTTTTTCAAGCCAATTTAAAACCCTTGAATCATTTCTTCACTCCATTATCAAATTTATTTCAGAATCACTTGGAAAATCTCGAATTTTCTAAACTATTTTCTCAAAAGCCTACATATTTGCATTTATATTACACAAGCGTGATTCTTTGTGCATTTAGACTTAGAATAAATTCTTAGATCATATTTTAGCAAAGCAAAAAGGCATAAATTCAATCCTTGGTTCGATTACCCCTAGTAAAGGCACCAGGAATGGTCGAACCTCGTACCGACGAGCGAATCTCGTCTCTCCTTTTTTTCCCGCAAATATTTCAAAATGGGGGCGAGTAATTTCAAAATATTTTCAAAATTTAGGTCAAGTGAGACCTTGCAAAAGAGTTTCTCTCTTCTTCTCTTTTTCCCTTCAAAAATAAGGAAGAAATGAACGAGAGGAAAAATTTTGCGACGATCACACCCCTCCCTCAAAACCAAGAAAAACAAGGCAGGGGCTCAAAGCTCCGGTTGAAATTTTTTTCACTGGCGGCAGGGGGTGTCTACCCTGACGACCTATCAGAAAAACTGGCAGGGCCTCAAGCCACTGCGGGTCGGCCATGGTTTGTCGGCAGGGAAGAACGACAAGCCCCTGTCGATCGACAGAAAAGAAGAAGAAGTAGAAGAAGAAGACACAGGAGAAAGAGAGAGGGGGTGAGAGGTTACCTAGAGAGGTGAATGAGGCTTCAACTATGAGAGTCGAGCAAGGGAGAGGGTTCGACAATGTAAGTGAGGGAAGAAGTAACACGGTGGTCGGTGGTCAACGGCGACACACGACAGTCGGTGGCACATGGCAATCAGTGGTTGGTGGTGGCACACGACGATCGATGGAAGGAGAGGGGGTTTCGGGAAGGTGAGTGAGGGTTCGGGGTCGGTGGTCGACGGCAGCGCACGACAGTGACAAAGATGGAGTGAGGGAAGAAGTAACACGGCAGTGGCATACACATGGCGGTCGATGGTCGGCAGTGGCACATGGCGATTGGCGATGGCACATGACAATCGACGAAAGGAGAGAGGTTTCTGGGAAGGTGAGTGAGAGTTCGGGTCAGTGGTTGGCGGTGACACATGGCGGCAAAAGAGACAGAGTGAGGGAAGAAGTTACTCGGGCGGTGGGCGGCGGAAGGAAAGAACTTGGTCGGTGGGCGACGAGAGGCGACTGCGTGTGAGGAATGAAAAAGAAAGAGAAAGAGAAAGAGAAAGAGAAAGAGAAAGAGAAAGAGAAAGAAAGAGGTTCACATTACGGATTTATGGGGAAATTAGCGACGGAAAAATTATGTCTCCTAATTCTTCGCCAATTAGCGACGGAAATATTCTATCGCTCATCCGTCGCTAATTTGTGACGGAGTTTGAGACTGAATTTTTCCGTCTCTAATTAGCGACGGATTTGGGGATAAAAAAATTTCGTCGCTAATCCAGCAGCTAATTCTAATTTTAGGAACGACTAGATTTATCTAGCTAATCCTTCATAAATTTGTGATGGATTATTTTCATCACAATTTTTTGTCGCTAATTAATGTTTTTCTTGTAGAATATGTCGTTCAAGGGTGGGGATTGAAAGGAGGTGGAGATCAAGGGTCTGAACCTAATCTTGAGCAGCTAGCATGGTGCACAAGCATTGGCGCCAAGGCCATATTTGATAAGATGGTTAGTGATCATTTTGGTGATGGGATCGTTGAGGAGTTATTTGAAAGGTTTTCAAGCAAAGTTTACTAACATTCACCACTCTTCCTTCCATGCCTTTATCTCCCCAACTGTCTTCTTTGTTTTGCAACTAAAACCACATACTTCTTAGAAACCTCTCTCTCTCTCTCTCTCTCTCTCTCTCTATATATATATATATATATATATATATATATATATATATATATATATATATATATATAGAGAGAGAGAGAGAGAGAGAGAGAGAGAGTTACTGAAATATGCAAACTGGGCTTTTAATGGTTTATTTGTGTGGGTGTTTACTTGGAGAAGCCAAGTATATGTGTCTATGCGTATGTGTTTATCTTGGGAAGAAATTGTTAAATAAGATGCAATATAAATGAAAGATTTGCGGGCCCATATGAACAGAAAATGCATATGGTTCAAACTTTTTCTTTTTCCATTTTTTCTTTGTTTAATATGGAGAATCATATATGAGCAACATGTAACAGAAGGGGTGAGAGAAAGTCACCCCAAAAATCTACCGCAGACATCGACATATCAATACTAGCAAGCAAACAGACGAAAGGATCCCCATCTAAACAAAACCAACACATAGAAAGAAGGCAACAATGGGAAACAGGGGTACCTAAAGGGTTTTGCCAACAAGAGGCCGGACAATGTACAATCAGTGATTAGGAGGTTTTCCCTTTACCTAATAAGAAATAATAAATAACCGTACCTACTACCCTTGAGAATAATAGTTTTCTTACAAAATAGCCGAAAGATATCACAGTATTTCTTGCATATCTTCTCACTCGATTTCTGTTGAGCTCGAGCATTTTTGGTGAATTAAAGCTTCTGCTAAAACAGGATACAGTGAAACTTACAGTTTCAGCAAAACTCGACTTTCGCTTGTGAAAGTAAGATCAGCCCATATATCAAAATAGCAAAATTCAGTTTTGCCACAGAATTAACATATCTCAATTAATGTCAGACCTATTTTTTCCCCTTACAGCTACCTCCTTTCTTCCACTCTACCCCATCAGCCCCATCACTACCACCACCCCTTCTCCACCATCATCACTAGATGGTAGTGGTGATGATAGGGTGGGTAAGAAAGTTGTGGTGGTGGTGAAGTCGTGGTGGTGATGGGGATGATGGGGGTGGAGTGGAAGAACAGTTGTAAAAAAAAAAAAAAATCTCACATTTAAGATTCGTTAGTTCTGTGGTAAAACTGAGTTTTGCTATTTCCATATATAGGCAAATCTCAGTTTTCATGGGCCAAAGTCAAGTTTTACTAGATCATGTATTAGCAAAAGGCTAAAATGATACGAAATAACGTCAAATTTAGAGAAAATTGGGTGGGTGGGTATGCTCAAAATATAGTAATGTCTTTTGGCTATTTTGTGAAATACCATTATTTTTAAAGGTAATACAGTCATTTTCTACAAAAAATTACATCTGATGTTATGTCTCTTATGGTGATGCAAAAAGGAAAACCAACATATATACTGATAAAGGTGACATCATGAACCAACCAAACCCCTTTTAACACATATGTCAACATATATAAAGATGATATCACCAACCAGCCAGAATTTATCTATACAAAAAAAGTAATGTCATGGGCTAAAAAAAAGTAACATCACCTAAAGCAAAGGTAGCATCACTCAAAGCTTTTTAGTAGAAAATGTGACATCACCAAAAGCAAAGATGACATCACTAATCAGTCACAAGGCTCTAAACACTTATGCTAAAAAAAGTGACATCACCTTAAACAAAGGTGATATTACCAACCAGCCAAGGCCTTTTAAAAGCAATTGTGACATAACCAAAAGTAATAGTGACATCACCTACCAGCCAAGGCCTTTCAATAGAAAATTATCTCTTCTAAAATCATCAATAGTAAGGGATGTCATGAGATATATTGTTGGGCCCCACCAAATATGCCAAGAACCTGGACAAAACGTCTGATTCAGGAAGGTATATATTGCACGACTAGGTGGAGCATCACAAAAAACTGTGCAATTATACTGCACCAAATAATGGGCCTTATAGAAAAATGCAGAAATATTGCCACCAAGATGTAACTTTCATGCTCCAGATAATGGCTCTGTTCATCTGGCCAAGCTGAAGCTGAAGGGACGTATCGTGTTTGAAACCCATAAAGATCAAGGTGAAAGCTAGTAGGTCAAGTGGGCAGAAGAGACCTAAGGGAAAGTTGGAGCCAGAGACTTGAGAGTGGACTTGATGGTTTTAATTATTGATGAAGCCGTTGGTTTCCATGAACTTGGGCTCAGTTCACATGAGGTGAAAGCATCCTAAAAAAGGATGTATGTAGAAAAAGTTGTTAGCATGCAAGACCCCAAAAGATCTTTACGATAGTCACCATAATGAGAAAACTGGCTTAACCTTTTTCTTACGAAAAACTGCAATCTCAACCATGAGACAACGAGAAGAACGCGAGATTTATGTGGCTCGGCACTTCAACCACTAGTATGTGAGAATTCACTGACGAGAAATACCGCTCTGAAAAACCCTAACCCCCGATTAATATGTGAGAATTTAATGAAGAATACATAAAATGAACCTATGATGCGATATGCGGAGCAATGTGTCATCGAGTTCCAGGGTTTCTCCAGACAGTGTTGCATTGCTTCCTTTATAAAACCAGTTTCATAGAATGTTGTTTTTTCAAGCAATGATGTTTGTAATAAAGAACTCTTTTTGATAAATGAAACACCTTGGTGGTCAATGAGTGCTCAACCACATACCTATGACTTGCCCAGTGTTTTCTAAAACCGACGATTCATTATCATCCATTTTCGTTGCTAAAACCCTTTCTAAGTTCTGCTGCAAAGAAAGAAAAAAGAAATCCATGAATTTTCAACTTAATATTATTTTAGAAATTCAGAGCATTACAGAATTGGCATCAAAGCCTAAGTTTGAGAAACCTGATTCAAGATTCGTCATGTTCGCAGTATTGCACTGTAAGTATATTTTCAAGCTTTTTGATCGGGTAAATTCTTGTCAAAATATGGATGGCTCCTATGACGAGGAGAACCATGCCAAGTGAGGAGTCCTACACGTGAGGGTTCTTGCTAGAGACTCTCAACAAACTTATGACCACTATTTGTAAGACGAGACAAGAACCAAACCCCTCTCACAATGAGAGTTATGGAGGAATAACCTATGAGAAGTTTTTCAAACTTGACACACCGGTCTTCACTGGTAAAACCAATCTAGAACTTACAGAAAGCTAGATCGAGAAAACAAAGCGTGTGTTCCTGGTATTGGGAGTATCAAAGGACAGAAAGACCAACTTCAGCACATATAGGCTGAAAGATAATACACAAAAGTGATGGAATACCACAAAGATTATCCAGTTCTCACAACACAAAGTCATTCATTGAGATGACTTTAAGAAAGCATTCTTAGATAATTACTTCTCGCTAACTCCAAAAACAAGAAAAAGATGGAGTTTCTGAAACTAGAGCAGGGTGGTATGAGTCTCATCGACTAGACTATCAAGTTTCAGAATCTTGTGCGGTACTGCTTCAGGTTATTCGAAACTGACCAGGAGAGGGTAGACAAGTATATCAATGAGTTATAAAAAGAGCTACGATCACGTGTGATAACTAGTATGCCCTAGACATTCCAAGTTGCTCTGGAGGTAGCTTTGAAGATTTACGCGGACTAAGAGTGATCTAGAGGGGTCGTAGAAAAGAGACCAGTAGCAAGTACTGGGAACAACAAGAAAACATTCTCAGGTGGGCAGGAATCATGACCACCTTTCTATAAGAGAGATTTTTTAGTAAAGGACTACATTCCATCGGTCGAGTGGCCACTACAAATAGAAGAAGCCATCCAGGCCTACTAACAGTCAAATTTTTGTTGCTCGAGGTGTAGCTCACATCACCCGAGAATGGCTTGTTTCCACGATATAGGAGGTTGGCTATATTGCGACAAACAAGGCCATCATATAAGAGAATGTCAAAAGAAGGCTTCAGATCATCAACAGAGGAATATGAAATCTAGAGGACTCTCCCAAAAAATGAAGCAACGTCCCCTATTACAATGACTGCCACTACCTATGGCAAAAAAAAAACCCGTGGTGGATCATGTTTATGCTACGTCAACCGAACAACTCATGGATAATGACTTTATTGAGGAATTCAAATACCCTTGATAGGTGAGAATTGTGTTGGGTAAAAAACAATAAGAAGATTGATCAAATGAATGCTTGAGCCTAGACAAGTGACTTATGACCTTGTGTACGATCATCTGAATCAATATGTATTTATTCTCTAAAGTAATGATAAAAAATCTTGGACTTATCAAATCAAATTTTTACGTGCTTATGCTCAAATTGGTGGCAATTGACCTTATGAGTGGGTAACTGAGTTTGTATAATTAGAACGTTAAAAGTAATTAAATAAAATTCGTAAACTATTGAAGAACTATTTCTAAGAAGAGAACCTTGTGAGGTTTTATATATTCAAGATCAGATAGTCTAGCCACAGTGAGCCTGCGAGGATATGCATCTCTATATGAGTGTACATGTCCAAAACCAGTAGCTTAGATAATATGATTTTATGAGGGTTTACTGACCCAATATCAAGTGAGTCTGATGAGGACAAGCTTATGAGGAAGTACATTTGAAGACTAGGTAATCTGACAGGGCACTTATTTCAATATAGTTAATCCTTGTAAGAATAACCAGGGTATATAAAATATTTACACAGAATGGCTATGATTGATAGAAAGTTGGAATAGTATATATTTAACAAAGCTACCATTATGGTAGAGTGATTTGACACTGAACTCAGATATGAGAAACTTACTCTCATCTATCATAGATTGTGATATGAGGTTATGATTGGAATGAATACGATGACAAACTAGGTAAATGACATACTAGTGAAAGAAATGTCATGCCTACTTAGTCTTTTTGTTGATAACATTATGAATCCAATATACGGGAGAAATATCCTGAGTTATTCACGTAGTACTTTTGACAGAATTTTGTGTACAAAACTGTTTTAAAGGAGTAATGATGTAAGACCCATAATTTTTCAGCAAAATTTTTGAATAAATTCATGAGACATTTCTATATGAAAATAGCATATGACCTAAAATGTGAGACAAATAGATTTCAATGAACCAATTATACTTAAGATATGCGTATCCTCCCAAATATATACTCAAATAGTTAGGGAGTCATAACTTCCTCTCCAAGTAAAATCAGAAGATTTGTATGAGCCAACTTTCTTAGTTTCATCGATTCAAAGAGAATGCCGTACTCAGATTTTTTTAAGAAAAAAATAACTGAAATCCTAGAAAATTCGTTGGACCCACAAAAATATCGGCGACCCCCATGTAAATATTCTTCAAAAAATATCTTGTGGTACCCATAAAATATTCTATGTGGGCCCCACCCAAAAGAACCTTCAGTCATTATCCAGAATGAAATGAGCAAAAAGGTAAAAAGGGGCATAAATATCTTTAAGAAAGCCAAGGAAGCTTTTGCTTCCTTGGCCTATAAATAGGAGAAGCCTCCCCCTTTAAAAAATCGTGAATCTCTCTCTCGCTTTTTACCTCTTTCTCTTTCTAAAACCTCCCCTACCCAGCCTAGCCCCCCTGAGTCTGCCTGACCTAGTATGAGCCTGCTTGACCTTGCTTGATCCCAACTGGATCTAGTCAAGCTTGATTAAGTCAAATCCCATTTTGATCCTAACCTAGGTTTGATCTACCTAACCTAGACCTAGCCTACTTGAGCTAAGTCTGAACTCACATAACCCAATTGACTTGGACTGAACCCAGTTTGGTCCAAACCACTTGGTCTTAGCAGCTTGACCTACTCTTCCTTTTTGTCAACTAGGTTGAACTCATCTGACCTAGTTCAGCCTTTCGAAAGAAGGATCAAACCCAGTTCAACCGAAACTAGATTCGAAGCAGCTGAAGCCATTCTTCACCGATCAAAAGTAAGTTTGATTTACCAATCACTCTTTCTCAAGTATTTGCTAATTGTTGTGATATATAGCGTATACGTTTCAAAAAAAGTACTATCTCACCCTAGTCCTTGGTTTATGCCCTCTGTGATACTTTGGTGTTCATGCACATCTTCTTGCGACTATCATTGGATATTTTTTGATAAAAGCTTCAGTTTTATGCAGTATATATGTATTTGAGATTGTCGTCGCGTCGAATGATGCCAAGGCTCCTTCTTTTTGCATGTTACATATATATGTATTTACTTATGCTTTTAAGATTATCGTCGTGTCGAACGATGCCAAGGCTTCTGCTTTCTGCATACTATATACATACGTATTTGCTTATGTATTTAAAATTGTCATCATGTCGAACGATGTCAAGGCTCCTGCTTTCTGTAAATATATATGTATTTGCTTTCTACAAGTTATTTAGTTCGATTTCTCTCATCAAACATCAAATATGCTTTCAGTATCACCACCGTATTATATCGCACTGGCTTCTGCTTATCTTATATATAGATGCGCATAAATGAGTGATTCTTTATCCTGCTCTACGATCAAGATTTTGCTTGACAAAAGAAGATCCAATTGAAAAGGCTTTGCTTTTTGTGCAAAACCGCTATTTCATAAAAACCTAAGGCACTTGCACATGGCCTGTCTAAGGCTTAAGATTCTAACAAACTTTGATAGATGTAAAGTACGCACAACAGTGCACATTTATCCTCAAGTTAAAGTATAGTAATTCCTTCATCAAAGAGAGGAAGTGTTGCCAATTTTTTTAGAAAAAGCTCAATGAAGCTCATAAATAACATATCACGTACTCTGTCATATAGAGGAGGTGTTGCCAAATTTTTTAACAAATACCTTCTAATAGGAGTCGTCACGCTTCCTCCGTCAAAGCAAAGGAAGTGCTATCAAAATGGTTGGCAAAAGAATTGCCTGAACTGGTTTGAATGGAATGAGGATGCTGTGTTATTGGAACGCTGCTAGAATGGCTCATTTCTACGTTCGCCTATAAGGGCACCTTACTCGTAAGGGCCGGTGAGCTGGAGTAGTTGTTGCACCTTGACTAGGGCAAGTGTTCATTGCGGTTATATACGCAAAGCAGTCGATTCGTTGAGATCGTGTCATATGCATGCTCATGAAAAATATTGTTGCACAACTAGACTTATAAGGGCCAGAGATCCGAAGTTCTATGTCCACCCAAAAGAGGTGAGATACTCGTGATGGCCATAGATGCCAAGAGCAGAGTCAGGCATGTATATAAATAAAACTTAATAGTTTTTTGAACCACACGGTTGGATCATGCTTAAGAATACTGAATGAGGTTGAGCTACATATTTCCTTAGTGTGGGATGCATTAGTTTGCTCGAATGACATTTAAATATCCGACAAGTAACGGTTAGATCGCCAGACTCCTTTAGGACTATTGCTCATCGTAGAAGACAATGATGGTAAAGTCGTGAGTGACACATATTTTATTATGAACCAAAGAGTTCAAAGGACCTCCCGTCACTGAGGAGGTTTGGAGGTTCGATTATCCTTGAGATCTGAGGATTGAACATAACTACTGCAGTAGAGAATGCATCCGAACTGGCCTGATAGGGTTATCCCGGTATGAGTTCTATCGCCCTACCATGGACATGGTCAACAAGCCTCTGGGGTATCTAAAATACATGAAATAATAAATCCCTAGAATGTCATATTGATGCCAAAGTTCAAGCTTCAACCATGTACCAGGGATGAACGGTTAATATCAAAATAATGCATTATTCTAGATTCAATGATATATGAATGAATGAACATTGTTCTATCAAGTCCTGCATAACCTTGAGAAAGGTATCAAGATCCGTATACTACTAGACTGATAGAGCAAAGACCTATGTTGTATTCGCATGACTAAGCTAAGCTCAATGAGTTCGTGCTTGGATTCGTGGGATACAGATATGCCACGTCTTGAAGACTTGAGATTGATGTTCTAATTGAGGCCTTGAAGAGGCTCACATGATGTATATGCTAAGTCTTGGAGACTTGAGTAAAATGTTTCAATCATAGCCTTAAGAAGGCTTTCGTGATATACACTAAGTCGTTTAGACTTGGGCATCGTTATTGCGAACTGTGGCCCTGAGTGGTTTGTATATTTTCATAAGATATACTTGATGTGATTGAATGATTTTTTACCAGACCAACAATGGTTCCGACCCCGTTTAATGGAGAATACAAGAAATGAACCTGCAATGTGATATACGGAGGTGGCATCGAGTTTCAGAGTTTCTCCAGACAATGTTGTATTGCTTTCTTTATAAAACCGGTTTCATAGAATGCGGCTTTTCCAAGCAGTGATGTTTGTAATAAAGAATCTTTTTTATAAATAAAACACCTTGATGATCAATGAGTACTTGGCCACATACTTGTGACTTGCCCGGTGTTTTCTAATACTGATGACTCATTATCGTTTATTTATGCTGCTAAAACCTTTTCTATGTTTCGCTGCAAAGAAAAAAAGAAATTCATGAATTTTCAACTTAGTATTGTTTTGGAAATCTGGGGCATTACACTTGACATCATGAATGAGAAAATTATTAAGTGCTTAATCCAATCACTTAGCGATTTGCTCTTACATTGAACCACTCGACATGGTTTGACCCTTATCATGTGGTTGAGTTTCCATCAGCGATGATTGCTTTTATAGACTTTAACTACATTCCTCTCGATGTCTTAAATACGATATCTCAAGAAAGTCTCTTTGTCAATAGATCCTCTAACTTTTGACAAGATTTCACATATTTAAATGAGATTATTCATTGCTTGAGTAAACTATTCACATAATTATGCTTTAGACTGATATGTCTAGATTTTTTACTACAAATATTACTTTCCACTTTATATATAGCTGCTTGATTATTGCAACACATAGCTATTGGGGGTACTGACTTATCTTCTAATGTTATCTTCATTAAGAGATTCTTTAGCCATTTAACTTTTATACTAGCTGATGTTGATGCTATTAACTTTGCTTCCATTATAGAATGAGTTATCACAGTTTGCTTTTTGGATCCTCAAGCAATTGCTCCAGATCTAAGGGTAAATATTCATCTACTTATGGATAATGATTCATTAGAATCAAAATTATAATTTGCATCACTGTACCCTTCAAGTACAACGAGTTCTCTTTCATAGAATATTTCATATTCTAGAGTTCCTCTCAAATACTTCAAGACTTAATATATTGCATCCCAATGCTCTTGTCCTAGATTACTCGTATATCGGCTCAACTTGCTCATGCTGAAAGCTATGTCTGGTCTAGTTTCATTCAAAGCATACTTGAGATTGCCAATAATACTTGCATACTCTAATTGAGATATGCATCTTTCAATATTAATAGATAGCTTAACACTAGGATCAATCGGAGTAACAACAAGCTTACAATCATAATGATTATATTTTTTTAATATTTTCTCAATGTAGTAGGATTGAGTTAATGCACAACCACTTTCATGTCTAATCAATTTAATACCAATTATAACATCAGCTAATCTCATGTCTTTCATGTCAAATTTAGATGGAAAAAAACTTTTGATATTTTTTATACACAGAAACGAATAATTATAACATGGCTATTTTTTATTTTGCTATATATGCATTTATTAAAGTCGTGAATTCTAAAATCATATGAAATGATTACTTTATAAATTTCTCATGTCATTATTTTTGTGATTTATTTTAAACTATATAATTACCTTAACAATTTACATTTTTTTTGACTAGTATTTTGTCTATATATTCGATGAATTTCATAAAAATTCAATGAACTCATTTGAAAGATTTTCACTACATCCATCAGATCTAAAAGACTTTATTTTGTAATTATGAAAGCTTTCTATCTCAACTTTGAAAATCTTAAATTTTTTAAATGATTCATCTTTTGTTTTCATAAGCATATTTTGTGAAACCATCAATAACATTTGGTACCCCCACGAGTTGGAGTATTTTTCAAATTACATACATCACTGTGTATTAAATCTAATAATTTAGACATCACATTTTCTAACATGTCCAGATTTGCATTTAGGAATAATCTCTAAGTTACTTATGTCTATCAAAAGATTTATAACTAACATGTCCTAATTTAGTATACCATAAATCATATATATAAGTCAAGCATATAAACAGAAAAAGAATCAACTTTATTAATTAAATTGTATTTGAACAACCAATTGGTGGTGTATCCTTTAACTACAAACTTGTAGTTTTTTGACACAAAATACTGCTGGATTACATTACAACTTTGAAATCATGAGTTTATAAGCAGATAGACATATATAAGATTTTTCATGATAGTAGGTACATGATACATATTTTGGAGGGTTAAACATTTCTCAGAGGTGAAGTGAAGTTTCACACTCTCTTTTCTATGAACTGTAGCTTCATGTTTATCTCTCATATATATAATATGGTATTTTCTACAGTTTTGTATGTTTTAAACATACTTCAATCATTGCATGAATGAATTATTAATCCAGAATCCATCCACCACCCTTTATCCAAATTAATCATAAATATTCGACTAACTATAACCACTGGGTCGTCATCGGGTTTAGCTTTATTGTCTTAGAATTTCTTCCTGTGATGAAATTCTCTAGCATAGTGACCCAGTTTTCCACAAGTATATTAAGAAATAATCTTTCTCTTTTTAACATCGAATTTGGATTTCTTGTTCTTGTTCTTAAGTCCGAGTTTAAACCATGTTTACCTTAGCTCGAACTTCTTTCATATCAACTTTCTTATCTCGAGATCAAGCTTTCCCCTCGATTCTAAGATGTTGAAGAAGTTGTTTTAAGGTAAACTCCTCATTCTTATGTTTCAATTTATTTCGATAATCTTTCCAATATGGAAGTAATCTACCAATGATTGCAACTACTTATAATGATTCATCAAGGTTCATACCCTTAGACTTGATCTGATTAGGACTTGAGATAGCAGTGGCTTATCATCGAAGAATTTGAAATTCATATGCTTATTAACCAAAAACTTATGACTTCCTGCATCCTCTGTTTTGTACTTGCTTTCAATGGTTTTTCATAGTTTCTTTCAGTGCTGATGTCTGAGTAAAGGTCGAACAGGGTGTTGGAGAGTGCATTCATTATATGTTTGCGACACACGAAGTTATCTTGCAATTTTCAACAACAGTTTCGTCCTCTCATTCTTCTGGATAGTCCTCCCTGAGCACATACATCACTTTAGCAATCATGAGAAAGATGAGTACCTTGTGTTACCATCATTTGAAATTGGTGCCATCGAATTGGGGCAACTAGGGCAACTACTAGTTTTCAACCTTTACAGTAATATCGCTTGAAAATTATTGAAAATTTTATCTTAACTTTAGTGGGTCAGACAACTGAGATTGAACCAGTGAGTTTGGAGGCACACTTAAACGCGATGTCTTTGATGCGATAGTTGCCCCACTTAAGATCAATTCTTTGGTGCAATGGGTACTCGTGCAACTATGCTCTCAGGATACAATTGTACTTTTGCCTACTCACAAAAATTTGGTCCATGCCCTACACTAGGTGAGATCGATAACCTCGACATGAACCACCTTAAACAACCTCTTGACTAGGATAGGAAGATCTAGGATTGAATTGGGTATGAATCCATGGTTTGGATATGGGTATGGATCCAAATTGTAAGTGGGTATGAATCCAAACAATAACTAGATCGAGATCTTAGTAACAAATCTGAATATCAACCGAGTCTGGATAGCAGATGAATCTGGATCTGAATAACAATTGAATTTGGACCTGAATTAGATCCAGATCTGAATAACAATTGTATCTAGATTTGAACTACATTTGGATTTAAATTAGATCTGGATCTGAACTAGATTTGGAGTTGGATCTAAACAACTAGATTTGAATTTGAACTAGCTCTGGATTCAAACTGAATCTATATTCGAACTAGATCTGGATCCAAATAATAAGATCTAGATTCAAATTAGATCAGGATCTAAATAGCAACTGGATCTAGATCCTAGATAAGAATCTGAACAACCAAATATGGATCATGGATAAAGATTCGAACAAGAACCAAATTTGTATCTTGGATAGAGATCTAAACACGAACCAGATCTAGATCTTGGATAGAGATCTGAACAAGAACCAGATCTGGATCCTGGTTAAGGATCCGAGTAAAAAACCTGATTTGGATCCTGGATAGAGATCCGAACTGCAACTCCGAAACAAAAAAGTGAGAGAAAATACATCTCGTGGGAGAGCACTTGAGAGAGAGAGAGAGAGAGAGAGAGAGAGAGAGAGAGAGAGAGAGAGAGAGCTGAGGATGCGATGATAGGAATGGGAGAGGACTGTGGTTTATATAGGCTCTAACCCAAGGCCACCCATAAAGGCTATAAAAGGCTTTTAAGAGGCAAAATAGATTAGAAATAATGGGCTATGACCAACCAAAATGGTCAGCTATAAAAGCCCAAACCGTTGTATATAGAGGGGCATAAAAAATGATCCAAAATGACCCTAAAAGGGCTAACAACGATCTTGATCGAGTCAACCAGTCAACAATCAAACTAGGCTGAGGATAAAAGGTGACTATGGACCGTTTTAAACATTTAATGCACATGCAAAAACGGATCCAAAAAGATCCGAATATGATTCAATGTTAAGTCGAGGTTCATAAATATACTGGTTAAAGATAGTTTTAGACTTAAGGATTAAATATGTTGCAAGTACTAAAAAAAAGTCAAAGCAAAACCAAACTGGACCGAATCCTAATCAAGGGTCAATGTCAAAATCCAAGGTTGAAGAATAAAGTGATGCACAATGCAAGATCTAATGCCCTAGAGGGCCTCACCCTTTAAGGCACCACCACTCTATATAAGAACATGAGTGCTTATAAAAACCTTCAAATGAGACTAAACTTTTGTAGAGAACCCATTACCCATACACTTAGAGAAAAATGAAAAAATTGAGATAAAACTTAAGGTTAGTTTTGAGCCCAATTCCAACAACCTTTAGGAGTTTAATTGAGGTCTTTGAAAACTAGGCATAAGATTGAGCCACAGGTGGCTTGTCTCGTTTTCAGACCCAGTCATAGGCATCTGAAAATTGGCTAATTAAGTGCCATGGCTATGTGACACTAGCCAATCACCTAATGGCATTGCATGGGACCCACTGCTACTGAGTGTGCAGGGTCCCTTAACGCAGACCAGTTTGGCCTACCGGTAGGCATCACAAGCGTGCAGGGGAACCTTTGTACAAGTTGGGCTGGACCTCATCATAAGTTCTAATGACAAAACCAACCGGTGCTGTGGTTGTCTGGTTGGAGCCGGTAGTGCAGGTCATCATGGGACGTTGCAGGTTCAAAACCCAATGGTATAGTTGTATAACCCCAGCTTGCCTTTCAAAAAACAAACAAAAAAAAGTTACCAAGATCGACAATATTTTTGCAAATATGTCAAGTTTATTATTCCGATGTTTTCAAAGGTCGATAAAGTACCCAAAAATCTAATAATTAAAATAAGAAAATATTCTTGTCAGGTTCCATTTTTGTTAGGCCACACGTTAGGTCCTAGCAAAAAAACGTGGCTGAGGAGATTTTTGCTTCATCTAGACAAATAGATATAATATACTTAGTAGTTGACATGCATTCAATTCAATTTGGTATTTTTCGTACACGTCTTTTTTTATAGGGTTGAAAAATCAACGGCTCATATTATGCTAAAATTTGATGACAGAAGATTATAATTTTTTTTTTTGGTAAATTGAATCACTCCAAAAAACATGTTCCGTGGTAAATAAACAATTGTGAACAAATTTACAGGTGAACACCTACACGTTTTTTGTGAGGACCAAAGTTGGGACCTAACAAAAATTGAAAGCTGACTAGAACATCTCTTTAAAATATTACCTTTATTTAGACTATCACAATTTTCATGGTATTTAATAACCATCGGCTCCCAACTCTTCTTTTTGTTGCATGATAGACTAGTCAGACTGTCGCTAGATGGGGAGAAGCTGGAACGCATCCGATGGAGTATTTTATTTATTTGCTTTTTGACATACAAATTGTTTTTTGTTCAAATAAATAAATAATGTCAACAAATCCTGGGCTCTGAGTGGACTGGTCCAACCGATATGTGGCTCAGAATGGATGGTGACTTGACCTTGTTTTGTGAGACTCAGTTCTACAAATCCCCATTGTCATACCCGTTCTAGGATCTCATTGATGCAAGTTGTTTTGATAAATGTTGCGTATGGGCTTGTATTACGTATTGATTGGCAGAAAATCGATATACCCTTCATCCTTGAATCTGAATAGGTTATTTTTTAATCTTATTTTAATATAATAGTTTTAACAAGTGTCACATTATGATTGATATGTAATATTTTTTAATTATTTTTTGGCCGATTCAAAACGATTCACTTGAGTATCGGTCTCGGTCAAATGATACAGGGCCGATACAGATACTGACAACATTGGTTTTGATGAAATCTAGCTGAGCACAAAGATGGCTTCAACTAGGGGTGTCAACATGCCTAGTTTACCCAGACTGGACCTGAACCAAACCTTATAGGGTTTCAAGTATAGTGATAAATAAGAAGACCCGATTACGACCCGAGTCAGGACCTGAAGGTCCGATTAATACATGGACCTGGTATAGTTTGTGAAATTCTATACCAGACCCAGACCTGACCCGAGTTCTGATTAAGGTCCACAAATTTTCAACAGAAAAATGATAAAAAATATGGTTTTACCAGGTATGGTCCCGGTTTTGTTCATGTATTTCTTATTAGGTTTGGGTATGGTTTTTTCTTATAGTGGGCCCAATTAGACCCGGTCCGGATCTGATACCATACTCGAAAATTTGGTCCAAGTCTGGTTCCACTGGGTCCGAACCAAACCCAAGCCCTTGACACCTTAGCTTCAACATGAGTGCTTTAACTGGAATCAAACTTCGGATTACACTTCTTTTGACAAAAAAATTATATTTTAAATAAAAAAAATATTTTTATAGCTACTAATTTTGGATTGCTAGAAAATCCTAGAATCATGTCAGATTCTGGCTATTCAAATGCTGATATTCCCTAAATAGACCATATCTATTATGATGTCAGATTTGATCGAAACAACATGCATTGATGAGATCTCAAGATGGGCTATCTTGATAGGGATGATGGATGAGTGGAATCAAAATGTGTTTTGTGTTGTATTATGCTTTTATATTTCTATTGTTCATAATGATAACATCGTTTTTTTTCCTTTAATGTGTAAAACGATATGTCACTGGAAGATAAAAATGTCAAATATTAGCCAAAGTTAGTTTTCCCTATTGGTTTTATTTTCTTTTTAAAAACTTTATAAATTAATATTTACCGATATTTTGCCAATGACAAATGAAAATAAATAAGTTGACCCCAATCTAGACAAGGAGGAGAGCTTATTAGGAGGTACTGAGATGAACAACCACTATGTTAGTTGTCAACAATCTATGGCCCTATTTGATTTCATTTGTATTTTTTGTATAAATAAATAAACATAAATAAATTTTATAAATAAGTTTTTTTTTGTTCCAGCTTCACCGAAGTAGGTAGCGTTGAGCAGATCCCCCTGTTGTATGTAGGACATCCCTCTGGGGTCTTACTATCTCTCTGAGAGAGGGGAGAACCACCTAACTAAATAAAAAACGAAAAGTGCTCTTTCAGTGAGTACGCGTGGAGAGATTTTGTGAGAAACTTGTAAGTCGAAGGCTGGCATCGGCCCAACCTTATGAGTATTTGGACTATAACAATTCTTATAGACCACAGACCGTGATCAGAACCATATCAAATCTCAGCTCCAGATCCAAATATGATTCAACTACCAAAAGTGATAAGGTTGATAAGTCTGATCCCCTATCAGTGGCGCCAACTGAAGATAAACGTGAAAGGAAATTTTTCTTACCTCTTAAGGATCCTATCTCTAACCACTCTCTTGATTAGAATCCTGTAACAAATAACAGCAAGAGTATAAATACTAAATATGGAAAATGGGTTTGTCAAAGATCTTTGGGACCTGCTCAATATATATATATATATATATATATATATATAAACTCCTTTATATAGTAATTATCTCATACAACAAATATCGAGAGTGAATTCCTAAAATCGTGGACGTAGGTGTGATTCACCGAACCACGTTAAAACTGTTTGTGTTTTCTTCTGGTTCATTTCTCTTTCTTCCTGTGTGTGCAACATTAATACCATACTTTCATGGTATCAGAGCAACTGCAAGAGCTTCATCTCCAAGCTCAGCAGATCCATGGAAGCGTCAGCATCATCCTCTTTTTTCTCATATAAGTTCTTTTATCCTTCCCTATGTTGCCTGCACCAGAGAGTTTACTACATTTTTTAAATATGAAGTTAACTTCAGATAATTTTTTGCTATGTGAGGCACAATTCACTCCTCTATTGCTGTCTTATAACTTATATGGTTTTATTGATGGGACAAAAAGAAGTCTGGACAAATATATTTTGTCAAGTGATGGGAAATCACAAGTTGTTAACCCTGATTATTTGTCATGGTTCACATAGAATATCTTGCCCTCGTACCCATGAACAAAATGGCACTGCGAAAACATCGATATATTATCGATACAGGGCAAGCAGTCGTTCCCACCAAATACTGGACATATTCTTTCAATACTATTGTATACCTAATTTATGGTCTTTCCTCTACTGTCATCCGAAATAAGTCACCATTAGAGATTCTTTTTCTACAACTGCCTGATTATAATTTTTTTTTTTTTTAATTTTTTGGTAGTACGTGTTACCCATGTCTATGACCATATTAGACAAACAAACTGGACTTCAAATTAGATCTCCATGTCTTTGTTGGGTATAACAACTCTCACCATGGCTATTACTGCCTTGATCCCATCACCGATAAAATTGTTATATCTCGTAATGTCATCTTTGATGAAAATTAGTTTCTTTTTAATCTACTTGTGAAGTCCATCACACCCATTCCACCTAAGGATTCAGTCCCAATCTCTTATCCCTTTTTTCGTTACCAGTCTTCCCGACTACGTACATACCCATCCATTAATCCAACTCTGCTCTAGGAACCGCTTTTTGATTCCTAAACTGATGGATCTCCTCTTTCTTCGATATCCTCTCCTGCCAGTCCCGCACAAACTAGTCCCACACCAACTAACTCTTCCCTTGAAAATACCCCAGTGCCAGCACCTGCTGTTGCACCTCTACATTCTTATTCTACGATCACTCGATCTCAGGAAGGGAAACATATTCCTAAAGTTTATCTTACCACTTCTCACCCTCTACTCATTGCTTTGTTCACCCAATTCACTCAAGATATAAAACCTAAAAATGTTTAGTTAGGCTAATAAAAACCCCCAGTGGCATGCTGCTATGGCTAAGGAGTATGCTGCTTTGTTATTAAATAATACTTTGTCTCTCGTACCTCCTGCCTCATCCCAACATGTTATTGGATGCAAATAGGTATTTAAAATTAAACGTTGGGCTTATTGATCTCTTGAGTTCTACAAAGCTCATCTAGTTGCAAAGGGCTATGATAAGGAATATAACATCGATTATATTGAAACCTTCAGTCCAATTGTAAAACCCACAACTATTCGTACTGTTTTAACTCTTGCTGTGAGTTTTTAATGGCAAATCAAACAACTTGATGTTCAGAATGCATTTCTTCATGGGCAACTACATGAAACTTTGTATATGGAGCATCCACCTGGGTTTCAAGATCCCAGGTTACCTCATCATGTTTGCCACCTTCAACAAGCTCTCCGTGGGCTTAAACAAGCTCCTAGAGCATGGTACCGATGTCTCAGTAATACTTTGATTGATGTGGAATTTGTCAATTCTCATACAGACACTTCGTTATTTATACTATGACAACATACACAAATCATTTTTCTTTTAGTGTATGTTGATGATATTTTAATAACTTCAATTCAGGTTCTTTTATTTAAGATCTTATATAACCAGATTGAGCTCGTCTTTTGCAATAAAGGGCCTTGGAATTCTTTATTTTTTCCTTGGAATAGAAGCTATTCCCACATCACAAGGGATTCTCTTATGTCAATGGAAATACATCGTGGATCTTCTCACAAAAGCGATATAGCTGGAGCCAAACCTAGTCCCACTCCTCTCTGCCTTAGGCACACTCACCATCAGATCCAGGCCTGCCTTCCACAATCCAACTTGTTAGGGCTCTCCAATATCTGACAATGTCCCTACTAGACTTGGCCTTTGCTGTTAATAAAGTTTGTAAGTTAATGGTTCGCCCCACTATAGATCACTGGGCTATGGTGAAATGGATCTTACGATATGTCAAGAACACTGTTCACTTTGGTCTTCTCATTCGGCCTACTTGAGACCTGTCTCTCTCAGCCTTTTCTAATGGAGATTGGGCTGGATAACCAGATGACCAAAAATCTATGAGGGGATATGTTGTCTTCTACTCTTATGAAACTCAAAAAAGCAATCCACAATTGCCAGATCTAGTACCAAAGCTGAATATCGGTGAACTTGGTACTCCATCACCAACCATGATCACCATTTGGTGTGATAATGTCAGTGCAACTTATGTGTCGGCTCATCCTGTTTTTCATCACGAGAGCAAACATGTGGAGATTGATGTTCACTTTGTTCAGGACCGGATCCATAAACAACTTGTAGTTTGACACATCTCTTCTCAAAATCAAGTTGCTTATATCCTCACAAAACCCCTTCCAATTCAACCGTTTAATATGCTCAGATCCAAACCCAATGTTCTCTATGGCCCATTGAGTTTGTGGGAGGAATATATCCAAGAAACGATCTAGGTGCAATTGGATCCACAGACCATGACCAAAACCATATCAGATCTTAGCTCCAAATCCAAATGTGATAAGGTTGACAAGTCTGATCGCCTAGCAATGGCACCAACTGAAGATAAACGTGAAAGAAAAATTTTCTTACCTCATAAGGATCCTATTTGTAACCGCTCTTGATAATAATCCTATAACAAATACCAGCAAGACTAGAGATAGTAAATATGAAAAATGGATTTGTCAAAGCTCTTTGGGATCTGTTGAATATATGTAAAAAGTCCTTTATATTCAACAACAAAGATTGAGAGTGTGAGATCCTAAAATCATGGACGTAGGTGTGATTCACCGAACCACATTAAAATTGTTTGTGTTCTCTTCTGGTTCCTTTCTCGCTTGTTCATGTGTGTGTGCGATGTTAACACCATCTCTTGCTGACGTACATCATAGTCGGGCTGTACTTTCCTCAGGTGTCAAATGTGGAACTAATCACCTCTATGCTTGCGCTTGGATATATAGGCTGACTATTGAGCCCACTCTGGCTTAGCAGCAAGGGATGCAAGTCATTTTAAAAGTACATACAGATAATCTGCTTAGTTTTAAGTAAACTTTATAACAAAAAACCAAAATACTCAAATGCTACTTATGTTATTAAAATTAAATATGAACAAAATGTTTCATGAATGCGAGTAAGATAGATTGCATTGATTTTTAACCAGCAGTTGCATGATTCACTGAGCAATGACAAGAAATAAATGATGATGGTCTTTTTGTCTACAGAAATAAATTTTACTGGGACATGCAGTTGCAAGCCATAACATTGTCTTTTCCTCACTGAGAATCGGGTCACTTAATGCCCCCCCCCCCGCCTGTGTGGGGTAAATCCTGGGTGCGGTCACTGACACCCAAGCACTTATCGAGCCCACCAGTTAAAGGCACCCACACATTCAGTGGTTGTCGAACATGTGATAAAAGGGGTCAGCACCTTCTTCCTAGGCTCACTGCAACTCGGGCGACCAGGGTGTGTGATATCTCTAATTTATCATGTTAGACATCAATATCATTGTAATCAAAGCACGTATTTTGAATTGAGTTTTATGTTAATAAGCATGCTAAACTAGTTTCATATCATATCATATTTAATGTGATACCAATTATTATAAGTTACTCTTTCCAAGTGCAAGTTGCTGATCTCTGATAATATATCACAAAACCAAGACAGGGAGCATAATGGCCTTTTTAGCCTAGGCATTTATTGCTCGTTGGGGGCAGGTAGAACTGACCCTTTGACAAAGGAAATAAATAGTTGGTGTAAAAGGCCCCAGTTTTGTCAACTTTAATTTTTTTTATAATTTTGATCACAAGGGCTTTGCACATCTGACTATATATATAGGAAAACAGAAATATGTAAATTAGAAAAATATGTAAATTGGTATGAACTAAGATTTTCAGATGTTTTTTTGCAAATCTAACCCTACAGATGCATTCAGCGTGATCCATTTGCTTGGAATCGATTATTGGATCATCGTAATCAGATAAAAAATATGATTTTTTATGCTTGCATATTTATGAAAAGTTTGAGCCGTTGATTTTCAAACCTGATAAGATCTTTCTTATGCATCGTAATAAAATGATCCAAGAGTTTGTTTGTAATGCCCGCAATTTTT
Source organism: Nuphar pumila (assembly GCF_984573655.1). Lineage (NCBI taxonomy): Eukaryota > Viridiplantae > Streptophyta > Magnoliopsida > Nymphaeales > Nymphaeaceae > Nuphar > Nuphar pumila. Next base: position 76,886,944 of record NC_143263.1, on the reverse strand, counting down.
TGAGAAATTTTCTTGAATAATCCTATTTGTGATAATTTGATAATAATAATATGAATAGGTTAGGTTTTGGAATAAGACTTAGAAAAAAAATAAAATACTTCGAAAATGCCAAGGGTCCTATCGACCCTAGTGAAAATTATCTTCGAAATACATTTTTAAAAAATTAGAATTTTAGAAAATAATATAATTAAGCTAGACAAATTTTGGTTTAGAAGAAGTTCTCATGCATTTGAAAATAATTTGAGTTGCATTTAGATCATTCCATATAAAACGTAAATTGTAGTTTTGAAAGAATCAAAATCAAAATTAGTAAATATAGTTAATTAAGAAAAATAATTAAATAGAATAGAAAATATAATTAAATTAAATTAAATAAGAGGGTAGGAGTCCATAGGTGGTCCATCACATCCTATGTGGCCCCTCTTTGTTGCCTTAAAAAAAGTTAAAGCTTTAAATTAACAAGGGCTTTTAAAAGTTACCAAAAACCAAAACTTGAATTTAATAGTCAAAACATACTTAATTCAATAGGGAAGCCTCCCAAGAAGAGCGGAATCCCATCCTAGAATTTTCTAGGATGGGAAGGCTGGAAAATTGGAAGATAAGAAGATGAATTGAGAAAAGGAAAGAAAGAAAAAATTCAATTAACTTGAAATAGTCACAACCTTCGCAATATGGAAAGGTTGAAACCAATAGAGGTGTTGACCAACCCATATACATCAAAATTATATAGTATAGAATATAGTATATGCTATATATATATATATATATATAAATATATATATATATATAAATATATATATATATAATATACACATATCAATCTAAGTCCATTTGATATATAAAAAAAAAGAAAGAAGAAAGAAAAAAATATGAATTTAGAAGATAAGAAGGACATGATTGAGATTAGATCAAGGTCTGAGATTAGCCCAACCCCATAGGATTATAAATAGATAGGAGCGGCTCATGCCCCCGCTATTTGCTCTTTTCTCTTTGGCCACATGTTTCCTCTTTCTCTTCTCCTTCTTCTCCGTTTTGCTTCCTCTTTCTTCTTCTTCCTTTTCCTCTATTTTTTTATGGTTTTCATCTTGTACAACCAAGAGGCGAACCTACATATATGGGTGGAGTGATTAAATTATCTAGAAGCAGTTAACATACGAAGCTGATGGTCGATTCACTTGTGAAGTTGCTTTTTCTTATCAAAAGAGGTGTTTTCGTGCTAAAGGTGGGGGTTCTATTCTCTACACGTAAATCAAAACTCGTAGGTATGATTTACGTGTTGTGCAACTATGGTAAAAGCATGCTTTACTAACGTGATTCTTCCAGCTAGAGATAACACCTTTGGTTTCCACAACCTTGTTGTGCATTTTATCTTTAACAGAGGACCATAAATTAGCCCTTGTTATCCCCTTGTGAAGAGGAGTTCCCAAGTACTTCATTAGTAAGCTTGCTTGTTCACACTTGAAAATGTTTTTTGTAATTGTGGCAAGACTATTGTCATCATCATTAAATATAACAAATCTACTCTTGTCCATATTTATTTGCAGGCCCGATATTACTGAAAATTTTTAAGAATGGTCCAAAGGCCTTTCATATTTTCTGTGGAAGCCTATCCAAATATCAAAACATCGTCGGTGAAAAAAATGTGTAAAGTTTGCCATACTTGTCACATCAACTCCCTTGAAGATCCCTCTCTTTCCAGCTTGACGTAATATGCAGCTCAACTCTTTCGTAGCTATAATGAATAATAATGGAGATATTAGATCTCCATGACAGAGCCCGTGGTTTGGCTTGAAAAAAGATCCTTTACGTCTACTAATACCCAAAAAAAATTGAAGAGGAATCTAAAATGGATTTTTTCCACCCTATCCATCTCTATCCTGTTCTCATTCTTTAAAAGACATGAAGAAAGATCGAACTCATAGAATCAAAAGCTTTTTGAAGGTCTATTTTGAGCAAACATGTCTTCTACTTTAAACTGTGCATCATGTGTTTGCTGTTTTGGAACAAAAGCACATTGCAAGGGGTTAACGAATCACTTGTGGCCAACACTCTTGTGATCACTTTGAGTAGGGCACATATATATATATATATATATATATATATATATATATATATATGTGCATTTTATTTGGAGAAGTCATTGTTAGAGATGGTAATGTAAATGTGAGTGGGCCCACTTGTTTACAAGAAGGGGCTTGCATAAGGGTGAAAAAAAAATTCTTTCCTTTCATTTTTTTTAAATCATGGAAAATTCATGCATAAATAAAAATAGCATTGCAACTGAAGGAGTAATCCACAAGGGCTCTACGCACCTGGCCAGGTGGTTTGGTTTAAAATGTTCAATCTAAAAATAGCATTGCAACTGAAGGGTTCATTTTTTTTATATGGCCCCGTTAAAATTTGCTAGACAGTATATGGAGAGACCCACTGTCAATTAAACCCCTTAATTTGTTATCACCATCACAATCGCTTGTAGTAAACATGCTCAGATGGGTATAGTCATCATGGTCTCAAGTTACGTATGAATCTGGGTATCTACCACGGGAAGGGTAAGCAGAATGGAGATTGGCTATATAACAGGGAGTGAAAATGGCAAGATGGAGCCACTACCACTGCAACTTCACGATAATGAGGCCACAAAGGAAATGGCTGAAGAGATAAAGGATTTGTCCTTGGGACCCAAACTGGTCAGACTATAGCCATATCTAAATTATGGATAGAAAGAGCAAAATTGTCCATACTTTGAGGTTGACATGACATTAACAGAGGTTCTCTCCAAGTTAAAAAGCAAAATTGTCCACCCAGGGCTGCTCTAAGATTGGTTAAAAGATTGGATTATGTGAGGGGTCGTCTCATTGAATGGTCAAAAAGTGAAGGGACAACACGTTTTCAACAAGTGGCAACTTGGGAAGATGAATTGCAAGCATTACAAATGAACATAGCAATTCATATAGAAGGATTAGAAGAGGTAGAGGAAATACAAAATAGGCAAAACTATCTAAATGTGGATAACAGGTCTAGATCTGCTAGGTCTGATAATAACCTCCTTCAAATTGAGCGATGGTGTGGTCCACAAGTCGAGTTTGGGTATGAGAGAATGGAAGGTGGCATTCGTCAATGGCTTGGTAAATATATAAGCAACTTGGAGATGGGAAAGGATGAAAGTTGTAATGAGCGGACTCTGAGCGACCTTCTCACATACAAAGTGGTAGTCGATCTTGATATGCTTAGAGTGATTGCGAAACATGGAAGACAGAGAGATTATCGCAGAATATTGTAGGAGCTTATGGAATATAAAGGCCAAGATCATGAAGGATAAATATAATCCAAGTGAGCTCAGCAGTGGCAGAGGCTAAAGAGCAATATTCAGCTTCAGTGCTCGAGCAGGCGACCGTTGGTTGCTTCTTTGCGCTCCATAAAATACAATTGTCGTCAAGGTAGGCACAATAGCCAAAAGTAGACCGACAGGTGGTGGGATAGTCGGTCCAGTCAGCATCCAAAAACCCATAGAGAATGAGAGGATTATGAGCAAGAAGGCGGATGCCAAAATGTAAGGTGCCTTTGATATACCGAAGAATATGCTTGACAAGCTAAAAATGGAACTCAGAAGAATTGTGCATATACTGACAAACATAACTAACATTGTAAGAGATGTCCAGTCGGGTGAAAGTGAGGTACTGGAGGCTCCCAACTAAACTCTGTTGGTAGCAAATATCGGCATAGGAAGGCAAAGGAGACGGTGACGAGCGACTGACCATAGGGGTGGAGATGAGGCGACAGTCCTTCATTTAAGCCTTATCGAGAATCTCATAAGCATAACAAGTGTGATCAAGGAAAAGACCTACATCAAACCAATGGACCTGAACTCCCCAAAAATGGTGATGATCTCCAAGATCGATCATGGCAAATTTTGTGCTCAACTGCTTAATAACATTTGTCAGAAAAGTAGAATTATTCACAGTGATAATGATGTCATCGACATACAATAATAAAAAAATATACCCTCGTACATGTTGGCAAATGAAAAGAGATGAATTAGAAGAAACCCATACCCAGCAAAAAAATGCTGAAGCAATCAAACCATGTGCAAGAGGATGGTGCTTCGATTTCGGTTGTCAATATGTACAGCTAGACACTAGTTTACTTGCTCCCAATGATAAAGATCATGACCATGATACAAACTACCTTAGAAAGAGAAGCAACTTTCATAAAAAATCACTTGCTGACTGATGTAAACTCAACCAGTATCAACATGTAGGCAGTGATATCCCTTATAGTTATCGCTATAGCCCAAAAATACACATGGTAGAGACCGCAGAGAAAATTTGTTCTTGGCATAATCACGCAAATGCGGAAAACACCTTGTCCCAAAAATACGGAGGTATCCATATTCAATCCATTTACAAAATAACTTCTTGTATGGGAATGTCATCTCTAATACTAAGATGGGTAAGTGGTTAATTAACTAAACAACTGTGAGAAAAACTTCTACCCAAAATTTTGTAGGCAACATAGCAAAAAACATCATGGCAAGGCTTAGTTCAACAATACTACGATGTTTTCTTTCTACACGTCCATTTTGTTTGGGCGTGTGAGGACAAAAAACATTATGATGAATTCCATTGTCTCTTAAGTATTGCTAAAATTTATGTCCCATGAATTCTCTGCCACCATTAGATTAAAAGATTTTAACGGAGTCATAGAATCTGTTCAAAATCAACTTATGAAACTTATAAAATCGATTATGAAAATCAGATTTCAGTTTTAACAGGTATATCCAAACATATCTAGAGAAGTCATAGACCATAATAACATAATACTTGAAACCTTAATGAGAAACCTCGGGTGCTGGCCCCCAAATGTCTTAATGTATCTTATCAAACGATTTACTAGAAGATACTTCAGAATTAGTAAATGGGAGTCGACTTGACATGGCCATGATGCAAGTTTCATAAATGGTTTTATTGTTATTTTTGTTTGCTGAAAAAGAAATCAATCTTTTATTTTGCAAAAATCAACTATCTTCATACTCGGGTGTTCCACATGGCGATGACATTCTTCCTTGCTCACATTGCGCTGTCTATTCGAAAAGAAAGCCTCTTTCTTTGTAGGTTCCAAGATGTAGAGGTCATTGCTTCTAAGCCTCGAAGCTATCTGTCTCTTGGTCACTTTGTCCTTTATAAGAAACTAATCATTATAGAATTCAAAAAATAAAGGTTGATCATAAGTTAACTGGCTAACACAAATCAATTTTTTTTCACGTCAGGAACAACTAGAACATCATCAAGTCTAAGTTTTTCCTGACCTATTTGAAGGTCAATTGGGCCAACATGGGTTATCGGGAGTTTTTCTCCATTTTCCACCATTATTTTTTCATGACCGAAGTAGAGATTATGATTATGAAGCATACCTTGTTAGTTTTGGCAAGAGAGTTGGCCCCCGTGTCAGAGAACCAAGCATGATCTTGATTATCTGAGACTGTCATAGCCACCAATGCTTGGAGAATGTCGCCAACTTAGTGCATTTGATTAAACTTGTGGTAACACTTTAATGCAGTATGATTTGGTTTTGAATAGATTTGGCACACTATATATTATCTTTTTGTTGATTTCCTTGCGTATTTTGGTAGTTTTGATTATTCTGAAATTGTTGATTCATTTGATGCAATGATTGGTTTTCCATTTGAGAGAAACAATGACCTCGAGATGAAAAACAAATTTGAAAACCTCCTCTCTTGTTGTTTTGATTTTTATCTTGATGTTGGCTTATGAATGCCACATTTTGATTAGAACAAGGATCGTGGTCAAGCGTTTGGAGAGTTTTAAAAGTCTCATGAGACTGGAGCAAAGAAATTAGATTTTTATATGTAGAAACTGACGGCTTCATCATGGATATGATGAATGCTTTATATTCATGTCTAAGACCGTTCAACAACGAGAATACTTTGTTCCTGTCATTGACAGGTTTGCCAATTGCAGCAAGCTCATCACAGGTATTCTTGAAGGAGGCTATGTATTCGAAGAGAGAAAGACTACCTTTCAAAATGGCAGAAGCTTCTGCAGCAAATAACATTCACACTCTTGAGAGTCAAGTGAAAATGCCTCTTCAAGAGTCGACCACACTTATGCAATAGTGTCTAGCCCAACAATAAATCCGAGAACATCCTTGCATAAGGTGTTGGTTATCTACCCATGTAGTAGTCGATCTGATTTCCTCGATGCGATGAAATCTGGATTTTTGGCATGAGCTCTATTATCATCAACCAGAAACTGCTTTGGGACATGGGATTCATGGCTTATGAATCTGTGGAGGTCTTGAATTTTTGTCAACTCAAATAATTGCGTCATCTAGAGTAGATAGTTAGTGTGTGTCAATTTTAATGATACGAAATTAGCAACATTCAAAGTTGCGGGATATGAGAATTTTATTAAGGAAGAAGAAGCAGCCATGAAAATAAACTATATAAATTCAAGATTTTAGCTATGATACCATAAACGAATTCGAAAGCTAACAATAAAAGAAAAAATGATAAGATATATATATAGAGAGAGCGAGGGAGAATAAGAGAGAAACAATATACGTAGTTCAACAATGGCGCCTACGTCCATGTGTTGACAATGTAATCTTCCTTAAGTTTTTTCAATGTTTTTGTATGTTGTTATATACATAACATTTGTATCTTGATGAGCCTTTCTATCAGATAAGATAAACTTCTTATCTTTTCTAACTTCCTCTTTGTTATCAGAAAATTTTCTCTTTTCCAGTTTATCTCTTTGGCAAATGGGATTATCCATATCATTGAGAGATTGATTGGCCTCTAGTTGTTCATGACAAATGTGGTTAGCATTATCTCTATCTTGATCAAACTATTCACGCCAAATGTGGATAATGGGTCTGGATCTGCTAGGTCCGATAATACTATTTGCTTGACAATATCTTTGAATAGAGGATAAGGCAAGAATTAAGATGGAAGCAAAGATCCAAGACACATTGAATGCAACAAGAGGATAAGAACACCAAATTCTTTCATCTATTTGATTCATCAAGAAGGCATGAAATTTTTTATCCCTCTCTACATATAGGGATGCATATCTATGATGGTGAGGATATTATCTCAAATGCCACAATGTACTTCCAAGAAAATTTTTGAACCACATTTGCTCATGATTCATTTGACTTTCAAGATACATGTATGATATCCTTTGATGAGAGATCACGAGCATCTTTAAATCGGCTATTAATGGTAGATGAAATAAAAGAAGCAATTTGTGAGCTATCGAATAATAAAGCACTAGAGATAGATGGGTTCCCAATTGAATTTTTCAAAGTTGGATGGCCAGCTTGTCGAGAGGAGTTTGTAGATGTATTTGCTGAATTTTTCAAAAACTCTTGTATGCCGAGAAGATGTGGAAAGTCACTCTTGGTTCTTGTGCCCAAGGAGCTAGGATCGAGTGATTAAAAAGTTTAGACCAATCTCATTGATATATATATATATATATATATATATATATATATATATATATATATATATGTGTGTGTGTGTGTGTGTGTGTGTGTGTGTGTGTGTGTGATTTATAGAATCATGTCCTCATAGATAATTGAATTATATAATATAGGAAGATCTTTTAGCCATCAAAATTCTATTCCCGAGACCCAACCCAGAATTCCTTCGAATTTCTTATACTTTTTTATAACCTGCCATCCTCATTGTTTATGAAATGATACCATATGAATGAGGTACATACATGACTTATATAGATTTAATATTTAAAAATAAAATCTTACCTTTAGATCATATTTAGCATGTTCTATTTACTATTTTCATACGTTAATGTTGATTTCAAAATATCCTTTACGTCATTTTTAAACAACTCTTAAATTCGTGAATTGTGCACCATTGATTTTTCACTGCATCAGAAAATGAATATTGTAGTGTATAAGCATGATACAACCTCTTACTGTAGTAACTAAACCATGTGAAACACATTAATAATTTTTTTTTAAAAATAATGACATAATATTAATTAGAAAAATTAGCTCATGCAATAAATGAGTTATGAAAAATCACTCATCCGAAACACCAGAGAAGCAAAGGCTTACAATAATCTTAGAACACATTAGAAAACAAAGCAATTGGACACTTGAAGTGAAACCTTGTGATCAATTACCATTGAAACTGGCCTCCCATATGATCCACTGAAAGGGCTTCTGTAACACTTTGATCTGGGACCTCGTGAGTCCGAGTTTGGTTGGTATTACTTTCGAGAGTATAACCCTAAGTCATAAGCTAAGTTTAACACATTGAACCACATTCTCAAAATCTTATTTTACTCATTCTCTCATGAGTGATATCGTGAAATGATCATGATAAATCTTATTCTTTAATCTCAGGATGACATTAGGACTCACACTTAACTCATCATAAAAACACGTCAATATAGGGTCTCCACATCGTTAAATCATCGGTAGCCTACTCTACATGGTGGCTGCACTCCGGCCACGAACAAGGTAGCCCTTACCAAAGGTCGTCACTTTTGGGATTTAAGGGGTTATACATGTTAATCTTAATATATCTATTCACAACATGAATAGAATAAAGGAACTCAAATCTAATCACAATCTCATCATGATGCATATTATTGGTAACTTATTACACAGATATGCTATCACAAAATAATCTCTTTCTAATATACATGTCATGCCACAATTAACATGTGTATGCAATCATCTCATAATATCATGCATGATCATTTATATACATCAAGATCATATTCAAATGCTATTATGCTAATTCACAATATTACAATAACATGCAACGTAAAAAAAATTATTTGCATCTAAATTTTACTTATAATATCCCTTACCTCGAATATGAATATTGTGCTCTAGTCGCAATCGGATCTCAAAATGCTCTAATAGTAGGATATGGTCATTACACAAGCATATTCATATTAATGTATATAACCTCTTATACTTTAATAAAATTATCAAAATACCCCTCTCGAATTGACTCATGAGAGTTCAATTTTTGTATCTCTGATTTGACTATAACCAGTGAACAAATAAATTTTCCTCTATGATACGAGTTCAACGCATCAAATCTCACTCAATTTTGAGTTTAGAGTGCAAAGTTATGCCCATTTTACCAAAATAAATCTTGAGTACATAAAGGGTATTTTAGTTATTTTGATAATTATTTTTAAAATTCAAAAATAACTCACAACTCGATCTAGATCCATTTATGAACTAGGTCCAAAACTATCTGATTGGATCCAAACACAATTTTATTTTGGATCCAAAACTAATTCATTTAGTTAGATCCAGGTCTAGTTCTGATCTTGATCCAATACTGATACTAACTAGATCAAGTTCTGTTCTAGATCCAAAACAATCAGTTCAGATCTAGAACCAGATATCTCTAGATCCAGTTCTAGTTGGATCTATTCAAATCGACTGGATCAGATTGGATCCAGACTCAGTCTAGTCTAGATCAAACCAGTTTGGATCTGATACTCAGTCAGACTTGACTCAGTCTGGGTCAAACCCAAACTGGTTCGATCTGTCTGAGTCAGTCCAAATCGGTTAGGTCTGAACTGACTGAACCAAAACCGGTTTGGTCTGAACTGATTCGACTAACACATTTTTTTTCTTTTGGTTCAGTTCCCCTTTAAAGAGAAAACGAAAGCAGAAGGGGCTTTGCCCCTTTCATCTTCTGAGTTGCAGAAGGGGCCATTCTCTGAATTGGACCTCTCTTCTTCTCTTTGTGACAGAGGGGCTGACCAACCCTCTCTCTCTCTCTCAGTCTCGTTTTTTTTGCTTCTCTGCAACTCGTTGACAGCAATGGATGCCGACCCTCGTATTGCCCAAAAAAACAAGAGGAAGGAGGAAGAAGAATAAGAGGGTAAAGGCCCTTATCTCAGCGGCGACTGGAATCCATTAAGTCTTTCCTTTTTTTTTTCATCTCTCTCTCTCCCTTGCTCGCTGCCACTTTCTCCCTCTTGCTTGACCGAGGAGGAGAGCCGCACCGTGAGGGTTATTTATAGCCCTCATGGTGGGGTGAGGATAACCCTCACCTTCCCGACGATCTTGGGGGGTGAGGTTTATCCTCACCCCCCTGCTCTCCTCTCTTTTTTTTTTTTTACGAAGAATGGGGAAGGTGGTTCCCCAATTTTGGGGAACCGTCTTCTCCTCCTCCCCCCCCCCCCCCCCCCCTTTTTATTTTTACGAATTTATTCCAGAGTTTTACAACTTCCTCCCTAAATATCCAATTATGTCTTTCCATCTTTAAACTTCTCTATGAAGTTAGCAACCAGCATCTTAAGATTAAGCTACATTTTTTACCTTTTCTTTTTATGTTTTTTGCTAAGATTATCTACCTTAAGGATTTCATTTTTTTGAAGTCCCTTGGAGAGATCTTCCACATTCATAGCAACATTTTTTGCATGAAGCTACACTCATCTTGAGTAAAACACATTTATATTACTAGATCTACCACTTGGTGGCTGAATCCATACAAACAAGAATATTTACCACCATATGGTTTTATGGAGCCATACATTTTTCCTCATATATATATATATATATTTGATGTATCTGTATCCATGCTTGCATGAAGTTATTTTCCATTTAATTATTGCATGAGTGCTTTTTCTATGAGAATGTATGCACTTAGTCTATTTTATCTATACATATGCTTTGGTTCCTTGTTAAACTCTCTTGTGTCATCTTTTGAAAATATATATTTTTGTATTACAATTGATAGCGTTGAGATGTTTTCCTCAAAAATCAAAGCTAAAAATATTCTCGATGCTTGAGAATGATCCTAGATTTTTGTGTTCATCTCTAGTTTGAATGCATTTTGATAACTCAATGTTCTTTAAAATGTGTCAAAATAGATTGCATTATGATTGGTATAATTCCATAGCCTCTATATAAATGATCTTTCAAATATTCATGATTGGTAATAATTGTGTTATAAAAGGTTCTTCTAAAAAATTCTTGTGTGGGCTCTATCCCACTTTAATGAGATATATTTTCTCTCTTTTGTATGTGCCCTTTTTTGAGTATTTGTGAGTATGTTGTTTGAACCATTGTGTTCATTAAGAGAAATCTTTTGTGAGCTTGAAATTTCATATGCATTATTTGCTTAATATTTCGTATTGTGTTTGTCGCATAATAAGACTTTTTGATATAAATGTCTTCATTTTCAAGAATTGATCATGTTAAGAATGATTCATATTTATGCAAAATTGTTGTCATAAGGCATATTGTTGTGATTAATTATCTACCCATTATTGAATCTTTGCTTTGATAAGCTCTCTTTATAAAATCACAAATTTGGAAAATGCTTTCCATAAGTGTTTGTTGCCTTCTTATGGCATTTTTATTGTCCATCACAAACCATGAATGGATGACATTTGGAAAATGCTATTTGTTTCATCATAGCATTACTAAGATTATCTTTTAATTGGTGATGATAATATCTGTAATATTATAGGACAAAATGGATGCAAACTGTGAATGAATGTACCGTAGGATAGTTGATAATGAGGTGTCGCATGAATATATTGATGGTGTTGACAGTTTTATTGAATTCGCAATGACAAGTATCGGTATTACAGTGATTGAATGTATTGAAATGTATTGCAATATTTGAATGTATTGCATGAACTTATTTTTCGATTTGATTATGTATGTTCGATAGGTATAGAGTTATGAATTGAATTTATTGTAACGTGATAAAATTATTTGAATGTATTACAATATTTGAATGTCTTGTCATAAAGTTTTTTCCAATTTGATCTGATTGTTTAGAATGATTTGAATGTATTGAAATGTATTGTGTTTTTTCTATTTTTTGTTTGTTAGAATATGGTTTGTGGAGAAAACAGCCGTCGAACACCCAGTGGTAGCCAGTTTGAGCCTTCATCTTCAAAGGCTGCTTCAATAGGTATATCATTTAAATAATTGTATACTTGATTAGTTTAAATATACATTGTGTAAATTTTTAACTCATTGTTCTGTAGGTGCTGTTTCGCCTACACGTGACCCACCTATGCCGGATGCAGGGTCTTCTCAGTATGACACACAACAAGTAATTCAAATAGTGTATATCGATGGTCCACCGTAAGTATTTCATTGTCACTTGTCCAATATTTAACTCATAAAAAGTATATATCGACAGTCGATTATTAATTTATATATTTTCATGTGCAGTGCGAGGTTTGAGTAGCAAGAAGTAATACGAGGAATTACAAAGTCATTACTGCATCATCTTCCAGGATTGGTAGCATAATGGAAAGAGTACCCGAGAGAGGTGTTGGATAAATTAATTTTCTCATTCATGGTATGCAATCATTTAAAATAACAAGCGTTTTATATTTATGTGTGCTAACTTTCTGAAAGTATTTGTAGGCTTCTCATCGCTTTGTGAGTGAAAACGAGGAGAAAGACGTGAGGGTAGTGTGGCAAAAAGTGGCTGCCAATCGATTTGTCGACATGCTGCACAATATGAAAACTGCAGCAAAAAAAATAGCTGCTGGGATAGATGATCCACTGCAGTGGAAGGGCCATGGGCCTTCTACTGTCAGGAGAGATTATTGGGAGAGCATGTGCCACAAGTGGGCGAGCAATGATTTTTGAAACCGCTCAGCAAAGACTGCACAAAACCGAGCAGCGATGCCCGATGCCCAGCTACACACAGGTGGATCTAGGACTTTTGAGAGCCATCAGAAGAAAATGGTAACTCATCAATATATATATATATATATATATATATATATATATATATATATATATATATATATATATATATATTATCAAATTTGTAAGTATTTCTGCATACTTATTAATCAATTTTTTTTTATTATGTAACATTGCAGGAAGCAGAAAAGTGAGACATTGTGCCTTACAAAGATGTGCTTGTTGAAACACATAAACGTAAGAGCACAAAAGATTTTGTATTAGAGAAGGTGAGAGCGACATCGGTATGTATTTATTGTATTAATAAACATTGTAATATACAAGTTACTTTGAATTATGTTATCATAAACATTGTAATTCTTAATTATTAATTTATATTCTAATCATTACTTTGTAGGAGTCATACGAGCAACAAATGGTACAACGATATGGCGATGACTCCACTCAGCATCCGCCTTTTGATCCTGCAGCATGGGTGACTGCTACTGGTGAACCCAAAAAGGGTCGTGTATTCGATTTTGGGAGTAACATGAACACCACAACAGTCGTTGCCTCCTGCAGCCATGGCTCACAGAGTTTTCCTACCAGCATCAACTCCCAACGTCCGATTGACCCTGCTATGTCTTGGGATGGTGTATGTCAACGTCTTGAGGACAAAATACAATACTTTTTAAATGAAGTCATTCTCAACATTGTCCGTAATGAGTTGCATAACATTTTTCAGAATAGAGGAACTTCATCTGCATTCAACATGAGCTCAGGTGACCATCAGGTATGCATGATTGAATTACTATAAATTTTATCTTATAATTCTGTTAATATCCTTCAGTTTATTACTAGTCTATGTGTCATTCAACCATTTACTTTATTGCATTAGATTAGATGGATTGCATATAATTTATTTCATTATATTTTGTTTATAAATAATAACATTTTGGTTCTCTTTTGTAGAATACTGAAGATGATCAACGTAGAGGAGCTGATGGAGGCATGGAAAGAAGGACAGATCGAGAAAATGAAGAGGATGATGCCCAAAATCTTGGTGAGGATTAGATTTGTCTGTTTAATTTGTTTGAGAAACTTGTAACTAATTATAACTTCACAAGGACTGCATTTGGTTGTTAAATTTTGCTTAATTTAGATATTGTGTTTAATTTGTTTCACATGTATACATATTTTTTTGTATGCGTATTTTTTTTAAATAAGCAGGATATGTGAATTGTATAACGAGAATTTTTTTTGAGTTTCTAATTATTTCAATTTTTTTTAAAATTTTTATTAAAAATTAACGATGGAGTAGTGACGGATAATATTCATCGCTACGTCGTCGCTAATTTGAAGGAGTCGTCAGTTTACGATGGATAAGTATCCGTCGCTAAATAGTAGCGACACAATAGCGACAGATTAAATTCCGTCGCATAACCAAATCAGTCTCTATTTAGCGATGCATTTGCGACGCACATGATCTGTCGCTACTTAGTGAGGTATTGGCGACAGATAAATACTGTCGCACTTTAGCAACTAAGGTTATGCGTCAGATGTTATTCGTTGCTAATTCATCACAAAATACGTCACTAACTTATTTAGTGACGGATAGCATCTGTCGCCAATACACATTTTTCTTAGTGTGGAAGAATGGGGAAGGTGGTTCCCCAATTTTGGTGAACCGTCTTCCCCCCCCCCCCCTTTTTTTTTTTACAAATCTTATTCCGGGGTATTACAGCTTCCTCCCTAAATATCCTATTATGTCTTTCCATCTTTAAACTTCTCTATGAGGTTAGCAGCCAACATCTTAAGATGAAGCTGCATTGTTTACCTTTTCCCTTTATGTTTTTTGCTAAGATTAGCTACCTTAAGCATTTCATATTTCTGAAGTCTCTTAGAGAGATCTTCCATATTCATAGCAACACTTCTTGCATGAAGCTACACTCATCTTAAGTAAAACACATTTATATTACTAGATCTAACATTTGGTGGCTGAATCCATACAGATAAGAATATTTACCACCATATGGTTTTATAGGGCCATACATTTTTCCTCATATATATATATATATATATATATATATATATATATATATATATATAGAGAGAGAGAGAGAGAGAGAGAGAGAGAGAGAGAGAGAGAGAGAGAGAGAGAGAGAGAGAGGATTTCGGCATAGCCACACAAGGGGTCTAACAAAGTTGAACCCAAAATGAACAAAAGCAAGAAAAACAAAAACAAAACATAAACAAAGCAAGAGCAAAACAAACGAAAAATAAGCTGCTCATGAGAAAGAGACAGAGAGAGGCTAATGAATTGTTTTTTTTTGCAGAACAAAGAAGATGGCTGGTGGAGGTGAAGGCATGGAAGGAACACTGGTGAAATGCTTGGAAACTTTGCTTGGAAACCTTTGGAATAGCTCCTCAACAATTTCTTCACCAAAGTGGTTGCTCACCATCTTCTCATATACGGCCCTGGATGCAGTGCCAACAGACCTTGCTAGCTGGTTAAGATCAACCTCAGACTCTTGATCTCCACCTCCTTTCATTCCCCACACTTGATCAACCAGCTGCCTGATGTGGATAGTGAAGCACCCGTTCATCTCTACTGCCTGCTTAAACTCGGCAATGCTTGGTGTATAAATTGGCACTTGGAATGAGTCTAGCTCCTCTTCTTTCACTTTACCCTTTAATCATGCAAGCACAATTTAATTTATTATCAATACATAGTCTAACCATTGCACACCAGATTTCTAGATACCCTCATAACTTTAGTACTCTGGGCCCCCTTGTTCTGTATCGAGTGATCTCTCAGTCAATCGAAAACAGTCTCTTGAAGTAATTAATTCTTCTAATTATATATAAATTAAATATTCTTCTTTAAAAAAAAAGAACATAGTCTAACCATTAATACTTGTTGATTTTTTATTTTTTTAATTTATTTTGATAATTAATTCACTTACATGTTCCGCTAAGTCCATGCCACATGGTTGTGTATTCGGGGGGCTGAATACTAATAAGAGGGGGGCTCTCTTATGTCTATAGGGGCAGCCATACGTGGCTCCCCCTAGTTGGGCAGAACACACCCTTAGGTATGCAGCCCCGAACATTGTTGGATCTACTTCGTCTCTACGGTGGATTTGATATTCTAGAATTGGGCATGGAAAAAGTCTTGGGCCAGTTTTTTTCTCTTTAATTTGCACTATATCTTGGCTTTTTAGAGAGAATCAAAAGTTCAAGAGGGAGTTTGAACACCAATTCCCTTCTCCAATCTACTACTAGATTTCTTCCCATAATTCTTAGATTGAGAGATACAAGTTTGCCATTTTGCCAGTAATGAATTTGTTCATGCTTAGCAGACTTGAGATATCTGCTCTTCAAAAAAAGTTTGGTTCCTGTAAACAAAATTTTCTTCCTTTTTTAAGTAATTTAATCTACTTAAGATGGGCAGTGTGGAGGCAAACTTTCCAAATTAGTATGGGGGCACATGTTAGTTGTAGGGAAATTCATTTGTGTCCACTGATGTAATGCAACATACCAAACCAGTAATTTTTTAAAATCATTTTCCTGCTTAGTGATTGTCCGTAGAAAATCAGTGTTATGCTTTAGCAAATTTTGAAACTGCTGCTATGTTCAGGTACGTAAAAAAAATATCGTTAATGACATCTGCGGCTTTACAATCTTTCATGTCACCTTTAACAGCCTCATTCGAAGAGTTTTCAGTAGAACATTTTGAAAAATGGCGTCACATTATTCGGTGGTGTCGTTGTTAAAATAAAACATACCATTATGTGGGAACATACCTCGCAAAAAAATTTATTTGTTTTTCTCTGCAGGGAGCTCTAGTGAGGCGCCACCTATGCGTGGGCCCACTTTCTTTATTTTGTAGAAACAAATAAAATGAAAAGAAAAGGATTTGTAAATTTGTGCCATTTCGGGGTGGGCCCCGCTTGAAAATAAGAGAAATGCCTGAGAATTTGAGTGTGACGCCACTCCAGGGTGGGTCCCTCATCATTTCGTTATTTGAATAAAAAGCAAAATCAACGTAAATAAATTCCTTTTTGGGATTTTTATAATAAGCTAATTGGAAAATACGAAGTAAAATTTGGCTTGATTTCAAAAATTTAGAAGGAAAATGGTCCTACAGGGCAAAATATATAAAAAAATGCAGAGATTTTGTAAAGAAATTCAAAGTCTTTTTGCAAAAGTTTGAAATAAAATCTTCTAAATTTAAAGTTGTGTCCCCTTCTTTCCAACTAACGAAATTTAAAAATCAATATCAAAACTATCCAGATTGTTTTCCTTAGAAAACTTTTGTAATTCGAAGTCCTGGGGGTTAAGATGAGAGAAACTGACAATTTTGAAAAACCCAGGGATTTGAAATCAATTTTGAAAGAGTTAAAATTCGAATCTGAATTGATAATTTTGAAAATCAGGAATTCTGGATCTCGAAATGACATGCTGTACAATGAGATGATATGAAATGCTCATGCGATGATATGCAAAGACATGTCTCATGAAACACCACTCTGAATCAGGAATTGGAAATTCTAGCTTCTTGTCAAGAGTAGGATTTTAAAATTTTGCAGTTTGAGGATATTTCTGAGCCTAAATAGAGAAATTTTGAGAATTGAGAATGAATTACTGCAAGGTCTTATCTCAAAAAATGACCATTTTGCCCTCCTAATGATCTCAGAGGATTGATCATGATGACAGGTAGAAGTGTCGGGGAGGTGAGTGAAAATTTGGGGTGTTTACAGCAGCCAACATCTTAAGATGAAGCTGCATTGTTTACCTTTTCCCTTTATGTTTTTTGCTAAGATTAGCTACCTTAAGCATTTCATATTTCTGAAGTCTCTTGGAGAGATCTTCCACATTCATAGCAACACTTCTTGCATGAAGCTACACTCATTTTAAGTAAAACACATTTATATTACTAGATCCAACACTTGGCGGCTGAATTCATACAGACAAGAATATTTACCACCATATGGTTTTATGGCGCCATACATTTTTCTTCATATATATATATATATATATATATATATATATATATATAGAGAGAGAGAGAGAGAAAGAGAGAGAGAGAGAGAGAGAGAGAGAGAGAGATGAAACAAGGTTTCAACATAGCCACAGAAGGGGTGTAACAGAGTTGAACCCAAAATGAACAAAAGGAGGAAAAACAAAAACAGAACATAAACAAAGCAGGAGCAAAACAAACGAAAAACAAGCGGATCATGAGAGAGAGAGAGAGAGGCTAATGAATTGTTTTTTTTTTTGCAGAACAAAGAAGACGGCTGGTGGAGGTGAAGGCATGGAAGGAAGACTGGTGAAATGGTTGTAAACTTTACTTGGAAACCTTTGGAATAGCTCCTCAACAATTTCTTCACCAAAGTGGTTGCTCACCATCTTCTCATATACGGCCCTGGATGCAGTGCCAACAGACCTTGCTAGCTGGTTAAGATCAGCCTCAGACTCTTGATCTCCACCTCCTTTCATTCCCCACACTTGATCAACCAGCTGCCCGACGTGGATAGTGAAGCACCCGTTCATCTCTACTGCCTCCTTAAACTCGGCAATGCTTGGTGTATATATTGGCACTTGGAATGAGTCTAGCTCCTCTTCTTTCACCTTACCCTTTAATCATGCAAGCACAATTTAATTTATTATCAATACATAGTCTAACCATTGCACACCAGATTTCTTGATACCCTCTTAACTTTAATACTCTGGGCCCCCTTGTTCAACAAGTGATCTCTCAGTCAATCGAAAACAGTCTCTTGAAGTAATTAATTCTTCTAATTATATATAAATTAAATATTCTTCTTTCAAAAAAAAAAACATAGTCTAACCATTAATACTTGTTGATTTTTTATTTTTTTAATTTATTCTGATAATTAATTCACTTACATGTTCCGCTAAGTCCATGCCACATGGTTGTGTGTTCGGGCCGAATGCTAATAAGAGTGTTCACACTTTTAAGTCCCCTCTTTAATAATAGGGGGGCTCCCCTATGTCTATAGGGGCAGCCATACGTGGCTGCCCCTAGTTGGGAAGAACACGCCCTTAGGTATGCAGCCCCGAACATTGTTGGATCTGCTTCGTCTCTACGGTGGATTTGATATTCTAGATTTGGGCATGGAAAAAGTCTTGGGCCAGTTTTTTTCTCTTTAATTTGCACTATAACTTGGTTTTTTAGAGAGAATCAAAAGAACAAGAGGGAGTTTGAACACCAATTCCCTTCTCCAATCTACTACTAGATTTCTTCCCATAATTCTTAGATTGAGAGATACAAGTTTGCCATTTTGCCAATAATGATTTTGTTCATACTTAGCAGACTAAGATATCTGCTCTTCAAAAAAAGTTTGGTTCCTGTAAACAAAAATTTCTTCCTTTTTTTAGTAATTTAATCTACTCAAGATGGGCAGTGTGGAGGCAAACTTTCCAAAATAGTATGGGGGCACATGTTATTTGCCGGGAAATTCATTTATGTCCACTGATGTAATGCAACATACCCAACCAGTGATTTTTGAAAATGATTTTCCTGCTTAGCTATTGTCCAGAGAAAATCAGTGTTATGTTTTAGCAAATTTTGAAACTGCTGCTATGTTCAGGTACATAAAAAAAATATATTGTTAATGACATATGCGGCTTTACAATTCGAAGAGTTTTCAGTAGAACATTTTGAAAAATGGCATCACATTATTCGGTGGTGTTGATGTTAAAATAAAACATACCATTATGTGGGAACATACCTCACAAACAAATTCTCTAAGAATGGGCTCAAGATAAGCGAACCACAAATCATGGCGTGGTGCATCCGGTGCCATACATTCATGGCGACACAAAAACAGTAGAACCAGTAATCCACCAGGCATGAGTTCCTCAGCCCTTGCATTGAGAAATGCTGCCATGTCAGCCCTAAATTGTGCCATATAAGCATTTACGACATCGGGCCCACCACCATAACAATGGACCCTTCCCTTGTTGGCTACACCATCTGGGGCCTTGGAGAGCCAATGGAGGGCCAATGAAGAATTGAAGTATTCAATGGATGCTCGGGGAAATAGCCGCGAGTAAAATGAGCCAGGCACTCCAGCCACCAAGTACTGTCTTTCCGAAGGGAGGGAACTGAAAAGCATGTTGAAATCATTTCCAATATGATCATTGAAGAATACTTGGAATTGTGGTGCCTCTCCTTGATGATATGTTAAGCTCTTGAGCTTGATCAAGACTGTATCAATGACTGTTTGCATAGCATAAAACGTGTTGGGTCCAACTGAGCAGCCTAGATCTACGATTCGGATTATGCCTTTATCAATTGGAACATCAAATTTGTCATGGATTGCATGCTCTATCATCTTCTTTACATTCAGATATATGCTTCTCTGTAAGCAGTAATAGAAATGTTAGGGGTGGCTTTATCATGTTGTAGGAGTAAAATTTCATCATGAAATTATAGAGCCTGTTTAAGTGCAAATAGAGAAAGAGAGAAAGATAATTGGGATATTAAATTGTAAATTAGAATACCTTAATGACTCAACTAATTAATTTATTTTAAACATGGATTAAAACAACCTCGTCGTTATATGATACCTCGCTCACTACAAGAAACCTATGGATTAGCGACGACCTAAATTCGTCGCTAATCCGTCGCTAAACAGTTTAGCGACGGATTAGTGTCAGATTAGCGACAAAAAACTTTCATCGCGATTTTTTCGATGCTAAGTAGTGCCAGAACTTATCCGTCGCTAATTTTGTCGATAATTTGCGATGGATTAGCGACGAATATGATCCATCGCGAGTCCTTCGCTATTTTAAATTAGCGATGGATCATATCCGTCGCTAATCTGTCATTAAATTTAAAAAAAAAAAAATTTAAAAAAATTTGCTCGTTGTCGGCGCGTTCTCCGACAAGAAGCAATTTTTTTGCACAACCGGCGCGTTCCGGCGTCGGGACGCTCTTCCCCTAACAATCGCGATAAACCGGCGCTGCCTTCAGTTGCATCTTCCTCACCCTCTCCCTCTGCCTCTTCCCTTCACTCTACGACTTCTTCATCCTCCTCCTCCACATGACCACCATCGTTGCCACCACATTTGGCTGCGCGTCGGCCACCAGCGCTGCCTCGCACATGCGCTGGTACACCTCCCACATGGTGTCAACCGTGCTGATGGCCATATTCGAGGGGTCGGTGTCGGTGCTCATCTTCACGCGGACGGGAGACTTCCTGCAGTCCCTCAAGTCGTACGTCAGAGAAGACGACGCAGAGGTGATACTCAAGCTCGCGAGGGGTCTCTGCGTGCTCATATTTTGCTTGGAGTGGGTGGTGCTGTGCTTGGCATTCATAATGCGCTACAACGCCTATGTTGTTGAACCGGTGCGTTCCGGCGTCGGTGACTCCGACAGGCTTTAGTGGCTCCCCAACAGCAGCCTCCTCTTCGTCGCCACTCTCTTCGACTCGGGCAAGCTCCAGGTTTAAATCTAAGGGGAGGGAAAAACAAAGGGAGAAAAAAAATTGAACGGAGGGAGGGAAAATTTCGCTTCTCAGGTGGGACGAAAATTAGAGACGGAATTAGCGAGGGAATTTTTCCATCCCTAATCCGTCGCTAATTAGCGACGGATTAGGGACGGAAAAATTCCCTCGCTAATTTCGTCGCTAATTAGCATTTTTTTGTAGTGTTTTGGCGACGAAAAAATGTTGTCGCTAATCCCTTGCTAATTAGCGATAGCTTTAGCGATGAAGATATTTCTGTCGCTAATTTTGCAAATATTTCAAACGTTAGCGACAAAAAGTTTTCGCTCGCTAATCCATCGCAAATTGGCGATGAAAAAAATTCATCGCAAATTTCCGTCGCTAAGTAGCATTTTTCTTGTGGTGGTTGTTATTAGTGTTTTCGGTTCCAGCGAGATTCTTTGGGTATTGGTTCACCCTTTAACGGTGACTTATAAATGTTGCCATTGGTCAACCAATGCCATTTTGTTTCGTCGACTTAGTCTCGCCGTTATAGGCCAATGGCAGCGACAAAATCGAGAAATAATGGCAAAAACAATCGCCATTATTAACCATCATCCTTGTAGTGGCCAGAAAAATGCACCGGAATTTTTTCGTGGCATCGCACATTAAGAGTACAATAGTAATTCAGCATTTAAAAAAGAAATCCATTTATTCTTTGGTGGGCTCTCTCATGCTAAAAATCTCTTCTTTGATATATATATATATATATATATATATATATATATAGAGAGAGAGAGAGAGAGAGAGAGAGAGAGAGAGAGAGAGAGATTCATAGCTGAGCAACCCTTAGGTGTGCAGTTACTATTTGAACACTGCTGAGGGCGATGGACTGTTCAGCATCAAAATCGTGCAAAAAGACCTTTAACGGTCATTTTCGACTAAATCCTCTATTTTCTTGTTGGGACCTTTAGTGGTGGTTGAAACTGCCGCTAAAGCATCTTTTTAAAAATGATGCATGCATCTCCAGGGCGTTAGCAGCGGTTTTGTCTGCGCTAAAGGTCCAAGCAAAAAAACAAACCTTTAGCAGCTGTCAAAAACCTCCACTAAAGGTCTTTTTTGCATGATTTTGACACTGAACAGTGTTTTTTGCACGAGAAAGACACTAAGCGTCCATCTCTTGTGCGATGGACGCTCAACAACATTTCACTCATAGCTACGCACCTAAGGATTGCACAGCTATCACTTTTTCTGTCTATCTATATATAGTGATGTATAGGTGTGGAATCAATAGGAGCGCTACCTCGAGCGCAATGCTTCTGAGCATCCATAGTGAAAGTGACGGACACTCAGTGAATTCTGTGCAAAAATGCTGTTCAGCGTCAAAATCATGAAAAAAAGACCTTTAATGGCGGGTTTGGACCGCCACTAAAGGTACATTTTTTGTTGGGAATTTTAGCGGCGGTTGAAACCACTGCTAAAGTGACTTTTTAAAAATGACGTGTGCATCTCTGCGGCCATTAGTGGCGGTTTCGACCGTCGCTAAGGTCCCAGCAAAAAAATAGACCTTTTGCAGCGGTTGAAATCCACCACTAAGATTTTCACGCTGAACAGTGTTTTTCCGGGGAAAAGATTCTAAGTGTCCACTTCCACTGGCAGCTGCGCACCTAACGGTTGCAGCTACCACTTTTTATATATATATATATATATATATATATATATATATATATATATATATATATATATATAGAGAGAGAGAGAGAGAGAGAGAGAGAGAGGCAAACCACCTGTTATACTAGTTATAGAGATATAATATTAGAAAGATACAAAATTAAGACTATTGTATGAGATAATCCAGGTAAATCACGAATCAGTTACCTCTCGTACGGTAATTTCATTTAATAAGTTTCATAATAAACTAAACACTAGTCATATTCATTAAAATCAGGTAAAACATGTTATTTTGGATAAATTTCACTAAGTTGAGTATTTTTTGTTATCATAGGTTTCATAAATTGATTTTGTTGCCTTTAATTGCACATTTCTGAATTTCGATGTTGAATTTAAACAAAAAGAAACTTTAATTGTTCTTAGACAATTTATATTTTAACAAAATAATAACTTTACATGAAAAACTCATACCAATAAAATATTAATGATTTTAGGTGAGTAATCACGATTTACTGAATTGCCAATTACTTGCAATTATTCGATCAGCTCTTGTGACTGATACGCCTCTCGGCAAGCATTAATTGGCTGCAAAAATGACAAGAAAAAGACTAAAAATAGATCAATGTTTTGGCTGAACAAAATGTAAATGACGATGGGATCATTAAGCCAATCAAGCCTTGTTAAGGTGCATCAGAGCCATCCAGCCTGCTCAGTTATAGAGCTCGATGTGGATTGGAAAGTGTTACTAAAACCACAAGCAAGAAACAATCGAAGAAAACAAACCACAACAAGAACACAGAGATTTACGTGAAAACAGATACAAGAGAGAAAAAAAAAAATTAGACAAGGCAAAGGATGCAACCCTAAACTTGAACAAATCGGGTCTGATCCATAAGAAACTGAGTCTCAAACTTAAGCTCAAAAAAAAATTCTTTTGGGGGGCACTGCCCTCCTAAGACCCCGCCAGGGGTGGCGTCCCCCTGACCCCCACCTGTCAAGATGAGCGGTCTATGCTCAGGGTTTCTCATGACAATTAGGGATGGTAATGGACCAGAGGAAAACGAGACCTTACCCCGCCTTGCCCAATTTGGACGCGTGATGAAGGACATGTTAAAATCAAAACCCATGCAGGGATGGAGGTGAGGTTGAACTTACGTTTTCCCCCTCCCTGCCCGGTCTGCAATTCCCGTTAGTAAAATGCTAAAAAACTCTTTAGGGATGACAGTAGATCGAAAAAAAATGGAGCCCCGCGCCGCCCCCTCCCCCACCTTGCCCCCTATTTGGACCAAATATGAAGGACATGAAACTAAGATGGAAGCTCAAAATTCGTGCAGGCATGAAGGCGGTGATGGAGGGCAGAATTTTGAGATGGGGCTGGGCTTGTCCAGTCTACTGCCATCCTTAGTGCCAGTTGATTGATACATGTAACAAGAGTATTAATATATATATAATATATACTTTTTGATTATCCATTAGTAATACATACTTGACAGCTTGAATTGTGCATATAGCTGTAATTGCCTTGGCCACCAAGCATGGGAACATTGGGAAGTGCTCCTCCTCCTGTGGCCATCTTCAATAGCGATCTCTAAGCTATTGATGACTTGAATGAATCTTGTGATGCTGTATTTATAGGCCCCTCATGTCTTTACTACCACCAACTCGGAAGCCGATCAGGTCATGCTGAACATGAACATGAGCGTTTTTACTCATGCCAACATCGTGGCCGTCTGTTTGCATTTTGGATGAATGCCACGTGGTTTTGTCGACTTGTGAGCTATTTGAAATGCAAATCGGATGGCCACTGTGTTGGCATGAGCAAAACCGCTCATGTTCAGCATGACCTGATCTGCTTCCCTGTAACTCATGTCACAACAACGCATCATATTGGCTCTTTTTTCTAGGTGACATAACTTGTGGACATGCAGTTGCGTGTTGGGGGAATTTTACTTTATTTTAATAATATTTGTATTGAAATATATTATTAGAATGGGAAAAATGATGCAATTTAAATTCCCTTGAGAAATTTACATTTTTGGTTGTTCTCAGGCTTTTATCGACAAAATATTGATAAAAAATCTAATAAAAATTTAAGAATAAAATATCTTAAATAGCACGCAGAATAGAAAAATATAATATTATCATTTTCCAGAAAGTAGCTGATAAAGATGTAGATATTGTTATAATACTGCGATATTTTAATTCAAATTATAAGATCACAATATTTTCATTACAATAACATTGTCTCAGTATTTTGAATATATTGTATAGACGTGAATTGAGTGGTCCAATCAAGCGTAGTAGTATTTTGGCTTCAGAGGAATGCTAGATTATTTGATGTCAGATTTGTTGATCTCAACATCAGATAAAGCTTTGAATTTTGGAGATAGGAATTTCTATCAAGGTTTGGACTTCTCGTGCCAGTTTTTCTTTTAACCTGTCGGTAGTTCTTTACAAGAGGTCATTTAGTAATATTGAGAAGCCTGATTTGCTGAGATATTCTGCTTTCTCTGTCTTGCAATGTTAAAAGGAGATTTTTTTTTTGCAAAAAACGACTATATTTCTCAAATACCCACCCACCTAATTTTCTCTGAATTTGACGTCATTTCTAATCATTTTAGCCTTCCGCTAAAACATGATCTAGTAAAACTTGACTTTGGTCCATGAAACTGAGATTTGCTTATATTTCGAAATAGCAAAACTCAGTTTTACCACAGAACTAACCAATCTTAAATGTGAGATTTTTTTTTTTTTTTTGTAACTGTTCTTCCACTCCACTCCACCCCCATCACCACCATGACTTCTCCACCACCACCACCACCACTTTCTTACCCACCCTATCATCACCGCTACCATCTAGTGATGATGGTGGAGAAGGGGTGGTGGTAGTGATGGGGCTGAAGGGGGTAGAGCGGAAGAAAGGAGGTAGTTGTAAAGGAAAAAAATAGGTCTGACAATTGAGATTTGTTAATTCTGTGGCAAAACTGAGTTTTGCTATTTTGATACATGGGCTGATCTTACTTTCACAAGCGAAAGTCGAGTTTTGCTGAAACCGTAAGTTTCACTATATCCTGTTTTAGCAGAAGCTTTAATTCACCAAAAATGCTCGAGCTCAACAGAAATCGAGTGAGAAGATATGCAAGAAATATTGTGATATCTTTTGGCTATTTTGTAAGAAAATTATTATTCTCAAGGGTAGTAGGTACGGTTATTTATTATTTCTTATTAGATAAAGGGAAAACCTCCTAATCATTGATTGTACATTGCCCGGCCTCTTGTTGGCAAAACCCTGTAGGTACCCCTGTCCAATCAAGCGTAGTAGTATTTTGGCTTCAGAGGAATTCTAGATTATTTGATGTCAGATTTGTTGATCTCAACATCAGATAAAAGCTTTGAATTTTGGAGCTATGAATTTCTATCAAGGTTTGGACTTCTCATGGATAGACATTGCTTACATAGGGTTCCTTTTTTTTTGTTCTTACCGGCCGTACAAATTGGCATTGCGATGTACTCGTGCCAGTTTTTTTTTGAACCTTCTTTACAAGAGGTCATTTAGTAATATTGAGAAGCCTGATTTGCTGAGATATTCTGCTTTCTGCCATGCTTTCTCTGTCTTGCAATGTTAAAGGAGATTTTTTTTTGCAAAAAACGACTGTATTACCTTTGAAAATAATGGTATTTCACAAAATAGCCAAAAGACATTACTATATTTCTCGCATACCCACCCACCCAATTTTCTCTGAATTTGACGTCATTTCTGATCATTTTAGCCTTCCGCTAAAACATGATCCAGTAAAACTTGACTTTGGCCCATGAAACTGAGATTTGCCTATATATGGAAATAGCAAAACTCAGTTTTACCACAGAACTAACGAATCTTAAATGTGAGATTTTTTTTTTTACAACTGTGCTTCCACTCCACCCCCATCATCCCCATCACCACCACGACTTCTTCACCACCACCACCACCACTTTCTTACCCACCCTATCATCACGGCTACCATCTAGTGATGATGGTGGAGAAGGGGTGGTGGTAGTGATGCGGCTGATGGGGTAGAGTGGAAGGAGGTAGCTGTCAAGGAAAAAAATAGGTCTGACATTAATTGAGATATGTTAACTCTGTGGCAAATCTGAGTTTGGCTATTTCAATATATGGGGCTGATCTTACTTTCACAAGTGAAAGTCGAGTTTTGCTGAAACTGTGAGTTTCACTATATCCTGTTTTAGCAGAAGCTTTAATTCACCAAAAAATGCTGCGAGCTTAACAGAAATCGAGTGAGAAGATATGCAAGAAATATTGTGATATCTTTTGGCTATTTTGTAAGAAAACTATTATTCTCAAGGGTAGTAGGTGTCACGGGCGGGGAAGCGAAGGCCCCCGTGACGTAGATTCGGGCAATCACACACACCGAAGGCAGGCCTTTTAAGCGCACAAGCAACGCACAATACACGCGCACGAGCGGAAGCAACAGTACGCGTATGCACAAGCACAAAGAGAGAGAGAGATGCAAAAAGCTTCTTTATAGATACTTGAAAGCAAAATACATCAAGAGGGGAAGAGAGGGTCCGAATACACGGGGTTCTTAGGCTGTAAGGCCTTGTGGGGCACTCTAGAGTGCCAAAGAGGTATATACATCAGAGCAAAAAGGTGAAAAACATGGCGGTCCGGAACACGCTCCCCCGCCTAAGTTGGCACCATCTTCGACGCCAATTGTTTATGGTAGCCTTCTACAAGCTGTCGATGCTGAAACATGCTGCTGGCTTTCTCCCAGGTGGCTTCACATCCTGGCAATCCTTTCCACTGCACTAAGTACTTTTTGACTTCCCCTAGATAGTTGTTGGAATGGTTGAGGATGATATCTGGATCTCTGCCTGGTACACTAACTGTTGAAGGAGCTCGCTGCATAATCGGAGCACGTTGAGGCATGCTCCGTTGAGGATCTCCTTCATCTTCGTGGAATGGCTTCAGGTTACATATATGAAATACTGGGTGCACTTGAAAGTTTGCTGGCAAGTCCAGCCGGTACGCCAAGTTTCTCACACTTTTGATAATGGTGAAGGGGCCATCATACTTGCGAATAAGGCCTCAGTGGTGGCCCCGAAAGATAGTTGTGCGGTCAGGAAAGAGCTTGGCCAACACTTTGTCTTCAACTCAAAATTCTGCTGGGCGACGCTTCTCATCTGCCCATTTCTTCATGCGCTTGGTTGCCTTGTTTAGATATGCCTTCTCCAACTCTGTTTGATCTTGCCAGTTCCTGACAAACTGGTATGCATAAGGTGCTTTTCCACGTCCTCGTGCAGCAAGGAAGTGCAGAGTCTGCGGCTGTTGTCCAGTTGCGACTTCAAATGGACTATGGCCGGATGACTCGCTCTTTTGAAGGTTGTAGCAGAATTGAGCCGCATCAAGTAAATCAACCCAATCCCTTTGGTTGGCACTGACAAAGTGTCGCAGGTATTCCTCCAGCATGCCGTTTATTCTCTCTGTCTGTCCATCGGTTTGGGGGTGGAAACTTGTGCTGAAATGCAAGTTCGTCCTCATTAAGCGAAACACTTCTCGCCAAAACTTGCCAGTGAAGCGTGCATCACGATCACTGACGATGCTCTCTGGAATTCCCCAATGCTTAATTACGTTTCGCACGAATAATTTTACAGTATCAGCGGCTGAGCAGGTGGCAGGAGCAGGCACGAAGATAGTATACTTCAAGAACCTATCCACAACCACATAAATCGAACTGCAACCTTGTGCTTTCGGCAAGCTTACAATGAAGTCCATGGTTATGCACTCCCACAGGCGACTAGGCGCAGGTAGGGGCTCCAGTAGTCCACCGGGTCTCTGATTGATGAGCTTGTCTTGTTGGCAAATCAAGCAACTCCGCACATAGGCATCTACGTCATCGCGCATCTGCGGCCAGTGGAATGCACATTCCAATAATGCCAAGGTCCTCTGTTGTCCTGGGTGACCCGCTTAAGTAGTATCATGGCACTCGTGTATCAAGCGCCTCCTCAAGGTATCTTGTCGCAAACCATCTTCTAGCCAGAATCTCCGCGTCTTTCCTTCTTTCACCAATGCAATCAATTGTTGAGACATTGGGTCACTTTTTGAAGCTTCTCACACTTGTTCAAGAAGATCGCTCGTCGGTTGGCTCACACTGCCCTCCCAAGCGAGCAAAGCTGCAAGTTCCGCCTTTCAACTCAAGGCGCCGGCCACAACATTGGTCCTGCCTGGCTTATACTCGAGGACCATATCGAATTCTGCCAAGAAATCCTGCCAACCTGCTTGCCTTGGACTCAGCTTCTTCTGAGTTTGGAAGTAGCTTGTCGCAACATTGTCAGTGCGCACAACGAATTGTGATCCCAAGAGATAGTGTCTCCATGTGTGGAGACAATGCACGACCGCCAACATCTCGCGCTCGTGCACCGTGTATCGACGTTTAGCGTCGTTCAACTTTCTGCTTTCAAATGCGATGGGATGTCTTTCTTGGAGCAACACCCCACCAATAGCAAAGTCAGACGCATCGGTCTGTACTTCAAAGGGTTGCCGACAGTCAGGCAACTTCAGCACTGACTCCTCTGTCAAGGCATGTTTTAACCCATCAAAAGCCTCCTGGTAGGCATCAAACCATAGCCATGGTCCGTCTTTCTTCAACAGATCTGTGAGCGCAGCCGTAATCTGCGAGTATCCCTTGATGAAGCGTCGATAATAATTTGCAAGCCCCAAGAAAGAGCGCAACTCAGGAACCTTAGAGGGCGGCTCCCATGCTTGAATAGCTTCAATCTTCTTGTGGTCCATTTTGAGAGTGCCTCCTCCAACAATATGCCCCAGAAAATGGACTTCCTTTTGGCCGAATAGGCACTTCTCTCGCTTGACATACAATTCGTGGTCCTTCAAAGTCTGAAACACAATCTGAAGGTGCTGAACATGCTGCTCCATCGAGTCACTATACACCACTATGTCATCCAAATACACAACGACAAACTTGTCGAGGTGCGGGTAGAAGATCTTATTCATTAGGGTCGAAAAGGTAGCAGGCGTGTTCGTCAAGACAAAGGGCATGACAAGGAATTCGAACGCCCCATATCGCGTTACACAAGTAGTCTTTGCCTTATCCCCTTCTGCAACTCTCACTTGCCAGTAGCCTGATCTCAAATCCAACTTAGAGAAGACTTTTGCCTTTCCAAGTTGATCGAACAAGTCTATGATCAAAGGAAGCAGGTACTTGTTCTTCACCGTCATTTTGTTCAGTGCCCTATAGTCAATGCACAACCGCTTCGACCCATCGTGCTTTGCTTGAAAGAGCACGGGCGCTCCAAAGGGAGCTTTGGATGGCTGGATGATTCCTGCTTCGAGCATACCGTCCAATTGTCTGCGTAATTCCTGCAGCTTAGGAATTGCCATGCGATAAGGAGTCATTGCGGGTGGCCGTGCACCCGGTATTAACTCAATCTAATGATCTACCTCACGCCTTGGAGGTAGCTTCTTCGGCATCTCGGCGGGCATAACATCACCGAACTCCTTCAATACTGGCGCTAAGGCCTCTGGGACATCCGCGACTTTTTCTACCTCATCTGTAGCACGGATTGTGACAAGAAAAGTCTCGTCACCACTTTTCATGCCTCTCTTCAACTAGAGCGCAGACACCAAACACTCACAAGGCTTCCCTGTCATCGCAGTAACCATGCAGGGCTGACTCTCACTCTCAAAGCTGACAACGTTGAGGTGGGGCATCGGCACTGCCTTGTTGCTTCTCAAGAATTTCATCCCAAGGATGACTTTAAAATCATCCATGGGTGCGACTGATAACGCGATCCTTCCTGACCAGATGTGGATCTGCACTGGTATATCCCGAGCGACACCGTAGATGGCTTTAGCCTATGAATTAACCGCTTTCATGCGACTCTCTTTTTTCTCCCACTGTAATCCCAACTGTTCAGCTTCTTCATGTGAGATGAAGTTGTGCGTGGCACCTGTGTCTACCAATGCCTTGGTGAGTCTTTCGTTGAGCAAAAGTTCCAAATACATCAATTCTTTGCATACTGTCGGTTCCACACTGGTTGTGACCTTTACTGCATTCATCATCTGCATTGCACCAACTGTTGGCGCTACTGCAGGTTGATCCTCTTCCTCACCCTGAACAACATTCGCAACTCGGGGTGCACGGTTATCTCCATTCCCTTGACCGCGGTTTCTATTGGGACATGTATCCTGCCAATGATCCCCATGGAAGATGCGACAGTCACGATGATGATAATTACCACCTTGAAAGTTATTCCAATTCTGATTATTATTTTGACCATCTTGCCGGCCATGATTCTGCTGGTTTCCCCGACCAGCATTTTGTCCTTGGTCGTTCCTTCGATTCTCCCTTCAATTGTTGCGATCATATCTCTGTTGTCTACCTTGAAATACAGGGTCATTCCTATCTAGCTCGACAAGTTTCTCTGCAACCGCAAGCACCCTAGCCAGTGTTGCAGGGTCATGCCGAATGAGTTCTTGGTTTGCCCATACTTGCAACCCGTTGCCAAAGTAAAACAACCGATCCTCATCATCCATTCTCTCTACTTCCAACATTATCGAAGAGAATGCCTTGACATAGTCATGTACTGACCCTGTCTGTTTCAATGCCAATAACCTTTTGCAGGTCATTTTCTCTTGATTTTTAGGTAGAAAGTAGTCTCGCATTTCCTTCTAGAGGTCTTCCCATGAGACTATAGCAACCAATCCCCGTCGAACATCACCTAAGCGACATCTCCACAAAAGGGTCGCTTTATCCAAAAAGTACATTGTTGCGGTGCGCAACCTATCTGCGTCCTCCTCTATCCTCGCAGCTTCTAGAAATTGGTCCATCTCGTAGATAAAATTCTCGAGATCCTTTGAGTCCCGCATGCCTTAATACTTTGCGGGCTCAGGTAGCCTGTAACGTGGTCTATCCACATATGTCGCAACACTGCCAGCCGGGGCAGTTCTCAACTGCCGCTCTAACTGTTCATTCTTTCGTCGAACAACATCCAATTCGGCAACCATGATGTTGAACTGACCCAACAAATCATCAAATCTGGTGGAAAAGTCCTCCACCGAGTAGTTAAGTTTAGTGGCAAGACTTTCCACCGTGTCTTCCACTCCCTCTACTGCTGTCTTGATCTCTGCATTGAGATCTCTAAAAGCGACACAAGTTCCATTAACCAACTTCTCCATGTTGGTCACTGACCCAGTCAGCTCTGCCACATCGCGGGAGATGGCTGACACCCGATCATCAGCCATGAAGTCCTCTTCAGCAGAAACCACACTGCTTGAAGGAGTCATGGCAATCTTCTTCGGCGCCATTGTCACTCCCAATGTCGACAAGGCTCTGGTACCAACTTGTCAGGGGCTGGGAAGCGAAGGCCTCCATGACGTAGCTTCGGGCAATCACACACACCAAAGGCAGGCCTTTTAATCGCACAAGCAACGCACAACACACGCGCACGAGCGGAAGCAAGAGTACGCATATGCACAAGCACAAAGAGAGAGAGAAAGAGAGATGCAAAAAGCTTCTTTATAGATACTTGAAAGCAAAGTACATCAAGAGGGGAAGAGAGGGTCTGAATACACGGGCGGGGTTCTTAGGTCGTAAGGCCTTGTGGGGCACTCTAGAGTGCCAAAGAGGTATATACATCAGAGCAAAAAGGTGAAAAACATGGCGGTCCGGAACAGTAGGTACGGTTATTTATTATTTCTTATTAGGTAAAGGGAAAACCGCCTAATCACTGATTGTACATTGCCCGACCTCTTGTTGGCAAAACCCTTTAGGTACCCCTGCCCTCTATGGTGGTCGGTTTTGTAATGATTGAAAGTTGAAAAGTTTTTCTTGTTTCCCGTTGCCTTCTTTTTGTGCGTTGGTTTTGTTTAGATGGGGATCCGTTCGCCTGTTTGCTTGCTAATACAGATATGTCTATGTCTGCAGTAGATTCTCGGGGTGACTTCCTCTCATCCCTTCTGTCACATGTTGCTCATATATGATTATCCCAATTAAACAAAGGAAAAATGAAAAAAAGAAAAAGAAAAAGTTTGAACCATATGCATTTTCTCTTCAAGTAAATATATGGGCCCATAAATCTTTCATTTATATTGCATCTTATTTAACAATTTCTTCCCCAGATAAACACATACGCATAGACACATATACTTGGCTTCTCCAAGTAAACACCCACACAAATAAACCCTCAAAAGCCCTGTTTGCATATTTCATAATTCAGTTTCTCTCTCTCGAGAGAGAGAGAGGTTTCTAAGAAGTATGTGGTTTCCATATCAAAACAAAGAAGACAGTTGGAAAGATAAAGGCATGGAAGGAAGAGTGGTGAATGTTGGTAAACTTTGCTTGAAAACCTTTGAAATAACAACTCAACGATCCCATCACCAAAATTGTCACTCACCATCTTATCAAATATGGCCCTGGCGCCAATGCCAGCGCACCTTGCTAGCTGCTCATGATTAGGCTCAGACCCTTGATCTCCACCTCCTTTCAATCCCCACCCTTGGTCGACATATTGTGCCACGTGGATGTTGAAACACCCGTTCATCTCTACCACCTCTTTAAACTCGTGTCAATACTTGGTGCATATAATGGAACTTGGAATGAGTCTAACTCCTCTTATTTCACCTTACCCTTTTATCATAGAAGCACAAATTGATTTAATATCAGTACATAGTTTTGTGGGCAAGCAAACATGCAAACTAGGGATTTGGGCCCTGTCCCACATGCAAGCTCTCTTTTCCTAAGAATTCTTCCCTTTCCCTTTTCAAGATTCTTTATTTTAAGAATTGTCATTACTACCTAAGTGGTAATGACATCTTGTGGAAGGGACTATAATCACATTCTCTTTTTGAAAATCTCTGAACTTGATAAGACGATAACCAGCCACTTTACCCGAATAAGTGAATTTTATGGGCAGAGAATTTTCTTAAGAAGAAAAAGGTAATAATTCTCATCAGCAGTATGAGAATTTCTAAAAAACAACGAGTTCTTGCATGAATTTTTTTTTTCGATAAGCCCAATTATGAGTGCATCATTAGCAATTCCTCATTTTTTTATGTGGTTTTAGTTATGTTGATGCTGGCATCTTCCATAGCATCTTCCATCACTTTACTAAGCAAGGCATTTATTTCAAGTGCTTTCACTTCTAATTTTTTTCTAAGTAATGTCCATTGTTCTTTTATGGTCAATACTTGTTTTGTTTTCGGCATCGTAACAGACACTACCATCAGACTATTTGGAAGTGAGATTGAATCTTCTTCAAAATAGTGGGTTTAAATATTTAGATCTAGGAGTATTTTTTTTAAAAAAAAATTTACATGGTATTTTGAGTTGTATAGGCGTTGAGAGACTTTGGCTCGTCACCATTCTCTAGCCAAGAGTTACTTGGCTTTGGCTAGTAGATGACATCATATTTTTAACTGATGATGTCATCTATATTGACTCAAGTGCTGATGAAGTTTGGCTGGTTGGTGATGTCACTTTTGCTGCTTGTGACATCACCTTTGTTGGCAAATGTAAGTTCTGGCTAGTTGATGATGTCATCTTTTCAGCCGATGACATTACCTTTTTTTATATATAGGATTATAAACTTTGGCTGCTTGCTGATGTCATCTTTGCTTTGTGTGATATTACTTTTATTAGAATATGGAGTATGGATTGGATATGGATCCGATAAATGATCCATATCCAATCACGTGTTTTGTTTCCTTTGTAATCTAATGTAACATGTGTTACTAATGAGGAGCATTTTTATCCTTGTAAGGTTATTCTAACCCTATTAAGCGTAATGTAGCATTACTGCAGCTGCTAAGGAAAAACAGTGGCTGCCGATTCCCAAATATCGAGTTCTCTCTCCCCTCTCTCTCTCTCACACCAATTCCTTGATTATTTTAAGAGTTCTTTCATGGTATCAGAGCAGCCGATCTGGCCCTACTGAAAAAGGGTACTGTGATTATCGCAAAATTTTTCCTATTCTCTTGTGGTTTCTCTCTCTTCCTTCTCTTTTCCTTTTCTATCCTCTATTTTCCTCCTTTTTGAAGGGAGAAGAATAAAAGATAGAAAAGAGAGAGAGAAGAGGAACTCTTTTGCGCGGTCTCACTTGACCTTGATTTGAAAAATATTTAGAAATTTAACTCACCTCCGTTTTGAAAATTTGTAGGAAAAATGGAGAGACGGGATTCGCTCGTCGGTACGAGGTTCGACTATTCCTGGCGCCTTTACCAGGGGTAATCGAACCAAGGATCGAATCTATGCCTTTTGCTTTGCCTAAATATAATCTAATAATTTATCCTAAATCTAAATGCACAAAGAATCATGCTTGTGCAATGCAAGGATGTATGCTCTTTTCGAAAATTTGATTTGGAAATTTCCAAGTATTCTGAGCTGAACTTGATAAGGGAGTGAAGAAATGATTGAATCTAACTTTAGAACTTGAGATAGATCAGAGAAGTTCTAAGTCTTTGGAAGAATAAATCTTCACTTTGGAAAGAGAATAATATAAAGCCGAGATAAAGGGGAAGGAAAGGAAATTTTTCAAGGTTTTTGAACTTGGATTTAGGAAAAGAGATAAGATAAAAAGTGGAATTGAATTTAAGATTTGAAATTTGGAAAGGATCGGAGAAATTCAAATGGTATAGAAATGAATTTAAGAAATCTAGACATGATTTGTAAAGGGATCTGGAAATGAACTGAAATTGGATTTTAAAGTTGGATTTGAGAACAAAATTTGATTTGAAATCTGGAATTCAAATCCGAAGTTTGGATCTTAAGATGGATTTAGATCTGAAATATAAGATCCAACGTAGAATTGGTTTGTGGATCCTGAAAAATGGATTTGGATCTGAAGTCTAAGATCCGAAGTAGAATTGGGTTCTGGATCCTAAGATGGATTTGGATCTGAAGTCTGAGATCCAATATAGAGTTGGATTCTGAATCCTAAGATGGATTTGGATCTGAAGTCTGAGATCCAATGTAGAGTTGGACTCTGGATCCTAAGATGGATTTGGATCTGAAGTCTGAGATCCAAATGTAGAATTGGGTTCTGGATCCTAAGATGGATTTGGATCTGAAGTCTGAGATCCAAGGTGAAATTGGTTCTGGATCCTAAAATAGAAAATTGGATCTGAAGTCTAAGATCCAAAGTGGAATTGGAGTCTGGATCCTAAGGAGGAATTGGATCTGAAGTCTGAGATCCAAATGTAAAATTGGGTTCTGGATCCTAGAATGGATTTGGATCTGAAGTCTAAGATCCAAAGTAGAATTGGATTCTGGATCCTAAAATGAATTTGGATCTGAAGT
Source organism: Nuphar pumila (assembly GCF_984573655.1). Classification (NCBI taxonomy): domain Eukaryota; kingdom Viridiplantae; phylum Streptophyta; class Magnoliopsida; order Nymphaeales; family Nymphaeaceae; genus Nuphar; species Nuphar pumila. The sequence continues at coordinate 76,850,826 of NC_143263.1, read as the reverse complement.
CTGAGATCCAAAGTGGAATTGGATTATGGATCCTAAGATGGATTTTGGATCTGAAGTCTGAGATCTGATATAAATGTTGAATCCTCGATCCTAAAATGTATTTGGAGTTTGTTAAATTCAGAAGACGAATCAAGAATTTCCAAATTTGAATTGACCTTGAAATTTATAATTTGAATCTTGAATATACAAATGAATTTCAAAGTCAATTTAGACTTTGAATTTTAAGATAGAATTTGGAATTTGAAATACAGGATGATTCTGAAGTTTCAAAGTCAAATGGGACCTTGAAATTGAATTCTTGAATCCTTTTAAGAAATTTGAATTTATGAATAGGTTTTGATCTGAGAAATAAAGGAAAGAATCACTTAAATTTATGAAAAAGAAATTTAAAAAATATGATGCAATTTTATCCTAAATGATGAATGAATTCAAATTTTTAAAATTGGATTTTGAAAAGCTATTCCTTTCTTTAGATGAATTAAAATAAGATTGAAAATATAATACATCCTTGACTATGGTCATTGAATGTATTATATAATAATCTATATTTAAATTCAGGTGAAGAATGAAACACATTTGGTGCTTTTATAGAATTTAGAATGAAATTAACTCTCAATATACCCTGACTATGGCCATTGGTATATATTTTGAGTTAATTTTAAATTAAATTCTGATAAAAGGAGAAAATATTAAAGGAAAATATGATGAATTTTGAAAATGGATCCAGTGTTATTTCTTAAAAGATAAAATGCTAAGTTTTGTCCACACCCTGACTATGGCCATTGATGTGGATCATCAACTTAGTATCAATTACCTCTTACAAAATGGTGCACGTGCCATTCGTGTTTCACCATTGTGAGAATTTGAGAAATAAAGGAAAAGAATGCATGAAAATGAGCAATTCATGATGTTTACAAATGCTCATTCATTCTACCTAAAGCAGGAAACGTAAATTCTTATTAAGATCTAGCTATTTACAACATTGGAAGAATATCAAAAATTTCCTAATCTAAGAAAGAGAGACAAGCTTTTCACATATTCCTGAAAAACTGAGTTAGCATGAAGCAAGAGGTAAGATGTAGCAAGGATTCAAGATGTAATATTGAAACTGAAGTGCATATACTAATGAGAAAATGCGTATGCTGAATGTTTATGAGACAAATGTATAATGCATTGAGCTGATAAATAAATGGATGCTAAAATGACATATGGAACTAGTGAGAGAATGTATATAGGATGATAATGAACAAAAAATATACATTATGCCACTGGATATGAACAAAATGCATAAATGATAGAAGTAAAATGGATGGTTAAAGTGAAACTATAACAGTAGTATAAACAACAGTTGGTGCCTAGGTATTGCTGGAGTGTAGTGGGTGGAGCTGGACATGAAGATGTCGAGTGTTTGACAGGCTGAGGGCTGTTGTGTACATGTATTGGAACAACAACATACATAATGAAGAGCATTCATATGTTGTACCAATGTGAATAAATGCCATGGTACTGCCATGGCACTGCCTCGGTGAAGCATTACAACATTAATTTGCCATTTCTACAAGTTCTGTGAGATGGTCACATATATAAAGAATGGACTGAAGTGAATGTACCAAGATAAGTATGACTTGAATCTGAGGGATTTCTGTTTCTCTTGAATCTTCTGATTCTTGGTGGTGGAAATAATGCAGCCTGTATTGCGGGAGATGACAGCCTATGGTTCTGGTCAGCTTCCCACTTGAAACAACCGTTAACCAGGTAGCCTCCCTAATGGGATGGGACCCGTCCACAAAAAAAATTGTCTTCCTTTTAGGGAGAGAAAGATGAAGTGTGGTCCGTAGAGCACAGGTAACGGACAATTGGTTGGGTTGCTCATGCTTAGGACAGACATCAAGGGGACCATCAAATAAACAGTTTGCAAGGAACATATGGGATATCAGAATATATCACTATGACAGTTTATCACAATTAACAAATTAATCAACGAACCAGGGTGATCATGCACAATGAATCGAGCCTTTGTAAAGTCGAGTCAATGACTGTCTTTTCCTGATAGTAATGTTTTAATGAATCCTTTTTCTTGATGGTGTCAACTTGATTGCAGCAAAACAACTTTCATCCAAAGGGTCACTGCGGTAAATCATAACAATGAATGTTAAATACCAATATGCAGTGATGACAAATTGTTTCATACCAACTGCCAAAATTTTGTAAATGTCATTCAGATGATGACTTGTAAATGACTGATTCATTACAGCTCTGTCGGATCATTTTGATGTTTCGGCTAATCCATCACTTTATACCTCAACAAATGCTTTACGATGAACTAAAACCTTATGAGTCAAAACCAAGGCATTTGGTATAAAGCAACAGGGCTGCGATGGGGTCTAATATTATTCTTGTAATGACCCAGCATTGTACCTTCCTTGCATAAACAAAATAAACAAAAAAAAAATGTTAGTCAAACAAATGACATTTAGCATCACAAGGTCAAAATATCTAAAGTTTATATTTGCTAGTAATAAAAAAAAAATGACAATATACAAGAATACTTCTTAAAGACTATGCATCTGAATAGTATATGTTAAAATCTCCAGGCATAGCACTGATATCTCAACATGACGAGACTACCTGTCATTCTAACGTTTGAAAGCAATAAGAAGATGGAACAAGAGGGCAAACAATTTTGAACATTCTGCTAATGTAACATGTTGTCAAAGATCACAGCAGATGCCACATAAAGTCAAGAGGCAGTTTACTGTGGGAACAAAGACTTAGAAAAGGAAATACAGTACAACAAAACAATTCTACAACGAGTTCCGAAATTAAAGCAAGACCAGAATATAAAAATCAAATCCAATGAACCTCTCCAGTAGGACTCGACAGGGCCAAGGTGTCGAATTATCGCCTCCTGCTTTTCGAATGAGTCCGAGAATAGTAGCTGGACTGCTACAATCTACTGTATACTGCTTAAGAATCCCCATCTTCATTGTCGTCTTCAGCTTATCAGCAAATTTCCAGAGAGAAAAAAAAAGAAAAGAAAAGAAAAAACAAACTATACTGAAACATAAATTAAAACTAATGAAAATGCTGTCTTACTTCTGGCTACAGAGTGGGCTTCTGCTAAAATTGAATCCAGCAAGGCTGTTCAGGAACCCATTCAGGCGAGATAATCACACAATGGATTGAAATTCTCCAATAACCCTTGAAAATGCAGGTAAAGTAAATGATCTTGGACCATTCATCAGGGTAATCTCACCCATCATATTCCATGGGTATTAGTTAAAATATCCTCTCAATGAACCCCACAAGTAGCCCTTATCGAGATACCTCTGCAGCCCAAGCACTTCTGATTCCTCGATTATGCTCAAAACATCATATGATACTAAACGAATGGGAAAAATACAATCACACGACCAAAAAGAATGTGTGATACCAGTAGATGGATCTTCAATGAACAACATGTTCAGATAATGGGTTGCAGAAACACTTTCTCAGAAGATGCAAATCACAGGAATCATTGGGAACCAAGGCATATATACCCTCTCAGAAGATATGAATTGCAGAAATGAACCAGATATTTCAGATAGAAATAACAAAGCACGTTAATAGGACATCCGAAAACCAGAAGAGATTTGTAATTAAAACAAGATAAGATGTTGTAATCGGCGGATTCCCTTTGATATTGCACATTCCTAATTCGATTTTGTTATATACAAATCGAAGCTACGGTGGGTGCGTTATATAAAAAAAAAAATGAGAAGAAAGGGGAATTCAAAGGAAAAAAAAAGAAAGGAAAAGAAGAAAATAAAAAATAAAAAAAAGGAAGGGATGCACTTACTGTAACTTTGCCAAAAAGAACTGGAATGAGAGTGGTCCCTTCGCTGCTATAGCAAATCGTGGGACCGATCGATTCCTTCCAGCCGGTGTATTCTTGCTGCACGGAGATATGGCTTCAGGAGTACACGATGGAGCTTTTACAATGGGATCGACATCCTTTGGTCGATGGGGAAGAGAAATCGGGGGAGAAGGGAAAGAGAAAGGAAAGGGAAGAAAAAAAAATCTGATGATAGCAGGATGGAGGGGCAGAAGATGATCGATTGAGAGGAGAAGGTGACGTGGTAGGGTGAAAACGGGTGGATTGAGTTTTGCCTCTGCCGATTCTTAAAGAAGAGGAAGAAGCATCTCGAAGGGGGGGTTTGTTGTTGGAGATGAAGGGTGAATGGAGGATTCGGTTGGTGATGGGTGGCTGGATGGAGGTTGTTGCGGATGGGTGGCTGACGGGAGGCTTCGAGAGAGGCGGGGAAGGAGAATGAGGCGGCTGAGGAAAAAAAAACTTGCGAGAAGGAGAAGGTCCTCCTCTTGCAAAGGGTTTTACCGAAACCCTAAAGAAAAAGAATTAAAAAAGGAACCCATTTTATTTTCAAATTTTTGCAAAGAGGGGGCTCCCTAATAAATTTTTGCAAAAAGAAGTTTTCTCAAAAACCTGATTTTTCAAAAGGGTGTTTTCAAAAAGATTATTTTGCAAAAATGATGGTTTTCAAAAGAGGTTTTTCAAAAACTAATTTTTTGTTTCTTTTCTATTTGCATTTTCTATTTTTTTGTATTTTTTGAAATAAAATCTTAAAGTTTTAAGAGAAAACTAATTTTTTTTGTGTTTTTCCTGAGAGATATTTAAAAAGTATTTTTCTGAGAATTTCAGACCATTTCGGGAAAATTTCTTCAGAAAAAGGGGTTTGGACCCAGGTTTTGAGAAAATGTTCGAGTTTTGACACTCGAATTGAGAAATACAACGTGATGGATCCAAACGGATGTCGGATGGACTGTCCGAGCTATTTTAAAACTATTTTTGGTATTTTCTGTAATTTTAATTTAAAAATTTGGCAATGAGACTCAGATTTGGATCTGGACAATGGACCCTAGATCCGAAATCAAATTAAACATATAAAATGAATTTAATTTCAGTAAAATTTGAGAAATGAACTGGAATTTAGATTTAAAAATGACTTATTTACTCAAAAATGAATTTAGGGGCAAGAAGGGAATATTTAAAAGATTTTGAAAAAATTGGGGTGTTCACAGATGCCCCTCTTTGCTACTAAGCCGGTTGAAAGCCGAGCTTACTGGCAAAGAAAACACTCCAAATTTTGAAAAATGCCCCAGTCAGCAGGTCTGAACTGGGTGTGGTAGAATTTATTCAAAAGACATGGTTTTTTAGGTTTAAAATTTTATCCTTGAATGGCTTGGGGGAGACGAAATCCTCGGAAATGATATGACTGAGCAAGGGATGAGGAAATCGTGATGGGATTTTGGGTGAAGATCCCAGAATGATGAAATATAAGAATTTGGATCAAGCCTCCTGGGTGAGACAAGATCAACTTTTGAAATGACTCAGGTTCTATCCCTTAACCTGGATGGGACGAAGATATATCAAGACGACCTGAATGGGGAAAAGAATATATGAGGACCTTGATGGGACAATTTTTTGGAAAATGCCTCGTGAGATGAAGCTCAAGCATGATCCTTTCCTGAATGGATGTACAGAGCATGGATTCTTCGGTGGGAAGAAACATGATGGGACTGGAGGAAAACATCTCGTCAACACGAAGAATCTCATCAGAATGAGACTGAGAATTAACCCAAATCTGAAAAAAAAAAAAATACCTCGAGGCACGAGGTTCAGGCTTAACCCTTAACCTGAAGGGGACAACCATATGGAATCTTCGAGTGAAGAGACCATGATGGGACATGAGAGATACTTCAACTGAATGAGGCAACTCTTCTGGAAAATGTAAACAACTCTAGGTTGCGTCAAAATGGATATTGAATATTTAGTTCATTCTTGGAATAGCTAGAAAATTTTGCCAATAAGATAAATTTATAGTTGACTTCAACGCTTGAAAATGTGCACTTTTGTGCAAAGATATTCCCTCTTTTACCTAAAGTATTTCCTCCAACGAGGTTAACTTCTTGGGTTTAAGAGTCAAATTCAAAGTTTTTAGCGCTGATGATTTTCTTCAAGGAAGTTATCCATTTCACTGATATGAGAAGAGAAGAAATATTCTCAATTTCATAAAAGCAAGTAGTGAAAAGATATTTGATAAAAGAATTTTGCATGAGAAAAGATGACTTCTGGCAATTTCGGCAGTTTTGATATCTGGGTGTTTTCCCATGATGATCTTTTTGCACTCTTTTGAGTCATTGAACTTTTTCGGGCTTTTACATCATCCATCTTTTTAGATGATGTCCTGACTTTTCTCTCCTTTTCAGGGAAGGGTACGTCACAAACTCCTTCATCTTGGAGATGTTCCGATCCTTCATTTATCTCAGGGATTATATTGAGGATATTGGCTCAAAAAAGGTCTTTAGAGGATAGCAGAAATCAAATATCATTTAGGGTTTGTCGGTAGGTTCATCACACTCGCCTTCATCTCGACGGTGATCTGAACTTTCCCTGGAAAGATTCTTCACAAACTCCTTCATCTCGGAGATGATTCAAATCTTCTTTGGCCCCGGGGTCTGCTCGCCTATTCGTCTTAATCTTGATGACAATTGAGAGATCCCTTTTGCCGATATTTGATTGCAGCTTTAGAAATGAGAAGATATGAATTAAGTGGATTCTTTTTGTAGCTCAGGATATTTCCACTGTCTGATTGCCAGAAAATTATCTTTAAACATGCGTCATAGCCATGATCAATATGAATTCGCTTTCGGCTTTTCAACATCATCGAATATTTCTTTCGCCAATTATACCGAGGATATTTCTCTCATCCTTTTGGTTGATCAACAGGGAAAAGATTTGAATTTTACCTCTTTTTAGCAAAAGTTTCACCCTTTTGGAAAGAAATACTAGAGGTAAACAGAGGTGATTCTTTTGTGTAATAAGAATATTGGAATCAACAAATATTTTTAGCAAATTGGCAAAGTTTTTAAGGATCCTTTGTGAAATAATCACTTAATATAAATTTTGACGAAACCTTGAGTTGAAACTTGGGAAGGAATATTTAGATTTTTGTTTTGACCGACCAACTTCAAAGCAGGATTTTTTGGAAGTACCAACTTCAAAGCAGGATTTGATTGCCCGACCAGCTCGAAAGCAGGATTTGATTGACCGACCAGCTTCAAAGCAGGATTTTGATGGAAGTACCAGCTCGAAAGTAGGATTTGTTTGACCGACCAGCTCGAAAGCAGGATTTGATGGAAGCACCAGTTTGAAAGCAGGATTTGATTGCCCGACCAGCTCGAAAGCAGGATTTTGATGGAAATACCAGCTCGAAAGCATGATTTGTTTGACCGACCAACTCGAAAGCAGGATTTTGATGGAGTACCAGCTCGAAAGCAGGATTTGATTGCCCGACCAGATCGAAAGCAGGATTTGATTGCCCAACCAGCTCGAAAGCAGGATTTTGATGGAAGTACCAGCTCGAAAGCAGGATTTGTTTGACCGACCAGCTCGAAAGCAGGATTTTGATTGCCCGACCAGCTCGAAAGCAGGACTTTTCAGAAGAATGACTAACATTGATAGAGTTGTGACCCGAAGGTTTGAGTATGATGGATATTTGATGAAATTGTAACCCGAAGGCTTGAACTTTGATATACTTTGATGAATTTGCAATCCGAAGGCTTGAAAAGGATATACGTGGATGAATTTGTAACCCGAAGGTTTGACAGTGATAGACATTGATAAAATGGTAACCCGAGGGCTTGATAATGAAAGACGTTTGATGAATTGATAGACATTTGGTGAGAATTTAGGATATAATAGACAATGATTTAGGTTTATCCCTTAACCTGAAAGGGAGGAGGGAGATTTTTGAGGATATACTTGAGCTAGGATTTAGATGGACCGCACAGTTAGCTGTTTGTGGTCCAGTTTTCAGGATTTTAACCTCTTATCCTGAACGGGGAAAAGAAGGAATAAAATTTAAGAAGATAGAAGGAAAATAGAATGAAGAAATTTTTGAGGGAATTTATTTACTTTGCAAACGAATTCTCACAAGTAGCATTTGTTGCTCCTATGAGTGATCTCAGGATTATCCCTTATCCTGAGAAAAGAATTCCTCAAATGTCGAGGTTCAGGTTTGATCCCTTGACCTGAAAGGGGAAAGAATAGAATTTAAGGAGAATTTAATGAAGAAAAATTGATATAAATTTAGAAAAATCAGAAGATTGATAAAACGCGTGTTGCTAAAAGAATTCTCATAGGTAGCATTATTGCTCCTACGAAAAGGTCTCAGGATTATCCCTTATCCTGAATGGGAAAAAGAATAGAATTTAAGAAAATTTAATGAAGGGAAATTGATATAAATCTAGAAAATTAATAAAGATTGATAAAACTTGCATTTGCAAAAGAATTCTCATAGGTAGCATTATTGCTCCTAAGAGGGGTTTCAAGATTATCCCTTATCCTGAATGGGAAAGCACCTCGGACAACGAGGGTCAGGTTTATCCCTTAACCTGAAAGGGGCAAGAGAATAAAGGAAATACCTCATGGGAAAGAGGCATCATGTTTATCCCTTAACCTGAAAGGGTAAAAGTTTTGATAAAATTTTGAGGAGAAATTGATGAAACTTGATAAAATTGATATAAACTTGATAAAAACATGAATAAAATGAATGAAACTGATATAAATATCAAATTTAACTGAAAATTTATAAGATTTAAGAGAAAGAGGATTTTTTTCTGATCCTGCCTGCATATGGGATCTTGAAAGGAAAAAAATGTTTATTTAAAAGATAAGTGAGAAATCATTTTTGGGCAGAAAATCCACTGCAAGAAGAATGATCAGCGTGAGATCTGATCCTTTTAAAAGGAATCATCATGAGAGATCATCATGAGGGTTAATTTTAAAGATAATGGTTTAAAAACCCATTTTAAGAAAAATCAACGTGATAGTTTATTTTGAAGAAGATTTGATCAAAATATTGAATTTTTGGTGATCATGAAGAAGTTTTTGCAGAAATTCTCAAGATTTTTAGGATTTCGAAAATCCTCATAGGTAATATCATTTCTCTCATGATGATGTTTTTAGGATTGTCCCTTATTTTAAAAAGAATAGGAAAAATACAAATTTCTTAAAATAAATGCCCCATCGTGGCGAAGAATAGGTATGAAGAAAATTTAACATTTTTCATTGATAGGAAAATATTGATAACAACGACTGAAATATTTACAAGCTTGTTGACCAAAAGATCACAAAAGACTGGGACTGAGTTGTACCTATTAGGTGACTGAAAAAGAGAGAAAGCTGAAAAATATTGACATGGTTTGAGAAGCTAGGCCAGGACGGGTAGCTACTCTTTTTCTTGATCTTCCACCAGCAGCTTTTTGTCAATGCAGTCTTGGATGATGTTTTTGAAAACAAAGCAGTGCTCGATGTCATGCCCCATCGCCCGATGGAATTTGCAGAATTGATCCTTGAACCTCCCCATAGTTACAGGTGGATCTGCTACCTTGGGAAGTTTAACCATTTCTTTTGTTGTCATATACTCAAGAACTTCTTCAAGTGTTTGCTCTAAGGGTGTAAACTCACGGTCATATCCCAACCATCGTGCTTTGGTTTCTCTTGAGGATTTGATTCTAACTGGGTGCTCAAGGGAGTGATGTTATTCTGCCTGTTGATCTCATCCTTTTGGCCGGAGCAATCATCTCTGTATGACCCGCCAGTGTGGTTCTTTCTGCCACCTCTTTTGTTTTTGCCACTATTGTTGGAGGAACTGGTAGAGAAGGTGAAGTTGGTTTTCTTTTTCACGTCCTGAATGCCTCCTGCCAAGGTGAGGCCATGATAGGTTCCATTCTCTAATCCCATTTCGAGCCATTCGACATGCTCTATTAACTTGATGAAAGATTTAGACGGAGAAGTAGAGATCAGACCCTTCAGAGGTTGAGAGAAATTATTCAAAATTATTGAGAGTGCATGCCCCCTCTGATATTGGATCCTTCATCCTGTTGCAAGTAGATCTCCATCTATGGATGAAATCTTTTGCCTTCTCATTGTCATTTTGCTTTAGATTGAATAGGTGATTGAGGGTAGGCGGAGCCTCAGTATTGAAGAGAAACCTTTCAATGAACAAGTTGATGACTTTGTCAAAGTCTCGCAGTTCAATTAGGTTGATGTGGTCAGCATACCATCTTGCTGCAACTCCCTCCAGACTGCGTGAAAAGCATAAGAATAAAGCCCTATTGTTCTTTCTGAATCGGTTGCACTCAGCGAAAAATGTGTCCAGATGAGCCTTGGGGTTGCCGGTCCCATCAAATTTTATGAATTTACGAAGAAGATCTTCCCAGTTGTCATCTCCTTCTAGGCCGTCATAAAAATCTACACCAGTGTAGACCTTTTTGCCTTTGTCCTGGGTTTGTAAGTCTTTGATTGCACGAGTCATTTCTCGAATTTGCTTATGCATCAGATCTTCTGCTGGGATCTGAAACTTGGTTTTGCTTGCTGACTCATGTCCCTCATTGATTTTCTTGGGCCGATACAAGGGATTGTGAAAATATGACGGATGCTCTTTCTCTGAATCCTCCTTCGCTGACTCTAAAGTGCTGTCATACTGAACTTGCTTCTTGCTGACTTTTCCCTTGGCTTTGCTTTTAGAAGATATTTTCTCAGGGTTTTCCTCAGCCTGTTCAGACATCATTTTGGCCATCACTTTCTGAAACAACTTGTATGTAGCTGAGTCAACATTGCTATCTGCTTCTTGGCCTTGCTGCTTGGATGACCTGATGGAGTTCATTTCTTCTCCTTCACTGTCACTTTGCTGGGGCACTGTTTCCTTTCCAGCCCTCGTCCGAACCATGATGAAATGTCAATGTCTTCTCTGAAGGTAAGAATGGGATATTTAGAAATTTTTTGGAGTAAATAATGATAAAGAAGAAAATCAAAGTCTGATAATGAAAATATCTCATTACAAGGGATTGGGTTGTCACCGAAAATTTCTGACAACCGCGTTTGTTTTTCTGAAATAGGATAAACAAATACTTAATTTTGAAAGGGACATATCCTGAAAAAAATTTATTTTATCACAAAAGAATTTGAAAGAGTATATTTAAAGAAAAATTTGAAGAATTGCAGGCAGGATCAAAGAATTTGAAGAAATCAGAAGAATAAAGGGAAGATACACCTGGGTTTAAAAAGACAAAATTTTGAATAATATATACCCAGGGTTTTGAAGAATATAGGGAAGATATAAAATATCATACAATCACAGATATACAAACAAGGATGTACAAGCAGCATTCCGTAAAGCTGACTCTACATGCAATATTTTAAAAATGGTTGATAGGACCTTAATCCTAACTCTAAGATTTATATCATCTGATTCCAATCAAGGTACGCCGATATACTCAAGCCGAAGCTCGAAGTACGTGGCATATAAGATATTTCTCCGGTTCTAAGGTAAAGGCTTCCCAACATCCTTGAGCACCTACCGATATACCTCAGACTATGGACCTTAGGTATGTGGTAGGGGGGCGCGAACCCAAATAAGTGGTCCAATTGTGAGGCTCTCTCCCGAACTATGGTTCAGTGAGACAGCCCAGCAACGTGAAGACCGGGACAATATAGGTAGGGATGTTTTCAAAATATGATCAACATGCAATAAAATCAGAAGGCTCTAATGCAAGTCCTAAAGAGATAGAATTTAAATGAACTGAAGCATACACTTGCATACATTGTTTTGCATTCAATCCCTAAAATTGAGGAGAGTTGTATTTAAAATCTAAATCTAATGTGAACATGGATATAATCTCCTCAATATGGTCCTATCAAACCATACTTAGATCCTATATGCAATAATGTCAGCTTAGGACAGAGTCTGGGCTCCTAAGGTTTGCATGAAAATGAAGCTGACATAGAAGAATAAAGACTTTAGAAAATATTTAAAGCAAAGCAAAGGGCACAAATTCAATCAGACGAAGACAAGTCCCATCACGGTCGCCAAAACTGTGATCATCGCAAAATTTTTCCTATTCTCTTGTGGTTTCTCTCTCTTCTCTTTTCCTTTTCTATCCTCTATTTTTCTCCTTTTTGAAGGGAGAAGAATAAAAGATAGAAAAGAGAGAGAGAAGAGGAACTCTTTTGCGCGGTCTCACTTGACCTTTATTTGAAAAATAATTAGAAATTTAACTCGCCTCCGTTTTGAAAATTTGCGGGAAAAATGGAGAGACGGGATTCGCTCGTCGGTACGAGGTTCGACTATTCCTGGCGCCTTTACCAATTGTAATCGAACCAAGGATCGAATCTATGCCTTTTGCTTTGCCTAAATATAATCTAAGAATTTATCCTAAATCTAAATGCACAAAGAATCATGCTTGTGCAATGCAAGGATGTATGCTCTTTTCAAAAACTTGATTTGGAAATTTCCAAGTATTCTGAGATGAACTTGATAAGGGAGTGAAGAAATGATTGAATCTAACTTTAGAACTTGAGATAGATCAGAGAAGTTCTAAGTCTTTGGAAGAATAAATCTTGACTTTGGAAAGAGAATAATTTAAAGCCGAGATAAAGGGGAAGGAAAGGAATTTTTTCAAGGTTTTTGAACTTGGATTTAGGAAAAGAGATAAGATAAAAAGTGGAATTGAATTTAAGATTTGAAATTTGGAATGGATCGGAGAAATCCAAATGGTATAGAAATGAATTTAAGAAATCTAGACATGATTTGTAAAGGGATCTGGAAATGAACTGAAATTGGATTTGAAAGTTGGATTTGAGAATAAAATTTGATTTGAAATCTGGAATTCAAATCCAAAGTTTGGATCTTAAGATGAATTTAGATCTGAAATCTAAGATCCAAAGTAGAATTGGTTTGTGGATCCTGAAAAATGAATTTGGATCTGAAGTCTAAGATCCGAAGTAGAATTGGGTTCTGGATCCTAAGATGGATTTTGATCTGAAGTCTGAGATCCAATGTAGAGTTGGATTCTGGATCATAAGATGGATTTGGATCTGAAGTCTGAGATCCAATATAGAGTTGGACTCTGGATCCTAAGATGGATTTGGATCTGAAGTCTGAGATCCAAATGTAGAATTGGGTTCTGGATCCTTAGATGGATTTGTATCTGAAGTCTGAGATCCAAGGTGAAATTGGTTCTGGATCCTAAAATGGAAAATTGGATCTGAAGTCTAAGATCCAAAGTGGAATTGGAGTCTGGATCCTAAGGAGGAATTGGATCTGAAGTGTGAGATCCAAATGTAGAATTATGTTCTGGATCCTAGAATGGATTTGGATCTGAAGTCTAAGATCCAAAGTAGAATTAGATTCCTGATCCTAAAAGGAATTTGGATCTGAAGTCTGAGATCCAAAGTGGAATTGGATTATGGATCCTAAGATGGATTTTGGATCTGAAGTCTGAAATCCGATATGAATGTTGAATCCTGGATCCTAAAATGTATTTGGAGTTTGTTAAATTCAGAAGACGAATCAAGAATTTCCAAATTTGAATTGACCTTGAAATTTATAATTTGAATCTTGAATATACAAATGAATTTCAAAGTCAATTTGGACTTTGAATTTTAAGATAGAATTTGGAATTTGAAATACAGGATGATTCTGAAGTTTCAAAGTCAAATGGGACCTTGAAATTGAATTCTTGAATCCTTTTGAGAAATTTGAATTTATGAATAGGTTTTGATCTGAGAAATAAAGGAAAGAATCACTTGGATTTATGAAAAAAAAAATTTAAAAATATGATGCAATTCTATCCTAAATGATGAATGAATTCAAATTTTTAAAATTGGATTTTGAAAAGTTATTCCTTTCTTTAGATGAATTAAAATAAGATTGAAAATATAATACATCCTTGACTATGGTCATTGAATGTATTATATAATAATCTATATTTAAATTCAGGTGAAGAATGAAACACATTTGGTGCTTTTATAGAATTTAGAATGAAATTAACTCTCAATATACCCTGACTATGGCCATTGGTATATATTTTGAGTTAATTTTAAATTAAATTCTGATAAAAGGAGAAAATATTAAAGGAAAATATGATGAATTTTGAAAATGGATCCAATGTGGATCCAGTGTTATTTCTTAAAAGATAAAATGCTAAGTTTTGTCCACACCCTGACTATGGCCATTGATGTGGATCATCAACTTAGTATCAATTACCTCTTACGAAATGGTGCACGTGCCATTCGTGTTTCACCATTGTGAGAATTTGAGAAATAAAGGAAAAGAATGCATGAAAATGAGCAATTCATGATGTTTACAAATGCTCATTCATTCTACCTAAAGCAGGAAACGTAAATTCTTATTAAGATCTAGCTATTTACAACATTGGAAGAATATCAAAAATTTCCTAATCTAAGAAAGAGAGACAAGCTTTTCACATATTCCTGAAAAACTGAGTTAGCATGAAGCAAGAGGTAAGATGTAGCAAGGATTCAAGATGTAATATTGAAACTGAAGTGCATATACTAATGAGAAAATGCGTATGCTGAATGTTTATGAGACAAATGTATAATGCATTGAGCTGATAAATAAATGGATGCTAAAATGACATATGGAGCTAGTGAGAGAATGTATATAGGATGATAATGAACCAAAAATATACATTATGCCACTGGATATGAACAAAATGCATAAATGATAGAAGTAAAATGGATGGTTAAAGTGAAACTATAACAGTAGTATAAACAACAGTTGGTGCCTAGGTATTGCTGGAGTGTAGTGGGTGGAGCTGGACATGAAGATGTCGAGTGTTTGACAGGCTGAGGGCTGTTGTGTACATGTATTGGAACAACAACATACATAATGAAGAGCATTCATATGTTGTACCAATGTGAATAAATGCCATGGTACTGCCATGGCACTGCCTCGGTGAAGCATTACAGCATTAATTTGCCATTTCTACAAGTTCTGTGAGATGGTCACATATATAAAGAATGGACTGAAATGAATGTACCAAGATAAGTATGACTTGAATCTGAGGGATTTCTGTTTCTCTTGAATCTTCTGATTCTTGGTGGCGGAAATAATGCAGCCTGTATTGCGGGAGATGACAGCCTATGGTTCTGGTCAGCTTCCCACTTGAAACAACCGTTAACCAGGTAGCCTCCCTAATGGGATGGGACCCGTCCACAGAAAAAATTGTCTTCCTTTTAGGGAGAGAAAGATGAAGTGTGGTCTGTAGAGCACAGGTAACGGACAATTGGTTGGGTTGCTCATGCTTAGGACAGACATCAAGGGGACCATCAAATAAACAGTTTGCAAGGAACATATGGGATATCAGAATATATCACTATGACAGTTTATCACAGTTAACAAATTAATCAATGAACCAGGGTGATCATGCACAATGAATCGAGCCTTTGTAAAGTCGAGTCAATGACTGTCTTTTCCTGACAGTAATGTTTTAATGAATCCTTTTTCTTGATGGTGTCAACTTGATTGCAGCAAAACAACTTTCATCCAAAGGGTCACTGCGGTAAATCATAACAATGAATGTTAAATACCAATATGCAGTGATGACAAATTGTTTCATACCAACTGCCAAAATTTTGTAAATGCCATTCAGATGATGACTTGTAAATGACTGATTCATTACAGCTCTGTCGGATCATTTTGATGTTTCGGCTAATCCATCACTTTATACCTCAGCAAATGCTTTACGATGAACTAAAACCTTATGAGTCAAAACCAAGGCATTTGGTATAAAGCAACAGGGCTGTGATGGGGTCTAATATTATTCTTGTAATGACCCAGCATTGTACCTTCCTTGCATAAACAAAATAAACAAAAAAAAAATGTTAGTCAAACAAATGACATTTAGCATCACAAGATCAAAATATCTAAAGTTTATATTTGCTAGTAATAAAAAAAAATGACAATATACAAGAATACTTCTTAAAGACTATGCATCTGAATAGTATATGTTAAAATCTCCAGGCATAGCACTGATATCTCAACATGACGAGACTACCTGTCATTCTAACGTTTGAAAGCAATAAGAAGATGGAACAAGAGGGCAAACAATTTTGAACATTCTGCTAATGTAACATGTTGTCAAAGATCACAGCAGATGCCACATAAAGTCAGGAGGCAGTTTACTGTGGGAACAAAGACTTAGAAAAGGAAATACAGTACAACAAAACAATTCTACAACGAGTTCCGAAATTAAAGCAAGACCAGAATATAAAAATCAAATCCAATGAACCTCTCCAGTAGGACTCGACAGGGCCAAGGTGTCGAATTATCGCCTCCTGCTTTTCGAATGAGTCCGAGAATAGTAGCTGGACTGCTACAATCTACTGTATACTGCTTAAGAATCCCCATCTTCATTGTCGTCTTCAGCTTATCAGCAAATTTCCAGAGAGAAAAAAAAAGAAAAGAAAAGAAAAAACAAACTATACTGAAACATAAATTAAAACTAATGAAAATGCTGTCTTACTTCTGGCTACAGAGTGGGCTTCTGCTAAAATTGAATCCAGCAAGGCTGTTCAGGAACCCATTCAGGCGAGATAATCACACAATGGATTGAAATTCTCCAATAACCCTTGAAAATGCAGGTAAAGTAAATGATCTTGGACCATTCATCAGGGTAATCTCACCCATCATATTCCATGGGTATTAGTTAAAATATCCTCTCAATGAACCCCACAAGTAGCCCTCATCGAGATACCTCTGCAGCCCAAGCACTTCTGATTCCTCGATTATGCTCAAAACATCATATGATACTAAACGAATGGGAAAAATACAATCACACGACCAAAAAGAATGTGTGATACCAGTAGATGGATCTTCAATGAACAACATGTTCAGATAATGGGTTGCAGAAACACTTTCTCAGAAGATGCAAATCACAGGAATCATTGGGAACCAAGGCATATATACCCTCTCAGAAGATATGAATTGCAGAAATGAACCAGATATTTCAGATAGAAATAACAAAGCACGTTAATAGGACATCCGAAAACCAGAAGAGATTTGTAATTAAAACAAGATAAGATGTTGTAATCGGCGGATTCCCTTTGATATTGCACATTCCTAATTCGATTTTGTTATATACAAATCGAAGCTACGGTGGGTGCGTTATATAAAAAAAAAATGAGAAGAAAGGGGAATTCAAAGAAAAAAAAAAAAGAAAGGAAAAGAAGAAAATAAAAAATAAAAAAAAGGAAGGGATGCACTTACTGTAACTTTGCCAAAAAGAACTGGAATGAGAGTGGTCCCTTCGTTGCTATAGCAAATCGTGGGACCGATCGATTCCTTCCAGCCGGTGTATTCTTGCTGCAGGGAGATCTGACTTCAGGAGTACACGATGGAGCTTTTACAATGGGATCGACATCCTTTGGTCGATGGGGAAGAGAAATCGGGGGAGAAGGGAAAGAGAAAGGAAAGGGAAGAAAAAAAAAATCCGATGATACCAGGATGGAGGGGCAGAAGACGATCGATTGAGAGGAGAAGGTGACGTGGTAGGGTGAAAACGGGTGGATTGAGTTTTGCCTCTGCCGATTCTTAAAGAAGAGGAAGAAGCATCTCGAAGGGGGGGTTTGTTGTTGGAGATGAAGGGTGAATGGAGGTTTCGGTTGGTGATGGGTGGCTGGATGGAGGTTGTTGCGGATGGGTGGCTGGCGGGAGGCTTCGAGAGAGGCGGGGAAGGAGAATGAGGCGGCTGAGGAAAAAAAAAACTTGCGAGAAGGAGAAGGTCCTCCTCTTGCAAAGGGTTTTACCGAAACCCTAAAGAAAAAGAATTAAAAAAGGAACCCATTTTATTTTCAAATTTTTGCAAAGAGGGGGCTCCCTAATAAATTTTTGCAAAAAGAAGTTTTCTCAAAAACCTGATTTTTCAAAAGGGTGTTTTCAAAAAGATTATTTTGCAAAAATGATGGTTTTCAAAAGAGGTTTTTCAAAAACTAATTTTTTGTTTTTTTTTCTATTTGCATTTTCTATTTTTTTGTATTTTTTGAAATAAAATCTTAAAGTTTTAAGAGAAAACTAATTTTTTTTTGTGTTTTTCCTGAGAGATATTTAAAAAGTATTTTTCTGAGAATTTCAGACCATTTCGGGAAAATTTCTTCAGAAAAAGGGGTTTGGACCCAGGTTTTGAGAAAATGTTCGAGTTTTGACACTCGAATTGAGAAACACAACGTGATGGATCCAAACGGATGTCGGATGGACTGTCCGAGCTATTTTAAAACTATTTTTGGTATTTTCTGTAATTTTAATTTAAAAATTTGGCAATGAGACTCAGATTTGGATCTGGACAATGGACCCTAGATCCGAAATCAAATTAAACATATAAAATGAATTTAATTTTAGTAAAATTTGAGAAATGAACTGGAATTTAGATTTAAAAATGACTTATTTGCTCAAAAATGAATTTAGGGGCAAGAAGGGAATATTTAAAAGATTTTGAAAAAATTGGGGTGTTCACAGATGCCCCTCTTTGCTACTAAGCCGGTTGAAAGCCGAGCTTACTGGCAAAGAAAACACTCCAAATTTTGAAAAATGCCCCAGTCAGCAGATCTGAACTGGGTGTGGAAGAATTTATTCAAAAGACATGGTTTTTTAGGTTTAAAATTTTATCTTTGAATGGCTTGGGGGAGACGAAATCCTCGGAAATGATATGACTGAGCAAGGGATGAGGAAATCGTGATGGAATTTTGGGTGAAGATCCCAGAATGATGAAATATAAGAATTTGGATCAAGCCTCCTGGGTGAGACAAGATCAACTTTTGAAATGACTCAGGTTCTATCCCTTAACCTGGATGGGACGAAGATATATCGAGACGACCTGAATGGGGAAAAGAATATATGAGGACCTTGATGGGACAATTTTTTGGAAAATGCCTCGTGAGATGAAGCTCAAGCATGATCCTTTCCTGAATGGATGTACAGAGCATGGATTCTTCGGTGGGAAGAAACATGATGGGACTGGAGGAAAACATCTCGTCAACACAAAGAATCTCATCAGAATGAGACTCAGGATTAACCCAAATCTGAAAAAAAAAAAAAATACCTCGAGGCACGAGGTTCAGGCTTAACCCTTAACCTGAAGGGGACAACCATATGGAATCTTCGAGTGAAGAGACCATGATGGGACATGAGAGATACTTCAACTGAATGAGGCAACTCTTCTGGAAAATGTAAACAACTCTAGGTTGCGTCAAAATGGATATTGAATATTTACTTCATTCTTGGAATAGCTAGAAAATTTTGCCAATAAGATAAATTTATAGTTGACTTCAACGCTTGAAAATGTGCACTTTTGTGCAAAGATATTCCCTCTTTTACCTAAAGTATTTCCTCCAACGAGGTTAACTTCTTGGGTTTAAGAGTCAAATTCAAAGTTTTTAGCGCTGATGATTTTCTTCAAGGAAGTTATCCATTTCACTGATATGAGAAGAGAAGAAATATTCTCAATTTCATAAAAGCAAGTAGTGAAAAGATATTTGATAAAAGAATTTTGCATGAGAAAAGATGACTTCTGGCAATTTCGGCAGTTTTGATATCTGGGTGTTTTCCCATGATGATCTTTTTGCACTCTTTTGAGTCATTGAACTTTTTCAGGATTTTACATCATCCTTCTTTTTGGATGATGTCCTGACTTTTCTCTCCTTTTCAGGGAAGGGTACGTCACAAACTCCTTCATCTTGGAGATGTTCCGATCCTTCATTTATCTCAGGGATTATATTGAGGATATTGGCTCAAAAAATGTCTTTAGAGGATAGCAGAAATCAAATATCATTTAGGGTTTGTCGGTAGGTTCATCACACTCGCCTTCATCTCGACGGTGATCTGAACTTTCCCTGGAAAGATTCTTCACAAACTCCTTCATCTCGGAGATGATTCAAATCTTCTTTGGCCCCGGGGTCTGCTCGCCTATTCGTCTTCATCTTGACGACAATTGAGAGATCCCTTTTGCCGATATTTGATTGCAGCTTTAGAAATGAGAAGATATGAATTAAGTGGATTCTTTTTGTAGCTCAGGATATTTCCACTGTCTGATTGCCAGAAAATTATCTTTAAACATGCGTCATAGCCATGATCAATATGAATTCGCTTCCGGCTTTTCAACATCATCGAATATTTCTTTCGCCAATCATACCGAGGATATTTCTCTCATCCTTTTGGTTGATCAACAGGGAAAAAATTTTAATTTTACCTCTTTTTAGCAAAAGTTTCACCCTTTTGGAAAGAAATACTAGAGGTAAACAGAGGTGATTCTTTTGTGTAATAAGAATATTGGAATCAACAAATATTTTTAGCAAATTGGCAAAGTTTTTAAGGATCCTTTGTGAAATAATCACTCAATATAAATTTTGGCGAAACCTTGAGTTGAAACTTGGGAAGGAATATTTAGATTTTTGTTTTGACCGACCAACTTGAAAGCAGGATTTTTTGGAAGTACCAGCTTCAAAGCAGGATTTGATTGCCCGACCAGCTCGAAAGCAGGATTTGATTGACCGACCAGCTTCAAAGCAGGATTTTGATGGAAGTACCAGCTCGAAAGTGGGATTTGTTTAACCGACCAGCTCGAAAGCAGGATTTGATGGAAGTACCAGTTTGAAAGCAGGATTTGATTGCCCGACCAGCTCGGAAGCAGGATTTGATTGCCCGACCAGCTCGAAAGCAGGATTTTGATGGAAATACCAGCTCGAAAGCATGATTTGTTTGACCGACCAACTCGAAAGCACGATTTTGATGGAAGTACCAGCTCGAAAGCAGGATTTGATTGCCCGACCAGATCGAAAGCAGGATTTGATTGCCCAACCAGCTCCAAAGCAGGATTTTGATGGAAGTATCAGCTCGAAAGCAGGATTTGTTTGACCGACCAGCTCGAAAGCAGGATTTTGATTGCCCGACCAGCTCGAAAGCAGGACTTTTCAGAAGAATGACTAACATTGATAGAGTTGTGACCCGAAGGTTTGAGTATGATGGATATTTGATGAAATTGTAACCCGAAGGCTTGAACTTTGATATACTTTGATGAATTTGCAATCCGAAGGCTTGAAAAGGATATACGTGGATGAATTTGTAACCCGAAGGTTTGACAGTGATAGACATTGATAAAATGGTAACCCGAGGGCTTGATAATGAAAGACGTTTGATGAATTGATAGACATTTGGTGAGAATTTAGGATATACTAGACAATGATTCAGGTTTATCCCTTAACCTGAAAGGGAGGAGGGAGATTTTTGAGGATATACTTGAGCTAGGATTTAGATGGACCGCACAGTTAGCTGTTTGTGGTCCAGTTTTCAGGATTTTAACCTCTTATCCTGAACGGGGAAAAGAAGGAATAAAATTTAAGAAGATAGAAGGAAAATAGAATAAAGAAAATTTTGAGGGAATTTATTTACTTTGCAAACGAATTCTCACAAGTAGCATTTGTTGCTCCTATGAGTGATCTCAGGATTATCCCTTATCCTGAGAAAAGAATTCCTCAAATGTCGAGGTTCAGGTTTGATCCCTTGACCTGAAAGGGGAAAGAATAGAATTTAAGGAGAATTTAATGAAGAAAAATTGATATAAATTTAGAAAAATCAGAAGATTGATAAAACGCGTGTTGCTAAAAGAATTCTCATAGGTAGCATTATTGCTCCTACGAAAAGGTCTCAGGATTATCCCTTATCCTGAATGGGAAAAAGAATAGAATTTAAGAAAATTTAATGAAGGGAAATTGATATAAATCTAGAAAATTAATAAAGATTGATAAAACTTGCATTTGCAAAAGAATTCTCATAGGTAGCATTATTGCTCCTAAGAGGGGTTTCAAGATTATCCCTTATCCTGAATGGGAAAGCACCTCGAACAACGAGGGTCAGGTTTATCCCTTAACCTGAAAGGGGCAAGAGAATAAAGGAAATACCTCATGGGAAAGAGGCATCATGTTTATCCCTTAACCTGAAAGGGTAAAAGTTTTGATAAAATTTTGAGGAGAAATTGATGAAACTTGATAAAATTGATATAAACTTGATAAAAACATGAATAAAATGAATGAAACTGATATAAATATCAAATTTAACTGAAAATTTATAAGATTTAAGAGAAAGAGGATTTTTTTCTGATCCTGCCTGCATATGGGATCTTGAAAGGAAAAAAATGTTTATTTAAAAGATAAGTGAGAAATCATTTTTGGGCAGAAAATCCACTGCAAGAAGAATGATCAGCGTGAGATCTGATCCTTTTAAAAGGAATCATCATGAGAGATCATCATGAGGGTTAATTTTAAAGATAATGGTTTAAAAACCCATTTTAAGAAAAATCAACGTGATAGTTTATTTTGAAGAAGATTTGATCAAAATATTGAATTTTTGGTGATCATGAAGAAGTTTTTGCAGAAATTCTCAAGATTTTTAGGATTTCAAAAATTCTCATAGGTAATATCATTTCTCTCATGATGATGTTTTTAGGATTGTCCCTTATTTTAAAAAGAATAGGAAAAATACAAATTTCTCAAAATAAATGCCCCATCGTGGCGAAGAATAGGTATGAAGAAAATTTAACATTTTTCATTGATAGGAAAATATTGATAACAACGACTGAAATATTTACAAGCTTGTTGACCAAAAGATCACAAAAGACTGGGACTGAGTTGTACCTATTAGGTGACTGAAAAAGAGAGAAAGCAGAAAAATATTGACATGGTTCGAGAAGCTAGGCCAGGACGGGTAGCTACTCTTTTTCTTGATCTTCCACCAGCAGCTTTTTGTCAATGCAGTCTTGGACGATGTTTTTGAAAACAAAGCAGTGCTCGATGTCATGCCCCATCGCCCGATGGAATTTGCAGAATTGATCCTTGAACCTCCCCATAGTTACAGGTGGATCTGCTACCTTGGGAAGTTTAACCATCTCTTTTGTTGTCATATACTCAAGAACTTCTTCAAGTGTTTGCTCTAAGGGTGTAAACTCACGGTCATATCCCAACCATCGTGCTTTGGTTTCTCTTGAGGATTTGATTCTAACTGGGTGCTCAAGGGAGTGATGTTATTCTGCCTGTTGATCTCATCCTTTTGGCCGGAGCAATCATCTCTGTATGACCCGCCAGTGTGGTTCTTTCTGCCACCTCTTTTGTTTTTGCCACTATTGTTGGAGGAACTGGTAGAGAAGGTGAAGTTGGTTTTCTTTTTCACGTCCTGAATGCCTCCTGCCAAGGTGAGGCCATGATAGGTTCCATTCTCTAATCCCATTTCGAGCCATTCGACTTGCTCTATTAACTTGATGAAAGATTTAGACGGAGAAGTAGAGATCAGACCCTTCAGAGGTTGAGAGAAATTATTCAAAATTATTGAGAGTGCATGCCCCTCTGATATTGGATCCTTCATCCTGTTGCAAGTAGATCTCCATCTATGGATGAAATCTTTTGCCTTCTCATTGTCATTTTGCTTTAGATTGAATAGGTGATTGAGGGTAGGCGGAGCCTCAGTATTGAAGAGAAACCTTTCAATGAACAAGTTGATGACTTTGTCAAAGTCTCGCAGTTCAATTAGGTTGATGTGGTCAGCATACCATCTTGCTGCAACTCCCTCCAGACTGCGTGAAAAGCATAAGAATAAAGCCCTATTGTTCTTTCTGAATCGGTTGCACTCGGCGAAAAATGTGTCCAGATGAGCCTTGGGGTTGCCGGTCCCATCAAATTTTATGAATTTACGAGGAAGATCTTCCCAGTTGTCATCTCCTTCTAGGCCGTCATAAAAATCTGCACCGGTGTAGACCTTTTTGCCTTTGTCCTGGGTTTGTAAGTCTTTGATTGCACGAGTCATTTCTCTCATTTGCTTATGCATCGGATCTTCTGCTGGGATCTGAAACTTGGTTTTGCTTGCTGACTCATGTCCCTCATTGATTTTCTTGGGCCGATACAAGGGATTGTGAAAATATGACGGATGCTCTTTCTCTGAATCCTCCTCCGCTGACTCTGAAGTGCTGTCATACTGAACTTGCTTCTTGCTGACTTTTCCCTTGGCTTTGCTTTTAGAAGATATTTTCTCAGGGTTTTCCTCAGCCTGTTCAGACATCATTTTGGCCATCACTTTCTGAAACAACTTGTATGTAGCTGAGTCAACATTGCTATCTGCTTCTTGGCTTTGCTGCTTGGATGACCTGATGGAGTTCATTTCTTCTCCTTCACTGTCACTTTGCTGGGGCACTGTTTCCTTTCCAGTCCTCGTTCGAACCATGATGAAATGTCAATGTCTTCTCTGAAGGTAAGAATGGGATATTTAGAAATTTTTTGGAGTAAATTATGATAAAGAAGGAAATCAAAGTCTGATAATGAAAATATCTCATTACAAGGGATTGGGTTGTCACCGAAAATTTCTGACAACCGCGTTTGTTTTTCTGAAACAGGATAAACAAATACTTAATTTTGAAAGGGACATATCCTGAAAAAAATTTATTTTATCACAAAAGAATTTGAAAGAGGATATTTAAAGAAAAATTTGAAGAATTGCAGGCAGGATCAAAGAATTTGAAGAAATCAGAAGAATAAAGGGAAGATACACCTGGGTTTAAAAAGAGAAAATTTTGAATAATATATACCCAGGGTTTTGAAGAATATAGGGAAGATATAAAATATCATACAATCACAGATATACAAACAAGGATGTACAAGCAGCATTTCGTAAAGCTGACTCTACATGCAATATTTTAAAAATGGTTGATAGGACCTTAATCCTAACTCTAAGATTTATATCATCTGATTCCAATCAAGGTACGCCGATATACTCAAGCCGAAGCTCGAAGTACGTGGCATATAAGATATTTCTCCGGTTCTAAGGTAAAGGCTTCCCAACATCCTTGAGCACCTACCGATATACCTCAGACTATGGACCTTAGGTATGTGGTAGGGGGGCGCGAACCCAAATAAGTGGTCCAGTTGTGAGGCTCTCTCCCGAATTATGGTTCAGTGAGACAGCCCAGCAACGTGAAGACCGGGACAATATAGGTAGGGATGTTTTCAAAATATGATCAACATGCAATAAAATCAGAAGGCTCTAATGCAAGTCAAAAAGCGATAGAATTTAAATGAACAGAAGCATACACTTGCATACATTGTTTTGCATTCAATCCCTAAAATTGAGGAGAGTTGTATTTAAAATCTAAATCTAATGTGAACATGGATATAATCTCCTCAATATGGTCCTATCAAACCATACTTAGATCCTATATGCAATAATGTCAGCTTAGGACAGAGTCTGGGCTCCTAAGGTTTGCATGAAAATGAAGCTGACATAGAAGAATAAAGACTTTAGAAAATATTTAAAGCAAAGCAAAGGGCACAAATTCAATCAGACGAAGACGAGTCCCATCACAGTCGCCAAAACTGTGATCATCGCAAATTTTTTCCTATTCTCTTGTGGTTTCTCTCTCTTCTCTTTTCCTTTTCTATCCTCTATTTTTCTCCTTTTTGAAGGGAGAAGAATAAAAGATAGAAAAGAGAGAGAGAAGAGGAACTCTTTTGCGCGGTCTCACTTGACCTTTATTTGAAAAATAATTAGAAATTTAACTCGCCTCCGTTTTGAAAATTTGCGGGAAAAATGGAGAGACAGGATTCGCTCGTCGGTACGAGGTTCGACTGTTCCTAGCGCCTTTACCAAGGGTAATCGAACCAAGGATCGAATCTATGCCTTTTGCTTTGCCTAAATATAATCTAAGAATTTATCCTAAATCTAAATGCACAAAGAATCATGCTTGTGCAATGCAAGGATGTATGCTCTTTTCAAAAACTTGATTTGGAAATTTCCAAGTATTCTGAGATGAACTTGATAAGGGAGTGAAGAAATGATTGAATCTAACTTTAGAACTTGAGATAGATCAGAGAAGTTCTAAGTCTTTGGAAGAATAAATCTTGACTTTGGAAAGAGAATAATTTAAAGCCGAGATAAAGGGGAAGGAAAGGAATTTTTTCAAGGTTTTTGAACTTGGATTTAGGAAAAGAGATAAGATAAAAAGTGGAATTGAATTTAAGATTTGAAATTTGGAATGGATCGAAGAAATCCAAATGGTATAGAAATGAATTTAAGAAATCTAGACATGATTTGTAAAGGGATCTGGAAATGAACTGAAATTGGATTTGAAAGTTGGATTTGAGAATAAAATTTGATTTGAAATCTGGAATTCAAATCCAAAGTTTGGATCTTAAGATGAATTTAGATCTGAAATCTAAGATCCAAAGTAGAATTGGTTTGTGGATCCTGAAAAATGAATTTGGATCTGAAGTCTAAGATCCGAAGTAGAATTGGGTTGTGGATCCTAAGATGGATTTCGATCTGAAGTCTGAGATCCAATGTAGAGTTGGATTCTGGATCATAAGATGGATTTGGATCTGAAGTCTGAGATCCAATATAGAGTTGGACTCTGGATCCTAAGATGGATTTGGATCTGAAGTCTGAGATCCAAATGTAGAATTGGGTTCTGGATCCTTAGATGGATTTGGATCTGAAGTCTGAGATCCAAAGTGAAATTGGTTCTGGATCCTAAAATGGAAAATTGGATCTGAAGTCTAAGATCCAAAGTGGAATTGGAGTCTGGATCCTAAGGAGGAATTGGATCAGAAGTGTGAGATCCAAATGTAGAATTGGGTTCTGGATCCTAGAATGGATTTGGATCTGAAGTCTAAGATCCAAAGTAGAATTAGATTCCTGATCCTAAAAGGAATTTGGATCTGAAGTCTGAGATCCAAAGTGGAATTGGATTATGGATCCTAAGATGGATTTTGGATCTGAAGTCTGAAATCCGATATGAATGTTGAATCCTGGATCCTAAAATGTATTTGGAGTTTGTTAAATTCAGAAGACGAATCAAGAATTTCCAAATTTGAATTGACCTTGAAATTTATAATTTGAATCTTGAATATACAAATGAATTTCAAAGTCAATTTGGACTTTGAATTTTAAGATAGAATTTGGAATTTGAAATACAGGATGATTCTGAAGTTTCAAAGTCAAATGGGACCTTGAAATTGAATTCTTGAATCCTTTTGAGAAATTTGAATTTATGAATAGGTTTTGATCTGAGAAATAAAGGAAAGAATCACTTGGATTTATGAAAAAAAAAAATTTAAAAATATGATGCAATTCTATCCTAAATGATGAATGAATTCAAATTTTTAAAATTGGATTTTGAAAAGTTATTCCTTTCTTTAGATGAATTAAAATAAGATTGAAAATATAATACATCCTTGACTATGGTCATTGAATGTATTATATAATAATCTATATTTAAATTCAGGTGAAGAATGAAACACATTTGGTGCTTTTATAGAATTTAGAATGAAATTAACTCTCAATATACCATGACTATGGCCATTGGTATATATTTTGAGTTAATTTTAAATTAAATTCTGATAAAAGGAGAAAATATTAAAGGAAAATATGATGAATTTTGAAAATGGATCCAATGTGGATCCAGTGTTATTTCTTAAAAGATAAAATGCTAAGTTTTGTCCACACCCTGACTATGGCCATTGATGTGGATCATCAACTTAGTATCAATTACCTCTTACGAAATGGTGCACGTGCCATTCGTGTTTCACCATTGTGAGAATTTGAGAAATAAAGGAAAAGAATGCATGAAAATGAGCAATTCATGATGTTTACAAATGCTCATTCATTCTACCTAAAGCAGGAAATGTAAATTCTTATTAAGATCTAGCTATTTACAACATTGGAAGAATATCAAAAATTTCCTAATCTAAGAAAGAGAGACAAGCTTTTCACATATTCCTGAAAAACTGAGTTAGCATGAAGCAAGAGGTAAGATGTAGCAAGGATTCAAGATGTAATATTGAAACTGAAGTGCATATACTAATGAGAAAATGCGTATGCTGAATGTTTATGAGACAAATGTATAATGCATTGAGCTGATAAATAAATGGATGCTAAAATGACATATGGAGCTAGTGAGAGAATGTATATAGGATGATAATGAACCAAAAATATACATTATGCCACTGGATATGAACAAAATGCATAAATGATAGAAGTAAAATGGATGGTTAAAGTGAAACTATAACAGTAGTATAAACAACAGTTGGTGCCTAGGTATTGCTGGAGTGTAGTGGGTGGAGCTGGACATGAAGATGTCGAGTGTTTGACAGGCTGAGGGTTGTTGTGTACATGTATTGGAACAACAACATACATAATGAAGAGCATTCATATGTTGTACCAATGTGAATAAATGCCATGGTACTGCCATGGCACTGCCTCGGTGAAGCATTACAGCATTAATTTGCCATTTCTACAAGTTCTGTGAGATGGTCACATATATAAAGAATGGACTGAAGTGAATGTACCAAGATAAGTATGACTTGAATCTGAGGGATTTCTGTTTCTCTTGAATCTTCTGATTCTTGGTGGCGGAAATAATGCAGCCTGTATTGCGGGAGATGACAGCCTATGGTTCTGGTCAGCTTCCCACTTGAAACAACCGTTAACCAGGTAGCCTCCCTAATGGGATGGGACCCGTCCACAGAAAAAATTGTCTTCCTTTTAGGGAGAGAAAGATGAAGTGTGGTCTGTAGAGCACAGGTAACGGACAATTGGTTGGGTTGCTCATGCTTAGGACAGACATCAAGGGGACCATCAAATAAACAGTTTGCAAGGAACATATGGGATATCAGAATATATCACTATGACAGTTTATCACAGTTAACAAATTAATCAACGAACCAGGGTGATCATGCACAATGAATCGAGCCTTTGTAAAGTCGAGTCAATGACTGTCTTTTCCTGACAGTAATGTTTTAATGAATCCTTTTTCTTGATGGTGTCAACTTGATTGCAGCAAAACAACTTTCATCCAAAGGGTCACTGCGGTAAATCATAACAATGAATGTTAAATACCAATATGCAGTGATGACAAATTGTTTCATACCAACTGCCAAAATTTTGTAAATGCCATTCAGATGATGACTTGTAAATGACTGATTCATTACAGCTCTGTCGGATCATTTTGATGTTTCGGCTAATCCATCACTTTATACCTCAGCAAATGCTTTACGATGAACTAAAACCTTATGAGTCAAAACCAAGGCATTTGGTATAAAGCAACAGGGCTGTGATGGGGTCTAATATTATTCTTGTAATGACCCAGCATTGTACCTTCCTTGCATAAACAAAATAAACAAAAAAAAAATGTTAGTCAAACAAATGACATTTAGCATCACAAGATCAAAATATCTAAAGTTTATATTTGCTAGTAATAAAAAAAAATGACAATATACAAGAATACTTCTTAAAGACTATGCATCTGAATAGTATATGTTAAAATCTCCAGGCATAGCACTGATATCTCAACATGACGAGACTACCTGTCATTCTAACGTTTGAAAGCAATAAGAAGATGGAACAAGAGGGCAAACAATTTTGAACATTCTGCTAATGTAACATGTTGTCAAAGATCACAGCAGATGCCACATAAAGTCAAGAGGCAGTTTACTGTGGGAACAAAGACTTAGAAAAGGAAATACAGTACAACAAAACAATTCTACAACGAGTTCCGAAATTAAAGCAAGACCAGAATATAAAAATCAAATCCAATGAACCTCTCCAGTAGGACTCGACAGGGCCAAGGTGTCGAATTATCGCCTCCTGCTTTTCGAATGAGTCCGAGAATAGTAGCTGGACTGCTACAATCTACTGTATACTGCTTAAGAATCCCCATCTTCATTGTCGTCTTCAGCTTATCAGCAAATTTCCAGAGAGAAAAAAAAACGAAAAGAAAAGAAAAAACAAACTATACTGAAACATAAATTAAAACTAATGAAAATGCTGTCTTACTTCTGGCTACAGAGTGGGCTTCTGCTAAAATTGAATCCAGCAAGGCTGTTCAGGAACCCATTCAGGCGAGATAATCACACAATGGATTGAAATTCTCCAATAACCCTTGAAAATGCAGGTAAAGTAAATGATCTTGGACCATTCATCAGGGTACTCTCACCCATCATATTCCAGGGGTATTAGTTAAAATATCCTCGCAATGAACCCCATAAGTAGCCCTCATCGAGATACCTCTGCAGCCCAAGCACTTCTGATTCCTCGATTATGCTCAAAACATCATATGATACTAAACGAATGGGAAAAATACAATCACACGACCAAAAAGAATGTGTGATACCAGTAGATGGATCTTCAATGAACAACATGTTCAGATAATGGGTTGCAGAAACACTTTCTCAGAAGATGCAAATCACAGGAATCATTGAGAACCAAGGCATATATACCCTCTCAGAAGATATGAATTGCAGAAATGAACCAGATATTTCAGATAGAAATAACAAAGCACGTTAATAGGACATCCGAAAACCAGAAGAGATTTGTAATTAAAACAAGATAAGATGTTGTAATCGGCGGATTCCCTTTGATATTGCACATTCCTAATTCGATTTTGTTATATACAAATCGAAGCTACGGTGGGTGCGTTATATAAAAAAAAAATGAGAAGAAAGGGGAATTCAAAGAAAAAAAAAAAGAAAGGAAAAGAAGAAAATAAAAAATAAAAAAAAGGAAGGGATGCACTTACTGTAACTTTGCCAAAAAGAACTGGAATGAGAGTGGTCCCTTCGTTGCTATAGCAAATCGTGGGACCGATCGATTCCTTCCAGCCGGTGTATTCTTGCTGCAGGGAGATCTGACTTCAGGAGTACACGATGGAGCTTTTACAATGGGATCGACATCCTTTGGTCGATGGGGAAGAGAAATCGGGGGAGAAGGGAAAGAGAAAGGAAAGGGAAGAAAAAAAAAATCCGATGATACCAGGATGGAGGGGCAGAAGACGATCGATTGAGAGGAGAAGGTGACGTGGTAGGGTAAAAACGGGTGGATTGAGTTTTGCCTCTGCCGATTCTTAAAGAAGAGGAAGAAGCATCTCGAAGGGGGGGTTTGTTGTTGGAGATGAAGGGTGAATGGAGGTTTCGGTTGGTGATGGGTGGCTGGATGGAGGTTGTTGCGGATGGGTGGCTGGCGGGAGGCTTCGAGAGAGGCGGGGAAGGAGAATGAGGCGGCTGAGGAAAAAAAAAACTTGCGAGAAGGAGAAGGTCCTCCTCTTGCAAAGGGTTTTACCGAAACCCTAAAGAAAAAGAATTAAAAAAGGAACCCATTTTATTTTCAAATTTTTGCAAAGAGGGGGCTCCCTAATAAATTTTTGCAAAAAGAAGTTTTCTCAAAAACCTGATTTTTCAAAAGGGTGTTTTCAAAAAGATTATTTTGCAAAAATGATGGTTTTCAAAAGAGGTTTTTCAAAAACTAATTTTTTGTTTTTTTTTCTATTTGCATTTTCTATTTTTTTGTATTTTTTGAAATAAAATCTTAAAGTTTTAAGAGAAAACTAATTTTTTTTGTGTTTTTCCTGAGAGATATTTAAAAAGTATTTTTCTGAGAATTTCAGACCATTTCGGGAAAATTTCTTCAGAAAAAGGGGTTTGGACCCAGGTTTTGAGAAAATGTTCGAGTTTTGACACTCGAATTGAGAAACACAACGTGATGGATCCAAACGGATGTCGGATGGACTGTCCGAGCTATTTTAAAACTATTTTTGGTATTTTCTGTAATTTTAATTTAAAAATTTGGCAATGAGACTCAGATTTGGATCTGGACAATGGACCCTAGATCCGAAATCAAATTAAACATATAAAATGAATTTAATTTTAGTAAAATTTGAGAAATGAACTGGAATTTAGATTTAAAAATGACTTATTTGCTCAAAAATGAATTTAGGGGCAAGAAGGGAATATTTAAAAGATTTTGAAAAAATTGGGGTGTTCACAGATGCCCCTCTTTGCTACTAAGCCGGTTGAAAGCCGAGCTTACTGGCAAAGAAAACACTCCAAATTTTGAAAAATGCCCCAGTCAGCAGATCTGAACTGGGTGTGGAAGAATTTATTCAAAAGACATGGTTTTTTAGGTTTAAAATTTTATCTTTGAATGGCTTGGGGGAGACGAAATCCTCGGAAATGATATGACTGAGCAAGGGATGAGGAAATCGTGATGGAATTTTGGGTGAAGATCCCAGAATGATGAAATATAAGAATTTGGATCAAGCCTCCTGGGTGAGACAAGATCAACTTTTGAAATGACTCAGGTTCTATCCCTTAACCTGGATGGGACGAAGATATATCGAGACGACCTGAATGGGGAAAAGAATATATGAGGACCTTGATGGGACAATTTTTTGGAAAATGCCTCGTGAGATGAAGCTCAAGCATGATCCTTTCCTGAATGGATGTACAGAGCATGGATTCTTCGGTGGGAAGAAACATGATGGGACTGGAGGAAAACATCTCGTCAACACAAAGAATCTCATCAGAATGAGACTCAGGATTAACCCAAATCTGAAAAAAAAAAAAAATACCTCGAGGCACGAGGTTCAGGCTTAACCCTTAACCTGAAGGGGACAACCATATGGAATCTTCGAGTGAAGAGACCATGATGGGACATGAGAGATACTTCAACTGAATGAGGCAACTCTTCTGGAAAATGTAAACAACTCTAGGTTGCGTCAAAATGGATATTGAATATTTACTTCATTCTTGGAATAGCTAGAAAATTTTGCCAATAAGATAAATTTATAGTTGACTTCAACGCTTGAAAATGTGCACTTTTGTGCAAAGATATTCCCTCTTTTACCTAAAGTATTTCCTCCAACGAGGTTAACTTCTTGGGTTTAAGAGTCAAATTCAAAGTTTTTAGCGCTGATGATTTTCTTCAAGGAAGTTATCCATTTCACTGATATGAGAAGAGAAGAAATATTCTCAATTTCATAAAAGCAAGTAGTGAAAAGATATTTGATAAAAGAATTTTGCATGAGAAAAGATGACTTCTGGCAATTTCGGCAGTTTTGATATCTGGGTGTTTTCCCATGATGATCTTTTTGCACTCTTTTGAGTCATTGAACTTTTTCAGGATTTTACATCATCCTTCTTTTTGGATGATGTCCTGACTTTTCTCTCCTTTTCAGGGAAGGGTACGTCACAAACTCCTTCATCTTGGAGATGTTCCGATCCTTCATTTATCTCAGGGATTATATTGAGGATATTGGCTCAAAAAATGTCTTTAGAGGATAGCAGAAATCAAATATCATTTAGGGTTTGTCGGTAGGTTCATCACACTCGCCTTCATCTCGACGGTGATCTGAACTTTCCCTGGAAAGATTCTTCACAAACTCCTTCATCTCGGAGATGATTCAAATCTTCTTTGGCCCCGAGGTCTGCTCGCCTATTCGTCTTCATCTTGACGACAATTGAGAGATCCCTTTTGCCGATATTTGATTGCAGCTTTAGAAATGAGAAGATATGAATTAAGTGGATTCTTTTTGTAGCTCAGGATATTTCCACTGTCTGATTGCCAGAAAATTATCTTTAAACATGCGTCATAGCCATGATCAATATGAATTCGCTTCCGGCTTTTCAACATCATCGAATATTTCTTTCGCCAATCATACCGAGGATATTTCTCTCATCCTTTTGGTTGATCAACAGGGAAAAGATTTTAATTTTACCTCTTTTTAGCAAAAGTTTCACCCTTTTGGAAAGAAATACTAGAGGTAAACAGAGGTGATTCTTTTGATGGAAATACCAGCTCGAAAGCATGATTTGTTTGACCGACCAACTCGAAAGCAGGATTTTGATGGAAGTACCAGCTCGAAAGCAGGATTTGATTGCCCGACCAGATCGAAAGCAGGATTTGATTGCCCAACCAGCTCGAAAGCAGGATTTTGATGGAAGTACCAGCTCGAAAGCAGGATTTGTTTGACCGACCAGCTCGAAAGCCGGATTTTGATTGCCCGACCAGCTCGAAAGCAGGACTTTTCAGAAGAATGACTAACATTGATAGAGTTGTGACCCGAAGGTTTGAGTATGATGGATATTTGATGAAATTGTAACCCGAAGGCTTGAACTTTGATATACTTTGATGAATTTGCAATCCGAAGGCTTGAAAAGGATATACGTGGATGAATTTGTAACCCGAAGGTTTGACAGTGATAGACATTGATAAAATGGTAACCCGAGGGCTTGATAATGAAAGACGTTTGATGAATTGATAGACATTTGGTGAGAATTTAGGATATAATAGACAATGATTCAGGTTTATCCCTTAACCTGAAAGGGAGGAGGGAGATTTTTGAGGATATACTTGAGCTAGGATTTAGATGGACCGCACAGTTAGCTGTTTGTGGTCCAGTTTTCAGGATTTTAACCTCTTATCCTGAACGGGGAAAAGAAGGAATAAAATTTAAGAAGATAGAAGGAAAATAGAATAAAGAAAATTTTGAGGGAATTTATTTACTTTGCAAACGAATTCTCACAAGTAGCATTTGTTGCTCCTATGAGTGATCTCAGGATTATCCCTTATCCTGAGAAAAGAATTCCTCAAATGTCGAGGTTCAGGTTTTATCCCTTGACCTGAAAGGGGAAAGAATAGAATTTAAGGAGAATTTAATGAAGAAAAATTGATATAAATTTAGAAAAATCAGAAGATTGATAAAACGCGTGTTGCTAAAAGAATTCTCATAGGTAGCATTATTGCTCTTACGAAAAGGTCTCAGGATTATCCCTTATCCTGAATGGGAAAAAGAATAGAATTTAAGAAAATTTAATGAAGGGAAATTGATATAAATCTAGAAAATTAATAAAGATTGATAAAACTTGCATTTGCAAAAGAATTCTCATAGGTAGCATTATTGCTCCTAAGAGGGGTTTCAAGATTATCCTTTATCCTGAATGGGAAAGCACCTCAGACAACGAGGGTCAGGTTTATCCCTTAACCTGAAAGGGGCAAGAGAATAAAGGAAATACCTCATGGGAAAGAGGCATCATGTTTATCCCTTAACCTGAAAGGGTAAAAGTTTTGATAAAATTTTGAGGAGAAATTGATGAAACTTGATAAAATTGATATAAACTTGATAAAAACATGAATAAAATGAATGAAACTGATATAAATATCAAATTTAACTGAAAATTTATAAGATTTAAGAGAAAGAGGATTTTTTTCTGATCCTGCCTGCATATGGGATCTTGAAAGGAAAAAAATGTTTATTTAAAAGATAAGTGAGAAATCATTTTTGGGCAGAAAATCCACTGCAAGAAGAATGATCAGCGTGAGATCTGATCCTTTTAAAAGGAATCATCATGAGAGATCATCATGAGGGTTAATTTTAAAGATAATGGTTTAAAAAACCCATTTTAAGAAAAATCAACATGATAGTTTATTTTGAAGAAGATTTGATCAAAATATTGAATTTTTGGTGATCATGAAGAAGTTTTTGCAGAAATTCTCAAGATTTTTAGGATTTCGAAAATCCTCATAGGTAATATCATTTCTCTCATGATGATGTTTTTAGGATTGTCCCTTATTTTAAAAAGAATAGGAAAAATACAAATTTCTCAAAATAAATGCCCCATCGTGGCGAAGAATAGGTATGAAGAAAATTTAACATTTTTCATTGATAGGAAAATATTGATAACAACGACTGAAATATTTACAAGCTTGTTGACCAAAAGATCACAAAAGACTGGGACTGAGTTGTACCTATTAGGTGACTGAAAAAGAGAGAAAGCAGAAAAATATTGACATGGTTCGAGAAGCTAGGCCAGGACGGGTAGCTACTCTTTTTCTTGATCTTCCACCAGCAGCTTTTTGTCAATGCAGTCTTGGACGATGTTTTTGAAAACAAAGCAGTGATCGATGTCATGCCCCATCGCCCGATGGAATTTGCAGAATTGATCCTTGAACCTCCCCATAGTTACAGGTGGATCTGCTACCTTGGGAAGTTTAACCATCTCTTTTGTTGTCATATACTCAAGAACTTCTTCAAGTGTTTGCTCTAAGGGTGTAAACTCACGGTCATATCCCAACCATCGTGCTTTGGTTTCTCTTGAGGATTTGATTCTAACTGGGTGCTCAAGGGAGTGATGTTATTCTGCCTGTTGATCTCATCCTTTTGGCCGGAGCAATCATCTCTGTATGACCCGCCAGTGTGGTTCTTTCTGCCACCTCTTTTGTTTTTGCCACTATTGTTGGAGGAACTGGTAGAGAAGGTGAAGTTGGTTTTCTTTTTCACGTCCTGAATGCCTCCTGCCAAGGTGAGGCCATGATAGGTTCCATTCTCTAATCCCATTTCGAGCCATTCGACTTGCTCTATTAACTTGATGAAAGATTTAGA
Organism: Nuphar pumila; assembly: GCF_984573655.1. Lineage (NCBI taxonomy): Eukaryota > Viridiplantae > Streptophyta > Magnoliopsida > Nymphaeales > Nymphaeaceae > Nuphar > Nuphar pumila. The sequence goes on along the minus strand of NC_143263.1, from coordinate 76,814,721 downwards.
CGGAGAAGTAGAGATCAGACCCTTCAGAGGTTGAGAGAAATTATTCAAAATTATTGAGAGTGCATGCCCCTCTGATATTGGATCCTTCATCCTGTTGCAAGTAGATCTCCATCTACGGATGAAATCTTTTGCCTTCTCATTGTCATTTTGCTTTAGATTGAATAGGTGATTGAGGGTAGGCGGGGCCTCAGTATTGAAGAGAAACCTTTCAATGAACAAGTTGATGACTTTGTCAAAGTCTCGCAGTTCAATTAGGTTGATGTGGTCAGCATACCATCTTGCTGCAACTCCCTCCAGACTGCGTGAAAAGCATAAGAATAAAGCCTTATTGTTCTTTCTGAATCGGTTGCACTCGGCGAAAAATGTGTCCAGATGAGCCTTGGGGTTGCCGGTCCCATCAAATTTTATGAATTTACGAGGAAGATCTTCCCAGTTGTCATCTCCTTCTAGGCCGTCATAAAAATCTGCACCGGTGTAGACCTTTTTGCCTTTGTCCTGGGTTTGTAAGTCTTTGATTGCACGAGTCATTTCTCTCATTTGCTTATGCATCGGATCTTCTGCTGGGATCTGAAACTTGGTTTTGCTTGCTGACTCATGTCCCTCATTGATTTTCTTGGGCCGATACAAGGGATTGTGAAAATATGACGGATGCTCTTTCTCTGAATCCTCCTCCGCTGACTCTGAAGTGCTGTCATACTGAACTTGCTTCTTGCTGACTTTTCCCTTGGCTTTGCTTTTAGAAGATATTTTCTCAGGGTTTTCCTCAGCCTGTTCAGACATCATTTTGGCCATCACTTTCTGAAACAACTTGTATGTAGCTGAGTCAACATTGCTATCTGCTTCTTGGCTTTGCTGCTTGGATGACCTGATGGAGTTCATTTCTTCTCCTTCACTGTCACTTTGCTGGGGCACTGTTTCCTTTCCAGTCCTCGTTCGAACCATGATGAAATGTCAATGTCTTCTCTGAAGGTAAGAATGGGATATTTAGAATTTTTTTGGAGTAAATTATGATAAAGAAGGAAATCAAAGTCTGATAATGAAAATATCTCATTACAAGGGATTGGGTTGTCACCGAAAATTTCTGACAACCGCGTTTGTTTTTCTGAAACAGGATAAACAAATACTTAATTTTGAAAGGGACATATCCTGAAAAAAATTTATTTTATCACAAAAGAATTTGAAAGAGGATATTTAAAGAAAAATTTGAAGAATTGCAGGCAGGATCAAAGAATTTGAAGAAATCAGAAGAATAAAGGGAAGATACACCTGGGTTTAAAAAGAGAAAATTTTGAATAATATATACCCAGGGTTTTGAAGAATATAGGGAAGATATAAAATATCATACAATCACAGATATACAAACAAGGATGTACAAGCAGCATTCCGTAAAGCTGACTCTACATGCAATATTTTAAAAATGGTTGATAGGACCTTAATCCTAACTCTAAGATTTATATCATCTGATTCCAATCAAGGTACGCCGATATACTCAAGCCGAAGCTCGAAGTACGTGGCATATAAGATATTTCTCCGGTTCTAAGGTAAAGGCTTCCCAACATCCTTGAGCACCTACCGATATACCTCAGACTATGAACCTTAGGTATGTGGTAGGGGGGCGCGAACCCAAATAAGTGGTCCAGTTGTGAGGCTCTCTCCCGAACTATGGTTCAGTGAGACAGCCCAGCAACGTGAAGACCGGGACAATATAGGTAGGGATGTTTTCAAAATATGATCAACATGCAATAAAATCAGAAGGCTCTAATGCAAGTCCTAAAGAGATAGAATTTAAATGAACAGAAGCATACACTTGCATACATTGTTTTGCATTCAATCCCTAAAATTGAGGAGAGTTGTATTTAAAATCTAAATCTAATGTGAACATGGATATAATCTCCTCAATATGGTCCTATCAAACCATACTTAGATCCTATATGCAATAATGTCAGCTTAGGACAGAGTCTGGGCTCCTAAGGTTTGCATGAAAATGAAGCTGACATAGAAGAATAAAGACTTTAGAAAATATTTAAAGCAAAGCAAAGGGAACAAATTCAATCAGACGAAGACGAGTCCCATCACGGTCGCCAAAATTGTGATCATCGCAAAATTTTTCCTATTCTCTTGTAGTTTCTCTCTCTTCTCTTTTCCAAGTATTCTGAGATGAACTTGATAAGGGAGTGAAGAAATGATTGAATCTAACTTTAGAACTTGAGATAGATCAGAGAAGTTCTAAGTCTTTGGAAGAATAAATCTTGACTTTGGAAAGAGAATAATTTAAAGCCGAGATAAAGGGGAAGGAAAGGAATTTTTTCAAGGTTTTTGAACTTGGATTTAGGAAAAGAGATAAGATAAAAAGTGGAATTGAATTTAAGATTTGAAATTTGGAATGGATCGGAGAAATCCAAATGGTATAGAAATGAATTTAAGAAATCTAGACATGATTTGTAAAGGGATCTGGAAATAAACTGAAATTGGATTTGAAAGTTGGATTTGAGAATAAAATTTGATTTGAAATCTGGAATTTAAATCCAAAGTTTGGATCTTAAGATGAATTTAGATCTGAAATCTAAGATCCAAAGTAGAATTGGTTTGTGGATCCTGAAAAATGAATTTGAATCTGAGGTCTAAGATCCGAAGTAGAATTGGGTTCTGGATCCTAAGATGGATTTCGATCTGAAGTCTGAGATCCAATGTAGAGTTGGATTCTGGATCATAAGATGGATTTGGATCTGAAGTCTGAGATCCAATATAGAGTTGGACTCTGGATCCTAAGATGGATTTGGATCTGAAGTCTGAGATCCAAATGTAGAATTGGGTTCTGGATCCTTAGATGGATTTGGATCTGAAGTCTGAGATCCAAGGTGAAATTGGTTCTGGATCCTAAAATGGAAAATTGGATCTGAAGTCTAAGATCCAAAGTGAAATTGGAGTCTGGATCCTAAGGAGGAATTGGATCTGAAGTCTGAGATCCAAATATAGAATTGGGTTCTGGATCCTAGAATGGATTTGGATCTGAAGTCTAAGATCCAAAGTAGAATTAGATTCCTGATCCTAAAAGGAATTTGGATCTGAAGTCTGAGATCCAAAGTGGAATTGGATTATGGATCCTAAGATGGATTTTGGATCTGAAGTCTGAAATCCGATATGAATGTTGAATCCTGGATCCTAAAATGTATTTGGAGTTTGTTAAATTCAGAAGACGAATCAAGAATTTCCAAATTTGAATTGACCTTGAAATTTATAATTTGAATCATGAATATACAAATGAATTTCAAAGTCAATTTGGACTTTGAATTTTAGGATAGAATTTGGAATTTGAAATACAGAATGATTCTGAAGTTTCAAAGTCAAATGGGACCTTGAAATTGAATTCTTGAATCCTTTTGAGAAATTTGAATTTATGAATAGGTTTTGATCTGAGAAATAAAGGAAAGAATCACTTGGATTTATGAAAAAAAAAAATTTAAAAATATGATGCAATTCTATCCTAAATGATGAATGAATTCAAATTTTTAAAATTGGATTTTGAAAAGTTATTCCTTTCTTTAGATGAATTAAAATAAGATTGAAAATATAATACATCATTGACTATGGTCATTGAATGTATTATATAATAATCTATATTTAAATTCAGGTGAAGAATGAAACACATTTGGTGCTTTTATAGAATTTAGAATGAAATTAACTCTCAATATACCCTGACTATGGCCATTGGTATATATTTTGAGTTAATTTTAAATTAAATTCTGATAAAAGGAGAAAATATTAAAGGAAAATATGATGAATTTTGAAAATGGATCCAATGTGGATCCAGTGTTATTTCTTAAAAGATAAAATGCTAAGTTTTGTCCACACCCTGACTATGGCCATTGATGTGGATCATCAACTTAGTATCAATTACCTCTTACGAAATGGTGCACGTGCCATTCGTGTTTCACCATTGTGAGAATTTGAGAAATAAAGGAAAAGAATGCATGAAAATGAGCAATTCATGATGTTTACAAATGCTCATTCGTTCTACCTAAAGCAGGAAACGTAAATTCTTATTAAGATCTAGCTATTTACAACATTGGAAGAATATCAAAAATTTCCTAATCTAAGAAAGAGAGACAAGCTTTTCACATATTCCTGAAAAACTGAGTTAGCATGAAGCAAGAGGTAAGATGTAGCAAGGATTCAAGATGTAATATTGAAACTGAAGTGCATATACTAATGAGAAAATGCGTATGCTGAATGTTTATGAGACAAATGTATAATGCATTGAGCTGATAAATAAATGGATGCTAAAATGACATATGGAGCTAGTGAGAGAATGTATATAGGATGATAATGAACCAAAAATATACATTATGCCACTGGATATGAACAAAATGCATAAATGATAGAAGTAAAATGGATGGTTAAAGTGAAACTATAACAGTAGTATAAACAACAGTTGGTGCCTAGGTATTGCTGGAGTGTAGTGGGTGGAGCTGGACATGAAGATGTCGAGTGTTTGACAGGCTGAGGGTTGTTGTGTACATGTATTGGAACAACAACATACATAATGAAGAGCATTCATATGTTGTACCAATGTGAATAAATGCCATGGTACTGCCATGGCACTGCCTCGGTGAAGCATTACAGCATTAATTTGCCATTTCTACAAGTTCTGTGAGATGGTCACATATATAAAGAATGGACTGAAGTGAATGTACCAAGATAAGTATGACTTGAATCTGAGGGATTTCTGTTTCTCTTGAATCTTCTGATTCTTGGTGGCGGAAATAATGCAGCCTGTATTGCGGGAGATGACAGCCTATGGTTCTGGTCAGCTTCCCACTTGAAACAACCGTTAACCAGGTAGCCTCCCTAATGGGATGGGACCCGTCCACAGAAAAAATTGTCTTCCTTTTAGGGAGAGAAAGATGAAGTGTGGTCCGTAGAGCACAGGTAACGGACAATTGGTTGGGTTGCTCATGCTTAGGACAGACATCAAGGGGACCATCAAATAAACAGTTTGCAAGGAACATATGGGATATCAGAATATATCACTATGACAGTTTATCACAGTTAACAAATTAATCAACGAACCAGGGTGATCATGCACAATGAATCGAGCCTTTGTAAAGTCGAGTCAATGACTGTCTTTTCCTGACAGTAATGTTTTAATGAATCCTTTTTCTTGATGGTGTCAACTTGATTGCAGCAAAACAACTTTCATCCAAAGGGTCACTGCGGTAAATCATAACAATGAATGTTAAATACCAATATGCAGTGATGACAGATTGTTTCATACCAACTGCCAAAATTTTGTAAATGTCATTCAGATGATGACTTGTAAATGACTGATTCATTACAGCTCTGTCGGATCATTTTGATGTTTCGGCTAATCCATCACTTTATACCTCAGCAAATGCTTTACGATGAACTAAAACCTTATGAGTCAAAACCAAGGCATTTGGTATAAAGCAACAGGGCTGTAATGGGGTCTAATATTATTCTTGTAATGACCCAGCATTGTACCTTCCTTGCATAAACAAAATAAACAAAAAAAAAATGTTAGTCAAACAAATGACATTTAGCATCACAAGGTCAAAATATCTAAAGTTTATATTTGCCAGTAATAAAAAAAAAATGACAATATACAAGAATACTTCTTAAAGACTATGCATCTGAATAGTATATGTTAAAATCTCCAGGCATAGCACCGATATCTCAACATGATGAGACTACCTGTCATTCTAACGTTTGAAAGCAATAAGAAGATGGAACAAGAGGGCAAACAATTTTGAACATTCTGCTAATGTAACATGTTGTCAAAGATCACAGCAGATGCCACATAAAGTCAGGAGGCAGTTTACTGTGGGAACAAAGACTTAGAAAAGGAAATACAGTACAACAAAACAATTCTACAACGAGTTCCGAAATTAAAGCAAGACCAGAATATAATAATCAAATCCAATGAACCTCTCCAGTAGGACTCGACAGGGCCAAGGTGTCGAATTATCGCCTCCTGCTTTTCGAATGAGTCCGAGAATAGTAGCTGGACTGCTACAATCTACTGTATACTGCTTAAGAATCCCCATCTTCATTGCCATCTTCAGCTTATCAGCAAATTTCTAGAGAGAAAAAAAAAGAAAAGAAAAGAAAAAACAAACTATACTGAAACATAAATTAAAACTAATGAAAATGCTGTCTTACTTCTGGCTATAGAGTGGGCTTCTGCTAAAATTGAATCCAGCAAGGCTGTTAAGGAACCCATTCAGGCGAGATAATCACACAATGGATTGAAATTCTCCAATAACCCTTGAAAATGCAGGTAAAGTAAATGATCTTGGACCATTCATCAGGGTAATCTCACCCATCATATTCCAGGGGTATTAGTTAAAATATCCTCGCAATGAACCCCATAAGTAGCCCTCATCGAGATACCTCTGCAGCCCAAGCACTTCTGATTCTTCGATTATGCTCAAAACATCATATGATACTTTCAAATTTTACCGAAACCCTAAAGAAAAAGAATTAAAAAAGGAACCCCTTTTATTTTCAAATTTTTTCAAAGAGGGGGCTCCCTAATAAATTTTTGCAAAAAGAAGTTTTCTCATAAACCTGATTTTTCAAAAGGGTGTTTTCAAAAAGATTATTTTGCAAAAATGATGGTTTTCAAAAGAGGTTTTTCAAAAACTAATTTTTTATTTCTTTTCTATTTGCATTTTCTATTTTTTTTGTATTTTTTGAAATAAAATCTTAAAGTTTTAAGAGAAAACTATTTTTTTTTGTTTTTCCTGAGAGATATTTAAAAAGTATTTTTCAGAGAGTTTTAGACCATTTCGGGAAAATTTCTTCAGAAAAAGGGGTTTGGACCCAGTTTTTGAGAAAATGTTCGAGTTTTGACACTCGAATCGAGAAAAACAACGTGATGGATCCAAACGGATGTCGGATGGACTGTTCGAACTATTTTAAAACCATTTTTGGTATTTTCTATAATTTTAATTTAAAATTTTGACCATGAGACTCAGATTTGGATTTGGACAATGTACCCTAGATCCGAAATCAAATTAAACATATAAAATGAATTTAATTTCAATAAAATTTGAGAAATGAACTAGAACTTAGATTTAAAAATGACTTATTTGCTTAAAAATGAATTTAGGGGCAAGAAGGGAATATTTAAAAGATTTTGAGAAATTTGGGGTGTTCACAGGTACCCCAGTCTTCTCTGCGTGAACAACAGATCACGTGTCTGTAGTTTCCTGCTGAACTGTAGTTTCCTGCTGAAAAAGCTGCTCAGCCTCCTGCTGAAAAAGGTGCCCCATCTCTTCTTCCTGATCTGCGTGAGTCTCCTGCTGAAAAAGCTGCCCAGCCTCCTGCTGAAAAAGCTGCTCAACACTGAAAAAGCTACCCAGCCTCCTGCTGAAAAAGCTGCCCCAACTTTCCTTCATGATCTTCGTCAGTTTCCTGCTGAAAAAGCTGCTCAGCATTGAAAAAGCTGCCCAGCCTCCTGCTGAAAAAGGTGTTGTCTGCAGTTTCCTTTGCATGAACAACAGATCACGTGATTGATCTGCCTGAACAGCAAGCTGCCCAGCTTCCTCTTCCTGATCTGCGTGAACAACAGATCACATGATTGATCTGTGTGAACAACTCCTGCTATAAAATTGGTCTGATATTATCATAAATCTGAAATACCTTCAGATTTATTATTGTGTCTCGCTCTTTGTCGCAAATCTGAAAGTTGCGACAGATCTACTATCACTTGGTATTCATACAAAGTTGTTATTGTATCTCTCCTTCAGATTTATTGTCGTCTCTCTCTCTCTCTCTGTTGCAAATCTGAAAGTTGCGACAGATCTGCCTTCTTCTATTCCTCGCAGATCTGAAAATATTTTCAGATCTACTATCAGTCCTTTTCAGCCCTCAAATCTGTAACGCCCCAAAAATCCAGGACTTGTAACTTTTAGAATAGTTTAGAAAGCTTTGAAATCATACAATAATCAGAGTTTAAATAGTACTTCAGTGGAAAATGATATTTTTTAAAACCACAAGTCAATGGACCTTGAGCGCATTACAGCGTAAACTTTCCTTTACCGAATTCCGCACAACTATTGAAATCAAATGGTTTTAAAATGCAATTTCAATGGTTGAGAATTTGTTTGTTGAAACCAAGAAGAAGTTTACTAAAACAGTTTTAGTAACTCAAGGTTTAATAAAAAGAGGAATTTTGAAATACACTTTATACCAAATTTACCAACATGTCCTCAAGAGCGAAACGTCAGGGAAAGAGCTCTATCTTGATCTCATCGCGCCATTGTGCCATCGCAGAGTGCATCACCTATACATCACCTGCCCATAAAATGGGTCAGTTTCACTAAAAACTGGTAGGTGCACATACAGGACGATATAGAACATAGTTAAGCAAAATAATTTAATATGTCAAGTAGACAGACAATTACATAGTGATTTAATTTCAACAGATTCATGGAACAACTATCATGAGCAAAATGCTAAAACTATTACAAGCATTTCACTGGCACAAGTAGGCTAATTATTATAAGCAAAACACTGCATAAGCAAGCAAAATACGATGCTATATCAACCACACACATAATTTTATAAGTATTGAAACCCGTTGCATGTTATAGCTTTCATACGTGCATAACTCAACAAATTGTGTGATCAGATTTAAATTATGTTTCGATATTAACTGGATAACTGGGTACGCATAAGGCACGACTCTAGAAACAACCTAGACTAATCCGGGGGTTTATTATGCTATGTATTTTATGATAACCCAGATAGCTGACTGAGTCCGTACCTAAGGGGACGGTTAGTGACCAAGAGAGAAATCCCCAAAGCAGCATAAACAATGGATGCATCCCGAACCTGGAGAGCTACCACCTAGGATAATTATGGTAGTCCCTTTCCTCTAACTCCGATGACTGGGGAAGCCGAGTCTTTTGCTCGTAACTGCCATTAATGGCTTGTCCATCGAAGTTTTTGTACCTTCCCATCCTCTCTCCTGACAGGAGTCAGCGATTCGAATGAGTACACCAGGGGTAGTTAACTGAAGACTCATTGTACATACTCTGGTCTTTCGACCAAACTCGAGTATCTTGCCGGTGAAGGCGGAATCATCACTTATTTAGGTGATCTCAGCATTTTGTTATTTGCACTCATCAAGGTTGCCACAACCTACTCATCCAATCATCGCAATGTAAGAAGACGTACTTGTCAAAAAGTACGGACGTACTTGTCAAAAGTACGACTACGATGAAAGGGATATGATTTCACCAAAGAAACCTCAACAGATATTATCTGCAAAAGAAGTAACACAACACAATTTGGTAAGATAAGTCTTGAATTCATTTCAACAATATTTTGCATATTTCATGATACGAGGTCGTCTCGAATCTCTTGTCTGATCAACAAAGTACTTAGCATGTCATGTATGACTAAAAGTACGCAACACTGGAAAAGGGAGGTGCGTAGGCTTCTCAAAAGGAACACCCAACACACAACTTCATAACGATTCAAAGAATATAGGAGTACTCATTTGGCACGATTCATCCTTAAAAGCCACAATGCCCCATTAAGTCATTCACACGAGTCACAACACTATCAATCTTGCATCAAAAATTTATCTTAATATCGACATGATTCGCATGACACGTGACACTAAGTTTAATAAATGAAGAATGGGTCCTTCAACAGAACCCCACTCAATCTCGGGGTTATTCAAAATGAGCCGCAACTTGAATCAAGGTTATAAAACATTTCTCCCAAGTGTGTGGACTTGGGAGGGGCCAAATGTGACTTCGCAATCCTGCAAGACTTAATCATACTTTGCAAAAGTTGTGCATTTTGAAGAGCACCGGGTTCGCAGAAGGAAACTCGTTTTTAGAGAACTGAAATGCACAAGCACAACTTCTAGTGTTTTGAAAACAAGTGAAATCAGGATGGGCACAAGACTACATTTATGTAGGTACATATTTACCATAAGTGTCAACATATGCAGGTTATAACATGACGACAAACAACTCTCGACTTGCGATGCCGCACATCAAGCAAAAAACACATAAGTAACACACGAGGTGACAAACCATACCTTGACCACTTAGATAGGCAAACACATAAGGTCATAAGTAATACATGAGACATGAAGTCGTACCTCACCCAAAAGAAATATGCAAGCAGAAATGTATACAAGCAAACAAAAGCATATGTATTTCAAAAAGTGCGAAACCACCTTCAACACATAAACAAATACGCAAATTAATACTCTAAGAGTAAAATCGTACCTCGACTCATAAACATGCAGACAAGAATAATACGCCATGCAAAAGCAATATAAATCTAAGTACAACTAGCATGGACATCTTAATTATTTCAACTTAATTAGATCTATTGCCCCTTGTGCGACTTTACCCTACCTTGGGATGTCGTGCAGCTGCGTACGCCTACGCGTGAGGATAATACGAGGGTCGAGCCGTGGAGCACGATCGGGACCTATTGCGTAAATATGCAAGAGTGTTAAATATTCAATTATGCTAATATAATTAATGGTGCGACTGAGGCATTGGTAGAATTAGGCGACAGGGGACCTCGGCCCCTTCCTGACCGAACAACAAATGGCAGGGGCCTCGGCCCCTACCCGACAACAACTGACAGGGAGTAAAACCCTGATTTTTGATAACAGCGAGGCGGCAGGGGACGAGCCCTTGCCGACGGCACTAAGGCGGCAGGGGGCAAGCCCCTGCCGACAGCAGCAAAGCGACAGGGGGGAATAACCCCTACCATCGGCAGCGAATCGACAGGGGGGACAACCCCTGACGATAGCAACAAAGCGGCAGGGGTCGCGCCCCTGCCGACGGCAGCGTATCGGCAGGGGTCGAGCCCCTGCCGACGGAGGATCGGCAGGGGTCGAGCCCCTGCCGACGGCGGATCGGCAGGGGTCGAGCCCCTGCCGACGGCAGCGAATTGGCAGGGGTCGAGCCTCTGTCGACGGCAGCGGATCGACAGAGGTTGAGCCCCTGCCGACACCGGCGAATCGGCAAGGGTCGAGCCCCTTGCCGTCAGCACAGAAGCGGCAGGGGTCACGCCCCTGCCGACATCACCGAGGTGGCAATGGGCTAGCCCCTGCCAAAGAGAGAGGAATCAGGGCGGCAGAAGCCATCAACCTTTTGCCGACCCCTACATAGGTCATGGCAGAGAGGAAGGTGACAGGGGGATGACCGACCTCCTATCGGTCGCCCGATCTCCCACAAGGAATAGAAAGGGGGTTTGCAGGGGCCATTGGCCCCTGCCGGCACTCTGGCGCACCCCAAAAGAGAGAAGGGGACGACAGAGGCCATGTAGGCCCCCTGTCGGGTCTCCGATGGGCACAGAGGGAGGTGGGAGGGCGCAGCAGTGGCCGTGCGCCGCGTGCCGGCGTCCTGGCGAGGTGACAGAGAGAGATGGGAGGGGGAGGAGGAGAAGGTGGAGACTGCGTACCTGAAAGGAGACCGACGGCGGCGACGGTCGGTGGCGTGCGCAGGGAAGGAGGAGAGGGCCGCGTGAGGGGAGCGAGGAGCTTCGAGAGGGAGGTGTGCCTCCCCTCACCCTCCTACGCTGCTCTTAAAGGCTCAGGGGGGGCGATCTTCAGGGAAACCCTAAAAGGGTTTCCCTAAACCTGTCGAGGGAGGTGGAGTTGCGCGAGTGAGGTGCGGCGCACAAGGGGGTTTTGTTTTTTAAACAAAACCTCTCCTGCATCGGGTTTTAAAAACCCGAACGAGGGCGGGCCCGGGTCGGGTCCAGACCCGACCTGGCCCGCGTCCGATTTTTTTTTTTTGAAAATGCGGGTTTTACAAAATCTGTCTGACACACCTACTTATTTTGTCTTTGTTTTAATTCTTTGTCAGTCCTTTATTTTCTGTCCCAGCCATCAGTTTCTTTCCGCTGTCAAACAGTCCATCAATGGATTCTTCGGGTAATTCAGATCTCTCTTCCAGTTTCTTGGGGCAGTTAGTTTCAGAAAAGTTAACTACCAACAACTATTTGACTTGGAAAAGGCAGATTGCCCCATTTATTCGGAGTCAAGATCTTTCAATCCACTTAGATGGATCGACTCCAATGCCTCCAGAATTTATCACCACCGAAGCCAAAGAGGATGGAGGATTGCCGAATACTATTCACAACCCTGCATTTGTTACCTGGATGAAGCTTGATCAGGCACTCGTCGCATACATCACTTTCACGTTGTCACAAGAAGTCTTGATTTCCATCCCTGATGATTGCATATCTAAAGTTTTGTGGGGTGCTTTAGCTCAGACCTATTCTCAAATATCAGAGGCTAAAGTGTTGTTTCTTAAACGCGAATTTCAGATGTTAAGAAAGGTTGGAATGAGCATTGTTGAATTCTTAAATCAAGTCAAGAGCATCACAGATCAATTAGCCATGGTTGGATGTCCAGTCTCAGATAAAGAAAAGGTGCAACAAACACTGAATGCCCTGGGATCAGAATATCATGTTCTTGTTATATCCTTATTATGCTTGCCTACGTTGCTCTCTTTTGAGGAATTACACGCCAAACTTTTTCAGTATGAGATGACACTGAAAAGCATGTCTGAAGCTTCAACAGGACAATCATCTACGCATGAGGTCCTTGCCACAGAGGTGATAGCTGATCGTGTACGAGGAGGACGTGGCAGAGGCAAGGGAAATCCAATCCAGGGTGGACGCGGGTTACTATCTACACCAACTTCCAATGTCAGTTTTTCAAAGAATGTTCCCACATGCTATCAATGTAACAAACAAGGTCATATCAAGGCCAACTGCTGGTTCAACCCACAAAATCGGAATAGAATGCAAAACAATAGAAATGTTGGTATATCAGGAACTATAGGTACATTTCGGGTCAGTGATGATGCTAAGGATCTCCTACTATCTGCTATGGCCAACTTGAATCTGAAGCAGAATGATGATGATATATGGTATGTTGACTCTGGAGCAGCAACCCATGTCATTGGCAATGCAGGTAAGTTCTCTACTTTGACTCCCTATTTTGGTAAATCTAATATTATAACCGAAGATGGGACTCACCACCCTATTTCAAACATAGGCAATGTCTTCATTCCTTTGTCTGAGTCATCTATCCCTTTATCTGATGTTGTTCATGCACCGAACATAAAGAAAAATATTGTATCTGTTTCTAAACTTATTGATTCTACCAATTCTTTTGTGGAATTTACTCCTACTTCTGTCTTTGTCAAGGATCTTCAAACGAGGGAGATGTTCGCTAAAGGAGAGCGACGTGGAGACATGTATGTCTTTAATGAAGATCCAACCTCCAGTGTCCTAAAGCCTAAGTTCGATCTCATCTCTAAAAGTGTCCTAAGTACATCCAAATGTAATACATCAGATCTCTGGCATTCTCGTCTTGGTCATTGTAGTCAAGTCTTTATTGAAAAGTTAGTGTCCAATGGTTTTCTTTCAGAGTTTGTTTCACCCTCATTGAAGGATAAAATATATCCTAGTTGTCAGGTCTGCAAAAGTCATGTACTCCCTTTTCATCAAATAAATAAAAGAGCTTCTATGCCTTTTGAGATAATATGTTCAGATGTTTGGGACCCAGCCCCTAATCCCTCATCTTCTGGAAGTAAATATTATGTATCTTTTATTGACAGTTTCTCTCGTTTTACCTGGATATTCTTTATGAAACACAAATCAGAAGTTTTTTCCATTTTCCGTCATTTTCATGCCTATGTTAAAAATCAATTCTCTCAAAATATCCAAATTCTCAATGTCATGGAGGTGGTGAGTATTCCTCCAAAGAATTTTTAGATTTTCTCCAAGATAATGGGATGCATCGTAGAGTTTCTTGCCCGTACACTCCACAACAAAATGGAATTGCTGAACGTAAACACAGACATATTGTGGAAAATGCAATGAGTATGATGCATGGGAGTAGTTTACCCATTAGTCTTTGGACTGAAGCTTTTCACACTGCCACTCATGTGATAAATCGTCTTCCTATGCCTATTCTTGAAAATCAATCTCCCTATTATGTTCTCTTTGGTGCACATCCCAATTATAATGAGTTACGAGTTTTTGGATGCACATGTTATGTACATATTGACAAATCCATGAGGACTAAATTTCAGGACAAAGCTTCTATATGCCAATTTGTAGGTTATACAGATGAACACAAGGGTTACAAGTGTTATGATCCTGCCAATAAGAAGATTAGAATTTCCAGAAATGTTGTTTTGATGAAAATAGTTTTCTGGAAAAAGGAGCAGATGTCAATCATGAACATCTTGGTGCTGTTGCTAATTGGTATGACCCATGGCTTAGTGCTGAACTTATTTCACATGCTGCTGAGCATACTATTTTGACTCCTGAAAACATACATGGTGAGACAGTTTCAGATGATACATCACAAGCAGAGTGTCTGAGATACAAAGGTAATGTGTATACCAGGAGACCTAGAGAGCAAATGAATGTACCTGCTGAAGAACACATTGCATTATCTAATAATAGAGAAAGACCAAGAAGATCAGGCAGGATAAGGCATCCTATTGAAAAGTGGGTTAGTTATGACAACTTTTCTATGGACTTTCAGATTTTTCTATCCCAGATTGAAAAACACAATGAACCTCTTGGTTTTCATCAAGCTATCCAATCCAACAAATGGATTGAAGCGATGAATGAGGAGATCGAGGCACTTCATGAGTGTCAAACATGGGAGATAGTTGGCTGCCCTCCAGATAAAAATGTTGTTGGTTCCAAATGGGTTTATAAAATTAAATATAAACCGGATGGTAGCATTGAACGGTATAAGGCACGTCTTGTAGCCAAGGGTTTCACTAAAGAGTATGGTCAGGATTATGATAAGACATTCAGCCCAGTGGTAAAAATGGGAACTATTCGCATTATACTTGGCTTGGCGATTGAACATGGCTGGATCCTTAGTCAGCTTGATGTTAAGAATGCATTCCTTTATGGGGACTTAAAGGAACAGGTCTACATGGAGCAGCCTCAAGGTTATGCAGAGGGAGACCCAAAAGAATATGTATGCAAATTAACCAGAGCTTTGTATGGATTGAAGCAAGCTTCTAGGTCATGGTTTGAAAGCTTTTCCTTAGAAATCCAGAAACATGGTTTCTTTCGTTCTCAACTTGACCATTCTCTGTTTACATATAGGGACAGTACCACTATGGTTTTCTTACTCATATATGTTGATGATATTGTTATCACTAGTAATGCTCCAGACCACATTCAGCGAATTAAAGTTTTGTTGAGTATGCGATTCAAAATGAAGGACCTTGGGGAGCTGAGATATTTTCTTGGTGTAGAGATAGACAGACAAGATGAAAAAATGTCATTAACTCAACATAAATATACTCTTGATCTTCTGGTTAAAGCAGGAATGACAGATTGTAAACCTCTACCCACACCTAGTGTTGTCAACCAAAGGCTCAGTATTTGTGATGGTGAGTTATATCCTGATGCAGTCAAGTATCGCAGTTTAGTGGGTATGCTACAATACCTTACTTTTACTAGACCAGACATTGTATATTCTGTTAATCAAGTATCTCAATTTATGCATGAACCAAAGACTGGTCACATGGATGCTGTCAAGCGCATCCTTCGCTATCTAAAAGGAACGGTGGGTGATGGACTCACATATATTCAATCTTCATGGAAGACACCAAAACATGACATACTGGCCTATACAGATGCAGAGTGGGCAGGGGATCCAGATGAGAGGAGGTCTATTTCAGGATAGTGTGTTTTCATTGGGAGAAATCTTGTCTCATGGACTAGCAGAAAACAGAAGGCAGTGGCAAGATCTAGCACAGAGGCAGAGTATAGATCTATGGCAGCTGCCACAACAGAAGTGACTTGGATTAGGCATCTACTTACAGAGACGGGAGAGTGTTATCGTCGCAAATTTTTTCCCGTCTTCCCTTCCTTGCAGAAGAGAGAGGAAAAACGCTTTCGCGATTCAAACTTGACCGAATTTTGGAAATTGTTTAGAAATACTCGCCTCCATTTCGAAAATTGCAGGAAAATCCATGGGATGGGGCTCGACCTGTCGGTACGAGGTTCGACCGTTTCTGCCGCCTTTAACAGGGGTAATCGAACCAAGGACCAAAATTGTGCTTGACTTAGTAAAATTATCGAAATCGTGTTCTATCCTGAATGCACAGAGAATTCAGGCATGTGCTATGAGATTTGGTAAAATATAAGTTAGAAAACTATGATGTATGATTAGAAAACATTTGGAGTTGAAAAGCATTTCTCAGGAACAAGATGGAAATCAATCTCTGAGGAAACTCAGACGAAGAAGATTTGAAATTTCGAGAAAGTTTATAAAGATTTGGAAAATCTTGAAGAAATGAGAATCTCGAGAAAATGAAAAGAATTCTTGAGAAAAGATGAATACTTGAAAAGGAAAACATTTGTCAGGAAAACTCGGACTTTGAAAATTTTCTTAGGAAAATGATGGAAATTTTATAGGAAAGCTCATTGGAGAAGGAAATTCAAACTTAGGAAATTGAAATCCTGAAAACATTGTCCTTGAAATATCTGCAAATCAACTTTGATTCTTGAGAAAGATGAGAAATTCCTTTTGAAAACGAATTTTAAGAAAATAACATTTTCAAGGAAAATCACGAGAAAACTTTGATTTGGTAAATCCAACTTCGGAAATCTTCATAGTTTCTTGAGAAATCGATTTTCAGGGAGTGAAAATTTCTTGAGAAAAACAAATGATGCAGATGATTTGAATGAATGAATGCATTTTGAAAAGATTTCTGAAAAATTTGTTGGAAAAATGTGGATTAAGCCAAAGTAAATCCTTCACATATTCTGACTGTGGCCATGAATATGTTCAGAGTTTACTTGAGTTAATTCACAATATTTTGAAATTTTAGAAATATGATGTGCATTTTAAGATAGCCTAAGAGTGTAGGCTCAATGTGACTGGTAGAAAGATGATGGATCTGGGTTTCGTCCATATTCCGACTATGGCCGTAAATATGGACTCCACCGAGTTCATCAACTCTCTAAGAGTTGGTGCACGTGCCATTCGTGTTCATCCACGGTGAATTTCGAAAATTGAGATATATGCATCATAGAATCAGGATATTGCTGAAATCAAACTACATGAGATGCATCCTAATTTAAGCAGTAAAAGTAAATATTATTCCAAGTTTAATTGTTACATCTCTGACATAAGTCAAAATAAATGAAAAAAAAAAAAAAAAAACAGTGTAAAAGAATCAGCATCCTCCAGATCTTCCTGCAAAATGAGAATTAGTACAAAACCAAGGAAATGGGTATATATACTATATACAACGAAGATATACATGGTTATATCTAAATTCTTGAATTTATGATAAATGATATGTGATAATGAAGATGTATTTATAAAAAAAAGAAAGAAAAGAAAAGAAAAATATATGTGATAACAAGGGTACATGAAGGGATCTATGTATATATACAGGTATATATATATATATATATATATATATATATATATATATATATATATATATATATGTATATATATATACATATATACATATACATATAGGTAGATATACATAGATATACATATATATATAGATATATATATACCTATAACGAGAAAATATACACATTAATGGAAATTCCATATAATGGGTAAAATCAGAAAATACAGGTATATACAGTTTCTGTAGGTGATTTTACACAGCCGTATTTCCCAAGTTATAATATAATTTTCGGTAAAATTGGGTATGGAACTTCTCTATATATCAATAATGAAGCGTACAAAAGATGGCATAGAGATCATGAACGGATATGGATATATCCGTTCATGAACATAGCCGATTATCAAGACTGCATACCTGCAGAAGATGGAAGGGTATGGATACGAAGGGGGTACGGTAAGTGGTAGCTGTGAAGGGTGATAGGTTTTTGTAACAAAAGGTGAAAGAGTGCAGCATCCCTTCAATTGATAAGAGATTAACAAAATACCAAAAGGCTAGAGGTTATGACTCATATAGGCTAAAGAAGACAATGGTTAACCTGCCAAGACCTAAGGTTTTTAATAAACTAACAATGATAGGTATGCTACAGGTAGATGATGGACAATGAATATGCAGGGACAGCATATGTAGGGCTTACAGGGGAAAGGTATATATACATTAAAATGACTATAGCAAATGAATGATAATGTATAAATGAAAAAGTCATTGGTGGCTGTATAGGTATCTACAGGATATACTCAAGTAATTTACCAATTCTAAAATATATCCTCATAAGCTGCTTTGAGGGGATTTAACAAACTATAAACATTTGCCCTATTGAGAGATCCAACACTTATGTACGTAGCTGAAAGAAAAAAAAAACATAACAGATTTACCTTGTAAACAGTTTTTTCTCTTCTATCTACTCTTTCATGCCTACTGTAATCAAAATGGGAGTGATGACAGGGGATAGTAAACGTATGGATGATACACCTATAACAGGGAAGGAGGTGGAACTAACAAAGGGACTGAATTTATATACCCATCCCACCAAAATAATAAAACAGAACGACATAAAATTTTGTACCTTGATCATTACAAAATAGGATAAATTTTATGAAAAACAAAAAAAAATGGCATACAAGAATGCATAACTTGCTGAGATGATATAAAATGACATGCAGGCTGCAAATGACATAGCAGAGGGGGTAGGCTTATGAAAATAGGAAACAGGGTTAGACGTCAGAGCTATGTAAACTTTTACCAATATTGTAAAAGAATTGAAAATTATCATAACTGGAGACACTCAAACAACATAACTATTGTTAGACTAAAAAAAAAATGATACAACCACCTAGATTTATAATCTCAAACAGAATGGGACGTTAATATGGTTACAGGATATGTAACACTAATACTACCATTGGCATTTTAATGTACATAGTGCAGTATCTCTGATGAATAAAGTGAGAAATACACCCACCTGGTATGCAGAAAATCAGTAACAAGCAGAAATAAAATATGAGGAAATAATGTTCAAAACATTTTAGAAACAAGATTTCCTCAATTCCAGCTATGTACATTTTGGTAACAATAGTTCAAAACCTTTTCGATTTCTCTTTGGGTTTTGCAGCTTGGAGGCCCTTTGCTTCAATTGAACTTTATATATTTCCTCAATTCCAGCTAAACATCATTGTAGATCCTGCTCCAATCGACTTGTAGACAGCAGGTATGTTCTATGCTGCTAGGCTGAAGAGGACGCAGGAACACGCAAGACTTCCTCTGCTGGTGGGCTGAAGAAGACGCAGATGGTGATAAACGATGGCTGGACTGCAGAGGATGAAGACGTTGGCTGGGCTGAAGAGGATGTGAACACGCTGGGCTGGACAGCAGTTGGCTGGGCTTTCCTGCTGGTGAGCTAAAGCGGTTGCTGCTGGACCTATGCTGGATCTGCTGAAAGAAAGGTGGGCAGCAGCCGTTGGATGGAATTTCGTGTTGGTGAGCTGAAGAAGGTGAGAGACACGCTGGATGGTGTTTCCTGTTGGTGGGCTCTGAAAGAAAATGGGAAGGAGATGGTTCTTCCGTCTGATGGGCTGAAGAAGGTGTGGCAATCTTTGAAAAACGCCAGATGGAGGAAATGGCCAGCCTAGAAGGGAAAAACTCCACCCCCTTTGTGAATCCCCTGCAATAAGCACCTAAGACCTCCTCCTCTCGGCCAGCTTTTCTCCCCTTTTTAAAAACCTTCAGCCCCTTGAAGAAAACGCAGCCTTGAGCTTCCGTTACGATTTTTGATTTTTTTTTTTTGAAACTGAAATATTCAATGTAGCCGTTTTCAAGAGGGCGCTCCTTATGTTTTTCAAAAAAAATGTGTTTCATTTACCTAAGTTTTAGGTAAGATGAAAAATTTTGGAAAGTATCTGTGGCGCTGTTTTGAGCTGTTTCCTTTAAAACTTTAAAAAAAAAAAAGTATGCAAGCAAATTAATAAAAAGAAATAAAAAGAAAATGAATAGTGAAATAAATGAGAGTCTTTTATGGAAATGCCACCTCAATCCACTTTTAAAATCCTTTTGAAAATAAAGTTTTTTTTTGTTTTTTTTTTTGCAAATCTTTTATTTTCAAGTGGGTGCCACATGTGTGTGGGCCCACTAACTAAAAAAAAAAAATAAACCAATAACATTAATAAGAATTTGCAAATTGGTTCGATCTCCAGTTGGGTCCCGCTTGAAAATAAGAAATTTACCTGGGAATCTGAGTATGATGCTAGTTTAAAGGCGGGTCCCTCTCCATTTATTGGAAAATAAAAACATAGGAAATAACCTCTTTTTTGGAATTTTTATACTACGAGATAAAGCTTTGTTTGTTTTCAAGAATTTGGAAAAAATTGATTTTTCAAGGCAAAAATATGGATAAAGAAAATACAGAAATTTTGTAAAGAGATTTAAAATCTTTTTATAAAAAGTTTTGAGATAAAATCAATATACAAATATCCAGATTATTTTCCTTGAGAAAGACTTTTGTAATTCAAAGTCCTGGGGGTAAAATGGGAAAAATTGGTAATTTTGAATACCCAGGGTTTTAAAAATCAATTTTGAAAAAAGTTTAAAAATCAAATCTGGATTGCCAATTTTGAAAATCAGAAGTTCTGGATCTCAAACTAACATGTTGTGCAGTGAAATGATGCAAAGTGTTCATGCAATGCTATGCAAAGACATGTTCTATAAAATGTCATTCTGAATCTAGAATTGAAAATTCGAATTTCTTGTCAGGAATAGGGTTTTGAAAATTTGCAGTTTGAAGATGTCTCTGAACCTAAATAAAGAAATTTTGAGGCTCAAAAATGAAATTTTGGACTTTCTGCAAGGTTCAATCTCAGAAAATGACCATTTTGCCCTTTATTGCTTCCAGAGAACTGAAATGTGATGATTGAGTGCGATGTTAGTAAGGTGAATGAAAATTTAGGGTGTTTACAGATGCCCCTCTTTGCTACTAAGCCGGCTTATGGCCGAGCTTAGTGGCAAAGAAAACACACCAAATTTGGGCTATATAAAAATGCCCCAGTTAGAAGGGTCTGACTGGGTATAAAGAAATTAGTCCGAGAAAGATGGTAGATATGAAATGGAGAATAAAGAGAAAATAGATTTGCTCTGAGAGAGCGAAGTTCAGATTTTTGCCCTTAACCTGGATGAGACAGAAAATGCTTCGTATGACACGAAGCTCAGGTTTTAACCCTTGCCCTAATTGGGGAATGAAATATCTCATAGAAAAGAGACTCAGGTTTGTACCCTTATCCTGATCGGACGGGAAATGAAATACCGCTTTGAATGAGGCTCAGGTTTATACCCTTATCCTGATCGGGTGGAAATAAAATACCTCTTTGAATAAGGCTCAGGTTTATACCCTTATCCTGATTGGGTGGGAAATGAAATACCTCTTTGAATGAGACTCAGGTTTATACCCTTATCCTGATCGGGTGGAAATGAAATACCTCTTTGAATGAGGCTCAGGTTTACACCCTTATCCTGATCGGGTGGGAAATGAAATACCTCTTTGAATGAGGCTCAGGTTTATACCCTTATCCTGATCGGGTGAAAAATGGATGGAATCCTCGAAAGAAGAGACCATGATGGAACCTTCGGATTTTGCACAATAAATCCGACAGAGGTTTTGCAAAAGGAAGGAAAATGGGGGCCCTAAAGCTTGAAAAGGGGTTGATCTTGGGTGTCTTATTTCTGAGACTAAATAGCTTTTGAAATTGCCTTTTGCGAGAAAATGGTTGGTGGTTTGACCTCGAACCGAAATGGGACTGTCTATGGTTGGACAGTGGGGACACAGGGAAGTGTGTGAATCTGAGAGTTCATGCTCTCGAAGAAGGGAAGGACTCAAGTCCTTAAGAGGGATTTAAAATTGTTGTCTGGATGTATCAAAGACGGACATCAAGCTCTCGCTTCGCGTCAGGATAGCTAGAAAATATTGTCAAAATGCTTGAGAATTTTGTTGTTGATTCAAAGTATTTGAAAATGATACATATTGTTGCAAAATATTTCTTCTTTTCTACCTGAAACATTACCTCCAAACGAGATTGACTTCGTAGAATTGAGATTTGAAATCCAAATTGCTTGCAGTTGACCTTCTTCAAGGAAGCTATCAATTTCCTTGATATGAACAGAAAAGAGAATTTGATATTATGAAAGCAATTGATAAAAGAGTATTGATAATAAAATTTCATGAATTTAAAGAAGATTCTTGATAAATGTGGCAGTTTGATATCTTGGGAGCTTCTCTCATGATAATCTTTCTGCACTCTTTTGGCTTTCTTGGGTTTTTGCTGCATTCTCCTTCATTTTGGAGATGTTCTGACTTTTTCTCTCTTTCTTCTTGCTCTCTTTTGGGAAGGGTACATCACCAACTCCTTCAAATTAAAGATGTTTCGATCCTTCTTTGATGATATTGGCTCATGGGTTAGAGATCTTTGGATGATAGCTTGAAATTAAATATCTTTTAGGGATTGTCGGGAGGTTCATCGCATCTGCCTTCATCTCGATAGTGCTTTGGACTTTCCCTGGAAGGATCCATCACAAACTCCGTCATCTTGGAGATGTTTCAAATCTTCTTTGGCCCTGAGGGTCTACTCGCTTAATTTGCCTTCATCTTGACGACAATTGAGAGATCCCTTTTGCGGATATTTAATTGCAGCTTAGGTAATTTTAAGGAGACAGGGCTTGGATGAATTCTCTTTTTTTTTTCTAGCGCTCAGGATATTTTCACTGCCTCATCTTCATAAGAATGGTCTTTAAAAATGTGTCATTGACTGCGATCAATATCAATCATTTATGGCTTTGTAATAATGTCGAATCTTCTTTTCTGGCCATATCGAGGATTTATCCTTCATCCTTTTGATTGGCCAATAAAAAGAATTTGAATTCTGAATCTCTTTTCGTAAAAGCTTCACTCTTTTGAAAATAATACTAAAGGTAAGCTGAGATAAAAATAGAGTTTTGAAATCAACAGATAACTGATTGACAAATTGACAAAATATTCTTGAAATCCTTGGTGAAGAGAGCGTTTGAGGTCCGGCTCAACACATCCGTGATGAAAATTCTCCTCTCTTTTTCCCTAAAAAGAGAGACTCAGGCTTAGCCCTTACCTGAATGGGAAATGGGAAATACTTCTCTCTTCCCTGAAGAGGAGGTGTTTGCAAAATGAACTTTCGAAGAGAAATTAAGTTTTCGTTAAAGCTCCCTATTATTAGGCTTCTCTTATGGAAAGGGGGGCGATAATAGTGAGGTCTGAAAATCGGGTAATGAAGGGAACAAGTCCATCACACTCTCCCTAAAGAGGGTCCTCCATGACGAAAATGGCCTAGTATGAAATTGGGGGGTCACAAGAAAAGCGAGTCTCCGTCGAGCCTCTCCCTACGAAAGGGTTCCTTGTGTGAAATTGGAAATTATTTTGCAAACGGTTCACAAAGATGCGAGTCCCTTCAAACTCTCCCTGAAAAGGGGCTAAGTGAACAAATTGGATAGCATGCAAAAAGAACGAGCTCCCTTGAACTCTCCCTAAAAAGGGTCTCTCGCAAGAGAAAATGATTGAAATTGGATATTGAGATTGATTGACCCAAAGGTCAAAATTGAAAATTGAAAAATTGATTATTGGAAATTTGAATGACCCGGAGGTCAAAATAGGATGACCTAATGGTCAAAATTGAGAATTGGTTGACCGAAAGGTTGAAATTGAGAATTGAGTGACCCGAAGGTCGAAAATTAGAAATTAAATGACCTGGAGGTCAAAATTGAGAATTTGGAATTGAGAATTGAGAATTGGAATTGAAATTGGAAATTGGGTGACCCAGAGGTCGGAATTGGAGAATTGCGTGATCCAAAGATTTAAATTGGAAATTGGTGGGCAAAATATCAAATTTGAGTAATTGACAAACCCTGAGGATCGAAATGACTTGGATCCACCAAGGAGAATGATGAGTTCGAGTCAGAGCTCGAATAAAATACAGAGATCACGAGTCGGAACCCGGATCAACAAAAGAAAATGAAGAGCTCGAGTCAGGACTTGAGTAAATAAAGAGATCTCGAGTCGGAACCCGGATCAACAAAAGATAATGAAGTGCTTGAATTAGAGCTTGGATAAGATAAAGAGATCTCGAGTCAGAACTTGGATCAACAAAGGAAAATAAAAAGCTCGAATCTGAGCTCAAATAAGATAGAGAGATCTCAAGTCGGAACCTGGATCAACAAGAGAAAATGAAGAGCTCGAATCTGAGCTCGAATAGGGTAGAGAGATCACGAGTCGGAACTCGGATCAACAAAAAAAAAATGAAGAGCTCGAATAAGGTAATGAGATCAAGAGTCGGAACTCGGATCAACAAAGATAACAAAGAGCTTGGGTCTTAGCTCGAATAAATAAAGAGATCTCGAGTCGGAACCCGGATCAACAAAAGAAAATAAAGTGCTCAAATTAGAGCTTGAATAAATAAAGAGATCTTGAGTCAGAACCCGGATCAACAAATGAAAATGAAGAGCTCGAATCTAAGCTTGAATGAATAAAGAGATCTCGAGTCGGAACCCGGATCAACAAATGAAAATGAAGAGCTCGAATCTGAGCTCGAATGAATAAAGAGATCTCGAGTCGGAACGCGGATCAACAAATGAAAATGAAAAGCTCAGATCAGAGATCGAATAAGGTAATGAGATCACGAGTCGGGACTCGGATCAACAAAAGAAGATGATTTGAATAAAAACCCGAGTCGGAACTCGGTTTTCCAAGACCGACTTAAAAAGTTGGATTTTGAAAATGTACCCGTTTTAACACTGAATTTTGGAATAATACCAGTTCGAGCGCTGGGTTTTGGTTCAGTACTGGTGATTATCTTTCGCTTTTGAATCATTAGGAATTATGATGGGACTGTTTGTTGAAATCCCAATACTGACTGAATTGATGTTAATGCAATTGGATGCAAATGAATGCAAATTGATGCACATGAATGCACAAATGCGTGAAATGAGGAATTTGTTTATCCTGCCTGCATACAGAACAAAATTTTAAAAATGCCCCAGTGTAACTGGGAAAAAAAAATTGATCATTATTTAAAGAAAATAGGAAGATTACAAAGGAAGAATAGAGGCTTCAAGTATAGAACTTTTTCAAGTGTCGAGCATTAATGGGATCTGGCAATTCTACCTCATTGGCGTTGATGAGCCGATATGAGTTGCGGGGTAATTCTTCTTTGACGACATATGGACCTTCCCAATTTGGCGACCACTTCCCGCCGGGATGATGCTTGAGATAGGCTGTGGATCGAAGTACTAAGTCATTGACTTTGAATCTTCTTTCGATGATAGATTTCACATACTGCCTGGCTACTCTCTGTCGATAGGATTGAGCGTGCTCTGCTGCTTTTAGCCTTCTCTCGTCGAGCAAGTCTAACTGCACCAGTCGCTGCTGTTGGTATTGATCAAGAGGTAATTGTAGCAGTGATGCGAATTTCAAAGCGGGCTTCTGAACATGTAGCGGCAATACTACTTCTGTTCCATAGACCAATTCTGATGGAGTAGCATTCGTTGGTGTACGAATGGTGGTCCGATAGGCCCACAGTGCATCGTGGATCTTCTCATGCCAGTCACGGCCTGTTTCCACAGTTCGCTCCAAAATACGAATTAAAATCTTGTTGGTGGCCTCTGCCTGACCATTCCCTTGAGGATAATATGGAGCGGAAAAATGGTGATAGATCTTGAATTTTGAGCAGAATGTCTTCATTTTTTCATTCTTGAAATGACTGCTATTGTCTGACACAATGTCATGCGGGATGCCGAAACGGCAAAGGATGTTCTTGTGAATAAAAGAGACCACGTGTCGGCCTTCTACTGTGCGGAGACTGATGGCTTCTACCCACTTGGTGAAGTATTCTGTTGCGGCAAGGAAATATTTGTGGCCATTTGAAGCTGAAGGGGTGATGGGACCTACGACATCGAAGGGCCACATGGAGAACGGCCATGGAGAAACAACGGATTGTAAATATGTTGCTGGAGCATGGATGGAAGGTGCATGTATTTGACATTGCACACACTTCTTCACATAATGATAACAGTCTTGTTGCATAGTCTTCCAATAATAACCTGCTCTGATGATTTGCTTGACAAGGGTTTGGTAACCAACGTGGCCACCACAAATGCCTTCATGTGCTTCTCGCACAATTTTTTTGGCTTCATCTTCATCTAAACATCTGGAATATTCTGAACTGAATCCACGACGATAGAGGACATTGGCCAAAATAAAATATCGAGTGGACATACGCTGGATTGCTCGCTGCTCTTTCTTCGAGAGTTCTGGAAGAAATTCACCGGTTTCTATGAAAGTTTTGATGTTGTAATACCAAGGCTTCTTCTTTTGCTCAGCTTGGTGTACTTGTTCTGTTGGAAGGAAAGCAGGTTGGTTAAGTCTGCCAATTTCGAAAGAGCGACAAGATTCTCTATTCTTGAATGCCATAGTGGAGCCTAAACTGGCTAGGCTATCGGCCACTTGATTAAAATCTCTCTTGATATGGAATAGCTGAAATTCTTCAAAATTGCTGACAAGAGATGAAACAATTTTCTGATAAGGAAATAACTTTGATCTTTCACTTGCCATTCAGCTTTGACTTGATTGACAACGAGTAATGAGTAACGTAGGCATGCACTCTCTTGACATTGAAGTCCAGTAGAATCTTTAGACCTTGAATCAGGGCTTCATACTCAGCCATGTTGTGGGTACATTTAAAATTTAACTTGAGAGAAAATGGAATCATCTCCTTCTCTGGAGTGATTAATAAGATTCCGATGCCTATTCCGGCCATATTCTTGGAACCATCGAAAAATAAATTTCATACTGGAGATTGCTGGATATTGCAAATTTGCTCATCCGGGAAATCATCTTCGACTTTCACTTCTTCTGCCAGAGAAAAATCTGCCAATTGATCTGCAATTGCTTGTCCTTTTATTGATTGCTGCGAGACATATTTTAAGTCATATTGCATTAGTAAGACTTGTCATTTGGTGACTCGTCCGCTGAGAAAAGGTTGCTCCAAAATATACTTGAGAGGATTGAGTTTAGACAAAATTTTGAGTTCTGATGCCAGCAGGTAGTGTCTTAGCTTCTGACACATCCATACCAGAGCTAGGCAGGTCTTCTCTATTTGAGAGTATTTCTTTTCATAATCTATGAAAGTCTTACTCACATAATAGATGGCGTGCTCTATCAGGCTGCCTTCTTTATATTGCGCCAAGAATCTGCCGCATGCGACTTGATTGACCGAGATGTATAACAGCAGAGGTTTTTCCAATTCTGGCGGCTTCAAGATAGGAGGATTGAGAAGATACTTCTTGATTCGCTCGAACGATTGCTGACACTCTGATCCCCATTCGAACCTTACTCCTTTTCTGAGTAAGTGGTTGAAGGGCTCACATCTCATCACCAAGTTGGAAATAAACTGCCGAATTGACTGCATGCGTCCCTGAAGGCTACGCAATTCTTTGAGATTCTTCGGGGGTGGCATATCAATGATAGCCTTTTCTTTGGCTGGGTCAACTTCGATTCCCTTTTTGCTGACCAGAAAGCCCAACAGTTTGCCTGATTCAACTCCAAAGACACACTTTTTGCGGGTTAAGCCTTAACTTGTAAAGAATGAGTCATTTGAACACTTGGTCAAGAGCTTCGAGGTGATCTTCTTCCTCTTTAGATTTCACGAGGATATCATCAACATACGCGTCCATGATTTTGCGCATCTGATCGTGAAAGATAACGGCCATTGCCCGTTGATATGTTGCTCCAGCATTCTTGAGCCCAAAAGGCATAACTGTATAACAGAAAGTGCTCAAAGGCGTAGTGAAGGAAGTTTTTGATTGGTCACGGGCGGCCAACTTGATCTGATTATAGCCGAAATATCCATCCATAAAGGAGAACATGACATGTCCTGCCGTGCTGAAAATTAGAAGATCAATGCTTGGAAGTGGATAATCATCTTTCGGAGTTGCCTTATTGAGGTCTCTGAAGTCTATGCAAATCCTCACTTTGCCATTTTTATTTGGAACAACGACAATATTGGCTAACCAATCTGAGTAGTCAATAGTTCGAATGAATCATGCTTTGAGCAAATCTTCAAGTCCTTCCTTGACTTGTTGTTCTATTCTAGGATCCATTTTTCTCAGCTTTTGCTTAACTGGCTTAACACCTGGCTTCAAAACGAGTCGGTGTTCGACCAATTTGGGATCTAAGCCCGACATATCTTCATATGTCCATGCGAACACTTCTTCATGTTGCTTAAGAAAATTTGTAAGCCTTTCTTTCTCTCTGGACTTAGACTGGTACCGATCTTGAGAACCTTGGGATTGTCCTCTAAACCGATATTGACATCTTCAGTTGGGTCTTGTACTAGAGCGGATGGTTCATCCTGTTTCTGAACTGAGGCAAATTCTGGTAATTCATGAAGAGACTGATCAAATTCTGCATAATCATTTGACTGCTTTGCAACCTTGCTATCTTCTGTGCTCACTTTGACTCGGTGAATCGCTGCCGACTTCTGAAAAGCCTTTGGATTGAGAACGAGTTTCTTGATTGCTCAGGGAGACATTTCTGAAATTTTGGATAAGAAATTGGATTCAGGAAAAATCGTCCATCATACGACAAACAATCATTTGAAAATAATCATGCATAAAATGACATTGAATTATAAAATGAGGATACAAAGAAGGAAGATAGATGGCACTCAGATAGATGGCACCCAGATAGACAAAGAAACTTGACATTTTATTGATTTGATTTGATCAAAACCCTGAGACATTTATTTTGAAAGGAATAGAAAGGAAACACAACAACGATTCTCAATATGCCCCTTTAACAAAAACAATCTTCTTTGGTGAGCTCCCACCGGAAAACCCCAGTCCTGCTCTATGGAGACGATGCTTCTGGATTATTGGCTCGATGCAGCCATCTTCATTTTTGCCCAGTCCTTTGAAGGGTTGATAATCATGCTTCAGAAGTAAATCAAATCCCTTTCTTGCTTTCATGAACTGTGGGAACAACGGATGATCATTGATAGTGCTATAGTTGATCTGTCCTCCAATCTCAAAGAATTTGGGACCTCTCCATCGGGTCATGGCTATAGTGTGCAGAGATAATTCTGATGTTGCCTGAAGTATTTCCCAGCGTTCTCTGAGACTGATTTCTTCACTCTCTCTGATGCTAGAAATATCTGCAGTGAATGATGGTCGAGGGATCATGGGTTGTGGGAGCCTTTCTTCTGAGTCCTCTCCCAATATTGTTGTAATCATTCCACCTTTGGACCATTTTACACATTGATGAAGGGTGGAAGGCACTGCATTTGCATTGTGGATCCACGTTCTTTCGAGCAGCAGATTGTAGGTGGGTGGCACATTGACCACATGAAAGAGCACTGAATGTACCGAATAGTTGATGAACACTTCCAGAAATATCTTTCCTTTGGCTGTTTGACCATGGTTGTCAAACCCATAGATGGTGATAAGATCTGGAATGTATTCTTCGTCCTTGATCCTTAATGCTTTTGCTGTCATCTCAGGACATATATTGAGGCTGCTGCCTCCATCAACTAGCACATGGGGTACTGTCATTCCTCTTACTCGAACGACAATATACAAGGCATTATTATGAAAGGAATGAGGCTTCGGAAGGTCCTTATCCAAGAAAGTGATTGACGCATTGATTATGGCTGAATTCACAATTTGCGCCATGTCTTTAGGAGTGGTACTGGGTTTAACTTTAATTTTCCTAAGCAAGTCATCCAGTACTTGTTGATGCTTGCTAGAATTCTTGGCTAAGTCCAAAATTGAAACATTGGACAGAGCAGTCAAAGGCTTTTGGTTTTCCTTTTCCGGCATAGGCTTGATGAACTGATTAAGGAAATCAGGAATTCCTTTTAACTTGGGGGATGACCTTGTGGGTTCTTTAGCTACTTTCATCCTGCCAAATGCCGAGATTATGTCCATCTTCTTAGAAGCTGGAGCTCATTGTCGTAGCACTGTCACCTGATGTTGAACTTGGAGATCTTGAACAAAACATGGCCTAATGTGCTCATGAGGTAGGAACAACTGTTTAGACACTACTGCTGTGGTGTGTGAAGGAAAAGGCTGCTTTAAAATATCCATTTTGTCTTCTTCTTCTCCTTTGACCAATAAATTCTTGTCAATAAGATCTTGCACAATGTTCTTGAGAACGAAACAATTCTCAGTGCTGTGTCCCACTGTTCTGTGGAACTTGCAGAATTGATCTTTTCATTTCCCCATAGGCATAGGGGGATCGACCGGTCTAGGCAACTTGACCATTTCCTTCGACAACATGAACTCAAGCACATCTTCGAGTGATTGGTCTAAAGGAGTGAACTTTCGGTCATAGCTCCATCCTTCATGTTTGGCTTTTTCAAGCAGTTTCGGCCCTTGATCCTGCTGAGGAGGTTTGCTGTACTGAGGAGAAAGCTTCATTTTCTGATCAACTTTGTTATTAGAATTGCCTGCGTCGTAGCAATAATCTTTCTTCTGCCCTTTATACTGATTTCGGCTATTGTTGTTGTTATTTATGGCAGAATAGGTGAAGTGAGCTTTCTTCTTCTGCTCACCTTGAGGGTTGTTTTTGGAAAAAGTGAAGCCTTCGTAGACTCCATTCTCCACACTCAGCTCGAGCCATTCTGCTCGCTCGGTTAATTCAATGAAGGTCCTGGATGGTGCGGTGGAGATCAATCCTCTCAGAGGTTGAGAAAAGTTGTTGAGGATTAGGGACAGGACGTGCCTTTCTGAAATAGGATCTCTCATTTTATTGCAGGCTGACCTCCATCTGTGAATGAAATCTCATGCTTTCTCATTCTCGTTCTGCCTCAAATTGCAGAGATGGCTTAGTGTAGGAAGCGCCTCTGTGTTGAACAAGAAGTGTTCAATAAACAAGTTCACCACTTTATCGAACTCCTTGAGCTCGATGGGATTGATATACTCAGCATACCATTTAGCTGCAACTCCTTCCAAGCTGCGGGGGAAACACAGAAATAGTGCTCTGTTATCTCTCTTGAACCTTGAGCACTCTGCGAAGAATGTGGCGAGATGAGCTTTTGAGTCGCCAGAACCGTCGAACTTGATGAATTTTTGGTGAAGGTTTTCGAGATCGTCATCCCCTTCGAGGCCGTCATAGAAGTCCTCACTGGTGAAGACTTTCTTGCCCTTGTCACGGGCTTGGAGATCTTTAACCACTCTGGCCATTTCCCTGAATTGTGACTGCAGGGGTTCTTCTGTGACCTGATTCTTTGATTTGAGGCTCTTCCTTTGTTCTCGGTCACGTTTCTGAAATGCCAGAGGCACCTCATATTCTTCCTCAGTATCTTCCGCTGATTCTGATTCATCTGAAATTTCCTCTAGCTGAACCTGCTTTTTGGAAGCCTTCTTATTCTTGTGCCTGTGGAATTTCTCTCTGAATGGATTCTTCTCTACACTGGTACCAGCCTGTTCACTCATCATTTTGTTCATCATCTTTCGGAACATGGCATACATTTACGGGTCTATGCCATCATCCTCTTGTTGCTGATCTTGATTCACGGGAGGATCCATTTCTCCTTCTGAGGCTGAGGAGTGTTGTGGTGATGTGGTTCTTCTTCCCGACCTTGTTCGAACCATCAAATGCTGCAGATGCTCTCTGCAGGGCAAAGACCTGATTAGATTCTGAAGGAATTGGCTTTTGTAAGAAATATTTGTTGTAAATATGGTAGACAATTTGAAAAAGTTATCCCATTACTGGGGACTGAGTTGTCGCAGAAATCACGATAATTGTGTTGTCCTTCTTTGAAAGAGAAATAAACAACGAAAAATATGCCTTGTTACCTAGGCGAGGTCGTCAAACCATAATAGAAAGAGAGAGAATTTTATTGAAATGAGAAAAATATGATTTCATTGATCTTGACAAAGAGGTGGAGGACAAACAATTTCCCACCATTCACGATAATCTGCAGACACTCTAGGACCAGGAAAAATTTTGAGAGAGACAAAGGAATCCCAGCCATAGCGGGCAGAATGATATGCCTCAGACCATTGTGCGAAAATGAGATCAAACCCTGCCATAGCTCCTGATAACAGTCAGGCTTCGATGTACTGCTGCCTCTGGGAGAACTGCCGAACACATCGCTCCGGTTGGTAGTAAGTGCAGAAGAATGGTCTTAGCAATTTGAACCGCTTGCCA
Organism: Nuphar pumila; assembly: GCF_984573655.1. Taxonomy (NCBI): domain Eukaryota; kingdom Viridiplantae; phylum Streptophyta; class Magnoliopsida; order Nymphaeales; family Nymphaeaceae; genus Nuphar; species Nuphar pumila. Next base: position 76,782,516 of record NC_143263.1, on the reverse strand, counting down.
TAAGCGTATGTGTATCTGGGAGGGGATAATTGTCGATCAAAGAAATCCTAGACTACGTCATCTTCTTGAATGTTATTGATCATAGACCGGTACTGTGCCACTGGAAGAAGTTCTTGGCCATTGTATCTGAAAGAGCTTGCTCGGGCTGGAACATGCTGAAAGAACCAGGATTGAAGTGTGTAGATGCATCCTTCGACGAGAATGGATTCTCCAAGTGAGAAACGGGTCAAACCCCGATACAAGAAAGCAAGTGCTGCCATGGCTATGGAGAGTCGATTGGTTTGCTGACTTCCCCAGCTTCTCATAAGCTGGATTATTTTGATGTCCATGTAGTTTTGTCCATCTGGGAAGAGGGCTAATCCTACGGTGCATAGAACCATTGCATTCTGAATCCTTTCTCTAGCTGTCCTTGATAGCGAGCTGACTTCGATGAAGGTCCCGTACTGGCGGTACAACTCGAGCAGATCGTGTTTTCATCGCAAAATTTTACTTTTGCAAGTCAAACTGACCTTTGAAAAGATTTTGAAAATAACTCGCCTCCGTTTTTAAAATGCGGGAAAATTCCGTAGAATGGGACTCGCCTGTCGGTACGAGGTTCAACCGTTCCTGCCACCTTTAACAGGGGTAATTGAACCAAGGATCAATCTTATGCTCTACTCTATTCAACTTGTCTAAATCATATTCTAATTTCTAAATGCACATAGAATCAGGCATGTGCTATGAATTTTCAGAAAATGCACATGATGTTTGCTTTGAATGATTGAAATATTTAGAAAATGTAAATCTTGGAAATGATATCACATGAAAAATCGTGAAATGGGATTTGAAATGTACTTCTGAGAGAAGTAAAAATCAATTTCTAAAGAGATGTAAGGATTTTGTGAAAATCGATTTTGAGAGATATGAAATAACTTTGAAAAACTTGATTTCTTTGAATTCAAACTTTGAAATTGAAATTCTAACTTAGAAAATTTAATTTGGAACTTGGGAAATACTTGAAATATTCTTTGAAATTCAATGCTTTTGGGAAAATCGAATTTTGAGTATGACTTAGAAAATTTTGAGAAAATGAACTTCTTTGAATTGAAATTGGCAAATGCATGAAATGAATGAATATGGATTTGAGGAATTGAGAAATACTTTTTTGTATTTTGAGAAATGCAGTGCATTTTGAAGTTAGCCTAAAAGTGTAGGCTGAATGTGGCTAATGTGAAGATCATAAATCTGGATATCCTTCATATTCTGACTATGACCATAAATACGAATTCCACCAAGTTTATAAACTTCATAAAAGCTAGTGTATATGCCATTCGTGTAGACCATAGTGAGTTTGAATATGCATGAATCATCATCCATCACACATTAACATTATTTAAAAAAATAAACTATATGCAATGCAACCTAAGCTAAGCAGGAAATGTAAATTCTTATTCCAAAGTTTAATTTACTTTACATCACTATTGAAATTTAAATACATGAAAAATAAAGTCTTCAATATACCTGCAAAACTAGAAAACTTTGTTAGTGACGATATGTTGGCTTTTCTAGATTTATCCAGCAATATCAGGAAATTGTTGGATTTTGCTAGATATAAGCCTTTTTGCCATGATTCCCTTAAATCAAAATTGATAAAATATGAAATAAGATTGAATAAATAAGGAAGATAAGATATGAAATTTCGAAATTGGGGTCAAAATGACCAAAATACCCCTAATAACAAGACTATGGCCTTGAAATTAGGGTTTTTAGAAATATATTTGGTAAAATGCAAGTTTTGAAATTTGAATGGAATAAACTAAGCTAAATATGATGTGACATGCTTAAATATGTGAAAATTAGGGTTAGGGATTTTGAAATAGAGGTCAAATGACCAAATTGCCCCCGATAGCAAGACTATGGCCTTGAAATCAGGGTTTTCTGAAAATATTTTGGTAAAAACTTAGGTTTTATGCACTCAATGAAATCAAATGAGCATCAAATTAAACCTAAAGCATCCTAATATGATTATTAACATGATTAAACCCTAAAAACATATGCTTATGCACGAAAATCCAAGAATATCACAAATTTTGTGATTTTTGCAGTGTTTTGGAATTCTTCGGGTGCCCTGTTTTGCAATTTTATTAATTCAGACATCAAATGGATTCCAAAATTCATAAAATTCGGTACCTGCACTTGTTATAACCCTAATATCAAATTAGAATTATAAAAATATTTTTTTGACATTAAATTAATCCAAAAATTGCATTAAACCCTAAAAATATGCTATTTTTGACCTAGTTCACCAACCAGTTTCAATCCAAGACCCGAACCAGGGGTCAAATCTCCATGAAAATTTATGAAATTTTACAGAGACTAACTAAGAAGAAAAACTGAGATTTATCAATTTACAGATCGGAAAAATCATCTCCGGTTAGGGAGAAACCCTTCCGGCAATCTGATCTAAAATATATCACTTTTAACAGGGATTAAAACAGCTGTTACAGATTGAAAATACAAACATAAATAGAAAACCTAAACAAAAATCTCTGAAATTTTAATAGTAAACAGTAGACAGAAAAATAGTAATACTCACTTTTTACAGATCATAAATCGAATCTGTGGTTTGGGATTTATGACTAACACAAGTCTGATTAGGGTTTTGGTAAACCCTAATGAGTTTTAAATTTAAAAACAGATTCTCTAAAAGAGGAAAAATACTAAACAGTGATAAAAAAAATCTGAAAATTTCACAGCAGACAGATCTACTCAATGTGAATCCATAGCACCTTACAGATCTAAAATCAGATATAAGATGAGAGAAATATCATAACAGCAAGTTACCTTCTTGATTTTAACCACGATTTTAAAGCTTTAAAAACCTGATTTGATGTCTGATTTTTTTGACCGGGTTCCTGAGATCCAAATCCTCTGATTTTTCTATAGTAACTCAATAACTCATGCATGCATCACATATAAAAAAATCAGAAATAAACAATGAGTACTTCAATCCGAAATAATATTATCTTTACTGTTGTAAACCTAAAACACATAGAAACTTAAGAAACTTGGAAAACCATGCATTAACTAATGTAAATCAATAAAATAAACCATAAAACAGTAAATAAAAATTATTTCTATGCTATAGAACGTAAAACAAACATGAATAAACCATAAAAATAAAATAAAAACACGGAATCAATGGCTGGAATTTGATATCACCTTTAAAACATAGATTTAACCCATTAAAAGGGTAAATCACATATTTTATTGGTTAATAATGTAAAGAATCATATTAAAATCAATTCTAATGGATTAAAATCCCTGTAAATCACCCAAAACAGGGTTAGATCACCTTCTTGGATCGTTCTTGCTGATTCTTGATGTTTCTTGAGGTGAAACCATGGTTGAATCCATGAAATAGGAGGTATTAATGGATAAAATTGATTTAAAACTATTAAAAACATGAAATAAAAGCTAAAAATTAAACAAAATAATTACCTTGAAATGGATGCAATGGAGGAAGGGCTGGAGAGGAGAGAGAAGCTCCAAGAATCCCAAGGAGAGCCCGTTGGAAAAATCGACCCCCCTATGGAGACTATTTATAGAATTTTTTTAGGTTTAAAAATTGGGAATTTTGAATTTTTTGGACTCTAACAAGGGGGGGCGATTTTTGAGTGGAAAGACCTAACTAACCCTAACCTAAATTATCTAAACTAGTGCCTAATTAACCCCTAGACTTTCCTAAAAAATCCCCAAATGTAATGCCACTTGGCATTTTCTACATTTGGCTTTTTAAAACACCTTTAAAAACCTTTAAAAACACTAGTTTTAAGAACTAACTTTCAAAAATGAGATTTTCAAAATGGTTTTGACTCTTCTAAACCTCTAACACTAACCAAGACATCAACTAACCCTAGTCTAGCCCTGACTGACTCGAATATGGCACCACCCCGAGTGGGCCCTACTTGAGTTTTTCAAAAAGCGATTTTAAAACTTGAAATTGAAGGAGTTTTCAAAAGGATTTTCAAAGACAAACTTCAAAGTTATAATTTTTGAAATGGCAAAGGGTCCTAACTAGATTAGAACTCCTCTGGATATGGTGCCAACTGAGTGGGCCCACATCGAATTTTGAAGAATTTTGAAATAAACACTGAAAATGGCTTTGAAAAGGGGTTAAAATTGACATTTGAAATTCAAGATCTTTGAAAATAGGGTCTCAAGCGAACTGGAACTCCGAGTTAGAGTCCTGAACTCTTAGGACTCTGAGATCTTAGATTTTAAAAGCCAAATGAAACAAATCTTGAAAGATTTTATCAAGAAATGATGAAATAAGTCAGAAAACACAGTCAGGGTTAGACTCCTAACTCGACCGAACTCTAAAATAGAGTCCTGAACTAACTGGACTCTGTAAAATGACCTAAATTTTGAAAACAACCGAAAAAGACTGAAGATGGAAGTAAACAGACTTTAAAACAGATTTTTGACTGGATTTGGACTCTGGGACAGTGTCCTGATCGGACTGAAACTTTCAAAAATTTGAGAAATTTGATGAATAGAGAAATTCAGAAGCGACACCACCTCAATGGGTCTCATCTGTGAATTGAAATCGATTAAAATTTGAATTTGAAATGATTCCAGATTGTTTTCTTGAGAAAATATTTCAAAATATAAAGTCCTGGGGTTGGAAAATGACAGAGTATTGAATAAAAACCCAGGTTTTGAAATTGATTTTGAAATAAAAGCTTTAAAATTCAAATCTGGATTGAATGTTTTGAAATAGGAGTGCTGGATCTCGAAAATGAAATGCAATGACATGCAATGCTATGCAATGCGATGGAATGATATGCAGAATACATGCAATGATAAGCAATAAAATATGAAATGGACAAACACGGGATGAGGGTGAAAATTTGGGGTGTTTACAGATGCCCCTCTTTGCTGCTAAGTCAGTTGAAAGCCGAGCTTAGTGGCAAAGAAAACACACCAAATTTGGACTATAAAATTGCCCCAGTTAGATGAATCTAACTGGGTATGAAAGAATTAATCCAAGTGATGATGATAGATATGAAATGGAGAATAAGAAGAAAATTTTACTTCAAAAAGAAATGAGATGCAGGTTTTGCCCTTAACCTGGATGGGACGAGAAATACCTCGTATGGAACGAAGCTCAGGCTTAACCCTTAACCTGACCGGGTTGAAAATGGAATACCTCATCAAGGGAGGCTCAGGTTTGTACCCTTGACCTGATTGGGCAGAAAATGGAATACCTCATCCAAGGAGGCCCAGGTTTATACCCTTAACCTGATTGGGCAGAAAATAAAATACCTCATCAAAGGAGGCTCAGGTTTATACCCTTATCCTGATCGGGCAGAAAATGAAATACCTCATCAAAGGAGGCCCAAGTTTATACCCTTAACCTGATTGGGCGAAAAATGGAATACCTCATCAAAGGAGGCCCAGGTTTATACCCTTAACCTGATTGGGCAGAAAATGGACGGAATCCTCGAAAGAAGAGACCGTGATGGAACCTTCAGATTTCCACATAATGAATCCGATAGGGGTTTTGCAAAAGAAAGGAAATTGGGGTCCCTATAGTTTGAAAATGGATTGATTTTGGGCGCCTCATTGCTGAGACTAATTAACTTTTGAAATTGCCTTTTGCTGAAATTGGTGGCTTAACCTCAAGCCGAAATTGGACTGTCTATGGTGGGACAGTGGGGACATAGGGAAGTGTGCGAATCTGAGAGCCCGTGCGCTCAGATTATACAAAAGAAGGGAAGGAATCTTGAAAACTCCCGTTATCAAGTCCTTAAAAAGGGATGGTGTCAGGATGCGCCAAAGATGAACCTCAAGCTCTCGCTTCATGCCAGAATAGCTAGAAAATATTGTCAGAATGTTGAAAATTGTTGTTGATTCAAAATAATTGAAAATGATGCACATTGTTTTGAAAGTATTCCCTCTTTTCTACCTGAAGTATTACCTCCGACTGAGCTTAACTCCGTAGAATCAAGATTCGAATTCAAATTGCTTGCGATTGACTTTCTTTCAAGGAAGCTATCAATTTCCTTGATATGGACGGAAAAGAAAGTATTCTTGATATTGCGAGAGCTATTGTTGAGAGAATATTGATAAAAGAATTTCACAAAATTAAAAAAGATTCTTGATAGATTCGGCAGTCTGATATCCTGGGATTCTTTTCTCATGATGATCTTTCTGCACTCTCTTTTTAGCAGATTAGAGCTCTCTTGGATTTTTCGGGAATTACATCATCCTTCATTTTGGAGATGTCCTGACTTGTCTCTCTCTTTGGGAAGGGTACGTCACAAACTCCTTCACCTCGGAGATGTTTCGATCCTTCTTTTCTCTCAGGGATTATCATGATAGTTATTGGCTCATTGGTTGGGAATCTCTTGATGATAGCTGGAATCAAATATCTTTTAGGGTTTGTCGGTAGGCTCATCACACTCGCCTTCATCTCGACGGTGATCTGAACTTTCCCTGGAAGGATCCGTCACAAACTCCGTCATCTTGGAAATGATCCAAATCTTCTTTGGCCCCGGGGGTCGACTCGCTTAATTCGCCTTCATCTTGACGACAATTGAGAGATCCCTTTTGCAGATATTTAATTGCAGCTTAGGTGATTGAGGAGATATGAAAATTGAGTGGATTTTTCTGTATCACCCAGAATATTTCGACTGCTTTATTTTTCAAGAATAGTCTTTAAAAATGTGCCATTGACTGCGATCAATATCAATCACTCATGGCTTTGCAACAACATTGAATTCTCTTTGCTGGCCATATCACGGATTTATTCTTCATCCTTTTGGTTGGCCAATAAAAAGATTTTGAACTTTGAATCCTTTTTCGTGAAAGCATTGCCCTTTCGGAAGTAATACTGAGGGTATTCTGAGGTAATAATTTTGTGCAATAAAGATTTTTGAAATCAACAAATATTTAATGACAAATTGGCAAAACTTTCTTGAAATCTTTTTGTGAAAGCGAGCATTTGAAGCACAACGCAACACATCCATGACAGAAATTCTCTTCTCCTTTCCCCAAAGGAGAAGATTCAGAAATTAGAATTGGAAATTACTCCTCTCTTCCCTGAAGAGGAGGTGTTTGCAAAACGAACTTTCTAAGAGAAATTAAGCTTTCGTCAAAACTTCCTAACATTAGGCTTCTCTTATGGAAAGGGGGCCGGAATTGGTGAGGTTGGTAAATTGGTCATGAAGGAACGAGTTCATCACACTCTCCCTGAAAAGAGGGTCCTTCATGATGAAATGGCCTAGTCTGAAATTATGGGGCCACAAGGAAAGCAAGTCTCTGTCGAGTCTCTCCCTATAAAAAGGGTTCCTTGTGTGAAATTTGGAATTTTGTTTTGCAAACGGTTCACAAAGACACGAGTCCCTTCAAACTCTCCCTGAAAAGGGGCTAAGTGAACGAATTGGATAGCATGCGAAAAGAGCGAGCTCCCTCGAACTCTCCCTATACAAAGGGTCTCTCGCAAGAGAAATTTTTGGAATTGGTATTGAGTGACCAAAAGGTCGAAATTTGGAATTTTGAATTTTGAATTTTTGAAATTGGAATTTTGATATTTGAAATTAGAAATTGGAAGTTTGGAATTTGATATTCGGAAATTGGAAATTAGAATTTTGGAATTTGGAAATTGATATTTGGAAATTGGAAATTAGAATTTTGGAATTTGGAAATTGATATTTGGAAATTGGAAATTTTGGAATTTGGAAATTGGAAATTAGAATTTTGAAATTTGGAAATTGACATTTGGAAATTGGAAATTAGAATTTTGGAATTTTGGAATTTGGAAATTGGAAATTAGGATTTTGGAATTTTGGTGAGTGATCAGCACGAAGACTGAACTCAAGAGGTCGACTGACATGACTATTTAGTGGAACACTAACACGAGTGCTCCATTTTGAAAGGATACCGGTATGCATACTGGTTTAAAAATGTACCAGTTTGGATACTGGATTTTGGTTCAGTTCTGGTGATTGTCTTTCAATCTTGAATCGTTAGGAATTGTGATGGGATTGATAGTTGAAATCTCAATACTGACCAGATCGTTATTAATGTGATTGAATGCAAATGAATGCAAATTGATGCACATAAATGCATAAGTGCGTGAAATGAGAGATTTGTTTATCCTGCCTGCATACAAGATATTTGTAGATAAAAACAAAATTTTAAAATGCCCCAGTGTAACTGGGAAAAAGAATTTTGATCATTATTGAAGAAAATTTGGAAGAATTACAAAGAATAGGAAATTGTTCAAGTATAGAATTTTTTCAAATGTCGAGCATTGATGGGATCTGGTAATTCTATTCCATCAGCATTGATGAGCCGATACGAATTGCGAGGTAGTGCCTCTTTGACAACATAAGGACCCTCCCAATTTGGCGACCATTTGCCACCCAGGCGGTGCCTGAGATAAGCTGTTGATCTGAGCACTAGATCATTGACCCAAAATTTTCTCTCAATGACAGATTTTGCATATTGTCGGGCTATCCTCTGGTGATAGGATTGAGCATGCTCTGCTGCTCTGAGCCTTCTTTCATCGAGCAAATCAAGCTGTACCAGTCGCTGTTGCTGATACTGATCAAGAGGTAATTCTAGAAGTGATGCAAATTTCAGAGCAGGTTTCTGAACATGTAGAGGCAGTACTACTTCAGTTCCGTAGACAAGTTCTGACGGAGTAGCATTCATTGGAGTTTGAATGGTGGTTCTGTATGCCCATAATGCATCATGAATCTTTTCATGCCAGTCACGGCCTGTTTCTAAAGTTCGCTCCAGGATTCGGATCAGAATCTTGTTGGTGGCCTCTGCCTGACCAGTCCCTTGAGGATAATAAGGAACGGAAAAATGATGATGAATTTTGAATTTTGAGCAGAATGTCCTCATTCTTGAAATGACTGCCATTATCCGACACAATATCATGCGGTATACCGAAACGACAAAGGATATTCTTATGGATGAAAGAAACCACGTGTCGACCTTCTACTGTGTGTAAAGTGACTGCTTCTACCCATTTAGTAAAATATTCTGTTGCAGCAAGAAAATATTTATGACCATTGGAGGCTGAAGGAGTGATGGGGCCTACAACATCGAAAGCCCACATGAAAAATGGCCATGGCGAGACAACAGATTGCAAGTATGTCGCTGGTGCATGAATGGAAGGCGCATGCATCTGACATTGAATGCACTTCTTCACAAAATGATAGCAATCTTGTTGCATAGTTCTCCAATAATATCCTGCTCGGATGATTTGTTTGACGAGAGTCTGATAGCCAACATGACCACCACAAATGCCTTCATGTGCTTCTTGCACAACTTCTTTGGCTTCTTCTTCGTCCAAACATCTGGAATACTCAGAACTGAATACACGACGATAAAGGACGTCGACAAGAATAAAATATCGAGCAGACATGCGTTGAATTGCTCGCTGCTCTCTCTTTGATAATTCTAGAGGAAATTCACCAATTTTAATGAAATTCTTGATATCATGATACCAGGGTTTCTTCTTTTGCTCAGCCTGGTTTATCTGCTCTACTGGGACGAAAGCGGGTTGATCAAGTCTGCCAATTTCAAATGAGCGACAAGATTCTCCACTTCTGAAAGACATGATAGATCCCAGATTAGCTAAACTGTCTGCAACTTGATTGAAATCTCTCTTGATATGAAAAAGTTGGAATTCTTCGTATTTGTTGGCAAGAGCTGAGACAATCTTCTGGTAAGGAAGTAATTTCTGATCTTTTACTTGCCATTCGACTAGGACTTGATTGACGACGAGTAAGGAGTCGCCATAAGCATGCACTCTTTTGACATTGAAGTCCTGTAGAATTTTCAGACCTTGTATCAAGGCTTCATACTCGGCCATATTGTGAGTGCACTAAAAATCCAGTTTGAGAGAAAAGGGAATCATCTCTTTCTCTGGTGTGATTAGCAGAATTTCGATTCCTATGCCTGCCATATTCTTGGAACCGTCGAAGAATAAATTCCAAATTGGGGATTGTTGAATATTGCAGATCCGCTCATCGGGGAAATCATCCTCAGCTTTAACATCCTCTGTTAGAGGAAAATCTGCTAATTGGTCTGCAATTGCTTGGCCTTTGATAGATTGCTGAGAGACATATTCCAAGTCGTATTGCATTAATAGGACTTGTCATTTGGCGATTCGTCCGCTGAGAAATGGTTGTTCAAGAATGTACTTGAGAGGATTTAATTTAGATAGAATCTTGACTTCAGACGCCAATAGATAATGTCTCAATTTCTGACACCTCCATACCAGAGCTAAACACGTCTTTTCTATCTGAGAGTATTTCTTCTCGTAATCAATAAAGGTCTTGCTCACATAGTAAATGGCATGTTCTATCAAGCTGCCTTCTTCGTATTGCGCCAAGAATCCGCCGCAAGCAACTTGATTAACTGAAATGTATAGCAATAGGGGTTTCCCTAATTCTGGCGGCTTTAAAACAGGAGGATTGAGAAGATATTTCTTGATGCGTTCGAACGACTGTTGACACTCTGATCCCCATTCGAACCTCATTCCTTTTCTGAGCAAATGATTGAAAGGCTCACATCTCATGGCCAAATTAGAAATGAATCGCCGAATTGATTGCATGCGTCCTTAAAGGCTACGCAATTATTTGAGATTAGTCGGGAGCGGCATGCCAATGATAGCTTTGGCCTTAGCGGGATCCATTTCTATTCCCTTCTTGCTGACCAAGAAGCCTAGCAACTTGCCTGATTCGACTCCAAAGACACATTTTTGTGGATTGAGTCTTAGCTTGTAAAGAATGAGTCGCTTGAAAACTTGATTGAGAGCTTCGATGTGATCTTCTTCTTCTTTGGATTTCACCAGAATATCGTCGACATATGCATCCATAGTCTTGTGCATCTGATCATGGAAAATAACGGCTATAGCGCGCTGATAAGTGGCTCCCGCATTCTTGAGCCCAAAAGGCATAACTGTATAACAGAAAGTGCCCCATGGCGTGGTAAAGGATGTTTTGGATTGGTCATGAGCGGCCAACTTGATTTGATTATATCCGGAGTATCCGTCCATAAAGGAAAACATAGCATGCCTGGTTGTGCTATCGACTAGGAGATCAATGTTTGGGAGCGGATAGTCATCCTTCAGAGTGGCTTTATTGAGATCACGGAAGTCGATACAGATTCGCACTTTACCATTCTTCTTAGGAACTGCTACGATATTCGCCAACCAATCCGGGTAATCAATTGCTCGAATGAATCCTGCTTTAAGCAGATCCTCAAGTCCTTCCTTGACCTGTTGCTCGATTCGAGGATCCATTTTTCTCAACTTCTGCTTGACTGGTTTCACCTCAGGCTTCAGAATGAGGCGATGTTCCACCAATTTCGGATCTAAACCTGGCATATCCTCATAAGTCCATGCGAATACTTCTTCATGCTGCTTGAGGAAATTAGTGAGCCTTTCTTTCTCTCCTGGACTCAAACCACTGCCAATCTTGAGAATTTTAGGATCGTCTTCTGATCCGATATTGATATCCTCAGTCAGATCTTGAACTAAGGATGATGGCTCATCTTGCTTCTGAACCGATGCAAATTCTGGCAGTTCTTGAAGAGCTAAATCGAACTCTGCAGATTCTTCTGACTGCTTTACAGTCTGACTACATTCTGTTCTTATTCTGACCTGATGAATTATTGCTGATTTCGAACAGGCTTTTGGATTAAAGACGAGCTTCTTGATAGATCGGGAAGACATTCTGAAAATTGGAGGATAAATTGATTTAGGGAAATTGCTCATCATGAAATAAATTGCTTTTATTGAAAATAATTGGAAAGATAAAAGAGCAAAATGATTTCAATTTTGTGAAGATTTAATATTGAGAAGTAAAGAGACAAATGGCACCAAAATAGATAAAGGAAACTGGCAACTTTATTGAAAGATAAAATTAATCAAAATGACAATGATGAAAATGAAATGGGATATTATCCCGAAAAAAGAATAGAAAAGGAAAGACAAATGAATTCTTCTAATGCGTTCCCTTAATGAAAACAGTGCCCTTCCGAGATCTTCGGCCATTAAAGCCCAATCCGGTCCTTTTAGGGCAATGCTGAGGAATCACTGGTTCAAGACGACCATCTTTATTTTTGCCTAGGCCTTGAAAAGGCTGGTAGCCGTGCTTCACTAGTAAATCAAATCCCTTTTTAGCTTTCATAAATTGGGAGAATAGAGGATGACCCTTAAGTGTGCTGTAATCAATTTGTCCTCCAATCTTGAAGAACTGTGGGCCTCCCCATCGGGTCGCAGCCACTGTATGCTCGGGTTGCCCTGCCGTCTGTATTATTCCCTAATTCTCTTCAAAGCTGACCTCTTCGATACCCCTAATGCTAGGGATATCAGTAGTGAAAGAGGGCCTGGGAATCATGGGCTGTGCAAGCCTCTGCTCCGGATCCTCGCCCAAAACCGTCGTGATCATACCACCTTTTGACCACTTGATGCACTAATGCAGAGTAGATGGTACTGCGTTTGTGTTGTGGATCCATGGTCTCCCGAGAAGCAGATTATAAGTGGGCGGCACATTGACCACGTGAAAGAGAATTGAATGGACCGAGTAGTCAATGAAGATCTCCAAGAAGATTTTTCCTTTCGCTGTTTGGCCATGATTGTCGAACCCATAAATGGTGATTGGATCTGGAATGTATTCTTCTTCTTTTATGCCCAAAGCTTTGGCAGTCATTTCTGGACATATATTGAGGCTGCTGCCTCCATCGATCAGCACATGAGGAACTGTCATCCCGCTGGTTCGAACCACAACATACAAGGCATTGTTGTGAAATACATGAGGTTTAGAGAGATCCTCATCGGAGAAAGTAACTGGAGCATTAGTCATGGCCTGATTGACTATGTGGGCCATGTCTTCCGGGGTTATGCTTGGTTTCACCTTGATTTTCTACAACAGATTGTTTAATACTTGCTGATGTTTAGCGGAAGCTTGGGTTAAGTCCAAAATTGAGACATTGGATAATGCTGTAATAGGCTTTAGAGTGGATGTCCCGCTTTTCTTTGGGGTGGACTTAATGAGATGCTTAGGGAGCCATGGCATACTTCTGGCTACCTCGGGAGATACCCCAGTGGGCTTGTCAGATACTTTCAATTTGCCGAAGGCTGAAATAAGGTCCATCTTCTGGGCCTTGGACTGAGCCTGCTGCAATACCAGGACCCGATGCTGAGCTTGCATATCATTTTCAGAGCATGGCCTGATATGCTCCTCTGGTTGAAACGACTGTTTGGTAATGACTACTGTAGAATGACGAGGAAATGGCTCTTTTAGAATATCTATATTTTCATCTTCCGCACCTTCTACCAGAAGATTTTTATCAATAAGGTCCTGAACAATGTTCTTCAGAACGAAGCAATTCTCAGTGTTGTGCCCCACTGTTCGATGAAACTTGCAGAATTGGTCTTTGAATTTTCCCATAGGAGCAAAAGGATCGACCAGCCTGGGCAATTTGACCATCTCCTTGGTCAACAGGTACTCGAGCACAGTCTCGAGTGATTGATCTAATGGAGTGAACTTCCTCTCATAGCTCCATCCTTCGTGTTTCACTTTCTCTCGGGGTTTTGGTCCCTGCTTCAGCTGAAGCGGCTAGCTGAATTGCGGGATCGACTTTCCTTTCTGGTCATTCTTGTTTGAACCTCCTGCCCCATAACAGAAGTTTCTATTCTGCCCCTTGCGATGATTCCGTTTATTACTGACAGAATTAGTGAAATGAGTCTTCTTTTTCGACTCATTCTGACTGCTGTTCTTGGTGAAAGTGAAACCTTCGTAGAAACCATTCTCCATACTCAATTCGAGCCATTCGGCTCGCTCTGTTAACTCTATAAAGGTTCTGGATGGTGCAGTAGAGATGAGGCCTTTTAGAGGCTGCGAGAAATTGCTTAGAATCAAGGACAAAGCATGCCCTTCTGATATGGGGTCTCTCATCTTATTGCAAGCTGACCTCCAGCGGTGGATAAAATCTCGGGCCTTTTCATTTTCTCTCTGTTTCAGGCCATAGAGGTGGCTGAGGGTCGGGAGCGCCTCAGCATTGAATAGAAAGCGCTCAATGAACATATTCACCACCTTATCAAATTCTTTCAGCTCTATGGGGTTGATGTGCTCCGAGTACCATTTAGCTGTCGTTCCCTCCAGACTGTGAGGGAAGCAAAAAAAGAGTGCCCGATTGTCACGCTTGAATCGTGAGCATTCAGCGAAAAACATGGCGAGGTGAGCCTTAGGGTCGCCAGAACCATCAAACTTGATAAATTTTTTGGGGAGATTATCCAGATTGTCGTCTCCATCCAAACCATCATAGAAGTCTTCGCTGGTGAAGACTTTCTTGCCCTTGTCGCGGGCCTGCAGATCTTTGACCATTCTCATCATATCTTTTAATTGTGACTGAGTAGGGTCATCAACAGACTGATTTTTGGATTTGTAAGCCGACCCCTGGCCCTGAGTCGACCTTTTGAATTCATGTTTATTTTCACATTCCTTGTCAGTATCATCTGCCGGTTCTGATTCATCAGACATTTCCTCGTGACGACTCTGCTTTTTGCTGATCTTCACATTCTTGACGGCATGACCCTTATCCTTCTGTTTGGTCTGAATTTGCTCAGTACTGGCCTCAGCTTGCTCTGCCAGCATCTTGGTCATCATTTTCTTGAACATGATGTACATTTGAGGATCAATGTCATCCTCAACCTGTTGTCCCTGATTTTTAGCTAATCGGGGGGAATCCATTTCCTCTTCTGAAGCGATCGAGTATGCCACACCTTCGATTGATGAGGTTTTCTTTCCGGATCTTGTATGAACCATCGGGCATCATAAATGTTCTCTTGGATATTGTTGATGCTCTCTGCAAGGTAGGATTGATGGTTAGGTTCTTGAAGGGAATTTGGTTTGGAGGAAAATATTTATTGAGAATTTTGGTAGACAATTGAAATAATATCCCATTACTAGGGATTGAGTCGTCGCTGGAATTACGACAATTGCGTTGCTATTCTTTGCAAAATAAACAACTGGAAATATGCCTTGTTACCTAGGCGAGGTCGTCAAACCAAGGTGAAATGTAGAATAAAGGAATTTTATTGAGGGGAAAAACATGATTTTATCAATAATACACTTGACAGAGGGGAGGGGGACAGGCAATTTTCCACCACTCCGGATAATCAGACGACACACGAGGACCAGGAAAAATAGTAAGACTGACAAAGGAATCCCAGCCATGTCTGGCAGAATGGTATGCTCCGGACCACTGATCTGATGTGAGGTCGAATTCTGGCAGAACCCCTGCTAGTGGACGAATCTCTACGCACTTCTGCCTCTGAGAGAACTGCCTGACGCACTGCTCTGGATGATACTATGCGCAGAAGAATGGACCCAGTAGCCTGAACCGCTTGCCATAAGCGTAAGTGTATCTGGGAGGTGATTCCTGACGATCGAAGTAGTCCCATACGACTTCTTCCTCCTGAAGGTAGTCGATCAAGAACCGGTATCGCGCAACTGGAAGAAGCTTCTCTCCATTGTATCTGAATGAACTGGCTCGGGCGGGCACTGTTATCGTCGCAAAATTTTTCCCCCGCCTTCCCTTCCTTGCGGAAGAGAGAGAGGGAGAACGCTTTCGCGCTTCAAACTTTGACCGGATTTTGGAAATTGTTTTGAAATACTCGCCTCCGTTTTTTAAAATTGCGGGAAAATCCATGGGATGGGGCTCGACCTGTCGGTACGAGGTTCGACCGTTCCTGCCGCCTTTAACAGGGGTAATCGAACCAAGGACCAAAATCGTGCTTGACTTAGTTAAATTATCAAAGTTATGTTCTATCCTAAATGCACAAAGAATTTAGGCATGTGCTATGAGATTTTGGAAAATGCAGCTTGGGAAAACATGATGTATGCTTAGAAAACATTTGGAGTTGGAAAAACAATTCTCAGGAAAAGGATGAAAGTCAATTTCTCAGGAAAATCAGATGAAAGGTGTTTTTGAAATCATGAGAAAGTTCATAAAGACATGGGAAAATCATGAATGATTGAAAATCCTGGGAAAGTAGAAGTGATTCTTGAGAAAAGGTGAGCATTTGAAAAGGGAAACTCTTCTTAAGAAAACTTGGACTTTGAGAGTTTTCTTAGGAAAATGATGGAAAATTTATAGGAAAACTCATTGAAGAAGGAAATTCAAACTTGGGAAATTGAAATCCTGGGAATTTTGCCTTTTGAAATACTTGGAAATCGATTTTGGATCTTGGAGAAAGTTGGGAAATCCATTTTGAAAATCTCAAGATAACATTTTCCAAGGCAAACTGTGGAAAAACTTGTCTTTGGAAAACCGATTTTGAAAAATCCTTAGAATTTCTTGAGAAATCGATTTCTTGAGAATGAAGTTTTCTTGAGAAAATCTTGAGAAAATCAATGATTTCATAATGCAAATGATATGAATGTATGAATGTACTTTGAAAGATTTTCTAGTAAATTTGTTGGAAAAATGTGCATTAAGTCAAAATAAATCCTTCACATATCCTGACTGTGGCCATGAATATGTTCAGAATTTAGTTGATTTGATGCACATGCTTTTGAAAACTTTGGAAATATGATGTGCATTTTAAGATAGCCTAAGAGTGTAGGCTCAATGTGACTAGTAGAAAGATGATGGATCTGGGTCTCGTCCATATTCCGACTAGGGCCGTAAATATGGATCCCACCGAGTCCATCAACTCCCTAAGAGTTGGTGCACGTGCCATTCGTGAACATCCATAGTGCTTTTGAAATAAAATGCATGAATCACATAAGCAGGATATTGCATAAGTTCAAACTATATGATATGCATCCTAGTCTAAGCAGGAAATTAAATCTCTTATTCCAAAATTTACATTATTACATCACTAATCAAATGAAATAAATGGAAATTGCAGACTTCAGCACCTTCTTTTGAATGTCCCTGCCAAACTTGAAATAAGGTTAGCTCAAATATGTGGGTTTTTCCAAGATTTTCCAATAATATTATGAAATTATTGGATTTAATTGGATATAAACCCTAACCTCATGCTTCCTTGATATTTTGAAATGATGCAAATGTAAGAAATTCAGTAGAAAACAATTTGAAATTCGGAATTGGGGTCAAAATGACCAAAATACCCCTAAAATTAAAGTTACACCTTTAAAATCAGGGTTTTTTTGAAGAAAAACTTGATAAAATTGAGATTTTGAAATTCAAATTGAATCAAATGATGATGAAATTCAGTAAGAGACATGATGACATGCTGCTAAACACATTATGACTGTAAAATCAGAATTTGACATATTGCAATTTATCCAAAATAACGAATTTCGCTTGTTTTTCGCTTGGATCTGGGTCCTGCGGGACCCTGTTTTGGTATTATGGATAATCCGAACCTCAAATGGATTCCAAATTGCACCAAATTCGGTGTGAAGCATCTAAACCTTCTGATAAACAACCTAGAATGCTAAAAATCACGAAATGATATGATTTAAATGCTGAAATTTAAAGAAAATCCTAAAATGGTGGATTTTGCCTATGGATCCGAACCAAGTGCAATGCCTAATATGATAATGCAAGATTTACACCATGGAAACTTCTGATATTTTGCAGACTGCTAAAAGACCCGAAATGAAACATTTTTTGTTTTTATAGCCTTGGGATTTGAGCCATGGTGAGTTCAGAAATAGGGATTTAATTCTGACGGAGGTAAAAATCACCCTAATCTGATAAAAAATGCTAAAAAAATATAAAATAACCATGGAAATTTATGAAAGTAATCAGAGTTATGAACGACACCAACATGAACAACTTTCATGTTTATGACTTCGGCATTTGATCAACGGAGACACAGATGGAAATATAACTATTTCTGCCTAAACTAACAGACCAGACAAATGTAGCAAAACAGGGGACTGACAAAAAAAATCCGAAGCAGGGGTCAACACTGTTCTAAAAATTACAGGATTTTAGATTCAAACATAGGACATCGCGGGCACCACTTTCACTTTTTACAGTTTCGGATTTTGAGCAACACACAAAGAGAAACCATAGCCCTAAGTCGATCCAAGATCTCAGAGTCCCAAATTAGGCTCTGACACGTGTCCCGAACTCTCGGATTTTTGTCAGACATAAAAAAAAATCAGAAAAATCTGGAAAAATTATATTAAAAACTAGACATTATCCCGAGTTCAGGGCATTTTTAGGATTGAAAATAGGATCTCCCAGGAGGGAGAACTCGATTTTACAAGTCGGCAAATGGTTTTCAAAACGCATCCCGGGTTACAAAACCCGACTTACCATTTTGGATGTTTACCGCAGTAAACAAACTCAAATGGCTTCTAATTTTTGGCAAAATTTCAGGGACACCTAGGGTCACATTCCGTGATTTTTTTTGGATTTTTAATAAAAAATAAATGCATGAAATGACGTGTGGACTGACTGACAAAAACAGAGACCTACTGAAAATAAGCAGAATTGAAATAAAGGCTAAATTAATCCTAATTAATTCATGAAATATGCTAAATGAATGAAATAAAATGCAAATTAAATCTAGCTAACTACATGCATGTTAAAATCATCAAGGAAGCATAATGACACATTTTTATGTATGTCGTTTTATGAGAATAGCTCAATCCATCCCTCGGATGAGCTCTTTCTTCAAACGACTCCCGATTCGGATTATAGCATCACATCACAGGGAAAAGAAGTGCACCTTGTTTCGTTACGCGGCGTAGGTGCTCTTGAAAGGGGCAGCTACCACGAGCTTCCTTCGTTCTTCACTCCGGGCTTCGGATGGTCCACCAAAATCGAGCTCCGTTGGAATTGGACTGGCCACAGCACGAGCTCTACTCCACCTTCTTCAATGCGCCAAAGGGGGCACGATTTCCAAGGTTCAAAATCAGATGTTAGGAAGGCTAGGTCGAATTTTCCAAGTTCAAAAAGATGGTCCCCTCTAGGCTGGGAATGGAGCCTTGTTTTTATAGATTTTTCTAAAAAATTTGAATTTCAAACAGGCTCAATCTGAGCCCTCCATGTGGCGCCATCTCAGGGGGTGCTATCTGGGGGTTTTGAAATTCGAATTTGGCTTTTGCAGGGAGCCCTCAGGTGGCGCCACCTCATGGGGCTATTTTTATAAAAAAATAAAATAAAAAATAAAAATGAAGCCAAGTGGGACTCTGGATTGGTGCCACCTCAAAAGGTGTTCTGAGGTGTAAAGTTGAAAGCAGTAGGAGCATGCCATGTGGCGCCATCTCTGGAGGTGTTTGACATGTGTCAGAGGGATAGGAGTGGAGGAAGCAGATTGTGCCACCTCAGAAGAATTCAAATTCTACTTTTCTGCAGGAAAGGAGAGGCTGACATGTGGCATTTCCTCAGAGTGGCTCCTACGATGCCATGTGGCAAGAGGGAGGAAAAGGAGGGAAAGGGACACGTGGCACCATCTCAGACAAAATAGAAAAGGTGAAGTTCAGGATTTGCGCCACCTCAGTCTGGAGTTTGAATATTTGAATTCTAGCTTTCTCTAAAGGAGGCAGAAAGTGACATGTGTCACTTGCTTTTTCTGAAGAAAGCAGAGAATGACACATGTCCCTTGCTCTTTCTGAGAAGAGCAAAGGGTGACATGTGTCACTTGCTTTTTCTGAGAAAAGCAGGGAGTGACATGTGTCTTCTACTTTTTCTAAAGGAAGCTGGAGATGACATGTGTCATCTACTTTTCTGAAAGAAGTAGGGAGAAGACATGTGTCCTCTACTTTTTCTGAAGGAGGTAGAAGGGGACATGTGTCACCTGCTTTTTCTGAAAGAAGCAGAGAATGACACGTGGCAGAGGGGAGAAAAGGTGGGCCAAGCCATGTGGCGCCATCTCAAACAAGATGAAAAAGGTAGAAGTTCTTGATTTTCGCCACCTATGGGGTTTTTTGAATATTTGAATTCTAGCTTTTCTGAAGAAAGCAGGAAATGACACATGGCACTTGCCTTTTTCTGAGGAAATGAGGGCTTGACACGTGTCCTCTGCAGGAAACACTCCAGATGGCGCCACCTCAGAGGAGACAAGCCTACCTTTTTTGTAGGAATTCAGAAGTGACACATGTCTCCTACTTTTCTGAGAAAAGTAGGAAGAGACATGTGTCAGGCTACTTTTCTAGAAGGAAGGAGGGGTTGACACGTGTCCCCTGCAGGAGACACTCTAGATGGCGCCACCTCAGAGGAGACAAACTCCACTTTTTCTAGACAGGACAACCTATGACACTTGGCATCTCCTGGTAGTCTTTGAAATGACACATGGCGCAGGATGGATAGGGTGACACATGGCAGACAATTGGGATGACATGTGGCGGCTTCTGAAGGTAGCCCCACACTGACACTTGGCATGGAAATGGGAGGAGAGAGAAAAGACAAGTGGCGCCAATCCAGGGGACAAGGCTCCTATATTTTTGGTTTTTTTTCAAAATTCAAATTTTCAAAAGGGGAGCTTGTGTGACACCACCTCAGTGTGGGTCCCACATTGCTTCTTTATTGAAATAAGGATAAAACAACAACTTCTTTTTGGAATTTTCATAAAATCTGGACTAACGGGCAAAACAGGAATTTTGAAAAGAGTTTGCCCTTGTAGGGCGATTTTATAAAAGAAAGATATTTGAAATTGTCAAAAAGGGCAAAATCTGAGGTGAAGTGACTGAAATTCATATTGAAAACTATCCAGATGGTTTTTCTGAGGAAATATTTTGAAATTCAGAGTCCTGGGGGTAAAATGGGAAAAATTGATAATTTTGAAGACCCAGGGTTTTGAAATCAATTTTGAAAAGAGTTGAAATTCTAATCTGGAATGAAGATTTTGAAATCAAGAGTTCTGGACCTCGAAATGACATGCTGTGCAGTGCAGTGATTTGAAATGCTCATGCAATGATATGCAATGTCATGTCTTATGAAATGCAATCTCGAATCAAGACTTGGAGATGTCTGTCTCCTGTCAGAAATAAGATTTTGAACATCTGAGTTAAAGATGGAGAAATTTTGAGAGTTGCAGATGAAATTTGGACTTTTGCAAGGTTCGAGCTCAGAAAATGACCATTTTGCCCTCTGGCGATTTCAGAGGCTTGAAGCTGATGCTTGGTGGAAATGTTGGGGAGGTGACTGAAAATTTGGGGTGTTTACAGATGCCCCTCTTTGCTACTAAGCCGGCTCATGGCCGAGCTTAGTGGCAAAGAAAAACACACCAAATTTGGGCTATACATAAAAAAAAATGGCCCAGTTAGAAGGATCTGACTGGGTGTGAAGAAATTAGCCCGAGGGAGATGGTAGATATGAAGCGAAGAATGAAGAGAAAAGACTCACTCTGTGAGAGTGAAATTCAGGTTTATGCCCTTAACCTGGATGGGACAGAAATACCTCGTATGGAACGAAGCTCAGGTTTTGAACCCTTGACCTGATTGGGAATGAAATATCTCCTTGAAATGAGATTCAGGTTTATACCCTTGACCTGATTGGGCGGAAAATGAAATACCTCTTTGAATGAGGCTCAGGTTTGTACCCTTATCCTGATCGGGCGGAAAATGGAATACCTCTTTGAATGAGGCTCAGGTTTGTACCCTTATCCTGATCGGGCGGAAAATGAAATACCTCTTTGAGTGAGGCTCAGGTTTGTACCCTTATCCTGATCGGGCGGAAAATGAAATACCTCTTTGATTGAGGCCCAGGTTTGTACCCTTATCCTGATCGGGCGGAAAATGAAATACCTCATCAAAGGAGGCTCAGGTTTGTACCCTTATCCTGATCGGGCGAAAAATGGAATACCTCTTTGATTGAGGCTCAGGTTTGTACCCTTATCCTGATCGGGTGGAAAAATGAAATACCTCTTTGAATGAGGCTCAGGTTTGTACCCTTATCCTGATCGGGTGGAAAATGAAATACCTCTTTGAATGAGGCTCAGGTTTGTACCCTTATCCTGATCGGGCGAAAAATGGAATACCTCTTTGATTGAGGCTCAGGTTTGTACCCTTATCCTGATCGGGTGGAAAATGAATGGAATCCTCGAAGGAAGAGACCATGATGGAACCTTTGGATTTTGCACAATAAATCCAATAGGGTTTTTGCAAAAGGAAGGAAAATGGGGTCCCTAAAGCTTGAAAAGGGATTGGTTTTGGGGATCTCATTGCTGAGACTAAAATCAGCTTTTGAAATTGCCTTTTGCGGGAAATGATTGGTGGTTCAACCTCGAACCGAAATGGGACTGTCTATGGTGGGACAGTGGGGACACAGGGAAGTGTGCAATCTGAGAGTTCATGCTCTCAATAAAGGGAAGGAATCAAGTCCTTAGGAGGGATTTAAAATTGGTGTCAGGATGCATCGAAAACGGATATCGAGCTCTCACTTCATGTCAGGATAGCTAGAAAATATTGTCAAAATGTTGGAAATTTTGCTGTTGATTCAAAATATTTGAAAATGTTGCACATTGTTGCAAAGATATTCTTTCTTTTCTACCCAAAGCATTCCCTCCAAATAAGGTTCGCTTCGTAGAATCGAAATTGGAAACCCAAATTGTTTGCAATTGACCTTCTTCAAGGAAGCTATCAATTTCCTTGATATGAGCAGAAAAGAGAATTTGATATTATGAAAGCAATTGATGAAAGAATATTGATAATAGAATTTCACAAAGTTAAAGAGGATTCTTGATAAATTTGGCAGTTTGATATCCTGAGAGCTTCTCTCTTGACAATCTTTCTGCACTCTTTTGGCTCTCTGGGTTTTTGCTACATTCTCCTTCATTTTGGAGATGTTCTGACTTTTTCTCTCTTTCTTTTTCCTCTCTTTCTCTCTTTTGGGAAGGATACGTCACAAACTCCTTCAACTTGGAGATGTTTCGATCCTTCTTGGATGATGGGTTTGGAGATCTTTGGGCGATAGCTGAAATTAAATATCTTTTAGGGATTGTCGAGAGGTTCATCGCATCTGCCTTCATCTCGACAGTGCTTTGGACTTTCCCTGGAAGAATCCGTCACAAACTCCGTCATCTTGGAGATGTTTCGAATCTTCTTTGGCCCCGGGGGTCTACTCGCCTAATTCGCCTTCATCTTGACGACAGGTGAGAGATCCCTTTTGCGGATATTTAATTGCAGCTTAGGTGATTCTGAGGAGACAGGGTTTGGGTGAATTCTCTCTTTTCTAGCACTCAGGATATTTCCACTGTCTTGTCCTTACAAGAATAGCCTTTAACGATGCGCCATTGACTGCGATCAATATCGATCATCTACGGCTTTTCAATAACCTTGAATCTTCTTTTCTGGCCATATCGAGGATTTATCCTTCATCCTTTTGGTTGGCCAATAGAAAGAATTTGAATTTTGAATCCCTTTTCGCAAAAGCTTCGCTCTTTTGGAAGTGATGCTGAGGGTAAACTGACTAGTGCAATAAAGATTCTGAAATCAGCAAATAATTTGACAAATTGACAAAATTTTCTTGAAATCCTTAGTGAAAGTGAGTATTTGAAATCCGGCTCAACGCATCCGTGACGAAAATTCTCCTCTCTTTTTCCCCAAAAAGAGAGACTCAGGCTTAGCCCTTACCTGAATGGGAAATGGGAAATACTCCTCTCTTCCCTAAAGAGGAGGTGTTTGCAAAACGAACTTTCGAAGAGAAATTGAGCTTTCGTCAAAGCTCCCTAATATTAGGCTTCTCTTATGGAAAGGGGGCCGATAATAGTGAGGTCTGAAAATTGGGTCATGAAAGGAACGAGTCCATCACACTCTCCCTACAAAGAGGGTCTTTTCATGACGAAAAATGGCCTAGTATGAAATTGGGGGGTCACAAGAAAAGCGAGTCTCCGTCGAGTCTCTCCCTTAAAAAGGGTTTCTTGTGTGAAATTGGAAATTGTTTTGCAAACGGTTCACAAAGACGCGAGTCCCTTCAAACTCTCCCTCAAAAGGGGCTAAGTGAACGAATTGGATAGCATGCGAAAAGAACGAGCTCCCTCGAACTCTCCCTAAAAGGGTCTCTCGCAAGAGAAAATGATTGAAATTGGATATTGAGATTGATTGACCCGAAGGTCGAAATTGGAAATTGGAAAATTGGTTGTTGAAAATTGAATGACCCGAAGGTCGAAATTGGATGACCTGATGGTCGGAATTGAGAATTGGTTGACCGAAAGGTCAAAATTGTGTGACCTGAAGGTCGAAATTGAGAATTGAGTGACCTAAAGGTCGAAATTGGAAATTGGGTAACCAAAAAGGTCAAAATTTGGAAATTGATTGACCTAAAGGTCGAAAATTTGGAAATAGATTGACCCGAAGGTCGAAAATTGGAAATGGATTGACCCGAGGGTCGAAATTTGGAAATTTAGTGACCCGAAGGTCGAAATTGGAAATTGAGTGACCCGAAGGTCGAAATTGGAAATTGAGTGACCCGAAGGTCGAAATTGGAAATTGAGTGACCCGAAGGTCGAAATTTGAGAATTGGATGACCCGAAGGTTGAAATTGGGAAATTGAGTGACCCGAAGGTCAAAATTTTGAGAATTGAGTGACCCGAAGGTCGAAATTGCATGATCTGGAGTCAAAATTGAGAATTTGGTAATTGGAATTGAGAATTGGAATTTGAAATTGAAAATTGGGTGACCCTGGGGTCAAAATTGGGAATTGATTGATCCAAAAGATTTGAATTGAGAATTTGGAGGGCAAAATATCAAATTTGAGCAATTGACAGACCCTGATGATCGAAATGACTTGGATCAATAAAGGAGAATGATGAGTTCGAGTCAGAGCTCGAATAAAATATTGAGATCACGAGTCGGAACCCGAATCAACAAAAGAAAATGGAAGGCTCGAATCAGAGCACAAATAAGATAATGAGATCACGAGTCGGAACCCGAATCAACAGAGAAAAAAATGAAGAGCTCGAATATGAGCTCGAATGAAGATAAAGAGATCACGAGTCGGAACTCGGATCAATAAAGAAAACGAAGAGCTTGAGTCAAGGCTCGAGTAAGATAATGAGATCACGAGTCGGAACCCGAATCAACAAAGGAAAATGAAGGACTTGAATTAGAGCTTGGATAAGATAAGGAGAACTCGAGTCAGAACCCGGATCAACAAAAGAAAATGAAGAACTCGATTCAGGGTTCGAGTAAGGTAATGAGATCACGAGTCGGAACCCGGATCAACAAAGAAAATGAAGAGCTCGAATCTGAGCTCGAACAAGGCATAGAGATCACGAGTCGGAACTCGGATCAACAAAAGAAAATGAAGAGCTCTAATCTGAGCTCGAACAAGGTATAAAGATCACGAGTCGGAACTCGGATCAACAAAAGAAAATGAAGAGCTCTAATCTGAGCTCGATTAAGGTATAGAGATCACGAGTCGGAACTCGGATCAACAAAAGAAAATGAAGAGTTCGAGTCAAGGCTCGAATAAGGTAGAGAGATCACGAGTCGGAACCCGGATCAACAAAGGAAAATGAGGAATTCGAGTCGAGGCTCGAATAAAGCAGAGAGATCACGAGTCGGAACCCGGATCAACAAAGGAAAATGAGGAATTCGAGTCGAGGCTCGAATAAAGTAGAGAGATCACGAGTCGGAACCCGGATCAACAAAGGAAAATGAGGAATTCGAGTCGAGGCTCGAATAAAGTAGAGAGATCACGAGTCGGAACCCGGATCAACAAAGGAAAATGAAGAGTTCGAGTCAAGGCTCGAATAAAGTAGAGAGATCACGAGTCGGAACCCGGATCAACAAAGGAAAATGAAGAGTTCGAGTCAAGGCTCGAATAAAGTAGAGAGATCACGAGTCGGAACCCAGATCAACAAAGGAAAATGAAGAGTTCGAGTCAAGGCTCGAATAAGGTAGAGAGATCACGAGTCGGAACCCGGATCAACAAAGGAAGATGATTTGAATAAAAACCCGAGTCGGAACTCGGTTTTCCTAAAAGTTGAAAATGTACCAGCTTGAATACTGGATTTTGAAATAATACCAGTTCGAGTGCTGGGTTTTGGTTCAGTATTGGCGATGATCTTTGGATCATTTAGGAATTGTGATGGGACTGTTTGTTGAAATCCCAATACCGACCGGATTGTTATTAATGCAATTGAATGCAAATGAATATGAGTTGATGCATGAATGCACAAGTGCATGAAATGAGGAATTTGTTTATCCTGCCTGCATATAGAATGCTTGAAAACAAATTTTCAAAAAGATGCCCCAGTGTAACAAAACAGAACAACCACAAGAAGAATGTCATAATTAAATGAGAAAAGTTGATGATTTTATTGATGCCTAAAAAAGGATGATGACTTGAAAAAGGAAAACCACTAGGACTATATCGTCCTGACAAAATGAGAAGGCATTGGCATTGGCATTGTCATTCTTCAGAGTGATCTGGGAGAGGCTTGGTCAGGACTGCAACTCGTCCCTCCCTTTCTTCCGGCACCAAAAGCTCTTTATCGATGTAGTCCTGTACAATATTTTTTAGAACGAAGCAACGTTCAGTATCGTGCCCCATTGCCCGATGGAACTCGCAGAAACAATCTTTCCATTTCCCCATGGTGACGGGAGGATCCACAATCCTTGGAAGTTTGATCATATCCTTCGCGAGCAGATATCCAAGAATTTCTTCGATTGGCTCACCTAAAGGAGTAAACTCGCGATCATAACTCCAACCATCACGCTTTATCTTCTTCGGATTGTTGGATTTTTGTTGAATGCTGACTTCTTTGACTTCTTTCTTGGTTAGGGCTACTGGATGTTCTTCTTCTCTGCTTTCAACAAACAGGTTCTTATCAATATAGTCTTGCACAATGTTTTTGAAGACAAAACATCGATCCGTATCATGCCCTACTGCCCGATGGAATTTGCAAAACTGATTCTTGAACCTTCCCATGATGGTGGGAGGACTTGTGGCCTTTGGGAGCTTCACTAATCCCTTAATCAACATGTATTCAAGGACTTTGTCGAGTGGCTCGTCTATAGGAGTGAAATCTCGATCGCCGCTCCAGTTTCCGCGCTTTGGTTTTCCTTGATTTTTTTCCTTTTGCTGAGGGCTGGATTGAAAAGGTCTATTCTGGATTCTAGAATACTTTCCTTTCAGATCTTTAGACTCTTCTAACTTGCTGCTTTGATTGCCTCTGTTTTTGTTGTTGCCAGGTTTAGCACTGGTTGCACTGTTGTGGTCTCCAATGATGCTCATAGGGATGGTGATGGATGCCTCTTCTTTAACAGGAACTTTTCCGAAATTGGCTTCAGCTTGCTCGGATAATATCTCAATCATCATTCTTTTGAACAACCGATATATGGCGGGATCAATCTCCTCCTTGATGGTCTGAGCTCCCTCTTTGACAGACTTTATGGAATCCATTTCGCACTCACTGTCTGTAACTAATGTGCTGAAGTAGCACGCACGGTCTTTGATCTTGTCAGGATCACACAACTATGCCAATGCCCTCTGCAGAACAACATGGGATGTTTTAGCCTGATGGGAAAAAAGAATTTTGAAACCAACACTCTTGAGGGAAAAACAAATGATGGAATTGGAAGGACATGTCAAAAATTTGGATAAAATTTGGAAGATATACTGGGAGATATGGAAAAGTTTTTGAAGCAAAATTTGAAATTTCAAAAATTTGCAGGCAGGAATGGAATAAGGTTGGAAATCCGAGATCCAGTAGAACAGAGGAATAGAAAATCACCTGGAGTTTTGAAAGAAATGGGATATTTGAGAAAATCATCCAGGGTTTGAGAAAAGATCTCGTGGAAAATAAGGATGTTTTGAAAAAGGCCTAATAAGTTGGAAAATATTGGGAAATGTAAAAATTTGAGGAAATCATACACATACAATCACATCCTGCACAAACATTTATACACATTCAGCACTCCCTAAAAGGCTGACTCTAGATGCATCAATTTGAAAACAGTTGTAGGACCTTAATCCTAACTCTAGGTTCAGATCATCTTTGTCCAATCCAGTTATGCCGATATACCCGAATTGAAATCCGAGGTACGTGGCATAGAATTTCAACTCCGGTTCTAAGGTAAGGTTTTCCAACATCCTTGAGCGCCTACCGATATACTTCGGACTGTGGCCCGCGGTACGTGGTAGGGGGGTGTTAACCCAAATAGTTGGCCCAGTTGTGAGGCTCTGTCCCGAACTATGGTTCTGGAAGAGAGCCCAGCAACGTGAAGACCGGGTAATGATAGGTAATTGAGATTTGAAAAAATGATCACATGCAAGAAATAGAGGGCTCTAAGTCCTAGAGAGATAGATTTTGAAAATTTTGAAGAAGCATACATCGTTTGCATTCAGATCCTAAATTGAGGAGGATTGTATTTAGACCTAAGTCTATGTGAGCATGAAAATATCTCCTCAATATGGTCCTACCAAACCATGCCTAAGCTATATGCATTCAATGTCAGCTGGGTCAGAATCTAGGCTCCTAGGCTCACATGATATTGAAAGTAAAAGAGCTGACATTTTGTGAACATAATTTTGATAATTGAACTAAGTCAAGCATAATTTTGACCAGACAAGGACAGGTCCCATCACGGTCGCCAAACCTGTTATCGTCGCGAAATTTTTCCCCCGCCTTCCCTTCCTTGCGGAAGAGAGAGAGGGAGAACGCTTTCGCGCTTCAAACTTTGACCGGATTTTGGAAATTGTTTTGAAATACTCGCCTCCGTTTTTGAAAATTGCGGGAAAATCCATGGGATGGGGCTCGACCTGTCGGTACGAGGTTCGACCGTTCCTGCCGCCTTTAACAGGGGTAATCGAACCAAGGACCAAAATCGTGCTTGACTTAGTTAAATTATCAAAGTTATGTTCTATCCTAAATGCACAAAGAATTTAGGCATGTGCTATGAGATTTTGGAAAATGCAGCTTGGGAAAACATGATGTATGCTTAGAAAACATTTGGAGTTGGAAAAACAATTCTCAGGAAAAGGATGAAAGTCAATTTCTCAGGAAAATCAGATGAAAGGTGTTTTTGAAATCATGAGAAAGTTCATAAAGACATGGGAAAATCATGAATGATTGAAAATCCTGGGAAAGTAGAAGTGATTCTTGAGAAAAGGTGAGCATTTGAAAAGGGAAACTCTTCTTAAGAAAACTTGGACTTTGAGAGTTTTCTTAGGAAAATGATGGAAAATTTATAGGAAAACTCATTGAAGAAGGAAATTCAAACTTGGGAAATTGAAATCCTGGGAATTTTGCCTTTTGAAATACTTGGAAATCGATTTTGGATCTTGGAGAAAGTTGGGAAATCCATTTTGAAAATCTCAAGATAACATTTTCCAAGGCAAACTGTGGAAAAACTTGTCTTTGGAAAACCGATTTTGAAAAATCCTTAGAATTTCTTGAGAAATCGATTTCTTGAGAATGAAGTTTTCTTGAGAAAATCTTGAGAAAATCAATGATTTCATAATGCAAATGATATGAATGTATGAATGTACTTTGAAAGATTTTCTAGTAAATTTGTTGGAAAAATGTGCATTAAGTCAAAATAAATCCTTCACATATCCTGACTGTGGCCATGAATATGTTCAGAATTTAGTTGATTTGATGCACATGCTTTTGAAAACTTTGGAAATATGATGTGCATTTTAAGATAGCCTAAGAGTGTAGGCTCAATGTGACTAGTAGAAAGATGATGGATCTGGGTCTCGTCCATATTCCGACTAGGGCCGTAAATATGGATCCCACCGAGTCCATCAACTCCCTAAGAGTTGGTGCACGTGCCATTCGTGAACATCCATAGTGCTTTTGAAATAAAATGCATGAATCACATAAGCAGGATATTGCATAAGTTCAAACTATATGATATGCATCCTAGTCTAAGCAGGAAATTAAATCTCTTATTCCAAAATTTACATTATTACATCACTAATCAAATGAAATAAATGGAAATTGCAGACTTCAGCACCTTCTTTTGAATGTCCCTGCCAAACTTGAAATAAGGTTAGCTCAAATATGTGGGTTTTTCCAAGATTTTCCAATAATATTATGAAATTATTGGATTTAATTGGATATAAACCCTAACCTCATGCTTCCTTGATATTTTGAAATGATGCAAATGTAAGAAATTCAGTAGAAAACAATTTGAAATTCGGAATTGGGGTCAAAATGACCAAAATACCCCTAAAATTAAAGTTACACCTTTAAAATCAGGGTTTTTTTGAAGAAAAACTTGATAAAATTGAGATTTTGAAATTCAAATTGAATCAAATGATGATGAAATTCAGTAAGAGACATGATGACATGCTGCTAAACACATTATGACTGTAAAATCAGAATTTGACATATTGCAATTTATCCAAAATAACGAATTTCGCTTGTTTTTCGCTTGGATCTGGGTCCTGCGGGACCCTGTTTTGGTATTATGGATAATCCGAACCTCAAATGGATTCCAAATTGCACCAAATTCGGTGTGAAGCATCTAAACCTTCTGATAAACAACCTAGAATGCTAAAAATCACGAAATGATATGATTTAAATGCTGAAATTTAAAGAAAATCCTAAAATGGTGGATTTTGCCTATGGATCCGAACCAAGTGCAATGCCTAATATGATAATGCAAGATTTACACCATGGAAACTTCTGATATTTTGCAGACTGCTAAAAGACCCGAAATGAAACATTTTTTGTTTTTATAGCCTTGGGATTTGAGCCATGGTGAGTTCAGAAATATGGATTTAATTCTGACGGAGGTAAAAATCACCCTAATCTGATAAAAAATGCTAAAAAAATATAAAATAACCATGGAAATTTATGAAAGTAATCAGAGTTATGAACGACACCAACATGAACAACTTTCATGTTTATGACTTCGGCATTTGATCAACGGAGACACAGATGGAAATATAACTATTTCTGCCTAAACTAACAGACCAGACAAATGTAGCAAAACAGGGGACTGACAAAAAAAATCCGAAGCAGGGGTCAACACTGTTCTAAAAATTACAGGATTTTAGATTCAAACATAGGACATCGCGGGCACCACTTTCACTTTTTACAGTTTCGGATTTTGAGCAACACACAAAGAGAAACCATAGCCCTAAGTCGATCCAAGATCTCAGAGTCCCAAATTAGGCTCTGACACGTGTCCCGAACTCTCGGATTTTTGTCAGACATAAAAAAAAATCAGAAAAATCTGGAAAAATTATATTAAACACTAGACATTATCCCGAGTTCAGGGCATTTTTAGGATTGAAAATAGGATCTCCCAGGAGGGAGAACTCGATTTTACAAGTCGGCAAATGGTTTTCAAAAGGCATCCCGGGTTACAAAACCCGACTTACCATTTTGGATGTTTACCGCAGTAAACAAACTCAAATGGCTTCTAATTTTTGGCAAAATTTCAGGGACACCTAGGGTCACATTCCGTGATTTTTTTTGGATTTTTAATAAAAAATAAATGCATGAAATGACGTGTGGACTGACTGACAAAAACAGAGACCTACTGAAAATAAGCAGAATTGAAATAAAGGCTAAATTAATCCTAATTAATTCATGAAATATGCTAAATGAATGAAATAAAATGCAAATTAAATCTAGCTAACTACATGCATGTTAAAATCATCAAGGAAGCATAATGACACATTTTTATGTATGTCGTTTTATGAGAATAGCTCAATCCATCCCTCGGATGAGCTCTTTCTTCAAACGACTCCCGATTCGGATTATAGCATCACATCACAGGGAAAAGAAGTGCACCTTGTTTCGTTACGCGGCGTAGGTGCTCTTGAAAGGGGCAGCTACCACGAGCTTCCTTCGTTCTTCACTCCGGGCTTCGGATGGTCCACCAAAATCGAGCTCCGTTGGAATTGGACTGGCCACAGCACGAGCTCTACTCCACCTTCTTCAATGCGCCAAAGGGGGCACGATTTCCAAGGTTCAAAATCAGATGTTAGGAAGGCTAGGTCGAATTTTCCAAGTTCAAAAAGATGGTCCCCTCTAGGCTGGGAATGGAGCCTTGTTTTTATAGATTTTTCTAAAAAATTTGAATTTCAAACAGGCTCAATCTGAGCCCTCCATGTGGCGCCATCTCAGGGGGTGCTATCTGGGGGTTTTGAAATTCGAATTTGGCTTTTGCAGGGAGCCCTCAGGTGGCGCCACCTCATGGGGCTATTTTTATAAAAAAATAAAATAAAAAATAAAAATGAAGCCAAGTGGGACTCTGGATTGGTGCCACCTCAAAAGGTGTTCTGAGGTGTAAAGTTGAAAGCAGTAGGAGCATGCCATGTGGCGCCATCTCTGGAGGTGTTTGACATGTGTCAGAGGGATAGGAGTGGAGGAAGCAGATTGTGCCACCTCAGAAGAATTCAAATTCTACTTTTCTGCAGGAAAGGAGAGGCTGACATGTGGCATTTCCTCAGAGTGGCTCCTACGATGCCATGTGGCAAGAGGGAGGAAAAGGAGGGAAAGGGACACGTGGCACCATCTCAGACAAAATAGAAAAGGTGAAGTTCAGGATTTGCGCCACCTCAGTCTGGAGTTTGAATATTTGAATTCTAGCTTTCTCTAAAGGAGGCAGAAAGTGACATGTGTCACTTGCTTTTTCTGAAGAAAGCAGAGAATGACACGTGTCCCTTGCTCTTTCTGAGAAGAGCAAAGGGTGACATGTGTCACTTGCTTTTTCTGAGAAAAGCAGGGAGTGACATGTGTCTTCTACTTTTTCTAAAGGAAGCTGGAGATGACATGTGTCATCTACTTTTCTGAAAGAAGTAGGGAGAAGACATGTGTCCTCTACTTTTTCTGAAGGAGGTAGAAGGGGACATGTGTCACCTGCTTTTTCTGAAAGAAGCAGAGAATGACACGTGGCAGAGGGGAGAAAAGGTGGGCCAAGCCATGTGGCGCCATCTCAAACAAGATGAAAAAGGTAGAAGTTCTTGATTTTCGCCACCTATGGGGTTTTTTGAATATTTGAATTCTAGCTTTTCTGAAGAAAGCAGGAAATGACACATGGCACTTGCCTTTTTCTGAGGAAATGAGGGCTTGACACGTGTCCTCTGCAGGAAACACTCCAGATGGCGCCACCTCAGAGGAGACAAGCCTACCTTTTTTGTAGGAATTCAGAAGTGACACATGTCTCCTACTTTTCTGAGAAAAGTAGGAAGAGACATGTGTCAGGCTACTTTTCTAGAAGGAAGGAGGGGTTGACACGTGTCCCCTGCAGGAGACACTCTAGATGGCGCCACCTCAGAGGAGACAAACTCCACTTTTTCTAGACAGGACAACCTATGACACTTGGCATCTCCTGGTAGTCTTTGAAATGACACATGGCAAAATCTGAGGTGAAGTGACTGAAATTCATATTGAAAACTATCCAGATGGTTTTCCTGAGAAAATATTTTGACATTCCGAGTCCTGGGGGTAAAATGGGAAGAATTGATCATTTTGAAGACCCAGGGTTTTGAAATCAATTTTGAAAAGAGTTGAAATTCTAATCTGGAATGAAGATTTTGAAATCAAGAGTTCTGGACCTCGAAATGACATGCTGTGCAGTGCAGTGATTTGAAATGCTCATGCAATGATATGCAATGTCATGTCTTATGAAATGCAATCTCGAATCAAGACTTGGAGATGTCTGTCTCCTGTCAGAAATAAGATTTTGAACATCTGAGTTAAAGATGGAGAAATTTTGAGAGTTGCAGATGAAATTTGGACTTTTGCAAGGTTCGAGCTCAGAAAATGACCATTTTGCCCTCTGGCGATTTCAGAGGCTTGAAGCTGATGCTTGGTGGAAATGTTGGGGAGGTGAGTGAAAATTTGGGGTGTTTACAGGCACATGCCGGAGGAACCAAGACTGCAAGGCATAGGTGCACCCTTCGACTAGAATTGATTCTCCGAGTGCGAAATTAGTCAACCCTCGGTATAGAAAGGCGAGTGCAGCCATGGCTATCGAGAGGTGGCTGGTCTGTCGACTTCCCCACCTCCTTAGAAGCTGAACTATTCTAATATCCATGTAATTTCGTCCATCGGGAAAGAAGGCTAATCCCACTGTGCACAGAACCATCGCATGCTGAATTCTTTCTCGAGCTGTTCTGGACAACGAGCTGACTTCCACAAATGTCCCATACTGTCTGTAGATTTCGAGCAGGTCCACATATTCGTTTCCATCCTCCTCTATCAATGGCCAAGACTTGCGTCCTTTCATGCGAGCTAAGGCATCCTTAGGGTCTATACCCTTAACATTAATCAGAAATTGTTTCTCCAATGGATCTCCAGGTTGACCGGCTGGCTCGGGCAATCCCATAATCTCTGAAAATTCATCTATCAGCACTGTCATCTTGCCCCATGGGAACCAGAAGGTAGAAGTGCTCAGATTCCACCGCTCTGCTAGTGCATGGATCAAGTTGTCGTTGACTGTCTGCTTTCCCACTGCGGACGCCAGTTCTAACCCACAATCGTCCAAGTGGTCCGGAAACATATGAGAGAAATTCTTGAACCATAAATAGTACCACCGGGGAAAGAAGGATCCGGTGCTGAGGACTCGATGTTCGGGAAGACTTTGTCGCACCTCGTAGGAGATGTGACCCTCAGGGAAGACTGAATCAAGCTGACTGGATGCCATCAGACTGGAAAACATGGAAAATTGGAATAAGACTTGGGAAAATACAGGAAATTTGAGGAAAATGCAGGCAGGATAAAAATAAAGTAGGAAATTCGAGATCCAGAAGACAGGAAAGATGGGAAATCACCTAGAGTTTTGAGGAAAATGGAGGAATTTTATGAAAATCGTCCAGGGTTTAATGAAATATAAGGAAGTACTTCATAAAATGAAGTATTTTGAAAATCGTCCAGGATTTAAAACATGGACAGTACATGAACATAGATTGGGGATTTTTGGAAAAAACGTCCAGTATTTTAGAAAATTGGGAAAATATGAAAAATAACAAAGAAATGACTATAACACATTCAATTACAACAAGTATGCACATACAACATTCCCTAAAAGTTGACTCTAGATGCACAAATTTTGAAATAGCTGTAGAACCTTAATCCTAACTCTAAGGTTCAGATCATCTGTGTCCAATCATGTTATGCCTATATACTCGAGCCAAGGCTCGATGTACGTGGCATAAAATCAATTCCTCCGGTTCTAGGTTCAAGTTTTCCAACATCCTTGAGCACCTGCCGATATACGTTGGACTATGGCCCTTGGTACGTGTGTTATCGTCGCGAAATTTTTCCCCCGTCTTCCCTTCCTTGCGGAAGAGAAAAAGGAAGGAACGCTTTCGCGCTTCAAACTTTGACCGGATTTTTGGAACTTATTTTAAAATACTCCCCTCCGTTTTGAAAATTGCGGGAAAATCCATGGGATGGGGCTCGACCTGTCGGTACGAGGTTCGACCGTTCCTGCCGCCTTTAACAGGGGTAATCGAACCAAGGACCAAAATTGTGCTTGACTTAGTTAAATCATCAAAATTATGTTCTGTCCTAAATGCACAGAGAATTCAGGCATGTGCTATGAGATTTGGAAGATGTAAGTTGGAAAACATGATGTATGCTTGGGAAATGATTTGGGATTGGAAAATATTTCTAAGGAGAAAGATGGAGGTCAATTTCTCAGGAAACTCAGATGAAAAAGGGTTTTTGAAATCCCGAGAAAGTTCACAAAGACTTGGGAAAATCATGAATGGTTGAAAATCCTGTGAAATAGAAGTGATTCTTGAGAAAAGGGTGAACGTTTGAAAAGAGGAAACACTTCTTAGGAAAACTTGGACTTTGAGAGTTTTCTTAGGAAAATGATGGAAGATTTATAGGAAAACTCATTGGAGAAGGAAATTCAAAACTTGGGGAATCGAAATCCTGGGAATTTTACCTTTTGAAATACTTGGAAATCGATTTTGGATCTTAGAGAAAGATTGGAAAACTCTTTTGAATCTCTTAAGAAAATATCATTTTTTCAGGGAAAACTGTGGAAAAACTTTTCTTTGGAAAACCGATTTTGAAGAATCCTTAGAGTTTCTTGAGAAATCGATTTCTTGAGAATGAAGTTTTCTTGAGAAAATCTTGAGAAAATCAATGATTTTATGATGCAAATGACATGAGTAAATGAATGCCCTTTGAAAAGACTTTCTGAGGAATTGGTTGGAAAATGTGCATTAAGTCCAAATAAATCCTTCACATATTCTGACTGTGGCCATGAATATGTTCAGAACTTAGTTGATTTGATGCACATGATTTTGAAAACTTTGGAAATATGATGTGCATTTTAAGATAGCCTAAGAGTGTAGGCTCTATGTGACTAGTAGAAAGATGATGGATCTGGGTCTCGTCCATATTCCGACTAGGGCTGTAAATATGGATCCCACCGAGTCCATCAACTCCCTAAGAGTTGGTGCACGTGACATTCGTGAACATCCATAGTGCTTTTGAAATAAAATGCATGAATCATAGAAACAGGATATTGCATAAATTCAAACTATATGATATGCATCCTAGTCTAAGCAGGAAATTAACTCTCTTATTCCAAAATTTACATCATTACATCACTAAATAAAGGAAATAAAAGAAATTTGCAGACTTCAGCTCCTTCTTTGGAATGTCCCTGCCAAGCTTGAAATAAAGTTTGCTCAACTATGTGGGTTTTTCCAAGATTTTCCAATAATATTATGAAATTATTGAATTTAATTGGATATAAACCCTATTCTCATGCTTCCATGATATTTTGAAATGATAAAAATGCTAGAAATTCAGTAGAAAACAATTTGAAATTCGCAATTGAGGTTAAAATGACCAAAATACCCCTAAAATTAAAGTTACACCTTTAAAATCAGGGTTTTTTAAGGAAAACTAGGTAAAATTGAGATTTCGAAATTCAAATTGAATCCAATGATGATAAAATGCAGTATGAGGCATGATGACATGCTGCTAAACCCATTATTACTGTAAAATCAGAATTTGACCTTTTGAAATTTAGCCAAAATAGCCAATTTCGCTTGTTTTTCGCTTGGATCTGGGTCCTACGGGACCCTGTTTTGGTATTATGGCTAATCCGAACCTCAAATGGATTCCAAATTGCACCAAATTCGGTATGAAGCATCTACTTAATCTGATAAACAACCTAGAATGCTAAAAATCACGAAATGATATGATTTAAATGCTAAAATTTAAAGAAAGTCCTAAAATGGTGGATTTTGCATATGGATCCGAACCAAATGCAATGCCTAATATGATAATGCAAGATTTACACCATGAAAACTTATGATATTTTGCAGACTGCTAAAAGACCCTAAATGAAACATTTTTGGTTTTTACAGTCTCGGGATTTGAGCCATGGTGAGTTCAATAACAGGGATTTAGTTCTGACAGAGGTAAAAATCACCCTAATCTGCTGTAAAATGCCAAACAAATACAAAACGGCCATGTAAATTTATGAAATTAATCAGAGCTATGCATGACACCTACATGAACAACTTTCATGTTTATGACTTTGGCATTTGATCAACAAAAACACAGAGAAAAATATAACTATTCCTGCCTAAACTAACAAAACAGACAAATGTAGCAAAACAGGGGACTGACAAGAAAATCCGAAGCAGGGGTCAACATTGTTCTAAAAATTACAGGCTTTCAGATGCAAACAGAGGACACTCTGGAAATAACTTTCACTTTTTACTGTTTTGGATTTGGAGCAACACACAAAGAGAAACTACAGCCCTAAGTCGATCCAAGATTTCAAAGGCCCAAATTAGGCTCTGACACGTGTCCCGAACTCTCGGATTTTTTTCAGATATAACAAAAAATCATAAAAATCTGAAAACATCATATTAAAAACTAAACATTCTCTCAAGGTCAGAACATTTTTCGGATTGAAAATCGGATCTCCCATGAGGGATATCTCAATTTTATAAGTCGGAAAATGATTTTCAAAATGAATCCCGGGTAAAAAAACCCGACTTGCCATTTTGAATGTTTACTGCAGTAAACAAATTCAAATGCCTTCGAATTTTTGGAAAAATTTCAGGGACACCTAAGGGCGTATTCCGTGATTTTTTTGGGATTTTTAATAAAACATAAATGCATGAAATGACGTGTGGACTGTCTGACAAAAACAGAGACCTACTGAAAATAAGCAGAATTGAAATAAATGCTAAATTAATCCTAATTAATTCATGAAATGTGTTAAATGAATGAAATAAAATGCAAATTAAACCTAGATAACTACATGAATGTTAAAAATCATCAAGGAAGCATAATAAAACATTTTTATGTATGTCGTTTTATGAGAATAGCTCAATCCATCCCTCGGATGAGCTCTTTCTTCAAACGACTCCCGATTCGAATTATAGAATCAAATCAATGGGAAAAGAAGTGCACCTTGTTTCGTTACGCAGCGTAGGAGCTCTTGAAAGGGGCGTCTATCACGAGCTTCCTTCGTTCTTCGCTCCGAGCTTCAGATGGTTCACAAAAATTGACCTCTGTTGGAATCGAATTGGCCACAACACGAGCTCTACTCCACCTTCTTCAATGCGCCAAAGGGGGCACGATTTCCACAGTTCAAAATCTGATTCTAGGAAGGCTAGGTCGGATTTTTCAAGTTCACCAGAGCTAAAAAAAAATGATCCCCTAGGCTGGGCGTGAACCCTTGTTTTTATAAATTTTCTAAAAAATTTTGAAATTCAAACAGGCTCAATCTGAGCCCTCCATGTGGCACCATCTCAGGGGGTGCCATTTGAGGGGTTTGAAATTCGAATTTGTCTTTTGCAGGGAGCCCTCAGGTGGCGCCACCTCAAAAGGTGTTTTAATTTTTGCGAAAAATAAAAAAAATGGAAATTTTGTGGGTGAGACACATCAGCAGGGGAAATTTGGAAATTTTCAAAAGTTTGCTTGATTCTCTCTGCAGGGAACTCCCAGAAGGCGCCACCTCAGAGGGTGTTTTCTTGGAATTTGAAATTCAAACTCACCTTTTGTAGGGAGTCCTCAGGTGGCGCCACCTCATGGTGGGCTACCTTTATTAAAAATAAAATAAAAATAAAAAATGGAGCCAAGTGGAGTCCTGGAATGGTGCCACCTCCAAAGGTGTTCTGAGGTGTAAAGTTGGAACAATAGGGGCATGCCATGTGGCGCCACCTCTGGGGAGTTCAAATGTTTGAAATTTTGCTTTTCTGCAGGAAAGGAGGGGCTGACATGTGGCATTTCCTTAGAGTGGCTCCTACGATGCCATGTGGCAGGAGAACATGAAGGGAGGAAGCAAAATGCGCCACCTCATGGGGGGGGGGTTTCTACTTTTTCTGGTGTAGGGAGGTCTGGACATGTGGTGGACAAGTGTCAGTTGTCTGGAGAGGCTTTCTCAAATGGCGCCACCTCAGGGGGAAGTTTGAAATTCAAATGGAGGTTGGCCCTGGAGGAATGGAGGGTGGACATGTGGTGCCACCTCAGGGTGCCTCCTACAATGCCATGTGGCAAGAGGGAGGAAAATGAGGGAAGTGACATGTGGCGCCCTCATAGGCCATCTGGAAAATCAGAGCTCAGGATTTTCGCCACCTAGTGCCTTGTTTGAATTTTGAATGGTTTGCTTTTTCTGAAGAAGGCCAGAAGTGACATGTGTCTCCTACTTTTTTGAAAGAAGTAGGGAGAAGACATGTGTCCTCTACTTTTTCTGAAAGAAGCAGAGAATGACATGTGGCAGAGGGGAGAGAAGGTGGGCCAGGCCATGTGGCGCCATCTCAGACAACTTGGAAAAGGTAGAAGTTCAGGATTTGTGCCACCTATGAGGAGTTTTGAACTTTTGAATTCTAGTTTTTCTGAAGAAAGCAGAAAACGACACATGGCGTCTACTTTTTCTAAGGAAATGAGAGCTTGCCACGTGTCCTCTGCAGGAGACACACTCCAGATGGCGCCACCTCAGAGGAGACAAGCTTACTTTTTCTGGAGGAAGCTAGGAGTGACACATGTCTCCTACTTTTCTGAGAAAAGTAGGGAGAGACATGTGTCAGGCTACTTTTCTAGAAGGAGGGAGGGATTGACACGTGTCCCCTGCAGGAGACACACTTCAAGTGGCGCCACCTCAGAGGAGACAAGCTCCACTTTTTCTAGACAGGACAACCTATGACACTTGGCATCTCCTGGTAATCTTGGAATGACACATGGCGCTGGATGGATAGGGTTGATACTGGCAGATAAATGGGATGACATGTGGCGGCTTCTTAGGGTAGCCCCACACTGACACTTGGCATGGAAATGGGAGGAGAGAGAAATGACAAGTGGCGCCAATCCAGGGGACAAGGCTCCTATATTTTTGGGTTTTTCAAAATTCAAATTTTCAAAAGGAAAGCTTGTGTGACACCACCTCAGTGTGGGTCCGACATTGCTTCTTTATTGAAATAAGGATAAAACAACAACTTCTTTTTGGAATTTTCATAAAATCTGGACTAATGGGCAAAACAGGAATTTTGGAAAGAGTTGGCCCTTGTAGGGCGATTTTGTAAAAGAAAGATATTTAAAATTGTCAAAAAGGGCAAAATCTGAGCTGAAGTGACTGAAATCCATATTAAAAACTATCCAGATCGTTTTCCTGAGAAAATATTTTGACATTCCGAGTCCTAGGGGTAAAATGGGAAGAATTGATCATTTTGAAGACCCAGGGTTTTGAAATCAATTTTGAAAAGAGTTGAAATTCTAATCTGGATTGGAAATTTTAAAATCAAGAGTTCTGGACCTCGAAATGACATGCTGTGCAGTGCAGTGATTTGAAATGCTCATGCAATGATATGCAATGTCATGTCTTATGAAATGCAATCTTGAACCAAGACTCTGGAGATGTCTGTCTCCTGTCAGGAGTAAAATCTTGAACATCTGAGATAAAAATAGAGAAAAATTGAGAGTTTGAGATGAAATTTGGACTTTTGCAAGGTCCGGGCTCAGAAAATGACCGTTTTGCCCTCCAGCGATTTCAGAGGCTGGATGATGATGTTTGGTGAAAATGTCGGGGAGGTGAGTGAAAATTTGGGGTGTTTACAGATGCCCCTCTTTGCTACTAAGCCGGCTCATGGCCGAGCTTAGTGGCAAAGAAAAACACACCAAATTTGGGCTATACATAAAAAAATGCCCCAGTTAGAAGGATCTGACTGGGTGTGAAGAAATTAGCCCGAGGAAGATGGTAGATATGAAGCGAAGAATAAAGATGAAAGATTTGCTCTATGAGAGCGAAGTTCAGGTTTTTGCCCTTAACCTGGATGGGCCAGAAATACCTCGCATGGAACGAAGCTCAGGTTTTGACCCTTGACCTGATTGGGGAATGGAATATCTCATCGAAATGAGACTCAGGTTTGTACCCTTAATCTGATTGGGCGGAAGATGAGATACCTCT
Source organism: Nuphar pumila (assembly GCF_984573655.1). NCBI lineage: Eukaryota > Viridiplantae > Streptophyta > Magnoliopsida > Nymphaeales > Nymphaeaceae > Nuphar > Nuphar pumila. The sequence goes on along the minus strand of NC_143263.1, from coordinate 76,741,216 downwards.
TTGATTTAGGCTCAGGTTTATACCCTTATCCTGATCGGGCGGAAAATGAAATACCTCTTTGATTGACGCTCAGGTTTGTACCCTTATCCTGATCGGGCGGAAAATGGGAATACCTCTTTGATCGAGGCTCAGGTTTGTACCCTTATCCTGATCGGGTGGAAAATGGGAATACCTCATTGATCGAGGCTCAGGTTTGTACCCTTATCCTGATCGGGTGGAAAATGAAATACCTCTTTGAATGAGGCTCAGGTTTGTACCCTTATCCTGATCGGGCAGAAAATGAAATACCTCTTTGGATGAGGCTCAGGTTTGTACCCTTATCCTGATTGGGCGGAAAATGAAATACCTCTTTGAATGAGGCTCAGGTTTGTACCCTTATCCTGATCGGGCGGAAAATGGATGGAATCCTCGAAGGAAGAGACCATGATGGAACCTTCGGATCTTGCACAATAAATCCGACAGGGTTTTTTGCAAAAGGAAGGAGAATGGGGTCCTTAAAGCTTGAAAAGGGATTGATCTTGGACGTCTCATTGCTGAGACTAAAATCAGCTTTTGAAATTGCCTCTTGCGAGAAAATGATTGGTGGTTCGACCTCGAACCGAAATGGGACTGTCTATGGTGGGACAGTAGGGACACAGGGAAGTGTGCAACTCTGAGAGTTCATGCTCTCAAAGAAGGGAAGGAACCAAGTCCTTAGGAGGGATTTAAAATTGGTGTCAGGATGCATCGAAAACGGACATCAAGCTCTCACTTCACGTCAGGATAGGTAGAAAATATTATCAATCTGTTGGAAATTTTGTTGTTGATTCAAAATTTTTGAAAATGTTGCACATGGTTGCAAAGATATTCCTTCTTTTCTACCTAAAGCATTACCTCCAAACAAGGTTCACTTTGTAGAATCGAGACTTGAAATCCAAATTGCTCGCAATTGACCTTCTTCAAAGAAGTTATCAATTTCCTTGATATGAGCAGGAAAGAGAATTTGATATTACGAAAGTAATTGATGAAAGAGTATTGATAATAGAATTCCACAAGATTAAAGAGGATTCTTGATAGATCTGGCAGTTTGATATCCTGAGAGCTTCTCTCATGATAGTCTTTCTGCACTCTTTTGGCTCTCTGTGAGTTTTTTGGCTATATTCTCCTTCATTTTGGAGATGCTCTTACTTTTTCTCTCTTTCTTTTTCCTCTCTTTCTCTCTTTTGGGAAGGGTACGTCACAAACTCCTTCAACTTGGAGATGTTTTGATCCTTCTTGGACGATGGGTTTGAAGATCTTTGGATGATAGCTGAAATTAAATATCTTTTAGGGGTTGTCGAGAGGTTCATCGCATCTGCCTTCATCTCAACAATGCTTTGGACTTTCCCTGGAAGGATCCGTCACAAACTCCGTCATCTTGGAGATGTTTCGAATCTTCTTTGGCCCCGGGGGTCTACTCTCCTAATTTGCCTTCATCTTGACGACAGGTGAGAGATCCCTTTTGCGGATACTTAATTGCAGCTTAGGTGATTTTGAGGAAACGGGGCTTGGGTAAATGCTCTCTTTTCTAGCGCTCAGAATATTTCCACTGCCTTGTCTTTACAAGAATAATCCTTAAAGTTGTGCCATAACTGCGATCAATATCAATCATCTACGATTTTCAATAACATTGAATCTTCTTTTCTGGCCATATCGAGGACTTATCCTTCATCCTTTTGGTTGGCCAATAAAAAGAATTTGAATTTTGAATCCCTTTTCACAAAAGCTTCGCTCTTTTGGAAGTAATGCTGAAGGTAGACTGATTAGTGCAATAAAGATTCTGAAATCAACAAATAATTTGACAAATTGACTAAATTTTCTTGAAATCCTTGGTGAAAATGAGTATTTGAAATCCGGCTCAACACATCCGCGACGAAAATTCTCCTCTCTTTTTCCCCAAAAAGAGAGACTCAGGCTTAGCCCTTACCTGAATGGGAAATGGGAAATACTCCTCTCTTCCCTAAAGAGGAGGTGTTTGCAAAACGAACTTTCGAAGAGAAATTGAGCTTTCGTCAAAGCTCCCTAATATTAGGCTTCTCTTATGGAAAGAGGGCCGATAATAGTGAGGTCTGAAAATTGGGTCATGAAAGAAACGAGTCCATCACACTCTCCCTGCAAAGAGGGTCTTTCATGACGAAAATGGCTTAGTATGAAATTGGGGGGTCACAAGAAAAGCGAGTCTCCATCGAGCCTCTCCCTATCAAAAGGGTTCCTCGTGTGAAATTGGAAATTGTTTTGAAAACGGTTCACAAAGACGCGAGTCCCTTCAAACTCTCCCTGAAAAGGGGCTAAGTGAACGAATTGGATAGCATGCGAAAAGAACGAGCTCCCTCGTGCTCTCCCTAAAAAGGGTCTCTCGCAAGAGAAAATGATTGAAATTGGATATTGAGATTGATTGACCCGAAGGTCGAAATTGAAAATTGGAAAATTGGTTGCTGAAAATTGAATGACCCGAAGGTCGAAGTTGGATGACCTGATGGTCAAAATTGAGAATTGATTTGACCAAAAAGGTCGAAATTGAAAATTGGTTGATCGAAAGGTCGAAATTGTGAATTGAGTGACCCGAAGGTCGAAATTTGGAAATTGGATGACCCGAAGGTCAAAAATTTGGAGATTGATTGCCCTGAGGGTCGAAAATTGGAAATTGATTGACCCAAAGGTCGAAAATCGGAAATCGATTGACCCGAAGGTCGAGGATTGGAAATTGATAGACCCGAAGGTCGAGAATTGGAAATTGATTGACCCGAAGGTCGAAATTGAGATTGGTAATTGAAATTGAGAATTGAAAATTGGGTGACCCAGAGGTCGAAATTGGAGAATTGCTTGATTTGAAGATTTAAATTGAAATTTGGAAGGCAAAATATCAAATTTGAGCAATTGACAGACCCTGATGATCGAAATGACTTGGATCAATAAAGGAGAATGATGAGTTCGAGTCAGAGCTCGAATAAAATACAGAGATCACGAGTCGGAACCCGGATCAATAAGAGAAAATGAAGAGCTCGAATCAGAGCTCAAATGATGTAATGAGATCACGAGTCGGAACCCGGATCAACAAATAAAAATGATTTGAAATAAAACCCGAGTCGGAACTCGGTTTTCTGAAAAATTGGAATTTTGAAAATGTGCCAGTTTGAGTACTGGATTTTGGAATAATACCAGTACGAGCGCTGGGTTTTGTTCAGTATTGGTGATGACCTTTTGATTTAGAATCATTAGGAATTGTGATGGGACTGTTTGTTGAAATCCCAATACTGACCAAATTGTTGTTAATGCAGTTGAATGCAAATGATTATGAATTGATGCATATGAATGCACATGTGCATGAAATGAGGAATTTGTTTATCCTGCCTGCATATAGCACAAAATTTTAAAATGCCCCAGTGTAACTGGGAAAGAAAGTTGAATCATTATTTGAAAGAAACAGGAAGGATTACAAGAGGAGGATAAATGTTTCAAGTATAAAACTTTTTCAAGTGTCGAGCATTAATAGGATCTGGCAATTCTACCCCATCGGCATTGATGAGCCGATATGAGTTGCGGGGTAATGCTTCTTTGACAACATAGAGACCTTCCCAATTTGGCGACCATTTGCCGTCGGGACGATGCTTGAGATAGGCTGTGGATCGAAGTACTAAATCGTTGACTTTGAATCTTCTTTCGATGATAGACTTCGCATATTGCCTGGCTACTCTCTGGCGATAGGATTGAGCATGCTCTGCTGCTTTTAGCCTTCTCTCGCCGAGTAAGTCTAGTTGCACTAGTCGCTGCTGCTGGTATTGATCAAGAGGTAATTGCAGAAGTGAAGCAAATTTCAAAGCGGGCTTCTGAACATGTAGCGGCAATACTACTTCTGTTCCATAGACCAATTCTGATGGAGTAGCATTCGTTGGTGTACGAATGGTGGTCCGATAGGCCCACAGTGCATCGTGGATATTCTCATGCCAGTCACGACCTGTTTCCACAGTTCGCTCCAAAATACGAATTAAAATCTTGTTGGTGGCCTCTGCCTGACCATTCCCTTGAGGATAATATGGAGCGGAAAAATGGTGATAGATCTTGAATTTTGAGCAGAATGTCTTCATTTTTTCATTCTTGAAATGACTGCTATTGTCTGACACAATGTCATGCGGGATGCCGAAACGGCAAAGGATGTTCTTGTGAATAAAAGAGACCACGTGTCGGCCTTCTACTGTGCGGAGACTGATGGCTTCTACCCACTTGGTGAAGTATTCTGTTGCGGCAAGGAAATATTTGTGGCCATTTGAAGCTGAAGGGGTGATGGGACCTACGACATCGAAGGCCCACATGGAGAACGGCCATGGAGAAACAACGGATTGTAAATATGTTGCTGGAGCATGGATGGAAGGTGCATGTATTTGACATTGCACACACTTCTTCACATAATGATAACAGTCTTGTTGCATAGTCTTCCAGTAGTACCCTGCTCTTATGATTTGCTTGACAAGGGTTTGGTAGCCGACGTGACCACCACAGATACCTTCATGTGCTTCTCGCACGACTTCTTTGGCTTCGTCTTCATCTAAACATCTGGAATACTCTGAACTGAATCCACGACGATAGAGGACATTGGCCAAAATGAAGTATCGAGTAGACATACGCTGGATTGCTCGCTGCTCTTTCTTTGAGAGTTCTAGAGGAAACTCGCCAGTTTCTATGAAAGTTTTGATATTGTAATACCAAGGCTTCTTCTTATGTTCAGCCTGGTTTACCTGTTCCGCTGGAATGAAGGCAGGTTGGTCAAGTCTGCCAATTTCAAAAGAGCGACAAGATTCTCCATTCTTGAATGCCATAATGGAGCCTAAACTGGCTAGGCTATCGGCCACTTGATTAAAATCTCTCTTGATATGGAAGAGCTGGAATTCTTCAAACTTGCTGATAAGAGCTGAAACAATTTTCTGATAGGGAAATAGCTTCTGATCTTTGACCTGCCATTCGGCTCGAACTTGATTAACAACGAGTAATGAGTCGCCATAGGCATGCACTCTCTTAACATTGAAGTCTAGTAGAATCTTTAGACCTTGAATCAGGGCTTCATATTCAGCCATGTTGTGAGTGCATTGAAAGTCTAGCTTGAGAGAAAATGGAATCATCTCCTTCTGAGGAGTGATTAATAAAATTCCGATGCCTATTCCGGCCATGTTCTTAGAACCATCGAAAAATAAATTCCAGACTGGAGATTGCTGGATATTGCAAATTTGCTCATCAGGGAAGTCATCTTCGGCTTTCTCTTCTTCGGCTAGGGGAAAATCTGCCAATTGATCTGCAATTGCTTAGCCTTTGATTGATTGTTGCGAGACATATTCTGAGTCATACTGCATCAATAAGACTTGCCATTTTGCGACTCGCCCGCTGAGGAAAGGCTGCTCTAAGATATATTTGAGAGGATTGAGTTTAGACAAAATTTTGACTTCTGATGCTAGCAGGTAGTGTCTTAGCTCTGACACATCCATACCAGAGCTAGGCAGGTCTTCTCTATTTGAGAGTATCTCTTTTCATAGTCTATGAAAGTTTTACTCACATAATAGATTGCGTGCTCTATCAAGCTCCCTTCTTTGTATTGCGCCAAGAATCCACCGCATGCGACTTGATTAACTGAGATGTATAATAAAAGAGGTTTTCCCAATTCTGGCGGCTTCAGGATGGGAGGATTGAGAAGATACTTCTTGATTCTATCGAACGATAGCTGGCATTCTGGTCCCCATTTGAACTTAACTCCTTTTCTGAGTAAGTGGTTGAAGGGCTCACATCTCATCGCCAAATTAGAAATGAATCGCCGGATTGACTGCATACGTCCTTGAAGGCTACGTAATTCTTTGAGATTCTTCGGGGGTGGCATATCAATGATAGCCTTTGCTTTGGCTGGGTCAACTTCAATTTCCTTTTTGCTGACCAGAAAACCCAACAGTTTGCCTGATTCGACTCCAAAGACACACTTTTGCGGGTTAAGCCTTAACTTGTAAAGAATAAGTCTTTTAAAGACTTGATCGAGCGCTTCGAGGTGATCTTCTTCCTCTTTAGATTTCATGAGAATATCATCAATATATGCATCCATGATTTTGCGCATCTGATCGTGAAAGATGACAGCCATTGCCCGTTGATACGTTGCTCCAGCATTCTTGAGCCCAAAAGGCATAACTGTATAGCAAAAAGTGCCCCAAGGCGTAGTAAAGGAAGTTTTCGATTGATCGCGGGCGGCCAACTTAATCTGATTGTAGCCGGAATATCCGTCTATGAAAGAGAACATGGCATGTCCTGCCGTGCTATCGACTAGAAGATCGATGCTTGGAAGTGGATAGTCATCCTTCGGAGTTGCCTTGTTGAGGTCTCTGAAGTCTATACAGATCCTTACTTTGCCGCTTTTCTTTGGGACAACGACGATATTGGCTAACCAATCTGGGTAGTCAATAGCTCGAATAAATCCTGCTTTGAGCAGATTTTCAAGTCCTTCTTTGACTTGCTGTTCTATTCTGGGATCCATTTTTCTCAGCTTTTGCTTGACTGGCTTAGCATCCGGCTTTAAGACAAGACGATGCTCGACCAATTTGGGGTCTAAGCCCGGCATGTCTTCAAATGTCCATGCGAACACTTCTTCATGCCGCTTGAGAAAGTTAGTAAGCCTTTTCTTTTCTTCTGAACTCAGACTGGTTCCGATCTGGAGAATTTTTGGATCTTCCTTTGAACCGATATTGACACCTTCAGTTGGATCTTGTACTAGAGGAGGTGGTTCGTCCTGCTTCTGAACTGCGGTGAACTCCGGTAATTCCTGAAGAGACTGATCATATTCTGCACAATCATCAGACTGCTTTGCACTCTTGTCATTTCCGGTGCTTGCTTTGATTCTGTGAATTGCTGTCGACTTCTGAAGGGCTTTGGGATTGAGAACGAGCTTCTTGATTGTCCGAGAAGTCATTCTGAAATTTTGGAGAAAAAAAGATCTGGTTCAGATAAATCGACCTATAGTAAGACAAGCAATCATTTGAAGAGAACTATGCATAAAATGACATTGAATTATAAAATGATGAGACAGACAGAAAGAGAGTAGATGGCCTCCGGATAGACAAAGAAACTTGGAATTTTATTGATCAATGACATTGGTAAAATGAGACATTTATTTGGAAAAGAATAGAAAGAAAATAACAAATGGTCTTTATTGTGCTCCTTTGACAAAGACAGTCTTCCTTGATGAGCTTCCTCCGGAGAACCCTAGTCCTGCTCTGTGGGGACGATGTTTCTGGATCATTGGCTCGATGCGGCCATCTTCGTTGTTGCCGAGTCCCTTGAAGGGTTGATAGCCATGCTTCAGGAGTAAATCAAATCCCTTTTTTGACTTCCTGAATTGTGGAAACAATGGGTGATCCTTAATAGTGCTGTAGTCGATTCGACCTCCAACCTTGAAGAATTGAGGACCTTTCCATCGTGTTGTGGCTACTGTGTGCAGAGATGGCTCTGAGGATGCCTGGAGTATTTCTCGATTCTCTCCGAGATTGATCTCTTCGCTTTCCCTGATGCTGGGAATATCTGCATTGAATGATGGCCGGGGAATCATGGGCTGCGGGAGCCTTTCTTCTGGGTCTTCTCCCAGTATTGTGGTTATCATTCCACCTTTTGACCACTTTACGCATTGATGGAGGGTAGAAGGCACTGCATTAGCGTTGTGAATCCATGTCCTTCTGAGCAGCAAGTTGTAGGTTGGTGGTACGTTAACCACATGGAAAAGCACTGAATGCACTGAATAATTAATGAACACCTCCAGGAATATCTTGCCCTTGGCCGTTTGACCATGATTGTCAAACCCATAGATAGTGATGGGATCCAGAATATATTCTTCATCCTTGATCCCTAATGCCTTTGCGGTCATTTCAGAGCAAATATTGAGGCTACTGCCTCCATCGACCAATACATGCGGTACTGTCATTCCTCTGGCTCGAACGACGATGTAAAGAGCATTATTGTGAAAGGAATGAGGCTTTGGAAGGTCCTCATCTGAAAAAGTGATTGGTGCATTGGTCATGGCAGAGTTCACAATTTCTGCCATGTCTTCAAGAGTGGTACTGGGCTTAACTTTGATTTTCCTGAGTAAATCATCCAGTACTTGCTGGTGCTTGCTGGAATTCTTGGCCAAGTCAAGGATGGAGACATTGGATAAAGCGGTCAGAGGCTTCTGACTTGAATTCTCCGGCTTGGGCTTGATGATTTGATTGAGAAAATCAGGAAGTCCCTTTGACTTTGGGGCTGACTTTACAGGTGCTTCCGAAACTTTCATCTTGTCGAATGCTGAGATTAAGTCCATCTTCTTGGAATCTGGAGCTGCTTATCGTAGCACCGTTACCTGATGCTGAACTTGAAGATCTTGCGCAGAACATGGCTTGATATGTTCATGCGGTAGAAAGGGTTGTGCAGACACTACTGCTGTGGTGTGCGAAGGGAAGGGGTGGTTGAGAATGTCCATTTTCTCTTCTTCTTCTCCTTCTACCAATAAATTCTTTTCAATGAGATCTTGCACGATGTTTTTGAGAACAAAGCAGTTCTCGGTGTTGTGTCCCACTGTCCTATGGAACTTGCAGAACTGATCTTTCCATTTCCCCATGGGCATAGGGGGATCAGCCAATCTGGGCAATTTGACCATCTCTTTTGATAGCATATACTCGAGCACATCCTCGAGTGATTGGTCAAGAGGAGTAAACTTTCTGTCGTAACTCCATCCTTCATGTTTGGCTTTCTCGCGCAGCTTCGGCCCTTGATCCTGCTGAGGAGGCTTGCTGTACTGAGGAGCAGGCTTTGCCTTTTGGTCCTTGTTATTCGAACTGCCTGAGCCATAGCAGTAATCCTTCTTCTGCCCTTTATATCGATTTTGGCCTTTATTGTTGTTGCTGGCAGAATAAGTGAAGTGAGCTTTCTTCTTCTGCTCACCATGGGAGTTGTTCTTGGAAAAGGTGAAGCCTTCATAGACTCTATTTTCCACACTCAGCTCGAGCCATTCGGCTCGTTCAGTCAGCTCAATGAAGGTCCTGGATGCTGCTGTGGAGATTAATCCTCTTAACGGCTGCGAAAAATTGTTGAGGATCAGGGACAATGCATGCCTTTCCGAGATAGGATCTCTCATCTTATTACAGGCTGATCTTCATCTGTGAATGAAGTCCCGTGCTTTTTCATTCTCGTTCTGCCTTAAATTGCAGAGATGACTCAGTGTAGGCAGCGCTTCTGTATTGAACAAGAAGCGTTCAATAAAGAGATTTACAACCTTATCGAACTCCTTGAGCTCGATGGGGTTGATATGCTCAGCATACCACTTGGCTGCAACTCCTTCCAAGCTGCGGGGGAAGCATAGAAACAATGCTCGGTTATCCCTCTTAAACCGAGAGCATTCAGCAAAGAAAGTGGCGAGATGCGCTTTTGGGTCGCCAGAACCATCGAACTTGATGAATTTTCGGGGGAGATTCTCCATATCATCATCCCCTTCTAAGCCGTCATAAAAGTCCTCACTGGTGAAGACTTTCTTGCCCTTGTCGCGGGCTTGCAGATCTTTGACAACTCGGGCCATTTCTTTAAACTGCGCTTGCAAAGGCTCTTTTTTATCTCTGCTCTTTGATCTGCGGCTTTTACTTTGGCCACGTTTCTGAAATGCCGGAGGCACCTCATATTCTTCATCTGTGTTTTCAGTGGAATCTGATTCATCTGAAATCTCTTCTGGTTGGATCTGTTTCTTGGGAGCCTTCTTACCCCTGCGACCATGGAACCTTTCTCTGAATGGGTTCCTTTCTGAGCTGGTCCCGGGCTGCTCATTCATCATCTTATTCATCATTTTTCTGAACATGGCATACATTTGAGGGTCTATGCCGTCATCTTCTTGCTGCTGCTCTTGACTCTTCTCGGATCGAGGGGAACCCATTTCTTCTTCCGAGGCTGAGGAGTACTGGGATGCCGTGGTTCTTTTGCCTGACCTTGTCTCAAGCATCAAATGGTAGGGATGCTCTCTGCAGGGCAAAGACCTGATTAGATTATGAAGGAATTAGCTTTTGGAAGAAATATTTGCTGAAAATATGGTAGACAATTTGGAAAAGATGTCCCATTATTAGGGACTGAGTCATCGTGGGAATCACGACAATTGTGTTGCCATTCCTTCTGCAAAAGAAATAAACAACGAAAATATGCCTTGTTACCTAGGCGAGGTCGTCAAACCACAATAGAAAGAAAGAGAATTTTATTAAAATGAGAAGAATAAGATTTTATTGATCTTGACAAAGAGGTGGAGGATAGACGATTTGCCACCATTCACGATAGTCGGCAGACACTCTAGAACCCGAAAAGATTTTAAGAGAAACAAAAGAATCCCAGCTGTAGCGGGCAGAATGATATGCCCCGGACCATTGTGCGGAAGTGAGATCGAACTCTGCCATAACTCCTGATAACAAGCGGGCTTCGACATACTGCTGCCTCTGGGAGAACTGTCGAACACATCTCTCTGGTTGTTAATAAGTGCAGAAGAAAGGTCCCAGCAACTTGAATCGCTTGCCATAAGCGTAGGTATATCTGGGAGGAGATATTTGCCGATCAAAATAGTCCCAAACAACGTCATCCTCTTGAATGTTGTTGATCATAGACCGGTACTGCGCCACTGGAAGAAGTTCTTGATCATTGTATCTGAAAGAGCTCGCTCGGGCTGGAACATGCTGGAAAAATCAGGACTGAAGTGCGTAGATGCATCCTTCAACTAAAATGGACTCCCCAAGTGAGAATCGAGTCAGACCTCGATAAAGGAAGGCGAGCGCTGCCATGGCTATAGAGAGGCGATTGGTTTGCCGATTTCCCCATCTTCTCATAAGTTGGATTATCCTGATATCCATGTAGTTCTGTCCATCTGGGAAAAGGGACAGTCCTACAGTGCATAGAACCATTGCATTCTGAATCCTTTCTTTAGCTGTTCTTGAAAGCGAGTTGACTTCGACGAAGGTCCCGTACTGGCGGTACAACTCAAGTAGGTCAATATATTCATTTCCTTCTAACTGGATCAGAGGCCAAGATCGGCAGCCTGTCATACGAGCTAAGGAGTCTCGGGGGTCCAAACCCTTGACATTGATAAGGAATTGATGCTCTAATGGGTCTCCTGGTTGTCCGGCTGGTTCTGGTAACCCCATGATTTCTGAAAATTCATCCATTAAAACGGTCATCTCTTTCCATGGGAACCAGAAGGTACACGTTCGAGGATTCCATCGCTCTGCCATTGCATGGATCAGGTTGCCGTTGATGGTCTGCTTTCCGACTGCTGATGCCAGCTCCAATCCGCACTCGCTCAAATGGTCCGGGAACATTCGGGAAAAGCTCTTTAGCCAGGAATAATACCATCGGGGAATAAAAGTTCCGGTGCTAAGGGCTCGATGTTCAGGACGACCTTGTCGCACCTCGAAGGAGATGTGACCTTCGGGAAAGATAGGATCGACTTGGCTGGATGCCATCGAACTGAAAACAGAGAAAGACTCAGAATGAGACTTAGGAAAATGTGAGAAATTTTGAAAAATTTTGCAGGCAGGATAAGAATGCAGCTGGAAATTTGAGATCCAGTAGAATGGTAGAATGAAAAATCGCCTGGAGTTTTGAAAGAAATTGGATATTTGAGAAAATCATCCAGGGTTTGAGAAAACATCTTGTGGAAAATAAAGATGTTTTGAAAAAGGCCTAAGAAGTTGGAAAACATTGGGAAATATAAGAAATTAAGGAAATCATACACATACAATCACATCCTGCACAAACATTTATGCACATTCAGCACTCCTTAAAAGGCTGACTCTAGATGCATCAATTGAAAACAGCTGTAGGACCCTAATCCTAACTCTAGGTTCAGATCATCTTTGTCCACTCCAGTTATGCCGATATACCTGAATCGAAATCCGAGGTACGTGGCATAGAATTTCAACTCCGGTTCTAAGGTAAGGTTTTCCAACATCCTTGAGCGCCTAGCGATATACTTCGGACTGTGGCCTGCGGTACGTGGTAGGGGGTGTTAACCCAAATAGTTGGCCCAGTTGTGGGGCTTTGTCCCGAACTATGGTTCTGGAAGAGAGCCCAGCAACGTGAAGACCGGGTAATGATAGGTAATTGAGGTTTTGAAAAAAATGATCACATGCAAGAAATAGAGGGCTCTAAATCCTAGAGAGATAGACTTTTGAAAATCTTTGAAGAAGCATACATTGTTTGCATTCAGATCCTAAATTGAGGAGAGTTGTATTTAGACCTAAGTCTATGTGAGCATAAAAATTTCTCCTCAATATGGTCCTACCAAACCATGCCTAAGGTATATGCAATCAATGTCAGCTAGGTCAGAATCTAGGCTCCTAGGCTCACATGATATTGAAAGTAAAAGAGCTGACATTTTGTGAACATAATTTTGATAATTAAACTAAGTCAAGCATAATTTAGGTCAGACAAGGACAGGTCCCATCACGGTCGCCAAACCTGTTATCGTCGCGAAATTTTTCCCCCGTCTTCCCTTCCTTGCGGAAGAGAAAAAGGAAGGAACGCTTTTGCGCTTCAAACTTTGACCGGATTTTTGGAAATTATTTTGAAATACTCGCCTCCATTTTGAAAATTGCAGGAAAATCCATGGGATGGGGCTCGACCTGTCGGTACGAGGTTCGACCGTTCCTACCGCCTTTAACAGGGGTAATCGAACCAAGGACCAAAATTGTGCTTGACTTAGTTAAATCATCAAAATTATGTTCTGTCCTAAATGCACAGAGAATTCAGGCATGTGCTATGAGATTTGGAAGATGTAAGTTGGAAAACATGATGTATGCTTGGGAAATGATTTGGGATTGGAAAATATTTCTAAGGAGAAAGATGGAGGTCAATTTCTCAGGAAACTCAGATGAAAAAGGGTTTTTGAAATCCCGAGAAAGTTCACAAAGACTTGGGAAAATCATGAATGGTTGAAAATCCTGGGAAATAGAAGTGATTCTTGAGAAAAGGGTGAACGTTTGAAAAGAGGAAACACTTCTTAGGAAAACTTGGACTTTGAGAGTTTTCTTAGGAAAATGATGGAAGATTTATAGGAAAACTCATTGGAGAAGGAAATTCAAAACTTGGGGAATCGAAATCCTGGGAATTTTACCTTTTGAAATACTTGGAAATCGATTTTGGATCTTTGAGAAAGATTGGAAAACTCTTTTGAATCTCTTAAGAAAATATCATTTTTTCAGGGAAAACTGTGGAAAAACTTGTCTTTGGAAAACCGATTTTGAAGAATCCTTAGAGTTTCTTGAGAAATCAATTTCTTGAGAATGAAGTTTTCTTGAGAAAATCTTGAGAAAATCAATGATTTTATGATGCAAATGACATGAGTAAATGAATGCCCTTTGAAAAGACTTTCTGAGGAATTGGTTGGAAAATGTGCATTAAGTCCAAATAAATCCTTCACATATTCTGACTGTGGCCATGAATATGTTCAGAACTTAGTTGATTTGATGCACATGATTTTGAAAACTTTGGAAATATGATGTGCATTTTAAGATAGCCTAAGAGTGTAGGCTCTATGTGACTAGTAGAAAGATGATGGATCTGGGTCTCGTCCATATTCCGACTAGGGCCGTAAATATGGATCCCACCGAGTCCATCAACTCCCTAAGAGTTGGTGCACGTGACATTCGTGAACATCCATAGTGCTTTTGAAATAAAATGCATGAATCATAGAAACAGGATATTACATAAATTCAAACTATATGATATGCATCCTAGTCTAAGCAGGAAATTAACTCTCTTATTCCAAAATTTACATCATTACATCACTAAATAAAGGAAATAAAAGAAATTTGCAGACTTCAGCTCCTTCTTTGGAATGTCTCTGCCAAGCTTGAAATAAAGTTAGCTCAACTATGTGGGTTTTTCCAAGATTTTCCAATAATATTATGAAATTATTGGATTTAATTGGATATAAACCCTATTCTCATGCTTCCTTGATATTTTGAAATGATGAAAATGCTAGAAATTCAGTAGAAAATAATTTGAAATTCGGAATTGAGGTTAAAATGACCAAAATACCCCTAAAATTAAAGTTACACCTTTAAAATCAGGGTTTTTTAAGGAAAACTAGGTAAAATTGAGATTTCAAAATTCAAATTGAATCCAATGATGATAAAATGCAGTATGAGGCATGATGACATGCTGATAAACCCATTATGACTGTAAAATCAGAATTTGACCTTTTGAAATTTAGCCAAAATAGCGAATTTCGCTTGTTTTTCGCTTGGATCTGGGTCCTGCGGGACCCTGTTTTGGTATTATGGCTAATTCGAACCTCAAATGGATTCCAAATTGCACCAAATTCGGTATGAAGCATCTACTTACTCTGATAAACAACCTAGAATGCTAAAAATCACGAAATGATATGATTTAAATGCTAAAATTTAAAGAAAGTCCTAAAATGGTGGATTTTGCCTATGGATCCGAACCAAATGCAATGCCTAATATGATAATGCAAGATTTACACCATGAAAACTTCTGATATTTTGCAGAATGCTAAAAGACCCAAAATGGAACATTTTTGGTTTTTACAGTCTCGGGATTTGAGCCATGGGGAGTTCAATAACAGGGATTTAGTTCTGACAGAGGTAAAAATCACCCTAATCTGATGTAAAATGCCAAACAAATATAAAACAGCCATGGAAATTTATGAAATTAATCAGAGCTATGCACGACACCTACATGAACAACTTTTATGTTTATGACTTTGGCATTTGATCAACATAAACACAGATAAAAATATAACTATTCCTGCCTAAACTAACAGAACAGACAAATGTAGCAAAACAGGGGACTGACAAGAAAATCCAAAGCAGGGGTTAACGTTGTTCTAAAAATTACAGTCTTTCAGATGCAAACAGAGGACACCCTGGACATAACTTTCACTTTTTACTGTTTTGGATTTGGAGCAACACACAAAGAGAAACCATAGCCCTAAGTCGATCCAAGATTTCAGAGGCCCAAATTAGGCTCTAACACGTGTCCCGAACTCTCGGATTTTTGTCAGATATAAAAAAAATCCTAAAAAGTCATATTAAAAACTATGCATTTTCCCGAGTTCATAACATTTTTCGGATCAAAAATCGGATCTCCCATGAGGGATATCTCGATTTTACAAGTCGGAAAATGATTTTCAAAACGCATCCCGGGTAAAAACAACCGACTTGCCATTTTGAATATTTACTGCAGTAAACAAATTCAAATGCCTCCGAATTTTTGGAAAAATTTCAGGGACACCTAAGGGCGCATTCCGTGATTTTTTGGGGATTTTTAATAAAATATAAATGCATGAAATGACGTGTGGACTGACTGACAAAAACAAAGACCTACTGAAAATAAGCAGAATTGAAATAAATGCTAAATTAATCCTAATTAATTCATGAAATGTGCTAAATGAATGAAATAAAATGCAAATTAAACCTAGCTAACTACATGAATGTTAAAAATCATCAAGGAAGCATAATGAAACATTTTTATATTTGTCGTTTTATGAGAATAGCTCAATCCATCCCTCGGATGAGCTCTTTCTTCAAACGACTCCCGATTCGAATTATAGAATCAAATCAATGGGAAAAGAAGTGCACCTTGTTTCGTTACGCAGCGTAGGAGCTCTTGAAAGGGGCGGCTATCACAAGCTTCCTTCGTTCTTCGCTCCGGGATTCAGATGGTTCACAAAAATCGACCTTTGTTGGAATCGAATTGGCCACAGCACGAGCTCTACTCCACCTTCTTCAATGCGCCAAAGGGGGCACGATTTCCACAGTTCAAAATCTGATTTTAGGAAGGCTAGGTCGGATTTTCCAAGTTCACCAGAGCTAAAAAAAAATGATCCCCTAGGCTGGGCGTGAACCCTTGTTTTTATAAATTTTCTGAAATTTTTTGAAATTCAAACAGGCTCAATCTGAGCCCTCCATGTGGCACCATCTTAGGGGGTGCCATTTGAGGGGTTTGAAATTCGAATTTGTCTTTTGCAGGGAGCCCTCAGATGGCGCCATCTCAAAAGGTGTTTTAATTTTTGAGAAAAATAAAAAAAATGGAAATTTTGTGGGTGAGACACCTCAGCAGGGGGAATTTGGAAATTTTCAAAAGTTTGCTTGATTCTCTCTGCAGGGAACTCCCAAAAGGCGCCACCTCAGAGGGTGTTTTCTTGGAATTTGAAATTCAAACTCACCTTTTGTAGGGAGTCCTCAGGTGGCGCCACCTCATGGTGGGCTACCTTTATTAAAAATAAAATAAAAATAAAAAATGGAGCCAAGTGGAGTCCTGGAATGGTGCCACCTCAAAAGGTGTTCTGAGGTGTAAAGTTGGAACAATAGGGGCATGCCATGTGGCGCCACCTCTGGGGAGTTCAAATGTTTAAAATTTTGTTTTTCTGTAGGAAAGGAGGGGCTGACATGTGGCATTTCCTCAGAGTGGCTCCTACGATGCCATGTGGCAGGAGAACATGAAGGGAGGAAGCAAAATGTGCCACCTCATGGGGGGGTTTTTCTACTTTTTCTGGTGTAGGGAGGTCTGGACATGTGGCGGACAAGTGTCAGCTGTCTGGAGAGGCTTTCTCAAATGGCGCCACCTCAGGGGGAAGTTTGAAATTCAAATGGAGGTTGGCCCTGGAGGAATGGAGGGTGGACATGTGGCGCCACCTCAGGGTGCCTTCTATAATGCCATGTGGCAAGAGGGAGGAAAAGGAGGGAAGTGACATGTGGCGCCCTCATAGGCCATCTGAAAAATCAGAGCTCAGGATTTTCGCCACCTAGTGCCTTGTTTGAATTTTGAATGGTTTGCTTTTTCTGAAGAAGGCCAGGAGTGACATGTGTCTCCTACTTTTCTGAAAGAACTACGGAGAAGACATGTGTCCTCTACTTTTTCTGAAAGAAGCAGAGAATGACATGTGGCAGAGGGGAGAGAAGGTGGGCCAGGCCATGTGGCGCCATCTCAGACAACTTGGAAAAGGTAGAAGTTCAGGATTTGTGCTACCTATGAGGAGTTTTGAACTTTTGAATTCTAGTTTTTCTGAAGAAAGCAGAAAACGACACATGGCGTCTACTTTTTCTGAGGAAATGAGAGCTTGCCACGTGTCCTCTGCAGGAGACACACTCCAGATGGCGCCACCTCAGAGGAGACAAGCTTACTTTTTTTGGAGGAAGCTAGGAGTGACACATGTCTCCTACTTTTCTGAGAAAAGTAGGGAGAGACATGTGTCAGGCTACTTTTCTAGAAGGAGGGAGGGGTTGACACGTGTCTCCTGCAGGAGACACACTTCAAGTGGCGCCACCTCAGAGGAGACAAGCTCCACTTTTTCTAGACAGGACAACCTATGACACTTGGCGCTGGATGGACAACCTATGACACTTGGCGCTGGATGGACAACCTATGACACATGGCGCTGGATGGATAGGGTGGATACTAGCAGATAAATGGGATGACATGTGGCGGCTTCTTAGGGTAGCCCCACACTGACAATTGGCATGGAAATGGGAGGAGAGAGAAATGACAAGTGGCGCCAATCCAGAGGACAAGGCTCCTATATTTTTGGGTTTTTCAAAATTCAAATTTTCAAAAGGAAAGCTTGTGTGACACCACCTCAGTGTGGGTCCCACATTGCTTCTTTATTGAAATAAGGATAAAACAACAACTTCTTTTTGGAATTTTCATAAAATCTGGACTAATGGGCAAAACAGGAATTTTGGAAAGAGTTGGCCCTTGTAGGGCGATTTTGTAAAAGAAAGATATTTGAAATTGTCAAAAAGGGCAAAATCTGAGCTGAAGTGACTGAAATCCATATTAAAAACTATCCAGATCGTTTTCCTGAGAAAATATTTTGACATTCCGAGTCCTGGGGGTAAAATGGGAAGAATTGATCATTTTGAAGACCCAGGGTTTTGAAATCAATTTTGAAAAGAGTTGAAATTCTAATCTGGATTGGAAATTTTAAAATCAAGAGTTCTGGACCTCGAAATGACATGCTGTGCAGTGCAGTGATTTGAAATGCTCATGCAATGATATGCAATGTCATGTCTTATGAAATGCAATCTTGAACCAAGACTCTGGAGATGTCTGTCTCCTGTCAGGAGTAAAATCTTGAACATCTGAGATAAAAATAGAGAAAATTTGAGAGTTTGAGATGAAATTTGGACTTTTGCAAGGTCCGGGCTCAGAAAATGACCATTTTGCCCTCCAGCGATTTCAGAGGCTGGATGATGATGTTTGGTGAAAATGTCGGGGAGGTGAGTGAAAATTTGGGGTGTTTACAACGTGGCAGGGGGTTTTCACCCAAATAGGTGGCCCAGTTGTGAGGCTCTGTCCCGAACTATGGTTCTGGAAGAGAGCCCAGCAACTTGAAGACCGGGACAATATAGGTGGGGTGATTTTTGAAAAACATGAGCACATGCAATCAAACAGAAGGCTCTAAGTCCTAAAGAGATAGAATTTTGAAATATTTGAAGAAGCAAACATTGTTTTCATACAATTCCTAAATTGAGGAGTGTTGTATTAGACCAAAGTCTATGTGAACATGAATAATTCTCCTCAATATGGTCCTACCAAACCATACCTAGTCTATATGCATTCCATGTCAGCTGGGTTCAAGTCTAGGCTCCTAGGTTCACATGATATCATAAAGCAAAGCTGACATTCCATGGAAATCGATTTTGACAATTTGAACTAAGTAGAGCATTAGATTGATCAGGCGAAGACAGGTCTCATCACGGTCACCAAACCTGTTTTCATCGCAAAATTTTACTTTTGCAAGTCAAACTGACCTTTGAAAAGATTTTGAAAATAACTCGCCTTCGTTTTTAAAATGCGGGAAAATTCCGTAGAATGGGACTCGCCTGTCGGTACGAGGTTCAACCGTTCCTGCCACCTTTAACAGGGGTAATTGAACCAATGATCAATCTTATGCTCTACTCTATTCAACTTGTCTAAATCATATTCTAATTTCTAAATGCACATAGAATCAGGCATGTGCTATGAATTTTCAGAAAATGCACATGATGTTTGCTTTGAATGATTGAAATATTTAGAAAATGTAAATCTTGGGAATGATATCACATGAAAAATCGTGAAATGGGATTTGAAATGTACTTCTGAGATAAGTAAAAATCAATTTCTGAAGAGATGTAAGGATTTTGTGAAAATCGATTTTGAGAGATATGAAATAACTTTGAAAAACTTGATTTCTTTGAATTCAAACTTTGAAATTGAAATTCTAACTTTGAAAATTTAATTTAGAACTTGGGAAATACTTGAAATATTCTTTGAAATTCAATGCTTTTGGGAAAATCGATTTTTGAGTATGACTTAGAAAATTTTGAGAAAATGAACTTCTTTGAATTGAAATTGGCAAATGCATGAAATGAATGAATATGGATTTGAGGAATTGAGAAATACTTTTTTGTATTTTGTGAAATGCAGTGCATTTTGAAGTTAGCCTAAGAGTGTAGGCTGAATGTGAAGATCATAAATCTGGATATCCTTCATATTCTGACTATGGCCATAAATACGAATTCCACCAAGTTTATAAACTTCATAAAAGCTAGTGCATGTGCCATTCGTGTAGACCATAGTGAGTTTGAATATGCATGAATCATCATCCATCACACATTAACATTATTTAAAAAAATAAACTATATGCAATGCAACCTAAGCTAAGCAGGAAATGTAAATTCTTATTCCAATGTTTAATTTAATTTACATCACTATTGAAATTTAAATACATGAAAAATAAAGTCTTCAATGTACCTGCAAAACTAGAAAACTTTGTTAGTGATGATATGTTGGCTTTTCTAGATTTATCCAGCAATATCAGGAAATTGTTGGATTTTGCTAGATATAAGCCTTTTTGCCATGATTCCCTTAAATCAAAATTGATAAAATATGAAATAAGATTGAATAAATAAGGAAGATAAGATATGAAATTTCGAAAATGGGGTCAAAATGACCAAAATACCCCTAATAACAAGACTATGGCCTTGAAATTAGGGTTTTTAGAAATATATTTGGTAAAATGCAAGTTTTGAAATTTGAATGGAATAAACTAAGCTAAATATGATGTGACATGCTTAAATATGTGAAAATTAGGGTTAGGGATTTTGAAATTGAGGTCAAATGACCAAATTGCCCCCGATAGCAAGACTATGGCCTTGAAATCAGGGTTTTCTGAAAATATTTTGGTAAAAACTTAGGTTTTATGCACTAAATGAAATCAAATGAGCATCAAATTAAACCTAAAGCATCTTAATATGATTATGAACATGATTAAACCCTAAAAACATATGCTTATGCACGAAAATCCAAGAATATCACAAATTTTGTGATTTTTGCAGTGTTTTGGAATTCTTCGGGTGCCCTGTTTTGCAATTTTATTAATTCAGACATCAAATGGATTCCAAAATTCATAAAATTCGGTACCTGCACTTGTTATAACCCTAATATCAAATTAGAATTATAAAAATATTTTTTTGACATTAAATTAATCCGAAAATTGCATTAAACCCTAAATATATGCTATTTTTGACCTAGTTCACCAACCAGTTTCAATCCAAGACCCGAACCAGGGGTCAAATCTCCATGAAAATTTATGAAATTTTACAGAGACTAACTAAGAAGAAAAACAAAGATTTCCCAATTTACAGATTGGAAAAAGCATCTCCGGTTAGGGAAAAACCCTTCCGGCAATCTGAGCTAAAATATATCACTTTTAACAAGGATTAAAACAGCTGTTTCAGATTGAAAATACAAACATAAATAGCAAACCTAAACAAAAATCTCTGAAATTTTAATAATAAATAGTAGACAGAAAAATAGCAATACTCACTTTTTACAGATCATGAATCGAATCTGTGGTTTGGGATTTATGACTAACACAAGTCTGATTAGGGTTTTGGTAAACCCTAATTAGTTTTAAATTTAAAAACAGATTCTCTAAAAGAGGAAAAATACTAAACAGTGATAAAAAAAATCCGAAAATTTCACAGCAGACAGATCTACTCAATGTGAATCCATATCACCTTACAGATCTAAAATCGGATATAAGATGAGAGAAATATCATAACAGCAAGTTACCTTCTTGATTTTAACCACGATTTTAAAGCTTTAAAAACCCGATTTGATGTCTGATTTTTTTGACCGGGTTCCCGAGATCCAAAACCTCTAATTTTTCTACAGTAACTCAATAACTCATGCATGCATCACATATAAAAAAATCAGAAATAAACAATGAGTACTTCAATCCGAAATAACATTATCTTTACTGTTGTAAACCTAAAACACACAGAAATTTAAGAAACTTGGAAAACCATGCATTAACTAATGTAAATCAATAAAATAAACCATAAAACAGTAAATAAAAATTATTTCTATGCTATAGAACGTAAAACAAACATGAATAAACCATTAAAATAAAATAAAAACAGGGAATCAATGGCTGGAATTTGATATCACCTTTAAAACATAGATTTAACCCATTAAAAGGGTAAATCACATATTTTATTGGTTAATAATGTAAAGAATCATATTAAAATCAATTCTAATGGATTAAAATCCCTGTAAATCACCCAAAACAGGGTTATATCACCTTCTTGGATCGTTCTTGCTGATTCTTGATGTTTTTTGAGGTGAAACCATGGTTGAATCCATGAAATAGGAGGTATTAATGGCTAAAATTGATTTAAAACTATTAAAAACATGAAATAAAAGCTAAAAATTAAACAAAATAATTACCTTGAGGTGGCTGCAATGGAGGAAGGGATGGAGAAGAGAGAGAAGCTCCAATAATCCCAAGGAGAGCCAGTTGGAAAAATCGACCCCCCTATGGAGACTATTTATAGAATTTTTTTAGGTTTAAAAATTGGGAATTTTGAATTTTTTGGACTCTAACAAGGGGGGGCGATTTTTGGGTGGAAAGACCTAACTACCCATAGCCTAAATTATCTAAACTAGTGCCTAATTAACCCCTAGACTTTTCTAAAAAATCCCCAAATGTAATGCAACTTGGCATTTTCTACATTTGGCTTTTTAAAACACCTTTAAAAACACTAGTTTTAAGAACTAACTTTCAAAAATGAGTTTTTCAAAATGGTTTTGACTCTTCTAAACCTCTAACACTAACCAAGACATCAACTAACCCTAGTCTAGCCCTGACTGACTCGAATATGGCACCACCCCGAGTGGGCCCTACTTGAGTTTTTCAAAAAGCGATTTTAAAACTTGAAATTGAAGGAGTTTTCAAAAGGATTTTCAAAGACAAACTTCAAAGTTATAATTTTTGAAATGACATAGGGTCCTAACTAGATTAGAACTCCTCTGGATATGGTGCCAACTGA
Organism: Nuphar pumila; assembly: GCF_984573655.1. NCBI lineage: Eukaryota > Viridiplantae > Streptophyta > Magnoliopsida > Nymphaeales > Nymphaeaceae > Nuphar > Nuphar pumila. Next base: position 76,718,840 of record NC_143263.1, on the reverse strand, counting down.
GTGGGCCCACATCGAATTTTGAAGAATTTTGAAATAAACACTGAAAATGGCTTTGAAAAGGGGTTAAAATTGACATTTGAAATTCAAGATCTTTGAAAATAGGGTCTCAAGCGAACTGGAACTCTGAGTTAGAGTCCTGAACTCTTAGGACTCTGAGATCTTAGATTTTAAAAGCCAAATAAAACAAATTTTGAAAGATTTTATCAAGAAATGATGAAATAAGTCAGAAAATACAGTCAGGGTTAGACTCCTAACTCGACCGAACTCTAAAATAGAGTCCTGAACTAACTGGACTCTGTAAAATGACCTAAATTTTGAAAACAACCGAAAAAGACTGAAGATGGAAGTAAACAGACTTCAAAACAGATTTTTGACTGGATTTGGACTCTGGGACAGAGTCCTGATCGGACTGAAACTTTCAAAAATTTGAGAAATTTGATGAATAGAGAAATTCAGAAGCGACACCACCTCAATGGGTCTCATCTGTGAATTGAAATCGATTAAAATTTGAATTTGAAATGAATCCAGATTGTTTTCTTGAGAAAATATTTCGAAATATAAAGTCCTAGGGTTGGAAAATGACAGAGTATTGAATAAAAACCCAGGTTTTGAAATTGATTTTGAAATAAAAGCTTTAAAATTCAAATCTGGATTGAATGTTTTGAAATAGGAGTGCTGGATCTCGAAAATGAAATGCAATGACATGCAATGCTATGCAATGCGATGGAATGATATGCAGAATACATGCAATGATAAGCAATTACATATTAAATGGACAAACACTGGATGAGGGTGAAAATTTGGGGTGTTTACAGATCGACATATTCATTTCCATCCAACTGGATCAGGGGCCAAGATCGGTGGCCTGTCATACGAGCTAAGGAGTCTCGGAGGTCCAAACCCTTGACATTGATCAGAAATTGATGCTCTAACGGATCTTCTGGTTGACCGGCTGGTTCTGGTAATCCCATAATTTCTGAAAATTCATCAATTAAAAGGGTCATTTCTCCCCATGGGAACCATAAAGTACATGTCCGAGGATTCCATCGTTGCGCCATTGCGTGGATCAGGTTGTTGTTGATGGTCTGCTTTCCGACTGCTGACGCCAATTCTAATCCGCACTCGCTTAAATGGTTCGAGAACATTCGGGAAAAGCTTTTGAGCCAAGAATAGAACCACTGGGGAATGGAAGTTCTGGTGCTAAGGGCTCGATGTTCAGGACGACCTTGTCACACCTCGTAGGAGATGTGACCTTCAGGAAAGATAGGATCTACTTGACTGGATGCCATCGAACTGAAAATAGAGAAAGACTCAGAATGAGACTTAGGAAAATGTGGGAAATTTTGAAAATTTTGCAGGCAGGATATAAAATGTAGCTAGAAATTTGAGATCCAGTACAAAGGTAGAATGAAAAAACCACCTGGAGTTTTGAAAGAAATGGGATATTTGAGAAAGTCATCCAGGGTTTGAGAAAATAAAGGAAAAGAATGAGAACATGGGTATTTGAAAATATTTTGGGAAAATGTAAGGAAATAGAGGTAACATATAAACAATCACATCCTGCACAAACATTCATGCACATACAGCACTCCCTAAAAGGCTGACTCTAGATGCATTATTTTAAAAACAACTGTAGGACCCTAATCCTAACTCTAGGTTCAGATCATCTTTGTCCAATCCAGTTAAGCCGATGTACCTGAACCGAAATCTGAGGTACGTGGCATATAATTTCAACTTCGGTTCTAAGGTAAGGTTTTCCAACATCCTTGAGTGCCTACCGATATACTTTGGACTCTGACCCGCGGTACGTGGTAGGGGGGTGTTAACCCAAATAATTGGCCCAGTTGTGAGGCTCTCTCCCAAACTAGGGTTCTGGAAGAGAGCCCAGCAACGTGATGGCCGGGTAATGATAGGTAAGGGGGTTTGAAAAAAATGATCATATGCAAGAAATAGAGGGCTCTAAATCCTAGAGAGATAGATTTTGAAAACTTTGAAGAAGCATACATTGTTTGCATTCAGATCCTAAATTGAGGAGAGTTGTGTTTAGACCTAAGTCTATGTGAGCATGAAAATATCTCCTCAATCTGGTCCTATAAAACCATGCCTAAGCTATATGCAATCAATGTCAGCTAGGTCAAAATCTAGGCTCCTAGGTTCGCATGATATCAAAAGTACAAGAGCTAACATTTTGTGAACATAATTTCGATAATTGAACTAAGTCAAGCACAATTTAGGTCAGACAAGGACAAGTCCCATCACGGTCGCCAAACCTGTTGTCGTCGCAAAATTTTTCCCGTCTTCCCTTCCTTGCGGAAGAGAGAGGAAAAATGCTTTCGCGATTCAAACTTGACCGGATTTTGGAAATTGTTTAGAAATACTTGCCTCCGTTTCGAAAATTGCGGGAAAATCCATGGGATGGGGCTCGACCTGTCGGTATGAGGTTCGACCGTTCCTACCGCCTTTAACAGGGGTAATCGAACCAAGGACAAAAATTGTGCTTGACTTAGTAAAATTATCGAAATCGTGTTCTATTCTAAATGCACAGAGAATTCAGGCATGTGCTATGAGATTTGGTAAAATATAAGTTGGAAAACTATGATGTATGCTTAGAAAACATTTGGAGTTGAAAAGCATTTCTCAAGAAAAAGATGGAAATCAATCTCTCAGGAAACTCAGACGAAGAAGATTTGAAATTTCGAGAAAGTTTATAAAGATTTGGAAAATCTTGAAGAAATGAGAATCTCGAGAAAATGAAAAGAATTCTTGAGAAAAGATGAATACTTGAAAAGGAAAACATTTGTCAGGAAAACTTGGACTTTCAGAATTTTCTTAGGAAAATGATGGAAATTTTATAAGAAAGCTCATTGGAGAAGGAAATTCAAACTTAGGAAATTGAAATCCTGAAAACATTGTCCTTGAAATATCTGCAAATCAACTTTGATTCTTGAGAAAGATGAGAAATTCCTTTTGAAAATGAATTTTAAGAAAATAACATTTTCAGGGAAAATCACGGGAAAACTTTGATTTGGTAAATCCAACTTCGGAAATCTTCATAGTTTCTTGAGAAATCGATTTCCACGGAGTGAAAATTTCTTGAGAAAATCATGAGAAAAGCAGATGATGCAGATGATTTGAATGAATGAATGCATTTTGAAAAGATTTCTAAAAAATTTGTTGGAAAAATGTGGATTAAGCCAAAGTAAATCCTTCACATATTCTGACTGTGGCCATGAATATGTTCAGAGTTTACTTGAGTTAATTCACAATATTTTGAAAATTTAGAAATATGATGTGCATTTTAAGATAGCCTAAGAGTGTAGGCTCAATGTGACTGGTAGAAAGATGATGGATCTGGGTTTCGTCCATATTTCGACTAGGGCCGTAAATATGGACTCCACCGAGTTCATCAACTCTCTAAGAGTTGGTGCACGTGCCATTCGTGTTCATCCACGGTGAATTTCGAAAATTGAGATATATGCATCATAGAATCAAGATATTGCTGAAATCAAACTACATGAGATGCATCCTAATCTAAGCAGTAAAAGTAAATATTATTCCAAGTTTAATTGTTACATCTCTGATATAAGTCAAAATAAATGAAAAAAATAAAAAAAAATAGTGTAAAAGAATCAGCATCCTCCAGATCTTCCTGCAAAATGAGAATTAGTACAAAACCAAGGAAATGGGTATATATACTATATACAATGAAGATATACATGGTTATATCTAAATGCTTGAATTTATGATAAATGATATGTGATAATGAAGACGTATTTATAAAAAAAAGAAAAAAAAAGAAAAAAAAGAAAAAAAAGAAAAGAAAAATATATGTGATAACAAGGGCACATGAAGGGATCTATGTATATATACAAGTATATATATATGTATATATATATGTATATATATATGTATATATATATACATATATATATATATATACATATATACGTATACATATAGGTAGATATACATAGATATACATATATATAGATATATATATACCTATAATGAGAAAATATACACATTAATGGAAATTCCATATAATGGGTAAAATCAGAAAATACAGGTATATACAGTTTCTGTAGGTGATTTTACACAGCCGTATTTCCCAAGTTATAATATAATTTTCGTTAAAATTGGGTATGGACCTTCTCTATATATCAATAATGAAGCGTGCAAAAGATGGCATAGAGATCATGAACGGATATGGATATATCCGTTCATGAACATAGCCGATTATCAAAACTGCATACCTGTAGAAGATGGAAGGGTATGGATACGAAGGGGGTACGGTAAGTGGTAGCTGTGAAGGGTGATAGGTTTTTGTAACAAAAGGTGAAAGAATGCAGCATCCCTTCAATTGATAAGAGATTAACAAAATACCAAGAGGCTACAAGTTATGACTCATATAGGCTGAAGAAGACAATGGTTAACCTGCCAAGACCTACAGGTTTTTAATAAACTAACAATGATAGGTATGCTACAGGTAGATGATGGACAATGAATATGCAGAGACAGCATATGTAGGGCTTACAGGGGAAAGGTATATATACATTAAAATGAATATAGCAAATGAATTATAATGTATAAATGAAAAAGTCATTGGTGGCTGTATAGGTATCTGCAGGATATACTCAAGTAATTTACCAATTCTAAAATATATCCTCATAAGCTGCTTTGAGGGGATTTAACAAACTATAAACATTTTCCCTATTGAGAGCTCCAACACTTATGTACGTAGCTGAAAGAAAAAAAAATATATATAACAGATTTACCTTGTAAACAGGTTTTTCCCTTCTATCTACTGTTTCATGCCTACTGTAATCAAAATGGGAGTGATGACAGGGGATAGTAAACGTATGGATGATACACCTATAACTGAGAAGGAGGTGGAACTAACAAAGGGACTGAATTTCTATACCCATCCCACCAAAATAATAAAACATAACGACATAAAATTTTGTACCTTGATCATTACAAAATAGGATAAATTTTATGAAAAACAAAAAAAATGCCATACAAGAATGCAGAACTTGCTGAGATGATATAAAATGACATGCAGGCTGCAAATGACATAGCAGAGGGGGCAGGCTTATGAAAATAGGAAACAGGGTTAGACGTCAGAGCTATGTAAACTTTTACCAATATTGTAAAAGAATTGAAAATTATCATAACTGGAGACATTCAAACAACATAACTATTGTTAGACTAAAAAAAAAAATGATACAACCACCTAGATTTATAATCTCAAATAGAATGGGACGTTAATATGGTTACAGGATATGTAACACTAATACTACCATTCGCATTTTAACGTACATAGTGCAGTATCTCTAATGAATAAAGTGAGAAATACACCCACCTGGTATGCAGAAAATCAGTAACAAGCAGAAATAAAATATGAGGAAATAATGTTGAAAACATTTTTGAAACAAGATTTCCTCAATTCCAGCTATGTACATTTTGGTAACAATAGTTCAAAACCTTTTCGATTTCTCTTTTGGTTTTGCTGCTTGGAGGCCCTTTGCTTCAATTGAACTTTATATATTTCCTCAATTCCAGCTAAACAACATTGTAGATCCTGCTCCAATCGACTTGTAGACAACAGGTATGTTCTATGCTGCTCGGCTAAAGAGGACGCAGGAACACGCAAGACTTCCTCTGCTAGTGGGCTGAAGAAGACGCAAATGGTGATAAACAATGGCTGGACTGCAGAGGATGAAGACGTTGGCTGGGCTGAAGAGGATGTGAACACGCTGAGCTGGACAGCAGTAGGCTGGGCTTTCCTGCTGGTGAGCTAAAGCGGTTGCTGCTGGACCTATGCTGGATCTGCTGAAAGAAAGGTGGGCAGTAGCCGTTGGATGGAATTTCCTGTTGGTGAGCTGAAGAAGGTGAGAAACACGCTGGATGGTGTTTCTTGTTGGTGGGCTCTGAAAGAAAATGGGAAGGAGCTGGTTCTTCCGTCTGATGGGCTGAAGAAGGTGTGGCAATGTTTGAAAAACGCTAGATGGAGGAAATGGCCGGCCCAGAAGGGAAAAGCTCCACCCCCTTTGTGAATCCCTTGCAATAAGCACCTAAGACCTCATCCTCTCGGCCAACTTTTCTCCCCTTTTTAAAAACCTTCAGCCCCTTGAAGAAAACGCAGCCTTGAGCTTCCGTTAGGATTTTTGAATTTTTTTTTTGAAACTGAAATATTCAATGTAGCCGTTTTCAAGAGGGCGCTCCTTATGTTTTTAAAAAAAAATGTGTTTCATTTACCTAAGTTTTAGGTAAGATGAAAATTTTTGGAAAGTATCTGTGGTGCCATTTTTAGCTGTTTCCTTTAAAACTTAAAAAAAAAAATTATGTAAGCAAATTAATAAAAAGAAAATGAATAGTGAAATAAATGAGAGGCTTTTATGGAAATGCCACCTCAATCCACTTTTAAAATCCTTTTGAAAATAAAGTTTTATTTTGTTTTTTTTTTGCAAATCTTTTATTTTCAAGTGGGTGCCACGTGTGTGAGCCCACTAACTAAAATAAATAAATAAACCAATAACATTAAGAAGAATTTGCAAATTGGTTCGATCTTCGGGTGGGTCCCGCTTGAAAATAAGAAATTTACCTGGGAATCTGAGTATGATGCTAGTTCAAAGGCGGGTCCCGCTCCATTTATTGGAAAATAAAAACATAAGAAATAACCTCTTTTTTGGAATTTTTATACTATGAGATAAAGCTTTGTTTGTTTTCAAGAATTTGGAAAAAATTGGTTTTTCAGGGCAAAAATATGAAAAAAGAAAATACAGAAATTTTGTAAAGAGATTTAAAATCTTTTTATAAAAAGTTTTGAGATAAAATCAATATCCAAATATCCAGATTATTTTCCTTGAGAAAGACTTTTGTAATTCAAAGTTCTGGGGGTAAAATGGAAAAAATTGGTAATTTTGAATACCCAGGGTTTTAAAAATCAATTTTGAAAAAGTTTAAAAATCAAATCTGGATTGACAATTTTGAAAATCAGGAGTTCTGGATCTCAAACTGACATGCTGTGCAGTGAAATGATGCAAAGTGTTCATGCAATGCTATACAAAGACATGTTCTATAAAATGTCATTCTGAATCTAGAATTGGAAATTCTAATTTCTTGTGAGGAATAGGGTTTTGAAAATTTGCAGTTTGAAGATGTCTCTGAACCTAAATATAGAAATTTTGAGGCTCAAGAATGAAATTTTGGACTTTCTGCAAGGTTCAATCTCAGAAAATAACCATTTTGCCCTTTATTGCTTCCAGAGAACTGAAATGTGATGATTGAGGGCGATGTCAGTGAGGTGAGTGAAAATTTTGGGTGTTTACAGAGAGGATATCTCAAACTCAACACTTATGTGTGATAATAGAAGTGCTATACAAATTGCATTCAACCCTATTCATCATAGTCGGACTAAGCATATTCAGATTGATCAACACTTCATCAGACAAAAGATAGCCGACAAAGAGATTGAACCAGTTTATGTCCCTTCAGAAGACCAAGTTGCCGATATATTTACAAAAGGTCTCACAAGTCACCGCTTCTGGTATTTGAAGAACAAGTTGCACATGGTTCAACCCCATGCACAACTTGAGGGAGGGTATTAGAATATGGAGTATGGATTGGATATGGATCCGATAAATGATCCATATCCAATCACGTGTTTTGTTTCCTTTGTACTCTAATGTAACATGTGTTACTAATGAGGGGCATTTTTGTCCTTGTAAGGTTATTGTAACCCTATTAAGCGTAATGTAGCATTACTGCGGCTACTAAGGAAAAACAGTGGCTGCCGATTCCCAAATATCGAGTTCTCTCTCTCACACCAATTCCTTGATTATTTTAAGAGTTCTTTCAACTTTTTCTAGCATAAGTGTTATAGGGCTTTGGCTGGTTGGTAATGTCAATTTTTTTATTGAAGAGTTTTGGCTAGTTGGTAATGTCATTTTTTCTATAAGTAATGTTACTTTTTCTAGCACAAGTGTTGCATAGCCTTGGCTGGTTGGTGATGTCACATTTGCTTTTGGTGATATCACTTTTTCTAGTATAATTGTTGTAAAACCTTGGCTAGTTGGTGATGTCACCTTTGCTTTTAGTGTTGTCACATTTTCTATTGAAAGGCCTTGGCTGGTAGGTGATGTCACTATTACTTTTGGTGATGTCACAATTGCTTTTGAAAGGCCTTGGCTGGTTGGTAATATCACCTTTGCTTAAGGTGATGTCATTTTTTTTAGCACAAGTGTTTAGAGCCTTGTGACTGATTAGTGATGTCATCTTTGCTTTTGGTGATGTCACATTTTCTACTAAAAGGCTTTGAGTGATGCTACCTTTGCTTTAGGTGATGTTACTTTTTTTTAGCCCATGACATTACTTTTTTTGTATAGGTAAATTCTGGCTGGTTGGTGATATCATCTTTTCAACCAGTGATGCCCTCTATATATGTTGACATATGTGTTAAAGGGGTTTGGTTCGTTCATGATGTCACCTTTATCACCATGTATGTTGGTTTTCCTTCTTGCATCACCATAAGAAACATAACATCAGATGTAATTTTTTGTAGAAAATGACTGTATTACCTTTGAAAATAATGGTATTTCACAAAATAGCCAAAAGACATTACTATATTTTGCGCATACCCACCCACCCAATTTTCTCTAAATTTGACGTTATTTCGTATCATTTTAGCCTTTTGCTAATACATGATCTAGTAAAACTTGACTTTGGCCCATGAAAACTGAGATTTGCCTATATATGGAAATAGCAAAACTCAGTTTTACCACAGAACTAACGAATCTTAAATGTGAGATTTTTTTTTTTTTTTACAACTGTTCTTCCACTCCACCCCCATCATCCCCATCACCACCACGACTTCTCCACCACTACCACAACTTTCTTACCCACCCTATCATCACCACTACCATCTAGTGATGATGGTGGAGAAGGGGTGGTGGTAGTGATGGGGCTGATGGGGTAGAGTGGAAGAAAGGAGGTAGCTGTAAGGGGAAAAAATAGGTCTGACATTAATTGAGATATGTTAATTCTGTGGCAAAACTGAGTTTTGCTATTTTGATATATGGGCTGATCTTACTTTCACAAGCGAAAGTCGAGTTTTGCTGAAACTGTAAGTTTCACTGTATCCTGTTTTAGCAGAAGCTTTAATTCACCAAAAATGCTCGAGCTCAACAGAAATCGAGTGAGAAGATATGCAAGAAATACTATGATATCTTTCGGCTATTTTGTAAGAAAACTATTATTCTCAAGGGTAGTAGGTACGGTTATTTATTATTCTTATTAGGTAAAGGGAAAACCTCCTAATCACTGATTGTACATTGCCCGGCCTCTTGTTGGCAAAACCCTTTAGGTACCCCTGCCCTCTATGGTGGCCGGTTTTGTAATGGTTGAAAGTTGAAAAGATTTTCTTGTTTCCCATTGTTGCCTTCTTTCTATGTGTTGGTTTTGTTTAGATGGGGATCCTTTCGTCTGTTTGCTTGCTAGTATTGATATGTCGATGTCTGCGGTAGATTTTTTGGGTGACTTTCTCTCACCCCTTCTGTTACATGTTGCTCATATATGATTCTCCATATTAAACAAAGGAAAAATGGAAAAAGAAAAAGTTTGAACCATATGCATTTTCTCTTCATATGGGCCCGCAAATCTTTCATTTATATTGCATCTTATTTAACAATTTCTTCCCGAGATAAACACATACGCATAGACACATATACTTGGCTTCTCCAAGTAAACACCCACACAAATAAACCATTAAAAGCCCACTTTGCATATTTCAGTAATTCTCTCTCTCTCTCTCTCTCTCTCTCTCTATATATATATATATATATATATATATATATATATATATATATATATATATATATATATATATATATATATAGAGAGAGAGAGAGAGAGAGAGAGAGAGAGAGAGAGAGAGAGAGAGAGAGAGAGAGGTTTCTAAGAAGTATGTGGTTTTAGTTGCAAAACAAGGAAGACAGTTGGGGGAGATAAAGGCATGGAAGGAAGAGTGGTGAATGTTAGTAAACTTTGCTTGAAAACCTTTCAAATAACTCCTCAACGATCCCATCATCAAAATGATCACTAACCATCTTATCAAATATGGCCTTGGCGCCAATGCCTGCGCACCATGCAAGCTGCTCAAGATTAGGTTCAGACCCTTGATCTCCACCTCCTTTCAATCCCCACCCTTGAACGACATATTCTACAGGAAAAACATTAATTAGCGAAAAAATTTTGTGATGAAAATAATCCATCACAAATTTACGAAGGATTAGCTAGATAAATCTAGCCGTTCCTAAAATTAGAATTAGCTGCTGGATTAGTGACGAAATTTTTTTATTTCCAAATCTGTCGCTAATTAGCGACGGAAAAATTCGGTCTCAAACTCCGTCACAAATTAGCGACGGATGAGCGACAGAATATTTCCGTCTCTAATTGGTGACGAATTAGGAGACATAATTTTTCCGTCGCTAATTTCCCCGTAAATCCGTAATGTGAGCCTCTTTCTTTCTCTTTCTTTTTCATTCCTCACACGCAGTCGCCTCTCGTCGCCCACCGACCAAGTTCTTTCCTTCCGCCGCCCACCGCCCGAGTAACTTCTTCCCTCACTCTGTCTCTTTTGCCGCCATGTGTCACCGCCAACCACCGACCCGAACTCTCACTCACCTTCCCAGAAACCTCTCTCCTTTCGCCGATTGCCATGTGCCATCGCCAATCGCCATGTGCCACTGCCGACCACCAACCACCAACCACCGACCGCTGTGTGTCTGCCACCGCCGTGTTGCTTCTTCCCTCACTCCATCTCTGTCACTGTCGTGTGCTGCCGCCGACCACCGACCCCGAACCCTCACTCACCTTCCCGAAACCCCCTCTCCTTCCATCGATCGTTGTGTGCCACCACCAACCACTGATTGCCATGTGCCACCACTGACCACCGACCGTCGTGTGCCGCCGTTGACCACCGACCGCCGTGTTACTTCTTCCCTCACTTACATTGTCAAACCCTCTCCCTTCCTCGACTCTCATAGTCGAAGCCTCATTCACCTCTCTATGTAACCTCTCACCCCCTCTCTCTTTCTCCTCTGTCTTCTTCTTCTACTTCTTCTTCTTTTCTGTCGATCGACAGGGGCCTGTCGTTCTTCCCTGCCGACAAAACATGGCCGACCCGCAGGGGCTTAAGGCCCTGCCAGTTTTTCTGACAGGTCGTCAGGGTAGACACCCTGTGCCGCCTGTGAAAAAAATTTCAACCGGGGCTTTGGGCCCCTGCCTTGTTTTTCTTGGTTTTGAGGGAGGGGTGTGATCGTCGCAAAATTTTTCCTCTCGTTCATTTCTTCCTTCTTTTTGAAGAAAAAAAGAGAAGAAGAAGAGAGAAACTCTTTTGCAAGGTCTCACTTGACCTAAATTTTGAAAATATTTTGAAATTACTCGCCCCCATTTTGAAATATTTGCGGAAAAAAAAGGAGAGACGAGATTCGCTCGTCGGTACGAGGTTCGACCATTCCTGGTGCCTTTACCAGGGGTAATTGAACCAAGGATTGAATTTATGCCTTTTTGCTTTGCTAAAATATGATCTGAGAATTTATTCTAAGTCTAAATGCACAAAGAATCATGCTTGTGCAATATAAATGCAAAGATGTATGCTTTTGAGAAAATAGTTTAGATAATTCAAGATTTTCCAAGTGATTCTGAAATAAATTTGATAATGGAGTGAAGAAATGATTCAAGGGTTTGAAATTGGCTTGAAAAAGTTAGATATTGAATCTATCTTAGATTTTTGAAATAGATCCGGAAGAAGAGACTTGAAATTCCAAGTCTTGGAGTGATCAGATTTTGAAAAGATAAGTTTTCACATGAAGAGAAAAGAAATTTAGAATTGAAATTTTTGAAATAAGAATGAATTTTCAAAGTCATAATAGACTTTGAATTTAAATCGATTTTCAAGAATCGATTCTGAAAAGGAAATTTTGAATTCAAAACCTAAAACAGGAATTGAATTTGACTTCAGATTTTGAGAAATAGATTTAAAATTGGCTTTGGAAATGAGAATTGGAAATGGAACTAGATTTAAAATCTAGAATAGAATTTTGATCTGAAATTTGGAATCTTAGATGGATTTGAATCCGAAATCCGGAATCCTAGATGAAATTGAATTCGAAGTCAGGAATCCAAGATGGGGTTGAATCCAAGATCTGGAATCCTAAACAGAATTGGATCTGAAGTCTGAAGTCCAAAATGGAGTTGGATCCGAAATCTGGAATCCTAAATGGAATTGGATCCAAAGTCTGGAATCCAAAATGGAGTTGGATCCGAAATCTAGAATCCTAAGATGGAATTTGGATTTTGAAGATTCAAATGAGACTTTGAGGATGGATCTGGCTTTTGGAGATCCAAATTTAAATTTAAAAGTGGGCCTTTTAAACTTTACGGAAAATCGATATTTGAGATTCAGAATCAATCTCAAAACTTTGATTTTGATTTTGAGAATCAAGACTCAATCTTTGGATGGAATTTTGGAGGTTTTGAAAAATAAAAAATAAACTTGACTTTAAACTTGAGTTTTGAAATTAGGAGATGAATTTGGGATTTCAAGGTTTAAATTGAACTTTGAAAATTTGATCTGAAATGCTAAATTGAATTTGAAATTGAATCCTAAAGATGAATTTGGAATTTCAAAGTTGAATTGAACTTTGAATTTTAAATTTTAAATTGGAATTTGAATTTTGAATATAAGAAGAGAATTCAAAATTTCAAAATCAAATTGGACTTTGAAATTGAATTTTAAATTTTGAAATGAGATAGAAAGATGAATTGAAATAGAAATTGAAGATTGGTTTGAGAAATGAAGAAGATATTTGAAAATATATCTCAAAATTACTTAGATTTTAAAGAAAAGAATTTTGAAAATATGATGTAATTCTATTCTAAATGATGAAATGAATTAAAGAATTTGAAATTGAAAAGCATATTTCATTTTTTAAGTGAATTGAAATGAGATTGAAGATATAATACATTTCTGACTATAGTCATAAATGTATTATATAATAATCTATATTTAAATTCAAGTGAAGAATAAAACATATTTTGGTGTTTTTATAGAGTTTAAAATGAAATTAACTCTCAATATATCCTGACTATGGCCATTGATATATATTTCGAGTTGATTTTAAGTTAAACTCTGATAAAAGAAGAAAAAAATTAGAAAATATGATGATTTTTGAAAGAAGATCCAGTGTGGATCCAATGTTATCCCATAAAAGATGAAAATCCTAAGTCTTGTTCACACCTTGACTATGGCCATTGATGCAAATCGTCAACTTAGAATTTAATCAGCACGTTCCATTCGTGTTCCCATTCATGATTTTTTGAAATAAAGAAAAAAAAACGGCATAAAACAAACAATTGATGATATTTACAATGCTCATTCATTTTATCTAAAAGCTGGAAATGTAAAATTTTCATTCATATCTAATTTATTACAATCTGAATGGAATTGACACCACAAGTTCCTAAATTAAGCAGAAAGATGGTCTTTTCTACCTAATTCCTGCAAAAACTTAAGTTAGGACAAGGTAAAAGAAATGTAGAGACAAGTATCATATTGGATGTAAATAAGAGAATGCTCATGCCTATGTTTTAAGCCAATGGAATTCTAATGTGTCATGAATGAGAAAGCATATACATTGGAGTGTATTTAAATGATGGAATAAATACCTACAATGCCTATATGATACATTATGAAAATTACAAATGTAAAGGTAATGCATATATGATATGCAGAGGAATATGCAGCAGGAGATGGGTACTATGTAGGTTTTTGATTGAAACAAAGATGGGCATTAGGGGTTACCTCACCGCAGGTAGCAACCTGGGGTATAGAAACAAAAACAGACATCCCTGGAGCAAATGATGCTCCAGGTGCCAAAAAAAATCATATTTGCAAAATTTTGCTTAGGCCTATAGCCGATAGGTGATGAAGTAATGTGCATAAGTGTTAAACGAAAATACAGAAAAATGAAGAATGGAACAAGTGTTGAGCCCAAATTAAGTGTAGTGAATGCTACCTGCAGGATATACAGTAAACAGGTGTAAGACATGGGATGTAGATACAGTAAAATGTGGGAGATGCAACAGATAATATAACTGCTAATATGTGCACAAGGTAATAATGCCACAGTCTGATGCTAAGACACTGACATACACTAATTATAAATGTCTACACCACATAGCCTATATTAACTAATAAACTAGCTAACTCATTACACAGACCAACTGAATATTCCGATCTCAATGAGCCATGTGTGTTAACTCACGCACCTATGCTAATTTACTTAAGACTGACACCCTGTCAACACAGAGCTGCTAACATCCTTTTACTGCTAATCATGCCCAATTGAATCCACTGTATAGTATTTAACATGCTCTAGTTAAAGATTAACACATACTGCTGACCAAGACTGAAATGCACATTAAGGTAGATTTACTAACTCATCGACCGCTAACACATAGTAACAGAGACTAACTGTTAACACGTATTGACATACACTGCATAAACTGACTACCTCACATGAGGCTAACGTGTTTTGCTGACACATATTCATCATGCTAACATATACTAACCACTAATGTAAACCATGACTGTTGAAGATAATCTGACCCTATTCAATACTCAATGCTAACTTACTCAATCACACAATCCGGGTATGCACACAAATTATTCAATTACCTCAGTTAGATTCCATTTCCAAACTCAGAGGTACATAGTAAAGTTCATATGCAAAAGAAAGTTCAGACATGAAAACACAGATGTAAAACACGTTAAGGATTTACTGAAAAACCCAGATATCACTATTTCTAATGACAACTGCCGATGAATGCGAAATGTGCCCCTACAGTGGAATGTGTTACTACAATGAAGTCGTACATGATACTTCAAGAACAAGGTTTTGATGATGAACAAGTAAATCAACTGCATTTCAGCTAAGGCGATGAAGAAAGATGACAAACATTGAAGAATTCGATGAAGAATCTTTGAAGAGTAGTGTGCAAATGTTAAATTCATTAAAAGTCTTAGATTCTTGTAAGAGCCTTACTTAGAGTGCATATTTAGGTTGCATTTCACCTAAAAAGTCTTTAGAAAAACTTTTCTAAAAGAACCCTTCATGAAAATCTTTTTAGAAAACTCTTTTCTTAATTTTTCATGTTTATTAGTCGACTAATAGACTCACCAGTCTTCTAATCCTTTCGCGCCATATTTTCTAAAAAGTCATTTTTGTCAAATTAGTCGACCGAAGGTATTATCAGTCGACTGGACAGAACATGTGTTTTCTGAAAATTTAGCAGCAGTCGACTAATGCTTTTATCAGTCGACCGAACATAATATCTGTTTTCTAAAAAAATTAGCAGCAGTCGACTAATGCTTTTATCAGTCGACCGGACAAAATGTATGTTTTTTAGAAGCTTTTAGCAGCAGTCGACTGAAAGTTTTTTCAGTCTACTGATGATATTATCAGTCGGCTAATTTTATCTCTAGTCGACTAAGTTTCAAAAGTTCATATTTTCAAACGGATCGATAAACAGATCAGTCGACCGACGATAACTGTCAGTCTACTAATAACTAACTATTAGTCGACTAACTACTATTTCAGTCGACTAATTTTGCCGTTTTTCCTGAAACTTTAAAAAGGTGCATCTTTTTATTTTTTTCAAACGTTTTGATTGTTCAAAATGGACGGTTTTGACACTCTTTCATACCCTCAACGTATAAAAACTTTCAACTATAAATATGAGTGCATTTTACACTCAAAACAACAACAATTCAATCAATTTGAATCATTTACTTTTTGTTTTTCACTCTTATTCATTCAAGTATTTATTTTCTCACTTATGTGATATTTTTCACTTCAGTCTTTCACTCAAATCCCTTTGAGAGATAGTGAATTCGTGAGTAGAGCATTTCAACAACCTCAAAAGCCAAGTGCATCTCATTTGCATTCATAAGAAGGGCTCATAGGTTGTTTTGTAAGTTGTTACTTATTTCTTTTTCTGTAAAAGGAAGGACTCCTTGGTTTAAAGGAGTTTGCTTTCAGTAGGTGTGTTACTGAAAGTGGGATCGGATTTGGTCTGTGTATGATCTTGTAGTTACACAAGGTTGATAGTGGAAATCTCAAGCAGGTTTTGCTTGGGGACTGGATGTAGGTCGGGATAGACCGAACCAGGATAAATTATTGTGTTCTTTGTGTGTTTGCTTAGCAAATTGCAAAATCCGTCAATATTCCGCAGACAATTTTTAAAAGCACGATTCACCCCTCCTCTAGTGCTCATTGCCTCGATCCTACTGCACTTTCATTTGGTATCAGAGCAAATTTGCTATTATTTTGATTTGACCATCATCTAGCATGACAACAACATCTCAACACAAAGAAGGTTGTTCCTCTGTTCGTCCTTCTCTCTTTGACGGAACAAACTATGGATACTGGAAAGTGAGAATGACAATATTCTTGCAATCCATGGATCTCGATATTTGGAGAGTTGTTTCAGATAAGTACCAAACTCCATCAACTGATTTCAGTCGATGGACCGATGAAGAAAAGAAGACTGCTTCACTTAATGCCAAGGCTATGAATGCATTGTATTGTGTCGTTGACAAGGTAGAGTTCAATCGCATCTCTCAATGCTCTACAACAAATGAAATCCGGCATACTCTTCTCGTGACTCACGAAGGTACGTCAAAGGTAAAGGAATCTAAAATTGCTTCTTTAGTTCATAAATTTGAATTATTTAAAATGAAGCAAAATGAATCTATATCGGACATGGTAACAAGAATGACTGATATAACTAACACTCTGAAATCTCTTGGAAAAGAATATTCACAAGTGGATTTAGTCAGAAAGATCTTAAGGTGTTTAACTCCTGAATGGGAGAGAAAAACCACTGCTATTGAGGAAACAAATGATTTAAACACTCTCACTCTTGAAGATTTGGTTGGAAACTTAATGACATATGAAGTCTAACTTCAAGACAGACAAGAAGAAGAACCCTAGAAGAAATCTCTTGCTTTTAAGGCTACTTCTGACGCTAAAAAATCAGAAGAAGATGAAGATATTGTCCTCATTACAAGGCAATTCAGAAGATTCATAAAAAAGGAAAGATTTCAAAGAAAGGTAAAGAAAGCAGATTCTTCGAATCCAAATGAAGTCAAGTGTTTTAATTGCAAAAAGGCTGGACATATCAAGAAAGATTGTTATCTTCTCAAAATCAAGCCCAAGGACCAATTCAAGAAGAAAAAGGCATTTCAAGCATGTTGGGATGATAGTGACTCCTCTTCCGATGAAGAAGCAAATAAAGAAGTCGCCAATATGTGCTTTGTAGCACAAGAAGATTCGGTAAGTCAATTTGACTATGATGATTTATTAGAAGCATTCAATGATTTATATGCTAAATTTACGAGTCTAAGTTCTAAAAACAAAGAGTTAAAAACTGAAAATTCAACTGTTGACTCACAAAACAAAGTGTTACTTCAAGAGATAGAAGATCTCAAGAAGGAAAACTCTTGTCAAGCATTTGAAATAAAAGATATTGGAATTAGAACCAATCTCTTACAAAAAGAAATAACTAGTCTAAAAGAAAAATCAAATGATTTTTTTTCTATAGTGACCAAATTCACAAATGGTCAAGAGAATCTAGAAAGACTTTTTGGTTCTCAAAGATGCTTAGTTAATAAAACCGGATTGGGATATAGCTTTTTTGATACTCAAAATAGACCAAACTATGTTGTGAAGAATAAAAGACAATATTCTCAACCATTTGTTAATAGAACTAAATTTTCCAGTTCTAATAGAAATGCATCTAATCATGAAACTTATAATGCCTATAAGCCTAGACATGATTATTCTAGAAATGCTAAATCTTTTTATAGAAAGAATATTTAGTATCAAAGGAAACCAAAATCCAAATGGATATGGGTTCCTAAGACTAACTCTCATGGACTCAAAAATAGAAAGGGGTCAAATGCTTTGTCTTCTAATTTTGTTGTAGGTACACAAAATAAGGAGCAAATGGATATTGGACAGTGGTTGTTCCAAACATATGACTGGAAGGCCGGAGTTATTTTTCACCCTCCAAAATAAGGATGGAGGAACCGTCACCTTTGGTGACAATAACAAGGGAAAAGTAATAGGTATTGGTAATATTGGTAATCCAAAATTTTCCTTGATAGAAAATGTTCTTTTAGTAGATGGTTTAATACATAATTTATTATCTATTAGTCAATTATGTGATAAAGACTTTCATGTTTCTTTTGAACATGATTTATGCTTAATTTTTTATTTTCAATCTAAAAAGATCATTTTTAAAGGTAAAAGAAGGAACAATGTGTATGAACTATATCTAGATGAGTTACCCACTTTTAATGAAAAATGTCTTATTGTTTCAAATGAAATTCAATGGTTATGGCACAAGAAACTTGGACATGTTAACTTTAAAATTATTTCCAAGTTATCCAAGAATGATCTTGTTAGAGGCCTACCTAGAATACCATATAAGAAAGATCACTTATGTGATGTTTGCCAAAGGGGTAAACAAATCAAGAGTTCTTTTAAAGCAAAAGATATAGTTTCAACAAAATGTCCTCTTGAACTTTTACATTTAGATCTATTTGGACCATCTAGAATTCAAAGTTTGAATGGTAGCAAGTATGCTTTTGTTATAGTAGATGATTATTCTCGATTTACATGGGCGATTTTTCTAAAAAGCAAAAATGATGCTTTTTCTGAATTTTTCAAACTTTGTAGAAGAATTACAAATGAAAAATCTACATCTATTATTAAAATTCGTAGTGATCATGGTGGTGAATTTGAAAATAAATCTTTTTTAAAGTATTGTGATTTACATGGTATATCTCACAACTTTGCTTTTCCTAGAGCGGCTCCACAAAATGGAGTTGTTGAAAGAAAGAATAGAACTTTGCAAGAATGTGCTAGAACCATGCTTCAAGATAAAAATTTACCAAAATACTTTTGGGCTGAAGCAATAAACACAACATGTTATGTTTTAAACTGTGTTCTTATTCGGCCAATTTTACATAAAACATGTTTTGAATTGTATTATGATCGTATACCAAAGATCTCATATTTCAAAATTTTTGATAGTAAATGCTTCTTGTTAAATACCAAAGATAATCTTGATAAGTTTGATTCAAAATCAGATAAAAGTAAAACAAATTCTTCGTTACTTGAAAGATACTTCATATTTTGGTTTGTTTTACCCAAAATCATCTTCCTTTGATTTAGTTTCATATAGTGATGCATATTTTGCAGGAAGTAAATATGATCGCAAGAGTACTAGCGGAACTTGTCATTTCTTAGGAAATTCCTTAGTCTCTTGGTTTAGTAAAAAACAAAATTTAGTGTCACTCTCAGCAACTAAAGCAGAATATATAGCGGCTAGTTTAGCATGTTCACAAGTACTATGATGAAACAGACCTTAAAAGATTTTGGTTTGAATTACTCCACAACAACTATTTATTGTGATAACACTAGTGCTATAAATCTTTCGAAAAATCCTGTTCAGCACTCAAGAACTAAGCATATTGAAGTTAAACATCATTTCTTAAGAGATCATGTGTTAAAAGGAGACATTTCGTTAAATTTTATTTCCACTAATGAATAACATGCTAATATCTTCACTAAACCACTTAAAAATGAAGATTTTATGAGAATTAGGAGAGAACTAGGCATTTGCTCATTTTTGGATTTATAAAATGTTGATTTTTTGAACAAAATCTCAAAATTGCATCATATTAGTCGACCGATAAAAATTCTAGTCGACTGATGCTTTTTAAACTTTTAGAAAAAGTCGCACATCATTAGTCGATCGATAAAATTTTAGTCGACTAAAAATTTTTTAAAAGAAAATTTAACTAAAGGGACCCGATACCCCTTGGATTTTTTTACCCATTTTTTTTAAGGGCATCGTTTCATTTAATTTTCACACCTTTTCATTTTTCTTAAAAACGAAACCCTTTGAAAATCAAAAACCCTCTTTCTCTCTCTCCTCTCTCTCTTTTGAAAAACCCTCGAAGTGTTGTTCGAACCTCTCCTTGCCGGAATCCTCTTGCCGTGACAGGGAGACGCCGGAATCCTCTTGCCGTGACGGTGCATCTTCAGTCCTCGTCAGAATCCCTTTGTGGAAGCCTCCTCGCATCTGCCGTCATCCACCGCAGACTCCTCCTCATCTATTCACTGTTTCTGTTGCATTGGTTCTCCTTCACAACGTCGGACAACATCTTCCTTCTGTCGGACGTCATTTGGAAGCCGACATCATTCTCTGCAACTGTTTTTTAAGTAAATCTGTTTTTAACCATGCCTCGTTCGAAGACTGCATCTGCAAAAGGTTCTCCTCCTCCTACACCTTCAACAAGACATGGATTTTCTCTCAGATTACTTCGAAATCCTCTTTTATATAATACTTTTAGATCAATTTTTGCACTTCCTATTTTACCAGGCTGAAATGTCCTGTTTCACCTGTTTTCTTGTTACAAAATCAAAGATATATTTCCAGAAATTTCACATCTTTTTGATGCCTGTGCAGATACCCTTCATTATCCTTTTCTGATTCACTTGTTTTACACGAATTTACAAATTGATCATGAAACTGGAGTTCTATCATCTCTTGTTCGTGATGTTGAAATTGAGTTTGATACTAAACTACTTGGAGAAATCCTAGAAATTCCACATTCAGACACTCTTTTCAATACTGTTGAACTAAATGATGAAAGTATTTTTGAACAAATTCTTCTTCA
The DNA here is from genome assembly GCF_984573655.1 of Nuphar pumila. Classification (NCBI taxonomy): domain Eukaryota; kingdom Viridiplantae; phylum Streptophyta; class Magnoliopsida; order Nymphaeales; family Nymphaeaceae; genus Nuphar; species Nuphar pumila. Next base: position 76,698,025 of record NC_143263.1, on the reverse strand, counting down.
CGGTGCACCTCATTGCCCTCCTTTCAAAAATACTAATCTTCAAACTCGTGCACGCATTGCTGGACGAATCCTTGCCCATAATGTTCTACCCAAAACTAGTTCTTTTGATTATTATTCTACAGATCTTTCTATGGCTCTTTATGTATTATTTGGAAATATTTCTGTAAATTGGGCCAATGTGTATTTTACTAATTTATGAAAACAAAAACCATTTCTTCCTTATGGTTGTCTTCTAACTCGTATTTTCAGACATTTCAAAGTTCCCTTATCTAATGAAAAATATATTGAGCAAAAAGAGTTCTTTGATCAAACTATTTTTAAACGAATGAAAATCAAATATATGCCTCCTTTAAACTTTGATCAAACTGAACCATCTGATCCCACTGAACCATCAATTTTTGAACCCTCACCGTCTTCAATGACACCTTCATCTCAAGCAAAACGAAAGAAATTTTCTACTAGTCAAGACAATGATGAAATTTTGCAGCGACTGGAAGCTTTAGAGCTGCATCAACACACTTTTCGTGAAGATGTGACTCAACAACTTTCTTCCATTCAGAAAGATATTACTGCAATCAAGGACTTGCTCAACTCACTTTTCTGTTTTTTGTTTTCTGTCTTTACTGAACTTTGATACTTTATGGGTTGTAATATTTTGAACTTGACTTTACATTTTGCTTATTCTATTTCTGCCCTTACTCTTTTTTATTATGACAAAGGGGGAGAAAAAGATAGAATTTGGTAGATACATGGGGAGAAAAAGATAGAATTTGGTAGACACATGCATGGAAGTAGACGTAAATAATGGAAATTGCAGGAGAAAAAGATAGACCTTGCATGAGAAATGAGAAATTAAGAGAAAAAGATGGAAATTGAATATTGCATTATGACATGGAAATTACATCATAAGAAAACATTGAAAACTGCATTTATGAAAAAGTTTTAAAAATGCATGAAGTAATGATGGAAATGCAAACCAATCAATATGTGAAATATGTGCTTTGAATGTGCTAACTTTTAATGTTTTGCAGCACATTGATAGGGGGAGTAAAATCTCCATCTATGCATCTAAATGCTTCATCTTTGATTAAGTTTGTCATCATAAAAAAGGGGGAGATTGTTACGGCAATGAAGTCGTACATGATACTTCAAGTACACGGTTTTGATGATGAACAAGTAAATCAACTGCATTTCAGCTAAGGCGATGAAGAAAGATGACAATCATTGAAGAATTTGATGAAGAATCTTTGAAGACTAGTGTGCAAATGTTAAATTCATTAAAAGTCTTAGATTCTTGTAAGAGCCTTACTTAGAGTGCATATTTAGGTTGCATTTCACCTAAAAAGTCTTTAGAAAAACTTTTCTAAAAGAACCCTTCATGAAAATCTTTTTAGAAAACTCTTTTCTTAATTTTTCATGTTTATTAGTCGACTAATAGACTCACCAGTCGTCTAATCCTTTCGCGCCATATTTTCTAAAAAGTCATTTTTGTCAAATTAGTCGACCGAAGGTATTATCAGTCGACTGGACAGAACATGTGTTTTCTGAAAATTTAGCAGCAGTCGACTAATGCTTTTATCAGTCGACCGAACATAATATCTGTTTTCTAAAAAATTTAGCAGCAGTCGACTAATGCTTTTATCAGTCGACCAGACAGAATGCATGTTTTTTAGAAGATTTTAGCAGCAGTCGACTGAAAGTTTCAGTCGATCGACAATAACTGTCAACTAACTACTGTTTCAGTCGACTAATTTTGTCATTTTTCCTGAAACTTTAAAAAGGTGCGTCTTTTTATTTTTCAAACATTTTGATTGTTCAAAATGGACGATTTTGACACCCTTTCATACCCTCAACGTATGAAAACTTTCAACTATAAATATGAGTGCATTTTACACTCAAAACAACAACAATTTAATCAATTTGAATCATTTACTTCTTGCTTTTCACTCCTATTCATTCAAGTATTCGTTTTCTCACTTACGTGATATTTTTCACTTCAGTCTTTCACTCAAATCCCTTTGAGAGATAGTGAATTCGTGAGTAGAGCATTTCAACAACCTCAAAAGCCAAGTGCATCTCATTTTCATTCATAAGAAGGGCTCATAGGTTGTTTTGTAAGTTGTTACTTATTTCTTTTTCTGTAAAAGGAAGGACTCCTTGGTTTAAAGAAGTTGTTTGCTTTCAGTAGGTGTGTTACTGAAAGTGGGACCGAATTTGGTCTGTGTATGATCTTGTAGTTACACAAGGTTGATAGTGGAAATCTCAAGCGGGTTTTGCTTGGGGACTGGATGTAGGTCGGGATAGACCGAACCAGGATAAATTATTGTGTTCTTTGTGTGTTTTCTTTGCAAATTGCAAAATCCGTCAATATTCCGCAGATAATTTTTAAAAGCACTATTCACCCCCCCTGTAGTGCTCGTTGCCTTGATCCTACTGCACTTTCAGAATGATCCTGCCTCTCGATTGAAATTCTAAAGTACACATGTGAATTATATAACCAGCTGATACTGTGAATCCTAGCATGATGGTTGTTCAATCTGGAACGGTTGAAGGATCAACAAATACTGGTACAAGCTCCAACTGTGCTTAACATGCCATCCGGTCCCCTGGAGTTTAAGGCTTCCAATATGACATTCCCAGGCTGACTCCGAACAGAAAGCAGGTAACTCGCATCTAAAGCAAACCTGAGTTTTACTAAGTGAGTTGTTTCTAAGGGAAAGAGACATGAAGTGGACATGAGATGTGTAGATGCTGAAGGGATGAAGCGGTTACTGCAAATGGGACTATAACAGTGTGTGATCCTGATGAGTTTGGAAGGAGGTTGCCCACCTCTTTTCACTAGCAATGTTTCCCAAAGTGGAGTGGTGATATGAATATACGAAATGAGGCTACAGGGGTTTTCCTTCTCAACAACAAAATGGTGGACTGTTAGCATTTTCATTACATGAATAACCAATTCTCCTTTGGCTCCCATCAATACCCACTATGGCTCTCAAAGATGGCTAGGATTTAGATTTCCCTGTACGTGTATGCCTGTCGGCACTATCGATTAATAAGCTGGGACCTAGCAAAATAAACTTCTTTACTTTCATAGATTTCATTTGTTTCATGGTGCAATCAATGACCTTTATACTGTCTTTCTATCTTTTATCTTATGGATATGCAACAGTTAGCCTATAGAGCAAAGAAAATGAATATACAGTATGTCAAAAGTGCAAGACTACAAAAGAATATAAAGGCAAGCATGTAAAGTAGGGAAGATAAATATTACAAAATTCATAAGATGATCGATAAGTATGAAATTGAAAGCGGAAGTACTTCCTGAACAAAGTGTAAGACCAATAAATCCAGATTACAGTATATTAAGTACAACAAACAGAATGAGATTGCCTATATAGAAAGATAACACTGTCATCACAATCCTGAGAATTTAGATCACTAACCTGAATTTTCCACCACCAGGAGATTTTGGACAAGAATTAGCTAAGCCCAGCGTAGCTGGCTTCAATTTAGAGAAAGAGGACTCGATTTCTATCTGCTGCTACAGAGTGATGTCAACCTCCCTCTTCAGTTGGTAAAAAAAAAGAAAAGAAGAGACAGAAGAGGAAGAAGAAGTAGATGAGGAGGGGATGTACAGGAGGACGATGAGACCCCCCCCCCCCTTGAAGCCTTGCCCACAGTCTCTCTTTATAGGGAGAGACCGTTAGAAAAACTTCGAATTGGGTCCATGGGGTTTTCAAATTTTTTTCAAAGAAAGGCTCTTTTTAGAAGTTTTCTGAAAAGCGGTTTTACCTACAAAAAAAAAAGGTTTTCAAAAAGAGGTTTTTAGGCTATTTTTTTTTCTTTTTTTCGTATTTTCTTTTTCTATTTTTGATTTTTTTTTGTTCTTTTTCTTTGTAATTTCTATTTTTTTGGTGTTTTTGAAATAAAAACTCAGAAAACTGAATGATTTTAAACTAATTTTGCAAAATTCAGAAATCTTTACAAAAAGAAAGGTTTTCCGAGAATTCGGGTTTGATCTTTGGAATTTTTTTCAGAAAATGGGGTTGGATCCGGATTTTGAGGAAATATTCGAGTTTTGAACCTTGAATCGAAAAATACAGAACATCGAATCCAAATGGACACCAGATCGACTATCTGAGTCTTTCAAAAAAAAATTTTGGTATTTTTGCGAAATTAAATTTTAAAAATTGGATAACGAGGCTTAGATTTGGATTTTAACACTGGGTTCGGATAAAAAATCGAGTTAGGTATAGAAAATGGGTTTGATTCTAGTAAATTCGAGAAATAAACTAGGGTTTTGAGCTCAAAATCAACTCAATTACTCAGAAAATGGAACCAAGGGCAAAAAGGGAATATTTTACAAAATTTTAAAAAATTTGGGATGTTCACAAGGGGCTCAACTCCTTCCCGTTTCTTCTTCTTGGTAAGGGAGGGGCCGAGACCCACTTCTTTTTGCTTGAGTTACGAGGGAGGGGTTCGGCCCCTCCCTCGTACACTACAAGAAAAATGCTAATTAGCGACATATTTTTTTCGTCGCAAATTTGCGATGGATTAGCGAGAGAAAACTATGTCGCTAACATTCAAAATATTTGCAAATATCGCCCTCGCTAAATTCATAGCTAATTAGTGATGGATTAGCGACAATATTTTTCCGTCGCCAAAACACTACAAAAAATGCTAATTAGTGACAAAATTAGCGAGAGAATTTTTCCATCGCTAATCCGTCGCTAATTAGCGATGGATTAGCGACAGAAAAATTCCCTCGCTAATTTTCAATTTAAACTGTCCCACCTGAGGCGCAAAATTTTCCCTCCACCCCCCCCGTTCGAAATTTAAACTAGTTGAGATTTAAACCGTTCCACTTACCGGACTGAAGGGCCTCCTTGACTTCTCGAACGAGGATGACTTTGTGGCGGAGGAATGCGAGGAAGAAGAGGAGTCAGAGTCGCCCGCCAGCACTGGAGGACGAGGTCGGCCTGACCTCCGGTCTGGTAAGTGGTTTTTTTTTCGAGCATGGTTTTCTGTTTTTGGCCTAACAATTTTATTGAGGGTTATGGTTGCAGGTCGACGAACAAGCATTGTGGGCATCGCAGACGACCCCGTAATGGCGGACTGGGCCAGAAAAGCAGAGAACCAGGTCGGGAGGCCACTGGAGAGCGCGTTGGAGAACATGTTGGAGAACATGCCAGAGAACGCGCCAGTTTTGTGCAAAAGACCACGCTGGAGAACGCACTGGCAAGGAGAATGCGTCAGTTCTGTGCAAAAGACCATATCAAAGAATGTGTCAGTTCTGTACAAAAGACCACGCCGAAGAATGCGCTGGTTCTATGCAAAAGAACACGCTGAAGACCACACTGGTTCTGTGCAAAAAAAAATTCTCCCTGCCGGAGAACGCATCGGCAGGGTGCAATTTTTTTTTTAAAGTTCACAACGGATATTATCCATCGCTAATTTAAAATAGTGAAGGACTCGCGACGGATCATGTCCGTCGCTAATCCATCGCAAATTATCGACGGATAAGTTCTGTCGCTACTTAGCATCGAAAATTCTGTGATGAAATTTATCCATCTCTAATCCGACACTAATCCATCGCTAAACTATTTAGCGACGGATTAACATTGGATTAGTGACGGATTTAGGTCGTCGCTAATACACAGGTTTCTTGTAGTGGTACCTTCTTTGTTTTCTTTCGGTCGGCAGAGGGTAGAGCCCCTTGTCCTTGGTTCTTTCAGTCGGTAGGGTGCAAAGCCCCTTCGCCCCCTGTCCACTTTGTTTCTCTGATCGACTGTTGTCTTTTCTCGTCGAGCAGAGAGGGCGAAGCTCCTACCTAAGTGGTTCTTTTGCCGATAGGGGGAGGGGGATCTACCCCCTGTCGTGTTCCACTTTCGTCAGGCAGGGCATGGCAAAGCTCACTACCTCTGTCTTTGTCTTTGGCTTACAGTCTTTATCATTCTAGGTGCATAGCAGAGCAAAATACACGATGCTTAATGTTAATCATCGCATGTAGCTTAAAATGACATGCAAAAAGAAAGAAGAAAAATGAAAATGCAAAAGCATCATGGCGAGTAAGTGATGCAAGCACATCACAAGTTATTTACTTTCTTGGATGCAACGCCTTACTGCTTACATACTTACTTAGTTGTGGATATCTAGGACTGTTTTGCTGGAGTTCGGATTCCATGCTAGGCATGGTAGTAGTTAGCGGGATATTGGAGTGTGTTTGTTGTAGGTACATGTTCGACATTGTTGTGATATGAATGATTGAATGTATTGCAATGTTTGATGTGACTCTATGCATGCTTGCATGAAGTTATTTTGGATTTGATTATGCATTCCATGTGAAATTGTATCATGAAAACATGCTTAAATTGAATATATCGCGTTTGTGAATATGATTTCATCTTTCTAAATATCCTTGTGATTTGTATAAATATGATGTGATGATGTTATACACGAAAATATTGAATTATCAATGTATGCATAATAGTTCATGGAATTGCATTTCATGTTAAACATGTTTGTGGTAGAGAGAGAAAGAAAATTTATGCATTAACTGAAACAAAAAAAGTGCTCACCAACAATCACCAAACAAGAATTTCTAAAAGATTTGTAAACCACATAATAAACTCAAAACTAGTAATTGTTATACGATTTAGCAAATGTAAGTACAAATCGTGGTAACTTCATAATCGCTATACCTATTAATCACTAAACTAAGTAATCACTATCATAGAAAACACTATAATTAATAAATCCTAAACCAGTAATCGCTATACGATTTAGCAAACATAAGTACAAATAATGTTATCTTCATTATAGCTATACTCAGTAATCAACATATGAAGTAATCACTATAAAAAGAAACACTATAAGTAATAAACCCTAAGCTAGTAATCGTTATACGATTTAGCAAACGTAAGTACAAATCGTGGTAACTTCATAATCACTATACATAGTAAGCGCTATACAGAGTAATCACTATCACAGAAATCACGATACATAATAAACCCTAAGCCAGTAATCGCTATACGATTTAGCAAACATAAGTACAAATAATGGTATCTTCATAATCGCTATACTGAGTAATTGACATATTAAGTAATCATTATCACAAGAAACACTATAAGTAATAAACCTTAAGCTAGTAATCACTATACGATTTAGCAAACGTAAGTACAAATCATGGTAACTTCATAATCACTATACATAGTAAGCACTATACAGAGTAATCGCTATCACAGGAATCACGATACATAATAAACCCTAAGCCAGTAACTATTAAAACTCAAATTAAGTTTTTATTTAAGTTCACCTTAAATATATATTAAATCTGATTAAAAACAAAATTTGTAGCTTAATTTTGAATGAATAAATTCTCAACATGAAATTTATTTTGAATCCCCATTAATACTTGAATTATAAATAAATTTGTAGCTTAATTTTGAATAATATCTTAGCCTCGATTTACAGTCATTTCCTATAAAGTATAAAAAAATTATGGGTTTTACAATTATTTCCCCCGATTTTGAATTGGATATGAAGAGAACCATGATTATAATAATTTCATATCTGACTCAGATTTAGACATATCCTATGCAGATCAATTCCAATATAATATGGGTTGAAACTCCGACATATTAAATTATCACTTTAAACAAAAACACAAATTAACTATAACAAAAAGCTATACACAAATGGGGCAGAACTAGAGCATTTGTTGGCCTAAATCTTCACGCACTTTTGGATGGTGGTAAGCCAAATGTGTAACATATTAGTACCCAAACTTGTAGTGAAATGCCTATTATAATTAGAAAAAGTTGGGTGTATTTTGATTATTGCCAAAATTTTAGGCATGTTTTGAGATATTTTTTAGAAAAAAATATTATTGTTAGTTATCAAATATTACTAAATTATCTCTCTCTCTCTCTTTTCCATTTATAACATGAAGAAACCTCTCCCGACAAGAAGACTAATCGCTATACGATTTAGCAAACGTAAGTACAAATAATGGTATCTTCATAATCGCTATATTGAGTAATCAATATATTAAGTAATCGCTATCACAAGAAACACTATAAGTAATAAACCCTAAGCTAGTAATCGCTATACGATTTAGCAAACGTAAGTACAAATCGTGGTAACTTCATAATTACTATATATAGTAAGTGCTATACAGAGTAAACACTATCACAGGAATCACGATACATAATAAACCCTAAGCCAGTAAGCACTATACGATTTAGCAAACGTAAGTACAAATAATGGTATCTTCTTAATTGCTATATTGAGTAATTGACATATTAAGTAATCACTATCACAAGAAACACTATAAGTAATAAACCTTAAGCTAGTAATCGCTATACGATTTAGCAAACGTAAGTACAAATCATGGTAACTTTATAATCACTATACATAGTAAGCGCTATACATAAGTATAAATCATGAAAGAATTATATAATTACAAACCTAAGTTTATGTAGTCTTGTCGATTTTTCAGTGGCACTTCGGTGTTACACTTATTAGGGAAAGAATTATATAATTACAACAAAGAATGTTAGATATACAACATAGAATTATCGGGATACACAAATCACATATGTTTATTCACTTGCACTTGATGACTCAGATGGATATTGAACTCGTCTCTTTCTTGGACTTGGTGGAGTCTCTTTATTCGGTGCCCTCTTCATTCCCTTGATCTTATAAAACCCACTGGTAATCATCTCAACCAGTGACCCAATTTGTTTACTCAAATTATACAGATCCTTCCGTAACTCCTTATTCTCACTCTCCAGCATTGCTAACCTTTGGTCAGAGGATACCTTCTCGAGCTGTGTTTGCTCCTTATCGTGTACTGTAACAGAGGGAATCGTAGTATCTGCCAAATGGACACGATGGATGTCACGTCTATATTGGAGGACGACATGCTCGGTGACAAGAGATAACTCACTTTCAGGTTGCTTCTCCTCAATCTATCAATTTCCACGCATGGGTTGCCAATATTTTTTGAAATAGTTGGGGTCATATTGTCGTTCTTTATAATCATATGGTATGGCATGAACACCTCCTTTGTTCCAGCTATCCAATTATTTCCTGAAGCATTCATGCCAATTCACGTTTGTGGCCACACCACTATTCATCTTCCTTTTCAATACCACAGGCAATTTTGGTATCGACTGTCCCAAGCCAGCTTGTAGGAGTACTCGACTACCAGGCTGCAACTCGGCTTCACATTTGCTAAAGAGCAAAATATCGCAGACAGTCAGGCTCACAGCCTTGGCCTCGTCCTCTCCATCACCATAAGGTCTCCAAACAACCTGTACAATCAAGATTATGATTTAGATATAGATGTATATATGATGTCTTCTTTTAAATCGTTGTAATTTTGAAAAGATTTTTATATGAAAAACATGTGAAAACCAGACATCAAATAATAAAAACCGGTTCTCACTAGTGGATGAGACCGGGTCGAACTCAGGGAACGGGAATATATCGTATTCAAGCACACAAATCTAAACTAATCTTTATTGCCACATTATTGAAATGTAAAATGTTCAAGAAATTTAAAATCAACTAACTATTACAACAAATGAATACCCTTCGCAGAGAGCGTAAAGTGCAATATTTACAAACCCAATTAAATTCCTAATTCTAAACTAAAACGTAAAAAAAAGCTTTATTCTTCGTACTTCGTGTCATGTAATCGCTTCCGCTCCAGTCTTGTGCTATCCTGCACAATTCAAATGAACACGAGCAGTACCAAATATAGAAATATACTTTCTAAATGATTTAATGAAATCACAATTCACTAAGAAATGCTAAACAAGTAACTACTTAAGCTAATAACAAAGTAATTAACAACAACTAATTAAATCCAGCTAATTACTTACTAACATCTAACAATTAACTAATATTCACTTAACTAATGTCTAATAACAACAAGGAAGGGACAAAATAAGAGATTTATGTAAGGAAAAGCAAAACAGTAATTGAAACAAGAGCAAAATAGTGAAAGTCAACAACAAATTAGAAAATACTAACCAGGGAAAATGATTGAACTAAGTAATTTGAAAAAAATTAAAAACAAAGAATGCAAACAATCAGAGAAAACAATAGTCTAAAATGAAAACAAGCTAAAAAAAAAAACCGATACATGAATTAAGAGTAAAACTGGAATTTTATTATTTTTTTTTTTAGAAATTGGAAAATGAAAAAAATTAGAGAAATGGCTGAGTGAAGAACAACAAGAAATTAGTTACTTTTGAACACAGTGCTTGCAAAAACATCTCAGCTATATTTCAAAAATTAGAATTTAGAACAATAACAATAATTCAGACACTTGCCGGAAAATGAACAGTAACAGCTGCTGGAAATCACCGAAAATGTAAAGTTCAGAAGCAACTTCAATTCACCAGAGATTATTAAAGAAAACATACTTACCGAAGATCTGTGAACAAACTCATATACTCGATTATTTAAATTCAATCAATCAGAATTACAATGATCTTCAGTTAGATCAGGCATCACATAATCTCAACAAACTGGATTCTATCTAATCATTCGGTTGATTAGAATCAAGCATTCAATTAATCAATCGATCGGATTTTCACCTTCAATTGCCGGAAAACAGCAAACAAAACCCACGGCCAGAGGTACTTTCAATTATCGATGGATCCAGTAAAAAAAAAATGATTCTGATTTATAATCACAGGATACAACAAAGTATTTGAATTCTATTCACTTGAATATGTTGAAATTTCAATTTTATTCACCTGACTACCAAAACACTGTGCTTCAGATGCCTCTAATAGCTGCCAGATTCTGGCAGATACCGACCATACTTCCAATCGGCATTAATTCAATCCGCAGGGTGATTTCTTCGGTTCAGATGACTGGAGGACTTAAAAGATTCAATGTATCCGGATTTCAACAGGCCTTTTACAGCAATCCAAAGCTCCAATCGGCATTCACTATGTTTCAGGAAGCTTTGAAGAAAAAAATTTATCGCCGGAAAAAAAAACAGAATCGATCCAGATAATCGATTGAATTTTTGTAAAATGTTATTAATGGATCTAGATCCAGATGATCTAGATGCTCCAGTAACACTTCAGATCACTGCAAACTGAGTTTCAAATCATTTACTAAAATCTTTGAATCCGATTAAAAATTTCAAATCATATTCGTTGCATATATCCAACAGTATCTGATTTGATTTTTTTTTCTCTATGTATTTTTTCCTTTTTATTATATTTTTTTTTTAATTGCAGAAACAATTCACGAACAATGCATATAACTAAAACTAAAATCTATTCTAAAAATTTCTGAAACAAAAACAGTAAATCAAAGCACAAATTTTTTTTTTAATATGAGTTATGAATGCTTAACAGAAATTAAAATGAAAATTCGGAAACAAAAAAAGAAGAAGAAGAAGAAGAAGATAAGATGATAAGAACTCACCGGAGGGATTAGAAGAGAAGTGGAATCCTCCTATATGCCATTACCGTAGCTGGATACCTCCACCGGATTGAGAAAGAAGAGAGATCAAGGGAGAAGGAGAAGAAGGAGGAAAGAAACAAGGTGAAGGGGAAGGGTTAGAAAAGAAGGCAAAAGCATAAGAGAGAAGACAAGCTTCTCTTCCCCCTACGTATGGTATTTATAATTTTGAAAGTTTTTCCATAACTCCATCTTATTTCAAAGAATTCCATTTCAAAACCTCTCTTCAAAAAGTTATTTACAAAGCAACTCAAAATGACTATGTTTTAGAAAAAACAAAAACTAAGTCTATTCTAAATCTAATTTTTTATGATTTTCAAAAACTAAACAACTACAATTATGACAAACACTAAAATAGGCATTAAAATGTAAAATAACACTATTTTTCATGCATTTTCTATTCTTATATTATTTTAGCACATTTACTCGAAACTAACATAAAATTGGGTTTTTAAATCATTTCCTCATGAAATCATACATATTTTTATATGAAATATCCCTAAAATATATGCATGATCAAATACCCCCATGCTTATGTTTTGCTAGTCCTCGAGCAAACTAGAAAAATGCACAAAATCAAACTATCACCTAACTCACTTTCGTAGGAATCACGGTTGCATTTAGCTCATGCAACAAGCCCTTTCAATCCCTGGGTTACCCCAGTGGACGAGTAAGGTCTCGTGAGGGTTTGCAGTGATGCTACCCACAAATATCTCTGTCATGTATGCATAATATTACACATCCTTACAATCAGTAGGTAATCAAAGACTTTATTTTCACAAATATTTCCTGTTATTTCAAAATCAAAACATAATTAGAGTCTTTTATATACCACCACAGAAAAGAATTTCTTTCACTTTTCTAAATATCATAATTATTTATGTTTTATTCTTAGAAAATCCAATAAAAACAAGTTATTATTTACTTATCCTCACTCATATGTTTTCTGCACAGGTTTTCTCAATCTTCTAAGCACTGAACTTTTCTTTCTTTTTAAGCTCTTTTCTCTCTTTTTTTTTTTTTTCTTTTCACGCTTTTTCTTTTTACGTACTTATTCTTCTCTTATAGCTTGCGTGTGGTCTGCTTTTATGCCTTGTGCAATGTCAATATCTTCTATACTTTTTCAATACATACCAAAAGATATCAACTAAGACATAAAAGTGACTTTCTTCATTCACCTTTATAACATGAGAGTCAAATATTTCAACTTGTATCTGTTCTCAGTTACTTAGGATCACGAAGTTTTCCACTCTCCTTTTCGAAATGGAATTAAAAGTTTCAACTTACATCTAAGTTCCATCTACTAAAGATTGTGGAATTATCCAAACAACCTAACGCATGCTTCTTTTTTCTTTTCTTTTTTCTTTTGAGCTCTCTTTTTACACTTTTGTTCATTTGCTTAGTTTTTCAAAAGTAGAACTGTGCATATTCATATTTATGATTCAAAATAAATTCTAACATGTATTTATCATCATTTCTTCGAAATCCGCTTAAACAACCATAATTTTTAGATATATGTCAGAAAAAAATTTCGTGGGGCTTAAAAATCCTCTAAAAACATCAGATTTGAAATAACATTCATATAAGTTCAAACTATTTCTTTAAAAATCTACTTTTCATGAGAGATTTGTAAACATGTGCAAGAACGTAAACAGAAATATCAAGGTGTGCAAACTACACCCTCCCCCATGCTTGAATGACACTGTCCCAGTGACACTCCCCCATGCTTATACGAAACTAAGTGAATGCACATGAGAGGAAATAAATGAGGAAAAAGAGTAGAATAACCTGACATGAATTAAAAATGCACGTTCTATGAATGTAAGGAATGCAATGTATACATGACAAAACATGAAAACCATGAATGAAACAAAAAGAATATGAAAAAACTCATGAAGAAAACTAAAAAGTAAAAACAAAATAAAATCTATAAATTCTAAGCAAATCTAATACTATACAAGATATGGGTTGCCTCCCATAAAGCGCTAAGTTTCACGTCCCCAGCCAGACGGATCCCTCGAAAAATCCTTCATCGTCCATGAGATCAATGGACATGAAGTCAGACTCAATCGGGCTCTCTATGAAAAATAGTGTCATCTGTGACACTGCACACTATGCTCTCATCCTCTCTACCTCTAATTGGCTCGAAGTGCCCAATCCAATTCAACTCACCTATCTGATTTTCAAGTAATTCTAGGTGATCCCCTTCTAGTGAATCCTTATCCTCCTCATGAGGTGGATTACTTAATAACCAAGCATATTCTGCTTCTACGAGGTCTTGAATGACATCAACCTCGAAAGAAGCCTCCTCAACAGCAGGCCCCATAGCAGCACGAAAAATGTTTAGCCGCATCTTCCTATTTCCGAATGACACATCCATCGCACCAGTGCGGCAATTGATGCACGCATTGGCGGTAGCTAGGAAGGGGCGACCGAGAATAATAGGAGTCTGCTGTGGGCTATCAACTCCCTCCATATCTAATATCATGAAGTCGACAAAGAAAAAACAATCCTCCACCTTGACTAAAACATCTTCAAGTATCCCTCTTGGGACCTTGATAGATCTATCTGCTAGCTGAAGAGTCATAGGTGTTGGTTTTATCTCTTTCAATCCAAATTGGTCATAAAAGAAACCCGGCAAGATGTTAACACTTGCCCCAAGGTCGAGCAATGCACGCCCAACAGTGATGTTTCCTATGACACATGAGATGATAGGAGTCCTTGGGTCCTTGAGCTTAGGTGGGGTTTGATGTTGCAATACTGCGCTCACCTGCCCAGTTAAATAAATCTTTTTCTGCACATGGGACATCGACTTCCTTTTCTACGTACAAAGCTCTTTGAGGAACTTTGCATATGCAGGGACCTGTTGAATAACATCTAGTAAGGGGAGGTTTATCGGAACGTGCTTGAATATCTCAAGCATCTCTTGCATGTTCACTCCGGACTTACCTAATGCTCTCGGCCTCTCTAACGCCTCAGGAAAGGGGGCTTTGGGAATGTAGGATGGTGAAGTCTCAGATGGAAGAACCTTCTCGCTTTCCTGAGGTAAAATATTAGGGACAGACTGCTTCTCGCTTATCTTCTCTCTTTCTTCTGCAGTCTCCCTCACTTGGTACTGTTTCCCACTCCTAAGGGTTACTACTTGAGCTGGCTCTTTATGTGCATCGGTCATATGCAAGCTACGCATGGGTTCCTTTCCCTTAGGGTTGACAATAGGCTGGCTAGGCAATGTCCCCTCACTTCGCCTGCTAAGTGCCTCGGCGAGCTGCCCCATTTGAGTCTCTAATTTTGCAATAGACTGGGTATGTGAGCTCAAAGCTTGCAAAATCTTATCCTCAAAAGATTGACTATGTAAAGGTTCATGAGACTGGGGTTGCATATAAACAGGTTGGACTGGGGGATAACTGGATCTTTGAAATCCAGACGCATAACCTCCTTGACTTGGTTGACTCTGGGAAGGGTTGGGTGGGTGGATCTGTGAGTTGTGCCACGAGAAATTGGGATGATTTCGCCAGCCCAGGTTATAAGTGTTGGAAAATGGATTAGGTACGGGCCTAGCGAAGTTTAGAGCCATCTGAGCTTGCTCTTGGACAAACTCAGGATATTGTGGCGCAACTGGGCACTCGAAGACATGGTGTGCAGGACTCGCACACAACGCGCACACCTGCATGGCAGGGGAGGGACCCAATAAAAACTGATCTAATTTCTGGGACAGTTGGTCTACCTTGTTGCTCAACTCAAGGTTCATCCCTAACTCGAAAATACCTGCCTTCTTAATGCTTTCCTGTGCAGGTGCAGCCCTATCGAACCGTGAGGCTGTCGCATGGTGCATCGAATTCTCACTCAATGTCTCAAAAAGCGACCATGCTTCATCCTCACTTTTGAGCATAAATGTGCCCCCACACGCGGCATCCACCATTTGACGGTTCTTTTCAGTAAGACCGTCATAGAAATATTGCACCAGTTGCCAGCGAGGCACCTGGTGGTGGGGACACTTGCGGAGAAGATCTTTCAATCTCTCCCATGACTCATGAAACTGTTCTCCCTCGATTTGGGAAAAACTGGTTATAGCTTTACGAAACTGGTTCGTTTTACCAATTGGGAAATATTTCTTTAAAAGTTCTCTTTGCATATGTTCCCAAGTGGTAATTAGAACAGTATCTAATGATTTTAACTAACTCTTCGCTTTGTCCTTCAGAGAGAAGGGGAACAGGGTCAACCTCATCGCGTCATCTCCAAAGTTGTTGATTCTCACTGTCGAACAAATCTCTAAGAATTCATCGAGATGACGATATGGGTCTTCATTGCTAAGGCCATAAAACGAGAGTAACATTTGGATCACACTGGCCTTTATCTCAAAATGGTTTTCTCCTACATCAGGTCTTGCGATGCAGGAGGCGGAAGTGTAAGTGTTGGGCATAAAATACTCCCTCAGAGGACGAGTAATCTGCTGATTCTCAACCATGGTTGCAGATCTCTGGGCTCTCCTAATAAGGGACTCGGGGTCCTCAATCGGCTCTACCAGCTCGGGGTCAAGTTAGCGTCGCCCTTGCATACACCTCGTAATAGACCGGTGTAGCTCACGTCCTAACTTTGGGTTTTCTACCTAACTAACGCACTAAGCGGCCAAACCACGCAAACCACAAAGCGAGTAAACTAAAAACAACAAAAACTAAACAATCACCACGCAAGTAAACAAAACAGAGATGATGCAAAAGAAATATAAAGTCTATGTGTACGGTACCAATTGTACACAGACACCTCTAAGGGAATCCTAGTAGGTGGGTTGTGCAGAAAAGTAAGCTCTTCTCTAAGATATGCACATACGTGGTTCTAAATCTAAATGCAAACAAACACTAGGCAATAAAACGAATACTAATATTACGCCATTCCCCGGCAACGGCGCCAAAAATTTGATGTCTTCTTTTAAATCGTTGTAATTTTGAAAAGATTTTTATATGAAAAACATGTGAAAACCAGACATCAAATAATAAAAACCGGTTCTCACTAGTGGATGAGACCGGGTCGAACTCAGGGAACGGGAATATATCGTATTCAAGCACACAAATCTAAACTAATCTTTATTGCCACATTATTGAAATGTAAAATGTTCAAGAAATTTAAAATCAACTAACTATTACAACAAATGAATACCCTTCGCAGAGAGCGTAAAGTGCAATATTTACAAACCCAATTAAATTTCTAATTCTAAACTAAAACGTAAAAAGAAGCTTTATTCTTCGTACTTCGTGTCATGTAATCGCTTCCGCTCCAGTCTTGTGCTATCCTGCACAATTCAAATGAACACGAGCAGTACCAAATATAGAAATATACTTTCTAAATGATTTAATGAAATCACAATTCACTAAGAAATGCTAAACAAGTAACTACTTAAGCTAATAACAAAGTAATTAACAACAACTAATTAAATGTAGCTAATTACTTACTAACATCTAACAATTAACTAATATTCACTTAACTAATGTCTAATAACAACAAGGAAGGGACAAAATAAGAGATTTATGTAAGGAAAAGCAAAACAGTAATTGAAACAAGAGCAAAATAGTGAAAGTCAACAACAAATTAGAAAATACTAACCAGGGAAAATGATTGAACTAAGTAATTTGAAAAAAATTAAAAACAAAGAATGCAAACAATCAGAGAAAACAATAGTCTAAAATGAAAACAAGCTAAAAAAAAAACCGATACATGAATTAAGAGTAAAACTGGAATTTTATTATTTTTTTTTTAGAAATTGGAAAATGAAAAAAATTAGAGAAATGGCTGAGTGAAGAACAACAAGAAATCAGTTACTTTTGAACACAGTGCTTGCAAAAACATCTCAGCTATATTTCAAAAATTAGAATTTAGAACAATAACAATAATTCAGACACTTGCCGGAAAATGAACAGTAACAGCTGCTGGAAATCACCGAAAATGTAAAGTTCAGAAGCAACTTCAATTCACCAGAGATTATTAAAGAAAACATACTTACCGAAGATCTGTGAACAAACTCATATACTCGATTATTTAAATTCAATCAATCAGAATTATAATGTTCTTCAGTTAGATCAGGCATCACATAATCTCAACAAACTGGATTCTATCTAATCATTCGGTTGATTAGAATCAAGCATTCAATTAATCAATCGATCGGATTTTCACCTTCAATTGCCGGAAAACAGCAAACAAAACCCACGGCCAGAGGTACTTTCAATTATCGATGGATCCAATAAAAAAAAATGATTCTGATTTATAATCACAGGATACAACAAAGTATTTGAATTCTATTCACTTGAATATGCTGAAATTTCAATTTTATTCACCTGGCTACCACAACACTGTGCTTCAGATGCCTCTAATAGCTGCCGGATTCCGGCAGATACCGACCATACTTCCAATCGGCATTAATTCAATCCGCAGGGTGATTTCTTCCATTCAGATGACTGGAGGACTTAGAAGATTCAATGTATCCGGATTTCGACAGGCCTTTTACAGCAATCCAAAGCTCCAATCGGCATTCACTATATTTCAGGAAGCTTTGAACAAAAAAATTTATCGCCGAAAAAAAAAACAGAATCGATCCAGATGATCGATTGAATTTTTGTAAAACTTTATTAATGGATCTAGATCCAGATGATCTAGATGCTCCGGTAACACTTCAGATCACTGCAAACTAAGTTTCAAATCATCTACTGAAATCTTTGAATCCGATTAAAAATTTCAAATCATATTCGTTGCATATATCCAGCAGTATCTGATTTGATTTTTTTCTCTGTGTTTTTTTTTCCTTTTTATTATATATTTTTTTAATTGCAGAAACAATTCACGAACAATGCATATAACTAAAACTAAAATCTATTCTAAAAATTTCTGAAACAAAAACAGTAAATCAAAGCACAATTTTTTTTTTTAATATGAGTTATGAATGCTTAACAGAAATTAAAATGAAAATTCGGAAACAGAAAAAGAAGAAGAAGAAGAAGAAGAAGAAGATAAGATGATAAGAACTCACCGGAGGGATTAGAAGAGAAGTGGAATCCTCCTATATGCCATTACCGTAGCTGGATACCTCCACCGGATTGAGAAAGAAGAGAGATCAAGGGAGAAGGAGAAGAAGGAGGAAAGAAACAAGGTGAAGGGGAAGGGTTAGAAAAGAAGGCAAAAGCATAAGAGAGAAGACAAGCCTCTCTTCCCCTTACGTATGGTATTTATAATTTTGAAAGTTTTTCCATAAGTCCATCTTATTTCAAAGAATTCCATTTCAAAACCTCTCTTCAAAAAGTTATTTACAAAGCAACTCAAAATGACTATGTTTTAGAAAATACAAAAACTAAGTCTATTCTAAATCTAATTTTTTATGATTTTCAAAAACTAAACAACTACAATTATGACAAACACTAAAATAGGCATTAAAATGTAAAATAACACTATTTTTCATGCATTTTCTATTCTTATATTATTTTAGCACATTTACTCGAAACTAACATAAAATTGGGTTTTTAAATCATTTCCTCATGAAATCATGCATATTTTTATATGAAATATCCCTAAAATATATGCATGATCAATATATTCATGCAAAATGCTGAATGCGATAACGATTTGTACTAAAGAAGACAAAATGCTGAATGCGATTATTAGTTAAGATTGCTAAACATTACAATGATTTACGGTAATGAAAGTTAGATGCAAATGCGATAGCAATTTGTAAAAAGGAGAGGAGAAATACTGAATGCGATGATTACTTGAGAATGCTAAACATTATAATGATTTATGGTAATGAAAATTAGATGCAAATGCGATGATGATTTGTACTAAGGAAGACAAAATCCTAAAGCGATGATTACTTAAGAATGCTAAACATTACAACAATTTACGCTAATAAAAGTTAGATGCAAATGTGATAACAATTTGTACTAAGGAAGACAAAATCCTAAAGCGATGATTACTTAAGAATGCTAAACATTGCAATGATTTATGCTAATGAAAGTTAGATGCAAATGCGATAATGATTTGTAATAAGGAAGACAAAATCCTAAAGTGGTGATTACTTAAGAATGCTAAACTATACAATGATTTACGCTAATGAAACTTAGATGCAAAGAAGACAACGATTTGTACTAAGAAAGACAAAATCCTAAAGTGGTGATTACTTAAGAATGCTAAACATTACAATGATTTTAAACCACTTATCTCATTTAATTGCAGCCCATCTAAAATGAATTGAGCATTTTTCTCCTTGACATTTATTGAAGCCCACTCGCTGATCTTGGGAAAACCACAAACCGCAGGACCACATTGAGGATGCAAGGCGACAATATGCTTTCAAGTCCAGGCCTATAAAAACAATATATTAGTAAGACTACAACCTTCAACGAGCTTAGCCCACAAGCTCTAAATATGTAATAAACACATACCTGAACAAATGGTCAAACCCCCTCGACAGTTTTCGTACCCCTACTCGCATGGTAAAGTTGATTATACAAGTGTGCGGGCATAGTAGCACCCCATGCCCAGTTGTCGACTTCATCTAAGTCTTCCAGGAACTGCAGCTACAAGTAACTTATTCTTGAACCAGAACAATCAGAAAATAAAGTAAGTCCAAAAAAATAAAGAAGGAAGCCGCGCAACTCTTGGTCAGCTGCTTCAGATGCACATGCAGCAGACCGACCTTCCCATTTATTACAGAAAAAAAGAACTTTCATCATTGAAGAATTGCCTCCACCAGAAATACACTCATGTCATTCCTCCATCGATATTCCAAGAAGGGTCGTGCAATTGACCCTTGGGTTATAGTTTGAATCCCATGTTAGGACAACACTTCCATGGCACTTAAGACCCATAATTCGTGCCACATCTTCTAGGGTCATGGTGATCTCAAAACCCCCAAATTGGAATGTGTTTGTCTTATGGTTCCACTTATTGACCAGGTGGGTCATGGTGTTTCAGTAATTTTCAAAATAATGTTGGTCTAGAAGGCCGCCGAAGTGCATCTTTCATAATTGGTCATTATGATATTCACTCGGCTTTCTGAACCACGATAGAACTACAGGCTACTAACACCACGCTCTCAGCTTTTTACATGTTGCTCCGCTTCTCTTATGACCTGTCTGTAACACAAAATATCAAATCGCAGTTAATCGCTATACATAGTAATCGCTATCACAGTAATCGCTATACAAAGTAATCGCTATCGCATTAATCACTATACATAGTAATTGCTATTTATAATAATCGCTATATATAATAATACCTACAACAGTACACCGCGATATACAGTAGCGATTAACGTACCTTGGTCACACTTTTCTTCTTTTCATCCCCAACCTTCGCCTGCTTTTGTACTTCTTCCTTCTTATTCTCTTCCTTCCTTTCATTTTGCTTCTCTTCGTCATCCTTCTTCTTCTTTTTCATCATTGGATTATCATCTTTAATATTTGAAGGATTAAACTCCGCTCTATACTTTACCAGCAATTGCTCCATTTCTTTATCATTCTCAATCTTTGTTATTCTGTAGTACGCTTCTAATTGCTTATACAAAGCATACCGTTGGACGATTTTGTCAAGAGTTTTCCCCACTGATGATGAAGCATTTCTTCTCTTAAGAATGTAAGCCATTGGTAACCTGCGCAACACAAAAACTTATCGAGACGGCAAAGTGTGCTTCGACGAAAGAAGATGAAGCATTAGAATTTTTGTAGAACGTTTAGGGGGGAATATTGTGAAGAACTTTTTTTATAGCCGACGAGTTTAATGTTTATGGGACCCGCCAAAGATTTTTTGTCGGTTCACATTTTTGGCAGTTCATGTCTTATAATAAAAGATTTTATAATGATGTCGTTGTCAGCTACAAAGATTTGCCTTTGTTATGAAAATATTGTCATAGTATAACACAATTCGATGATCAAATATCATAATCGATATGAAAATTACTGTTGATAGCTTATAAATATTAGAATTAAGTCAGTATCTTAAATCGACATTAAGAATCAAAACAACATCTTAAATCAATATGAAAATTCCTATTGATATCCTAAAAATTGATATTTAGAATCAAAATAATGTCTTAAATTGATATTAGGAATCAAAACAATATCTTAAATCGATATTAAGAATCAACATAGAAATCGATATTAAGATTCAGAACAATATCTTAAATCGATTTGGAAATTCGTATTGATATCTTAAAGATCGATATTTAGAATCAAAACAATATCTCAAATCGATATTAGTAATCAAAACATCTTAAATCGATATGAAAATTCCTATTGATATCTTCAAAATCGATATTTAGAATCAAAACAATGTCTTAAATCGATATTAAGAATCAAAATAATATCTTAAATCGATATTAAGAATCAACATAGAAATCGATATTAAGATCTATAACAATATCTTAAATCAATTTGAAAATTCGTATTGATATCTTAAAGATCGATATTTAGAATCAAAACAATATCTTAAATCGATATTAAGAAGCAAAACATCTTAAATCGATATGAAAATTCCTATTGATATCTTAAAAATTGATATTTAGAATCAAAACCATATCTTAAATCAATATTAAGAATAAAAACATTATCTTAAATCAATATTAAGAATCAGCATAGAAATCGATATTAAGATTCAGAACAATATCTTAAATCGATTTGGAAATTCGTATTGATATCTTAAAAATCGATATTTAGAATCAAAACAATATCTTAAATCGATAGTAAGAATCAAAACATCTTAAATCAATATGAAAATTCCTATTGGTATCTTAAAAAATGATATTTAATATCAAAACAATATCTTAAATCGATATTAAGAATCAAAACAATATCTTAAATCGATATTAAGAATCAGAATAGAAATCAATATTAAGATTCAGAACAATATCTTAAATCAATTTGGAAATTTGTATTGATATCTTTAAAATCGATATTTAGAATCAGAACAATATCTTAAATCGATATTAATAATCACAACAACATCTTAAATCGATATACAGAATCACAATAGAAATCGATATTATGAATCAAAACAATATCTTAAATCGATATTAATTATATTATGCTGAATTGCCGTATCGATGATTAATATATTATGCGATATGTATATCGATGTGTAAGATATTAGGTATTTTCTAGTATCGATTTGTAAGATGTTATACCATGTATTATCCTATCGCAATCTACACAATGACGTCTATGTCGGCCACAACTCGATAAAAATCGCAATTGGCATGAGTACAAATCACGATACAATTGCAGAGACAAATCGTTGTCTCATCTAGTCTTCAAATTTACACATCGTTTAGGGTTTAGGGTTTAGGTATAATGTTTAGGGTTTAGGGTTTATGGTTTAGTAAGATATGACACATTATAACGATTTGTTCAGTGACAACAGTTTAGTCCATTTGCCTTTGTTACGAAAATATTGTCATAGCATCATACAAATTGATATGGAAATTCCTGTTGATAGCTTATAAATCGATATACAAAATCAACATATAACTCGATATTTAGAATCATAACTATAACATATATCGATATTAAGAGTCAAAACAATAACTTAAATTGATATCAAGAATTAGCACAAAAATCGATATTAAGATTCAGAACAATATCTTAAATCGATTTGGAAATTCATTTTGATATCTTAAAAATCGATATTTAGAATCAAAACAATATCTTAAAGCGATATTAAGAATCAAATCATTTTCTTACATCGATATGGCAAATCCTATTGATATCATAAAAATCGTTGTAATGTTTAGTCAATTTGCCTTTGTTACAAAAATATTGTCATAGTATAACGCAAACCGATGATCAAATATCATACAAATCGATATAAAAATTCTTGTTTATAGCTTATAAATTGATATAATGAATCATCTTCATAATCGAGGGTTTAGGTATAGGGTTTAGTTTATAGGTTTTAGGGTTAGGGTTTAGTGTTTAGGGTTTAAGGTTTAGGGTTTAGTAATATATTAAGGGTTTATGGTTTAACATTACAGTTTAGTAAGATATTAAGGGTTTAGGGTTAGGGTTTATGGTTAGGCTTTAGGGTTTAGATTTAGGGTTTAGGGTTAGGGTTTAGGATTAGGGTTTAGTAAGATATTAAGGGTTTAGGGTTTAGGTTAAGGGTTTAGTAAGATATTAAGGGTTTATGGTTTAGCATTACGGTTTAGTAAGATATTAAGGGTTTAGGGTTAAGGTTTAGTAAGATATTAAGGGTTTAGGGTTTAGGTTAAGGTTTAGAGTTTAGGGTTAGGGTTTAGAAAGATATTAAGCTTTAGGGTTTAGGGTTTAGGTTAAGGTTTAGGGTTAGGGTTTAGGTTTAAGATTTCGGGTTTTAGGTTTTAGGTTTTAGGTTTTAGGTTTTAGGGTTAGGGTTTAGGGTTTAGGGTTTAGGGTATAAGATTTAGGTTTAGGTTTTAGGGTTAGGGTTTAGGCATTAAGGGTTTTAGGGTTCCTGCTTTAAACGTACAATCAATGTAGAAATCACACCCCTCATAAGTACATATAGTTGTAACATTTGGACTTCAACATTAAACATCATTGTATGATTTAGCAAACTTGATTACAAATCTTGGTAACTTTATAAATCATAAATCTCTACTGCGTTAAATGTATAAATCGTTGTTGTTTTAAATGTGTAAATCATGAATTATAAATCATAAATCGCCACAACAATTTGCCTTTGTTACAAAAATATGTGTCATTCATTTATAAAAGAAATGTCGTTTCACATCCCGCTCGTTGGCAAAAATCGATATGCCTTGTGAGACCTGGATTTTGGTTGTAATGTTTGTGATTTAAGCAATGACGTCTATGTAAGCAATGACGATTTGCCTTTGTATTGAAAATATTGGAATAGTATAACGCAAATCATGGTTGTAGTAACATACTATCGATTTGTGAGACATTGTTTTGTTTGTTAATATCGATTTATAAGCTATTATGCTGAATTTCTGTATCGATTTGTAATATATTATGCGATATGTATATCAGTTTGTAACATATTATGTGTTTGCTAGTGTCGATTTGTATGATAATTGTATTATGATATTGAAATGTGTGCGTACAACATTTACATTGTTGCACGATTGCGGTGGCGATGTGGGTATTCAAATCACTGTTCATTTAACGATTAAAATTGAAATCGCTTCGCAGCGTCGTAGATGTCATTAAATTGTTGTCTCTTGAATCGCTATTGTCAACACACATATACGATAAGTCATTTATTTTATTGGCACGGTAAATAACAACTCGATGCATAGTATAGTGTGATGCAACTGACGATCATGACCGATAACATGAAGAATGATGTGCATATAGATTTAATTTTGCATGGTCAGCAGGAAGAAATCCTTTTGCCTCATAATTGCGTGTAGTTTTCATTCTCCTCCTCCTTCTTCCTTTGCTTTTCCTTCTCTTCATCATCCTTCTTCTTCTTCTTCTTCATCTTTAGTTCTTCCTCATCTTTTTTCATTTGCTTTTCATCTTCAATATCTGATGGATCAGGCTCCGCATAATAAATATCCAACAATTTGTTCCTGTCTTTTTTATTCTCAATGTTCTTTACATAACCCTCATATATAACGGATTGGCGGATCATTTCTCCAAGAGTCATCCCCTCAAACGGTGAAGGCTTTCTTGTTTTATGAATTGTAGTCATTGCTAACCTGCACAACACATAAATTTAACTGCATCATTGTAGGTTATAACCGCTTTTCCAAGTATATATTATTACAAATTATCACATTCGTTACACAATCACCAACATTACAAGCCGTCGTAATATTTGACTTCATAAATAAACATCATAGTACGATTTAGCAAAATTAAGTACAAATTGAGGTAACTTCATATTTACACATTGCTACTGCATCAAACGTATAAATCGTTGTTGCTTCAAACGTATAAATCATTATACAAATCGCACCCTTCATAAGTACATATAGTTGTAATGTTTTTGCTTCCTAAGTAAACATCATAGTACGATTTAGCAAACTTAAGTACAAATCGTGGTAACTTCATAAATCATAAATACACATGACTACTACTTCAAACGTATAAATCGTTGGTACACCGAACGTATAAAGCGTTCCTTCAAACATACAAATCATTGTAGAAATTGAACCCTTCATAAGTACATATCGTTGTAAATCATAAATCGCTATTGTATTAAATGTATAAATTGTTGCTACTTTAAATGTGTAAATCATGAATCATAAATCGTAAATCGCTACTGATTCAAACGTATAAATTGTTGCTACGTCAAACAAATCACTAATGTATTAAATATATAACTCTTTGTTAATTTCAAACTTATAAATTGTTGTAGAAATTTAGCCTTCATAAGTACATATCGTTGCCTTTCACAACTCTTGTTTCAGTATGAAAATAGGTGTTATTTAGCATGTATAGTACAACCACTTGTAAGATTTAGCATTCGAATTTACAAATCGATTTGTTTACATAACGAAAACTTACACAAAACTCACCTTCTAAGACACAAGTTTTGCTAATCCGACAGTGAAGGAGAAACACCTAGAAGGTAGATGCAATCGATGGTGGCAACGATACTCCGACTATGCTCCGACGACAGTAGACGACGAGAAAGGGTGCACCGACGGCAGCAGACGACAGCAAAGGTTGCATCGTCAAAGGGGCTCCTGTTACAGTAGATGGTGCATCGTCAAAGGGTGATCCAGAACGTTTAGGGTGACATATTGCGAAGAGCTCCTATTAAAGCAGATGAGTTTACTCCTTAGGGCAAAAACGATGATGATTTTAACCCTTTTTGGCGAGAAGACATTTTTGTCCTTTAATCAAAACATTGTTTTATGGCACCAATGGCGGGAAAGGGTACTTAAGTATTTGTAAACTCTGGTGGGAGGACATTTTTGTCCTTTACTTGAAACGTTGTTTCATGGTGCCAATGGCGGGAAAGGGTACTTAAGTCTTTGCAAATGCAACAGACTTCGATGCTAACTGATGCAGACACACACGGGGAAACGAGCCCCACGTGCTTACGTACATGGCGTTCATTTAGATCTGAAAACACGCACCTGCATGTTTCGGGGGGGAACATATAACCTGCTTCAGTAGGAAACTTCCTAAAATTTTCAAGAATGGGTCAAAATGCATTATTTTATATGCTCTATAAATTGATCACTATACGTCTCTGTACGTTTTATAATGACCAAGATCTCTTCCATAGTGACAAAACTTAAAAACGTGTTTTTTTTGGGCAGTAAAAACTCATGACATTTTGATTTTTTTTTTTAAAATCTCTCATTTTTGGCAAAATCTCGGCAATAAAAAATATATTTAAATTATAAAAAAATATAAATAAAAAATATTTAAAAACAAATACCACACGGGTTTTTATGATAATAGTCGTTAAAAACGTAAATGTCACATTTAAATCACGATATTTATGTTTTTGTTAAAAGAATCATGATATTTTGAAAATATCATGAGAAATTGCCGTTTTTAACTTTCAGGTAATTTCTCACGATATTACCATAATATTTATGAAAATCTCGCGA
Organism: Nuphar pumila; assembly: GCF_984573655.1. Classification (NCBI taxonomy): domain Eukaryota; kingdom Viridiplantae; phylum Streptophyta; class Magnoliopsida; order Nymphaeales; family Nymphaeaceae; genus Nuphar; species Nuphar pumila. The sequence goes on along the minus strand of NC_143263.1, from coordinate 76,670,982 downwards.
TATTTGTCACTATGATCTCTTCTAAAATCATCAATAGTAAGGGATGTCATGAGATATATTGTTGGGCCCCACCAAATATGCCAAGAACTGGACAGAACGTCTGATTCAGGAAGGTATATATTGCACGGCTAGGTGGAGCATCACAAAAAACTGTGCAATTATACTACACCAAATAATGGGCCTTGATCATGCATATAATTCAGGGTTTATTAACATTTAAATATGCATGAATTTTATAAAATAATGTTTCAAAAACCCAATTTTATGATAGTTTTCGAGTAAATGTGCTAAAATGATTTAAAAATAGAAAATGCATGAAAAATAGTTTTATTTTACATTTTTATGCATATTTTAGTTTTTGTTATAGTCATAGTAGTTTTAGTTTTAGTTTTCAATAAAAATAATAATAAAAATAAAAATAAAAATAAAAATAAAATAAAAATTAGAGTTAGATATATTGTGAAATGAGGTTAGTGTAAATGATTTTTTTTAGAGTAGTTAGTTAGCTTGAGGTTTTTAGTAAATAGTTTGTTTTTTTTTATTCTTTTAAATAGTTTGTTTCTTTTTAGATTTTAAAAAAAAAAGAAAAAATAATAATGATAATAAACCAAACCAGTTCAAATCGGTTTGCATTTGGTTTTTAAACTGGAAAAAAAATATATATATAATAATCACAAACTGGTTTAACCGGTTTGCATTTCAAAATAAAGAAAATAATCCGGTGAAACCGGTTTGCTTGTTTTTAAAAACCCCAAAAACAGAAAAAAAAGAGGCGCCTCCCCTATTCACGGCTGAAGCCCCTCTTTCCCCTCTTTCCCTCTATTCCCTCTCTTCTCTCCTTCCTCCACCATTGCCGGTGGCTAATCCCTTTCCCTAACTTCCCCTTCTCCCTCTTTCTCTGTCTATATTCCGGCGACGGCAGCAGTGGTGGAAACTTCAGTCCGGTGACAGCGGTGGAGGAGGAGGCCGCCACACCTTTCCCCAATTTCTTCCAGCTCCAGCTACGGTAAGTTTGATTTCTTCTTCCTCTTCTTCTTCCATTGATCTTCTTCTTCTTCTTCTTCTTCTTTATTTCTTCTTTATCCGATTTCTTCTTCTTCTTTTTCCACATTAATCTTCTTCTTCTAGTTCGTTTAAGGAATTCAAGTGATGTTTCTGTGTAATGAAAAACTTAAAAAAAAAAAGAGAAAAAAAAACAAAAAGAAAAAAAAAATTAAACTCGATCATTGTTTTTTCTGATTTTTTTTCCGATTTTTAATTCTGTAATTGATGTTCTAGTTTGATGCATATTGAATTTTAAAGTTTAGTTTACATTCTGAATTTCATATTTCCTGTGTTGAAATTTTTTTTTCTGATCGCCGGTGTTTACTATGCTTCATTGATGTCTGATTGCTGATCTCTTGTGAAAACTATTCACTGTTTTCCAGTGATGATCTGGATCATCTAGATCACCTGGATATTAAAAGAAACCAGCATTTTTGGTGTTGATCGGTGCCCTGTATCTGCTGGAGATTCACTGTGAAGCAAGACCGATCAGAAATCATTTGTTGCTGCCGTGGGAATCCATTTTTGCTGTAATAGAGATCCATTTTTTCGTCGGAATATTGTTTACCGGGAAATTCTGTTTCACGGTGGAATAAAATCCTAGTAATTCTGGTGATTGAAAACTAGTCTGTGTAAAAATTAATGAAGCTTTTGATTGATTTTCTGAGTTTGTGTTGGCTTGATTGAACACAGACTTACTGAGTTTCCAGAATTCACAGGATTTCTGGATTGGGTTTGAATAACAATATACGGATTGTTGTATTAGTTGTGTGGATTGAGTGATATTGGATTTTGAGCATTATAAAACATCAGGTGTTCGGGTATCATCTGCTGAGTTTTCAGATTAGCTATTAGTTAATTGTTAGTAATTGATTTGTTAGTTGAATTGATTAGTTGTTAAAAATGATTTGTTAGTGTTTAGTTTTCAATCAATTACATTAGTGTTTAGCATTTAGGTTAAGAGTATTTGATTTCATTAGTGTATGTTCAATTTAGCATAAAAATTTCATTTAGTAAACATTGCATGCTTAGTCATACTTACACTCGTTTAGTATTATCATTGCTTATTTCAATATAATTTTCAACATTCATTTCGTGCATTTTAGATAGCATCATTCTAGTTTTATTTCTCTCTTGTGCTGCTCGTGTTCTTTTGAATTGTGCAGGATAGCACAGGAGTGGAGCGGAAGTGATTACGTGACATGAAGTACGAAGAGTAGAGTTTCTTTTTACTTTTCAGTTTAGAATTAGGAATTTAATTGGGTTTGTAAATATTGCACTTTACGCCCTCTGCGAAGGGTATTCATTTGTTGTAATAGTTAGTTGTTTTTACCTTTTCTGAACATTTTACATTTCAAATAATTCGGCAATAAAGAATAGTTTGGATTTGTGTACTTGAATACGATATATTCTCGTTCCCTGAGTTCGACCCGGTCTCATCTACTAGTGAGAATCGGTTTTTATTATTTGATGTCTGGTTTTCACATGTTTTTCATATAAAAATCTTTTCAAAATTACAACAATTTAAAAGAAGACATCAAGCCTTATAGAAAAATGCAGAAATATTGCCACCAAGATGTAACTTTCATGCTCCAGATAATGGCTCTGTTTATCTGGCCAAGCTGAAGCTGAAGGGACGTATCGTGTTTGAAACCCATAAAGATCCAAGTGAAAGCTATTAGATCAAGTGGGCAGAAGAGACCTAAGGGAAAGTTGGAGCCAGGGACTTGAGAGTGGACTTGATAGTTTTAATTATTGATGAAGTCGTTGGTTTCCATGAACTTGGGCTCAGTTCACATGAGGTGAAAGCATCCTCGAAAAGGATGTACGTAGAAAAAGTTGCTAGCATGCAAGACCCCAAAAGATCTTTACGGTAGTCACCATAATGAGAAAACTGGCTTAACCTTTTTCTTACGAAAAACTGTAATCTCAACCATGAGACAACGAGAAGAACGCGAGATTTATGTGGCTCGGCACTTCATCCACTAGTATGTGAGAATTCAATGACGAGAAATAGCGCTCTGAAAAACCCTAACCCCCGATTAATATGTGAGAATTTAATGAAGAATACATGAAATGAACCTGTGATGCGATATGCGGAGCAATGTGGCATCGAGTTCCAGGGTTTCTCCAGACAGTGTTGCATTGCTTCCTTTATAAAACCAGTTTCATAGAATGTTGTTTTTTCAAGCAATGATGTTTGTAATAAAGAACTCTTTTTGATAAATGAAACACCTTGGTGGTCAATGAGTGCTCAGCCACATACCTATGACTTGCCCAGTGTTTTCTAAAACCGACGATTCATTATCATCCATTTTCGTTGCTAAAACCCTTTCTAAGTTCTGCTGCAAAGAAAGAAAAAAGAAATCCATGAATTTTCAACTTAATATTGTTTTAGAAATTCGGGGCATTACAGAATTGGCATCAAAGCCTAAGTTTGAGAAACCTGATTCAAGATTCGTCATGTTCGCAGTATTGCACTGTAAGTATATTTTTAAGCTTTTTGATCGGGTAAATTCTTGTCAAAATATGGATGGCTCCTATAACGAGGAGAACCATGCCAAGTGAGGAGTCCTACACGTGGGGGTTCTTGCTAGAGACTCTCAACAAACTTATGACCGCTATTTGTAAGACGAGACAAGAACCAGACCCCTCTCACAATGAGAGTTATGGAGGAATAACCTATGAGAAGTTTTTCAAACTTGACCCACCGGTCTTCACTGGTAAAACCAATCTAGAACTTACAGAAAGCTAGATCGAGAAAACAAAGCGTGCGTTTCTGGCATTGGGAGTATCAGAGGAGAGAAAGACCAACTTCAGCACATATAGGTTGAAAGATAATACACAAAAGTGGTGAGATACCACAACGATTATCCAGTTCTCACAACACAAAGTCATTCATTGAGATGACTTTAAGAAAGCATTCTTAGATAATTACTTCTCGATAAACTCCCAAAACAAGAAAAATATGGAGTTTCTGAAACTAGAGCAGGGTGGTATGAGTCTCATCGACTAGACTATCAAGTTTTAGAATCTTGTGCGGTACTGCTTCTGGTTATTCGAAACTGACCAGGAGAGGGCAGACAAATATATCAATGAGTTATAAAAAGAGCTACGATCACGTGTGATAACTAGTATGCCCTAGACATTCCAAGTTGCTCTGGCGGTAGCTTTGAAGATTTACGCGGACTAAGAGTGATCTAGAGGGGTCATAGAAAAGAGACCAGTAGCATGTAATGAGAACAACAAGAAGACATTCTCAGGTGGGCAGGAATCATGACCACCTTTCTATAAGAGAGATTTTTGAGTAAAGGACTTCATTCCATCGGTCGAGCGGCCACTACAAATAGAAGAAGCCATCCAGGCCTACTAACAGTCAAATTTTTGTTGCTCGAGGTGTAGCTCACGTCACCCGAGAATGGTTTGTTTCCACGATATAGGAGGTTGGCTATATTGCGACAAACAAGGACATCATATAAGAGAATGTCACAAGAAGGCTTCAGATCATCAACAGAGGAATATGAAATCTAGAGGACCCTCCCAAAAAATGAAGCAACGTCCCCTATTACAATGACTGCCACTACCTATGGCAAAACAAAAACCCGTGGCGGATCATGTTGATGCTGTGTCAACCGAACAACTCATGGATAATGACTTTATTGAGGAATTCGAATACCCTTGATAGGTGAGAATTGTGTTGGGTAAAAAACAATAAGAAGATTGATCAAATGAATGCTTGAGCCTAGACAAGTGACTCATGACCTTGTGTACGATCATCTGAATCAATATGTATTTATTCTCTAAAGTAATGATAAAAAATCTTGGACTTATCAAATCAAATTTTTACGTGTTTATGCTCAAATTGGTGGCAATTGACCTTATGAGTGGGTAACTGAGTTTGTATAATTAGAACGTTAAAAGTAACTTAATAAAATTCGTAAACTGTTGAAAAACTATTTCTAAGAAGAGAACCCTGTGAGGTTTTATATATTCAAGATCAGATAGTCTAGCCACAGTGAGCCTGCGAGGATATGCATCTCTATATGAGTGTACATGTCCAAAACCAGTAGCTTAGATAATATGATTTTATGAGGGTTTACTGACCCAATATCAAGTGAGTCTGATGAGGACGAGCTTATGAGGAAGTACATTTCAAGACTAGGTAATCTGACAGGGCACTTATTTCAATATAGTTAATCCTTGTAAGAATAACCAGGGTATATAAAATAGTTACACAGAATGGCTATGATTGATAGAAAGTTGGAAGAGTATATATTTAACAAAGCTACCATTGTGGTAGAATGATTTGATAATGAACTCAGATATGAGAAACTTACTCTCATCTATCATAGATTGTGATATGAGGTTATGATTGGAATGAATACGATGACAAACTAGGTAAATGACATACTAGTGAAAGAAATGTCATGCCTACTTAGTCTTTTTATTGATAACATTATGAATCCAATATACGGGAGAAATATCCTGAGTTATTCACGCAGTACTTTTGACAGAATTTTGAGTACAAAACTCTTTTAAAGGAGTAATGATGTAAGACCCATAATTTTTTAGCAAAATTTTTGAATAAATTCATGAGACATTTCTATATGAAAATAGCATATGACCTGAAATGCGAGACAAATATATTTCAATGAACCAATTATACTTAAGATATGCGTATCCTCACAAATATATACTCAAATAGTTAGGGAATCATAACTTCCTCTCCAAGTAAAATCAGAAGATTTGTATGAGCCAACTTTCTTAGTTTCATCGATTCAAAGAGAATGCCGTACTCAGATTTTTTTAAGAAAAAAATAACTGAAATCCTAGAAAATTCGTCGGACCCACAAAAATATTGGCGACCCCCATGTAAATATTCTTCAAAAAATATCTTGTGGTACCCATAAAATATTCTATGTGGGCCCCACCCAAAAGAACCTTCAGTCATTATCCAGAATGAAAATTGCAAAAAGGTAAAAAGGGGCATAAATATCTTTAAGAAAGCCAAGGAAGCTTTTGCTTCCTTGGCCTATAAATAGGAGAAGCCTCCCCCTTTAAAAAATCGTGAATCTCTTTCTCGCTTTTTACCTCTTTCTCTTTCTAAAACCTCCCCTACCCAGCCTAGCCCCCTTGAGTCTGCCTGACCTATTCTAAGCCTGCTTGACCTTGCTTGAGCCCAACTGGATCTAGTCAAGCTTGATTAAGTCAAATCCCATTTTGATCCTAACCTAGGTTTAATCTACCTAACCTAGACCTAGCCTACTTGAGCTAAGTCTGAACCCACATAACCCAATTGACTTGGACTGAACCCAGTTTGGTCCAAACCACTTGGTCTTAGCAGCTTGACCTACTCTTCCTTTTTCTCAACTAGGTTGAACTCATCTGACCTAGTTCAGCCTTTCGAAAGAAGGATCATACCCAGTTCAACCGAAACTAGATTCGAAGCAGCTGAATCCATTCTTCACCGATCAAAAAGTAAGTTTGATTTTCCAATCACTCTTTCTCAAGTATTTGCTAATTGCTATGATATATAGCGTATACATTTCAAAAAAAATAGTATCTCACCCTAGTCCTTGGTTTATGCCCGCTGTGATACTTTGGTGTTCATGCACATCTCCTTGCGACTATCATTGGATATTTTTTGATAAAAGCTTCAGTTTTATGCAGTATATATGTATTTGAGATTATCATCGCGTCGAACTATGCCAAGGCTCCTTCTTTCTGCATATTACATATATATGTATTTACTTATGCTTTTAAGATTATCGTCGCGTCGAATGATGCCAAGGCTTCTACTTTCTACATACTATATATATACGTATTTGCTTATGTATTTAAAATTGTCATCATGTCGAACGATGTCAAGGCTCCTGCTTTCTGTAAATATATATGTATTTGCTTTCTACAAGTTACTTAGTTCGATTTCTCTCATCAAACATCAAATATGCTTTCAGTATCACCACCGTATTATATCGCACTGGCTTCTGCTTATCTTATATATAGATGCGCATAAATGAGTGATTCTTTATCCTGCTCTACGATCAAGATTTTGCTTGACAAAAGAAGATCCTATTGAAAAGGCTTTGCTTTTTGTGCAAAACCACTCTTTCATAAAAACCTAAGGCACTTGCGCATGGTCTGTCTAAGGCTTAAGATTCTAACAAACTTTGATAGATGTAAAGTACGCACAACAATGCACATTTATCCTCAAGTTAAAGTATAGTAATTCCTTCATCAAAGAGAGGAAGTGTTGCCAATTTTTTTAGAAAAAGCTCAGTGAAGCTCATAAATAACATATCACGTACTCTGTCATATAGAGGAGGTGTTGCCAAAATTTTTAACAAATACCTTCTAATAGAAGTCGTCACGCTTCCTCCGTCAAAGCAAAGGAAGTGCTATCGAAATGGTTGGCAAAAGAATTGTCTGAACTGGTTTGAATGGAATGAGGATGCCGTGTTATTGGAACGCTGCCAGAATGGCTCATTTCTACGTTCGCCTGTAAGGGCACCTTACTCGTAAGGGCCGGTGAGCTGGAGTAGTTGTTGCACCTTGACTAGGGCAAGTGTTCATTGCGGTTATATACGTCAAGCAGTCGATTGGTTGAGATCGTGTCATATGCATGCTCATGAAAAATATTATTGCACAACTAGACTTATAAGGGCTAGAGATCCGAAGTTCTATATCCACCCGAAAGAGGTGAGATACTCGTGATGGCCATAGATGCCAAGAGCAGAGTCAGGCATGTATATAAATAAAACTTAATAGTTTTCTGAACCACACGGTTGGATCATGATTAAGAATACTGAATGAGGTTGAGCTACATATTTCCTTAGTGTGGGATGCATTAGTTTGCTCGAATGACATTTAAATATCAGACAAGTAACGGTTAGACCGCCAGACTCCTTTAGGACTATTGCTCACCGTAGAAGACAATGATGGTAAAGTCGTGAGTGGCACATATTTTATTATAAACCAAAGAGTTCAAAGGACCTCCCGTCACTGAGGAGGTTTGGAGGTCCGGTTATCCTTGAGATCTGAGGATTGAACATAACTACTGCAGTAGAGAATGCATCCGAACTGACCTGATAGGGTTATCCTGGTATGAGTTCTATCGCCCTACCATGGACAGGGTCAACAGGCCTCTGGGGTATCTAAAATACATGAAATAATAAATCCCTAGAATGTCATATTGATGCCAAAGTTCAAGCTTCAACCATGTACCAGGGGATGAACGGTTAATATCAAAATAATGCATTATTCTAGATTCAATGATGTATGAATGAATGAACATTGTTCTATCAAGTCCTGCATAACCTTGAGAAAGGTATCAAGATCCGTATACTACTGGACTGATAGGGCAAAGACCTATGTTGTATTCGCATGACTAAGCTAAGCTCAATGAGTTCGTGCTTGGATTCGTGGGATACATATATGCCAAGTCTTGAAGACTTGAGATTGATGTTTTAATTGATGCCTTGAAGAGGCTCACATGATGTATATGCTAAGTCTTGGAGACTTGAGTAAAATGTTTCAATCATAGCCTTAAGAAGGCTTTCGTGATATACACTAAGCCGTTTAGACTTGGGCATCGTTATTGCGAACTATGGCCCTGAGTGGTCTGTATATTTTCATAAGATATACTTGATGTGATTGAATGATTTTTTACCAGACCAACAATGGTTCCGACCCTGTTTAATGGAGAATACAAAAAATGAACCTGCAATGTGATATACAGAGCAAGGTGGCATCGAGTTTCAGAGTTTCTCCAGACAATGTTGTATTGCTTTCTTTATAAAATCGGTTTCATAGAATGCGGCTTTTCTAAGCAGTGATGTTTGTAATAGTCTTTTTCATAAATAAAACACCTTGATGATCAATGAGTACTTGGCCACATACTTGTGACTTGCCCGATGTTTTCTAATACTGATGACTCATTATCGTTTATTTCTGCGGATAAAACCTTTTTTATATTTTGCTGCAAAGAAAAAAAGAAATTCATGAATTTTCAACTTAGTATTGTTTTGGAAATCTGGGGCATTACACTTGACATCATGAATGAGAAAATTATTAAGTGCTTAATCCAATCACTTAGCGATTTGCTCTTACATTGAACCACTCGACATGGTTTGACCCTTATCATGTGGTTGAGTTTCCATCAGCGATGATTGCTTTTATAGACTTTAACTACATTCCTCTCGATGTCTTAAATACGATATCTCAAGAAAGTCTCTTTGTCAATAGATCCTCTAACTTTTGACAAGATTTCACATATTTAAATGAGATTATTCATTGCTTGAGTAAACTATTCACATAATTATGCTTTAGACTGATATGTCTAGATTTTTTACTACAAATATTACTTTCCACTTTATATATAGCTGCTTGACTATTGCAACACATAGCTATTGGGGGTACTGACTTATCTTCTAATGTTATCTTCATTAAGAGATTCTTTAGCCATTTAACTTTTATACTAGCTGATGTTGATGCTATTAACTTTGCTTCCATTATAGAATGAGTTATCACAGTTTGCTTTTTGGATCCTCAAGCAATTGCTCCAGATCTAAGGGTAAATATCCATCTACTTATGGATAATGATTCATTAGAATCAAAATTATAATTTGCATCACTGTACCCTTCAAGTACAACGAGTTCTCTTTCATAGAATATTTCATATTCTAGAGTTCCTCTCAAATACTTCAAGACTTAATATATTGCATCCAAATGCTCTTGTCCTAGATTACTCGTATATCGGCTCAACTTGCTCATGCTGAAAGCTATGTCTGGTCTAGTTTCATTCAAAGCATACTTGAGATTGCCAATAATACTTGCATACTCTAATTGAGATATGCATCTTTCAATATTAATAGATAGCTTAACACTAGGATCAATCGGAGTAACAACAAGCTTACAATCATAATGATTATATTTTTTTAATATTTTCTCAATGTAGTAGGATTGAGTTAATGCACAACCACTTTCATGTCTAATCAATTTAATACCAATTATAACATCAGCTAATCTCATGTCTTTCATGTCAAATTTAGATGGAAAAAAACTTTTGATATTTTTTATACACAGAAACGAATAATTATAACATGGCTATTTTTTATTTTGCTATATATGCATTTATTAAAGTCGTGAATTCTAAAATCATATGAAATGATTACTTTATAAATTTCTCATGTCATTATTTTTGTGATTTATTTTAAACTATATAATTACCTTAACAATTTACATTTTTTTTGACTAGTATTTTGTCTATATATTCGATGAATTTCATAAAAATTCAATGAACTCATTTGAAAGATTTTCACCACATCCATCAGATCTAAAAGACTTTATTTTGTAATTATGAAAGCTTTCTATCTCAACTTTGAAAATCTTAAAATTTTTAAATGATTCATCTTTTGTTTTCATAAGCATATTTTGTGAAACCATCAATAACATTTGGTACCCCCACGAGTTGGAGTATTTTTCAAATTACATACATCACTGTGTATTAAATCTAATAATTTAGACATCACATTTTCTAACATGTCCAGATTTGCATTTAGGAATAATCTCTAAGTTACTTATGTCTATCAAAAGATTTATAACTAACATGTCCTAATTTAGTATACCATAAATCATATATATAAGTCAAGCATATAAACAGAAAAAGAATCAACTTTATTAATTAAATTGTATTTGAACAACCAATTGGTGGTGTATCCTTTAACTACAAACTTGTAGTTTTTTGACACAAAATACTGCTGGATTACATTACAACTTTGAAATCATGAGTTTATAAGCAGATAGACATATATAAGATTTTTCATGATAGTAGGTACATGATACATATTTTGGAGGGTTAAACATTTCTCAGAGGTGAAGTGAAGTTTCACACTCTCTTTTCTATGAACTGTAGCTTCATGTTTATCTCTCATATATATAATATGGTATTTTCTACAGTTTTGTATGTTTTAAACATACTTCAATCATTGCATGAATGAATTATTAATCCAGAATCCATCCACCACCCTTTATCCAAATTAATCATAAATATTCGACTAACTATAACCACTGGGTCGTCATCGGGTTTAGCTTTATTGTCTTAGAATTTCTTCCTGTGATGAAATTCTCTAGCATAGTGACCCAGTTTTCCACAAGTATATTAAGAAATAATCTTTCTCTTTTTAACATCGAATTTGGATTTCTTGTTCTTGTTCTTAAGTCCGAGTTTAAACCATGTTTACCTTAGCTCGAACTTCTTTCATATCAACTTTCTTATCTCGAGATCGAGCTTTCCCCTCGATTCTAAGATGTTGAAGAAGTTGTTTTAAGGTAAACTCCTCATTCTTATGTTTCAATTTATTTCGATAATCTTTCCAATATGGAAGTAATCTACCAATGATTGCAACTACTTATAATGATTCATCAAGGTTCATACCCTTAGACTTGATCTGATTAGGACTTGAGATAGCAGTGGCTTATCATCGAAGAATTTGAAATTCATATGCTTATTAACCAAAAACTTATGACTTCCTGCATCCTCTGTTTTATACTTGCTTTCAATGGTTTTTCATAGTTTCTTTCAGTGCTGATGTCTGAGTAAAGGTCGAACAGGGTGTTGGAGAGTGCATTCATTATATGTTTGCGACACACGAAGTTATCTTGCAATTTTCAACAACAGTTTCGTCCTCTCATTCTTCTGGATAGTCCTCCCTGAGCACATACATCACTTTAGCAATCATGAGAAAGATGAGTACTTTGTGTTACCATCATTTGAAATTGGTGCCATCGAATTGGGGCAACTAGGGCAACTACTAGTTTTCAACCTTTACAGTAATATCGCTTGAAAATTATTGAAAATTTTATCTTAACTTTAGTGGGTCAGACAACTGAGATTGAACCAGTGAGTTTGGAGGCACACTTAAACGCGATGTCTTTGATGCGATAGTTGCCCCACTTAAGATCAATTCTTTGGTGCAATGGGTACTCGTGCAACTATGCTCTCAGGATACAATTGTACTTTTGCCTACTCACAAAAATTTGGTCCATGCCCTACACTAGGTGAGATCGATAACCTCGACATGAACCACCTTAAACAACCTCTTGACTAGGATAGGAAGATCTAGGATTGAATTGGGTATGAATCCATGGTTTGGATATGGGTATGGATCCAAATTGTAAGTGGGTATGAATCCAAACAATAACTAGATCGAGATCTTAGTAACAAATCTGAATATCAACCGAGTCTGGATAGCAGATGAATCTGGATCTGAATAACAATTGAATTTGGACCTGAATTAGATCCAGATCTGAATAACAATTGTATCTAGATTTGAACTACATCTGGATTTAAATTAGATCTGGATCTGAACTAGATTTGGAGTTGGATCTAAACAACTAGATTTGAATTTGAACTAGCTCTGGATTCAAACTGAATCTATATTCGAACTAGATCTGGATCCAAATAATAAGATCTAGATTCAAATTAGATCAGGATCTAAATAGCAACTGGATCTAGATCCTAGATAAGAATCTGAACAACCAAATATGGATCATGGATAAAGATTCGAACAAGAACCAAATTTGTATCTTGGATAGAGATCTAAACACGAACCAGATCTAGATCTTGGATAGAGATCTGAACAAGAACCAGATCTGGATCCTGGTTAAGGATCCGAGTAAAAAACCTGATTTGGATCCTGGATAGAGATCCAAACTGCAACTCCGAAACAAAAAAGTGAGAGAAAATACATCTCGTGGGAGAGCACTTAAGAGAGAGAGAGAGCTGAGGATGCGATGATAGGAATGGAAGAGGACTGTGGTTTATATAGGCTCTAACCCAAGGCCACCCATAAAGGCTATAAAAGGCTTTTAAGAGGCAAAAGAGATTAGAAATAATGGGCTATGACCAACCAAAATGGTCAGCTATAAAAGCCCAAACCGTTGTATATAGAGGGGCATAAAAAATGGTCCAAAATGACCCTAAAAGGGCTAAGAACGATCTTGATCGAGTCAACCAGTCAACAATCAAACTAGGCTGAGGATAAAAGGTGACTATGGACCGTTTTAAACATTTAATGCACATGCAAAAACGGATCCAAAAAGATCCGAATATGATTCAATGTTAAGTCGAGGTTCATAAATATACTGGTTAAAGATAGTTTTAGACTTAAGGATTAAATATGTTGCAAGTACTAAAAAAAAGTCAAAGCAAAACCAAACTGGACCGAATCCTAATCAAGGGTCAATGTCAAAATCCAAGGTTGAAGAATAAAGTGATGCAAGATCTAATGCCCTAGAGGGCCTCACCCTTTAAGGCACCACCACTCTATATAAGAACATGAGTGCTTATAAAAACCTTCAAATGAGACTAAACTTTTGTAGAGAACCCATTACCCATACACTTAGAGAAAAATGAAAAAATTGAGATAAAACTTAAGGTTAGTTTTGAGCCAAATTCCAACAACCTTTAGGAGTTTAATTGAGGTCTTTGAAAACTAGGCATAAGATTGAGCCACAGGTGGCTTGTCTCGTTTTCAGACCCAGTCATAGGCATCTGAAAATTGGCTAATTAAGTGCCATGGCTATGTGACACTAGCCAATCACCTAATGGCATTGCATGGGACCCACTGCTACTGAGTGTGCAGGGTCCCTTAACGCAGACCAGTTTGGCCTACCGGTAGGCATCACAAGCGTGCAGGGGAACCTTTGTACAAGTTGGGCTGGACCTCATCATAAGTTCTAATGACAAAACCAACCGGTGCTGTGGTTGTCTGGTTGGAGCCGGTAGTGCAGGTCATCATGGGACGTTGCAGGTTCAAAACCCAATGGTATAGTTGTATAACCCCAGCTTGCCTTTCAAAAAACAAACAAAAAAAAGTTACCAAGATCGACAATATTTTTGCAAATATGTCAAGTTTATTATTCCGATGTTTTCAAAGGTCGATAAAGTACCCAAAAATCTAATAATTAAAATAAGAAAATATTCTTGTCAGGTTCCATTTTTGTTAGGCCACACGTTAGGTCCTAGCAAAAAAACGTGGCTGAGGAGATTTTTGCTTCATCTAGACAAATAGATATAATATACTTAGTAGTTGACATGCATTCAATTCAATTTGGTATTTTTCGTACACGTCTTTTTTTATAGGGTTGAAAAATCAACGGCTCATATTATGCTAAAATTTGATGACAGAAGATTATAATTTTTTTTTTTGGTAAATTGAATCACTCCAAAAAACATGTTCCGTGGTAAATAAACAATTGTGAACAAATTTACAGGTGAACACCTACACGTTTTTTGTGAGGACCAAAGTTGGGACCTAACAAAAATTGAAAGCTGACTAGAACATCTCTTTAAAATATTACCTTTATTTAGACTATCACAATTTTCATGGTATTTAATAACCATCGGCTCCCAACTCTTCTTTTTGTTGCATGATAGACTAGTCAGACTGTCGCTAGATGGGGAGAAGCTGGAACGCATCCGATGGAGTATTTTATTTATTTGCTTTTTGACATACAAATTGTTTTTTGTTCAAATAAATAAATAATGTCAACAAATCCTGGGCTCTGAGTGGACTGGTCCAACCGATATGTGTCTCAGAATGGATGGTGACTTGACCTTGTTTTGTGAGACTCAGTTCTACAAATCCCCATTGTCATACCCGTTCTAGGATCTCATTGATGCAAGTTGTTTTGATAAATGTTGCGTATGGGCTTGTATTACGTATTGATTGGCAGAAAATCGATATACCCTTCATCCTTGAATCTGAATAGGTTATTTTTTAATCTTATTTTAATATAATAGTTTTAACAAGTGTCACATTATGATTGATATGTAATATTTTTTAATTATTTTTTGGCCGATTCAAAACGATTCACTTGAGTATCGGTCTCGGTCAAATGATACAGGGCCGATACAGATACTGACAACATTGGTTTTGATGAAATCTAGCTGAGCACAAAGATGGCTTCAACTAGGGGTGTCAACATGCCTAGTTTACCCAGACTGGACCTGAACCAAACCTTATAGGGTTTCAAGTATAGTGATAAATAAGAAGACCCGATTACGACCCGAGTCAGGACCTGAAGGTCCGATTAATACATGGACCTGGTATAGTTTGTGAAATTCTATACCAGACCCAGACCTGACCCGAGTTCTGATTAAGTTCCACAAATTTTCAACAGAAAAATGATAAAAAATATGGTTTTACCAGGTATGGTCCCGGTTTTGTTCATGTATTTCTTATTAGGTTTGGGTATGGTTTTTTCTTATAGTGGGCCCAATTAGACCCGGTCCGGATCTGATACCATACTCGAAAATTTGGTCCAAGTCTGGTTCCACTGGGTCCGAGCCAAACCCAAGCCCTTGACACCTTAGCTTCAACATGAGTGCTTTAACTGGAATCAAACTTCGGATTACACTTCTTTTGACAAAAAAATTATATTTTAAATAAAAAAAATATTTTTATAGCTACTAATTTTGGATTGCTAGAAAATCCTAGAATCATGTCAGATTCTGGCTATTCAAATGCTGATATTCCCTAAATAGACCATATCTATTATGATGTCAGATTTGATCGAAACAACATGCATTGATGAGATCTCAAGATGGGCTATGTTGATAGGGATGATGGATGAGTGGAATCAAAATGTGTTTTGTGTTGTATTATGCTTTTATATTTCTATTGTTCATAATGATAACATCGATTTTTTTCCTTTAATGTGTAAAACGATATGTCACTGGAAGATAAAAATGCCAAATATTAGCCAAAGTTAGTTTTCCGTATTGGTTTTATTTTCTTTTTAAAAACTTTATAAATTAATATTTACCGATATTTTGCCAATGACAAATGAAAATAAATAAGTTGACCCCAATCTAGACAAGGAGAAGAGCTTATTAGGAGGTACTGAGATGAACAACCACTATGTTAGTTGTCAACAATCTATGGCCCTATTTGATTTCATTTGTATTTTTTGTATAAATAAATAAACATAAATAAATTTTATAAATAAGTTTTTTTTTGTTCCAGCTTCACCGAAGTAGGTAGCGTTGAGCAGATCCCCCTGTTGTATGTAGGACATCCCTCCGGGGTCTTACTATCTCTCTGAGAGAGGGGAGAACCACCTAACTAAATAAAAAACGAAAAGTGCTCTGTCAGTGAGTACGCGTGGAGAGATTTTGTGAGAAACTTGTAAGTCAAAGGCTGGCATCGGCCCAACCTTATGAGTATTTGGACTATAACAATTCTTATAGACCACAGACCGTGATCAGAACCATATCAAATCTCAGCTCCAGATCCAAATATGATTCAACTACCAAAAGTGATAAGGTTGATAAGGCTGATCCCCTATCAGTGGCGCCAACTGAAGATAAACGTGAAAGGAAATTTTTCTTACCTCTTAAGGATCCTATCTCTAACCACTCTCTTGATTAGAATCCTGTAACAAATAACAGCAAGAGTATAAATACTAAATATGGAAAATGGGTTTGTCAAAGATCTTTGGGACCTGCTCAATATATATATATATATATATATATATAAACTCCTTTATATAGTAATTATCTCATACAACAAATATCGAGAGTGAATTCCTAAAATCGTGGACGTAGGTGTGATTCACCGAACCACGTTAAAACTGTTTGTGTTTTCTTCTGGTTCATTTCTCTTTCTTCCTGTGTGTGCAACATTAATACCATACTTTCATGGTATCAGAGCAACTGCAAGAGCTTCATCTCCAAGCTCAGCAGATCCATGGAAGCGTCAGCATCATCCTCTTTTTTCTCATATAAGTTCTTTTATCCTTCCCTATGTTGCCTGCACCAGAGAGTTTACTACATTTTTTAAATATGAAGTTAACTTCAGATAATTTTTTGCTATGTGAGGCACAATTCACTCCTCTATTGCTGTCTTATAACTTATATGGTTTTATTGATGGGACAAAAAGAAGTCTGGACAAATATATTTTGTCAAGTGATGGGAAATCACAAGTTGTTAACCCTGATTATTTGTCATGGTTCACATAGAATATCTTGCCCTCGTACCCATGAACAAAATGGCACTGCGAAAACATCGATATATTATCGATACAGGGCAAGCAGTCGTTCCCACCAAATACTGGACATATTCTTTCAATACTATTGTATACCTAATTTATGGTCTTTCCTCTACTGTCATCCGAAATAAGTCACCATTAGAGATTCTTTTTCTACAACTGCCTGATTATAATTTTTTTTTTTTTTAATTTTTTGGTAGTACGTGTTACCCATGTCTATGACCATATTAGACAAACAAACTGGACTTCAAATTAGATCTCCATGTCTTTGTTGGGTATAACAACTCTCACCATGGCTATTACTGCCTTGATCCCATCACCGATAAAATTGTTATATCTCGTAATGTCATCTTTGATGAAAATTAGTTTCTTTTTAATCTACTTGTGAAGTCCATCATCACACCCATTCCACCTAAGGATTCAGTCCCAATCTCTTATCCCTTTTTTCGTTACCAGTCTTCCCGACTACGTACATACCCATCCATTAATCCAACTCTGCTCTAGGAACCGCTTTTTGATTCCTAAACTGATGGATCTCCTCTTTCTTCGATATCCTCTCCTGCCAGTCCCGCACAAACTAGTCCCACACCAACTAACTCTTCCCTTGAAAATACCCCAGTGCCAGCACCTGCTGTTGCACCTCTACATTCTTATTCTATGATCACTCGATCTCAGGAAGGGAAACATATTCCTAAAGTTTATCTTACCACTTCTCACCCTCTACTCATTGCTTTGTTCACCCAATTCACTCAAGATATAAAACCTAAAAATGTTTAGTTAGGCTAATAAAAACCCCCAGTGGCATGCTGCTATGGCTAAGGAGTATGCTGCTTTGTTATTAAATAATACTTTGTCTCTCGTACCTCCTGCCTCATCCCAACATGTTATTGGATGCAAATAGGTATTTAAAATTAAACGTTGGGCTTATTGATCTCTTGAGTTCTACAAAGCTCATCTAGTTGCAAAGGGCTATGATAAGGAATATAACATCGATTATATTGAAACCTTCAGTCCAATTGTAAAACCCACTACTATTCGTACTGTTTTAACTCTTGCTGTGAGTTTTTAATGGCAAATCAAACAACTTGATGTTCAGAATGCATTTCTTCATGGGCAACTACATGAAACTTTGTATATGGAGCATCCACCTGGGTTTCAAGATCCCAGGTTACCTCATCATGTTTGCCACCTTCAACAAGCTCTCCGTGGGCTTAAACAAGCTCCTAGAGCATGGTACCGATGTCTCAGTAATACTTTGATTGATGTGGAATTTGTCAATTCTCATACAGACACTTTGTTATTTATACTATGACAACATACACAAATCATTTTTCTTTTAGTGTATGTTGATGATATTTTAATAACTTCAATTCAGGTTCTTTTATTTAAGATCTTATATAACCAGATTGAGCTCGTCTTTTGCAATAAAGGGCCTTGGAATTCTTTATTTTTTCCTTGGAATAGAAGCTATTCCCACATCACAAGGGATTCTCTTATGTCAATGGAAATACATCGTGGATCTTCTCACAAAAGCGATATAGCTGGAGCCAAACCTAGTCCCACTCCTCTCTGCCTTAGGCACACTCACCATCAGATCCAGGCCTGCCTTCCACAATCCAACTTGTTAGGGCTCTCCAATATCTGACAATGTCCCTACTAGACTTGGCCTTTGCTGTTAATAAAGTTTGTAAGTTAATGGTTCGCCCCACTATAGATCACTGGGCTATGGTGAAATGGATCTTACGATATGTCAAGAACACTGTTCACTTTGGTCTTCTCATTCGGCCTACTTGAGACCTGTCTCTCTCAGCCTTTTCTAATGGAGATTGGGCTGGATAACCAGATGACCAAAAATCTATGAGGGGATATGTTGTCTTCTACTCTTATGAAACTCAAAAAAGCAATCCACAATTGCCAGATCTAGTACCAAAGCTGAATATCGGTGAACTTGGTACTCCATCACCAGCCATGATCACCATTTGGTGTGATAATGTCAGTGCAACTTATGTGTCGGCTCATCCTGTTTTTCATCACGAGAGCAAACATGTGGAGATTGATGTTCACTTTGTTCAGGACCGGATCCATAAACAACTTGTAGTTTGACACATCTCTTCTCAAAATCAAGTTGCTTATATCCTCACAAAACCCCTTCCAATTCAACCGTTTAATATGCTCAGATCCAAACCCAATGTTCTCTATGGCCCATTGAGTTTGTGGGAGGAATATATCCAAGAAACGATCTAGGTGCAATTGGATCCACAGACCATGACCAAAACCATATCAGATCTTAGCTCCAAATCCAAATGTGATAAGGTTGACAAGTCTGATCGCCTAGCAATGGCACCAACTGAAGATAAACGTGAAAGAAAAATTTTCTTACCTCATAAGGATCCTATTTGTAACCGCTCTTGATAATAATCCTATAACAAATACCAGCAAGACTAGAGATAGTAAATATGAAAAATGGATTTGTCAAAGCTCTTTGGGATCTGTTGAATATATGTAAAAAGTCCTTTATATTCAACAACAAAGATTGAGAGTGTGAGATCCTAAAATCATGGACGTAGGTGTGATTCACCGAACCACATTAAAATTGTTTGTGTTCTCTTCTGGTTCCTTTCTCGCTTGTTCATGTGTGTGTGCGATGTTAACACCATCTCTTGCTGACGTACATCATAGTCGGGCTGTACTTTCCTCAGGTGTCAAATGTGGAACTAATCACCTCTATGCTTGCGCTTGGATATATAGGCTGACTATTGAGCCCACTCTGGCTTAGCAGCAAGGGATGCAAGTCATTTTAAAAGTACATACAGATAATCTGCTTAGTTTTAAGTAAAATTTATAACAAAAAACCAAAATACTCAAATGCTACTTATGTTGTTAAAATTAAATATGAACAAAATGTTTCATGAATGCGAGTAAGATAGATTGCATTGATTTTTAACCAGCAGTTGCATGATTCACTGAGCAATGACAAGAAATAAATGATGATGGTCTTTTTGTCTACAGAAATAAATTTTACTGGGACATGCAGTTGCAAGCCATAACATTGTCTTTTCCTCACTGAGAATCGGGTCACTTAATGCCCCCCCCCCGCCTGTGTGGGGTAAATCCTGGGTGCGGTCACTGACACCCAAGCACTTATCGAGCCCACCAGTTAAAGGCACCCACACATTCAGTGGGAGTCGAACATGTGATAAAAGGGGTCAGCACCTTCTTCCTAGGCTCACTGCAACTCGGGCGACC